>NC_072426.2:16260000-17510000 GCF_028878055.3 Symphalangus syndactylus
TCTCTTTCTTCTTTTTTTTCTACTTCCTAATTCTAATTAGCACCCTCATTTGTTCATTTTCTGTATGCTGATGTTACTGCCTATTTTCATGAAAGTGGGCCATATTTTAATTTCTAACTTTCTCCAAAACAATAATTTTTTTTAAGGCTATAAAAATGTCTATTAGTTACACTATACATTTTAAGATTAAAAAAGTGGAAGTCAAAATTTCTGACAAGAGTGTTATACTCTGTTCTGAAACATGCACTTTGTTTATGAACAGAAGCTACTCAGACTAGCTCAAATAATAAAATCTGAGATTTATTGTAAATTTAAAGTGAAATCTGAAAAACGTCTACAAAGAAGCAGACACTAAGCTGTAAGACAGCTGGATTCAGGACTGCTTTGGTAGCCACGGGAGCAGTTCATGGGCCTCCATTCTTCATGGAACCGTCAGTAACTCTTTTGCCCACTTGCTATGACGTCAGCACAAGTCACACTTGGTGGAGAGTTACAACCTTGGCATCAAAAAGTGAGCTGTGTCAATTAGATCCATCTCTCAAAACATTTAAACTAATGCATCAGTTCGGCATAAACCATGCTAGTCAATAGCTGGATAGAAACAAGCAGATGCAAACCAGTATTGAAAAGAGTATTTAACACAACAGTGGGGCTAACAAAATTTTTAATGGCATACTAAAATATAATCTCACATTACCTTTTGTATCCTGTCCTGTGTTCTGTGTTGACTTTAAGGGAATTTGTTTAGCCCCATAGAGTTAACTTTCCACACTGATTGTAAGAACAAATCTATTCATCATCTCAAAAAAATTTTGTTAGTAGGATATATTTGAAGATTAGTTCAGATTCTTTCCCAATCATGTTAAAATGTAGTGCAAATAGAATACTTCACTATTTTATGTCCTAATGTTGTCAGATATAACGTGTGAAACTAAAGTCTAGATAAATGTTATTCTCTACGAGTGATGGTAGCAATCTTGTCAACACCCTTCACTTCCCCTTGTTAAGCCTAAAATATGATCAAAACATAGTTGTTGGGCCCAAATGAATCTTTATCATATAATGCTTATTCAGAATTATTTTTAGCACTAATATAATGCATATACTAATAAAGATTTACTAGATTATTTCCAGATCTATAAATGAGCAGAGTTAGAATGTAGTTTCTGAAAAGAGACAAATCTAGCAAACTTGTGCTTGATCTTTCTGAATTCAAAGATGTAGGCCCACATTTTAGAAATAAATATGTGTAATATTGACTAGATAAAGTTCTGCCTTCGAGAAGCTTAGAATTTTATAAATGAAACTATGACGATTCTTCATTTTTACTTAAATGCACAAGGAAATTCCTGATTATTGAAGAGGCTTGTGACAAATGACTACTTGAATCTGTAATATAATGTATTCAGTATTCTGAAACTTGAAAGATTCAGCCATGAGTTGAAAGCATATTTTACTATCTAATAAAATTTATGTAATTTATATATTTAAATTTTAACTTAGAGTTCTTGGACAGGACTTAGAAATTAATGCTCAACCAAAGAACTGTCCAAATGACTAGAAAATTTTGTTTTATATTATGGTAAGCATAAATATACTGGATAAAATCTTGAACTCTAGAAACAGATAAACCATGATTTAAAGCCTAATTTGAAACTTAACTTCTTAAAAGCTCCATTTCTGTATCAGTTAAATGGAAGTAATGAGTCACTAACCTACCTAAATATTTGTTACTGTGAGAATTAAATAAAATGATGCAGATAAGTTTCTTAACACATAGAAGCTACAAAATAAATGGTAGGTATAAATGATAGAATATAAAAAATTCAATAAGAAGATAAATAGTTAATAATAGAAGAAGTTGAAAAACTAGAAATAATTAAGGTTATTTTTAGAGTGCAAACCTTTTTGGTTGTCCTAAAGTTTAAATTTCAGGTTAAGTATTTCTAGTTACTCTCTTTTTGATGTTTAAAACTGTACTCTCCCAAAACTGCTCTAGGACAAAAGTAAATGAACTGAAAACAATTGTTATAATATGTAAAACATGAAACGGAAATGTATTTTCATTCTTGGTAATGTCCAGGGACTGAACAACTAAGATGATGTTTTTCAAATTCACGGTGAATCAGTAGATTATGATTTGGTAAATATGTACTAACCACTGTTTAGAAAACATAATCTAATACGTGGGAGAGATAGGGAAAATGTGAATCTCAGTATAAAATACCTAGAAAGCTGAAACAGTATATTTAACCTTTGATCTTCTATTGAAAATAGTGTGTTTATATAGAAATCTGTATGATGAAACTGCTTTGCATCTGGAGAGCTCAGAACATGAATGCCAACTGCTGGAGATGGCCAGTGGTTTATTGAAGGTGTTGTATCCCTCTCTCAAGGGAAGTAATTGGTGTTAAGGGGAAGTTTCTCGCACTTTTCACACTGGAATAAACTTGAACTATTTTCTGGCTGAGTACTCAAAAAAATAAAAAAGATGTCTTGAAACAGCAGAGTGGAGATGAGCACCCCCTTTTGATGGTACCAGCCTGGGTGCTGATCTTCACTTGGCTGCCCTGAGACCCTGAGCTTTTCTGAGATTCAGTTTCCTCTTCATCTAAAACATTGTAGGGTTGGACAGTAATTAATGGTTTTTGAAGTTGCTTTATTTGACCCTTTACTTCAAATAAAATCTTAAGGAGAACACAGCTATGCAAAGCAGAAATAAATATACTCTTTTTGAAACAAAGTGTTTCAAATGTGTGTGTGTGCATGTGTGTGTGTGTGTGTGTGTGCCAATAGTGCTAGCTATCTTTCCATTCTCCACAGCATGGCTGCTTCCCCAAAATGACTCCCTTCCTCCAACTCCTAATTTTCTCAGTATCAAAGCATAGGAATAGTCAGAGAACAGTTTGCAAAACACTGCACCAGAGGCCTTTACTTAAATTTATCTAGATGGGCAAATTACACAAAAATAGCTGTTAGTTAATATATTTAAAACTCAACTCAAAATATTTAAAATAAAATAGAAAATATCTTTTTATCTTACCATATTAGCAAAACTTACAATGAATATTACTAAAGTTGAAATATCTGGGGACACAGTTGCTCTCATTCATTGCTAGTGGGAGTGTAAACTGGTCTAACATTTCTGGAACATATTTGACAATATATACCAAATGCTTTCAAGACTGATAAACCACTGTGCCACAGAATTTCTCTTTGAGTTTAACTCAAATAAGTAGATGGGAAAAAATAAAGATGTACAATTGAGCTCATCAGAGTTATTTATAAGGAGGAAGAGTGAAAACCACATTAGTTTTAACATTATTATCGACGTTAAGTATCTATTTAAATACACATTATAAAAGAGTTTTTTTTGAAATTAGAAAATTTGAAGAAGTTTGAATAAAGTAATAGTATAAGCAGTAGGTAATCTCCTGGTTCTTGCTGGGTACTATTGGGGAAAAAAAACAATGACAGGCCGAAATTGATTAGTCACTAATTTAAGGTGATAGGAGAAAGTGGAGGGTCTCTTAGGAAGCATATAAAGAAAGTTCCATTTCTAGCAGCTAGAGGGCAAAGAATAGCTGGGGATTAGGCACATGACCTACTTATTAAGGCAGAAAAGCTCCAGAGAATGTTGGGTCCCTAACCCTGGCAAAACTGCTATGCTCAGGGTCTAGATTGCAAAGGTATTTTAGCTTCAGATGTGTGATGAGACATATGAGTCAATGTACTTGAAAATCTTGCATCTCCAGATTCCCCTGGACACAGGCCAGTAGAAACAGCCTACTCTTTTCTATTATAGCCTAGTATTCCTCCACTGCTCTAAGGCAATGCAGAGGCTTCTACCTCACAAGATAATGCACAGGCTTTCAAGAGCTATCCCCACTTCCCCTTGTGGCCATCAGAAAAATAACTAGGGTAAAGTCACAACATTGCCCTGCCCAAGAAATGCTGAGACTAAATGGAAGAGATGTAGGACCAGCCAACATGCACCAGGGGGTGATTTGATTCTGAGGGTGCTGAATCAAGGTGGGAAGGTAGAGCATAATATTAGATAAGAGAGAGTTTATTAATATGGGAGCACTATCTCATAATACAAGATTTATTATCCTGTTGAAGACCTCAGGAAGCAGTGATAACATGGCACCATTCCTGGAAGCTTGAATAAAATGACAGTCCTCAATAAATAAACTGGAGCCACTGGAACTTATCTGTAGCAAGCAGTGAAATAAGGAATCAAGAGGTTGAGAGAGGTGAGCATGCTGGTGGAGGTGCACCACGTAAGGCTTGAAAACCCCTGCACACTGTTGGGGAATCTGGAAGAAACTCTATCTGTAAACTGTTAAGAGATGCTCTAATGAGGGGGCATCAGTATGTCTGAGTAACTCAGCAATGGATGATTTTTTTATAGGACAGGAGTAACATAGGGGATGATGTTACACTAAGGAGGTTTCTGATAGCAGTGGGGATGATGGGCTCCAGAATAAGAAAGGTCAGGTGACAGGAAATTTAAGCATCAAAAGTAATAGAGACGCAGTGATTATAACTGGTAGCAAGGTCAAAAGGGACGCCCAGGGGAACTGGCCTACAGAGAGCTATGGAGATATAAAACATAGTATTCCTAGGGGCAAGATAAATAGACAGCCAATGAGTTCTGCTCAATTCATAAGATTCATACAACCAAAAAAAAAAAAAAAAACTCACAGATTTATTGGAAGGTCCCCTCATTAAAGCATTGTGATCCCTTGTTTAACATACTGATCTCACCATGTTTTTACATCCTGAATTGCTGATTGAGGAAAGGCTGTATCCTCATGAGTAGGTATCTTGTAATACCGTGGCAGGTGTATGTAATAATCCCCCCTCCAGAAACCTATGGCCATTCACACAAGTAAGAGGATGATGCAGATATTTTGAAGACTGCTGGACACAGGGCTTAGGTTAAGGTTGATAACCTGGGATCCAAAATAATCACCAAACTCCTCTTTTAGAGAAGAAGACACATGTGTATTAGGTTAAAAATTAGAATCCTGGCCCAGGTTCATCTCACTGGGTCCACAAATCCATCTGGTAGTTATTTCCTGAGCCCCTCAATATACAATTAGAATGGGCACATTTAGTAGTTGGCAGAATATCTGCATTGTTTTTCCGAGTGGTGAGAGCTAAGATAGTAGGAAAGCCAAATGGAAGCTCTGCAACTGACTCCACTCCTAATTTCCACCTCCTTTTCCTACCCCAGCCAAGATAATACATTAAAACAAAGTTCAGAGAAGAGTACCACCCTTAAGAATGTCAATAGATTCGGGGATGGTGGTCTCCACATCTTTATTTAATTCCTTAGTCTGGTCCTTAAGAAACAGATAGATCCTGGTAAATATCAGTGACATGGACATGGGCTACACACAGGCAAATTTTAACTTTCATTGCAGCTGCTGTATTAGATGTGGCATGTCTTATAAAGTAGATCAGAACAGCCTGAGGTAGATTGATCTAGTGAATCTATTCTTTTCATAGCAAGAAAAAAGAACAGAAGCCATTTGAATTAATGTAGGACAGATAAGAATATGCATTTATGCTTTTGCTCCAGGGAGATGTTAACTCCTACTCTTTGTCATGAGATAGTTGGAAAAGGTCTGGGTCATCTGGACATTTCACAGATAGTCATTATATTGATGGCATCACGTTAATCAGAAGAGCAAGTGGTGGCAAATATGAATCTTAACAAAGAGAACCTTATGAGAATTTATGTCCTGTGTTTTGACCTGGTCATCCACTCTCTGTGGAGAGAAGTGGCTTGAAGTAAAAATATATGTCCATTCATTGGCAGTGGTAAATAGCTTGGCTGTTCTTTCTAGGGTCCTGGAAGGATAAAGTTTGGAAAATCGTGGACCAGGAGGTATGGGGAAGAGGCATATGGATGTGTATTTATCATGTTTTATTATTCATATTTTTTATTTTTATGAAGATGTTTTGTCAAAGACTCATATTTTGTTTTGACAAGATGTTTCAACATCTTGGGGGCGTGCTGACCCAGGAGGGACTACCCCTCTTACGGTTAGCTAATTCCAAGAGATAGCAAACAACTCACCTGAGAGTGCACCTTTCAAATGAAAATCAACTAATTCAGAGCCCATAATTCAGTCACCTCTTTTATCAAGATCTTATACTTCTACACTCTGGGCCACTATTCCTTTGCCCTAATTATTCCAGGGCCAACTATCAAACAAAAAGGAACAGCTCCTACATCCCCAAGCCCACTGAAATTATTCAAAATAGCCTATTCTAAACCTGCTTATCCTGTCTCACATGTTCCTTCTCAAGGAAAGCACAATAAAAGCTCTTGCCAGTTTCTCTCCTCCTTCTACCACCCGACTAACCCCAGAACTTCCTTTTGTAGCCTCCTATGGCATGGCGTGACTCCTTCTGTTGAAATTTGTGGATATAACATATTTTCATTGGTAGTCATTCATTGATATGTTGGTCTCACCATATCTGAATAATAATAAAGGTTATAGTTTAAAATAGTGCTATAGATTGTTTGTATCCCCCACAAATTCAAATGTTGAAATCCTTTTCCCCAATCTAATGGTATTAGGAGATAGCGCCTTTGGTGGGTGATTATGTCATAAAGATGGAGCCTCTAAATGGGGTTAGTGCCCATGTAAAAGAGACCCTTGAGAACTCCCTAATTCCTCCACAAGGTGATTATATAGCAAGAAGGTGGCTGCCTATGGACCAAGAAGCGTATCCTCACCATACACCAAATCTTCTGAATCCTTGATCTTAAATGTCTCAGCCTTCAGAACTTTGAGAAATTGTTCGTAAGCCATCTAATTTATGGTATTTTGTTATAATAGTCCAAAATCACTAAGACAAACAGGTTGGAGCTATGGGGACCTGCATGAAGTATGACTATCTTTGTATCACACGCCAAGAAGAGAGCATTCCCTGAGAAAAAAGAGGCATGAAGCGACTAAGGAGACAGAATGACTCAGCTATCAGATCATGCCCAGCCAAAATAATCTTTGTTCAACTCAGTGCTGACTCCATGAGCTCTTGGACACGTTAACTATGGTGGCAGGCATAGGGGCTGTGCATATGCCCAATTATGTCCAATTCATCTGTTTTTGTCTGTGCTGCTATACTAAAATACCTCTGACTGGGTAATTTATAAAGAACATGAATTTATTCTTCATAGTTTTAGTATTGGGAAGTTCAAAGTCAAGGTCTTGTCAGGTTTAATGTCTGGTAAGGGCCTGTTGTCTGCTTCTAAAGATGGCCACCTTGAATGCTGTGTAACCACCTGGTGGAGGCAGAGGACAAAAAGTGACTAGCTAGCTACCTCTTGCCTTTTTATAAGGTTACAAATTTTATTCATGAAGGCAAAGCCTTCATGGCTCAATTACCTTCAAAAGCCCCACCTCTTAATACTATGGCATTGGGGATTAAGTTTCAAGATAAATTTTGGAGAGTATACATTCAATCTATAACATTAACCAAGACTGATTTAGCTACCATGATGCCGAGCATCCAAACTGCTAGAAATACAGACCAATGCTGAGCCCCCGGTTGTGCTACTATCCCTTGATGAAATCATTCTGGAAGGGGAAGGAATTTAGTTTATCTGGAATCAACACATGCTAGGTATGGATGTTCCTTTCCTGTTTTTGGAAACTCAGTCAGCACCACTATACAAGGGCTTATGTAGTGATTGAACTACCAACTAGGTATATTTATAATATCACCTCAGACAAGGAGACTTGCTTTACAGCAAAGAAGGTGTGAAAGTGAGTGCATGACCATAGGTTCATCTGGTCTTGTCACATGTCACATTTTCTAAAATCTGTTGGCATGCTGGAAAGATGAAACAGTTTTTTTTTTTAAAGGCGTAACTTCTGTGGCTATGTAAAGATCATACCTTGAGATCATAAGGTGCTCTTCTCCGGGAAGCAGTATACATCCTACGTCATGGCCATTATTAGTCATGGTGCTGTGTGCCCATTGGTAAAATACATGAGTCTAAGAAAACAGGAACCAAGACCCACTTTCCACAGTTTCTAATGATCCCCTCAGAAAATTTGTACTTCTGTGATCTAGATGTCTTGATTCTCATAGAGTAATGCTCCAACCAAAGGATAAAGTAAGAGTCCCATTAAATTTATAGCTATGGTTATGGCTTCAATACTTCAGGCTTTAAAAGACGAGCAGGATAGAAGAGCAGTCATCTCTTTGGCAAGGATAACTGGCCCGGATAATCAGATGTAGCCATCGTGCCCAGTGATTCACTACCAGATCTCTTCCTGGCCAACTTTGATGGTAAATGGGCAGCCTAAGAAGAGCATGATGATATGAGGACATAGATTTTTTAGAGATGAGGGTCTGGTTTATCCTACCAGATAAGACGCCTAGACTCACAAAGGTGCTAGCCAAGTGTGAGGGTTATCTGGAATCGGTAGTAAAAGAAGAAGATAATGAGTATCAGCTATAGCCAGAGTCTACCTGCAGTGGCAAGATTTATGGTGCATTCCACTAACCATCCTCTTTTAAATTCCTCCAGAAGCACAAACCAGGCAGAAGCTTGGAGAGGCTGCCCTCAGGTGTGGTCATCTAAGTATATGAAGGAAATGAATCTGAGTGGCATAAGGGGCATGATGTACTGAGTGCACTTGTATACCCTAGTTTCACACTAACGCATTCATTTGCTAAGCTGATTGCTCCCAGATTAATGAACTTCTAGGAATTTTATTTGGCTATAAGATCTGCTTTCATGAGGTTATGTTACCTCTCTGCGGGTGGCCCATATCTAATGACTAGTTAATGCGGGGCACAATGTCCTGCTCTCTTGTCTCCATTTGGGAGAATCCTAAAGAACTACTCCAAGTATCAATGAGTAACCTTTGCTTCACAATTCTTTGCCTTCATTAATGCCAGTGAATTTACCTACCAATTGACTTCAGCCATCCACTCCACAGGCCACCCTACAAACTTTGTCATAAGCTCAAGTTGTTCTATCACTGAATGCAAAAGTGTCTTATTCTCTGAGCATGATGTCTGATGCCATATTGTTCTTTCAGTAGCTTACTACACTATGCCCGGTCTTTGACTTCATATATATCCTTCAATTTTTTTATTCAATCGGACTCTTTTTTTCCCTTCTTAAAGACTTTCTTAATGACTTTTTTCCTGAATACTGTACTGTATATATGTATACTGTATATATATATATATATACTGTATATACGTGTGTATATATACAGTACTGTATGTGGTATATATACTGTATATATACTGTATATATACAGTACAGTACAGTTATAGTATAGTACACTTATATATATTTTATATATATATAAAATAATTGATAATCTGACCTTCAGATACCTTCCCTCACAGATATTCTCATCATTATATAACCCCGGACCATTGCTAAAATTTTTCCTCTCTTTTACTAAACTTCTGGGCAAAAATACTACAATTTTGAGAATGGTGTTATTGTAATTCATTATAATAACTTGGGTCATCAAAATCACTTCTTAATCATTCTATTTTTATTTGGCATGTCTCTTTATTATTTCTTTCATCAACTCTGGCAAAGCTTTACAATTCTCAACTTTTATTTTCAGTGGTCCACCTTGGTTGCTACTCTCCCTCTGAGCTTCCTGCCTCACTTTCTACAAACCTATCCCTACCATCCCCTCCTTTTTATAGTTTGTTCTAGACTAATTCGTTATCTTTTAGAGACTTTATCAGCCATCCCTTCTTCAACTCAGCGCCTCTCTTCTAACTGCTTATGCTCAGCCTGGGAAAATGATCAAGTTTCTCTCATAGGTTAAGAAAAAAGTTCCCCCTTAACCCCTATGGCTCTTCTAGCTACCATCCAATCACTCTTCTGTCCTAATTTTTCAGTCTTTCACACAATTTTAACTTATCCTTGACATTTTACTATATATTTTTTGGATTTTTCAAGATGTGGTTGAAAACAGTCTAAATACAGCTATAGAATCTGTGATTTAAACATATTTCCTAAAATAAACTTAAATAACCCAACTTGAGATTATATATGTTCAAATAGCAAAAAATAATCTGGGAAGAGGAAGTTTGCTTATTATTTTTTAAAATGTACATTGATGTGATAATAAAAGTATTTTTAAAGTATATGGATGGTATGAAAAATCACGATAGAGTGACCACCACTACCCACATTAATAAAGAGACCATTACCACTAAATTAAAACTTAATGTGTTTCCTTCTACAGTTACATCTTGTTTTTTTTTTTTTTTTTCCTAAGAAGTAGTTGCCATCTGGATTTTGTATTTTTCATTCCTTGTCTCCACGTAGTTTTACTAAATTATTTGTAAAGGTGAACAATATCTTATGCTATGTATCTTGCTTATCTTTAGTCAATATTATGCCTGTATGATTGTGTGTATAAACATTAGTTTATTGCTATTTATTTCTGTTCAATACACTTTATGTTTTAGAGCAGTTTTAGATTTATGGCAAAGTTGAGGAAGGTACAGATATTTTTCATATACTCCATTCCACTGCACATGCATATCCTCCTCCCTCATCACTCCTTGCCACAGTGGTACATTTCAATTGTTTTATAGTATTTCAGTATATGACTATATGACAATTATTTATATATCCTACTGATAATGACTATTAGCATTTGCAGTTTTGGTTTGTTTTGTTTATTCTCCAGTTACAGCATTGCTATAAATATTTTTGTACAACTATCTTACTACACATGCTTGTCTTCTGTGGGTTTTGGTTTTAGATGACAAGTGTGTCTTTGCGTAGCTCACTGGGTGCCCAAGGCTGACTAATCTTAGCATGATGTCTCCCACTTGTTATCTAATTATAAAGAAATGTTGAAATTTCTCTTTACCATTTTTAAAGGTCTCACACCTTCTATGCAATCCACTATAGTACTTCTTGAGTAGGCAGGAGGTTTGCAGTACTATGGGGGCTGGAGATGGAGGAAGTGAATGACAACTTTACACCATCGTGTAACTTAACATCTTATTAGGAATTCCTATCTCTCACTAAAAGACAGACCTGAAATTATAGAAAAAAATAGTAAAACTGAAAAAAGCTAACAGCCTAAACTCCTAATTATTAGGTAAGTTATTTAATAAAATAATTAAAACCTGTGGGCTCAAAATGACTACAGATAAAACTTCTGAAAGTTCTGTGTCCATGTAGACAACAAGGTGATGTAAAATAAAATGTCATTTTTATAGTCTTCTTTTCCCTGTATTTTCACTTTAAAAGTAAATATCATTGATTAACCTGTAACTTTTGCATTTAATCCACAAAATTTTTACTGAACGAAAAAGTAAGTTACAAGAACGTTGAATAAAAAAGTCATATTGATAACAATGTTTGCAAATCAATTTTTTTCTTTAATTGATCTTCTAAATGCTAAGAGAGATTTTCATCAAGATTGCTTGATTATCCATTTTTCCCTCATAATTAAAAATTTAAAAATTGGGAGTCTTCTTTTCGTGGTTTGATTGTAAATTTAATTTGAGGTCTGATAATACTGCCATAGTTCCAATGCCAAGCAAATTTTTCAAATGTTTCACTGCATTTCAGCATATATTTGCCATATGATTACCAGATTCAGCAGCACAACACAAAACAAAAGCAGAAACAAAACAAGATGCTCATATTAAATTTGAACATCAGATAAGCAATAAATAATGTTTAAGTGAAAGTATGTCCAAAATTATTTGTTCTTTATCTGAAAATCAAATTTAACTGAGAGTCTTGAATTTTATTGCTAAATCCTCTAGTGAAATGAAGTTGAATGGAGGGGAAAAACAAGTGTAGCTTTGGTAAGGAAATAGTGGCCACCAGAGGGCAAGCTAAAGAGATGATTGTCTGTGGGTGGAAAGTTGAAGGTTGTAGGGCATCTGGATTTGACAGAGAGAACAGGGGAAAATACCTGACGGGATTAAAATGCTTATGCTGACAACCTGATACTTTTTCTTGGAAATTTGGGACAATGTATGTCACAAACATATACCCCTCTACCTGTAGTCTTAGACTTTCTGGTCAGCATAGCATAGTCCCAGTCTGTGGCCGGGCGCGGTGGCTCACGCTTGTAATCCCAGCACTTTGGGAGGCCGAGGCGGGCGGATCACGAGGTCAGGAGATCGAGACCACGGTGAAACCCCGTCTCTACTAAAAATACAAAAAATTAGCCGGGCGTGGTGGCGGGCGCCTGTAGTCCCAGCTACTCGGAGAGGCTGAGGCAGGAGAATGGCGTGAACCCGGGAGGCGGAGCTTGCAGTGAGCCGAGATTGAGCCACTGCACTCCAGCCTGGGTGACAGAGCGAGACTCCGTCTCAAAAAAAAAAAAAAAAAAAAAAAACAAAAACAAACAAACAAAAAAAAAAAATTTAGATAGAATAGAAAGTCATATACTTATTGAGTTTGGATCAAATGGATTTTACAATTCTAGAACTCTAAAATAAGAGAGAATTACCATTATAAATAGATAAGAAGAGGACCATGTATTTTGCCTATGCTTAGAGGCAGGAGTTACTATTTTTTTCAAAACTGTGTTTTACCCTTCCTTCTATTCCCCTTCCTTCTCTTTGGGCTATAACTGGTGCCTGAAATCCTATTAACTTGGCTTAAATTTTTGATCATTATTAAAATGTCAGTACCTTAAGGTGCTCAAATTTGTTCAAGGCAATGGTGAGCGAAGTTGGTGGGTTATTACAGTGAAATTCAACCCTCGCTACAGATTTGAATTCTCTGGCGACTTTTTATAAAAATGACAATGTCCTGAATCCATGTTCAGAGACTTAATTCAGTTTTTTCTAAATAGGGCCAAACATCAAATATTTTTTTAAAGTTCAGCAGGTAATTTTTATATGTAGTCAGGATTGAGTATTAGTTTGTCACAGCATTGGATGGAGTACTTGTGGGCATCTGAGTAAAAGCATCAGACTAAAATTCTTTGGTGGTGTCAAAAGACTGAGTACGATTGAGCTAAGGAGTTCTCCAGATGAATACACACAAAAAAAGCAAGTTTGGTTGAAATTTTTGGTATCCCAACAGGGAGATCCCTGAGTGTTTTCTGCTCTAGAAAGGATTTATCTTAATTAAAGTTGTTCTTTGCCTTGGATAGATCTTGACCACACCTGGTAGCACGCTCCTGAGAGGATAAATCCTTCATTCCATTCCAAATGTCTTTAGAAAGGTCCGTTTTCTAATGAGCCAGCTGACTCCTCATCCATTCACATATTTTTGCGTACAACTTTCACATGGATTTACGACTCAAAAAGTGGACGTTGTCAGTTTATTCTCTATAAGTTTAATTTCCTAGGGAACATGTGTTCTATTTTATTGAATGAATCCTTAGTGGATAAGGACAAGGATTTTGAGGCGATTTTAACACGGATCAGTGGAGGGGAGGAGTGAAGGCTTTTACTTTAAAATTACAAATAATTTGTCATGGTGTTAGGGAATTTGCCTTGTTAGACCCTATCTCATGGAGAATCACATCATTTTATTATGGTTTTAAAAATACTAAACCAACCTGCATCTCTAGAATAAGTACAGCTTCATCATTATGCATGATTTTATATATACATATGTGTGTGATATGTATTTTATATATATATATGTGTATATATATAGAGAGAGAGAGAGAGAGAGAGAGACAGAGAGCTATGTTGCTTTTTGGACAAATTAAAGAAGGTACTACTCTGCATATACATAAGGAGCAATGAGGACATGAAATTCATCATAAGATGTTGTGGGAAATACACATATAAATCTTTATTAAATTTTTTTTTTTATAAAGTAAGGAATTTCAAGGTTAAACTAATGGGAATTAAATCTTATAGATGTGCCCTGACACAAATATTAGAAAGGCGTACGTGATCAGATACAACACATTATTTTGCTTAGTAAACTTTATCTTATTATAAAGGCAAAAATATTAAATATATAAAATAAAAAATACAAAAATATATAAAGAAATTAAATTTGCTCAAAATCACAAAATCTGTCATAATCACAGTAAACATTCTGCATCACATTTAGTCTATTTTTATCCATCTTAATATAATTGGGGTATTCCTGTGTAGTTTGTGTATAATTTCATAACGTACTTTTTCATTGTATATTTTAGTGATTTTTCCATGAAATTAGAAACTCTGAAAATATACAGTTATATCAAATATTATCCCTTCAAATTAGCTCTGTTGTTAGGCATTTAGAATATTTTTAGGTTTTCACTATTATAAATGACTGTGTGTTGAATACCTCTGTATCAGTATTACCTTTTATATAACTTTTGAAAGAAACCTGACCACATTTTAATCATGAGACCATATTTATGTACTTGCTACTGAAAGTATGGTCTGTAGAAAATAGCTACAGCATTCCTTGGAAGCCAGTTAGAAATATGGACTCTATGATTTCTTTCACCAGTGTTTTATAGTTTTACTTGTAGAGATTTTTCACCTCCTTGGCTAAATATATTCCTAAGTATTTTATTTTATTTTTTTGTAGCTTTTGTAAAAGGGATTGAATTCTAAATTTGATTCTCAGCTTGGTCATTGTTGGTATATAACAGTGATACTAATTTGTGTATACTATTTTGTATCCTGAAACTTTACTGAATTCATTTATCAGATCTAGGAGCTTTCTGGATGAGTCTTTAGGGTTTTCTAGGTATATGATCATATTGGCTAGCAGCAACAGTTCAACTTTCTCCTTTCTGATTTGGATGGCCTGTATTTTTTGCTTTTGTCTGATTGCTCTGGCTAGGACTTGTAGTACTGTGTTGAATAGAAATAGTGAAAGTGGACATCCTTGGCTTGTTCCAGTTATCAGGGGGAATGCTTTCACCTTTTTCCAGTGCAGTTTGATGTTGGCTTTGGGTTTGTCTTAGATGGCTTTTATTACCTTGAGATATGTTCCTTCTATGCCAATTTTTCTGAGGGTTATCATAAATGGGTGCTGGATTTTATCAAATGCTTTTTCTGCATCTGTTGAGATGATCATGCAATTTTTGTTTTTAATTCTGTTTACATGATGTATCACATTTATTAATTTTTGTATGTTAAACTATCCCTATATTCCTGGTATAAAACTCACTTGATAATGATGTATTATCTTTTTGATATGCTGTTGGATTTGGTTAGATAGTATTTTGTTGAGGATTTTTGTATCTATGTTCATCAGGGATGTTGGTCTGTAGTTTTCTTTTTTTGTTATGTCCTTTCCTGGTTTTGGTATTAGGGTGATACTGGCTTCACAGAATGATTTAGAGAGGATTTCCTTTCTCTATCTTTTGGAATAATTTCAGTAGGAAATATACCAATTCTTCTTTAAATGGCTGATAGAATTCAGCTGTGAATCCATCTGGTCCTGGACTTTTTTTGTTGGCAATTTTTTTATTATTATTTCAATCTCACTACTTGTTATTAGCCAGTAAAGAGTTTCCAATTTTTCCTGATTTAATCTATAAGGTTATATATTACCAAAAATTTATCCAACTCCTCTAGATTTTCTAGCTTGTGTGTATAAAGATGTTCATGGTAGCCTTGAATGATCTTTTGTATTTCTGTGGTATTGGTTGTAATATCTCTTGTTTCATTTTTAATTGAGTTTATTTGTATCTTCTTTCTTCTTTTCTTGGTTAATCTCACTAATGGTCTATCAATCTTCTTTATCTTTTCAAACAACACACTTTTTGTTTCATTTATCTTTTTTTGTTTGTTTCCATTTCATTTAGTTCTGCTCTGATCTTTGTTATTTCTTCTTTTCTGCTGGGTTTGGGCTTGGTTTGTACTTGTTTCTCCAGTTCCTTGAGGTGTGACCTAAGATGTCTATTTGTGCTCTTTCAGACCTTTTGATGTAGGCATTTAAAGCTGTGAACTTTCCTCTTAGCACCACTTTTGCTGTATCCCATCCCATGTTCATGGATGGGTAGAATCAATATTGTGAAAATGACCATACTGCCAAAAGCAATATACAGATTCAATGCGGTCCTCATCAAAATACCACCATCATTCTTCACGAAAACAGAAAAAAAAATAAAAAAATTCATACAGAACCAAAATAGAGCCTACATAGCCAAAGCAATACTAAGCAAAAAGAACAAACATGGAGGCATCACATTACATGACTTCAAACTATACTACAAGGCTATAGTTACCAAAACAGCATGGTACTGATATAAAAATAAGCATATAATCCAATGGAACAGAATAGAGAAACCATATATAGAGTCAAATTCTTATAGCCAACTAATCTTTCACAAAGCATACAAAAACATAAAGTGAGGAAAGGACACCCTATTCAACAAATGGTGTTGGAATAATTGACAAGCTACATGTAGAAGAATGAAACTGGATTTGCATCTCTCACCTTGTACAAAAATCAACTCAAGGTGGATCAAAGACTTAAATCTATGACCTGAAACCATCCAAATTGTAGAAGATAACATTGGAAAACCTCTTCTAATCATTGTCTTAGGCAAATAATTCATAACCAAGAACCCAGAAGCAAATGCAACAAAAACATTAGGACCTAATGAAACTGAAAAGCTTAAGCACAGCAAAAGAAATAATCATCAAAGTAAACAGACAACCCACAGATTGGGAGTAAATATTCACAAAGTATGCATCTGAAAAAGGACTAATATCCAGAATCTACAAGGAACTGAAACAAATCAGCAAAAAAGAAAAAAAATAATTCCATCAAAAAGTTGGCAAAGGATGTGAATAGACAGCTCTTAAAAGATGTACAAATGGCCAACAAACATATGGAAAAAAATGCTTAACATCACTAATTATCAGGGAAATGCAAATTAAAGCCACAATGCAATACCAGCTTATTCCTACAAGAATGGCCATAATTAAACAATTCTTTCAAAAAAGATATTGGTGTGGATGTAGTGAAAAGGAAACACTTTTATACAGCTACTGGGAATGTAAACTAGTACAACTACTATGGATAACAGTGTGGAGATTCCTTAAAGAACTAAAAGAACTACCATTTGATCCAGCAATCCCACTACTGGGTAACTACCTAAAGGAAAAAAAGTTATTATACAAGAAAGACCTTGCACACTCATGTTTGTAGCAGCACAGTTCACAATTAAAAAATTATAGAATCAACATAAATGCCTATCAACCAATGAGTGAATAAGGAAATCATGATATATATATATATATATATATATATATATATATATATACAATGGAATACTACTCAGCCATAAAAAGGAATGAAATCATGGCATTTGCAACACCATGCATGGAGTTGAAGACCATTATTCTAAGTGAAGTAACTTAGGAATTGAAAACCAAATACTGTATATTCTTACTTATAAATGGGAGCTAAGTTATGAGGATGCAAATCATGAGAATGATATAATGGACTTTGGGGACTTGCAGGGCAGGGTGGAATGAGGGGATGAGGGATAAAAGGGTACACACTGGTTACAGTGTACAGTGCTCAGGTGACATGTGCACCTAAATCTCAGATATCACCACTAATGAACTTATCTATGTAACCAAAAACCACCTGTTCCCCAAAAACTTTTGAAATGAAATTTTAGAAATAGTTTGTGATAAAGAATCTCAGGCCCAGTGCAGACCCACTGAATCAGAATCTGTATTTTAATAAGATGGCGCAGTGACTCCTGTGCACATTCAAGTTGGAGATCCATCTTACAATCTATTACATGCAGACAAGCATGATTGGCTCGCCAAGGGGACTCTCAATTTCCTGATTAGTTGTCCGGAAGCCACTCCCAGCCACACTTCTAGTCCTACTTCAGCTTTACATTCTAGCTCCTTGTAAACAAGTACTTCTCAATTTTGTTTATACATTAAAATTACCTGGAAAGTTAAAAAAAAAAAAAAAAACACTGAGGTTTGGGCTTACGTTCAGTCCTTTTAAATCAGAATCTTTTGAGAAAGGGAAGCTTTTTAAAAAGCTCCCCAGGTGATTCTAATAATCAGCCAAGGTTGATAATCATTGTTGCAGATGAACAAAGTGAAGAAAATAGATGACAAATGATTCTTTCTTGTCAAGCTGCTAAAATCTGTAACATTCAATGCCATCAGAACAAAATTTGTGGAGCTGCACAGAAAGGAAGTGAAGGAAGGGAATGTGGTTTATCTGGTGAGTGTTTGGAGATTGAAGGAATTACTTTAACTGAATTTCCCATAAAGCTGTCATACTCCAAAGGACTCAAGGCCTAGTTTAAAAGCCCAAACAATCAAATGATTGCATATGTACTTTGTTTTATAAGTGAAAGGCAGTCAGGTTGAAGGGACTGTTGCCATTTAAGGCAGCTTTTCCAAAGTAGGTTGAGTGTAAGAAATACAATCGAATGAATATTGTTTTTTTTCTGGAAATAACTTCTACATAACTAATTTTACTTGAAATGATTGACATTTCAAGGTCTTTAGTATTTATCAGATTATTTGGAAGCCAAAATATATCTTGGTAATTCCAATTTAATTACACTTTATGAAATAAAGCAATTGGATGCATCATTGTGTCTCAAGCCATGAAATTTTCAACACCATTGTTTTCTTTTTAATAGGATTTGAAACTTCGGTGTTGGCAATTCCCTCAATTTATGTTTTCTTTGGCCTCTGCTCACATTAAGGCTGTGCAAAATACTTAAAGTGTTGTCATGTTCCTTTTAATAGAAAAATATGTTTGTTTTTTAGCTATAGCAAGATTGAGAAGAATTTAATGTATTAATCTCGATACTATTATCAATGTGATATTGTTTAATTTTACTCACAATTATCAATACCTTATTTTATTTACTTAAATACTCAGTTGCAGACTGTAATCCACAAACTAAACTCATGCTTGAATAGCATTTGTTGGCTTTTTATTTTCAAAGAACAAAATATATATTCAACTTGTGACCTTCCTCTTTTCCATAATTTCATACACTTAGGATATCTTTATTAAAAAACTATGTTGATAGTATACATTTCTTCTTGGGTTATCATAAAAATGAGTTTCTTACCTTCCACCTCCCTTTATTTTAAGTTCTAGATCCATGAAATGCTGCATTTAGTCTCTTTTCAAGTAACTAATTGAACCTTGCAAGGAAATTCAAAAATTATTACTAATTAAAGAGCCCCTAGTGTAGATTGGATGCACGTACTTTCTTCACAAGGATGAGCCTTATAAATCACTAATAAGATTTTAATGCAGAATATTCTTCTGTTCCACCCCCCAGAGGTCTATGGTCAATGATAAAAACAAAAATAATATTTTCCACTTTTTTTTTTTTTTTTTTTTGAGATGGAGTCTCGCTCTGTCTCCCAGGCTGGAGTGCAGTGGCACGATCTCTGCTCACTGCAAGCTCCGCCTTCGGGGTTCACGCCATTCTCCTGCCTCAGCCTCCCGAGTAGCTGGGACTACAGGCACCTGCCACCACGCCCGGCTAATTTTTTGTATTTTTAGTAGAGACGGGGTTTCACTGTGTTAGCCAAAATGGTCTCGATCTTCTGACCTCGTGATCCACCGGCTTAGGCCTCCCAAAGTGCTGGGATTATAGGCGTGAGCCACCACACCCGGCTTCCACTTTGTTTTTTAAAGTCCTTGTTTTCAAATAACTTTTTGATTTGGGCCAATCTTTGCACAAGTTTTATATATATATGTGAGTGTGTGCGTGATATATATATATATATATATATATATATATATATATATACACCAGAGTTAAATCAAATGCAGAGTTTTACTTTCACTTCCTGAAGGACCTTCATAAACCACTCTGATTCTCTTTAAAATCAGCGAGGAATGCAATTAACTACTTTGACACTTTTTTTTTTTTTTTGCCCTAATCTGAGACTTTGTCAACCCAGCCTCACAAGATGTTTTATTTTGTTCTCTAAAACTGTTGAGAAGAAGGTATTATCTTTCTTCTTCATTATAAATAAATGATAAGTAAACAAATAATTATTTAGAAGTGTGCAGAGAAATGTCATTTTTGCCTTCTTTCTGAAGCCCTCTCTTTAAATTTCCATCAGGTTCTACAAAACCCCGTGGAACTTGAGTACTGTATTGTTCAGGTTTTATTCTTTTAAATGTGTTATTTGTTCTTTCATAGGTTTTAGTCCATTTGAGCTGTTATAACAAAATACCATAAACTTGGTAGCTTATAAACAACAGACATTTATTTTTTATAGCTCTGGAGCCTGGGAAGTCCAAGATCAAGGCATAGGCAAAATCGGCTTTTGGTGAGACTTCACTTTCTGCTTCAAACAAGACATCTTATCGTTGTATCCTCACATGACCAAAGAGGAGAACAAGCTCCTTCAAGCCTCTTTTATAAGGGCAGTAATCCCATTCTTGAGGGCTCTGCCCTCATGATTTAATCACCCCCAAAGTCCCCACCTTCTAATTCCATCACCTTGGGAATTAGGATTTCAACATATGAATTTTGAGGGAACACACACATTCGGACCATAGGAAGGTCAAGTGCCAACCTGTCTTCTTTGTTTATTACAACATTTTAGGAAGATAGGGAAAGGTCAAAGGATCCTCTCGGATTACCAGAAATTTTCTGTAGATTTGCCAGGATTAGAACCCATAGCTCTTTCCTTGAAAAGATAATCTTTGTTTTGAGCAATTGTAAAAATGTTGTTGACCTTTATCTTTATAAGCAATACTATGGGCATTAAAAAATTCTTCTAAATTGTGAGAAAATTACAAAATAAATTCTGTGAGATGGCAAAAATCATTAGATAATCCAACTGAACCAATATTATCCAAGACAAACAATTGTGATCAGAATAATTTTAGCCTTGACCAAGAAAATGGAGCCATTTTAAAAGAAGAATTCCATGGGTTTCTAAGGCAATTTTGGTTCATAACTTTATTTTAGTGAACAGTTCTATGCTTTAAAAGCAAACAGCTGTACAAACTAAAGTTGAAGATCTGTATATTTCCATGTCTAAATACTTGATTACTTTCTCTATGTCTTTATTTTAATGCTAGTGTTTAATCTACTGCATCCCTTTGTTTGTTACAAAGTTAGCCTCATGAGACCGGTGGAATAAACATCAAAATGTGTGTTTCATTTTCCCCCAACTACAATTTTTATTGTTTTCCTTCCTACATTTTAATTTTATTCTTAGTCTTCACAAAAAAGGAACAATAATACCAGATGGCATAAGTCTGATGCCATTCTCTGCTTCTTTATGTAAAGTCAGGTGGTTAGAAATGTGAGTCATTCATGCTGGAGATGACATGGAGCTCCATAGACAGGGAAGCCACAGGCAAGTTTATAAAGTAGGTGAATTAGTCTTTGATTTTCTGCTACTTTTGATAATGGCAGCTCCTTCTTTTGGAGTCAGAGGAGTTGTAAACAAACTTTACAGGAGTTCTCCTATGGTGTTCCTTTAAGGTGTTAACTGATAATTAAGATGCTAGCTACTATTAAGGGTTGGTTATTAATGGAGTTCATTTAGAATCCATTGTCTATAGATGGCTGGATGGGAGCCTAAATCACTGGGAGTGGACAAGGCCACACTCATACAGTGAATCCTTAGACAGGATGGAGTCAACTTGCATTCCCAATTATGAAATACAGTGTATTTTCCTTCATGGAGCCTTGCCACAGTAAAGCAATCTATGAATGAAAACTTCCTCCAACAAATGAAACATGCTAGGAATTTTGAGTTTCCTAAGGTTTAGGGGATTTTTCGTAGCGATAGAATAACTATTTGACCCTGTAGTTCATTGCCTAGAGAGTGGAATATGGAAGTTTTGGTGATAAAAACTAGACAAATATACAGATCAGAAAAACAAATATTTCGAATTTGGGTTATTAATATTACATATACATAATAAATTATCTTGTTGCTTATTGTACCAATAGTAGCCAATTTTACCCTAATTATAATTTGTATGACTGCAATCTAAACCATGTATTATTACAATCTAATATTTATGAACCTATTCTCATATTTATCTGAAGTTTAGGTGTTAAAATGTTATTGTTGGCCGGGCGCGGTGGCTCACGCTTGTAATCCCAGCACTTTGGGAGGCCGAGGCGGGCGGATCACGAGGTCAGGAGATCGAGACCACGGTGAAACCCCGTCTCTACTAAAAAAGACAAAAAATTAGCCGGGCGTGGTGGCGGGTGCCTGTAGTCCCAGCTACTCGGAGAGGCTGAGGCAGGAGAATGGCGTGAACCCGGGAGGCGGAGCTTGCAGTGAGCCGAGATTGCGCCACTGCACTCCAGAGCCTGGGCGACAGAGCGAGACTCCGTCTCAAAAAAAAAAAAAAAAAAAAAAAAAAAAAAAAAATGTTATTGTTAACTTTTAATATTGAAAAATTACTAAGGATAAAATAGCATTAGTGTAGGATAACAAAAATTCTTGGTTAGCTCCACTATGATATCAAAATATAACCATATCCGCTTAGATTATTGTCTGTTATGGTCTTAGAGATGTTTAGAAATGGAACCAGTCTTACAGATAAATGAGCTACAGACCTGATCTGGAAGTGTTATTCAGAACAATCCCTGCTGCAATGGCGGCTATGAGAAAAGCTACAGATCTAATGTAAAACACGAGGGCAAAGCAGAATCTCAGAATGCAGCCAGGGAATCAAGCCAGGAAAAAGCACCTAAAAACCCAGTCATGAACAGGGCTAGTCCAGAGTGTGCAATGAAAAGAGAGCATCAAATCTAAGAGGGAAGGAGATTTGTGTACATCCTGCCTTTCTTGGACCTAGAAGGGGATTTGGTTGCCAAAGGACCAAAAGGACCCCATGAGGCAGATTTACTTATGCTTTGGCTACAGAGCATGATCTCTACACAGTGGGTAATAGGGAGGCTGTATAGCTGGGCTGGGACTTCAAGTGACTCTGAATTACTTAATAATTCAAGTCTTTCTGTCCTAGTAGCAGCCTCCTTTACTGTTTGTGGCCACATTGTGTGCTAGGCAGTAAGTGTTTTAGTAAGAAATAGAATGGGAAATATGTGGTAATGAGAGGAAGACAGTACAATGTGCTACTTACAAAGACTGGAGACAGACTTTCCAGGTTCAAATCCTGACACCATTCCTTGGTTAATTTTGTGATTTGGGGACAAATCCCTTTGCCTATATGAAGCTTAGATTTTCTCATCTGTGTTATGAAGGTATTAACAGCACCAACCTTACAAGGGTTGTTATGAGAATGAAATAAGCATGTCCATGTGTGAGCATTTAACTTGCAGCACCATGTGTGTCAAACCCTCATTGTTATTAAAGAAAGGCTTCTGGAATTCTCAGATGAAAAAAATCACTCTAGTAAATAGAAATGTTGTAATCTACCACTTCTTTTTTTCTTCATACACATCTTCCATAATAAAAGAAAAGGGCAAAGAAGTAAACAGGAGTAGTTAGATTGCTAAAGCAATTATTCTCAAACACAAAGTTAGTATGTCTGAATAAATGGCTTCTGAAAAGGAGCGACTAAAATGCTACTTTAAGGTAGGAGTAACAATTGGCAATTTTGCGTTGCCACATAAGCAGCTCATAATTATATGACTAAATCTGAGAGAGACAAGATGAAAAATGTGAACAGTATAAGAATATGTGACTAGTAGGAGGACCACTTTTCTAAAGAGATGAAACCATTTGTATCTGTTTCACTTTAGGCTGAGAAGTCCCTAAAGCAGAAGCAGATACATCGACTTTCTTGCTCACTTGAACTTCTTATTTCTATACTACAGATGAGTTGGTAAGGCTGAAACAATGACTAGAAAGCAATCATATCAAGCCTGGATGACTCCTATCAGTTGGTGGAGTAATATGGAGCACTGTTCTTATAATGTGTCTACTTCTGCCTTCAACCATGGAAACACTGCCATGATTTATTTGTCATGTTTGCTGGGCAGAAAAACAAAAATGGCTACAAACTTACCAGGAAAATAGCATCCTTGTCATCATATGCATATATGCAAATGTTAGCTAATGCAGTTATTTATGAAGAGCTGGTTACTTCATGTGAAAAAATTAAGTTATATTCCCTATGATAGCTCATGTGAAAAACAGGAATGATATCCATGCATTTCTTCTTTGACTACGGGATTAAGTATAATAATAAGGATATTGGGCACAGAGCTTGGTGCATATTAGTTGCTCACCCAATGTTAGGTCCATGTAGTCCCCCACAAAAGGGTCTCTAGGACCTTCCAACATGAGCAGCCAGAGGCTGTTTCTGACCGTTGACCTGCCCAAAACTCAATGTGCCCAAGAGAAGCTCAGGGTAATATTTCTAGGGATGTGCCGCAGCATTATTTTCTCCCTTTCCAAACATCCCATTTAGATGGTAAAAGGTAGAAAAATATTAAGATCATCTGACCAGGTTGTCCCAGCAGTTAAATTGGCATGCATTTTTCTTTTTAGAATGACTAGAAGAGTCCTTTAGTACCAATGAGAAATTATGATGAATTATGTAACAATATAACAGAAAAAACTGTTTACCAGAATGCTCCTCAGGTTGAGTGTACAAGAAGGGTTTAAAGCAGAGGTGTCCAATCTTTTGGCTTCCCTCACCCACATTGGAAGAACAATTGTCTTGGACCACACATAAAATACACTAACACTAACGATAGCTGATGAGCCAAAAAAAAAAGATTGCAAAAAGACATTGTGGGAAAAAAATGAAGAATGTTTACAAATTTGTGTTGGGTCACATTCAAAGGCATTCTGGGCCACATGCAGCCCACTGGCCGTGGGATGGACAAGCTTGGTTTAAAGAATAGTGAGACTACTGCCACATTTCTCGTACATGTTCCAATCGGAGTAGATTGAACTGTCTTCTAGAGGTAGCAGAGTAATTAAGTAATTAAGTTCATAGTAGTTATGAACTGTCTTCAAGAGGTAGAAGAATAATTAAGTGCAAGGCCTTTACTGCAGTGAGGAGAATCAGGAATAATTAAGAGGCAGAATTGCTCAGCCCAACAGATGACCACAATGTGGGGAAAGCAGAGTAGGGCAGCAGGTGTCATTGCAAAAGGTGGAGAAGGTGGCAGAACCGACATGTCTGAGGATATGTGAGGAAGGAGATAAAATTAATCTGTTAATCTCTTTCTACTCCCAAACCACGAAAAATAACAATAACAAGTATTTGGTTGAGTTCAGTCATTCAAAACTCTCTGCTATTGCCCAAAGATACTTGATTCTTTTTCTGGAATGATCTATCCCTCTTTTCACACCTAGCACATTCCTACTTATTCTTTTTGAGTCATATCCTTTAGGGAACCTCCATAAACTGCACTCCTAAAGTATGTTTGGCTGCTCTGTCCTCTGTAATGCATTGTGTCTTGGTCAGGCATTGATGCAATGTTTGTCTCAATGTGTCCTCCATGTGTCTCAATGTGTCCTTTTTTTGTACCACCTCCCTTCACCAGCACAATACCTGGCATCAATGCAGGGCTCCACAAGTAATTGTTGAAAGGATGAGGAGTTACAAAAAATATTTTATGCTGTTTGTGAGATGCCAAACTCATTTAATTCACTAAATCTTCTTCAATTTGGGTTATACCTGTTGGCTTGGGTTTGCTATCTCTCTCCTTCGTTTTTCCCAGTATTTTGGAAGAACTGTTCTTTGGAGGGAGAGGAAGCTACCCCTTCCGTTCTCTCTACCTTGTTTCATTCCTTCATCTCTTGCTCTCTTCCTTTCAACTTCTTCACTTTCCCTTCCTTTCTCTTTCCCTTCCTTCTTTCCTTCTTCAAAGAGTATATCAGTTTCCATAATGTGTCAGGCATTGTACTAAGCATAGAAAATACAAGTGTGCCAGATTCCACCCTTGCCTACAAGAAGATAATATTTTAGTTAGAGTGAAAAAAAAAGCAAGCACACAAATTTGGGTTCTCTGCTGGGGACAGGCTAGAGTAAGCTATTGGATCACATAAGGCAGATGCAGAGGGAATCCAGGGAAGACTTTGTAGAGGGGATGATGATTGAAGTTTTGAAGACAGTATAAAAGTCACCAGGCAACAAAAGGCTGATAAAGATAAGATAGCTAGAGGGAACACCACTTACAAAGGTAGAAGGGCATAAAAGAACATGTCTCATTCGGGGAAATAAAAAAATTACTGGTGTGACTGGAGTGAAAAGCACAAGTTGCCTATCGGGAGAGACAAAGAAGAGAAGTACAGGAGATACATTCTCAAAGACCTTTTGTACTAGTGAATCTACCTGCCCTTCATCCAGAATGTTGTAAGGAATTGCTTAAAGATTTTAGGCATGAGACAGACATAGTTAATATCTGAATGACAAAAGAGCACTTTGCCTGCTAGACGAATATGAAATGGAAAGGCAGGAGATTAGGAGTAGGGAGACCAGTTAGGAGATTCATTCCTATCCCCTCTGGCACCACATAGCTGTGGGTGTCTCTTCATGTTTCAGAGGTTGTAGTCATTGGGTAACTGAGGTTTCCTTATTCTCAGCCCTTATAATGTCCTGTAATTCTCATGGAACAGAGGATAAGCTTCCTTAAATGTCATACTATGACTTCATGCTAAGAACAAAATTCATTATTTTCTCCCACTCTGAGACTTCTCTGAGTTTGTAATTCTTCATCTCATTCCGCAGCATGCAGACTTTTGGGTGTACAAATTAATATCTTCATTAATTCACTTCCCTCTTCCTCTATGAAAGTCAGTCCAAATCTAACTGATTCTTTCATTAGACCCCTGCTCTTCCTCTAGTCTAAACTATTGTCATGTTTCTACCCAGGTGCATCAAACTTGTGACACTAGGCAGGATGTATCCAAATAAAACAGAGCACACATTTTGATTCCCAATTGCACTGCAACTTGATGGCTATAGCCACTTAGCTGGTTTCACATATCTTAGTCCTGTCCCTTCATTCAGTTCTACACAAAGGGTATGAGTCATCCTCTGTAAGCATTGTTTTGATCATCTCTCTCCTTCTCTGAACCCTGTGGGATCTCTGAGTTTCTGCTTACGTCAAATCAAAACTGATATGAGTCACTCTTTATCTAAGTGTCCTCCACATTCATCATAGCCTGATTGTTCTGTCTGCTTAATTCAAGCTGGCTGGCTCCTTGTTCAGGCACACATATTCTGTCTCACTTCTCCAGGGTATCTGCAGAGACTGCTGCCCACCTGGCATGTTTCTGCTCCTCTCTGCTGTGCCAGTCTCCTTGCTGTTTGCTTTGGGGCCCAGCACAATCTTTGTCACTCCATGAGTGGCTTTTCACCTCTGCACATATTCATCTCCATCATTTCAGTAAATCTCACCCTCCTACCTTGCTCTATCTTTACATGCTTCCACTGAGTACTTTTATTCATTCATGTATTCATTTGTTGATGTACACGTTTGTTTATTCATATACTCAACAAATTCTTATAAGGTCTTTAATGAGACTGGCTGTGGCAATAAACTGGGGATACTGTTGTGAACATCTGAATAATGCCCTAACACAAAGGAACTTACTGTTTAGTGCAGGAGACAGATACCAAAACATTATCACAAGATTATGATAACCACAAAAGCAATGATTATTATAAAGAAAAGTAAAAAGTGCAAAGAGACTTTAACAGGAAACCTGGTTTAACTGAGCAGAGCTGGGAAGACTATCTTGAGAATGTAGCAAAAGATGAATAGAATTTAATCACTCGAAGAGTTAGGAAAAGAGTTTGCTGACTGGGCAAGAGCAAGTGCAAAGTCCCTGAAGTAGGAATGGGATTGGAATAGTCAACGGAGTGTGAGGGGTCTGGGTGACTGCAGTACAGGTGATGGAAGAGCTTCATGCTCAGGTATGCCACTCATGATTATATGGGTCATGATGTGCTTGTCACCTGCGTGCAAGCCCCATATCACAGACCATTCAAAGTCCAACATCTTCAGTATCCAGATCAGTGTTTTCCAGTCTTCCTTGATGATAAGAATCACTTGGGACATTTGTTAAAATTCAGCTTCCCAGGGTCTTTTCTTGAAAATTGTGGTGCAGTGAGGCCACGGTAGGGCTCTGAAATTTGTAATTAAAAAAAATTGAGGTTTTTAAAATTTTGTTTTTTTGGAATTTATTAATTTATATAATGTTTGGATAATTCTGAACTGATATGAAGAACAACAAATGACAATCTATACAGTAGAATTCCCTAAACTCCCACATGTTTTGTTTTTGTTAAAACCAAACATTGCAGGCTGGTGTGCATATTAACCTGTCTTTGACTGTTGATTACGTAAATCTTTGCTTACTCCCCAATTTGACCATAGAGCAATGAATCTCAACTCTGACTTATTGTCACAATTTCTACCCTTACTCCAAGACTCTGGGGTTATGGCCTGAGCATCTGTTGCTTTTAAAAGCTTCCAATCTAACCTTGATCCTCCTCCAGGATTGCCAATCACAGCTCTTGAATGTTTGTGGAAGGAGGCAGTGTGTCTTACTCCCTTTGCTGTGCTTTTAGTGCCTACTCTCTGTCCTTCAGCTAGAGCAATTTGGTCAAGCAGCTGACTCACCCTCACTCCCTGCAGTATGATCATGGACTTGTAAAACACATGCAATCAATGATGTCCACCTCTGCACTCTGAGTAAGGACTGTCCCTGGAAACACAAGTGCAGAAACTGTCCTGTCGCTGACAGAGCAATGTGCCATCCAGTGGCAGTGATCTGAAAACCCAGCTTCTGATTCTTTTATTGATATACATTTGTTTGAATGATATACATTTGTTCACATCTCAACAACTTTTTTTAAAGGGTAAGTGTAATTTTAGTGCCTTTCCTAAAAATAGCAAGAGGTTAGTAGTTTATCAAGGAAGCGTCAAAAAAAGGTACAATGTGTTCACTATATATTTTTTTAAATACAAACAAGTTAGAAAAAGGGAGGAAGACATATATCATCTGTTAGTTCATGGCTGAAAATGACCCCTATTAACTGTAGCAGTTTAGGGCAGTAAGACCTAGTACTGGACTGAATTAACTGTGATCGTCCCCAGAAAAAAGGCCAGAACAGAAAGAATATGGTAGCTTCAGGACCAGGCAATGGTCACAGTGACCAAGCAAGTGAGAACAACTGGGTGTCAACAAATTTGCAAAGAAAAGCTATGGGAACCTAAGAGTCTGTGATAGTCAGAGATCCTTGGGTACAGAAAGGCAGTTGGTACTATAAAAACCGTGATTCATGTAGCAGGATCTAAATTGCTGAGCTGCACAAAGGGAAAAACACAACTCTATTCTAACTCTGTTCCAGTGGTTTGGAGCACTATTCATGTTATGGTAGGAAAGTAATCAAAAAAGTGACTCTGACCATGGAATAAGACAGGTTCATGTTACCATTGAGACCCAACTTGCAGGAGCCAGTTCAGAATTAAGATTCACAATTTACTTATTTTACAAATGGCAAGTGTTTATGCATTAATACTCAGAGTAATTTGATGCTGGTCCCAGTGTTTTGGACTTGAGTCCCCTAAATTTCTCTTGCTCATATTAAGTATTGTATTTCTAAGCTGAAAGTGAACATCTGAGCATGTGTTTTGATGGTCAATGTCTTTTGCTGTGGGAAAAGATACATATGTAGGCAGGAATGAAAAGAATGGTTGCAAAAGATACGATGAGTTTCTGAAATCTTATTTGCTATTTTGCAACTATTTCTAACTTCTCAACTATAATTTTCTATTTTTGATTTGTTCCAGAGAGCATCACCTTCTCTTGTCAGGAACAGGGACTGCCTGTTCCTCATATATGCCCTGTATTTTTCCACCTTAAAGCTTTTGATTAAGTAGTTCTCTCCACCTAGAATGTCCTCCCCATTTTCGTAAGTTCGAATTCTAGTTCTTTTCTGAGACTCAGCTTTTATCCTCCCATCTATAAATGTATTTCTGTTGCCAATTGTCACAACACTTTTCTATCAGTTTTCTCCTACTTTTACACACAATGCGTTATTGAAAACATGTTAAAAAATCAATGGTACTAGAAGTCAAAAAACAGGATTAAATGTTTCATTCCCAATGTGCCAACTATATTATAAATAGTAAAATTTGAATATGTACTTCACTCTTTAGTACATGATGATCTTGATAATATTTTCCAAGCATGTTATTCTTTTATTTAACAGTTGAGTATCTGGTTTATTGTCTTAATTTTCTAAGACAGTTTATTTTATAGACATCTAAACTATAATTTAAAATTTTTGCACATGTGATAATGTATTTTCATCAATTTTATTGAATGTGAGACCAATACTTCTTTTATTTTTATGTATTTATTTATTTTGAGACAGAGTCTCCCTCTGTCACCTAGGCTGGAGTGCAGTGGCGTGATCTTGGCTCACTGCAAGCTCTGCCTCCGGGGTTCACACCATTCTCCTGCCTCAGCCTCCTGAGAAGCTGGGACTACAGGCGCCCGCCACCACGCCCAACTAATGTTTTTGTATTTTTAGTAGAGACGGAGTTTCACTGTGTTAGCGAGGATGGTCTCAATCTCCTGACCTCGTGATCTGCCTGCTTCGGCCTCCCAAAGTGCTGGGATTACAGGCGTGAGCCACCGCACCTGGCCCAATACTTCCCAAGTTTAGTTTCTCTTTATATATTTTACCACTTGTATAAAACAGTAAGTCAAAATGCAGTTAAATATTTTATTAACTACACAAATAGACATTGCTATACAAACAGAGATGGAATACTGCTGAATTGGACCATTGACTAGCATGTGTGAGCTACAAAGACTAGTTCTTTACACTTTGTCTGCAAGCCTGAATTCAGCCATTATAATATAGAAGTGACAATGTATAACTTATGAAAGAGTAGATCACAAAGAGTATGAACATAATAAGAATCAAGATCTTTCTCTTTGTGCTTTATAATACATTGTTTTGATATGACATTTAGGACTGATAATTAGGTGGTATTCCCTGGCACTCTAGGACTGGTTGGTTCCCATGTACTGCTAATTATTTTGAATCACCCCCTCAATACATGCATTATCTTCCTTGCTAGGTTGTGAATTCCTTGTATCCATCATAGCACCTAGCACAGTGACTTGTGGGAAACAATCCCACTTGCACTGGTATAGCACTTAATTATTTTCCAAATACTTTCGGGAACATGATCTCCTTATATGTTAACAACAGCCCAGAGGTTGCAACAGGGGCCCAGGTATGCCGAATGTCTACAGGGCGCAGGCAGAACACATGTCTTTGTCATTGAAAAATGAAGAAACAGAAGAATGGAGACAGGTGACATGCCCATATTTGTAAATTAATAGGGTCAAACTAGGGCATAAATTAAAAATTTTAAGTTCTTTGTACCAGCGGGTTTTAATAATGATTTACTGGATGCCTGTGTGAAACCCAAGTAGTCCTTGTTCCCTGTCCATGGTTAACAACTTTTCCCAAGGTATTTGGTACCATGCCAGATTATGTCTCCCACAGTGCTCAGGGCTGAGTCCATTCAGAAACATGAGGCTCTGGCCTAGGGCCTTGCTACCAGTGTCTTCTTATTCATACCAAAAGGAAGCAGGAGGAATTATGTCACAAATAAGGAAGTAGTTTGGAAACAATAAAGGAAAATTGTAGTTTAGGTGTTAATACATACACATATATAAATTTCTAATGGGAACCAATTAAGATTTTCACTAAATAAAAAGAACTGCAACTATATCATTTTAGATTAAATGGTGGGAATTTAGCATTAAACAAAGTGAACTGAGCAGGTAAGAAATTTAACCCCCCCCGCTTTTTTTTTGAAAGGGGTTGACATTAAAGCTTACTGTTGTAAAGAGCTCTAAGACTGTGTAACGTTGCTTATATATAGATTTTTTTTGTCATTGTGGCTTTTTATCTGTAAAAGAGTTTAATCTCCTCTTTGAGGAAGAGAATAATCAGCTCTAACCTCACTGAGTAACTACTAAGTGATACAAGGGTCTCATAACTGTTTGCCTGTTTGTGTGTGTTGAGGAGGGCCCATGAAACCTGATGCTAACATGTAAGTCTTAATAGGGGACAAAAGCTCTTGGAATATATTAAATTTCTCCTCATGAAAATCTGTACCTGAGAAAGCATGGATATTCTCTGATAAATTAATTTTCTCCAAAATCTGGAACTATTCCAATATACATGTTTTTGAGCCAATATTTTACTCAAAGATTATTTACCCTGAATTATCCCAGTAAAGTAAATATTTCTCAATCTCCTGATCAAACATGTGTTGATATATTTCGCTTACAGTAATATGTAAGTGAAAGATAAATGAGTTATCTAACAGATACAAATGTTGGCCTTTAATAATTTGGTGATGTCAGATGCAAATACTCTTTTCTCGATATTTCTTCTTCTTTAGTCAAAGACTGTAGACAATTAATAAGTTTTTATTTTGAACTACTATCAGTGAAGATAGAGTAGCACGCAATCCTAAAATGGGAACATTCTAGCATTTGAAAAGGAAATTCTGCAGTTAAGGAAGATGAAAAATACTTATAAGAAACTATTTTAGAAGTTCAAAAGGCAAGATTTGGCTACTACAGACTCAGTGGGAATAAATCTGACTGAATATGTGAGGATACAAAGAACACATCCTTCTTAGGAAGAATTGAAATCCATTGTAAAGTTAGGTACCAATAATGACTTGTGAATTTCTGAGTTTGTTTTTCTCCTGGTAGAGAATACATTCCTCATACATCTGGCATAAGATAGCTTCACTTCCAGGCAACTAGAATGCTTTCTTTTCCCGTTGGTAGTCTTCAGTGTGAGTTTCGCTTAACTGATGCTGAATAAAACACATCATAAAAGAATATTTGGTTTACAGAACTCTAATAGCTTTCTCTCTTATCTTTTCTCTCTTCTCTTGTAGGAGACAGGTTGTAAATAGTGGTTCTCAGTGCTGCTTTCATCATGAAAGATTAAAGAATCACTATTGGCTCATTTTATAGGAAAGAAATACTTTCACAGAAGAGCATGCCTATAGTAACTTTGGAAATATTCAACATCTTGGAAGAGCTGGCTTAGGATATAAAGAAACTTGAAAATAAAAAACGTAATGGCCTAATCAGAAAATATTTAGTTTTTGCCATAAGCTATATCAAATATGTAGTCATAGTACACATAGACTTGCTTCTTTTGGTTTTCAGTGCCTGTAACTTAAAAGTCTGTGGAGAACATCTATCCTAAAATATTTAAATATTTTTAGCTTGATTTAAGATGCATTTGGTTTGAAATAGGATATGTGGTATGTAATGGAAAACTGAGACATGAACAGAAATATTGATAATTAAAACATATCAGTTACAACATACTCATTGATCTCATTGATTTGAAAGTAATTTGCTCAGCATAGTGTGTATTATCTTAACATTAGTTTATGGCTTCTTGCTGATTGAGTGAAATTCAGCTTAAAATAAATCACCAGTGTCTACCCTGACAGCAATAGTAGGAAAAAAAAAGAGGACCGAAAACGGAGCAATTTTTCTTCCATATATCTCTAGTCTCTGTATCACTGTAGATTTAAAAAGTCAAATATTTTTGCTCTGTCTGGCTCAACTAAAGTAAGTGTGGCATTGTACTGTTTATCACCCAATAATCTGTGATTAATTTTCAGAATGACCCTTTCTATTTTTCTTCATATGTGATTTGCCAAGCCAATATTAAAACCACATTTGCTTAATCTTTCTCATGTTTGAGTATTCAAATACTCAGGAGTTCACTGGGGGATCTGACAAATGATTTGAAGAAAAATGGACAAGTGTTCCTGGGGCAGGGTTTATGGGAAATGGGTGGAGGAAAGTGGTTGGGTGGGGATTTACTTGCAATTTGTCCTAGATTCTTCTAGATCTTTAGCCTTATCACATACTAGCAGGATATAATACAGTTTTAGAGCTGGAATTATTCATTGTGTTGATTTTCTTGACACAACATCAGCAGAGTATTAGCTTTTGTGCTTTAATAATAAATTGTCAAATTTTCAGTGATATCCAAGGACTATTTGGGAAGAATTATCTTGTTTCTAGGAGCCAAAAAAAAGGCAATACAGAAAATGTTCAGAGAGGGATCACTCTACTATGACACTTGGTTCAGCTTAATAATGGATTTAATCTTTTAGTCAGGAAATATATAATTTATGCTCACTGCTATATAAGAATTGCTTTCAAAATACTGTAATTTCTTTAAATTTTGTTTCTTCTTTTGGAGATTAATTTTATTTATTTATTTTTTTATTTTTGTGAAGTAAATTGAGGTAGAGAGACTAGTCCAGCTTTTTCCTTATCTTTTATACATAAAGAGACATGGTATATCCAGTAGGTACCAGCATTCTGCATTCCCCTTTCAAATTAACTCAGAAAGGAGCAAACACTTCATATTTCATCCTAGAGAAATCTCATAATACTCTTTGTTTCATAAGAAACTGCACCTTAAAGATGTAAGGCCTACAAGGAAGGAGAGGGAAATAAGGCAACTTGTTTGACCAGGATCAGCTGAGAGCCTGGAAAGGATCCCTAATGTAAGAAGGGGGTATAAGTGGTCTACATTCTCACTGCAGATTCCCATGATTTTAGCCAGGGGAGATCCCCCCAACCCTTGCAGGCCCTGAGACTATCATAGGCAGCTGCCTGAAGATTGTGCAATGGCATTGCTCCAGAGAGGGAGCTCAGGCTGAGTCCCACAAATCCCAGAGTCTGGAGCAGCTGCAGCACAGCACCATTGTAAGAGCCCAGCTTTCATCAGACTGCCTCCTATCCTGGGTTCCAACCTGTCCTGAATCTCCACATCCCTGGATCCCCATGAACATTCTCCACCCACAGCTACTGCAACAGCGATGAGGCAGGAGCCACTGGCAGTGACCCCACCCCCCTCAGCAGAGGGACAGCCATGCATTTTTACATGCCCTGAGGAAAAAATTCAAGATTCTGTGGGGCTGAGGTGCAAGTGAAGTGCTGGCCCTATAGCGGCCTGCCCATGGCTGCTCCCACTTAAGAAAACTCTGCCCTTCCTGGTAGCACTGGTAGCAGGGCCACAGCACAGCCACTGCTGCTTCCACCAGAAGCCTGGGGATCACTTCACTCCTGCCTATCACAGCTAGTGCCTGCCTGCAGGTACCACCTGGAATCCTGAAGGCAGGTCTACCTGGCCTGGCTCTGCACCCCCTAGTAGCAGAACATGCCATCCAGGGCCCTGAGGATGGCCCAGCCAAGTCCACCACCATTGGCACCTGAGAACTCATCCCAAGGTCTGAGATCAGATTCATACAACCTGTGTGTATCCACAGCTGACACCTACACACACATGCCACCCACAGAATTGGGACTGGCCCACACAGCCTATCACAGCCACTGACAACACCAGAGCAGACTACTTGGGCCCCAGAGGATTATCCTACCACTGCTACTGTTCCCGGACCAAACTGAGGGTGGGGCTGCTGTTTCTTGTGGCCCAATAATGAGATGCAGATGAACTGGGAAGGAAGGCAGTTTTTATTTCCGTAACCGGTTACAGGGAAAAGGCCTGGAAATTATCACCAGACCAACTCAAAATAACAAAGTTCTCCAGAGCTCATATACCTTCTAAGTTATACGTCTATGCGTAAGTGTGCATTCTTCTAAAGACATAAGTGATTAACTTCTTTTAATCTGTAACTAAGGCCAGAGCCCTGAAGACATTCTTCTGGATCCTCAATAAGTTTACTTAATCTAAACGCATCCAGGTGCTGGGGTGATTACCCTTATCTTGACTCCTGCTAAATCATGGAGCTTTGGGGAGTTCCTTCAGATCTCCAATAAACTTGTTTGTGGGGGCCTGGGGAGTTTCTTCAGATGCCTAATGAAACTTGTTTAATCCTAAATGAGTCCTGTTAAGAATTCCTGTTATTTTGTCATGCTTTAAGGCCCAGGAAATGCCTAGGCACAACTTTCTATGGTCTTTTGTTACATTCCAGCCTTTATATAAAGACACTGGTTCAATCAGCTTTTAATGTTTAACCTAGCTACTTAGTAAGTGCTGGGACAGTTGTAATGGAGGCCTGAGTTAGTGATACCTGGCCTGCCACACTACTGCTACTGGCCATGCCACACCTACTGCCCAGGGGCTCAAGAACCTACCTACCCACTGGCCCACCCCTGCCATTCCTGATGCCTGAGCAAGCCACCTGGAGACCCAGTAATTTTTCTGCCTAGACCCGTCAACACTGGTACAAGTATACACTGCCCTGGGGTATTGCGGGATCTGGCCAGCACCCGCAATGCAGCAGGGCTCTCTCTCTGTTCCCAGGCAGATCGGCAGGTCGAGAAATAATAGACACACAAGACAGTGAAAACTGGGTCCAGGGGGTCACTGCCTTCTGGTCCCGCAGTGCCAACAGTGCACTGGATATACCGGCATTTATTACTAAGTTTAGTGAGGGCGGGGGTAGGTTAGTGATGGATTTAGGGTCATTTGATTATGAGGTGAGATGATCACATGGGGATGAAGTAATTCTTTAACATCTGTAGGCAGAAGTACAGTATACAGGGATAAGAATTTACAATATAGTGTGGGCATCAGTAATTTCTAACAGAGCCTTAAAACAGAAACACAGTCTTTCCATAACCTATGATTAGCAAGATATTAATCAGCAGTAACAGTTGCAGCAAAAGCTGGTTACGAACAATCCATAGAAACAGGACATGAAGCTAGGAAACCGGTTAGACCAGAAATTCTCAGAAGGGAGTATGCCTTAACCCTAAAGAGGTCTAGAAGAGCCATGGCAAGATGAGGGCGTTTATAGCCCTATCTTATCCATATGGGCAGGCACCCCCCATGCGTCCATTTATAGGCTCTCCACAAAGGTTGCATTCCATTCCCAGAGCTATAAACCTCTGCTTTTCTGGGATAGGAATCTTGGTGATGTGAAACCTCCCTGACTGCACGTCCATTCATAGGCTCTCTGGAGGGGGAAGCACTTCACGTGCTGTTGGCTCATTCTGGCAGTCCAGCCTGGCATTGTCTTTACACAATCCTGTATGCAATTTTGTATTTACAACAATCAGGAGCATTTCATCTTTTATTCCGTAGCAATAATTTCAGGGAGTCTCCCTACATTGGGACTTAAGGAAATGCTCACTCAGCCAACCACTGCCACCAAGGAGACCCAAAGAATAGCATACCTGATGTCACAATCCTCAGCAAAGTTTGACCATAGCCTTCACTAACAATCATGTTAAATCACCAAGGAAATCAAAGCCACCAATGATACTATTTACAACTGAAGAAATCATACAGACTACACTACTGCATGTACCTAGAATAAAAGCCAAAGTGCCCTACTCAACCAACACCTTAGATATATCTTCATGAAAATGTTTTCCCTATGAAAGCAAATTCAAAATTTAGAAGAAGCAGCCGTTAAACCCAGATATGGAGATATTAATGTAAGGGCAAAGGAAAGATGAAAAAGAAAGGAAATATGACACTTAACAAAAAATACAATAATCTTCAGCCACAGAGCCCAGTTAAAAAGAAATGTTTGAAATCCAGAAAAAAAAATTACTGATATTTAAGAAGCTCAGTGAGATACAAGAGAATACGAATAATATAATAAATTAGAAAAACAATTCATGATAAAAATAAGAAATTAGCAAAAAGACATCAAAAAGAGAAGCAAACAGAAATTCTGGAACTGAAGTATTCATTGAATAAAATACAAAATACATTCAAAAGATTCAACAATAGACTACATCAAGCAGAAGAAAGAATATCAGAACTTGACACCAGGACTTTTGAAGTAACTAAATCAGATGAACATAAAGATTAAAAAAGAGTGAGCAAAACCTAGATGACATACAGGACAACACCAGAAAGTTATCAAATATTCACATTTGCAGTGTCCCAGAAGGCAATGAGAAATGAAAGAATTAGAAATTCTATTTAACAAAATAATAGATAAAAATTTCCTGAATCTGGCAAGAGAGTTAGACATCCAGATACAGGAGGCTTATAGATTCCCAAATAAATGCAATATAAAAAGGCCTTCTGCATGGCACATTATAGTAAAACTATCAAAAGTCACAAACAGGGAAAAAAATTCTAAAAACAGCAAGAGAAAACTATCTAGTTACTTATAAAGGAACCCCTATCAGATTAACAGTGGATTTCTGGGCAGAACCTTACAGACCAAGAGAGAACGGAATTATATTTTCAAAATGCTGAAAGAAAAAACTATCAGCCAAGAATACTATACCCAGAAATGTTATCCTTCATAAATGAAAGATAAATAAAGTCTTTTTCAGATAAGCAGCAGCTGAGGGAATTCATTATCACTGAACCAGTCCTAAAAATATGTGCCAATAAAGTGAAAGGACAGTATCTATCATCATTAAAACACACAAAAATAAAAACCACTGATAGAATGAACACATAAAGAAAGATAAAAGACTCAAAGATTACCACTACAGGAAACAACCAACTCACAATGAAAAACAAAAAGAAAGAAAGGAACAAACAATATACAAAACAACCAGAAGCTAACTAATAAAATGACAGAAATAAGCCCTCATACATCAATAATTACCTTGAATGTAAATTGATTAAATTTTCCATGTAAAGAATATAGATTGGCAGAAAAGATTAAAAAAATGACCCAATTATACACTGTGTATGAATAAGAAGCTCATCTTATCTGTAAAGACACAGACTGAAAGTAAAAGGATGGAAAAAGATATTCCATGTAAAGAGAACAAGAAAAAAGCAGGAGCGGCTATACTTATATCAGATAAAAGAGACTTTTAAATCAAAAACAGCAAAAGAGACAAAAAGGTTTATATATAATGACATATAATGATAAAGTGATCACTTCAGCAAGAGGATATAACAATTCTAAATATACCTGACACCCGAGCATCTAGATATTTAAATAAAATACTATTAATGTGACAGTAGAGATACACTTCAATACAGTCATAGCTGTGGACTTTAACACTGTCAGCATTAGAGAGATCAATTGGATACAAAATTAACAAAAAAACATTGAATTTATTCAATGCAATCCTTATAGAGAGAATAGAGAATCCAGAAATAAAGTCACGTATCTGCTGCCAACTAATCTTTAACAAAAATGACAAAAACATACATTGGGAAAATGGTACACCTTTCAATATATAGTGCTGGGAAAATTGGAATGCCATATGCAGAAGAATGAAACAGAACCCCTATCAGTCACTATAAACATAAATGGATTCAAGAAAGATAAAAAACTTAAATGTAAAATCTGAAATTACAAACATACTAGAAGAAAATCTAGGGAAGACTCCTCTGGACATTGGCCTAAGCAAAGAATTCATAATTAAGACCTCAAAAGCTCCTGCAAAAAACCCTAAAATATACAAACTAAAAATAGACTTACTTTAACTAAAAATCTTATGCATGGCAAAAGAAATAATCAATAGAGTGAACAGACAAACTGCAGAATGGAAGATGTTATATTCAAACTATAAAGCTGACAAGAAACTAATATCCAGAATTTATGAGGAACTCAACCACAAAAAAACAGCAAATAACTCCCAACAAATAATAAAAGGAAGTCAAATAACATGAATAAAAATTTTTAAAGAGAAGACATACAAATCATCAATGAACATATGAAAAAACGCTCAACATCACTAATCATCAGAGAAATGCAAATTAAGACCATAAAGAGATACCATCTTATACTAGTCAGAATGACTACTATTAAAAAGTCAAAATTAACATATGCTGGCAAGGATGCAGAGAAAAAGGAGTACTTATACACTAGGAGAATGTAACTTTGTACAACAGTATGGAAACAGTATGGAGATTTCTCAAAGGACTACAGATAGAACTACAATTCAACCCAGCAATCCTATTATTGAGTATCTACCCAAAGGAAAACAAATCATTATATCAAAATATATCTTCGCTTGTATGTTTATCACAGCAGTATTTACAATAGAAAAGACAGGAAATCAACCTAAGTGTTGATTAATGGGTGGTTGGCTAAAGAAAATATGGTATATATACACAATGGGATAATATTCAGCCATAATAAAGGAAAAATGTCTTTTGCAGCAACATGTATATAACTGGAAGCCATTATCTTAAATGAAAGAACTAAAAAAAAAAGTAAAATACAACATGTTCTCAATTGCAAGTGGGAGCTAAATAATGTGTGTGAGTGGAGATAGGGTGTAGAATAATAAACACTGGAGACTAGGAGGGGTGGAATGGTGGGAGGGGTTGGTGATAATAAATTACTTTATGGGTACACTGTACATTATTCAGATATTAGACACACAAAGAACCCAGACTTCACCACTGTGCAATATATCCATGTAACCACATTGTACTAGTACCCCTTAAATTTATACAAATACACAAATAAATAAATAAATAAATAAAATAAGCTGCATGTTAGACCAATTGGAGATAACAGACATTTACAGGACATTTAATTCAACAGCTACAGAATACACATTTTTTTCTCATCATCGCATGGGATTCTGTAGGATAGACCATGCATTAGGACACAAAACAAGTATCTCAACAAATATTAAAAGTCAAAATTTTATAAAGTATTTTCTCAGACGACAGTGCAATAAAGCTCAAAGTCAATAACAAGAGAAACTTGAGAAACTATAAATACATGGAAACTAAACAACATGCTCTTGAATGATCATTGGGTTAAGGACAAAAGTAAGGAGAAAATCAAAAAAATTCTTTCAACAAATGAAAATTGAAACACAACATACCAAAACCTATGGGATGTAGAAAAGAAGGAAAGTTTACAGCAATAAATGCCTACATGAAAACAATAGTAAGATTTCAAATAAACAATCTAAAAATGCAACTCTATAAGCTAGATACACAAGAACAAACCAGACTCAAAATTAGTAAAATAAATAATAAAGATCAGAGCAAAGCTAAATAAATACAAAAGATCAATCAAACAAAAATTGGTTATTTTCAAAGGTAAACAAATTGATAAACTACTTGCTAGACTAACCAAGAAAATAGAAAGAAGATGTAAATATACAAATTAGAAATGAAAAAGGAAACATTACAACTGATATCACTGAAATAAAAAGATAATAAAATAGTATTATGAACAACCATACACTAACAAATTAGAAAACCTAGAGGAAATGGACACATTTCTGGACACATACAACCTACCAATATGGAATCAGGAAGAAATAGATAACCTGAACAGGCCAATAATGAGTAATAAAATTCAGTCAGTAATAATAAGTCTCCTAAGAAAGAAAAGTGCAGGACCAGATGGCTTCATCGCTAAATTCTACCAAATTTTCAAAGAATAACTAACATCATTTTCCTCAAACTATTCCTAACAATTGAATAGGAGAGAAGTCTCCCTACCTAATTTCACAATGCCAACATTACCCTGACACTAAAATGAGACAAGAATGACAAAAAAAAGAGAAAGAAAGAAAAAGCACTAAATGCCAATATTCCTGATGAATATAAATGCAAAATAATTGAACAAAATAGTAGGAAACCAATTTCAACAGCACATAAAAAAATACACCATGATTAAGTGGGATTTATTTCAGGGATGCTAGGATGGTTCAACATACACAAATGAATAAATGTGATACATTACATGAACAGAATGATGTACAAAGACCATATATTTATCTCAGTAGATGCAGAAAACACATTCTATAAAATTCAACATCTTCTTATGATAAAAACTCTCAACAAATTAGGCATAGAAGAATAATGCCTCAACATAATAAAGGCCATATATGACAAACCCACAAGTAACATCCTATTGAATGAGGAAAAGGTGAAAGAACTTTCTCTAAGAACTAGGACAACACAAGGATGCCCTCTTTCACCACTGTTACTCATCATAATACTGAAAGTCCTTGTAACAGAAATCAGACAGAGAAAAAAATATATCTGCATTGGAAACAGGAAATCAAATTGTATCTTTTTGCCAATGATATAATCTTATTTCTATAAAAATCTAAAGACTCTACCAAAAAACTATTAGATCTGATAAGCAAATCCAGTACAGTTGCAGAATATCAAATCGACATACAAAAATCAGTAGTGTCTCTATACATCACTGATGAATTAGCTGAGAGAAAATTCAAAAGGAAATTTCATTTAAAATAGCTCCCTAAATTAAAAAAAACCTAGGAATAAATTTAACCAAGGAGGTGAAAGATTTCTACAAGCAAAATTATGAAACTCTGATCATAGAAAATGAAGAGGACACAAAAAATGGAAAGACACCCCATGCTCATAAATCAGAGAAATTAATATCTTTAAAATAACTACTCAAAACAATCTGAAGAGTCAATGCAATCTCTGTCAAAATACCAATATCATGTTTCACAGAAAAAGAAAAAGGTATTTTAAAATTTGCATAGAACCGATAAAGAGCCCAGGTAGCCAAAGCCATCTAGAGCAAAAAGAACAAAGAATCACACTTCCTTACCTCAAAATATATTACAAGGAATTAGTAACCAAAATAAAATGTTACTGGTATAAAAACAGACACACTTACAAATGGAACAGAATAGAGAAGCCAGAAATAAATCCATATGTTTACAGTGAACTGATTTTCAACAAAGGCGCCAAGAACATCCGTTGGAGTAAGGACACCCTCTTCAGTAAATGGTGCCGGGAAAATTGTGGAATGCAGAAGAATAAAACTGGACCCCTAACTCTGGCCGTATACAAAAATCAACTTAAGATGGATTAAAGACTTAAACCTAAGAACTGAAACTATAAAACTACTAGAAGAAAACATTGTAGAAGCACTTCAAGATATTGGTCTTGGCAAAGATTTTATGGCTAAGACCTCAAAAACACAGACAACAAAAACTAAAATAGATAAATTGGACCATATTAACTACAAAGGCTTCTGCATAGCAAGAAAAGAGAGTGAAGAAACAACCTGTTGAATGGGGGAAAATATTTGAAAAACGAATCATTTGAAAAGGGACTAATATGCAGAATATGCAAGATACTAAACAACAGTAAAAAAATTAATAATCCCACTAAAAAATGGCCAAAGGATTTGAGTAGACATTTCTCAAAAGAAAACATACAAACATGCTCAATATCACAAATCATCATGGAAATTCAAATCAAAACCACAATGATATGTCATCTTACTCCAGGTAAAATGACTGATAGAAAGAGACAAAAATCAGTAATGTTTCTATACATCACTGATGAATTAGCTGAGATGTGGAGAAAAAGGAACACATGCGTTGTTGGTGGGAATGTAAATCAATACAGTCTCTACAGAAAACAGTATGGAGATGTCTTTAAAATCTGAAAATCAGACTACCATATGATATGACAATCCCATTACAGGATATTTATCCAGAGGAAAAGAAGTTAGTATACTAAAGGTGTATTTGCATTCACATGTTTATTGCAGCACTATTCACAATAGCAAAGATATAAAATCAACCTAAATGTCCATCAGTAGATGAATGGATAAAGAAAATGTGCCATTTATGCAATGGAATACTATTTGACTACAAAAAGGAATGAAACGTCATTTGCAGCAACATGAATGGAACTTGAGGTCATTATGTTAAGTGAAAAAGGCCAGGCACAGAAAGACAAATATCACATATTTTCAGTCATATGTGGGAGCCAAAAACATTCTTTTTGTCAGATGTGGTGGCACCTATAGTCCCAGCTACTCATGAGGCTGAGGCAGGAGGATTTCTTGAGCCCAGGCATTTGAGGCCAATCTGGGCAACATAGCAAGACCTAGTTTCTAAATTAAAACAAACAAACAGAAATAATGATGATCTTATGGAGGTAGAGAGTAGAATAATAGAATGTTGATTACCAGGTGCTGGAAAGAGTGAGGAGGGTGAGATGAAAATAGATCAGTTAATTGGTAAAAACAGATAGTTAGACAGAAGTTCTAGTGTTCAATAGCACAGTAGAGTCACTATAGTTAATTTATAGTTGTATTTCAAAATGGTTAGAATTTGTGAAATATTCTCAGCACAAAGAAAAGATAAATGTTTGAGATGATAGATATCCTGAATATCCTGATTTCTTCATTATACATTGTATGCATATATCGAAATACCACATATACTTCATAAATATGTACAATTATTATGTGTCAATATAAAATAATTTTAAAAAAGAAAAGAGAAAGAAAATAAACATCTTCACAGTACAGCCTTTGGGGGATAAAACTGAGTTAAAATTCTTTAGGGTGGTGAGACTATGATTCTGTCAAGGAGTAGGGAGAGAACTAGGATGTGGATGGAAGAATTTATGATATTCATTCAAAAACTTTGATCCGTTACTTGCCTATACTCTGAAATATTTGGAGCCTCTCATTTAGAGGAAAGAATTTCCTTCACTGAGTCAAGCTAAGTATGTTACTAAAACATACCCAGATCTCTTCCTACAAAAAACGCGTATCAAATAAAAAGATGAAATGAGATGATCTCCAAGGTCTCTTCCAGCTTTAGCATGTGAATTTGATGATAAGGGAGATACTGTGTTTTTAATAAATAAAAATTAGGAAAATTTTGCTACAATAATGTAAAGCCTAAATTCCTTAAGGTCTTTGGAAATTTTCCAAAGTGACATGACAATTAAGTCAATTGAAAGCCAGAATTCCAGATGCTTCACAGGAGAAACACTGTGTGAAGGCATCCACAGTAAATGTTTAAGCTTCAGTTTATGAGGTGGTTTATTCAGCATAAAAATTTTCTGTGGGTCAGAGCAATTTCTGTTTTAGTGCTTCAAATCAAACACACTCTGAGGTTTAGAGATGAAAAATAAATATTTGCAAACAGTGGTTGAATCAGGGAGACTGTTCACTCTGGTTCTCTTTGAGGATTTTCAAATCTTCTATTTTATTACTATTTCTGAATTTACCAATAAAAACAGTCCCCTTGGCCACCAAGAAGGGATGTTAGAAGGAGCTATTATCCAGTTTCACGAATGTTAACAGAAAAGATGTAGAGCCTAAGAGAGTCCTTTAAAGGCCCAGCATCTCAACACGTACGGCCCCTTTGCAATTGGCTGTCAATCATCAGACAGACTATTGCATCAATGCCTTTTAGAAAAGGAATATTGAATGACAGAGACATTTCTTACAATTCTTACTAAACTTTAAACTTGATTTAAGTATTACATAAGATATACTCCCTAGGATAGTTAAATAATCAAAATATATAACTTAGTTATATATTTTTATGGCATGGTAATGCTTTTAGAACAGAATAGACCAACATAAAGGCTTCCTAATTTATTTTACACATTTTGAGCAAAATATACATATGCCTCAAAGCTCAGGTTTATTCTTTTAGATAGACTAATTCATGATGCTTTTTGTTTTGAATGTCACTCCTTTTTTTTTTTTTTTTTGCAGTGTATTAAAAGATAAGGGCACCCACAAAGGAAAAATGGGAACTATATAGAAAATAATTTGAAATTGGTAATTTTACCTCACATAGTATAGGTGAAGTAGGTTGGTGGGGGAGCAGAAAAGAGAAAGATCAATCAGTTTACCACATAGTGTTGAAGAGCTTAAAATTGCGACTATGACATTCTCTTTTTTTAAATGGCACTTTGGTTAGAGCAAATCTTGACTGTCTGAAATACTTATATTCCTGAATTTAAAATTATTCTAAATATGACTTATTCCTGAGGAATGGAATAAGCCCAACATGAAGGCAGGTATTTCTTTTGGTTTTAGGACTCCAAATGACTGTCCGTTCATATTATTGAAAGTTCTATTTGCTCAGCATCTATATCAAAAAGTATCAAATGCAGAATATGAATAATTGTTGTGGATGGAGACCTGAGTGCACTTTACCCCAGCCACTGATTTTCAATTTGTGTATGCATTAGATGTGAATAGGGTTTCCAGGCCTCAGTGGTGTAGTGGGGAGGGGCGGGCATGGCAGGTGTTTATACTACTTTATTCCACGTATTAGTCTGAATTCTCCAGACAAACAGAACAATACTGTTTATTTGCAAACACACACACACACACACACACACACACACACAAACACACACATACACACAAAGTCATGGAGGCTGAGAAGTCCTAAGATATGCAGTCTGCAAGCTGGTGATGCAGGAGAACTGATGGTATAAATTCCAGTCTTGCTCTGAGTCCAAAGGCAGGAGAAAAAACAATGTCTCAGCTCAAAGACAGTCAGGCAGAGAGACCATGTTCTCCCTTACTCAATCTTTTGTTCCATTTAGTCCTTTCACGGATTATATGCTACCTATCACATTGGGGAGGGCAATCTGCCTTACTTAGTCTATGGATTCAAATGTTAATATCATCAAAAACACCCCACAGGCATGCCAGAATAATATTTAACCAAATACCTGGGCACCCCATGATTCAGTGAAGTTGGCACATATCACACCCCATGACTCCCCATGACTTTTAAATAGTTCACATAGACTCAGGCTTCAGTTAAGCATCTGCCTTATTTGTTTATTTGTTTAACTGGTAAAGCTAGACTGGGGAAATTAGCTTAGGTCTGAGGCCAAAATCTGGATGTCTTTCCTTGACTTTATGTCTAAGTCTTCCATATTTGCGAGGAAAAACGGAAAAACAACAAACAACAACAACAACAAACATTTGCCTGGCCAGCAGCAGACAGAATTGTCACCTGACTTTTGCCAACTATCTCTTAAGCAGGATAAGAGATGGAGGTAGGTTTATGGGCTTGGTTGTAAAGGTTATACCCAGGGCCCTGGAATTCCAGCTCTTGGGATTCTATTTAACATCCATTGGAAGGTATGCTACTGCACTCCAGCCTGGGTGACGGAGTGAGACCTTGTCTCAAAAAAAAATATGCTGATGTATAGTTTATATACAATAAACTGCACACACTTTAAGTATACAGTAAAATGAGCTTGGACAAAGGTAATCATGTAAACATCATCACAATCAAGTGTAGATTTTCATCACCATAAAAGCTCTCCAGTATACCTGGGAATTGATAGTCCTACGCACCCCCACCACCTCTCCACACACCTGGTTACTCCAACCTCACCCCCTGAACTCTAGGGTTCCAGTAATCTATGGTGATCTACGTTCTCTCATTAAGATTTACTTTGCATTTTCTAGAACTTCATGCAAAGGGAACCTGACAGTATGTACTCTTTTGCATGTGGTTTATTTTACTCAGTATGACTTTTAAATCCATTTGTATTAGTCCATTCTCATGCTCTTATAAAGAACTGGCTGAGATTGAATATAAAGGAAAAAGGTTTAATTGACTCACAGTTCCTCAGGGCTGGAGAGTCCTCAGGAAATTTACAATCATGGTGAAAGTAGTAGCAAACGCATCTTTCTTCACATGGCTGCAGGAGAGAGAATGAGTGCCAGCAAGGGAAATGACAGATGCTTATAAAACCACAGATCTTGTGAAAACTCACTCACCATCATGAGAAAAGCATGGGAGAAACTTCCCTCATGATTCAATTACCTCCCACCACGTCCCTCCCATGACATGTGGGGATTATGGGATTACAATTCAAGATGAAATTTGGGTGGGGGAACAAAGCTTAACCATTATTCTACCTCTGGCCCATCATAAATCTCATATCCTCACATTTCAAAAGACAGTCATGCCCTTCCAACAGTCCCCCCAAATTTTAACTAATTCTACCATTAACCCAAAAGCCCAAGTCCAAAGTCTCACCTGAGACAAGGAAAGTTCCTCCTGCCTCTGAGCATGCAAAATTAAAAGGAAGTTAGTTACTTCCTAGATACAATGGAGGTACAGGCATTGGGTAAATACACCCACTTCAAATGGAAGAAATTGGCCAAAACAAAGGGGCTACAGTCCCCATGCAAGTTTAAAATCCAATAGGGGAGTCACTAAACCTTAAAATTTCAAAATGATCTCCTTTGACTTCATGGCTGACATCCGGGTCATGCTGATGCAAGAGGTGGGCTCCCACAACCTTGGGCAACTTTGCCCCTGTGGCTTTGCAGGATACAGCACCCCTCCTGGCTGCTTTCACAGGCTGGCACTGAGTGTCTGCAGCTTTTCTAGGTGCACAGTGCAAGCTGTTGGTGGATCTATTATTCTGGGATCTGGAGGATGGTGGACTTTTCTCACAGATGCACTAGGCAGTGCCCTGGTGGAGACTCTGTGTGGCAGCGCTGATCCCACATTTCCCTTCTGCACTGCCCTAGCAGAGATTCTTCCTGAGGGCTCTGCCCCTGCAGCAAACTTCTGCCTGGACATACAGACATTTTCATACATCTTCTGAAATCTAGGCTGACGTTCCCAAACCTCAATTCTTGACTTCTGTGTACCTGCAGGCTCAACACTAGATAGAAGTTGCCTAGTGGAGCTTTCATCCCTTGAAGCAATGGACCAAGCTGTACCTTGGCCCCTCCACAGCTGGAGCTGAAGCAGCTGGGATGCAGGGCACCATGTCCCAAGGCTGTACAGAGCAGGGATGTCCTGGGCCCTGTTCAGGAAAACATTTTTCCCTGCTAGGACTCTGGGTTTGTGATGGGATGGGATGCTATGAAGATCTCTGACATGCCCTGGAGACATTTTCTCCATTTTCTTGGTGGTTAACATTTGGTTCCTTGTTAATTATGCAAATTTCTGCATTGAGCTAGAATTTCTCCCCAGAAAATGGCTGCAAATTTTCCAAACTTTTATCCTTTGTGCCTCTTGAATCCTTTGCTGCTTAGATATTTCTTCCACCAGATGCTCTAAATCATTTATCTCAAGTTCAAAGTTCCACAGATCTCTAGGGCAGGGGGAAAATGCCAACAGTTTCGTTGCTGAAGCAAAACAAGAATCACATTTATTCCTGTTCTCAACAAGTTCCTCATCTCCATCTGAGACAACCTCAGCCTGACTTCATTGCTCATATCACTACCATCATTTTGGTCAAAGCCATTCAACAACTGTCTAGGAAGTTCCAAACTTTCCCACATCTTTCTGTCTTCTGAGCCCTCCAAGTCTCTAGGAAGTTTCAAACTTTCCCATATTTTCCTGTCTTCTTCTGAGCCCTACAAGCTGTTCCAGCCTCTGCCTATTACCCAGTTCCAAAGTTGTTTCCACATTTTCAGGTATCCTTATGGCAGTGCCCCACTCTACCAGTAACTATTTACTATATTAGTTTATTCTCATGTTGCTATAAAGAACTGCCCAAGAGTGAGTAATTTCTGAAGAAAATAGGTTTAATTGACTCACAGTTCTGCAGGGCTTGGGAGGCCTCAGGAAACTTACAATCTTGGCAGAAGAGGAAGCAAACTTGGTGGCAGGAGAGACAATGAGTGCCAGCAGGGGAAATGCCATATGCTTATAAAACCATCAGATCTCATAAGAACTTACTATCGTGAGAACAGCATTGGAGAAACTGCACCCATGATTCAATTACCTCCCCCTGGGTCCCTCCAAGGACATGTGGGGATTGTGGCATTACAATTCAAAATGAGATTTGAATGGGGACACAAAGCCAAACCATATCACCATTCATGTTATGTTAGTCAGTAATTTGTTCTTGATGTTGCTGAAGAGTATCTAATCATACAGATGTTTATCTCTTGACTTCTGGATGGACACTTTTTTCTAGTTTTTGAATATTGTAAAGAAAGCTGCTATGAACATTCTATTTCAAGTCTTATATAAAAGTACATTTCTTTTCAGTAAATACATAGGAGTGAAATTGCAGGGTCATATGGTTATTTTACATTTAAATATAACAACAACTCTCAAATTGCCTTCCAAAATATCAATACCATTTTGCAGTCTCAATAAAAGTTTATAAGGGTTCCAGTTGCTCCAAATCCTTAGCAAAAGTTGGTTTTGTGTTTTTTATTTGCCATTCTAGTAGGCGTCTAGTGGTGTCTCACTGTGTTTTAACTTACATTCCCCTGATGAATGTTGCACATGTTTTCATTTACCAATGAAGTCCAGTTTATCAAATATTTCTTTTGGAGCTCATGCTTTCTTTGTATTATGTGTGAAGTCTTAGCCTGAATGAACTCTGTTACCTGCCACCTTGAGCTGGTAAGTTTGCAATTTTCTATGGGGAACATTTTTGAGGGAAAAAAAAAAGCCACAAATTCACAGTTCTTGACTCTCACATAACAGTTTCTTAAGAGTAAACCTTTCCTCTAATTTTGTGTGCTTTTGGATACTTTCCATTACCTTTAAATTGTTGTTTTTAAATTTCATCTAGTTTTTGTAAACATTTATTGAGTTTACAATGTAGCTCTATGATTCAATTGGTATAAATAAGCTAGTCCTTGACCTCAAAGAACTTCTAGACTTCAAAAGGAGGGGAGATCATTATAGAATTACATTTTATTTGTGTGTAAGCAAAAGAAGACACAAAATAATTTTTATGGTGAATAGCAATTAGGACCGGGTATTATAGAGAAAAAAAACTAAATATTTTCTTTCCTTAGTTAATATCTTGTATGTATTGAGTTGGTGCAAACACAATTGTGGTTTTTTGCTATTACTTTTAAAGACATTAAAGTTTTAATTAAGTTTAATGGCCATTACTTTTAATGGCAAGAACCACAGTTACATTTGTACCAACCTAATATTATAATATCATTTACATATTGGGCCATTATGTAAAAGAAAGAAATAGCATTGTCACTAAATGCATAGTTTTAGGTGTAATGGGAAGTATGTTTCCATCCTTCCCCTTCACTATAATGACCTCCCTCCTACACACAAATACACATACCACAACTTGTCCTAATCTTCTTGTGACATCACATCATGATATTTTAGAAAGTGTGTAGCAATTCCCACAACACAAGAAATATAGCTGTACAAATAAATATATGTATAACCAGCACAATTTGTTGGCTCAGTTTGTTTGACAACTAAATAAAAATAGCATTTTCTTCCCCTAGGGAGAACATTTGAAAAATAGAAAAAAAAAAAACCCATGAATGCCCTCTCACAGCTGTGGGGACCAATCCCTACCATCCCCATCGAATTGACCATCCTCCTACTACCATCATTATTTTTGTTATACCATCCTTTTTCAAATAGTACAAGGGCCAAGGCCATCTACATAATCTCTGAACTTATGCCCCGTAAATGTAGAATGGGTTGCCCTTCTAGAGGTTAAATTAGTGATTTCCTTTTATTCCATAAAATAAGTTAGCAGGTGCCTCTGGACTGTAAAAGAAGACTTGTCTTATTCTAGGAAAGTTCACAAAGGTGATATCCTTTAAATATACAAGAGTAGGACAACTAGACACTTTCTTAACTGTTTCAAGTATAAGGAATATCTTTAGAAGCAATTTACAAATAATATTTTTTACAGCTGTGATCACAGGGGAGTTAATGACCAGGTCAGTTTGTAGAGGGGCAAAGCAAGCCATATCAAAGTAAAATTTGATATGAGGAACATCAAATTTTACATTCTGGGCATAGTAGTCACTCTCGTGATTGTTCAGCATATGAATCCTTCAGTATGGACTACAAGGTGTCTCAACAAGAGTGACCCTCAGGCCTTACTTTAAGTTCAATTTTCTTTATTGTTAAATATGCCTTTCTCATATTTCAAAATAATCTTTTGTGACTGACTCTTCTCTTTCCTTTTTATAATACATATTTAATATTCTAGAAAACTGCATAAAATTGCTAGCTTTCCTTCAAACTAGTATGCATAATATTCTCTGTAACAATTTTGATGGAACAATGGCATAGTGAGAAAGAAGTGTTTTAATGAAGTTTAAATAGAACAAATAAACAGCACTTTTGGAAGGCATAACCTCTTTCTTCTGTGGCTAAAGAAACATATCATAAAGTATACCCTGTAGTTTGGCAGTTAGAATCTCAAATGTAAAAATCCCTAAATGGTTTCATGCAGAACAAATGACTATTTGATTGACAGGCGTTTAAAAAGAAAACAGAAAAAACCAAACTCTAGTCCTTTCTATATTTATAAAGCAGATAACTGTTCGTTACAATGCTAATAATGTCCATAACAATATGTTCTAAGCATTTATAGATGTTATAATACACACAAATATTAACTAAACCCTCACAAGAACCCTGGGAGGTAAGTATGACTTGATGTGCAGAAATGATTTATTTTACATTTCTTGGTGAATTGGATAATTACTTTTCAACTTAATGTCATGATCATTTTCTTTTTCTAGTATTAACAAATTCCTCCATATGTAATACATCCATATATTTTAAAGTTAATTCATCATATTATACATCTATGCAGTCCTGGGTGGATTTACTGTTACATACATAAAATAAGTATAAAATAAATAAAATTTTCAACTCCTTTGAAAAATTCTAAAACATCCATACTGCCATTCATACAGAGCTGTCAGTACAGTTGCAAATAAACTTTTTATTAAATGATAAGTTAAATGCTTTGAAAGATCAGTGTTATTATTTATGAACAGCTTGTATAGCTTGGCCTAAGACTGGGAAAAATAAGTGAATATTTGTTCTGTTTGAATTAAAGAGAGCTCGGACCTTCATTATTCTAAATATTTTTGCCATGACACAATAATTTGACATGATCACAATTTGGGGGACATGTCTTTTGAAAGCTTCTGTTATCTGAGAGCTTCCTAAAGAGCACTGCTTGGCATTATTTCACGTCTTGACATATATACTTGTCAGGTTACGTAGCTGTTTTCTAGCAGAGGGCCAGTCCTTGAGATCATAAGCCACACAATTTGTTCATTCACTTTACAAACATTTATTGAACACCTGGTGTATTCTGGACAGATTCCTCAATGAGCTCATAACCATATAAATAAAAAATTCAGTATGATGGAAAAAAACTATAAAATTGGTAAAGAAAAGTCACATCTTCAGTAGGGTTAGAATATAAAGTTAACACATAAGTCAAAAAGTTTATGTAAACAAAATTATCCTTAAAAACACGACAGAAGATGTTAGGTTGGTGACTTACATACCTTTTTGCAGTGAATTTAAACAACCAGCCTGCTTTTCCTCAAGCATTTAGAACAGATAGTTTTTTTTTTTCAGTTGAGCATCAGATGAAGTTAATTTGTATCCATTGCCAGATTTTATGAAATATGCCCATTTAAAAATAGCACCACATTCAGCAATGCAGGCTGTCCAACCTGTAAGCAATATCTAGGTTCTGAGACCCACTGAAGAAGAACAGATTCGGGTTTTCCATGTTATTGTCACTCTGTGGCTGATACTTGTAGAATAGAATGATAGGTGGCTCACTTAGTTGCACTATTTAAATTCTTTCCCTCTCTTGATTGCATGCATATAACTGGATTTCGATAGGTTAATTAAGTATATAATTGATCCCCAAATCACGCACAAGTGTTATTAAAAACTCATAAAGGAAACGTCTCGGTTCTGAGGCAGATGTGATACATGATCTGCATTTTAAGGATAAGCAAAATTTAATAGTTTACTAATGTAAGGAAAAGAAATCCCGGGGAGCAAATAGCATGAGCAAAATCAAGGAAGAGTGAGAGCCTCTAATACATTAATGAAACTGTAAGTAGTTCTTTATGGCAAGAGCATGCAGCCACAGTGATACAAAGATGCAAGATGCTTAGGAGGTTTCTTCTTTGGAGAAATCAAAGGAGATTCTTTTAGCAGTGATATGAAGAATAATTGGTGGGAAGACAAGAATAAGAGAAGGGACATCAGGACATTAGGTGGCAATAACTGAGGAAACAGGAGGACTCCAGCAATTCACTCCAGGAAATCTGCCTCCTAGTCCTAGAATGGAGGCCAGACTGCAACCATAGTGTTTTTGTACACTGTACCACACTGCCGCCTTATTACTTTTCCCTTTACATCAGCATCAGTTCTTCCTGTTGAAGAATCATGTATTTTTTTTTTTTCTCAGCTAATTCCTATGGACCCTCTTTCGCCTTTCTGAGGTTACAAAGAGGAACATCGATTCTCCTTGCTATTGCTTTATCTATTGCTGCCTTCTCAAAGCCTGTTAGGATCAGTTATTTTAGGTCACTAGGTCACAATCCACATTGTCTACAAGCATAATCTAAACTTGAGGATTGTTCATTTTTAAACTACATATTATTTATTATATTAACTTTGTATAATTATTTTATATTTTAAATATATTTTAGTCAATGATATATCATTAGCTCTCAGAAAACAATTAACATGACTCTGTCTTCATGAATATATTTTGTTATGACCAAAAAGTAGAATTTTAATTTTGATATTTTATTGTTAAAAAAAAAGTTCTAAGGCGATATATGCAAGTCTTCATTTTGCTGTCTTTGCCAACTCTGGATATATTGTGCCAATCTGGTAGGAAAATGTGTCTTTCTTAAATTTGTATTATTTTATTATGATAGTGACTATATTTTTTCATGTTTATTACTTTTGGTTTTCTTCTTTAACAACAACATATTCACATCTTTAGCTGTGTTTGTTGGAATATTTATCTTTTTCTCACTGAGTTGCAACAAGACCTTATTCAAAATAAATGACCATTATCTTTAATATTTGCTTTAGTTATTTAATTCAAACTTATCATTTGCCTTCAAATTTGGTTTATGTTGTTTTAAGATATATGGGGTTTGTGATTTTTATGTAATTTATTTATTATTTTCCCTTTCTACTTCTACTTTTCATGTTATGCCTTTGCCCAGCTGAGTATTTTACAAGTCTTGAAAAACAGTTATTTGTTGCTTTCATTGTTTTGCATTTTACCTTTAACGCTTTTCATTCCATCTGGAATTGATTTTAGCCTATGGAGTGTGGTAGAAATATAACTTTTTTTTTTTTTTACACTGGTTTCAGCAGATACAGATAGGCACTGTTAGTATCCGTCTTACAGAGAGGATTCACTGCTCAGCTGGGAGAATTGTGGTTAGCTGACAGCCTCCAGCATTTAGCTCCTCCAGAGTTCACCTCAGCTTTCAAGCCAAGGTCACACTCTTCTTGGGATGATGGCTCCTGGCCAATGAGGAGCAGGGCAGTTGTGTAAGTGCCTGGCTTTTTCCACTCAGTAGAGACTCTTCTAATGAGCAGTCTATGCTCCATCGCTCCCCTTTGGGCTGGCAGAAACCAGATATGTCTCTATCATGGCCTGACAACTTCTCCTGCCAAATCCTACTTCCTACTTTTTCCTTCCAAAGTGTTACTTTGTGCTCCTAAATCTATCACAATGTCTATTTTCCAGAAAATCCAATCGATCAACACTCTGGTTTACAAATTATTTCCAGTTAGAAATAACTCCTAACAAGTTTTATATTATCAGTTTTCCTCTTGGGTTGTATATTCCACAGCACTGATCTTTTGATGTATTCTTTTGCTAGTTATGCAGTTTAAAATACTAAATAATTACTAAATTACATAATAAATGCATACTTATATACATGTATATGAATGTATTTGTGTGTATGTCTACACACACACACACACACACACACACACACATCTATATATAGCTGTGAGAAAGTCTGGTCTCTGCAAGCTTCTTTATGAATATTTTCCTATATTGCCCATAGGAACAACACAGAAAACATTTTTACTGAAGAAAAACTTTATTTTCCTTCAAAGAAAATTTAAGTTCACTTCAGTTCAAAAAGACTTTTGGACTTTTGCCTTCTCTATGCAGGAATATGCATATCTTCTCTCCCCATCTTCTATTTGGTCTTAGTAAAATGTATATTTATTGTTGAACTCATTTGTAAATCATTTATAGTGTTTATGGCAATGGAATTTTTTGAATGGTGAGTTATTATCATAAGAAAACATCGATTTTGAATGTGAAGTTTTAAGATCATCTTTGTTGCTACTTTGTAGAGAATTCTAATAGTTTTTGGTTGATTTTCTTAGGCTTTCCATGTAGTGAAAGTATTATGTGCAAATATTATAAGTTAAGGAAGTTAATGAGGGAAGGCAACAACCTTTATGCAGCCTCTTGAGAACAGGACCACAGCTGGTAACAGTGATGCCATGCCCATGAAGAGGTGTCAGCACAGCTGTGTTCAGACTGAGCAGTCTGGCGATGGGAGCAGAAGTAGGAGTGGGAAAAGCATCACGGATGGCTTTGAAGCAGTGAAAAGGTAACAGGCACAGTTAGAGAGACACATGTGAAGGACACATATGGAATAGAATAAGGCAGAAGCATAGACAAAATATTATTTATTTATTTTTTAAAAGATAAACTTTCATTGTGTTTTGAAAGACCTAAGAGAGGAGCTGGACCAAGATGCTGCCATTTGGCATGTGGAACAATTCATTCAGCAAGTCCTGACTGTGGCCTGCAAGACTACACATCATCTGGCATCTGGCTCTCTCTCACAAATATACTCATTACCACTCTTCTCACTCATTCCCCAAGAGCTCATGCTGTTCCTTTGTCTGAATTGCTTGTTCCTGGATAATCCCGTGGTACACTATCTCCTTAGATGTCACTGCTTCAACAAATCAAGACACTCAGCAATTCCTCTAAAATAGGAATCTCATTGCTTTCTATCCCTTATTCTATTTAATTTATTTATAACTTAGGAAAACTAGATATTATGTTACTTTTTGTTTATTTGCCAACTTTCTCACAAGAAGGCAAGTTCAAAAAGTTCAAGGACATTTTCTTGTTCATTGCTAAATATCCAGCACCATAGCATGGTATTATACTTAGTTATATTGGCCGACTAGACAAATGTAGATGCACATGATTAACCTGATCTAGAGGGTGCTACAGTTGTTCTGTTATCCTAAAACATCTTTTTGCTTAATAAGAAGGCTATTCAGTATTAGCAAATGCTATTTTACGATCTTGCACAATGATTTGCTGGCTTATTCTTTTGAAGTCTTTATAGGATAAATTGTGTTAATATGTTCTCAAATGTTAAATCAGCAATGAATTTTTAGAAAAAGTTATGCATGGTAACTGCTATGGTTAGAATGTGTTCTCCAAATGTCTTGTGTTATAAACTTAATTGTCAAATTTATTTGTTGATTGGAGGTAGGGCCTTTGGGAGGTAATTAAGATTAGATAAGGTAATCACGGTGGGACCCCCATTGTAGGACTGGTGGCTTTATAAGAAGAGGAAGAGAAATCTGAGCTGACAATCATGGTTTTGCCCTCTTGCCACACGAGGCCCTCGACTGCCATGTTATGATACAGCAATGAGGCCCATACCAGGTGCCAGCATCAGGTGCTAAGACTTCCCAGTCTCCAGCACCATAAGAAATAAATTTGTATAATACCCAGTCTATGGCATCTTGCTATAACAACAGAAAATGAACTAAGACAGTCACACTATGTTAACTTTAAAAATACCATTTTGAGTCAAATTTACCAGTAATATATTTTATTTAGAATTTTCTCATTTATATTCATAAGCATATTTGTTTGTAATTTAAATATTATTCTTTATTGATATCAGGGTTATTCTAGCTGCAAAATGTATTACAGGGCTTTCTATCTTGTTTAATGCTTTTAAAATAGGTTTTTAAAAATTTCACTTTAATTAAAATATACAAGTGCACCAACACAAATTTAAATTTTAAGGAAGGGCTTTTAATAAAATCTAACCATGTCCTTATCCACCCTTCCTCACTCTGAGTCTTGTTCTCCAGAGGTATTCCCTTTTACCTATGTCTGTTCTCTACTTTCCAGAAGTTTCCATCATTTTCATTAATACTGTTTCTTCATTTATTAACTTAGATATTATCTATTGACTTGCTGAGAAGTTTGCCATATTCACTGCCTTCTACCTACCAGCACCCCATATTCTCAACATAGCTGTAGCCCATGTTTTGTTCTAGAGAACCTATGTATTTTCAGCCATGAACTCACATCTCTGTTTCTTTTTCCATCAGCCGTGGATAGGATCTGTAAGTCGCCACTCTTATACAACAGACATTAGCACTTATATCATTCTCATTTCCTCTCCCCATTTTCCCTACATACCCTTCTCTAGCTGTCTTTCCATTAATTTTATTTTTGTTCAGGTTATGTACGCACAAAGTTTAAAGTCAAGTAGTTTTATGATGTTCTTTATGCAAACTAGTAGTTCACTGCTTACCTCCATTTTAATTTCACATTTTGTAAGCTGCGGCTTTTAACTCTCTTGTCTAATTCTTTTGATATTTACATAAAGAATCTCTGAATAACATCTTCATCTAGCTGCTTCATGATGTTTTTCCAATTTTACTTTCCAAAAATGATAAAAGAGAGTGAGCCTCTTTTCATCCTCCTGCTCACACATCATATAACATGAGCCCTTTATCTTTTCAATATTTTAAGATTAATATTCATTTACTTTATTTTTCTATGTAAACACTTTTCACTACAAAGCCATGCAGAAATTAACATCACGTATCCTTTACAAAACACTGTTCCTCTGTGGTTTTTAATCATGTGGACTTTTTTTGTTTACTTAGTTTTCTAAATATACGTACTTACTAGTTAGACTCCAAATTATCCAAGTTTTCTAAATTTTCTCTCAATAGATTCAGATGTGTGAAGCATTCCATGAGTTTTAATTTCTTAAAATAATTCTTTTCTGAGATTTTGTCTTCCTCTAATCTGTAATCTTCTTTCTCTAGATCTGATCATTTTCTTTGCCACTCTCGTATAATACAGATCCAGTCTTTTGTATTCATATCTTCATTTTCCTTAGTTTACTTTCATAATTTTGGGGAGCACATACTCCAATACCTTCCTGAGAAATTTGCATGGGGGGTACGTTTTTTAAAATTTCAAACCTTCTGTGTACAATCAAATAATTCCAAAGTTACAGAAAAATTTCAAGGGCAAGAAAAGTACAAAGAATATTTTTATACTCTCTATCCAGAATTATCTATTATTACCATTACTATTTTGATTTGTTGTTTTCTGTCTCTCTCTCTGTGTGTGTGTGTGTGTATTTGTGTGTACAGCTGTTCCCTGATATCCATGAGGAATTGGTTCCCAAATCTCACACAGATAACCAAATCAATGAAGCCCAAGATCCTTATATAAAATGGTGTGGTATCTGCATATAACCTATACATATCCTCTGGCATACTTTAAATCATCTCTAGGTAACATAACACTTAATACAATGTAAATGGAAGGAAAATAGTTGTTGTACTGTATTTTTTAGGAAATAATAAGAAAAATAGTGGGTGCATGTTCAGTATTAATGTAAGCATCCTTTTTTATATTTTTGAACAATTGTTGGTTAAATTCATGGATGCAGAGCCAACAGATACAGAAGGTTGTGTGTGTGTGTATACACACACACACACACACAGCTATAGTGTAGCTCTTTGCCCCTAAATATTTCAGCATATGTGTCTTAAGAATTATATATTCTTGCAGTACAGCTATCAACTTCAGTAAATTTATCATTGATACAAAGCATTTGTTGAATCTACCATCTGCATTCCAATTTTATCAAATGTTAGCATTTCTCCCATCCTGTATAGGTAATCTGAGAGAAACTGATTTTGAGAATAGTTTTTTTTTTTTTTCTACTTTTCTCCAATCTACTGCCCTTTCCTCTGCTGTACTTTTTTTTTTGGCAGTTTCTTCTTCTTCTTCTTCTTCTTATTATTATTATTATACTTTAAGTTTTAGGGTACATGTGCACAATGTGCAGGTTTGTTACATATGTATCCATGTGCCATGTTGGTGTGCTGCACCCATTAACTCGTCATTTAGCATTAGGTATATCTCCTAATGCTATCCCTCCCCCCTCCCCCCACCCCACAACAGTCCCTGGTGTGTGATGTTCCCCTTCCTGTGTCTGTGTGTTCTCATTGTTCAGTTCCCACCCATGAGTGAGGACATGCGGTGTTTGGTTTTTTGTCCTTCTGATAGTTTGCTGAGAATGATGGTTTCCAGCTTCGTCCATGTTCCTACAAAGGACATGAACTCATCATTTCTTATGGCTGCACAGTATTCCATGGTGTGTATGTGCCACATTTTCTTAATCCAGTCTATCATTGTTGGACATTTGGGTTGGTTCCAAGTCTTTGCTATTGTGAATAGTGCCGCAATAAACATATGTGTGCGTGTGTCTTTATAGCAGCATGATTTATAATCCTTTTGGTATATACCCAGTAATGGGACGGCTGGGTCAAATGGTATTTCTAGTTCTAGATCCCTGAGGAATCACCACACTGACTTCCACAATGGTTGAACTAGTTTACAGTCCCACCAACAGTGTAAAAGTGTTCCTATTTCTCCACATCCTCTCCAGCACCTGTTGTTTCCTGACTTTTTAATGATGGCCATTCTAACTGGTGTGAGATGATATCTCACTGTGGTTTTGATTTGCATTTCTCTGATGGCCAGTGATAATGAGCATTTTTTTCATGTGTTTTTTGGCTGCATAAATGTCTTCTTTTGAGAAGTGTCTGTTCATATCTTTTGCCCACTTTTTGATGGGGTTGTTTGTTTTTTTCTTGTAAATTTGTTTGAGTTCATTGTAGATTCTGGATATTAGCCCTTTGTCAGATGAGTAGGTTGTGAGAATTTTCTCCCATTCTGTAGGTTGCCTGTTCACTCTGATGGTGGTTTCTTTTGCTGTGCAGAAGCTCTTTAGTTTAATTAGATCCCACTTGTCAATTTTGGGTTTTGTTGCCATTGCTTTTGGTGTTTTAGACATGAAGTCCTTGCCCATGCCTATGTCCTGAATGGTATTGCCTAGGTTTTCATCTAAGATTTTTATGGTTTTAGGTGTGATATGTAAGTCTTTAATGAATCTTGAATTAATTTTTGTATAAAGTGTAAGGAGGGGATCCAGTTTCAGCTTTCTACATATGGCTAGCCAGTTTTCCCAGCACCATTTATTAAATAGAGAATCCTTTCCCCATTTCTTGTTTTTGTCAGGTTTGTCAAAGATCAGATAGTTGTAGGTATGCGGCATTATTTCTGAGGGCTCTGTTCTGTTCCATTGGTCTATATCTCTGTTTTGGTACCAGTACCATGCTGTTTTGGTTACTGTAGCCTTGTAGTATAGTTTAAAGTCAGGTAGCGTGATGCCTCCAGCTTTGTTCTTTTGGCTTAGGATCAGTCTTTCCTTTTCATGTTGCTGGCTTTCTTCAAATATCTGGTCATTGTGGATTACTCATTAAAATTTTAGGAATAAAACAACAGAGAGGCTGACTGGGAGGCTAGTGTGTCTGGGTGGGTTGTCAGCTGACAGCAAGTGCTTCAATTCCCACCTATGAGTGAGAACATGTGGTGTTTGGTTTTTTGACCTTGCGATAGTTTGCTGAGAATGATGGTTTCCAGCTTCATCCATGACCCTACAAAGGATATGAACTCATCGTTTTTTATGGCTTCAGGAGAGCTCATCAATTCCTTTTGATATTTCCAATGTTCCATAAGAGAGCCAAATATAATACACTTTTTAACTTTATGAATATCTTTATATCTGTAGTCATATCATCTTTTGCATTCCTAATAACATGTTTAAAATCTTTTTCTGTTTTTAATTTTTGCTAAGTATTGTTTTATCAATTGTTCCACTTTTGCATTTTTAAACTGAACTCTGTGCATCTCAGTTTCCTCATCTATAAAATAATATTATCAATAGTATCTGTTTCATTGAGTAGTAAGTAGGATTAAGTGAAATTCTTCATGCAAAAAAGTAGAAAAGTAAAAACTCAAATATTAACCTTTATTTATTTCTCCTGCTGATCCTGGTTTATTTTCTTGTTCTAGTTGTAATTTATTGAGTTGGATATTTAGTTAATTTATTTGTATTTCTTCCTGTTCAGCCACTAAAATAGTAAAAATTAATATGTCTTTTTGGAGAGTAGTTTTGGCTGCATCTCAACATTTTTATGTGAAGTATTTTTTATTATTTTTTTCTAAATATCCTCTGATTATAGGTTTTAGCTCTTTCTGTTTCAGATAAAGGCCTCATCCAACTATAAAATTCATTGACCAAACCAGCAAGTAGCTGGCTTTCCTTTAGGCATAGCTGGACGTGGTTGAGCTGTTTCTTCCTCAGCTGATTCTGATTTATAGCAGTGCTAGCAATTCTTCCCTATTTCAGGGCTCTCTAACCTTTGCTTCTTAAAAATAGGAAATATAAATGAGCTTCTCCTAATATGTCTACTGTTTTTCTGTGAAGCTGTATTGCTTTCTTAGGAAAAGAAGTTTTGAGTTGCCTCCAAATAGCTCCTTTCTTCCTGATTCCACTTGTACTATACAAAGCAGACATTGCTTGAGCTTTATGCCCTATGGGAGTCAGCTTACCTAGTTTTCAGTGCCACTGGAATTTTTTTTAAAAAATAGTTATTACTATGTTTGTACTATTTTGGTTATTTCTGTTAGTTATAACAGAAGGATGTCAGATATTTGTGCTCATCCTGCCATATTTTTCAAAAGACTAAATGGAGATTTTAAAACAATTAACTACCACCTTCTTATTTTGTATGAATTTTCAAACTAACTTGACAGGTTGTGACCACAAGTGAGTGGCATTTGTTTTTTATAATTCTTCATGGAAATGAGTAAGATACTTCACTATGTAAACTCTACAAAAAGGAAAGATTCATTTGATAAAGAATATATCAGATTGTATTCACATAGCTTTAAAAATAAATTTAGTCTATATTACCTATTGTGTAATTTTGAGTATGCTATAAAGCACCCATGATTTATTGAAAACAATGCTTTGTATAACTTATTTTTTAATTTGCTGGGGTAAACTGAATTATATGCTAACTTTCTATACCTTTAGCTTGTGTCTACACTGGACAGAATCAACAGTTGTGCTAGAAAAAAAATGCTGTTTTATAAATGTCTAAGATTTCTACCAATTACATTCATTGTAAAGTAGCTATACCCTGGTTTTAATGTTTGTAAAAACCATTTGCAGAGGCAATTTAAAAAAAATCTAGTAATCAAACTCCTGCAATTAGTTTACAACCCAAACAAAACCTTTTGCATTAAAAAGCTTGAACGAAAAAAACCCTACAAATAATATGAGATCCTGTGCTTAAGTACCTGGAAACTAGAACTCTGAAGTTTTATCCCTTTCTGCAAAAATACTTGCTAGGTTTCGTTGCAGAATTTTTTGGTTTCTTCCTGCGCTTTTTTTTTCTTAATATGATCTTAATGGTGGGCAACACACCTATGTGTGAGTTTTAACCATGTCAACAGTGTAAGGTCTTCTTGTTTATTCTTTCTCTCTGGTCATGTGTTACTTTATCGTCTTACTTCTTTGACCAAAAGAGAGCAGGCTTATGTGTGTGAATATTTTATATCAGCCATAGTATTCAATTAAAGCAAGTAAAATGTGAATCCCTTAACACCACTAAAAGACCATTTGGAACCACTTAGACTAGTTTCAAATTCAAGAGTGCCTATTAAGTATGAAACTTGCTTGAATAAAGTGTATGTTCCTCTGCCCCTTTCAAGGGACTATATCAGAATCTCTGGGTTGTGGCTCAGGGACCTGTATTTTTCAAAGACCTTCTAGGTAATTTTGAAATAAGTAATTTACAGAGCTCAAGTATAAGTAACACTGATTGGATATGGAGAGGGAGAGTGAGCTAGCTCATTACAATGGGAAATTAAGATGGCTGAGTTATTGTAGCTTCACTGTGGATTTGGCAGGCAATTTAAAAAGAAAAACAAAATGATTTATTCAGTTTCTCTCTGACCAATAAAAAGTAGCATTAAAATCCATCTGAAGAAAAAACTTTCCCTGATGAATTTTAGAAGGAATTTATTATGGAGATTCTTACAAACGGGACAATGAGTAGCCAGTTAAATGTCCAAGGTTTTGATTGTACCTTTATAAAAGCTGAGGGCATAACATTAAATCTTAACCTTTAGAAGGCATTTCTGCAAGGAGCTAAGATAATATAGTGTAGCAACATGACTTTCTTATGATATAACTTAAAACAGAGATAAAGCCGGAGAAATGGATATTTAACCTATCCTTTGTAGCAGCTCTTTCAAATATCAAATATTTCAACCAAGTTTCAGGCAAAGACTGAATAGCAGGCTATGTCTGAGCTGACTTCCCGAGACAGGTGTACCAAAATTCTCTGTTATGGATGAAAGGCTGTGTTGTAGGCCTTAGATCCTAGAACTGCAGATGGCAGATTTGATAATATAAAGATCTGGAGATTGACTTTGGGCCTACACAGAAGGAGGACCTTCAGACGGTGCACGGCCCTGCCTTTTGCCTCCTGCATTTTGTAGGATTATCTACTATCATTCTAATTTTTGTATGTTCTTTTATTTTTGGAAAGAAACATGCTCCAGGGTCTTGGTTTTTCTTCCAGGCTGTGGAGGTGAGGCTAAATACAGCTCCTTCTTTCCCTGTGACCTCAGCCTGTCAAGGTTGCTCAGAACTATGGGAACTGCTCAAGGAGTCAGGAACTGGGAGGACCAGTGTTCCTTATCAGAGGCTTCTCAGATGTCTCAGAGCCCGAGGCTCATGCCCAACTCCTTTTGAAGTAAAGCTGCCCTTGAGCTTGACAGTCAACTTCACTTTAAAAAATTTTCTATGTGGCTTCCTACCTCAAGCTTCAAATAACCAGAAACCAGCAGAAATTTCATACTTGGAAGGAAATAAAATATAATCCCTAACTTGATGAAGAAAATAAGCAGTTTGCATGGGCTCTTCCATAATTTGCTCAATGAATTAATTCTCTACATTTGATTGATAATAGGTAGGACCCGTGTTGATGATGACTGAATGCCCAACAGCAAATGAAATTTCAAAATGCAAAGGGAACATTCTAATTCCACTTTTTAGTTATTTTTAAATATGCAATAAATTATTCCTAACTATAGTCACCCTATTGTGGAACGAAACTCTATATCTTATTCCTTCTCTCTGACTGTATACTTTTACCCATTAACCATTCCCTTTTTATCCCCCGCTCCAACTACCCTTTCTAGCCTCTAGTAACCATTATTCTACTCTCTGTCTCCATGAGTTATTTATTTCTTTTTTTAGCTCTGATACCATAATAATTAAAACTTACAAAGACAAGCAGAGAAAGAATAGTATTACACCTGAAGTGTTAATGCACCAATGCCATAAGGCTGGCTATCTTATTTTTTTATATATATGGTTGTAAAATTATGGCGGCTCACGCCTGTAATCCCAGCACTTTGGGAGGCCGAGGCAGGCAGATCACGAGGTCAGGAGATTGAGACCATCCTGGGTAATGTGGTGAAACCCTGTGTCTACTAAAAATACAAAAAATTAGCCAGGCTTGGTGGCAGGCGCCTATAGTTCCAGCTACTTAGGAGGCTGAGGCAGGAGAATCACTTGAACCTGGGAGGTGGAGGTTGCAGTGAGCTGAGGTCGTGCCATTGCACTCTAGCATGGGTGACAGAGTGAGACTGTCTCTAAATAAATAAATAAATAAATAAATAAATAAATAAATAAGACATTTAAAAATGTTCAAGTAGCCTGCAGAAAGTTTACCTGTTTGGCCCAAGGTTTTTCTTATCACTCAGTATCTGGGAGGGGGAGAAATTGCTCCATTATAGAGCCATTGCTAACTCAAATTGCTTCTTCCTTAAAATCAAAGTTTTTATTTTATTTTTGTCTTGTTTTCAGGTTATAGTTATCATAAAAACATACAATATTGAAGAAACATTGCCTTATATTCTTTAATACGTAAAAACTGTTTTGTATTCTTAAAATTTTAAAGTTTCCATTTGAATTTGATTTTTCCACAATTTTTCTGTTATTGCCACTTCAAGTGCTTGTTAAAGTGTGGATTCATGCACACAGCACCCAAGAGATTCTCTTTCTTTCATTTAAAAATCATTTACTTGTTTTTAAATTTACCCAAGAGAAATATATCTCTCTTACTCTTACTTTGAAGTTTCTTAGGGCTGGAAGAAAGTTCCAGAGAGGTAATTTTAGAAACTCTGTAGATAACACCCTTGTGTCTGGCCATGCATGTCCTATAAAAGGATAAATGAGTCATGCAAGTACATTCTATTAGTGACCTTGTTATAAATTCCATTTTTACCACATTCATGGAAAAGCCCTAATTGAAAAATGCCTTAAGGTGGATGCTATCCTCAAAAATATACCCAGAAGTCACACATGAGACCAATAATCTGATATGTACAGATTTTATTGGGTTCAACCAAGGGCTTTCTATGTCTATTTTCAAAGTGTATCAAGTGCAAAGGGAAAAAATTTAATCAGCAGCCAAAATCCCTTTTTGGCAATGCTTATTTTCTCAACAAAGTTATTTGCCAAATTCAAGTTGCTGGGCTTTCACTGGTAGCAACATTGATGCTCATCAGCTACTTCAGAAGCTGTGTCCAGGCACTTTATTTTTCGGTCTTTAGAGGCAGCTATTATTACATGCTAAAGGTTCTTTTGGAAGAGGTTAAATCTGATTTTTACAAAGTTTGAGTTCTGATGTAAATCTTGAATGAGCTGGTATGATAACTTAGTCCTTAGCCTAATCTGAAACCTGCTAATTTGCCACTGTTCAAAACTGGTACAGGGGTTTGTGGTCACGGCATTGCAGTGTGTAGGCTCCAGTTGAAGCAATCCTAAGCTGTCTTAGCTCTTCCATAACAGAACTGAGGCAAAACACCTGGTCTCAGCACAAATAAGTCCTGAGTATGCAACCCATTCCCAGAAGCAGTTTCATCTATCCTATCAGCTTGATCTGGATGCTTTCACTTGCTCTCTTGTTTCTGTCCCCTTTGGCAACATTTGAAATCAATACAGTTCATCAATGTAACAAGTATTGCATTATCTTTGTGTTTACCAGTTTTACTTTTGAGAAGCTAAGCAAATATTTTTTTTTATACTTTAAGTTCTAGGGTACATGTGCACAACGTGCAGGTTTGTGGTGTGCTGCATCCATTAACTCGTCATTTACATTAGGTATATCTCTTAATGCTATCCCTCCCCCTCCCCCCACCCAACCATAGGCCCCGGTATGTAATGTTCACCATCCTGTGTCCAAGTGTTTTCATTGTTCAGTTCCCACCTGTGAGTGAGAACATGCGGTGTTTGGTGTTCTGTCCTTCTGATAGTTTGCTCAGAATGATGGTTTCCAGCTTCATCCATGTCCCTACAAAGGACATGAACTCATCCTTTTTTACGGCTACATAGTATTCCATGGTGTGTATGTGCCACATTTTCTTAATCCAGTCTATCATTGATGGACATTTGGGTTGGTTTCCAGTCTTTGCTATTGTGAATAGTGCCACAATAAACATACATGTGCATGTGTCTTTACAGCAGCATGATTTATAGTCCTTTGGGTATATACCCAGTAATGGGATGGCTGGGTCAAATGGTATTTCTAGTTCTAGATCCTTGAAGAATCGCCACACTGTCTTCCACAATGGTTGACTTAAAAGTGTTACTATTTCTCCACATCTTCTCCAGCACCTGTTGTTTCCTGACTTTTTAATGATCACCATTCGAACTGGTGTGAGATGGTATCTCATTGTGGTTTTGATTTGCATTTCTCTGATGGCCAGTGGTGATGAACATTTTTTCATGGGTCTGTTGGCTGCATGAGCGTCTTCTTTTGAGAAGTATCTGTTCATATCCTTTGCCCACTTTTTGATGGGGTTGTTTGATTTTTTCTTGTAAATTTGCTTAAGTTCTTTGTAGATTCTGGATATTAGCCCTCTGTCAGACGGGTAGATTGTAAAAATCTTCTCCCATTCTGTAGGTTGCCTGTTCACTCTGATGGTAGTTTCTTTTGCTGTGCAGAAGCTCTTTAGTTTAATTAGATCCCATTTGTCAATTTTGGCTTTTGTTGCCATTGCTTTTGGTGTTTTAGACATGAAGTCCTTGCCCATGCCTATGTCCTGAATGGTATTGCCTAGGTTTTCTTCTAGGGTTTATATGGTTTTAGGTCCAACATGTAAGTCTTTAATCCATCTTGAATTAATTTTTATGTAAGGTGTAAGGAAGGGATCCAGTTTCAGCTTTCTACATATGGCTAGCCAGTTTTCCCAGCACCATTTATTAAATAGGGAATCCTTTCCCCATTGCTTGTTTTTGTCAGGTTTGTCAAAGATCAGATGGTTGTACATGTGTGGTATTATTTCTGAGGGCTCCGTTCTGTTCCATTGGTCTATGTCTCTGTTGTGGTACCAGTATCATGCTGTTTTGGTTACTGTAGCCTTGTAGTGTAGTTGGAAGTCAGGTAACGTGATGCCTCTGGCTTTGTTCTTTTGGCTTAAGATTCTCTTGGCAATGTGGGCTCTTTTTTGGTTCCAGATGAACTTTAAAGTTGTTTTTCCCAATTCTGTGAAGAAAATCATTGGCAGCTTGATGGGGATGGCATTGAATCTATACATTACCTTGGGCAGTATTGCCATTTTCATGATATTGATTCTTCCTATCCATGAGCATGGAAGCAGAATTAAGGCAGATACAAACACATCAGACTTTAACTCTTTCCAAGCAGACAACCCAATTAGGGAATTTGGCTACCATAGACAAATAAATAAATAAATAATAAATAAAAAAAGAGACATAAAGCAAAGGAAACATTTACCATATTTTGGCATAATGGTAGAAGTTGTTCTTTGATAATTAACAATTGCATTTTTATAATTTGTCTCCAGGGCTTCTTGTTTGGGTAGCTACTGGTAGCTTTTGTTTTTCCTCTATGCTAAAGTGATCCATTACGTGAGGTACAGCAATCTCTTCAGGCAATAAGATTAAAGGCCAGGGCATAGAACACCAGGGAAAGGCGGAGATGGCCTTTCATAATTTCAGAAGATAAAAGGCCTAGTACTTTGCATTTTCTTCAAGAGATTAATAATTGAACCGCTGTGTGTCATTAGCGACATTTGAAACACTCAATTTCTGTGACATTTTGTACTTTTAAAAAGAAAACAGGGGCCTTGAGTGAAATTGTTCTCAGTTTAAGCATTTTCTGTAGCCACTGGTGTCTGTTTAAGTGTGTGTGCTCATGCTAAATCTAATTATATGACTAGAAAAAAGGACAAAATTGGTTTGTGTTACTGTAATGAATATAGGTAAGTTCGATCCTCTAGTTGTTTAATTCACATTTTAAACCAAGTAAATATTTTATAAATTAATAAAACTAAATAAATATAAGGATATATAAATAAATAATTTGTGTTCTCAAAGAGTTTTGCTGGATACCATGCTACATTCCTTTATATATTTTCTTATATATGAGCTACTTTTAGAAAGTCTTTTTCTCTCTCTCTCTCTCTCTCTTCATTTTACTAAGCACCACCTTCTTAGGCTTTACGTGAGAAAGTGGTATAAATTGATGGTAATGATTTGGGAATGTTTTACTGATTATAATCAGAGAACTGTCAAATGAGATTCCATATTAATCTGAGATAAAGGAAGGTAAATATCCAAATGTATACTCTCATTCTATTTTTATTTGAATGTTGTGTGACGTTTTCTGTTTATTTGCTTTCTATTTACTTCAGTATGAGCAAACTTAATCCCAAATTCAAACTCGTGTTATAGTCGTGTCTCTCTTTAAAATATTTTTTTAAGTAAAAAAAATCTAGGCCGGGTGCGGTGGCTCACGCCTGTAATCCCAGCACTTTGGGAGGCCAAGGCAGGTGGATCACAAGGTCAGGAGATCAATACCATCCTGACTAACACGGTGAAACCCCGTCTCTACTAAAAATACAAAAAATTAAACTGGCGTGGTGGTGGGCGCCTGTAGTCCCAGTTACTGGGGAGGCTGAGACACGAGAATGGCATGAACCCGGGAGGCAGGGCTTGCAGTGAGCTGAGATCGCGCCACTGCACTCCAGCCTGGGCAACAGAGCGAGACAACGTCTCAAAGAAAAAAAAAAGAAAATCTAGATGTATAAATCTGCTCATTAACAGAACAGTTTGCCACATGAAAAAACAATTTGTAACAAAGAGTGATAAGCTACCTGAATCCTGTAAATACAGGCAAACCTTGGAGATATTGTGGGTTTGGTTCCAGACAACTGCAATAAAGTAAGTATCATTATAAAGAAAATCATACAAATTGTTTGGTCTCTTAGTACATACATAAGTTACGTTTATAGTTTATTAAGCGTGCAATAGTATTATATCTTAAAAAACTGTGTGCATACCTTGAGTTAAAAATTATTTATTGCTAAATATGCTAATGAATGTCTGACACTTCAGAGAGTCATAATCTTGTTGCTTATGGAGGGTCTTGCTTTGATGTTGATGGCTGCCAGCTAACTGATCAGAATGGTGGTTGCTGAAGATTGAGGTGGTAATGACGATTTCTTAAAATAAGATAACGATGAACTTTTCTGCATTGATTGACTCTTTCTCAGAAGTGTTCTCTGTAGCATGTAAGGATGTTTGGCAGCATTTTATCCACAGTAGAACTTTTTTTAAAGTTGGGGTCAGTCCCCCCAAACACTGCCATTGCTTTGTAAACTAACTTTATGTGATATTCTAAATCTTTCGTTGTCATTTCAACAACATTCATAGCATCTTTACCAGGAATAGATTCTATTTCAATAAACCACTTTCTTTGCTCATCTGTAAGAGGCAACACCTCATCATTCAAGCTGTATCATGAGATTGCATCAATTCAGTCACATCTTCAAAGCTCCACTTCTAATTCTACTTGTCTTACTGTTCCTACCACATCTGCAGTTATTTTCCTCCACTGAAGTCTTGGACCCCTCAAAGTCATTCATGAAGGTTGGAATCCAGTTCTTCCAAACTCCTGTAATGATATTTTGATCTCCTCCCATGAATCACACATGTTCTTAATGGCATCTAGAATAGCAAATCTTTTCCAGAAGATTTCCAATTTCCTTTGTCCAGCTACATCAGAGGAATCATTGTCTATGGCAGCTCTAGCCTGGCAAAATGTAATTCTTAAATAATAGGATTTGAAAGTTAAAATTATTTCTTGATCTATGGGCTTCAGAATGGACCTTGTGTTTGCAGGCTTGGAAACAACATTAATCTCTATGTACATCTTCATCAGAGCTCTTGGGTGACCTAGTACATTTTCAATGAACAGTAGTATTTTGAAAGGAATCTTTGTTTTTTAGCATTAGGTTTCAACAATGAGCTGTAACTATTCAGTAAACCATGCTGTAAACAGATGCTCTGTTATCCAAGCATTGTTGTTTCATTTCTAGGGCATAGGCAGAGTAGTTTTAGCATAATTCTTAAGGCTCTTAGAGTTTTCAGAATGATAAATGAGCATTGGCTTCAACTTCAAGTCATTAGATACATTAGCCTATAACAAGAAAGTCAGGCTGTCCTTTGAAGCTATGAAGCCAAGCATTGACTTCTCCTCTTGAGCCATGAAAATCCTAGATAACACCTTTTTCTAATATAACACTGTTTCATCTGCAATGGGAAATTTGTTGTTTAGTGTACCCAACTTCAATGATCAATTATCTTAACTAGATCTTCTTCATAACTTGCTGCAACTTTGCTGCTTCACCTTGCATTTTTATGTTATGGAGATGGCTTCTTTTCTTCAACCTCATATACTAACCTCTGCTAGCTTGAAACTTTTCTTCAGTTTCCTCACCTCTTTTTGCTTTCATAGAATCGAAGAGAGTTAGAGTCTTGCAGTGGATTAAACTATGGCTTAAGGACATGTTGCAGCTGGTTTGATCTTCTACCAAGACTGCTAAAACTTTCTCCATATTGGTAATAGGCTATTTCAATTTTTTTTTTTATCATTCATGGCTTCACTGGAGTAGCACTTTTAATTTCCTTCAAGAGTCTCTTGGCTATCTTGGTTTTCAACATGTGCTCCTCACTAAGCTTAATTATTTCTAGCTTTTTATTTTAAGTAAATGATATGCAACTCTTCCTTTCACTTGAACACTTAGAGGCCGTGGTAGAATTATTTATTGGGCTAAGTTCAATACTGTTGTTTTAGAGGGAATAAGGAGGCATGAGTAGTGGGAGAGAGATAGAGGAAAGGCTGGTCAATGGAGTACTCAGAACACATACATTTATTGATTATATGGGCACGGTTTGTGGTGCACCAAAATTACAATTACAATAGTAACTTCAAAGATCGCTGATCACATATCATTATAACAGATACAGTAATAGTGAAAAAGTTTAAAATATTACAAGACTTACCAAAATATGACAGAGTCATGAAATGAACACATGCTGTTGGAAGAATGGCACTTAGACAGGAAAGTCTTGCTGACACAGGATTGTGACAAACCTTCAATTTGTAAAAAACACAATATCTGCAAAGTACAATAAAGCAAAGCACAATAAAACAAGGTATGTCTATAAAACAAATATTGGTAATTTAGGCTGATTTGAATAATCTGAATTAAAGACAATTTTTTTTATTATACTTTAGGTTTTAGGGTACATGTGCGCAATGTGCAGGTTTGTTACATATGTATCCATGTGCCATGTTGGTGTGCTGCACCCATTAACTCGTCGTTTAGCATTAGGTATATCTCCTAATGCTGTCCCTCCCCCCTCCCCCCACCCCATAACAGTCCCCGGAGTGTGATGTTCCCCTTCTTGTGTCCATGAGTTCTCATTGTTCAATTCCCACCTATGAGTGAGAACATGTGGTGTTTGGTTTTTTTAATGACAGAATTCTTTAAAAAACTGTCAGACTTATTGCCCCCAAATAACTATACAGATAGAAAGCGAATATATTTATTTTTCTGTACAGAGATATCTTAATAAAATTTTTATAAAAGATATATGTGGGGTTTGTAATTAGACTGATATATATATATACACACATATATATGAGATATTGTTGAGAGTGCTCAAAAATGTTATTTTTAGCATTTTTCTTGAGTGTTAATTTGCATTTTTGTTTACTCAGAAAACAATTCCCTGGGGAGTGATATACAAGTAATGCTAAGTGTTTGACAAAAAGATATTACAAAATTAGCACTGAAGCTCAAGATTCTGTACAATAAAGGGACCCTTAAGAAAGGCTGCTCTCCAGAAAGTCCTTATTAGGTTAAAATGGGTAATGCAAGTGATGAAACAGCATCAGTGCTTAACACTTGCAGTACAGTAGAAAATGACTGCTGAAGAGTCATAATTGTCATTTTGTTATAATGTAATATATAAAAAGAATGCTGACTGTGAAAATATCTAAGCATATTTGCCTGCAGTAGCAACAAATATCAAGTAATTATAAAATAATATATAAATAACTATATATATAACTATATATTACTGATATATATGTATATATATACATATATATTCATATTCACTGGCTCTTTTAACAAATAGTTACCATTTAGTTTGTGCTAGTTGTAATGCCTGTATTCTTTGTTGTACTATTATATTTTTAAATTTATTTATTTAGTCATTTAACCTTTTTTTAAGACTACCTGCTCCACTTCAGCAATAGTTGACCATGTGCTCAGGCATTGAGAACAAACTTAAAAGAAGAAACCCTCCAAACACATTCTTATTCTCAAATAGCGTAAAAAAATTAAGCAAATAATTATAAAAAATGTGATACAGCTGTAGTAGATGTTCATTCACGTAACAGATATTTATTGAGCTTCTACTATGTGGCAGGCCCTGGTCTAGGTATTGGAGATGGAGAGGGAGGCCACCTAGCCACTGCCTTCATAGACCTTCCATGAAATAGCAAAAATAAAAATAATGAAAAATTGGATATCTAAATTAAGACTCACAGTATTGGGATGTGTTTGAATAGAATATTGCAATAGCATTCTAGTCAGAAGGAAAGTTATGTGCAAAGAACAGTGACCATGATATAAATAAAAGAATGTGGATAAGATGTTCTGGGCAGCTGGGACATAAGTTCATAGCAGAAAGGTGGAGGGAATGCGGTTAGAGCTGTGCAATGAGCCATACTGACAGATGTAAGCTGAGTGGCTAACAGGGAAACACCAATGGTTGGAAGAAGTGTGTTATTTATTTTTGTACAGGTAACTTTCTCAGCTCTGTGAATGATGTATTGCAGAAACTGAGTAGAGCAGGTAAAAAATTATTTCAATAGTCAGGGGAGAGATGAAAGGTACCTGAATTTGGGCAGTAGCAAAAACAGCTATGACGCATTTCTATATACTATTCCTAAGTGGCATATATTTCAAATCAATGGGAGTCTATAATGCCTGAAATACTAATTTTCTGTGTGTTAACTCTTTGGTCACTTTATTTTAATATATGTAAGTAATTTAGACAAAATTGTATACACAGTATTATTTTTATGAACAAAACTTTACTATAAAATATGTGAATTATCACTAAATATCAAAAACAGAGCAGCCATCAAAGACAATGTAGATTTCCAGTATCTTTAATAGCTATAAGCTAGTTCCCCCTAGTTACTTATCTTTTAAAAATATTTTAGAAAATCTTGTCCATTCTTGTGGCATAGGAACTTTTGAAGCATTTCATCAAGACCGAAAACAATCCCATTGGAATTTTTATTAGACTCATATTAAACATAAAATTAATTTGGTAAAATAATATCTTCAAAATATTCAAACTTACTCTCTAGGATCTTGGCATATGCCTCCAATTATTAAAGTGCTCTATCTCTTGCAGTAGACTTTTATAGTTTTCTCCCTACCAGCCTCTAAGGAAAGCTAATTTTTAGATGATTTAGGATTATGGTTGCCAATGCGAAATAGGTCGTATCAATTGTTGTTGATACAGAAGATAGCTATTGATATTTGTATATTATAACCAGATAATTTACCAAATTATTTTATTAGCTCTAAACATTTTAATGAGGTTTAGTGGGCAATGGTGAAGTTCTAGTGTATTTATGTCTATAGTTATTGTATTAGTTTGTTCCCACACTGCTATAAAAAATTTCATGGTGGAAGGTGAAGGAGAAGCTAACACCTTCTTCATGTGGTGGAAGGAGAGAGAGAGAGATCACGAAGTGGGAAGTGTTACACACTCTTAAGCCAGCAGATCTCATGAGAACTCAGTCACTATCATGGGAACAGAAAGGGGGAAATTACCCCCATGATCCAATCACCCTCCACCAGGCCTCTCCTCAAATTCGACATGAGAATTGGGCAGGGACACAGATCCAAACTATATCATTCTGCCCCTGGACCCTCTCAAAGCTCATGTCATCATATTGCAAAATACAAATATCTCTTCTCAACAGTCCCCCAGTCTTGACTCATTTCAGCATTAACTCAAAAAATTAACTCCATAGTCCAAAGTCTCTTCTGAGACAAAGTAAGTCCCTTCCACCTATGAGCCTGCAAAATAAAAAACAATTTAGTAGCTTCCAAAATACAAGGAAGGTACAGGAATTGGGTAAATGCCCCTATTCCAAATAGGAGAAATCCACTAAAACAAAGGGGCTACAGTTCCTGTACAAGTCTGAAAACCCTCAGGGTAGTAATTAAATCTTAAAATTACAAAACAATCTCCTTTGACTCCAGGTGTCACATCCAGGGCACACTGATGCAAGAGATGGGCTCCCAAGGCCTTGCGCATCTCTGTCCCTGTTACTCTGCAGAATATAGCCTATGTGGCTGCTTTCATGGGTTGACATTGAGTGCCTGAGTCATTTCCAGGGGCACAGTGTAAGCTCTCAGTGATTCTACCATTCTGGGGTCTGGAGGATGGTGGCCCTCTTCTGACAGCTCCATTAGGAAGTATCCCAGTGGAGGCTCTGTGTGGTACCTCCAACCCCACATTTCTCCTCCACACTGGCCTACTAGAGGTTCTCCATGACGGCTCTGTCCCTGCAGAAAACTTCTGCCTGGACATCCAGGCATTTCCATACATCCTCTGAAATTTAAGAGGAGGCTCCCAAACCTTGCACCAACACCCAACACCCAACACCCAAAGCTGCCAAGCCTTGGGACCCAAGGTGTACCTTGGCCCCTTTTTAGCCAAGGCTAGACCTGGAATGGCAGGGATGCAGGGTGCCATGTCCTGAGGCTGCATAGAGCTGCTGGGTCCTGGGCCTGGCCCATAAAACTATTTTTTTCTCATAGGCCTCTGGATCTGTGATGGTAGGGGCTGCTGGTCTCTCAAATGGCCTGGAGACATTTTCCCTATTGTCATGGCTGTTAATATTCCTCTCCTCCTTACTTATGCAAATCTCTGCAGCAGGCTTGAATTTCTTTCCAGAAAACAAGTTTTTCTTTTCCACAACATGACAAGGCTGCACATTTTCTAAACTTCTATGCTCTGCTTCCCTTTTAAATGTAGGTTTCAGTTTTAGATCCTCTCTTCGTCCACACATATAAGTGAACACTTTTAGAAACAGCCAGGTCACATCTTGAGTGCTTTGGTGCTTAGAAATTTCTTCCACCAGGTACTCTAAATCATATTTCTTAAGTTCAAGTTTCCACAGATCTCTAGGGCAGGGACAAAATGCCACCCATCTCTTTGCTAAAAAGCATAGGAAGAGTGACCTTTACTCCATTTCCCAATAAGTTCCTCATCTCTATCTGAGATCACCTCACCCTAGACTTCGTTGTCCATATCACTATCAGCATTTTGATCAAAACCATTCAACAAGTCTCTAGGAAGTTCCAGACTTTCCCATATCTTCCTGTCTTCTTCTGAGCCCTCCAAACTGTTCCAAGCTCTGCCCAATACTCAGTTCCAAAGTCCCTTCCACATCTTCAGGTATCTTTATAGCAGTGCCCCATTCTTCTGGTGTCAATTTTCTGAATTAGTCTATTCTCACACTGCTATAAAGAGTTACCTGAAGCTGGGTAATTTACGAAGAAAAGAGGTTTGATTGACTCACAGTTCCATAGACTTAACAGGAAGCATGGCTGGGAGTCCTCAGGAAACTTAACAATCATGTTGGAAGGTGAAGCGTAAGCTAGCACTTTGTTCACATGGCATCAGGATAATGAGAATGCTAAGAGGGAAGTGCTGCACACTTTTAAACCATCAGATTTCATGAGAACTCACTCATTATAATGAGAAGAGCAAGGGGGAAATTCATACCTATGATCTAATCAGGGCCCCTCCTACAATTCAATGAGATTTGTGTGGGAACACAAATCCAAACCATATCAGTTATCAACAATCATATGACTAGTTTCTATTTCACAACACCATGGGCATTTTGTTGTTCTTCCTGATTTTAAAACAATATTAAGTGCTTCATCACATTCTTAGTATTTTCTTTATTAGGAAGAATGCTGATTATTGGTTTTAAACATGAATTCTTAACATGCTAAAATATGTTTTCATTTATAATATTTAGCAATTGTTTTTAGTCATGAATATTGGATCTTACCAAATAACTTGTGGCATATATTATGACTATCATATGATTTTTAAAAATACTTTCACATATTAATATTCTGTACCTTCGAATTTTAATCCATATTTCTATACCAGGGGGTAAATTCTGCCTATTGGTAATATAATGTTATTTTTCTCCTTAAGTCTTTGCTGTTTTTATTTAAAATTGAAACTTGAAATGAATCATGCAAATATCTTGTTTTCATTTATTCAATTGTCTCTGAGTTTTCTGTTTAGTTGAATCCATGATTCTCAAAAGCTAAAAATATTCCATAGTGTTTTTCTAAACAAGATAAGAAAAAATTCTGTTCTTTTTAAGAGAATTCTATTTTTAAATCCAAGACCTTGTAAAATAGTACTATAATAATACCTAGTTATGTCTTTTCTTATGCTGGCAAATGTAATCATAGAGGTCATACTCTCATTCTCATATAGGACTTTCTTTAAAAACCTCAATAGCATTCATTTAAATGTGTCCTTGGAAGAATATAAGGACAAAAACAAAATAGAACAAAATATAAGCTTTTGTTTATTAATATCTCCTCACCCTCCGTTTCGTAATTATTGGCCATAAATACGAGCAATTTTTGGCTCCCTTTATTCTCATGCTTTTAGTTTAGCTCTTGAGTTTTGCTTGATAGTATTCAGCTTCCAATCTAGTTATTTTTCAAAGTAGAATAATAAAAGATAGATTTAAAGGCCTTGGGCTTCCTATATATTATCAAATTTTCAAGTCCTGGCTCTGTTTCTTACTAGCTGTGTGACTTTATAAAACTTACCTAGCTATTCTGGGCTTATCTTCCTCAATTGTAGTGGGAATGAGTTATTATGCATAAAGTAATGAGAATAAAATAAATTGGTACATATGAAGCTGGTAGAAGAGTACTTTGACATTGTAAGTGCCAGTACATGTGGCTAGCTTTATAACTTTCCCTCCAAATCCTAGGTGTATCAAACCCTATAAAACATTTGAATTAAGTAGCAAGCATCCTTCAACCACTATAATGTTCTCTTTTTGTCTCCTTTTCTCAACCTGAATTTTTCTTTTAACTCTGTCATTCCTTAATGTACCCACTATTGAAATCCCTTTTTTTTTGACTTGTTCATTCAGCCTCTTTATTTTGCTTGTTCATTATTTTTGCTATACTTGAAATATTCACATTTAAACTAATGGTCAAGAAATACAGTAAAATGCAAGGTTTGACAATGTACATAAGACTGGACATAAGATAATCTAAGAGGCCCTATTGCCTCTCCTTCAGAGTTATTTAATGGGCTAAGTAAAGGATCAAATTCAGTAAGACAGAACCCTGGGAAGAAAACAAGGACAAAAAGCAGAACAAAATATCAATTTTTGTTTTTCCATATTTCCTGATGCCCCATTTTAGAATTTGTGGCCATAGTTTGCACATAGGTGGCAGGTGAGGCATCTATTACATTCCTGTTCTTGCCTTCTATTTGTTCTCATTCACTTAGTTAACTTCTAGTGTATGCTGTAGCACCGATTTTTCATAGCCACTCAAGGTTGTCCCAAGGTTACTGTGATCCAGACAGCTGTATGAAGATGTTTAGTATGGCAAAACATTGACCTAACAATGTAGAATGACTCTGTCCACATTCTAGAGCCTTCATCAATTTTTTTAAAAATAAAATGTTGCTTTAATTTGCTAATTAAATTAGATAGTAAAAATTATTGTGGTAATCTTCATCCTTTAGTGAACTATTTCAGGAAAATCATTATTTTTCTTATTTTAAAAGTTAATGGCTATGAGTAAAATTTTGGTGGCGATCTTGGAATACAAATAACAATTACTAACACTTCTAGAATGCTTGCTATGCCAGGCAACTGTTCTATGTGTTTTATATACAGCAACCGATTCAGTCTTTGCAATAACCCAATCAAGTAAGTGCTACTATTTTCAAACCCGTTTTATACATTAACAAAATTAAGTACTGAGAAATTAAATAACTTTTTCGAGGGGAAAAAGCTGATAAATGGCAGCACCATGTTCAAACCCAAGTTTGAAGCCACTGGTAGCCATGATTAGAGAGAGTGATAAAGAAGACATGCAGAAAGGTATAGAGGTCCTGAAGACCAGATATTATTACTTGATTATATGAGACATTCAAATATTATTATGACAAATTCCACCCTCCCTCTTTTTTTAAAAATTGGGCTTAAATGTGAGACATCTAACCTATGCTTTTATTAACGGCAACTGAGTCCACATAGACAAAAAATCTCCATCAAAATACTAGCAAACTTAATTCAACAAACATTAAAACAATAATTCATCATGAACAAGTCAGATTTATCCCAGGAATGCAAGCATGGCTCAACACATGCAGATCAGCAAATGTGATACATAAAACATAACGTCAACAGAATGATGGGCAAAAACCATAAGATCATTTCAACTGATGCTAAAAAAGCACTCAATAAAATTCAATATCTCTTTATGGTTAAAAGCTCTCGAAAAACTGAGTACAGAAGAAACATACCTCATCATGATAAAAACCATATACCTCAGATCCACAGCTAATATCATACAAAATGGGGGAAAACTGAAAGCCTTTCCTCTAAGAACTGAAACATGACAAGGATGGACACTTTAACCCCTGTTATTCAACATGGTACAGAAAGTCCTAGATGAAGCAATTAGACATGAGAAAGAAATAAACAGAATCCAAATTGGAAAGAAAAAAAAAACTCAAATTATTCTTGTTTGCAGGCAGTGTGATCTTACATTTAGGAAAACCTAAAGACTCCTTCAAAAAACAATTTGAAATGTTAAATAAATTTAGTAAAGTTGCAGGCTACAAAATAAACATACAAAAAATAGTATTTCTATATCCAAACTGCAAACAATCTGACCCCCACAATAATCCCATTTACAATAGCGATAAAATAAAATATCTAGAAATAAACTTAAGAAAGTAGTAAAATATCTCTATAATGAAGACTATACAATACTGATGAAAGAAATTTAAGAGGATACATACGATAAATGAAAAGATGGTCTATGTTTATGGATTGGAGGAATCAATATTGTCAAAATGTCCATATGACCCAAATCAATCTACACATTCAATGCAATCCCTATGAAAATACCTATTACATTCTTCAAATAAAAAAAATCCTAAAACTTATATGAAATCACAAAGGAGCCAGAATTAGCCAAAGCCATCCTGAGCAAAAAGAACAAAACTGGAAGAGTCACATTACCTGACATCGAATCATACTATAAAACTGTAGTCACAAAAATAGCATGGTACTGCCAAAAAAAAAACCAAGACACATAGACCAATGAAACACAATAGAGAACACATACATAAATCCACACATTTGCAGTGAACTCATTTTTGACAATGATGCCAAGAACATAAATTGGGAAAAGGACGGTCTTTTCGATAAATGGTGCTGGGAAAACTGGATATCCAAATGTACAATAACGAAACTAGATCTCTATCTCTTGAAATATGTATATTATATATATATATATATCTTTAATCCATTTTGTTATATATATAAAACAAAATGGATTAAATATATATTTTATATATAATATATGTTATATATAATATATACAATATTATATAATATATGTTATATATAATATATACAATATTATATATATATATATAAAACAAAATGGATTAAAGACTTAAATCTAATACTGTCTAACACCTAAACTATTAAACTACTAGAAGAAAACCCTGGGGAAACACTCCAGCACATCGGTCTGGGCAAATGTTTCTTAAGTAAGACTTCAAAAGCCTTGGCAATCAAAGTAAAAATGGACAAATGGGATCACATCAAGCTAAAATGCTTCACATAATAAGGAAAAAAACCCAATAGAATGAAGAAACAACCTAGAGAATGTGATAAATTATTTGTAAACCACCCATGTGTCAAAAGATTAATAACCAGAAAATAAAAGGAACTCAAACAACTCAATAGGAAAACAATCTAATAATCATATTTTAAAATGGGCAATAGATTTGAATAGATATTTCTCAAAATGGCGAACAGGTATATTAGAAAATGTTCAACATAACTTATCACCAGAGATATGCAAATCAAAACTACAATGACATATCCTCTCACCCCATTTAAAATGGCTTTTATCCAAAAGACAAGTAATTAATGCTGATGAGAATGTGGAGAAAGTGGATCCCTTGTATACTGTTGGTAGGAATTAAATTTGTACAGCCACCATGGAGGACAGCATCAAGGTTTCTAAAACAACTAAAAATAGAACTACCATATGATCCAGCAATCCCACTGCTGGGCCAAAAGAAATTCAAAAGAAAAAATTCAGTTTATTGTAGAGATATCTGCATTTCCTTAATATTTCAGCACTATTCACAATAGTCCGTGTATAGGATCAACCTAAATATCCATTAACAGATGAATGGATAAAGAAAATGTGGTGCATATACACAAAAAACTATTATTTAGCCCTAAAAAGAATAAAATTTTATCATTTGCAACCTGGATGGAACTGGAAGACATTAAGTCAAATAAGGAAGGCACAGAAAGAGAAATTTCACATGTTCTCACTCATGTGTGGCAATGAAAAGTTTTAAAAATTGAACTTGTGGAGATAGAGAATAGAATGACAGTTACCAGAGGCTGAGAATTGTAGGGAGATGGGGAAATACAGCAGGGATGGTTAATGGGTAGAAAAATATAGTTAGAATAAATAAGATCTAGTATTTGGCAGCAGAATAGGGTGACTATAGTTAACAATAATTTATTGTGTATTGTAAAATAACTAATAGTGGAATTGGAATGTTTGTAACACAAAGATATGATAAATGCTTGAAATGATGAATAACCCAATTATCCTTATTTACATGCCTGTATCTAAACATCACACCTACCTCATAAATGCAACTATATGTACCCAAAATAATTAAAAATTTAACTTTTTATAAAAACCAGAAGATTGTAAAAGGCATATACAATCATATAGAAATAATAGCATGGCTATACAAGCTAAACTTTTTAGAATTAAGCCAATTATATATGTTTAATAACCACTGAAATTATTATCTTAGAAAGAAGTATGTAGTTTAAATGAAACTTTATTAAAGAAATTCTATACTTGGCATCAGATTTTCCTCTTATTGAACTTTCTCCTTGAAAGTGAAACCTAACTTTTAACATTTAAATTTTTTCTACAGTCTCATGAACTTTGCTCCCCATACTTTTTGAAGCAGCAGCAGGAGTAACATTTTTAACGAAATTAGCTGGGTTGGCATTAGTAAACAGTGAATCAGCAATATTATGGGAAAGGTAATGAAGAAAAGATTGACTCAACCTTGCAGGTAGGTCCCTCACATTTCTAGTTCTGCCTTTAAATTGATTAATATTAAATAGATTTTGGACTCTCAGTTAAAGATAAGAGGAGTGCAACAGTCATAAACAAAATAGCTTCTGGCCTTGGAGACTAAAGGGAAGGGTATTTCACAGTCATTCTATTTACAGTAAACTGCTTAAAGATAGAAACAATGTCTGCTTCACTTAACACTATATTCCTACTCTCTAGTAGAGTACCTGGAACATAACAAATGCTTCATAAATATTAATTGTGTGAGAAATTTAAGTATTTAAAATTTGACTTTCTTTTATTTTATGTACTATTACAATGAGTTCCTCTACAGCAGGATGTTATGTTTGACGGATGCCTTAGGGAAGCTAGAAATACCTATGTTTAAAATTCCGTAGACTCAGTCCACATAGCATTCAGGAAACAACCTATATCTTTTTTCCACCAGTTCCATAAACCAACATTAGGTTAAACACTCAGAGTATTTGAGATTGTGTTTTCAGGATGGTGGGCAATAAAATTCTCCAATGTGAGGGCACAGTCTTCCATTGAATGAGAGTGTGGATAATCTGTTGATTAGAATCATGCGTCATTTAGGCAGAAATAAGCAAGAAAAAAAAGCTGAATGATTTTTAACTTTTTATTTTGGAACAATGTTATGTTTATGGAAAAATTGTAAAAATGGAATCGAATTTCCACATGCCCTTCATCCAGCTTCCCCTAAAGTTAACATTTTACATAGCCTCAGTACATTTGTTAAAACTAAAAATTTAACATTAGTACAAAATTATTGACTAAACTACAGACTTTACTCAGATTTCACAATGTTTTCTAAGTTAAGTTCCTTATCTATCTAGGATTTAATACAAATCTAGGATAGTACATTGCATTTCATTTTCATATCTTCTTGGGCTTGTACAACCTGTGATAATTTCGTGATAGTTTCTCATTCTATCCTTGCTTTTTGTTTTAATGATCTTGACCATTGGAAGCTGGTTCAGGTTGTTTCCTGTGTCTTTTCATTACCTACCCTTTTTCTTTTCTTTCTTTCTTTGATTTTTTCAGAGTACTTTATTTCTGGCATCATAAGATGCTCCAAGCACATTTTGTATTTTCCCTCTCTCAACTTTGGTATCAAGCCATACTTCAAGCAGGCCTACTTCCCTTTATTTAAAAGTGGCATTTAGAACCCAAAATCTGGGTATGATTGTACTTTTAGAATGTCACTTGCTTCTAGCCCTCTTAGCAGATAGATAGAACTAACAAATGTGTGTGTGTGTCTGTGTGTGTGTGTGCATGTGTGTGTGTGTGTTATTCTTTTTGATGACAGCCCTTTTTCTCCCTTTCCTCAAGAGGCTTACAATCAGAAGTGATTTCTGATACTCCTGTATTTTTCCACATCACACTTTTGCCTTCCTATCACTTTTTAGTTTCTAGATATTTAAGCCATTAGTGTCTTAGAAAGAGCACTGAATAAGAAAGCTTACCTCTTTGCACTCAGAAATATATAATATTAAATAAATTATTTACATATTTTAACCAAAATTTTCTCATTTCTAAAGTGACCATAATAATTTCTTTATTATTTCTTCTTGGCTTAGCACATAAAGTATCTAATTTTATACATATATATATAGATATATATAATGTATGCAAACTTAATCTAATTTTATATATATATGTATACAGACACAGACATATGCACACACTTATGAATCACAAAGTACTTAAAATGAGCTGAGTTTGAGTATTAATTCCCTTTTTCTCACTAAAAATATATATCATGCTCAATTTTCTGTATTCCTACATATATTTATTAATTTTAAGTAATTTAGGTCAATAGAGACAGGCTAGTAGAACTGTTATGATATATTTTATTGATGCATATCAAACTAGTATAGTTCAATTTTAATTCATTATAACTAGATACTGTTTTTGTAGAACAAGGGATATAACTAATACTTAAAGCTTTCATTTATATTTAGATTAAGTTTGCATACATTCAAAATCATAGGCAAAGCAACCAATCTAAAATATCTAGCAAAACTTCAACAGATTAAGAGCAATGACACTGAAAATTTATGTTTCCTGTAATTAAATATAATCCCTTGAATCTCTTGGAATGATACAGTGGAATGGCATGTACTTGGATTTTGAGTTCTAGCAGTGAACATAGGCAGTGGATTAGCCAGAATATGTTAATCAGAATTATATGTGGATGGCCAAGGTCACCAAATGTGTCCAATACATCAAGTCTTACTGTAACATCTGCTGACAACTTTAAAGCCACAGAAAATGTTGCATTTGTGAAGATGGATGTAGGAAAAAAAAAAAAAGATTGATACCAACGTGCCAAACTTCTCACTCTAAAAAGGCAAACACATTAGAAAAAAGATGATTCAAGTTACTTAGGAATACATGACTCTCATATCATTCAAATACAGGAAGCAACTTTTCTATAGTGTCTGAAAAATTCTGAGGGAGTCTGCCCTTACTTTCCCAACAAGGTTTGGGTTAGGCACAGGTAAGGGAAAGAGAAATGGAAGAGAAGGGGAAAGAAATTGGCCCCTACCATATGCCAGGTAGTAGGCTACATTCATTATAGAAATTTAATTCAGTAACTATCGACTCTCAAACACTGCAATATGGGTATTTTGATCCCCATCTAACAGATGAGAAAACAGACTGGAGTTGAAGATGGAAATATACAACTCACTACATGCTGGAATTGAGTCCCTAATACAGAATTAGCCTATCTCCAAAGACTTTGCTTTATGTACACTAATATGAGTTGGAAAAATATTTATTTATTTGTAATATTAAGTAAATAAAAATGTAAATGAGAAGGAAATCTGCCACCAAACATGTCAAAAAATTTATGTTAGGCCGAGCTCGGTGGCTCACGCTTGTAATCCCAGCACTTTGGGAGGCCGAAAAGGGCGGATCATGAGGTAAGGAGATTGAGACCACGGTGAAACCCCGTCTCTACTAAAAATACAAAAAATTAGCCAGGCGTGGTGGCGGGCGCCTGTAGTCCCAGCTACTCGGAGAGGCTGAGGCAGGAGAATGGCATGAACCCGGGAGGCAGAGCTTGCAGTGAGCCGAGATTGTGCCACTGCACTCCAGCCTGGGTGACACAGCGAGACTCCGTCTCAAAAAAAAAAAAAAAAAAAAAAATTTATGTTAAAGTCAAAGAACAATGATCCTTTCCAAGCACTCTCTGTATTATTATTATTATTATTATTATTATTATTATTGTTATTATTATACTTTAAGTTTTAGGGTACATGTGCACAATGTGCAGGTTTGTTACATATGTATACATGTACCATGTTGGTGTGCTGCACCCATTAACTCGTCATTTAGCATTAGGTATATCTCCTAATGCTATCCCTCCCCCCTTCCCCCATCCCACAACAGTCCCCGGAGTGTGATGTTCCCCTTCCTGTGTCCATGTGTTCTCATTGTTCAATTCCCACCTATCACTGAGAACATGCGGTGTTTGGTTTTTTGTCCTTGTGATAGTTTGCTGAGAATGATGATTTCCAGTTTCATCCGTGTCCCTACAAAGGACATGAACTCATCATTTTTTATGGCTGCATAGTATTCCATGGTGTATATGTGCCACATTTTCTTAATCCAGTCTATCGTTGTTGGACATTTGGGTCGGTTCCAAGTATTTGCTATTGTGAATAGTGCTGCAATAAGCATACGTGTGCATGTGTCTTTATAGCAGCATAATTTATAGTCCTTTGGGTATATACCCAGTAATGGGATGGCTGGGTCAAATGGTATTTCTAGTTCTAGATCCCTGAGGAATCGCCACACTGACTTCCACAATTGTTGAACTAGTTTGCAGTCCCACCAACAGTGTAAAAGTGTTCCTATTTCTCCACATCCTCTCCAGCACCTGTTGTTTCCTGACTTTTGAATGGTGGCCATTCTAACTGGTGTGAGATGGTATCTCATTGTGGTTTTGATTTGCATTTCTCTGATGGCCAGTGATGAGGAGCATTTTTTCATGTGTTCTTTGGCTGCATAAATATCTTCTTTTGGGAAGTGTCTGTTCATATCCTTTGCCCACTTTTTGATGGGGTTGTTTGGTTTTTTCTTGTAAATGTGTTTGAGTTCTTTGTAGATTCTGGATATTAGCCCTTTGTCAGATGAGTAGGTTGCAAAAATTTTCTCCCATTCTGTAGGTTGCCTGTTCACTCTGATGGTAGTTTCTTTTGCTGTGCAGAAGCTCTTTAGTTTAATTAGATCCCATTTGTCAATTTTGGCTTTTGTTGCCATTGCTTTTGGTGTTTTAGACATGAAGTCCTTGCCCATGCCTATGTCCTGAATGGTAATGCCTAGGTTTTCTTCTAGGGTTCTTATGGTTTTAGGTCTAACATGTAAGTCTTTAATCCATCTTGAATGAATTTTTGTATAAGGTGTAAGGAAGGGATCCAGTTTCAGCTTTCTATATATGGCTAGCCAGTTTTCCCAGCACCATTTATTAAATAGGGAATCTTTTCCCCATTGCTTGTTTTTGTCAGGTTTGTCAAAGATCAGATAGTTGTAGATATGTGGCGTTATTTCTGAGGGCTTTGTTCTGTTCCATTGATCTATATCTCTGTCTTGGTACCAATACTGTGCTGTTTTGATTACTGTAGCCTTGCAGTGTAGTTTGAAGTCAGGTAGGGTGATGCCTCTGGCTTTGTTCTTTTGGCTTAGGATTGACTTGGCGATGCGGGCTCTTTTTTGGTTCCATATGAACTTTAAAGTAGTTTTTTTCCAATTCTGTGAAGAAAGTCATTGGTAGCTTGATGGGGATGGCATTGAATCTATAAATTACCTTGGGCAGTATGGCCATTTTCATGATATTGATCTTCCAACCCATGAGCATGGAATGTTCTTCCATTTGTTTGTATCCTCTTTTATTTCATTAAGCAGTGGTTTGTAGTTCTCCTTGAAGAGTTCCTTCACGTCCCTTGTAAGTTGGATTCATAGGTGTTTTATTCTCTTGGAAGCAATTGTGAATGGGGGTTCACTCATGATTTGGCTCTCTGTCTGTTATTGGTGTATAAGAATGCTTGTGATTTTTGTACATTGATTTTGTATCCTGAGACTTTGTTTATCAGCTTAAGGAGATTTTGGGCTGAGACAATAGGGTTTTCTAGATATACAATCATGTCATCTGCAAACAGGGACAGTTTGACTTCCTCTTTTCCTAATTGAATACCTTTTATTTCCTTCTCCTGCCTGATTGCCCTGGCCAGAACTTCCAACCCTGTGTTTAATAGGAGTGGTGAGAGAGGGCATCCCTGTCTTGTACCTGTTTTCAAAGGGAATGCTTCCAGTTTTTGCCCACTCAGTATGATATTGGCTGTGGGTTTGTCATAGATAGCTCTTATTATTTTGAGATACAGCCCATCAATACCTAATTTATTGAGAGTTTTTAGCATGAAGCGTTGTTGAATTTTGTCAAAGGCCTTTTCTGCATCTATTGAGATAATCATATGGTCTTTGTCTTTGGTTCTGTTTATATGCTGGATTACATTTATGGATTTGCATATGTTGAACCAGCCTTGCATCCCAGGTATGAAGCCCACTTGATCATGGTGGATAAGCTTTTTGATGTGCTGCTGGATTCGGTTTGCCAGTATTTTATTGAGGATTTTTGCATCAATATTCATCAAGGATATTGGTCTAAAATTCTGTTTTTTGGTTGTGTCTCTGCCTGGCTTTGGTGTCAGGATGATGCTGGCCTCATAAAATGAGTTCAGGAGGATTCCCTCTTTTTCTATTGATTGGAATAGTTTCAGAAGGAATGGTACCAGTTCCTCCTTGTACCTCTGGCAGAATTCAGCTGTGAATCCATCTGGTCTTGGACTCCTTTTGGTTGGTAAGCTATTGATTATTGCCACAATTTCAGAGCCTGTTATTGGTCTATTCAGAGAATCAACTTCTTCCCGGTTTAGTCTTGGGAGGGTGTATGTGTCGAGGAATTTATCCATTTCTTCTAGATTTTCTAGTTTATTTGCATAGAGGTGTTTGTTGTATTCTCTGATGGTAGTTTGTATTTCTGTGGGATCAGTGGTGATATCCCCTTTATCATTTTTTATTGGTCTGTTTGATTCTTCTCTCTTTTCTTTTTTATTCGTCTTGCTAGCGGTCTATCAATTTTGTTGATCCTTTCAAAAAACCAGCTCCTCGATTCATTAATTTTTTGCAGGGTTTTTTGTGTCTTTATTTCCTTCAGTTCTGCTCTGATTTTAGTTATTTCTTGCTTTCTGCTAGCTTTTGAATGTGTTTGCTCTTGCTTTTCTAGTTCTTTTAATTGTGATGTTAGGGTGTCAATTTTGGATCTTCCCTGCTTTCTCTTGTGGGCATTTAGTGCTATAAATTTCCCTCTATACACTGCTTTGAATGTGTCCCAGAGATTCTGGTATGTTGTGTCTTTGTTCTCGTTGGTTTCAAAGAACATCTTTATTTCTGCCTTCATTTCTTTATGTACCCAGTAGTCATTCAGGAGCAGATTGTCCAGTTTCCATGTAGTTGAGCAGTTTTGAGTGAGTTTCTTAATCCTGAGTTCTAGTTTGATTGCACTGTGGTCTGAGAGAGCGTTTGTTATAATTTCTGTTCTTTTCCATTTGCTGAGGAGAGCTTTACTTCCAACTATGTGGTCAATTTTGGAATAGGTGTGGTGTGGTGCTGAAAAAAATGTATATTCTGTTGATTTGGGTTAGAGAGTTCTGTAGATGTCTATTAGGTCTGCTTGGTGCAGAGCTGGGTTCAATTCCTGGGTATCCTTGTTAACTTTCTGTCCCGTTGATCTGTCTAATGTTGACAGTGGGGTGTTAAAGTCTCCCATTATTATTGTGTGGGAGTCTAAGTCTCTTTGTAGGTCACTCAGGACTTGCTTCATGAATCCGGGTGCTCCTGTATTTGGTGCATATATATTTAGGATAGTTAGCTCCTCTTGTTGAATTGATCCCTTTCCCATTATGTAATGGCCTTCTTTGTCTCTTTTGATTACTCTCTGGTTTATATTCTTTTACTGTGTCAAATGAAACCTCTGGCTCACAATTTTTAAAATAAAAGACACAGATTCTCCATGGAAAAATCTATGTGTAAATTGACATCACCAATTCTTTATTCAATTCATCACAAATGCCATCAAGTTTATAATTTAAAAAAAAATAGCAAATTGACTTGCCACTTATAAAACTGATTTGATAAGGTACAGATGGTATGCTCTTATGTCTACCAATGATACACATGCTTGAAACTTTACACATCAGGCAACAAGATCACATCACAGAAATACAGTGATTTTATTTACATTTGAGTAAACTAAAATTAATTTAGTCAAAAATATTTATTGAGTGACTACTATTGTACTATTTTATACACTGGAAATCAAATACATTTCTTGATCTACCGAATTTTTGTTCTGTTTCGGGGAATACATTAATTTAAAAAAATACATATATTTTAATGTCAGACAGTGGTTGTGCATTGAAATAGAGCAAAGTAAGAGGAGTATGTTCTTTTAAGGGCATTGGTCAGGATCTCCTTTGAGATGATAATTTGGACAAAGACCCAAATAAAGTAAGGGGGTGAGCATGCCCATATCTAGGGAAAGATAATTCTAGGCAGAGGGAGTAGCAAGTACAAATGCCTTGAGAGTGGAGTGTGCTCGGTGTGTTAAAGGTACAGCAAAGAGATAAGTGGTGAATTGTCAGGGGAGCTACTATAGAACCATGCAGGTCGTGGTAAGAACTCGAGATTTTAAGTGTGATAAGAAGCTATGAGGTGGTTTTCAGTAAAGTAGTAACTTAATCTGACTTATATTTAAAGAAATGAAGCACTGGCTACCATACTGAAAACAGCCAGGAGCAGGGCAAGTATGGAAGTACAGAAAGCAGCCAAGAGGCTGTTGGAATAGTGAAGACATTTTAAGAACTTCCACCTGCTTTCCAGTGAGAAACTAATCATGGGGAAACTGGTGTTTTAAGTCATCCAAAGAATTTTTAAATCAGCACTTAAAATGTTGAAATATTTTGTGTTTCTTTTTTAATTTCTATAGATTTTACTGAAAATAGAGAGTATTTCAAGTATCAGCTGATAGTGAAGTTTCAGAATAAATTTTCAGAGCTCTTGCTAACCAAAGGCTATAAGGCTTGTGGCATTTTTATATATACATGTTAAAAACCCTTGTCAAGTGTGACAAAAAGAAGATATAACGTTTGTCAGCCCTTGGGAGGCTGGCATTTGCCTAAAGGAAGTTGCAGGATCTCTTCTCTTTTTAGTAGCCTTCAGTTTGTACAGCCGTCTCAGGGCTATCATTGGCAAGTGGTTCTCAGCTGAGTTACTAAAATTCGGAAGTAAAATAATGTGAACTCTGGTATCCCAGTGACCTTCACTGAATCATCAGGCTTATGATCTATTGGCGCTTGTATATGTCCTTGTGAAATTTGAGGGACCAATGGCTCTGAGTGCCCACATTTTTAGTTACACCTCCGACTAATGAATAGTCTCAAGGGCACATGAGGGCTTTTCTGTTTTAGAGGCAATAGAAGGACTCATGTTTAGAAATAATTGACCTTAAGTGCTTAAGTCACCACAGAGTCATTCAGGAGGACTCTGGATTGGACACTCTTCCCTCTTGGTATTTTCAGCAAAATTAAGGATAGGTAACTGGTTGCTAGGGTGAGAGAAGAGATAGGAGAAAAAGATGTTTAACTTCTAACAACTCCAGATTTGCCTATTAAGGTAGAAATGTCATGAGGATTATTCAAAATGTAAACACTGAGCTAGCATGTCAGTAAAATCAAGCATACAGATGACAGATAAATAACAACAAACACAAAATACAACTGTGGCAATGTGCATCTATGTCGGAAACAGAGAGAGAAGTTTAGTGTCTCATGCATGCTATATGGGATTGAAGAGAATCTGGGAAAGTTAAGTCAGATCCTACAACTACCTACTTAACTATATCTATGAGTTTGCTTTAATGTTCCTCCTCTTGCCTGGTTCCACATGGGTGCAGAGGCAGCCCATGAGGCCAACTTCTCCCAGGCTTCCACATTCATAGCAGACTAAAACTCCCTCCCCCTGTCAACTCCCTCCCCCAACCCGTGCCCTATTTCTCGTAACATGAAGAATGAAGAATGATCTTCATTCACTCTGATATAAATCTGAGGGGCAAGTAAGTAATCCAATGAATAAAGTCTCATTCCTGACTCTTTTTAAACAAATTTTCCTTCTCTCCAAACCCCCTAAGCCAGAGGAATGGAATTGTCTTTTCCTTTTCCTTCCACCTCTGTGGTAGTTTCTACCCTTTTGACTAAAGAGTCATTGGCAATGAGAATAAACAGATATTGGCTTACCAATCAGCAGACATGTCAATAGCATTTTCCAGTTTCCATAGTTTTGGGTCTAAAAAGCTCATAATAGAAGCAATGATGATTCTGGCCTCCTCCAAATCCCCCATCCCTCAATTATGGTTGTAATCTGTTTGTTCTAATACCTGTGTTAATAGATTATGGACACTATCTTTGGCATGTGACATATTTGAATGAAATAAGAAAGAGAAAAGAAATACCACAGAAAATAATAAATATTAACTTGCCTGCATTTTTTTCTAATGGGATTGCTATTTCAGTCTCAGACTACAGCTGGTAGAAGTGTAGAGCTCATAAGGTCACCTAGATATATGCTGGCTGGGTCAACTTTACAAAGTAAATGTTTATTTAGTGTTTCAAACATTAGTAATCTTTGGAATTCCACTTTTCATTTATGAGATACCCTGACTAACTAGGGTTCTACTGATTTTATAACTGAGAGAGAATATCTCGGATATTTATGAGTTTTTTGGGTGGTGGTGGGTGGGAATTTTGTACTGAAATGTAACATAATCTCACATTGAAGAATTAAAACTTTAATTGGGTATTCTCAAAATATAAATGAAGATTGTTTCTGGAGGCCTAGTTCTAAACTTTTGAATGGGGGTGGGGTGGGGTGGGGTTAAAGATCAAAGAAAAATGTATTGTTTGAGAAGGCTCAATATATTCTATGTTTTTATCCATCCACTCAAGTTTCCTACCAATTGATAAATGAGGCAAAAAAGTTACCTTCACACTGATAAAAGTAATATTGGAGAATAGACTTAGCGTATGATTCTTAACATCAAACCTCCATAAAATAGCTCGGTCACTGGCACAAGCTGCGCTAATAATCGTAGGCTTCCACATGTAGACAACTTAGGGCCATACAACTTGGAAGAGCAGAGCTCTCTCTTGGCACCGTGGCTTCTAGGAAAAAGTGAATAAGAGTCACACACACTTAGTTTCTCCTTCTAAGTGTACTGCTTCAGGTTGAGTTTCTTCTTGTCTATTGGAATTCCCTTCACATGAAAGGAAATATTAGAAGCCTGGAAAAATTGTTACTCATTCACTTTAAGTATATTGTTGTGAGTGATTCTACCCTTTTTGTTGAAATCTCTCCCCTATCATCAAAGCTTAGCTGAACTCTGGACCTTACTTGTGAATTTAAAATAACACCAGGAAAGTTTTTTTTTTTGAAGGTCAGCTAGTAGTAGGTGAAAAGATGGAGAATGGAAGTAGATAATAATGAATGAAGTGTTAAGCTTGGATTCAGATATATTTGTTTTCCCTTTGTATTTCCAATGACTAGCAGGGCATACAACCATTATGAAATAATGATTTTAAAGAAGAATATGAATGTTGAAGAGAAAAATGAAGAAGAAAATATCACGTTTCTTATAAATATGTACAACTATTAAATATCAGTGAAAAAAGTCAAAAGCAGTCCTTATTAATAAAATTTTTCAAAATTCCAAAATATAAGAAAATAACTTCTCATGACATCATTATATTTATCAAGATTAATTTCACTAAAAAATCTAAGACAATATTCTGGCATTACCCTCCATCTTTAGGGGCCTTGCATGAATAAATTGCATGAAACATAATCAAAATGTGAGGAGATTTCTTCTGGCTGAAAATACTTGAGGTGTGGCGTGTCTTGATATTCAGCTACTGGGAGTAGACTAAGTTTTCTTTTTCTGTATTTTTTTTTCTTGACACAGAGTTTCGCTCTTGTCGCCTAGGCTGGAGTGCAGTGGCACAATCTTGGCTCACTGCAACCTCCACCTCCCGGGTTCAAGCAGTTCTCCTGCTCAGCCTCCCGAGTAGCCCGGCTACTTTTTGTATTTTTAGTAGAGACAGGGTTTCGCCATGTTGGGAGGCCAAGGTGGGCGGATCACTTGAGGTGAGGACTAAGTTTTCTTAAAGGGAGGTCCATAGTCACTAGAAATTCTTTTCTGTATTCTTCAAGTATAAAAATCTACAAATCTACACATTCCAAATTTTATTTAGAAAATAGATTGATTTAAATGTCACATAAAATTATATTAAACTCTCATATTAACAGCCTTGATCTTTATTCAACTGACTGGAAGAAAGTTAAAGGGTTTGTTTCTGGTTTTTTTTTTAATGGCAACAAACATATTTATTGAATTTTCATTTCATTTCTTCTGAAGCACATTTAGTTAGCAGAAAGAAAGAAATCATTCCTTATTCTCCCCCACAGCCAAAGATTCCTAAGACAGCACTAATGTGAGGTACTCATAGGTGGATCTCTGCCCCTCAGAGATGGCCTTGGTTTTTCAGTTTCAGCAATTCTGGGAAGCCAAGGACACCTCCATATCCTCCTCCCTGCTCTGCAACTCACCTGAGAACAGCTTTCTCATTGGAATGTCTTATGTTTAAGGAATAAGAGTCCCTGTTTCAGGTTTGAGTGCCCAGGTGCACCTACTGGATCCAGCCCAGGACTGGAGATACTTTCCAGAACACGACATCACCTGAGGCATGACCAGTTCACACTGTTTTACTTTCACAATTTCAGCTTCCTCAGAAGAATATTAAAATTGCTAAGACTTTTTCATAAATGTTGTGCCATGTCCTTCCTCTGTGCCCTTGCCTGTTCATTTATGTCAGACCAGGTGCACTTATTTGTAATGAGATCAGAATTCTGCCTCCAGTAACACATCAAAGATGACCTATGATTGTACTTTTGGTTTTTGCTCCTACATGTAAATTATAAAATTCATTTTTATGTCAAGAAACATCTGCACAATCTGAATGTCAATACCTTTTAGAATCTATTAAATAACTGAAATTGCAAGAAAAATTACCCACTCCCAAAACTGGAGAGACAGGCATGTCCAGAATTGCAGTTGACACTTGCTTAAATGGAACATAAGCTGCAGAAGACACAAGTTGTTGAGGGCACCTACATGCTAAGCACTATAGATGTATGAACCACAGATGTGGACTAGGTAAAGGTGGCAGTTTCAGAGACTTATACTTCTCAATTTTCTGGACTTTCTCTCCAGAAACCCCCAGACTCTACAAAATACAATCCAAATACATTTCCTGTGGTTAAGAACTGGAGAAGATTAATTACTGAGAAATATATCAGGAGCTTTCCCCAAAAGCATCTACAGGGAAGGACTTTTCCAGAACCTTATCCTATGTGGAAACAAAACAAAACAAAACAAAACAAAAAACAAACAAAAATAACTTCATTCCAGATTTCAGATTTCTACCCCATTCCTCCATTATTTTATGAATGAGTAAAGTTAGCCAGTAGGAGTAAGATGTAATTAAATAGTTCAAGGACTCTGAAACCACAAAAGGGAGTAACGGCCCCAAATGCGGTTTTCCCCTGGAGACGCCTGGTAAATGTCACAGCCCAGGGGAGGAAGCCGATCGAGTTTCTAGGTTTCCATTGTAAGAACAGACAGTGCTTGCTTGCACCGTACAATACATTCTCACCAGTATGATGTCTCTGGATTAAAGATGCAAGTGTGACAATGAACAGACTCTGTCTGAGGAGGGACCCATAGGGAACAGAAAGACAATGGCGGAGAATAAGAAAAGGACAATAGAGCAATCTGCAGCCCCTGACATCAACACTTTTAAGACCAAGGTCTTGGAAACGTCTTCATTGACCTTAGGTTCTTTTGTCACAGGGCCTTTTCTGGGGTCCTAGCTGAGAAAAGGAAAATAACAACCTGCATGCACTTCCCGAGTCTTCACTTGTCACCTGTTTGCTTTAGATCTCTAGGAGAAAGAAGTCAGGTACCTGGGCCTAGTGTCAGTGTAGGAGGCACTTTCTGTAGGCTAGATACTAGGAAGAAGGGAAAATGTGTGTTATTGGAATAGAAGACATGGAGTGGGCTTTAATCTGAATGTATCTGCACCTGCTGGTATTCTCAGATGTAACATTCAACTGCAAGAGATCAATGAAGAAACAAGGAACTCCCAAAACTCCTGCACGTTTTTGGATTCATATTGGGTCCACCACTGATTCAGTGCATCTGGAGCTTCAGAGAAGGGGCTCCCTCCTGTGTCAGAATCCTTGCTTTGGGTCTTCCTGCAGAGATCAATAGGTTTAGTAAAGATGATAAATTTTTTCAAAGATGGTGTCAGCAGTGTACGGTGTCACCAAAGGAGTATTCTAAAGCAGGACACAGCTATTTCATGCTGGGCTAGAGAAGCTGGGGGAAAATGCTTTGTGAGCCCTGACAGGAACCTCCTTGCAAGGCAAGAGCTGGGCTAAAGGGAGCACTCAGAAGCCACCCATTATGGGTTCCAGCCCCAGAGCAGGTGCACAGGAGGCGGGGGAGGAGGTTTCCTCTCAGGGGCTGGGTCTTCCTTTGTCAGAAAAAAGCCAAAATATGTGTTCAAGTTGCTGATGTGCCCTTAAATACACTATTATATCTGAACCATTCGTATAAATTAAGGCAATGAGAACTATTTTTTAAAGTGGGCTTCTAGGATTATAAATACCTTAATAGTGAGAATATGAAGAATAGGGATGTTTTTACTAATTCAATTGATAAAAAATTGTGGGAGCCACTATGGTTCTATGAATAAGAAATTCAGATTTCATTATTAAGTAATGTTGTCTACATTTTGTATGTGACAGGGCAGTGGTGGATATGAGAGTGTGGCATGCACACAGACCAAGTGAGTCAGAAATCAATATGTAAAGATCTATGAAAGGATCTATGGATATGAACTGAAAGTATGTAACTACTTCACAAAATGCTAATAAATGCAGTTTGAAATAAACCCCAAATTATTCAAGACACAACTGTCTTGACAATTATTTTGGAAGCAGTGAGTTCATAAAGAACTCCAAACTCCTGTTTAATTTTCTGATTCCTATTGTCCATGAGACAAGAAAATCATCTCTAATCATGCATCACAGCGCAAACCTGTAAACCAAGAGTGTTTCTATTGAAGAGCCTAGGGGATCAGGACACCAGGCAGGTGCTGGAGACACTGTCTCAGGAGTGCCCAGCAGATCTCAGAGGGATCCGCTGGATGCTCATGTGAAATCCAGCAGTCACTTTCTGAGTTACCAGTGAGCTGTGTTGGTGCCTGAGGGGACCAAAATAAGGCCAAAGCACCTGCTCAGTGTCATAGACAGTGACAGTGCCAGAAATGATCCAGGTGGTCTCCATGCTAATCAAATGTTGTGTTCACAGTGAGGCGCATGTCTTTCAGAGGCTTATTCTTTATTGAAAGGGCCTCTATCCATAAATGTTCATAAATGGAGCAGGGCATGCTTTTCTTCAAGCAGGATTAGGGCTTGGACCATCAGCATCTCACTCTTGCATTGTTGATGTGTCATTCATCTTCCCTTTCTTTTTTTTTTTTATTTATTCTAAAACAACAACAACAACGGGACACATATGCAGAACGTGCAGGTTTGTTACATACGTATACGTGTGCCATGGTGGTTTGCTGCACCTATTGACCCATCCTCTAAGTTCTCCCCCTCATCCCCCACCCCCAAAAGGCCCTAGTGTGTGTTGTTCCCCTCAGTGTCCATGTGCTTTCATTGTTCAACTCCCACTTATGAGTGAGAACATAGGGTGTTTGGTTTTCTGTTCCTGTGTTAGTTTGCTGAATATGATGGCTTCCAGCTTCATCCATGTCCCTGCAAAGAACATGATCTCATTCCTTTTTGTGGCAGCATAGTAGTCCATGGTGTATATGTGCCACATTTTTTTATCCTGTCTATAATTGATGGGCATTTGGGTTGGTTCCACGACTTTGCTATTGTAAATAGTGCTGCAATAAACATACATGTGCATGCGTCTTTATAGTAGAATAATTTATATTCCTTTGGGTATATACCCAGTAATGGGATTGCTGGGTCAAATGGTACTTCTGGTTCTAGATCCTTGAGGAATCACCATAATGTCTTTTACAATAGTTGAACTAATTTACATTCCCACCAACAGTGCAAAAGTGTTCCCATTTCTCCATAGCCTCACCAGCATCTATTGTTTACTAACTTTTTAATAATCGCCATTCTGACTGGCATGAGATGGTATTTCGTTGTGGTTTTGATTTGCATTTCTCTAATGATCAGTGATGTTGAGTTTTTTTCTGTACGTTTGTTGGCCATGTAAATGTCTTTTTTTTTTTTTTTTTTTTTTTTTTTTTAGAAGGAGTCTTTTTCTGTCACCAGGCTGGAGTGCAGTGCAGTGCAGTGGCATGATCTAGGCTCACTGCAACCTCTGACTCCCTAGTTCAAGTGATTCTCCTGCCTCAGCCTCCTGAGTAGCTGGGATTACAGGCACAGGCCACCATGCCCAGCTAATTTTTGTATTTTTAGTAGAGACAGTGTTTCACCATGTTGGCCAGGATAGTCTCGATCTCCTGACCTTGTGATCCACCCGCCTTGGCCTCCCAAAGTTCTGGGATTACAGGCATGAGCCACCATGCCTGGCCATGTCCTCTTTTGAGAAGTGGCTGTTCATATCCTTTTCCCCCTTTTTGATGGGGTTGTTTTTTTCTTGTAAATTTGTTTCAGTTGTAAAATCTGGATATTAGCTGTTCGTCAGATGGGTAGATTGCAAAAATTTTCTCCCATTCTGTAGGTTGCCCGTTCACTCTGATGATAATTTCCTTTGCTGTGCAGAAGCTCTGTAGTTCAATTAGATCCTGTTTGTCAATTTTTGCTTTTGTTGCAATTGTTTTTTTCATTTTTGTCATGAAGTCTTTGCCCATGCCTATGACATGAATGGTATTGCCTAGGTTTTCTTCTAGGGTTTTTATAGCTTTGGGTTTTACATTTTAAAATGTAAGTCTTAATCCATATTGAATTAATTTTTGTATAAGGTGTAAGGAAGGGGTGCAGTTTCAGTTTTCCACATATGGCTAATCAGTTTTCCCAGCACCATTTACTGAATAGGAGATCCTTTCTCCATTGCTTGTTTTTGTCAGGTTTGTCAAAGATCAGATGGTTGTAGATGTATGGTGCTATTTCTGAGGTCTCCATTCTGCTCCATTGGTCTATTTGCCTGTTTTGGTACCAGTACCATGCTGTTTTGGTTACTGTAGCCTTGCAGTATAGTTTGAAGTCAGGTAGCATGATGCCTCCAGTTTTGTTCTTTTTGCTTAGAATTGTCTTGGCTATACAGGCTCTTCTTTGATTCCTTAACGAAATTTAAATTATTATTTTCTAATTCTGTGAAGAATGTCAATGGTAGTTTGATGGGAATAGCATTGAATCTATAAATTACTTTGGGCAGTATGGCCATTTTCACAATATTGATTCTTCCTATCCATGAGGATGGAATGTTTTTCCATTTGTTTGTGTCCTCTCTTATTTCCTTGAGCAATGGTTTGTAGCTCTCCTTGAAGAGGTCATTCACATCCCTTATTAGCTATGTTCTTGGGTATTTTATTCTCATTGTAGCAATTGTGAATGGGAGTTCATTTATGATTTGGCTCTCTGCTTGTCTATTGTTGGTGTATAGGAATGCTTGTGATTTTTGCATATTGGTTTTGTATCCTGAGACTTTGCTGAAGTTGCTTATCAGTTTAAGGAGTTTTTGGGCTGAGATGATGGGGTTTTCTAAATATAGAATCATGTCATCTGCAAACAGAGACAATTTGACTTCCTGTCTTCCTATTTGAATACCCTTTATCTCTTTCTCTTGCCTGATTGCCCTGGCCAGAACTTCCAAAACTATGTTGAATAGGAGTGGAGAGAGAAGGCATCCTTATCTTGTACCGGTTTTCAAAGGGAATATCCAGCTTTTGCCCTTTCAGTATGATATTGACTGTGGGTTTGTCAGAAATAGCTCTTATTTTGAGATATGTTCCATCAATACCTAGTCTATTGAGAGTTTTTAACACGACGAGACTCTTTTTTAAAAAATGGAAAACGTTTTCAAAAAAGAAAAGGGGAGTTATGTCATTATCTTGAACACATTTTAGAAGGCCTAGATAACATAATGTTAAGATTGAAACCATATAAACAATCAATGAAGGATAATAGCTCATATGTTTCACAGTTTCTTAATTGGAGATGGATTAGTTTTTAAGCAGTTATTGTACAATTACCACTTAATATGACATTTCCTAGTTTCAGTTGTTTTGTGTAGAATAAGATTTATATGAAAATATGCTCAACTATTAAATTATATATAAATTGTGATTAAGAAGAATTATAGTAAGGTATTCAAAAATTGATAACAGATTCCACTGGAAATTTGCTAATTTCTAGAAGAAGAATAACAGAATTCAGAGTCTGCATTGGGTATATGTTGAAGAGGATTAAAATAGGACTAACATATAGAGCTGATTTCATGGCTCATCTTTATGGAGTGACCTCTGGTTCATAGTGGATAGAAGTGTTAACTCAGCAAAAAGTTAGAATACTCTGATAAGCACCCTTAAGTCACATCTTGATAACTAGCCAACCACATGGGAATAATTTGAGCTATGACTGATGATTGGTGATGAATGAAGTATTGAACTCTCCAAAAAACAGTTCATATTTACTAGGGAGCTACAATTTCTTAACACAAAAGGAAAGCAGAGTTTATTTTATTTTTGGCAAATAAGGAATTGTTCTTTGGGGTTTAATAAATTATTTACTCTTCTCCCCATACTTACGACCCTATTTCTGATTGTGCTGTATTTAGTCGACCCCTTGTATACATGGATTCTGCTTGAGGGGATTCAATTAACCACTGATAGAAAATATTTGAAAAAAAAGCAATGTAACAATAAAATTAATACAAATAAAAAACAACATAGTATAACAACTATTTACATAAAATTTAAATTATATTGGATATTAAAAGTAATCTATACATGATTTAATGTATATGAGAGAATGTGTATAGGTTATATGCAAACACTATGCCATTTTCTATTAGGAACATGGCCATTTGCAGATTTTGTATTTGTGGAGGGTGAGAGGTCCTGGAATCAATCCACACTGGATACCATGGGATGACTATACTTTGTTTTTTTCCAAAATTGAATTTACTTTGGCATATGTGGCTACTTCCTCATTTAATGTTTGAAAAAAAGAAACAACAAAATCTGTTTCAAAAAGCGGGACAATAAAACCACACTATCAGGTAATATCTTTCTTTTGCCAACTATTTTTGTTTGCTTTAGAAATCCTCTTAATAGAATGAAAACTAATGTCTTTGGAGGGAAAAACCAAACTGGTCTAATCTATTGTTTGCTATTCTTTGGATAAAAGTAATTAACTTGATCTATTACTTTCCAATTTCTTGCTTGATATTCATCACTGTGGAGACACACCTCATATCAAACAATTCTCCCAAGCTAACACAACAAGAATTTAAGTCTGGAATATATGTAATTTAATTATTTACAAAGTTGCTTTGTATCTAGAAGAATCTATGTGTGCAGAGCCCACTATAAATTCTTCATTTGTTTGTGTATACATGGATATTGAAAAATTTGTGAAATAGCCATTTTTTGTGATATTGTTTGTTGTGAGTGTGATCCAACTGCAATTCTTGCCCTCTCATTGAGCACTTGCATTAATCTAGCTGATCTGGCTGCTGCTGATTCTTCTGTCACCTCACTGGAGAAGGACAACATCTTCAAAGACTCCAACGTCATTCCTCAGCCCATAAGTGTGGGAGCAATTGTGCTTCCTTGCCATAATCCCTGTGATTTTTTAATCTGCCTGGTTCCATTAAGATGACAATTAAATCACTGCTTCACCTATGCTTTGGAGAAACTGCTTTCCACTGCCACCAAGTTGTTAAGTTTCACATACCCAGCATATTAGGAGAGTGTGGTAAATGATACAGTTATTAGTTCTGCACAAATGTCAAGCTCTTGAAAATCCAACTACATCACACCTCATGGCTTCTGCTATCAGCCTTTGTTCCCAACCAGCCTGTTCCAGAGGGTACCACTAGGCAAATGAGTTATTTAGAGCTCCTTGCCTTCTCTACCAGACAATGATAAGTCTGAGATAATTAAATCAAAAGCCCTCCCAACATCGGTGTGTCAATTGACTAGTAGACTCTTTGCTATAACCCCAAAGACTCTCTGAGCCATTATTTCTTAATTTTTCTCAGCTCCACCTCCGAAAACCTTTAAATTTAGTTTTTTTCTCCACTGTGCCCTAATTCCTACAGTTTTCCCGGTGGGTGGAACAGTCTATGTTGAATGCTTCTTATGAATGTTCAGGCAACTGGACCACAACCGAATACCAGAGCTTCCCCCTCCTGCATTAACCAGTGCCCCGACATTGGTCACCAGACTAGGTTATACCCAATCCAGCTCTTTCTAGTGTTTAATCTGTAGGAGCTGGGGTCCAATCAACCCTGCGATTTCTGTTTCCTGCCTGGGAAGAAGTCCTGGGGAGAGGGGACTTGGAACTTAGCACTTAATCTGTTTCCCTCCACGCTTCTGAAACTGTCCATTTTTTCACTAGGCTAGGTCAGATCTCCCTGTCACTCTGGCCCCTACCTCACTGTCCCTCTTACCTCCATGTATCCCTAGAGCTAATTCCTGCTATATCTTAGTTCAAAGCTGATCAGATTTTTGGTCCTCCCCTCAAGCTTCATTGTCTAACCAATTTCCCTAAAACCCAGGAATTCTCCCAAGTGTTTCTGCCATGAATGCAACTTTTCCACGGGCCCAAGCATGCTCTACAGCTTGGTGGTTTAAACTAATACTTACCTAGAAACTTAATAGGGTAAGAGCTACCTATTTCCAGCTTGTCCTGCCAAGTAAAAGAGAGGCAGCTTACCTGGCTGATATCTGCTGGGTGGATATCTGCTGGGTGGGTCTCTTTCTTACCAGAAGTTTCTTTGTCTATGCCAAGGTACCAGTAGTGATAGAAAAAGTGGGGATATCAGTTGTAAATTCCACCTTGTGTCTTGGGACCTATTTTATTGCCAGGCTCATTTTCTGTGATTTGGGCCTTATTTACTTCTTAGCATCCCTGTTTTTGAGGGTCTTTTGGAATGGCTTAGAATTAACTTGGCTTATGTTTGACAACTGCCCTGTCTCTGTATTCACTTCTAAAATCTTACCCACATTTATTATTCCTGGAATTAGAGAAAGTCCTCGTACCAATTCTGATCTAAATGGTCTATGCCGTTGCTTGGATAGGGTCTCTGACATGGCATTGTTTGAATTCTGAGCATTGGCTATTAGCCTACTTCCCTGGACTCTGATTAGCTTTTCTCCCATCAGATCAACAATCCTTGGATTAAATCAAACTAATTGCTTTTTCCAAACTCTGATATTGATCAGTGAAATTAAACTCAGAATAGGCACTTCTTTCACAGTAGCAAACACAGCAGACACAGCACATCTATTTTTATTAATCGGAATAGATGAAGTTAGTTAATACTATTTATTTCATTTTATTTTATTGAGAATAAGCTCTGAGATAGCCAAATGATGGTTTTAAGAAATTCCAGCAAACTGCTACTGCTCACAGCCTGGAAATTCCTAGCAAACCTATTATCAAGGGATGTAACTATAAACACAAAATTGCACAGCTCTCTTTTGAAGACTTTGTAATGTTTTCTTTGATATCATTTGGCAATAGTTATAAATTTGTGAAAGGGTTACACTTACGAATTCTGGGTTTTTCCTAAGGATCCCACAGAAAAACTGAAAACTCAGATCCCTGTTTAAAGTAGTGGAATCATTTCAACCATCATTTTTTCCATAATTCCAATAAAATACATTGTCTGTCTCAAAATTAAATAATAATAATGTTTTAAGACTTACTCAAAGAGCCACAAAAATCTTTGAATAGATGCATAGTTGCAAATAGCCATTATAAACTATTAGAGTAATGGAATTGCTTTCTCTTATTGGTAATAGATACTTTATATTAGGTTGATTTAACAAAGTTGTACAGACCACCCTATCTAACTAGATAATTCAACCTGTTTTTCTCTATCTATTCCTTTTCGTTATCATATTTGTCTCATGTTGTAATTATATATGTATTTTTTGCATGTATGCTAATTTTCTGTCTTCACCACTACAGTGTAACTTATGTGCTCCATGAGACAGATAATAGGATCATTTTATGCTATTTTATCATAACCAGTATATGCTCAGCATCTATGGCTAGCACTGTGTCAGGTACCGAAAAAATATTTGTTGAATACATTAATTACAAGCATTCAACAAATGTTCAATTCTAATGTTCAATTCTAATCAATTTAAATGAAATTACATAAAGCTGCCTTTTAAATACAATCCAAGATAAAGATACCTACATTGAAATAGAGTAATGTATGATATATGTGTATATCACATACATTTAAAAACAAGTAGAAGTAATTTGGTAAATAATATCTTGGTCTACTAATTTTTTATAATATATACATTTTTAAAATGTTTTTAAAGTCTAAAAATTTATCAATAATGTTTACATAATATCTCCAACAGCAATGAAAAGTCTGTAAATTTAAGGATGACATGGTGGTTAGTGGGGAAGTTTACATTTTGGACAAAATAATTATTATTAACTCTGTGAACTGAATTATTCAAAACAAACAAGATAAAAATTTATCAGTGAATTAATTTTGTTCTATATTTACATATTTTAAGAAACTAAAGGACCTGGTATAGAATATAGGTGGTTTGGCTAAATATCGTCGTGGAGGTGATGTGTAGTGAGGAGAGACACTTAAAAGTTTTAACTGATATTCACATGCATGTGCATATTATTGTGATGATTAAAAAGTAAAACTAATGGAATCTTACTTTGTATCATAAAAGCACAGTATCCAGAATCTATTATATGACAAACTAGCTGTCCCACCACACCTAAGATGTTCTGTTCAGTTCAGAGTCCCACATTCTGAAGGAGACATAGGTAGCATGTACTTCTCCAAAGACAAACACAGCGAGGAAACAGGGGACTTGAAAATGTCACAGGGGCAAGGAATGTGTGCTGTGTCTTAAAGAGTGTGGGCATAAGCATTGTCTTTAATTATATGAAAGGTTTATCCAGTAGGTCCAAGACTGGCATTGATAACGAGGCACCAGATTGCTAATCCAGAACCAGCTGTGGATTTCAAAAGTGGAAAAATTTGTCTAAGCCTGGTGAAGAATTTTGTAGCAAAATAATCAAAAGTGTTGGAATGGGATGCTTTTTAATATAATTGGTTTCATGAATCCTGAGATCTTCAAAGAGAAGGAAAAAAGAGAGAAAAAATTTAGTTAATTACTTACGAAACTCTTTTGAGTGTAATGTTTGAAAATTGAATAGATAGCTAACATAATGAATCCTTTAAGCCATAAATGGTTTCTATTAAAAAATTATGTAATTCCTCCCTTAACCCCTGCTTGCTTATGTCATCTTATTATTTTAGTAATTATCTTTCACCCAGTAGAGCATGTGAATTTATCTTTTCTTTTACTGGGTTTACTAAAGGTATGAGCAGTAATCTTAATGATCTGTAATTTAAACAAGGTTTAACAAAAAGGGTAACACGTTGACCTGAGGGATGCTGTTGACACCATCTAATGTTTACCAGAACTTTCTAACCTCTAACCTTTTGCTTCATTTTACTGGGAATCATGCAAGCTACAATCTGATCACCCAAATTGAGCCAATTGAATGAATGCCTGGTGATCAATCAGCTGGTGTGTCACCTATGATCTCTGCTTTCAGGAACTAGGGGTTCTTCTTAACACAATTGAAAAGCTTCCACTCACAATGGCCCCAGCCACAGAGTCCGATAAAAGTGCACCTTCATTAGCTAGCAACATAAAAGATGATGGTGGTTAGGTGGGGTAGTGAGTGCTAGTGGAGATCTTTTGACTGGACTTAAGGAAGCAGGAATGTGAGGAAAGATGATGGTGGTTAGGTGGGATAGTGAGTGCTGGTGGAGATCTTTTGACTGGACTTCAGGAAGCAGGAATGTGAGGTTTGATATTGCTTATTCAACCTTGGTTAGGTTCTTAATTTTTAATTTTTAATTTTTTTCATTTTTTTTTGAGAGAGAGTCTTACTCCATCGCTCAGGCTGGAGTGTAGAAGCGTGATCACGGCTCATTGTAGCCTCGACTTCTAGGGCTCAATTGATTCTCCCACCTTAGCCTCCCAGGTAGCTGGGACCACAGGTTTGCACCATCACATTTTGCTAAATTTTTTGGTATTTTTTGCAAAGACAGGGGTTTGTCATGTTGCCCTAGCTGGTCTCAAACTCCTGAGCTCAAGTGATCCTCCCAGCTTTGCCTCCCAAAGTGCTCGGATTACAAGTGTGAGCCACCACTCCAGCTGGTTAGTTTTATAAATAGGCATGCAGAACAAAGGTTATATATTTATATAATTCAGTGTCTCTCAAAATGCAGTTTAGGAATCATCTAAAAAATTATGTATTAAAGATTGCAGATGTCTCAGCACTACCTCTAGCAATTTTGATTCTATAAATTGAGGTTGTTGGGCTTGGGGATCTGCCTTTTTAGTAAGCAGTCCAGATAAAGCTCAGGAACATAGTTCACAGACCTCACATTGAAAACAACTACTGGTTTAGGCAAAAATGAGAGATCTTCATATTTGTCAGGTGTTTCTTTTAGAACAGAGAACCAATTACGAGGGCAAAGAACTATGACAAATGTCAAACATGTACATGTATGTGGTGGTGAGGAAGGTGAGCATTAAGCATTTGAAATATGATTTGTGGACTACTATAGATAAAAGAAATTGTTAGATGCTGAGAAGTAGTCAGAAGAAGTAGAATCGTACTGAATTCCAAACTTCAAATTAAAAAAAAAAAAAATGACAGCAGGATAGAGTTATAGAATTTATTAGGAGTTGAGTGTCAAACTTCTGTGTAATAACTTATAGCAAGACAGACCGCTCAATTTGCCTAGGAGTTAGCAAAATCTACAAGGTGGAATGACACATCATTATTCTTGCTATTGCACTTCCAGCCTTGCCAGGACAAGGGCACATGCTGCTATTCAAGTAACATACTGCTCTAATGCCAACAAGTAAGCATAGGACACAGAAGATACTAGGAGTAAAATGATCTTATAATGTTTGATATAGCTGTTCTGCACCGATTTCCTCTGCAGGTTTTGATGAGAGGTCAACTCACCTCCTCTTAACCATCCCTGGCATAGCTGTGATTAATAATACAGGCCACAAAGGTGATTTTTCTCTATTTTTTTTTTCGTTTATATGTAAACAAAGAGCCTGAATGCAGCCTTTTAAAGTGGCTGAATCTCAGTCAACAATCATTTTCTTCATGTTGCTATGTTATTGCTTTCAAGTCTAAGAAGAAACTCCTATGAGAATTTCAGTGAGAACTTCAGCCTGAATCATGTCACTCAAAGATAGTTTGCATACCAGGAACCAATCAGAACAGACAAAATAAAAGCAGCCTGAAGTTCTTCATTGGGTTTACTTTACCTCTACCTCTCTCATAATGCTTGACTGCAGCTCTGCGTTAACAGAAATCATTCTCAGGCCTGAATCCCAGAGAAAACATAAAACTTCTTATAAAGCTACTAACAGGGTAGCAGAAGTAAAGGGATGTTTTGGATCAGGCATGGCTTAACAAATAACTTATCAAAACAAAGTATTTCATTAAACAACTCAGAATGAGTATTTGCAACTTTATGAATTCTTCTAAACTAAAATGCTAAGAATCATGAGCATTTTCAGCATTACTTCATTCACTCATTTCCTTTTCTTTACTGGGTAGGGTTCCTACAGTAAGATTGTGCTGGAGGAGCTCTCAGTCTACTTAGAGGGGAGTGCACAGTGCACAGTGCGCCGCAGTGGGCTTGCTGATGGCTGCAGTCTCAGGGAGGCTCCTAGCTAGCTGCAGTCACCACTCCTCCGCAAGAGCACACAACTCCTGCTCCCTGACGGATGCCTGAAATAGTCCTAATGACGTATTCTTTAGAAAGTGGTGGTCACTTAACACACGTTTGAATTCTATTATTTTTATTTAGTCAGATTATTCTTTGGCTTCATTTATTCTCTTTCGTTCTCTATTTAATACTCCTTCTTTTGAAGATACAAAAATAATTATTTTTTCACTCCCTATGATACAGTTGCTCATATTTTATGAGAATGCACATTATTAGTTTATTTTAAAAAGTGCCTCTATTTTGTCCTAAAATAATAATGTGATAAAGTAATAAAGACATATTAGTATCTCTGCTAGAGCTTTGATTGGTGTTTGAAAGAGGCAAAATTAGAATACCGAGAGAATGAAAAAAACTTTAATAGGTGAGGTGGCATTTGATTTGCATTGAGCTTTGAAAAATAGAGTAGTATTTCAAATGTCATAGGTGGACAGGCTCAGAATGGCTTAACAAAAGAAACTCTTAGGATCATGAAATACCAAAAGCAGAATATTATTTCAGAAAATTATGGCAAACAAGTGTTTTCATTCACAAATTCTTAGGATTGAACCAATCCAATGGAGAGTCAAATATTAATCTGGTAACATGTCATTTACAGTACCCCTACTTTATTCCCCAATTTCTTTAGAAAAGAGAGAAAAATAATTCAATGATCCACAGGCTCTCACTTTCATTCCCATTCTTTTTTAAAATCTGTGTCTTATTTCCTGAGAATTTGTCTATAAATAGAGGGAGGTAGTCCAAAATCACTAATATAATATGACAAAGTACTGTGCACAAAATCTTAAGCAAATGAAGCATGGCAATTTTCATTAAGTTAAAGCAGGCAAGGATTGCGCTATTTCTCCCAGTAAAACAACAGCCAGGAAAGCATTTGCCGCCTCTTGCTATTATGAAGGAATTCGTCCCATTGGGCACCTTCCTTCCCCAGGAAAGACTGACCTCCAGTCAGCACTTCTGTATTTTCACTGGAAGAAGAGACTAGCTCAGTTTGGAATTTTCGTTATGCATTGAAATGTATTTTCTTTTTTTTTTTTTTTTTACCAAGACTTTGGATTCTTGTCAGGATTTCCCCAGGATTAGAATGACATTCCTCTGCATTCAAAGCTTCCATAGAAGAAACTCAGCCAGCAGCCACCCTTGGTAGAGAATATAACAAGTGCTTTCTCTGCATCTAATTAATATAGCTTTTAGATCTCTTCTCTGGCCAATTGTTTAAAATTATTCAAGGTCAGAGATTTTATAGAACAGTTTATTCAAGATTTTCAAGCTTAAAAATATGAATCTTTTAAATTATGTAACATTTTCTATTGAAGTCCCAATATACAAAATTTAAAAAATATACAAAGCAATGCTTTTCATATAATTTATAAGTTCAGTTTCTATAATTTATTTACTATCAAGTCATTCAGTAAAAGCAGTTCTGATAAAACAAATATTTAAAATCATGCTTTTTTTCTGTATCATGCATTACAGAAGTATTTGTAGGAGTATCTATTTAAGGCCAAATTTCTGAAAATCTCAGGATATTCTTCATAATAGAAATATCAGGTCATGTTTTATTTAAGGATCGACACAAAACAAAATAATGAGGCAATGCTAATCAATGCATTGATGGACGTCAGTGTGTTATAATGGGAAAAATACATACTTAAGTAGGCATTTTGCTTTGTTTTGCTTTTCAACTACTATACATGTAGGTGTGGGTGTGTGTGTGCATGCATATGTATGCATGTTTGCAGGTTTGCCTTTTAGAGTTATGTAGAATTTGATTGAAAGAGCATTGTTCTTGTCCTCCATATAAATAAAAAGAAAAGAAAAAAGACATCAAGACTCAGAGAAGCAGCTCATCCTAGATCATTTTGCAATCTACTGAAAGAAAAGTAATCATAACATAAATTGTCTGACTCCCATTGTTGTTTTTCTTTAATGTATTACTGTCGATATTGTTGCTATTATTACTATTATTGTAAAGAGAAACATTCAAGAAATAATAAAATCACAAAAGGTTAGCACTGGAGAGTGCTTTGGTTTCTTGAACTTGTGAGGTGAAGTAACTGATCAGTAATGTGACTGAAACCACATCAATTGAGTAGCAGGACCCTGAGATTTCTGACTCTTCTTACAGTGTTTTTCTCTCTTTGTCTTACTGCTTCTAAGTTCAACAGGAATCTTTTTAAGAAATAGGTTTAAAGGAGCGTGTCTCACCTGAAGCAATCGCACTCAGGTTTTGATAGTCAGTATTTAGCTCAATCCATTGAGAAACAATATCATCTGTGGAACTGGTTAAGCCTTAGATGGTACAGTAAGTTCTGCTTTAAAGCTTTTCCCTAAAACTCTTATTACTTTATTTTGAGAATTAGAAAAAATACAACCATTTCAAAATACGTATTTTCCAAATTAGACCTATATCGTTATTATAACCTTTTAGCTGAATTTACTATGCACCTGTTACTTAGAGCATAGGGCATTATTTTATTTTATTTTTTTTTTTATTATACTTTAGGGTTTTAGGGTACATGCGCACAATGTGCAGGTTTGTTACATATGTATCCATGTGCCATGTTGATTTCCTGCACCCATTAACTCGTCATTTAGCATTAGGTGTATCTCCTAATGCTGTCCCTCCCCCCCCACCCCCACCCCACAACAGTCCCCGGAGTGTGATGTTCCCCTTCCTGTGTCCATGAGTTCTCATTGTTCAATTCCCACCTATGAGTGAGAACATGCGGTGTTTGGTTTTTTGTCCTTGCGATAGTTTACTGAGAATGATGTTTTCCAGTTTCATCCATGTCCCTACAAAGGACACGAACTCATCATTTTTTATGGCTGCATAGTATTCCATGGTGTATATGTGCCACATTTTCTTAATCCAGTCTATCATTGTTGGACATTTGGGTTGGTTCCAACTCTTTGCTATTGTGAATAGTGCCGCATAGGGCATTATTTTAAATGCCGGATGAATAAATTTTTGCTCTGTAGTCACAGATAAACCAACGTTACCTCCATTTATTTTCTATATTCCTGAACTTGAGGGTATCTATCCTCTTAACAGGAAAAATGTGCACCATATGTAAAGCATTTTCTATTGTACTTAAAGATGTCTTTGTGACTCATCCAAGACTTCTACTCTCTGTGAATTTACCCTGAAATCACCACAAGCACCTATTAAGTATTCCTCACTACTACTGAATTTGCAGTCAAAGTGGAAATATGATTCCTTCCCTGGGTTTGAATACCAAAGGGAATGTTTATAAAGTAAAAATAATATTGCAATTTGACTTCTTTAATAAATGTGAATGGTGCATATTAAGTTTGTAATTAAAATATTTTCTGTCATTTTGGGGCTTTTAAATGTTGGATGATGTCTGTGTTTCATTTATATTCACTTTTTGAAATTAATAATAAACATTTCCAAATAGGGATGATTGTGGCTATAACTTTTGCTTGGTCTCATTTGAAATTCCAGGATCTAAGACTTCTCCCTCTGGTTCTCTGTGTGTCTTGCATTACAATTTTGTTACTGTTATTTGTGCTTTGAAAAAATATTTTACCTATAGTCTTAATATTATGCATATGCTTAAGTTTTTTGAAAAATATGTGAAGTAGACTGAATGTATATCAGATAGATGAACTGTGATATTTTAGAGACATTTAAGCCTTTTAAAGAATACATGCAGTTTGTGTGTGTGACAAGAAAAATTATGTTAAAGTTGCTCAAATGTATTCAGCTGCCACCCTGATTTGGAGCTTTCACACTGACTTCCATTTGGCCCTGGGATTCCCTGAAGCAACTTTAGTAGATTTTTGACAAACATGACCAACAGAATTGTTTCTATTCTTTCACCTGGAAGTCTGCTATCTCTATCGGTTGGTTTTCAGATGCGTGAAAGTTAATCCCCAATGTCTCCATGACCTCACAGTATTGAGCTTTCTGTACAAATAAAACATGAACCTGACTGAACACAATATCCTAAGGAAGGTTTCCCATCTCAAAACGAAGTGAAATGGCTTCCTTTTGCTTAATGTCTTTTTCTGTAAGTAAAGCATGAGACTATACATGCCATGGAAAAAGAATGAAAGCTTAAAATTGTATTCTGTAAAAAAATATACACACTGTGTGTGTGTGTGTGTGTGTGTGTGTGTGTGACAGAGAGAGAAAGAGAGCAATTAGAGGGTTCATCTTCTTTTTTCACCCTTACTGGTGGATTATTACTTAAAACTGGTATATCAGTTATTCTGAGTTTAAATTTTGTTTTGAAAGTTTACCCTATAGAATGTGTTCTGTTTCTTTATTAGGTAGACAATTCAGCTACATTCTTCTGGATCTTTATTCATACAGAATCTGATTTTTTTCTCATGGGATTAAATATAAATAAAAATATTTAAAGTATCTTTTATTATATTTTTGAAGTAGAGGCTATTTTAAAAATTGGTAACTGCCATCTGATGGATTTTGTGACTACTCCGTGTTTAAATTGTTTATTTTTGTTCTTTGTATTCATTATCATCAAGTGATAAATGTGTTGAAAAAATATGAATAAAAAGGTTTATTTTTCTCTACTACTGTTACAAGAAATTAGAGAAAAATTTCTTTAGTCATACTTTTTTTCTATAAATATGTAATCCTTTATACAAAGAATACTGTCAATTAATTAGTTGCATTTTTACCTGACTTGTCTCTCTGTAGGTAGAAGGTAGACAAGGAGAGACAGAAGCAAGAGTTAAACCTAACTCCCATGAGCCCTATTTTCAATTGAAAGTTCAAATGACATCAATCTTTGTTAATTAACCTTTAACTGTCACGTGTGGTGTTTCTAGAAGCTGCTGTAGCTTACCTGACCATTGGGAACCTAGAAGGTCTGCTATAACCCTCAGCTGAGCTTCTTAGGTATGACCAACTCACTCCTTCAGAGGCAAAAAAAAAAAAAAAAATAGATTATGGCTTCGTATAGCTTCACGGGATGCACCAACTGTGGTCCCTTGGTGACACACTTTTATAACTTTCTAATTTTGTTTATGGCAGTTTTAATGGTGAAACATATAATCACAACTTTCTAGCTCTTTGGGACATCAAGGGCAAGTCCTCCTTATTCCCTAAAACAGAGAATAAAAATGATAAAGTATTATTTTTGGACAAAGAAGGAATTCAGAAATGTGTGTATTGCATGATTCTACCTTTGTTGTAATCTATATGGTTTTATTTTCTGTGAAGTGAAATGCCTTAAGAATAGTGATAATAGATTACATTTGTTTCCTATGAGAAGAAAGAAATATCACAGATCTAAGCTCAATAGTCCCTGCTCCATTTAGAGCCCTTTGAAGATTCCCCGTAACAGCAGAAATGTTCTTTCCTTGGGGATCCAATGGCTCACTAATCTGATATTTCTTCATGAGACCTCATCAAAGTCTACAATGACACTTCACTATGTTGCCTGGTGCTTCTTGTAAAGAATAGGTTACCTTGTAGTCCACTGGCATGTGGTTCTATGTCACCTCATGACACTTATTAGTCCTTATTCTGTTGAGAAAAAAAAATAGTGCTTTGGTTCATTTGAGCACAAAAGGCAGAGCTTGGAAGTCAGCTGGGTTTACAACCTGGGGCCAATGCCTCTGAGCCTTTATTTCCTTGTTTTAAAAACAGGGATAATGCTTCCCTGTGGTGAAATGAGAGTGAATTATGACTCAGTATTTTTCAAACATTAATGTGCGTAAGAATCACATGGTAGATTCTGATTCAATGATCTGAGGAGGGGCTTGATATTTTGCATTTTTAACAAGCTCACAGTTGACCGCAACATGGCTGGTTCATAGATCATGCCTTGAGCAGCAAGATTATAAGTGAGAGACTGAATATACAAACAGACAATGACCAATCATATATTTAAAAAAAGAAATTTGATCCATAAGCTGTAACAACCAGGTCCAGGAAGCCAATCCTTATCAATAATGATCAGCCTAGGAAGCCAAGCTACTATAAGTCAGAACTTTTGGAAGTCAGAATGTTATCTCTCATAATAATTGAGGAAGCCAAGTGATAATCTCTGTGGCACTCAGCCCAAAATGGCCAGAATTGGATTAATAATTGACAGCTGCCCTTTTGTTTCCACTTCCAACTTTAAACCTACCAGAAAAAGCCAAATATGCATTCTTAGCCAATCATGTCAGATATCCTATTTCTGCTTAGCCCACCTGCAGCTTTATATGCCAAGAGCCTCACGTCAGGGCATACCTAAAGCCTTCCCTTCTTTCACTATAAAGCGTTCCTACTCTTCTGCCTCCTTTGAGTTTGCCAAATGCAAAGTGGTGGCTGCATTTGGCAGCTATAGCAAGCTCTGAATAAATAGCCTTAGTTTGTTTTCATTTGGACCGTCTTTATTTCTACTGCACTGGTTTATGAAAAGTGCCTGCCATTTAGTAAGGACCAAACAAATTGTAGCTTTAGGCCTCTAAAGGAGAGTGGGGCTAGGTACCTCTCCCTACACCAGAGTGGGGCTTCATCCTCCAGCCCTTCACCTTCCACTCCCTAGAAGGGCTGGTTTACTAGTCTCACTGAAGTTCACACACTCTCTGCCTACTTCTCTTTTCCATGGTAATATATTCCCTTGAAATGGAAGGAACTTGATTATTTGTTTTTCTTGACATTATCCTCTCCCTTCACCTGGTTGCAAGGAAGCCCATACAATTACCAGCTAACTTCTTTCTCCTTCCCTCTAACAACTGTAGTAATAGGCTAGGGCTATTCACCTACTCAGAGAAAGAGCAGGCCATTTCTCACTGAGGTGCTCATCAGCCTCATCTGTTCATTATTCTGTTCCACACGTTCTGATCCAAAGGTGATACAATGGTCAGAATTAAGTTTCTGGTAGGAAAAGAGGGAAGGAAGCCTCATACGGTATCCCAGTTTTTAAGGGATAGCTGTATTTGAGTTGGGTCACTCTGAACAAAGCACAAATGACAATTTCCTTTACTATTTTCATTATATTTATGTCTCCCTTGGGGACCTCACTTGGGGGAGAAATGGCTGAAGCAAGGCAGGATTTGGACATTCTCGACTTTTCTAGCCTAGTGTCACTTAACAGCGTTCCAATATCACATCCTTTTTCCTACTGATGATTTACAACATAACTACACAGAAATATGATTACTTAAGAGGTACCTTGAAACAAGGAATATAGATATATTCCAAAGAGGAAGAGAAAGAAAGGGTGAAGGTGACTTCTAACACTCCAAGCTGAAATGCAAATACTCCACTCCAAATTTGAGTGTTTGCTCAAATGCAAACACTCCAAGCTCAAATGCAAATGCCATTAAATGGCATTGTGGGTCGTAGTATTTGCATTTGGCACAGTAAAAAAGAACAATATATAAGGACTATCTCAAATATAAATACACTAGAAAAGCTTGATGAGCATCAGAATTGTTAGAAGGATATTTATTTTAAAACACTTCTACAACAAAGGAGAAAACATACTTTCAAATTTTTATCTCTACCCAGCATTTTATTCTTGTAATTGAATAATTAAAATTGCATCTTCATAACAGCCTTTTAGTATACTTTATTATTAAATGCAGTCAAAAATATATGATAACTCAACGCATTTATCTTGTAAATGCTTTTCAAGTTTCTCTGTTTTCCTGTAGGGTATCTCATAATATAGAAAAAAACCTGATTTTTTTAAGGAGTATTGATATGATCTGACTCTGTGTCCCCACCCAAATCTCATCTCAAATTGTAATCCCCATGTATCAAGGGAAGGACCTGGTAGGAGGTGATTGGATCATGAGGGTGGTTCCCCCATGCTGTTAGGTGATAGTGAGGAAGTTTCCACAAGATCTGATCGTTTTAAAAGTGTCAGTTTTTCCTGCTCTCTCTCTCCTGCTGCCATGTAAGACATGCCTTGCTTCTTCCCCCATGATTATAACTTTCCTGAAGCCTCCCCAGCCATGCAGAACTGTGAATCAGTTAAACCCCCTTTAATTGGAGGTTTATAAATAAATGGAGGTTAAATAAATTACCTAGTCTCAGGTAACATCTTTATAGTAGTGAAAGAATGAACTAATACAAGTGCCTTTATATTTTCTCAATAGCACAAGGTAATTAAAAGGGTTTTACTTAAAGCCAAGGCTCAGGAAAGGAATGAGATCACTGTAAAACTTTGCCACAATATAATTTCTTAGGCTTCCCTGCAGATGCAGATTCTGATTCAGTAGTTTTGGAGTAAGGCCCTTGAACCTGCATTTTTAAAAGCTCTCTAAATAATTCTTGTGCTGTCAGGTTTGGTTTTGGAGTCACAATTAAATTGATGCCAATTAGCATAATTAAATTGCTTCTAGATTGGAAGAGCTTGCAGTCTTTTGTGAAAAAGAACAATTTAATTCAATTCAACAACATTTATTGAACGCCTACTCTGTGCCAGGCACTTTGGTGTATGCTATAGACTCAAAAGTGTATGCCACAGCGTTCTTGTCCTCAGTTGGCTCAGAGAGTAGCAGGGAAAGGAGAGGGACAGAGAAAGAGAGACACATAGACACACAGAGCAAAGGAGGGGAAGAAAAGAATGAGAGAAAGCAAAGAGGGAGAGAAAAAAAGGAAGGAAGAGGTAGAAGAGATAAAGGGAGGTAGGAAAGAAATTAATTAACCTACTTGCAAAATGTGGTGAGAAAGATGGCAATGAATTCTACTGCAATATACTCATAAATGAGGAATGGAGCAAATGCTACAAAAGAGAAGATAACTTTGGGTCTGTCTTGTTGGGGGATTACAATGTATACATTAGAATGGTTCTCAACCACCCTATTGAGCCATGTGTGATGGCAAATGTAGTTGTAGTTGTTGTGGGGCTGTCACTAGCATTTGGAAACCATGGAGTGCTCTTGTAAAAAGTACCCATAGTACCCCTTTAAGAAACCTATTTCATGAGTTGATGAAATGGAAAAAAAAAATCATAGACAATCACAAGGTTAGGGAAATATGAGATAAGAATGTTGGTTAAGAGTGCTATTATAGTACCCTTTTAAACAAGAGTAATAATAGAAAAAAGTAATAAAGTTGTATGAAGAGTGTCAGATGCTAAATTTTTATTAGTCTGATAATGGAATTTACACCATATAAATTTGGAGCTTCAGACTGATATTAGTGGCAATGAAATTACCAAAACAAAATCAGGTCTTATTAACAGGAAGCAGCATAGAGCAATGTCTTCCCTGTAGGTCCTCAAAAACCAGGCCTTAACCAATTGCTTTATAATTGGCTCTAGCATCTACTATTTCATGAATTGAATAAAGTCACCTCAAGCATGCTTAAAATTTCATTGATTTTTCAATTTTTTTCATGTCTGTAGCATTTCTGAAATATACTTTCTTTGCTCAGCTACATATGAAACTATTGTTTGCTTTTTGCTCAGCTGTATATGAAACTTTTGTTTTTTTTTTTTTTTAAGCAAATATCTTTTCTTTTTTTTTTTTATTCTTTAGGGTTTTAGGGTACATGTGCACAATGTGCAGGTTTGTTACATATGTATCCATGTGCCATGTTGATTTCCTGCACCCATTAACTCGTCATTTAGCATTAGGTGTATCTCCTAATGCTGTCCCTCCCCCCTCCCCCCACCCCACAACAGTCCCCGGAGTGTGATGTTCCCCTTTCTGTGTCCATGAGTTCTCATTGTTCAATTCCCACCTATGAGTGAGAACATGCGGTGTTTGGTTTTTTGTCCTTGCGATAGTTTACTGAGAATGATGTTTTCCAGTTTCATCCATGTCCCTACAAAGGACACGAACTCATCATTTTTTATGGCTGCATAGTATTCCATAGTGTATATGTGCCACATTTTCTTAATCCAGTCTATCGTTGTTGGACATTTGGGTTGGTTCCAACTCTTTGCTATTGTGAATAGTGCCGCAATAAACATACGTGTGCATGTGTCTTTATAGCAGCATGATTTATAGTCCTTTGGGTATATACCCAGTAATGGGATGGCTGGGTCAAATGGTATTTCTAGTTCGAGATCCCTGAGGAATCGCCACACTGACTTCCACAATGGTTGAACTAGTTTACAGTCCCACCAACAGTGTAAAAGTGTTCCTATTTCTCCACATCCTCTCCAGCACCTGTTGTTTCCTGATTTTTTAATGATGGCCATTCTAACTGGTGTGAGATGGTATCTCACTGTGGTTTTGATTTGCATTTCTCTGATGGAGAGTGATGAGGAGCATTTCTTCATGTGTTTTTTGGCTGCATAAATGTCTTCTTTTGAGAAGTGTCTGTTCATGTCCTCTGCCCACTTTTTGATGGGGTTGTTTGTTTTTTTCTTGTAAACTTGTTTGAGTTCATTGTAGATTCTGGATATTAGCCCTTTGTCAGATGAGTAGGTTGCAAAAATTTTCTCCCATTCTGTAGGTTGTCTGTTCACTCTGATGATAGTTTCTTTTGCTGTGCAGAAGCTCTTTAGTTTAATGAGATCCCATTTGTCGATTTTGGCTTTTGTTGCCATTGCTTTTGGTGTTTTAGACATGAAGTCCTTGCCCACGCCTATGTCCCGAATGGTATTGCCTAGGTTTTCTTGTAGGATTTTAATGGTTTTAGGTCTAACATATAAGTCTTTAATCCATCTTGAATTAATTTTTGTATAAGGTGTAAGGAAGGGATCCAGTTGCAGCTTTCTACATATGGCTAGCCAGTTTTCCCAGCACCGAAACTTTTGTTTTTAATTGTCACCCCTGTTTGTAATCAAAACAGTTAACTGGTGGATTTTCTATTAAACCAAAAATCCTAATGATAGTGTAAGAATCCTTGTGGCCATGTAGATGATGGGTATGTGTGTTCTGCTAGAAACATGCCTTAGAGAGCATAAAAAAAGTGTTACCCGAATACTTAAGAGTAATTCAGGGCACATAGTAAGGCCTTTTAAAACTACACCTAGCTAGATTCTTGAATAACATTCCTTACCTTTCCCTTGAAAAGAGTCATTTCTGTTTCTCTATATTTGAGAAATCCTGTTCATAGTTGCCATGGTATGCTCACTTGAATGAAACTGTCTTATTATTTTTTTAAAGGTTCAAATAAACAATTAGTTATAAGTAAAACTGGATAATTGAATAAGTAGAACTGAATAGTAACAAGCAGAACTGAATACAAAGCGATTGTTTTGAAATTATTAGCACTTTCCTATGATATTACATTAATATTATGTCTTTTGTATAAGAAAATATTTCCTGTGATAATACATAAACAGCATAATTGTTTTCTAATAAAGCAACCAAGGGCATTTTCAAGACATTTAGTTGAAATCAGACATCAAACAGTTTCAGAATCTTGGATTTCGGATTCTAAGCTTAGTGACTCATACGTCAAGAAATGGGCTATTTTCTCAATAGTCCACTTAGACTCTCTTCTCTACCAAGGCAAAGTCCAATATCAAATATTCAAGCCCAGGTTTCACCAACAGCTACAGCAATATTTTATTTTATTCTTGCCTAACAATGTTAGTACATTTAGGACATTTCCAGCAGTAATTTTGATGACCCTTTGTCCATAGTGACCAACTGAAAAGATATTATGAGACTGCTTTGAATAAAATAACTATTTGACTGGAATTATTTATCATCTGGATCCTGACCCGGGAGCCAACTTTTAAAACCGAATCATCTTTCTTTTAGTCACTTAGTATTTATCATAAACCATAGAACAAACCATTGTCTTCCTTTGCTGTCTTCAACCAGTCAGCATGTAGAAGTTCATTCATTCCATCAATGAAGCCAAGGACATGCATCAAATCCCAGTGTGACCAATTATGTCTGTACAAAGAAAAACATCAAAGTCTGGAATGAGGTATCAGAGTTCATCTGTCCATCCCTTCATGTCTCAGCTCAGGGAAGAGAGATCCAGAATGGTTACCTGGTTTCACTTTTCTAGACAGAAACGGGTCACTTGGCAGAGTCAGAAGCAGAACTTGGAAACAATGACTTCTTATTCATTGTTCTTTCTTTTAAGTCACAAATAATTCTGCTTCTAACCTGCAGATACCATCTCCAAATATGACCCTTGGGATGGATAATTGCTAGCAGGAATTAGGCTAAGACTGTGCATGGATCAATAATATAATGTGCCCATTCATGTGGGAAGCACAAAGAGCACATCCTACTGATGGAAGATCAGAAGAATAATCATTCTACATCAGTGTCATATTTTCTTAGCACATTTTGGAGTAGAGAGCAAATGTTAAGATTTAAATTCTGAATTAAAGTAGGTGGTTGAGACTAAGACAGCTCTGTCAATTATTAGATGTGTGATTTGGGGGCAAAATATTTATTTTTTAAGCCTGAGTCAATAGTATTACTATGTGGGATTTTCAGAATTAATGAAATGACCTATCTTAAATGTCATATTAGTTAATTTTGCTTCTATTAATATTGAGGCCTTTTTCTTTGAGGTTCTTCATGGTTGTTAATATTAGGAAGAATAAAAAACAAACTAATAATTATGGATATAATTTAATTTAATATGTAGCATCTCTTTCTAGAAAAACACAGTAAGACATATGCACAAATTGTATATGTAATAATTAAGTATCCTCAAATAAACACAGCAGTTTTCTTCCTTTGACAGGGAACTTATACTAGGATATGTAATTATGTGTGTTATGATTATATTTACATTATTTAATGAGTGATATGAAAGCAATAAATCAGTACGCAAATGGAAAGAAAAACACACTTCATATTAATTTATAATGTAATCTCATGATTCTTTTACTAATTCTCATCAGTTACAGAAGATTTTCACAATTCATGAGTGTTATGAGTCCTTTTATGACCCACAAGGAATAAATACCTTTTTCTTATTAGCTTAAAGAGTAAGTATCATCTCAATAGAAAATGAGATGATAGAAAATTTCATTCATGCCACAAATTTTTGTGGAGTTTCTTTTAACATGGCCTTATAAGGCACAGTAAGGTATTTAATTTGTATGGATTATTTAATGATTCAATGATTATTTAATGAAATAAACAGAATTGTATTTTGTCATAATGAAAAACTATGGAAAGCACTTTTCCCATTCACCTTGCGAAGTAGCTCTGTAACATTTTTAAAACTGTAACAGAGTATTAGCTCAAAGAATAGAAAAAAATATGCCTCTGTTTCCAAGGCCCATCACATCTCACTCTTTTATGTATTGTGTTCTTTGTGATTACATCCAAATTAAACATTTTCTAATTGAAGAATAGTAGTTAAACATTTAGTAAAATGATGTGACAGTATGCCTTTTAAATTGTACCAAAGAAAAATGGAAACACAATAGGGTTTCTTGCAGGGAGATGACTCAGAGTCACTTTCTGTAATTGCACAGTTGATTTTATGTCTGGGTCACAAGTAATGTAGTATAGTGCAGAATTTAGCACTGGAAGCTGGGCTAGGACACAGACTGCTTTACCTAGCACGTGAGTAATGTGTGATATAAATACAAGACTATTCTTTGAAGAGTTGGAATATATTGCAACTGTGACAAGTTAAGCTGGCCTAATTTCATCTCATTTAAAATGTTGCATCTGAACATTGAGAAAATATTAACAGAATGCCTGTTTTATTTCAAATGTTGAGCTCATAATGCATTTTTCAAGTTGTTTATGAGACATTTAAATCTAGAAGTTCCATCTAGAATCTAGTATGTTCAGAGGCAAACTGGTTATTTCCACCCCTATCATGTAACCTGCCTCTTTTTCTCTGCTTACTATAGGAGGTCCAAGAGAGAAGCCTGCATGCTGTTGAAATTTCTTTCTCTCTCTTACTTAACTACATATAATTTATCACCAAATCCAATTGACTTAGTTTCAGCAACAGCTTTTAAATGCAACATTTTCATAGCAAAAGAAACTATCCAAAGAGTAAACAGTCACCCTACAGAAGGAGAGAAAATATTCATAAACTATGCATCTGACAAAGGTTTAATATCCAGAATCAAGAAAGAACTAAAACAAATCAACAAGCAAAAACAAATAACCTCATCAAAAAGTGCATAAAAAACATGAACAGACACTTCATGAAAGGAGACATACAAGCAGGCAGTAAATGTGAAAAAATGCTTCACATCACTAATCATCAGAGACAGTAATCATCAAAACAGTAACATCTCACACCAGTCAGAATGGCTAATATTAAAAAAGCAAAAAACAAACAAACAACAACAACAAAGAACAGCAGATGTTGGCGAGGCTGAAGAGAAAAGGGAATGCTTATACATTTTTGGTGGGAATATAAATTAGTGTACCCACTGTGGAATACAGTTTGGCAATTTTTCAAAGAACTTAAAACAGAGCTACCATTCAACTCGTGAAAGAAAATAAATCATTCTACCAAAAAGACATATATACATGTATGTTAATTGCAGCACTATTAACAATAGCAAAGACATGGAATCAACATAAATGCCCATTAATGGTGAATTGGATAAAAAAAGTGGTATATATACAACATGGAATACTACCCAGATATAAAAAAGAATAAAGTCATGTCCTTTGCAGAAACATGGAATTAGGTGGATTCTATTATCCTAAGCAAATTGATGCAGGAACAGAAAACCAAATATCACATATTTTCACTTGTAAGAAGGAGCTAAACATTGGATGTACATGGACACAAACATGGGAACACTAGACACTGATGATTCCAAAAGGAGAGAAGGAGGGAGAGTGCAAGGGCTGAAAAACTACCTCTTGGGTACTATGCTCACTATCTGAATCAACTGCACCCAAACCTCAGCACTGCACAACACAACATTGTAACAAACATGCATGTGTGCTCCCTGAATATAAAATCAAAGTTGAAATTTTTAAAAGTTTCCAGAAAAAAAGAAAAAGAAAACTTAGCATTTACTTTGCACTACAAGTACTCCTGGTCTAATGCAATCCTTTATTTCTGTCCTGGTCTATTTCAATGGTCTACTATCCAGTCATTCTGTTACTGGGGGTCCTTGCTCATAGAACTTCCAAGATGGTGGCAAGCTGCTTCCAAGATGGTGCCAAGCCTCGTGTTCTCTGACCTGGGGTTCTTGGCCTCACGGATTCCAAGGAATGGAATCTTGGGCCATGCAGTGAGTGTTATAGCTCTATTAGAAGCCGTGGGTCATGGAAGAGAACCGTGGAACCCAGTGACTAGTGTTCAGCTTGATTAGGATGAACCCAGGCACTTAGCCATGCAGGAAGAATGGCAAGCCTTTAGCCCGATCGGAAGTGGCAATGGGCGCCTCGCTGGATCAGGGGCACAGCAGACACCCTGCTGGATCTGGAAGAATGGAAGTCAGCAGCAGGTCTGCGACGGTGGCAAAACAGCAGTAGTGGACAGTGAGCAAAACTCAGCTCGAGCCGTAACAAACATGGACCAGAAGATTGCAGTTGCAAGATTTAATAGAGTGAAAACAGAGCTCCCATACAAGGGGAGGGGACCCAAAGGGGGTTGCCATTGCTGGCTCAAATGCCTGGGTTTATATCCTGATCATTGTCCCTCCCACTGTGCTCTCAGGCAACAGATGCTTGGCTATTTCTTTACCTCCTGTTTTTGCGTAATTAGCATTTTAGCAAGCTCTCCTTACTATCTGATTGGTCAGGTGTGAGCTAAGTTGCAAGCCCCATGTTTAAAGGTAGAATTGGTCACCTTCCCAGCTAGGCTTAGGGATTCTTAGTTGGCCTAGGAAATCCAACTAGTCCTGTCTCTCAGTTCCCCCCTCTCAACAGGAAAACCCAAGTGCTGTTGGGGAGGTTGGCTGACAACCACTGTAACTGCTTCCTGCTGAATTGGGGCATAGTAGGGGTCGTGAAGTTGAGATTTCCTTGGGAGGGGTGCCTTCGATGTCAGTAACATCGGAGCATGGGCTAGCAGGCCAGTCCAGGGGTCCATGGTAGATCTTAGTCATGGACTGCACCTGGGCCTCCATTTGAAGAATGATTTGTAGTTTTACAGCTTTGATTCTGGAAGAGAAAAACTTAACAAGGAGGTTAAAGATACAGGGATTGAAATATATGGCCTGCAGTGCAGGGGATTACTTCTTTGGCACACTTTACAGGCCCTATCTGCTTGATAGTTTTGAAAAGGCCTGGTCCAGTAAATAATAATTTGGCCATCTGATGGGCGCTATCAATGCCTAAGTGAAAGGTTTGGTGAAGGATTTTAAGTAATTTCTATTGGTTAAGTGAAAGTTTTGGTGAAGGATTTTAAGTAATTTCTATTGGTTAGCTGCAGGCAAAATATTTTTCCTTCTTTGGTGGCTAGCCATCTGGAGGGGAGGAAACTATGTCTTCATGAGGTTCCTCATTCTATTTCTTCTTCTGAGTACTTGGGCTTGGTTTCCTGGAGGGGATTACCTCATACTAGAGGTCTTTCTGTAAGCATTTCTAATGGAGGGTCCTGCCTTGTGGCTCTTTTGGCTTCAATATCCTCTTGGTGGTTTCCTTCTATTTCCCTTTCCTTTCCTTTCTGATGACCCCAGCAGTGTAAGACGGACACCTCTTTAGGTTCCTGTACAGCCAATAATAATTTCCTAATGGCTTCCTGATGTTTGATAGGTGTTCCCTTGGAAGTCAGGAATTTCCTTTCTCTCCATTTTGCTGCGTGGGCATGGAGGACTAGGTAAGCATACTTAGAGTCTGTATATATATTTACCCTTTTTCCTCCTCCTAATTCTAGTTCCTGAGTGAGGGCTATTAGTTTTGCCAGCTGAGCACTAGTTCCTGGAGTGAGGGGATTACTTTCAAGTATTCCATTATCACTGACAACTGCATACCCTGCTTTTCAAAGTCCTTTTTCTACAAAAGAACTTCCATCAGTATACAAGTTGAGGTCGGGATCAGTCAAGGGAACCTTTAAAAGGTCCCTTCAAGTGGCATAGGTTTGAGCAATTACTTGTGGACAGTTACGTTCTATCTTTTCTTCATTGTCTGGAAGAAATGTGGCTGGGTTAAGAATTGCACAAGTGCACAGTCGCAGCACTGGCCTTTCAAGTAATAGAGCCTGATATTTGTCTGACAGCCACAAGTCTCCTTTAGCAGTGAGTATGCCATTCACATCATGAGATGTCCACACAGTAAGATCTCTTCCATGTATTATTTTAACGGTTTCAGATACTAAGCCTGCTACTGCCAGCACTACCTGTAAACAATGAGGCCAACCCTTTGCCACTACATCAATTTCCTTACTCAGGTATGCCATGGGTTGCAAGCTCAACCCTCAGACCTGTGTAAGGACTCCTAGAGCTATTCCTGCTTCTTCTGTGACTTATAAAGAAAAGTCTTGTCCCGTTGGCAAGCTTAACACTGGGGCTTGGGTTAGGGCCTTCTTTAGGGCCTGGAAAGCCACTTCTGCCTCAGGTGTCCATCTTACTAAATGAATATTGGCTTTTTGAGTTTCCTTAATTAGTGTATATAATGGTCTGGCTATTTCATCGTACCTGGGAATCCATATTCCGCAGAAACCTGTTATGCCAAGGAACCCTCTTAGTTGATTTAGGGTTTTGGGGTAAGGATAAGCCAATATAGGCTGGATACATTCCTCACTGAGGGCCCTGGTGCCTCTGGTTAATTTTAGCCCTAAGTGTTTAATCTGCTGTGAGCAGAGCTGAGCCTTTCATTTGGAAACCTTGTAGCCACAGGTAGTGAGGAAATTTAAGAGCGCTTGGATGGCTTGATGGCACAAGGTTTCTGAACAGGTGGCTAAAATTAAATCATCCATGTACTGAAGGACAAGAGTGTCCAGATATGAGAATTGGCTCAAGTCTTGGGCTAATGCCTGGCCAAATAGATGGGGGCTATCTTTGAACCCTTGGGGTAAAACAGTCCAGGTGAATTGAGACATTGGGTTCGAAGGATCTTCAAAGGCAAACAAGAATTGAGAATCAGGATGTACAGGGATGCAGAAAAAGGCATCCTTAAGATGCAAGACTGTAAACCACTCTGCTTCCTCTGGTATTTGGGAAAACAGAGTATAAGGGCTAGGTACAGCTGGGTATAGAGGAACCACAGCCTTATTGATAATCCTGAGATCTTGCACTAACCTCTACTATCTGTTGGGTTTCTGTACTCTTAAAATTGGAGGATTGCAGGGGCTACTGCATGCTTTTATTAGGTCTTGGGCTTTTAGGTCCTTAACAATCTTTTGGAGTCCTTGTTGGGCCTTGGATCTGAGGGGGTACTGCCTTTGGTAGGGAAAGGAGGTGGAATCCTTTAGTTTAAATTGAACAGGATGGGTATTCTTTGCTCATCTATGTTGTCCTTCTGTTGCCTAGACTTGAAGATTAATTCCTTCCTCAAGCAGGGGACAACAAACGGGTGTTCCTTCTCCTATGTTCAGATGTATAATGGCCCCTGCTTTTGCTAGAATGTCTCTCCCTAACAAAGGAGTGGGGCTTTCAGGCATAATTAGAAAGGCATGTGAAAAGAGTGAAGTTCCCCAGTCACAACTAAGTGGCTGGGAGAAGTATCTAGTGAGTTGCTGTCCTAGGACCCCTCAGACAGTGACAGATCTGGAGGACAGTTGTCCAGGACAGGAGAGTAAGACTGAGAAGGCCACACCAGTGTCCAGGAGACAGTTAACGTCCTGGCCCTCGATGGTCAAGCATACTCGGGGCTCTGTGAGGGTGATGGCATGGGCTGGCACTAGCCCCAGGCACCCTCAGTCCTGCTGCTGAATCATCTGGTTAGTGGCTTCTGACTCAGAGGACCTTCATCCCCTGGGGCAGTGGGCCTTCCAGTGATTCCCTTGACATAAGGGACATGGATGAGGGGGCAGCTTACTTCTACTTGGACAATCTTTTTTAAAGTGTCCTTGTAGACCGCACTGGAAGCAAGCCCTATTAGGCATTCAATTTTCCCAGCTTTTCCCTTTGCCAGAGCCTTCAAAGTCCACTTGCCTGAGGGCCATGACTAAAGTGGTGGCCTTTTTTTTTTTTTTATCCCATTTGTCCTGTTCTGCCTGCTCCTCCTGATCTCTATTATAAAAAACCGAGGTTGCCAAGTTCAATAGGGTTTCTGAGTTTTGCTTCTGGGCCAAAGACAGATTTTGAAGTTTTTTTTTCTAATGTCTGCAGCTCGCTCAGTGATAAACTTATCCTTTAAGATTAGTTGGCCTTCAATAGAGTCAGGCGACAGAGAGGTATGCTTCCTCAATGCCTCCCCTAGTCTCTCCAGAAAGGCAGTAGGATTTTCTTCCTTTCCCTGTGCTATAGTGGATATCATTGAATAATTCATAGTCTTCCTAGTTTTCCTTAGTTCTTTTAGCACACAAGTTAGCAAATGTCTGCGGCACCAATCTCCATGTTCTGATTCTATGTCCCAGTGAGGCTCTACACTGGGAACTGCCTGCTGGCCTGTGGGGAATTGTTCTCTTTCCACTGTTGTCATCCTATCATTGACCTGACTGAGATACCAGAGATCGCCAAATTCTTGGGCTGCAGTTATGGCGGCACTTCTATTATTTGTTGCTAGTGTCTGATTTAGCAGTAACGTATCTCTCCATGTCAGATCAAATGATTGCCTTAACCCTTGTAAAACATCAATATAGCCATCAGGGTTATCTGAGAATTTACCTAGGTCTATTTTAATTTGCTTTAAGTCTGAGAGAGAAAAAGGTACATGCACTCTGGCTGGGCCAAATTCTCCTCCTCCCACTGCTTGGAGGGGGCATAATCGGGGAATATTGGCACTGTTTGATTCATTGTTTACCTCTTTATCTATCTCCTTTTGGGCCATTTGGGTTGAAGGGGGGTCCTTATTAGTTGGGGAAGAAGTCAGGGGGACGCTGGGATAGGGAGGTAGACTCTGAGGGCTTCCTGTAGGGCATAAACCACACTTTTTACATAATTGCGAGTTATCTCTTAATGAAAAGAAAGTTTGCACATATGGCATTTCACTCCATTTGCCTTTTTCTTACAAAAGGGGTCTAGCTGTAAGATGGTGTTATAATTTATACTTCCTTCAGGAGGCCAGGTTTCTCCCCCTTGAAGAGGGTATTGTGGCCAAGAGGTACTGCAGAAGAATATAAGTCATTTCTTTCTTAGTGTCTGAGGGTCAAATTTGTCCTAATTCTCCAGAATACATCTTAGGGATGTTTCTGCCTTGGGGGAAATGTTTTCCATCTGAAAAAAAGAACATAGGGATGCCAGCACCCCTAGTCATTTTCTGATGAGCATTAGTCCTAGAGCGTCCTCTATGGTCCTAATGCTTATTCCTTTCCAGGGTACGTAACCACCCCTGGACCTCTGCTTACCGGATTAGTTACACTCACCATGTAGCAGTCCTGCACCTGTTTTCCCACCTCTCTTGACCACAAAGAAAGGGGTCCGGGTTGTTGGTGGTCCTTTACCAGCGTGCCCAACATTGCCTTTGCACTCAGCAGTGAGTCCTAGAGCTGGGCTGGGTTCCTGAGTATGTCATAACAACCCAGCTGCCCCATCAGGATGCATTCCCATAAAAGCAGTTCTTATGAAAATTCATTTCAGAGAGGGTGTAGGTAACCTTTTGAGTCAGGATTGAGATAGTCTTTTTGATTCTGTAAGTACTTTAAGGCTTGGCTGAGTGCGAACAGCTCGCACATTTGAGGAGACCAGTTATTAGGCAATTAGTCTAACTCTGCTTCTACAATACTCTCTGTACCAATTACTGAATACCCGTTGTGGTTTTTTCCTCAATCACCTGGGAGGAACCATCTATCGTCCTGTCCTGAAGGGAGTTCCTCCTAGGTCTGGTCGGACCTTTGTTTGGTCATTAAGATTTAAATCCCTTGTTAGGAAATCTGCTGGGTTAAGGGAATTATCAGTGGTTGGAGTTACATTACTCTTTTCTAACATAATAGTCCCATACTTTAAGATTTTTGAGTTAGTAAGCAACCTTTTTCCTTTTTTTTTTTTTGACTTAGAATTCCGAACTGGTGAGGTGTGCTCTCAACGAGGTTTCCTCTAAGAGTTACTTTTCTACTTTTAGCAAAGCAGTTGCCGCTACCAACTGAATGCATTTGGCCCATCCGTGGGTTACTGGGTTAAGGATTTTTGATAAGAAAGCTATGGATTGTCAGTGGCCTCAGTGCTTTCGGGCTATGCCCTTATTTACACTGACAACAAAGTGGCATTGAAGTTTTATAGGGTCATGGAGAAGGCCTTCAATTATCATTACAGGTTTTAAATTTACCCTGGCTTTTAAAGGAATAGGGCACACTTTTTTTTTTTTTTTTTTTTTTTTTTTTTTTACTATTTCTATCTTTTTCTTTCTTTTTCTCTTTGACTCCCTCTTTGACTCTCCATCTCTCTCTCTGACTCTCTGTCTCCATCTCTCTCTCTCTCTCCGTGTCTCTCTCTTAGCCATTACAAACTTGGGGCCCTGGCAAGGGTGGTGGGGAATGGGTCCCACATAACTGCCCATGTCAAGAGCTGTATACCTAAATTGGGAGGGACACCAGGATAAGACTCCTGGGTTATAGCCTAGGTGCCTAAGGACACAACATAGAGCTTCCTTAGATCCCTTTGGAGATACAACTTGCTAGAGGAAATGAAAGTCTGAACCATTAGTACCTAGGAGGCAGGGATCAGGGGAAATAGATTCAGAGGTAAGGAGAACTTTGGGGCTACACTTTGAAGAAAGTCGTAGTTGGGACCCAGGAGGTATGGGTCAGAAGGAAAGGTAGGGGTGCACACATGGGCAACTGTTGAGTAGAGACTTCTGGCTGTGCCATGATCTCAACTGGCTACTGCTGGGAGTTCGGGCCGACAGCTTTCTGCCTCTAGTCGGCCCTCGGCTTCCCCAGGAAAACTGAAAATGGAAGCTGGCTTGAGGCAGACCAATGTCCCCAAACCAGAAGGGTTGGGGGTTATTAGAAAGCCCATCCCCAGATAGCCTCACACCTGAGTCTTAAGTCCCACAGCCATGGTAATTGTTTTTAACTGGCTGACAGGTGCCTGGTATTTTCCTCCAATTCTAAGGAAGGATGAGAAAGAATAGCAAGCGAAAGTGGTCCAATATTACTCACCACTTTGGACGTCCCTTCGTGGTCACTAAAATGTTACCGGGGGTCCTTGCTCACAGATCTTCCAAGATGGCGGTGAGCCGCTTCCAAGATGGTGGGGGGCTGCTTCCAAGATGGTGGCAATCCTCGTGTTCCCTGACCTGGGGTTCTTGGCCTCACGGATTCCAAGGAATGGAATCTTGGGCCATGCAGTGAGTGTTATAGCTCTGTTAGAAGCCGTGGGTCACGGAAGAGAACCATGGAACCCAGTGACAAGTGTTCAGCTCGATTAGGATGAACCCAGGCACTTAGCCATGCAGGAACAATGGCAAGCCTTTAGCCCGATCGGAAGTGGCAATGGGCTCCTTGCTGGATCAGGAGCAAAGCGGACATCCTGCCGGATCCGGAAGAATGGAAGTCAGTGGCGGGTCTGCGACGGTGGCAAAACAGCAGTGGTGGACAGCGAGCGAAAGCTCAGCTTGAGCCATAAAAAACATGGACCAGAAGATTGCAGTTGCAAGATTTAATAGAGTGAAATAGAGTGAAAACAGAGCTCCCATACCAGGGGAGGGGACCCAAAGGGGGTTGGTATTGCCGGCTCGAATGCCTGGGTTTATATCCTGATCATTGTACCTCCCACTGTGCTCTCAGGCAACAGATGATTGGCTATTTCCTTACCTCCTGTTTTTGCCTAATTCGCATTTTAGTGAGCTCTCCTTACTATCTGATTGGTCGGGTGTGAGCTAAGTTGCAAGCCCTGTGTTTAAATGTGGAAGTGGTCACCTTCCCAGCTAGGCTTAGGGATTCTTAGTTGGCTTAGAAAATCCAGCTAGTCCTGTCTCTCAATTCTTCCTTTAGTCCCAGCAAATCTCAGTTGCTCCTGAGCACTGCTACAGAGCAGGTTAGAGGTCTACAAACTACTGCTCAATGAAATAAAAGAATGACACAAACAAATGGAAGAACATTCCATGCTCATGGATAGGAAGAATCAATATCATGAAAATGGCCATACTGCCCAAGGTAATTTATAGATTCAATACCATCGCCATGAAGCTACCAATGACTTTCTTCACAGAATTGGAAAAAAACTACTTTAAAGTTCATACGGAACTAAAAAAGAGCCCGCATTGCCAAGTCAATCCTAAGCCAAAAGAACAAAGCTGGAGGCATCACACTACCTGACTTCAAACTGTACTACAAGGCTACAGTAACCAAAACAGCATGGTACTCGTACCAAAACAGATAGACCAATGGAACAGAACAGAGCCCTCAGAAATAATACCACACATCTACAACCATCTGATCTTTGACAAACCTGACAAAAACAAGAAATGGGGAAGGGATTCCCTATTTAATAAATGGTGCTGGGAAAACTGACTAGTTATATGTAGAAAGCTGAAACCGTATCCTTTCCTTACACCTTATACAAAAATTAATTCAAGATGGATTAAAGACATAAATGTTACACCTAAAACCATAAAAACCCTAGATGAAAACCTAGGCAATACCATTCAGGACATAGGCATGGGGAAGGACTTCATGTCCAAAACACCAAAAGCAATGGCAACAAAAGCCAAAATTGACAAATGGGATCTAATTAAACTAAAGAGCTTCTGCACAGCAAAAGAAACTACCATCAGAGTGAACAGGCAACCTACAGAATGGGAGAAAATTTTTGCAATCTACTCATCTGACAAAGGGCTAATATCCAGAATCTACAAAGAATTCAAACAAATTTACAAGAAAAAAAACAACCCCATCAACAAGTGGGCAAAGGATATGAATAGACACTTCTCAAAAGAAGACATTTATGCAGCCAACAGACACATGAAAAAATGCTCATCATCACTGGCCATCAGAGAAATGCAAATCAAAACCACAATGAGATACCATCTTACACCAGTAAGAATGGCCATCATTAAAAAGTCAGGAAACAACAGGTGCTGGGGAGGATGTGGAGAAATAGGAACACTTTTACACTGTTGGTGGGACTGTAAACTGGTTCAACCATTGTGGAAGACAGTGTGGAGATTCTTCAAGGATCTAGGACTAGAAATACCATTTGACCCAGCCATCCCATTACTGGTTATATACCCAAAGGATTATAAATCATGCTGCTATAAAGACACATGCACACGTATGTTTATTACGGCACTATTCACAATAGCAAATGCTTGGAACCAACCCATATGTCCAACGATGATAGACTGGATTAAGAAAATGTGGCACATATACACCATGGAATACTATGCAGCCATAAAAAATGATGAGTTCATGTCCTTTGTAGGGACATGGGTGAAGCTGGAAACCATCATTCTCAGCAAACTATCGCAGGGACAAAAAAACAAACACCACACATTCTCAGTCATAGGTGGGAATTGAACAATGAGAACACTTGGACATAGGAAGGGGAACATCACACATGGGGGCCTCTTGTGGGGTGGGGGGAGAGGGAAGGGATAGCATTAGGAGATATACCTAATGTAAATGACGAGTTAATGGGTGCAGCACACCAACATGACTCATGTATACACATGTAACAAACCTGCACGTTGTGTGCATGTACCCTAGAACTCAAAGTATAATAAAAAAATAAAATAAAATACACATCTAAGCATAATCTGATCACACTTAATGTCTTTCATTCTCTCACCATTGCCTGGAGAACCACGTTTAGACTCCATAAAATCATTTGCCCTTGTCTTCTGCTTCCTTGGCCCTTTTTCTACTTATGTCCTGTTCTGAAATCAGTCTTTTACATCCTCTAATTTGTCATGTTTTTTCAGGTCTCTATGCCTTTGATACTCTTCCTGGAATTTCTCTTCACCATGTATAATAAAAAATAATTTGGTAATTTCTCAAGATCTAGTTTAAAGATTACTTCCTTGATGAAGCTATTCTTGATGTTTGTACTTAGCTTAACTTGCTTCCTCTTCTTCCTCCCCTATTGAATTCTTTGTATGCTATTGTTATAGCTCTCTCACCATAACTGTGAATACTTACTTATATTCTCTAATAGACTATGGTCACAGTAAATACAAAACAAGACAAAACAAAACAAAAAAATCTTACAGTTGGTGTCTGTCTCCAATTGCCCCTCATTCTAACCTTTCTTCCACATTGTTTCAGATTAGCTAAAAACTCTTAAGTTTCCTTTATTGCTTATAAGATAAAGTCCAAACTACTCAGCATAGTACAGGAGGATCTCCAGTCTCTATCCCAGTCCAAATCGCCCCACCCATGCCATGCATGCTGCACTTTAATGTATAATAAATCACTCCTAAATGCACCATGGTAGTTGTACACTTTTGTTTATTTTCCCTTTTTTGAAGAATGTCCTTTTCCTTCTTTCCAGATGATCTACTCCTATTTATGATTTGAAGATTCATGAAACACACACACTTTTATAAATCCTCCCTTGAACACTTTGGTAAAAGCATATGTCTCTTTCTTTCTGCTACCAAAGCATCTTCTGCAGAGGGCACATCTAAGCTGGAATCTTGTATAATAATAGTTTAACTGTTCTCCTCCTTCCATATGTGCTCCCTTCAGTCAATCCTAAGCACAATAATTATAGTAATTTGTTTAAAAGGAAAATCAGATCTTTTCAGTCTCTTACTTAAAACCCTTCACTAGCTCCGCAGAACATGCAAGTCCTAACTAGTCCCCATGCCATACAGCCTCTGTCACTTCTTTGACCTCACCTCATGTAATTCTCTCATTTCCTCTGTTCCATCCACCCTGGCTGGTTGCCTCGCTCTTCCTCAAACATCCCAGATAAGTCTCTGGCTCTGAATATTTGCATTTGCATTTTTTCTACCTGGAACTCTCATCTACAAATAATTGCATGGCTTACCCCTTCTCTTTTTCAGGTGCTTTCTTAAATGTCACATTCTCAATGAGGCCTTTCCAAATATCCCATTTACACTGTACCCATCTCGTTTCCTACCAACACTCCATATTCTCCTTCACTGCCTTCGTTTTTTTTCACATCTAATATTTCCTGTATTCCCCCTGGATAAAAGCTTCATAGAGCATGGGTTTTTATCTCTTTGTTTTATAAGGTATCCTAAGAAAAATTTTTGCTGTATAATGGGACTCAATTATATATACTGAATAAACAGATACATTCTTACTAACAATTACTAAATGGAGAGGTCATGTTTGACTTAATTTCTTTTTTTTTTTTTTTTTTTTTTTGAGACGGAGTCTTGCTCTGTGGCCCATGCTGGAGTGCAGTGGCACGATTTCAGCTAACTGCAACCTCTGCCTCCCGGGTTCACGCCATTCTCCTGCCTCAGCCTCCCGAGTAGCTGGGACTACAGGCGCCTGCCACTATGCCCAGCTAATTTTTTTGTATTTTTAGTAGAGACGGAGTTTCACCATGTTAGCCAGGATGGTCTTGATCTCCTGACCTCGTGATCCGCCCTCCTCAGCCTCCCAAAGTTCTGGGATTACAGGCGCGAGCCACCGCGCCTGGCAACTTAATTTCATGATTCCATCTGGGAATGATTCCTGGCACATAATTATTAAATCTGCAAAGGTCTTTGATGAATAAATGAATGCATTTCCTAACCCTTGAATTCAATGTGGAAGAAGCTACTTAACATGCAGCAGTGTATTTGCTGGATTTCTGCCAACTAAATGAAGCTATTTAAATATCTTCTCAGCCTAAGTGGGACAGTCCTGGTCAACTGTTATTGGCTACAGATGAAAATGTCCCTCATTTATTTAATAGAATATTAGAATTCAATCCACTGGATAAGTCAGTAGGATTTTGAGATTCCTTTGTATCGTACCCTTTAACAATCTCATTTTCCTATATTGTTGAAAGACGGAACTACTTTTCAGTCCTGGGTTCAATTTAGAACTACTGGGACATTACAGAAAATTGTAAAGCTGGTTACCCAGAACCATAAGTTCTCATTCAATTAGTTGGAGTGGAGCCTAAGCATCGGTAGTTTTAAAAAGCCCCAGAAAAATAGGAATGAGAGCCAGAATTAGGAACCAGAGTTTAAGAAAAATTGTAGAGCACACTAACTAGTCACGTCTTATTGTGTGCCATACACATACATCACTTGACTGTCTCCATGACTATAAAGTTGAGACAATATTTTACACAAACTCAGCAGGAATTTAGAAAGATATATAATTTTATCAACTTTAATAATGCAAAAAATCTAGATAAAAAATGTAGATGTTAGACTACTTTGCACTTTTTAGTTATTTGGTGAGCTTTTTGCTGCATCACATATAAATTATCTGTTTTATCCCCTTAGCTATTGAATGTAAGTGTTAGTAAAGGAGAAAAACTGGCACCAAATTAAGAAATTTGTTACTTTTCTTTAAAAAATAAATCTTAAGGAAGGTTTCCATTTTTCTGCAAATTAAAGTCCCATGAATTAATTTATCATCAAAACAAGAGTCAATTTAAGAGATAATCTACAATGAGTTTTCAGATTGGATAATAATATTAGAATTTTTTTCTGCCGCTTTTCCAATAGAACAATGAAAAATCCTTCATAATGATTTGCTAACTAACATAGAATAACCTCATTTGTATGTATATCAATTTTAAATTCGTCTGGCTAGGAACTCAGTAATTGGTTACACTTTAGTATATATGAGAGCAAATATAGAATATGGAAATCATTTTACACAAATTTTTCAATTTCTATATTTTTTTCATAGAATGAGTTGTATTAAACCAGATACACATACACACACAAACATACTCACACACATTTCTATAAAAGAAAATATCATCAATTTCTACCTAACTTAGCATATATGTTTCACCTATAGTTTATAGTGGTTATGACTCAAAGGATGGCATTTTTCTTTTCATTTTGATATTGAGTAATGGAGGAGACATAGGGGTGACTGGATTTATTTCCACAGTGGGTATCAATAAGGTGTCCTAAAAAAGCATGGAGCTTAAGAGTCAGGAAGACCTGGATTCAGTGACCTGGGCAAGAAGCAGAGTATTTCCACACCTTATTTCTATTGTTCAAAAAGATGAACAATTCTATCTCACAAGGCTAACATGGGATTAAATTTAGGTAGATAACATACAAAGTAGGTTTGTTGTAGGTTCTCGTTCAAAAATAAGAATTCAATTTTCATTTATTTTTCTCATTTCCAGTAAAAGTGCTGAAATCATTTTTATCTAAGATTTTGTTGATGGCTATACTTCTAAATGACTATGATTATGTTAATGAATAACTTATGCAAGAAACATCATTTTACTATTTGGCTTTGTAGTCGATGGTTGCTTTCATAAAGTAGATATTCAGGGACCTGGAATTGTTACTACAGACAAGGCACCAGAAGAATTCTGTGCAAGCAGAAGTTCAGATCAAGTGCTTAATTTCTTATCAAAAAACCATAAATTTTTGGCCCTAAGAAAGAATATTTTCAGAAAAATTAGCTCTATGTCCAATTAAATTACCAGTAATAGTTCATTTGAGTTGGCTTACTGAACTTAACTGAAGTCATTCAATTGTCATTGGCAGTGATGGGTGATGCCAAAAGCAAGGAAAAGAGAAAACTTGCATTAGACCTACTGCCTGGATGAAATGGGTAGGGTGTCTCCTGCACCTATTTTGAGGTGAACCAATCCAGATATATTATCTGTTTGAAAACAGTGCCTCACCAATGTCAGCATCTGAAGCCACTCATAAAACATAGATTTTCATAAAACCTGAAATAGAAGGTGTAGTCCCTGGCAGCAGAATACACCCTGGCAGGAGATGACCATCTCAGCATCTGGTTAGTAAATTACCTCAGCAGAAATGCTCTCCTTTGTTGACAAATGGTCTAGCTACTTTCTTAGTGAGACTGGAGGATAAGAAATTCCTGGAAACATAGTTTGTATTCAGTCCCTAAGTATGGAAATTTGTTGAGAAGTTTCATGAACTAAATGTTCTTATAAGTGAAGTCAATGCTTCTCTTCCTGTCTTTTCTTTAAAAGCACAAGTAAGCTTAACGTCTTAAATTTTAAACATGCTTCTGTTGCAGTTTATTAATATCCAAACTTGTAAGAAACAAATCTCGTATGACATTTTTATTAAAATAAATTTAAACAATTAGATTTTTAAGTTGAACCATTGAGTATTTCAAGACATATTTATTAAATAATAGCACGTAAGGCTGGAGCAATTATTTATTTATTTATTTATTTATTTATTTATTTAGAGACGGAGCTTCACTTTGTCTCCCAGGCTGGAGTAATTCTTTCCCAAGGTAACAGTATGGGAGAATTAACAATGTTTTTTTTTTTTTTAATTTGGGTTATTTCAGTAACAAAAACAAGCTAAAAGTTGGAACAGAAATAAAACCACTTGATAAAAAATTATTAGAATTTGAAGAGAACTTTGATAGTCTCTATACCAGCCTGTTCATAATATATATAGACAAGGATATAACAACATGAGGTCTAAGCAGATTTAGAAACTAGTCAAATATATGTATATATATGTAATATATATTACACGTAATAATATACATATGTAATATATATTATATAATATATAATATATTATAAATAATGTAATATATATTATGGATATTATATCCATAATATATATTATGGATATAATATCCATAATATAATATATATTATATATAATAATAATATAATATATACATAATAATGCATATTATATATAATAATATATATTATATATAATATATATTATTATATATTATAATAATATATATTATATATATTCTTCAAATCTGCTTTTCAACTCTCAGTCCAGTGTTTCTTCCACAACCTCAAGGTTTATCTTTATGTGTAGCAAAGAGTTCATGGATTATTATGGCCAGAATAAGCATCACGTGAGAGGGGATAAGGCTAGAAAGGTAGGAGGTATAAAATTGTGCAGATCTTTCAATGATAGGCTGAATAGTTGAAACTTTATTCAGCAGAAAATAGGGACCTACTGGTAAGAGTATGGAAACTACTTATATATGAGACGACAATCAAGAAGACCATAGAACAGTCTTAGAAATGTACATTTATCCTCTGTCCATGAAGCTCAAAAGACAAGTTACCATGCATTTCACACACCACACTGGAGTAAATTCATCTTCTTACATAGTTCCTGGGTGCTATGGCTGCTATAAAAATACCACAAGAAACAAGAACACGATTCCTTCTGGAGGAAATCACATGATGCATTTGGGGAAGGGAAAAAAGAAAATATTTAATTATGCAAAACTGTTTATTCCTTCATATAATTATCTTTATTGAGACTGAAGTCCCATTTCTAAAAGTCAGTATACCTCGGAAAATGTGTTTACATTTCTATAGTTTTTAACAGAGTGTAGTAGGAATATCAGTGGAATAAGTATGGGCTTGGAGCTAGAAGACCTACAGCAATGTTTGTAACCCCCAAGTCTTTAGCTTTATCGATCTGTAGGAAGAGAGTAATATTAATTATCTTGATTAATGTTGTGTACCTAAGAAAGTGGTTGTGAAGCACCAGAAAGATCATGTATTTGAAAACTCTTAGGCTTGTTGGCAGTTAGAGCAGGCATACAAATGCTCTATTTGAATCTTAACTTGTTCAAAGTTATTGTATCAGTTCAAAGTATGGCATCAGTTTTATTGTCAAGTCACTGGCTCTAAAATCGTTGTGACTATCAAAGAAGTTGATCTCTAAAAATAAAGATTTCACAACGTCTTCTTCAAAATTTTCAGTTGGACAGGTCATCTTGTACTTCAAGGATGATGATGACTTGGGTATGCATTTGTAGGTCAAACATGGGTCAAATGAAAAAGAAATCTTAAAAATTCACTTCAAATAATCTAATATCCTCCCATTATAGCATTTAAACCTATAATAAAACAAACTTGTTGCTTAAGAAAGTGATTGTAAAGGGAAACACTTAATGTGGAAGACAATTCTTTCTTGTATGATAAATATTTCACAACTAAGAAACTTACAAACATTATTGACAAATTATAAAAATATTATGTGGGACTTCTGGTTAGAATATAGAGTCACAGGAGATCATTGCTTTCATCCTAGCAACCAAAAGAAGTTGGATAAACTTCAAAAACACATAGTTCTTTTAAAAACTCCTTCAGAGAGTTAAGGATGAAATAAAACCTAAATAAACTAATTTCCAGAAAAATGACAAGCCCTTCACAGAAGAGAAGAGTTCCACAGATGTTTTCATGTCATGTGAAGTTGTGGGGGAGGAGGTACCTACCATAGAAGGGGGTAAGGAGAAACCAGCTAAACTTTTAATGAACTTTTAATGGCTGTGCGTAGGCTGGCATGAGAGTTTAGATTTCTAAGAAGCCTAAACCACAGAGCAAATCTGCAGCCACCCACCAAATCTTTCCTGCAAGTGCTTGATGATACTATACCAAAATACTGGAAACAAGGCAAGAGAGCTGAGAGAGATTCCCCTGAGGCAGGCAGAGCTTGCCCTAAGTATAATAGAGCAGCCAGCTGAAGGGGAGGGACGTGATGAGTAGGAGAGTTGAGACCCACTGGTCCCTCAGCTACACAGGCTGAGACAAAGAAGGATAAAAATTTTGATACACTCCAGTGCTTCACAGCTGTAAGACTGGTGAATGGAAATCAGGGTGAAAAGAGATATCCAGAGTTGAAAACCAAGGATGACCCTGGAAAGCAAAGACTTCTTTCCAGTGAATCAAAAAGTTGGCAGCTGAGCTATAAAACAGAGCGATATCATTTCTGGCACAGAAAAGTAGTGGCTCAGCTCTAAAGCACAAATGAAACTCCTGAATCTGACTAGGGCTCAGATCCTAAGCTACGCTGAAGGGAAAGTTTAGATCTTCCCTGCAAACCACATGAAGTCAGTGGTAAATTTAATATAACTAAAGCTGCAATAAAGTCAGTCTAGTTCAACTGCATTTCATATTGATGAAGACTTCCACGTTAGCATTCAAACAAAAGAAGAGGCATGACATTTTCTGGAAGTTAAGATCATTAACTTTAGTGTTTATTATTCTTTTATACAAAATTTCTTGTATATAATTAAAAACTGTAAGACGTTCTAACAGGTAGGACAATGGGGCCCATGAGCAATAAAGCAAAAGGTTCCTAGAAGCAGACACAGAGATGGCCCAGATCTTGGAATTATCAAACAAATCCTTTAAAATAACGAATACAACTTGGCAACATGGTGAAATCCTATCTCTACAAAAAATACAAAAATTAGTCGGGTGTTGTGGCATGGGCCTGTAATCCCAGCTACTCAGGAGGCTGAGGTGAGAGGGTCTCTTGAGCTCAGGATGTGGAGGTTGCAATGAGCTAAGGTCATGTCATTGCACTCCAGCTTAAGTGACAGAGTGAAACCCTGTCTCAAAATAATAATAATAATAATAATAATAAAGAAAAATTTAAAAAAGAAAAAATAAACTAGCACAAAACTGCTAAAAGGTATGTTGATAAAGATATCGTGAAAGGCAATCTATTATACTCAGAGTTGGTAAATATTATAATAGACATAAAACAACAACACACGGAACAGAATAAATGAATTGGTAGAGAGATAAGGGGAAGGTCTGATTCAAGAGGTGTCATTTCATCTGTGTCTTGCATGAAAGAAACAGAAAAAGTCATTCTTAGATGATGTAATAGATAATTCAAAGAGTGTACAGAGATAAGTAGTTATGAAATGGTTTTGTGTACTTGCAAAGCTGTGAGAATTTTCTACTGGTAGGAATATATACTTTTAGGGGTAGAGGGAGGGCAGCTTGATGGGTTTGTGAGCTGTACAGTTACACAAAGCCCTGTGCTCAGAAGGACCCTGTGCTTGATTTAATTATTTGCTGTGGCTAAGTTGAAATTGTTAGCCATTGAACAAGGGTCCTCACATTATTGTGCATTTGGACATGCAAATTATATAGCAAGTCCTGAGCAGGGGAAACTCTCAGGGGGAGATGTGTGGGCCAGATTGTGAAGGGCTCTGAATACATCATTAGTCAAAACGGAGTAATAACATGTTCCAGGTTCTGCAGGACAGGTCTGATTTACACCCTTGCCTCATCCTAATTTTCACTGTAGTCTCCTATCACTCTATAGCATCCTGATGTGAACATAAATTGTATGACTACCCTATGTTGCATCAAGGAAGCAGTGGATATTTTATACAGTGGTGCGTTCTAAGTATGTATGTGTTGCAAGGATACTTTATAGATTTCCATGTAAAGAGCAGATTTAAGTCTGGGAGAAACTCCTTATAAGAGCAATTAGGAGGCCTTTGTAATCCACAAATGACAGTCACCTTATGCAAAGCAAGGGCTGGGAGAGAGAAATAGAATATACTAGATTTAGTAAATGTTTGGATGTGAGAAGTAATGGACAGGGAAGGTTCAAGGATGAAATCCAGGTTTCTGGTTTGGAAGATTGATAGAAGATGATGCTACCTTCATCAAGGTATGAAGGAAAAGCAAGAGGGAATGTTCGTGGAGATGTTGAATTTTAAAAAGATGCAGGATGAAGTTACAGGTGCTGATTGGACAAATGAGCATACTGACCTGGAGTTCAGAAGAGAGGTGAAAACCAGAGATATGAATTTGGGAAACACATGAGGCCTGTATATTCTTTCCTTGGTTTATTCGTGGTTATGGGTCCCCGCCCTTGTCTAATAAGAACCTGTTTATGACAGGAAAGTACCCCTCAAATCAGGTACATGGGGTGAATAAAAAGGAGAAGTGTCGGCTGGATGCGGGGGCTCATGCCTGTAATCTCAGCCGTGGGGGGGCGGGTCACCTGAAGTCAGGAGTTTGAGACCAGCCTGGCCAACATGGTAAAACCCCGTCTATACTAAAAATACAAAATACAAAAAAAAAAAAAAAAAAAAAAAATTAGCTGGGCGGCACGGTGGCAGATGCCTGTAACCTCAGCTACTCGGGAGGCTGATGCAGGAGAATTGCGAAGAGAACTGTGAAGGTTGCAGTGAGCCGAGATTGTAGCATGCATTCCAGCCTGGGTGACAGAGCGAGACTCCATCTTAAAAAAAAAGGAAAAGTTGTCTTAAGACCTGTTCCAAACTCCCTCCCGTGTTGACGTTGTCCACAGCTGGTCATTATTTCCAAATGTAATATCACTGGGCATCCACCGTACCTTATCTTTTTCTCTGTCTTCTTGTTTGTTTTATTACAGAGGCAGCTTCTGCTGTCAATAACTATTTTGGCATTGTTTTGGGATTCTCTTTGCCCTTATTTGCTGTTGGCTGTTTTTTTTTTTTTTTTTTTTTAATTTCTACTTTGTTTTATAACCCACTGCTTTGATCTTAGGCTTGGTGCTTCTTCCTTGTCTTTGTTTATCTTCACTTATCTTAAAATCACTCCTTAAAAAAAAAAAGAAAAATGCTGTAAGTGCAACTTTAAATTTCAACATCCAAGTTTTATTGTTTCTATTGAAGTTTTTGCTAAGGTAATTGTACATTCATATGCAGTTTTAAGAACTAATACAGAGTTCTCGAGGCTCAGATGGTTTCACTGGAGAATTTCACCAACCTTTAAAGAAGAATTAACAGCTGAAATTACATCAATGTGATTAAGAAGAACTACAACCTACCGAGTATTCTGCTGTTGTCAGACAGGGTATTCTATATACATTAATTATATTCTATTGGATATTCTACTTTGTTCAGATCTCTTATGTCCTCGTTTTCCTGTATATTCATTCTGTTTGTTGCTGAAAGGCGATGTTGAAGTCCCTAACTATAGTTGTAGATTTGTCTATTTCTTCTTTCAGTGCTATCAGTTTCCTTCATGTATTTTGATGGTCTGTTGATTTGTGTATACACATTTAGCATCATCATATCTTTCCCATGAATTGATTCCTATATCATCATGTAATATTCCTCATTGTCTTGTAATTTTCTTAACTTATGATAGTATTATGCTCTGATAGTATATGTTCTCATAAGTTGAAAATATTGTACTTTGAAAATGCATTCAATACACCTAATTTACAAAGCATCATAGCTAACCCTAGGCTACATTAAATGTACTCAGTATACTTGCATTAACCCACAGTTGGGCAAAATCATCTAACTCAAAGCCATTTTTTTAATGAAGTAAATATCTCATATAATTTATTGACTACTATATTGGAATTGTATCAGTTTTGCACCATCATAAAACTGAAAAAATCTTACATTGAACCATTGTAAATCAGGGACTGTCTGTACTTTATTTTTCTCAGAAAATTTTTAGCTGTTTAAAATTTTTCCTCCCTTTCCTGAATTTGGATTGGCATTCAGGAGGCCAATAAGTTACCTTGGGAATAATTGAGATCTTTATGTTAACTAGTCTTCTTGTTCATAATTATAAAAATTATTTTTAAAGCTTATCAACAAAGCTTAATATTTTTATGTATATATTTTGGATTTGATTAAGAGTAGTCTTAAGTGTTTTATATTTTTGTTGCTTCTTTTGTATAAGGTATAGTCTTTGATTACATTTTGACTTAGATATTGCTAGAATAAAAATGATTTTTTAAAAATCTTACCACTTTACTGAACTCCCTTAATAGAATGAATAATTTTGCTTGTTTCTCTCAAGCTTTCTTGTAATACTTTTACACTGACAAGTATTAATACTTTTGCTCATACAGACCCTAGGTAGTGTTTTGCTTGTGCCATGTGTCTTCTTTTTTTCCTTCTGTACATCTCTTCGGAGTTGTGTGTATATATGCATGTCCACGTTATGAAATTGTTTTGAGGTTTTGAATTACATGTCTGAACATTGGTTTCTGTAGGTTGAGAGTGAATGACTTCAACGGAAGGCTATAAGAAATTGCTTTCTTGTAAATACCTTCAGAGGCAATAACACACATCCCACAGTCTTACCCAAACCAATAATCTATTTTATGTCTAAGTATATTTTGAGAATTCTCCAAGACTTTTGACTTACTCTTAGTGATATATCAGAAGCACTTTATAGACTCTTTACAAAATTTGTTACTAAGGAGACATCTGGGATCATTCTTAAGAGAGCTGAATGATTGCTGACTTGGGACACTTCTGTATAGAAAGGATCGTTTCTTTCAAATATGTTCCACATTTCTTTCCAGTATTTTTGTTGTTCAACAGAGGCCATATGAAACTTTAGGGCATGTTCTTTTTGTGACAACCATTGTCCTTTGAGTCTAAACACAAAATCAGATTGTCCTCTTCTTTAATCATATATATATTTTTTGAGACAGAACCTCACTCTGTATCTCAGACTGGAGTGCAGTGGCATAATCTCAGCCCACCGCAACCTCTGCCTCCTGGCTTCAAGTGATTCTCATGCCTCAGCCTCCTGAGTAGCTGGGATTACAGGTGCGCACCATCATGCCCAGCTAATTTTTGTATTTTGTATTTTTAGTAGAGACAGGGTTTCACCATGTTGGCCAAACTGGTCTCGAACTCCTGACTTCAAAAGATCTGCCCATGTAGCCCTCCCAATGTGCTGGGATTACAGGTGTGAGCCACAGTGCCCAGCCTAATCATATTTTTAATAAAATTGTATTTTATTTGTTGGATAACTAGTTGAGAGGCAGGGAAGGATCATAGTTTTACAGATTGAAAATAACAAAATTACTTCACTCAACTATTTACTAAACGTTGAAAGTTTACAAGAGTTTCTGAGTATCCACTTTGCTATAACAGAATTCTACCCTATCTAACTCCAGGAGACTTCTCAGGGAATTACAGAAAGTCTTCTAAATCCCTTAGAGTTATAGTATGCTGTGTTTATTTTTCTTCTTTCTTATGCATTATAATCATGAGTATTGCTGCAGGCTAGAAAATGTTGGCTTTACAAAGCCAAAAACACTGCTGAATCGTCACATGAATCCTTACTGCCAAGGTGGAAGCATTCTTTCTGCACTAGCATAAATCTTGTAGAATTTCCAAGGCACATTTGAAAAAGTATACTAAAGTTAAACTTTTCTTTTTAGAAACATAGACAATTTGTGTTTTTAAAACATGTTTTACAGTGATAATTTCATTTATCTTGGTTTTCTTAGGATGTAGGGACCAAGCAATGGAAGTTTTACAAATGACAAAACCATCCTTCTTCAAATCCACCTGGAGCCAAAATCATGTTGAAAAATGTGTCCCACATTTCTCCCCACCCTTATATGTGGCTCTCAATCATTTAATGGCTCTGAAGGGCTCACAGAAGTCTCCAAAGGACTATAACACAGTTTTTACAAAAATCAGGAATGGTCAGTTTACCTCATAATTCTAAAATTACTCTGGTTCTCTGAATCCCCTCTTACAGATCTCATAATGAGAAACTACTGGTATTGACATCTGAACTATCAGTTTCCTCATTAATGAGCCTTTCCCAAATGTCACTAGGAAGTCCATCCTTGTAGTTATATCAGATTGCTGGGGGAAGAAACGTTTGCAGGCTTTGGTTTACTCAGGGTTGCAAGTACACTCATTCAAAATTCATTAAAAATGCCTCTTGTGTGTAGGCTCTGTGTACTGGGGAATGGAAAAATAAGACAAAGATTTTACCTAATACATATAACATTGTATGCTTTTGTCGGCTGAGGAAAAAAACAAACTTGACAAACTAACCCTGTGTATAGAAGCTTGATGTCCCCCACAGTCAAAACATAGGCATCCAGTCCGTGTATTAAAGCACTGCCCTAAAAGACCAAGGGATAATGGAGCCATTCCAGACACCTGTTTAGAAAAGTTGCTGCCTGGGCAGTTTTTGTGTAGTAGCTGCGTGGTCATGCTAATGACCCATGGAATCATGGACTTTGATAAAATAAACTCTTTCTCAACAATATCTCCAAAAGACAAGATGGATTTGTTGAACTCCTATAACTAAAAGCAGAATTTGAGGATAGCATTAAATTAAGAATCTCATGAAATGTAGCTCTAATGTCTCAAAAACCTTTTGTAAAACACCCCAGAAAAAGGGCATATTACATTTAAGCTTGTTTAACCTGCAAAGTAAGAAAATCAGTTGGCATGATACGATCATGTAAAGAGTTCCATTCTGGAACAGTGGTGATGTGATGAAATAGACATAAAGCTGCTGGCATCACCCTGTAACTTTCCCTTTGCAGGGCTGATTCCTGACCTCAGCCTGCTCTAGTTAGCACAAGGACCCAAGTGTGCAGCCCCTTCTCACGAAATGGTACACTAACAGAAATGCTGTTCGCTTGCGCATATCATTTAGTCATAGCTTCCCTTGGAGGAAAATAACATTATTGTATAAATATATTTCTTATTTCCTGCCTCTTCCCTCCCTCTTTTTCTGCTTCGTTCCTCGTTTCCTTCTTCTTTATTTCTCTTTTCTTTCATACTTCAAGCACTCATGCTTCTTTGGCATATGCCAGACGTGGTCAGAGACATTGAGGTGGCTGGGGAGTAACTGCTACAGTTTAGAGAAATGGGAGAAAACTATTAAAGATGATATAAAAGATATTAAAAAGATAAATACATTTTGGTCTCATCCATCCCATAAAACTAAGTTCAGTCAGGGAGACAGATGTAAAACAAAACAAAACAAACAGGACCTATAAATGAACAAAGTAATAATAGCACGTGAGTGCATAGAATGTATTATGCTAACTAGTCAGGTAAGCAATTTGATCACCAATTTTATATCTTGGACTATGTGAAAACAACAATCTGATTCCACATTTGTGATAATCTTAGTGTCACCATCCTCATTGTATTGTTTTTATTTCTTAATTTAACAAGTATTAGTCCAGGACTTACGGACAAGGTCTCCAGTTAGATGTTATGGGAATACTGGAATTTTTCCTGACACACAGAGCCTGGGCAATTAAAAATAGGCAAGGGACAAATAGACACGCAACCAGTGCCAAAACAAGGAAGTATAAAATGACTGTCATACGAGTGGTGAAATACAAAGTGCTTTGGAAGTTATAAAGAAGAACAAATCATTCTGAAATTTAGGAATGTAGAGCCAGATACAGAAAAAATCTGCAGTGACCTAACTTCTATCACTTATTTCTCACTGGCTTCATTTGCCCTTGCCCCTCTCATCCTTTTTGATCTCAGCACTTATGGTTCCCCAGGGCTATGCTACAGAGCATCTTGTTCCTTCCAGCTTTTTTGTTATTGTTCTTAAACCCCTGTTTTCTCAATCTCAGCCTAAATTGTCTTGCATAGCAAATGCAATCTTGCTAATATTAAAAAGAATGATGATGGATTGTAACAGCTATAAAGTAACATGTTTGCATTTTATCACATATTTTAGAGATAAGCTTCCAAAGGAGTGGTGAGAAATTTTCTGGTAACACCAGAAGCTGCGGGCAGAAATATTTTTGGATTAGCTGGCAGATGTCTTTCAAATCTTCCACCTAAACAACCACTTTCTCTGGCATCATGAAGGGCTCTTCCTACAAGTATATTTACCTTAAAAAGATAAGAAGACTGCAGAACATTCTGTTGTTCAATTTAAACTTTGTTGTGATACCACCTACAAATAACTGTTGCAATGTCCCTTATGCACCCATGATATAGCCCTGTGTATTTCTTGTCTTTTTGGAAAGCCAAAAGTGACCTGCAGTGATTACAAGCAAAGATTACTGTTTTACTCTGTGTTTGTGTTAAAGATTTCTTTTACAATTTAAAAAGAATAATTGCATTGTTAAAGGCATTCCTTTGGGTGGCAAAGACATGGTTTTCTTCCATTTTCTAGATAACAGTAGCTTGAAGAACCACTGGGCCCACTGGTCATGTGCCCTTCCTGGAGCAGGAACTGCTGGTCTTAGGTCCAGATGTCACACACAATTGGATATTCTACCACCCGCTTCCCATAAGTACTATCTCCTAAATGCTCTAGATGTCATATATTGTTTCATTTTCAAAATCAAACACATTAAATATAATTTTGTTGTATATATTTTAGAATTTCACAACGTCTTTTGAGAAGAGTGTAATGTGTGGTGTTGTAAAATCAAGTTGAAAGATTATTGGGATAGAGGCCAGGAAAGGGATATAATTTTTGCTTAATTTAAACCCCATAATAATTTCTCCTGCATTATTGCACATGTTCTTACACAAAGGTCTATTTTCTAGATATATAGCTATCTATATAAATGATATGTGAAAGCTACAGAGAGATTTCATTGCCTTTTTTAAACCTCTGTATTAACTAGCTAGAAAGAAGACCAGGGTAATATTTTTTATTTGAAAATGTAAAGCCCTTTCTTGGAAACCCATATGTGTCAGGATTTAAACTCTTTTTTCCCCTTTTATTTACTTAACTTTCTCACCTTCCACACAGACTGTGGAGATTTTTTCATTCTAAAGATTTCCACCTCTCAGTCAATCTCCTGATTGAAAGATTAGTTTCAATGGGATGGTTAGCCTCAGGAAAGATATGCTGCTCTTCTGGACTGATGGAAGTAGATACCTTCATGGCTAGCATCCCAGTATTCCCTCTAGTATTACAGCGACCTCCTGCTGGTCTTGCTGCTCCTTTAGTACTTTACTGAAAAGTGGAAGGAAAACCTGGGAGGTATAAGAAGTCTTGAAAAGAATCCGGCCTGAGAAAATTTTAGTATCAAGCCATTAGTCAAAAATCTTCCTGCATGTTCTCTGATTTCTTCTCCTCCTCCTCATTCTTCTCCACCAGTCACTGGAATGTTCTTTAAAAAGAATGACTGCATCGGTCATTAAAACGGGAATTGAGGTTGCATTGATCTGTGATCTTTTTGGCAGGATGGGCTGTCCTCACTCATAAACTTTGCTGTGACAGAATTTTTTTTCCCTCTTTTCCTGCCATAGAACAGTCCCAAAGGAAAACTGAGAAAGATCCCAGTTGGATAAGTCCTGAGTAAAAAGTCTTTAAAAAGAATGTGGCTCATTTCTCTCTTCTTTATCTGTTCTGTAATTTTTAATCTTATTTTGTCATAGCAAAGTTAAATGATGTCATGTGGCTATCTCTAACTACAGGTCATCAATTTTTGCCAATGCACATCTTTTGGAAATGCATTAGGGAGTTTAAAAAATTATCACACTATGATCAGGTAAGCTTAGAACTCCAACTATGGGACACAAATTTCTATTACTATGTATTTCTTCAACATATTCACAGATGTGTGCTGCATGCACTGACATAAATGTGAACAAAGTAAATACAGAATGAGTCACAGAACAAGAATATATAAGAAAATCTTTAAAATGGTTATAATTTTTCTAAACCAGGTTAATCTTTAAAATTAAGGAAACTGAAATTGGAAATAATTTAAAATAGTCTTCAAATTTATAGTTTTAGATATGGTTTTTCATAATAAAATATTTAAATTATATACAGAAACATATAATCTTTAATGATCTAGAATCACAAATAAATATAAAGTTTTTTGTTTGCTTTTAATATTTCGTCTGTGTTTAACATTACATCTTCATTAAGAATATTTTATGACTGAAGCAAAAAAATTCTGTAAAAGGAAAATAGTTTGGAATTAAAACTTTTTACAGCATGCTTCTTTTTAAACTGAAAATAAAGGAGAAAGAGGAGGAGGGAGAGAATAAAAATAGTAAAAGGAGGATGAGAAGGTGAAGGGAAAAGAGAGAAAAAAGAGGGAATGAAACACTTTCCCAGTCATATGCTCTGATAAGCTTGTGTAATTTGTCATCTATAACAGGTCATCCTGAGTTAAACTTCACACCACAACTTAGAGATATGGAATTAAAAACTAAGCAAATCAAAAAACATTGTAGTAACACAATAAATATCAAAATTCCTAGGCTACAGTTTCTTCATCCACTGATATAATTCTATGTGTTATGAATATCACCAAACCATTCAGTGAGGTATGGATTTGATAAACAAGATAAAATTCAATCACTCTAAATGCTTCTCAGAGCCGCTGAACACATATATTTTTAACTTAAATTTAGCAATGTCACCCTGTGGCATTATTTACCATGGTTGTATTTTTGGGGGGGTTGTTAGGCCATTATTAATATCAGGTTTGGACTTTCTAGGATACTTAGGCTATTTGTTGGTCTCAGGAAAAAAGCACTATCTATTCTTCCTGTCTCAATTAAGATATAGGAGAGAAACTGCAGAAACTAAGCTGAATTTGAAATGACTCACCAGTCATTTTTTTTTTTTTTTTTTTTGCATTCTCAGAAAAGCTCTGTGTATTTTTGTTTGTTCAGCTCTGAGTAATTGTTAAAAAATCATGTGTTTCCTGTCAGGTCTAAGATGTAGACTCCGATGAACATTTGTGTTTAAAATAATTAGCTAGCTGGTATTTGTTTCCAGAGCCTTTAGTCTCTTTAGCAAAGATCAAATGGACGGTTTCAATCCAGCAAAATCTTTCATAACAAAAATTAAACAAGAACTTCAAAAACATAAAGTGCCAAGGAATTTATTCAAAACACTACAGCCTGAATCCTCTGTTTGAAGCTAAAATTATCCTAAGACAGAGAAAGCTATAGATTCTTACAGTATAGTATATATTTTAAAGGTGTATTGTGGAGTGTTTAGTCCTAGTCAAACATAAAATTTAGATAAGCGTAGTCAACTGTTTAATGAAATAGATTTTCTGGTTTAGTGACAGACTCCTCACAGGTACAAAGGGATACTCAAATCTCATTAATTAGCTTTTCTTTATGCCAATCTATTAAATTTTTATCTTAAAAGGTTTCAGTGTGTTATGATTTAGAAAATAAATTTGGAGATAATTGCAAGAATTTAATTGTAGAAAAAAGTTGATTTGGACAGTTATTATTTTACTCAATTTATATCTAACATATTTATACTTGATGTTTACTAAATTAGCAAAGATTTAGTCTCATTAATATAGAATAACATTTAATAAAATTTTAGCTACAGAAGAAAATAGAGATGTAATGTGAAAGTAGATTAATTAATAGAATCTGAGCAGTCCTCAGTGGTCATTTAATATAAATCCGTCAACTCAGATAGCACTACAAAAATAGTGCTGACATTCATTCATTCACTGGCTCCTTACTCCCAGGGATGTGACCTCCTCTCTTCACAAGATAAGCATTTACATTATTGAATTTAGTTTATCTGTCTTCCTGAACATCCCCATGTCTTACCCATTTATCTTATAATTTCCGTTTCGAACTTTAGAGAGAATAAGTCTATACCTTCTTGCACATGATGCACCCACCCCACCTCCCAGTATTAAATAATTCTATTATATCTTCAATTAAATCTTCCTTTCTGTAGTTTTTCAATCATTCTTTTATGGCATAATAAGAAGGCCATATTTCAAAAAAAATCAATTTTTTTAAACTTTCAATTCTCTCTCCTTGGTCTGAAACCATGATGTTAAAACTGGATCCAATATTCTAGCTGAGGTCTGACCAGTACTAAATATGTGAACAATATTTTTGTATTAATTCAATATAAAAGTATGTAGCTGGCATGTTGGAAGAAGGATTTGGTGGTGACCATCGTTAAATGATATCATCTTTGGTTTGGTTGCTGAAACCTGTGGTCAACTAAGCACTCCCATTTCTTTTTCAAGTCAAGTGGTATCCAGACTGTATTTTTCACTCTGTTTTGTGCATTCTTTTCTTGTTGTTGTTGTCATTTTTAATCTCCAAGCAGGAATAGAATGTTGGTATTTTTAATAAAGCAAAATTTTGCTTTATTGGTTCTATCAAGGCCATTTTGAATGTGAATTTTGTTCCATTATATGTTGGCTGTCACCCTCAGTTTGGGGCTCTGCAAGTTTGACAAATAAACCTTCTTTCTCTTCACAAAATTCACCAATAAAAGTTCAACATGAAAATCTGTCTCTGGGTCTAAACATTTGTATGAGCCTGGCTTTGTTATTTACCTTGTTTCCACTTCTCTAAAGCAGAGATGATGATGATGAAAGAACTTATATCATAGGTTATTTTAAGGATCAAGTGAATTAACACATGTAAAGTACTCAGGAAGATACCACATGTGATAAATATAACATAACTTCCAAAGTTACCCTTACGTTTCATAGCATTCTTCTAACCTATCAATTTTCATATACAACTTCCTTATCAATCATCGATTTAATTTTTTCAATGGTAGTAAACCATAGGATTGATAATTTACCTAATCTAGAAAAAAGTTAAGCATATGGTTGATAATTTTCAAAATACAACTTTTTCATTTTAAAACTTTAAGTTGTAAATTATTATAAAGTACATAAACATGATGTAAAAGACTGCTTTATATACCCTTCTTTTGAAGCCGTTAAAGAAGAATAAAAATTAATAATGACTTTAGTTTTTAATATATACTTATGACTACATTAGTATAATATATAATTGTAAATTTAAAAAACAGTAGAAATCCCCAAGATTGAAATGCATGTGACGGGGGATGATTGTGGAATGTAACTTACTTAAGAATTCCTGTTCTCCGGACATAGACACCACACACTCTGTCACTCACACTCACACACCCACATTCAGAGATATTGCTACTGAAAAGTACAGTCCAGGACCAGCCAAGTCAGAGCCAGTCAGGATTCATCTACAAATAAAGAATTAGCTCAGCTAGCATTCAGTTTAACTAAAGCAGAAGAAATTGGAATGCTTTCTCATTCTATTTCTCATCTCAGCAAATAGAACAGTCAGCTAGCTCTCGTCCAATCCCAAAACTTGGGACTCATGTTTTACTAGGTGGGTGCATTAAAAATAATGGCAAAACAGCAATTATGTTGGCATCAACCTAATACATTTCCTTTCTTACCCTAATGCTCATAGCATCACTAGGAGATATTCACTTTGTCTTCCCGAGCTCTGTGTTATCCAATTCAATGACCACTAGCCATGTGTGGCTACTGAGCTCTTCAAATGTGGCTGATACGACCGAGGAACTGAAATTGTAATTAATTTACATTAAATTTAAATTATAAGCTAATACTCAGCTAATTATTAGAAAACTTGAAAGTATGTTCAGAACAAATTGAGTTTGTGAATCTATTTTTTAACCATAAATTTCATGAAATTTAAATCAAAATGAGGTTTTAGATAAAAATAGATGTAAATCAAAATAAAGTAATTCTGAAGATATTTAGTGTAAGAATTGAAATGTGTTCTCAGTGTAAAATACACACTAAATTTTGACTACTGTGTATAAAAAAGAAATTTAAGATATCTCACTAACACTTTTTACTATTGTGTACAAATTGAAATGATAATATTTTAGATATATTTGATTAAATAACATATTTTATTAAAATTTAGCTTCCTCGGTTCTTTTACCATTTTTTAAATATGGTTACTAGATAATTTGTGTGGTTCTCATCATGTTTCTACTATATAGGTGTCTATAGAGTAGACATGTTTATAGATGAATATGTCTATTTATCTTTAGAGTCTAGATTAATCTCATTTCCCTCTACCATTCTCCAGAATAGGGTAAGAAAAAAATATTCTGTGGGTTATCTATGTTACATGGATAACATGTAATTGATTTAAAGAATGATAATAGAAGCAAATAAAAATTAGTTTTATTTATGCTTTAGTAAGGCATCTGTTTTTATGCTAGATTTTATGTAACTTGTCCACTTGGAATGTGGTTGAAATTACTAGTCTCATCTTGATAAGGCTTTCTCATGCTGTGCTGAGGTAGATCAAAAGCAAGTCACACATGGCAATATATCAGCATGCTGAGTGGGCTTTCTCTGCTCTTAAAATGAAACTTAAAGTTGATAATATGGGTTTTGGATTCACATCTAGGCAGATTACTGAGGATTACTAGCTCTGCCAGCTACTGGGTGTGACAGGATAAATCTTAATTCCTTTAGTAGTCTCAGCTGTTTTCCTTCTTCCTCCCTTTTTCTCTCTTGCTTTCTTAGTAAAATGAAGATAATCTCTACTTCTCAGGATTTTGGTAAAGATTAAATAAAATAGCATACAGAAAATTCCTAAAAAGTCCAGATACTTGATAAATGAATGTTTTTTTCCTTCCCCTGATATTTTTGGAAGACAGTTATATTCAATAATGGTTAATTAAAACTATATTTGCATTATATGCTGAAGATATATGTTTCTTGTTCAAAGTTGATGCTGAACACTTTCAACCTGACAGTAGCAACTTTAATAATGATTATTAAGATATGGTAATTAGCTTGCTTGAATGTACAATGTATACATAGATCAAAAAATCACATTGTACCCCAGAAATATAAACAATTATTGTGTCATATAAAAATACATTAATAAAACATAGCAATTATTAAAACTAAGGTAAAAATTCCAAAACTGTATTATTTCACTTGAGTATTGACACAAAATGATTAAAATGTTTGCTTGATATTCTTTGTTCATATTGAGAGATGATTTTGCTGAATATTCACTGAGATAAAAAATACTGTATAATACCAATATTAAAGCAAATTAGTAGTGAAATGAACCTGCCTTTCATATTTTTCAATCCAAAAAGGTAATGAATCTACATTTCAATATATAGATTTTCTTTAAAATAGCTCAGAAATTATCTTCATCTTCATTTCAATTATTTGAGGTTCAAAAATTGAAATATATGCAAAGCCCCTATTATGGTTGAATAAGTTAATGATGTGCCACCAACAAAATATAATTTTTCATGTCTGATGAACAATATATCTATGGCAGCTCAAATAATCCAGTAAGTGCTACCAGATCGCAACATTGACAGAATACCAAGATTTAAAATTAGAATTGAGACAAATTAGTTTGTCAGTCATTAAATATCTTTAACCAAGGGTTGATGGAAAATAAGGAGAAACAAATAAAATCCCAATTTGCAAAATTGCTGTTTGTTCTTTTATAATTCCTCCTCACTGGATGTCCTATCCTTATAGTGACTGGGATCCAAAGGACCGTAAAATTATTTTATATAAGTTGAAAAATGAATTTTATACCAATAAATTTTAAAAACATAAGTATTGGTTTTAATTTTAACAGATGCTTTTCACATAATATAGTAGAATTGACAACTTTTTTCACTTTTGTCTTTTGAAAAAAATAGAATTCTTTTTTTAATAGAAATAATGCTCTATGATTTGTTTGAGTAAAATTAGCCTTTCTTCTTACAAATAACTCCCACAATAATTTCTTATAAAATTCAAATCACTTTAAAAGTTATTTAATGAAAAAATGGGGTTTGTGAAAACATTATAAAGTATTTTGAAGATTATTCTCTAAGACACTGCCTTCATTTTGCATCAATTCCAGATCATTTTCACAAAGAAACATATTAATCTCTCAACCACACTTTACTTGCAGTCTATAGTCACACACAAATGTCTCCTTCACCTCCAGGCATGCCAATTTCAGCATCCTAACAAAATAGTTATATTTAAAAATTGAAGTGAGTATGAATGCTTTGAAGCACGAGTTATTTTTATGGAAACAGTGGCCTTTAAGTTACCAAGTCAGCTTGCCAACATCTATCTAGCCAACAGTATACAGTAAGAAGATAAACTCTTGAGGCTATTGCACCTTCTCCAAGAACAGAATTACAGAATGAAGAAATGTATGGAAAGGGAGATTGTTGGGGAAACAAGTGGCATAGGTGATGGGACGGAAGTCAGATTAGGTAAAACACCAGTCACAGTAGTGATGGGTAAAAGTTACCAAATAAATATTTTCTCTTTCCTGGAACTACTTGTTATAGATCTAACTATTTTACATAAATTAAATATTTGATCATTACAAAATTTCTATGAGATAGATGTCATTATTGTGTCTATTTACTAGAGGAAGAAATAGAGTAGTTAAATAACTTGCCCAAGATCACACATCTTGTAAAGTGATGGGCCTAGAATTCAAACTGTGAGAACCTGGTGCAAAAATGCATGCTCTTAACCACAACATGCCTAATAATGCCTCTTTGCATTATGGCAAGCACCATGTTCACATTTCCTTTTCTCCCTCATCCCCTTAGGGTTAAAAGCGGGATGATTTGCAGCATATCTATAGTTTCCCAAGAGGGAGGCAACTCCCTACTTGTTCTCAACTGGAGAAGTTAGAGCAGGTTTTCTTCACACAGGAATGGGGAACAAATTATTTTCATGCCAATTTCTGTGTAGCTCAGCTGTTAAAGTCAACTGATATATGTCAGTTATATATCAACTGTCAACAGTTGACTTTAACAGACATACACACACACATATATTAATCAGTTGCATTTATACATATGTATGTATATATGCATATCTCTATATATGAAAAGTCAGTAAAAATAGCCAATATTATTTGGTGTTTACTGTTTACTATGAGCAAGACATCTGACTTAAGAGGATGACCTCATTTAACACTCTTAATAAGCCTAGTCAAAACAGTTTCGTAAATATTTGTGTCTTATATTGGGTTATTCTTTCAATCACTTCCATCAATCACAAGAACTTTCAATCTGGAAGGTGCTATTTCAGGTTTTGTAAGGCAGGATTATATGTTTTATGTGACACAGTTCCTGCTTTCAAGGAGCTTACACTATAGTTGTAGACATAAAACTTAAAAACAAATATTTACTGAGTAGAAGATAAGTTGTATAAGGAAATATGCACATTAAATGTTATAAGATTTTTATTAAATGGAGGCATTATTACCATTTAGAAATACAAAGATTCACAAAGATGGTGGAATTTGTCCTGATCCCTAAATAATTTTGAAAAGGATTTGATAGATTGTGTAGCATCCAGGATCTTCAGTTTCAGGAATGTACTCTAATTTGAGCAGGAGAGGAACTTGTTGGAATACATTAAGGACCTCACAGCATCTCTCGGAGGTCTAGGGAATCGTCCCCAAGGCAATACAGACAGGCATAAGACTCCAAATCATGCTTTGAGAATAAGCCTCTGTTTATGCCACCATACTGCTGTCACTACAATGTTGGGAATGTTTTGTCGCTGCAACTATCTCTGATGCTGGAAAAAAATTCTTCCAGGTTCATCTTTTTTGCATTGTTACCCACAGATGAAAAAGGTAGAGTCTACTATGAGTGTCCATATTCCTGCTGAAATGGAGGAAAGCAAGCATATGGTATCTTTCTCTTATGCAACAGGAAAAAAACTGAGCCTCTCGTAAAGATTCCTGGGGGTTCGGATGCTCAATGATCCAGAGGGGCCACAATTCACTAGCGGTGAAAGGGATGTGGAAGAGCATTTCCTGAAGAGTGAAAGGCATTAGAGAAAGCATCCAGATAAAGATGCATGCAGCACGATCAGATAAATGAGCATCATGTGGTCTTTCTAGAGCCCAAGGGTATAGAAGGGCTGGTGGGGAGGTAAGAAACCAGAAAAGAAGATTAGATTCTGACTAGGTCTGATTCTAGACCATGGTAAATAACAAGCTAAGGAATTTATGTTTTTTTGTTTGTTTGTTTGTGCGTTTGTTTTCTCTGTTGGTAATGGGAAGCCGTTGAAGCAGGTTTAGTGCAGGGAAGTGATTAAAGGCACAAGTGTTATTGATCTGTCTTTGACCAATAGATTTTGCTCAAATTTATTTGATGCTTGATTTCTCTTGAAAGTAATTTTTCATTAGAATTTGCTTTGTAAAATACTTTATTCTTTGAATTTCTAACAAGATAATATGAAGATATCATCTTCTACCAGTATGATTTTAATTTTGAATAATACATGAAAGTATGATATAGTAAAAATTTTGAATAATACATGACAGAAAGTATGATATAAAAAACATTTTCATATCCCATGAGACATGTGATGTGAACTCTTTTAAATAAGTGCAAATAAATATAATACATTTTGTATTGTAAAAGGTGTGTGTGTGTGTATGTGTGTGTGTGTGTGTGTGTATAAAATCTCATCACATTGAAACCTGGTTAAGAAACGAAGCCTATGTTGTTTACCACCCCATAAGTCCTAATGACTGTCTTACACATAGTAGCCTCTCAGTGTTTGTACATTTACTAGAGCCTGAGGCCCTTCAGTGACACATGCTTTGAATGTGCAACTAATTCAAGCCATCCCAGTAAAACAGAATCATTTTAATCATTTCATGTGTCCATGCGGACTGAGAATCCTGAGGATCACCAAAGATTGGAAGCTAAGAGATGTTCCCAGCACAATTCTTTTTCATGTTTGCTGTATTCACCCTAAATATTCTTACTTTTATACTGAAAATTTGTCTCTTCAGAATTGTTAGTTGTTTGTGTGTGTGTTATCACATAAAATACATATATTATATAATTTATACATAAATATATAATATATAACTATATATTATATATGTATCTCTAACAATGTAATACATATATTATATATGTATATATAATATATAACACATATAATATCCAGCATAATATATTACATGATATATACATAATATAATATTAATATATGATTAATATACTATATAACATACATAATAAATATATATTTTATATCTAATAATTTATTATGTCTATTATACATGTATTATATATACATGTGTATATGTATTATATATGTATTCTATATGTGTATGTGATCTCAAGATAAAATTAGAATCCCAGAATAACATTAGAGATTATAACAGATAACAGACAGGAACTTGTATAGTTTCTGCAGTCACATTCTGGGGCTGCCTCCACCCAAAGAGTTCTTTAGCAAGGGCTTGAGGTTCCAGCAACCAGGATTCAGGAGAAGGAGCTGAGGGCATTTCAAGCAGGAATTTTGTCATGGAGGCAAGAAGCTCTACTATCCAGTTAGTGATGGGAAGGTGAAAAGAAGTAGATGTCTGTTAGGGAGTGTCCAGGAATAGGTTGAAAAGGAGAAAATTAACCCAGGATGAGTCTAGTGTCAGGGCCATGTGTTCAGGGGGAATATCATTAAGGAATGTGACTTCCTCAGTCAGAAGTGAAGTTTCTACAAGGGCTGACAGGTGAGACAGACAGATTAGGGCTTTGAAGAGGCAGCTCTCCAAGCCTGTCTTTCCTGCTCTCAAAGTGGCCTGAACCCAAAGGCCCTGATCAGCAGAGCCATGCCAGACACCTGGGAAGTAGACAGTTTATAAGTGAAGCGTGCAATTTTAAAACATTCTGTTACTCGAATTCCCTCATGTGGGATGACTACTGGTTGCTTCATTGGAGGTAGAGATCAAGTTGTTTTTAGCATCAAGACTTCCTCTACTTTCAAGTGATTATCAGCTTAACAGTGTCCCTTGAGGTGGGCATCATCTTTCCCAAAAATAAAATAAAAGTGTTTAAACAGTGTTTCAGATAAACATTTTAATAGATTGCAATTATTCAGTAACATAGAAGATTACAAATTTCAGGAACATGAAAGATTTTCTCACTGAAATTTCCATCAATGAAATATTTGGACCTATAGATATTCCTAGAAATTGTATGCCTGGCTTACCCATAATCACTTCTGGGGTACCCTGGAAGCATTTCATAGTCTTATCAACAATCCTAGCTACTACATCAACTGTGCCATCTCTACTGAACTCCTCTGCAAGCACAGCTTCCACTGATGTAATGATCAGTGTAACTGAGCTGCTCTGCCTAGCATGGTGGACAGCCCAGCTAACACCTAGAGAAGTGGGGTTGGGAGGAACAGTGCAGTGAGTTGAGAGGAGGCTGCATAAGTATTTCCTGGAGCTACATTATGACATAATGCCACATTACCACTCTCAGCCATCACTGTATCTGGAACAGAGACTGTTACATGCCCTTGTTCTGGTACCAAATGAAAGACTGTTTTATGGACCTTATGGCTCTTAGAAATTTTACGTGGAAAAAGTTCCTTCCTTAAAAAAAAAAAAAAGTCTTATTTTCCAGAGAGAAGCATGTAGTTTGAGTCACTTGCTAACAGTCACATAGCTTGGATCTTCATTAATCCTAACTTATCTTTGACAACCTCAGGGTAAGCTGATGAATCTTTGATCATGGTATAAGAACTGGATATGAGCCCTGGGTCTGCAAACTGCTAGTTTTGCAACCTTAAGGATGTTAATGTTCACCAGGAGGCAGAGGTTCCAGTGAGCCGAGATCATGCATGCCATTGCACTCCATCCTGGGCAACAAGAGTGAAACTCTGTCTCAAAAAAAAAAAAAAAAAAGAAAGAAAGAAAGAAAGAAAGAAAAAAGAAAAAAAAGAATGTTAATATTCAGATTCTCAAGATCTTCCACCTGGACTATTGCAATAATCCTTATCTTTTTCTTCATTTCAGTTCCCTCCCTCCCAAGTTCCTCTCACTCATGGCAAACTTGTCTTTATAAAGTGCGTTTAGGCTTATATCACTTGCTTATCATCTTTCAATAAGCCCTCATTGCCCACAAGATAAAGTCTGAATTCTTTGACGAGGCATGAAAAACCTCCAGGGACTGACCCCTATTTACTCCGGCAATTTCATCTCCTGATGCTTCTTACCTGAACTTTGTGCTAGCAGTATTGAGCTACCCGCTTTTCCCCAGACGAAACCATGGCACACTGTCGTCCACCTTCAAATTTATACGTGCTCTTTGCTCTGACTTACCTGCCCTTCCAGTGGAAGTCCCTGTCTTCCTGGCCTTCAGGTTTGTGGTCTCAGCTAAAACTGCTTTAGCTATGGCAAAAATTTTCCCTTGCTTCTTGCTAATGTATACAGGATTGTGCTTTCTTCAATGTGTGAGAAAAGAAATCCAAGGTTCAGGTACAGGGTTGGGGATGGACTTTGCACAGTGGAAAGAGACAGCCTATATTTGTCTTTCCAGACAAAAATAAATGGTCCCTAGTGGTCTACAATTAGTAAAATGTACTTTAATTAACTATCTTTGTGGTGAATATTTATATCAAAGCCCTTAAGGGGAAGTGTGACTGATTCTCTGAATAAATAAAAATGGACCTGGGATGAATGCATTCATAATATCACCTAATCACACATTATGTTGTTTCGTAATTATTGGTTTACAGGTCTTCCCTCCTTACAGGCTGTGGTCTTAAATAATATTAAACAGAATATTTCTATTTTTGGAACCCCACTGTCTAGCTCATTGTAGGTCCTTCATAAATACTTTATCTTATCTCCAGAATAGTCAAATTCATATTTGACTAATATTTACTAAATGCTAACTATGTAATAGGATCACTGTAATAGGCACTTTGACACATTATTTTACAAAATCTGTAAGTCATATTACATGATTTTCATTTTATACTTAAAGAAACTGAGATTCCTAGAATAGAAGTTATACAATGTCACATAATAAAAACAAAGCCAGAATTTGAACCCAGGCCTCCCCGAGTGGATGTACTATTTTTTAAGTTCATTATTGTGTTTTATTATTGGAAAATACACTGACATAAATATCCTATGAGCTTACTTCTAAAAGGAAGAAAAATTAACAGGTAAACTTATTCCTCAAGTTTTCCTAATAAAGTTGAAACACTGGATTTTCAAGTGAATATTCAAATCATACATTCAGAGAAATCTCAAAAATTAGAATCTTAGGAAATGTTACTTGAATACTTCCAAATTCCATGGCTAAACCAAAGTAGAAGTTAGGAACACAGGATTATACTTTTATGGCTTGACTCCTGCCTACACCCCCATGCAACAAATTCTCCCTGCAGCTGCAGCTCGGTTGGAGCTCTTCAGCCTTCATTTTCACCATGAAACAGCACTCAGTTATACATATGTTGGAAATCTGGAATGCTCAAAAAGACGTGTTATATTCCCATTGCTCTCTCTCCACCAGCCTTTATGCTTTCTGTGTGCTTAGGATGTAGCCTTCTAAATGGGGACCTAGAGATAGTCATGGGTGATCACTATCATTCACTGCACGGAGAATAATCCCAAGCACTCTGTGAGGCCTCCTCCATGCTGGTTTGTGTCATGTGATAGGCCCAAGAGCTGAAGGGCACACAGGAATCTGTCAGCAGCAGTCAGTTGCTTGGGTCGCAGACTCCAACACAGCCTGAAGGGCTTGAAAGAGTCAATACATTAGAGACTGGAAATGTGAAAGAATGAGAACAGCTTTGGGCGTGATAAATATACCTTTTACTTTACCAATTTGCTTTGTGGCTATGAGAAAATGCCCTGGAGGGATCTTTCCTAAACCAGACTGAGGTGTAGTGAACTTGAGAGTCACCTAGTCCAGAGGTTCATCGAGATGCAAGAAGCCCACGTGAGACAATATGAAGACCAATTACATTGCCAGAATTGATTATTATGTTCTCCTCTGAGTAAATGCACACTAGGGAGAAGGTCCACCACAAGGAAGATTTTTTAAGGATCTTTTCCTAAAGGCAGTGATTGAACTTTGAAGGAACAGTGTGGGAAGAGCGAGAATGCTGAATCTCACCTTCAAAACAAAAATCAAAACAAAACAAAACAAAAAAAATAAAAAATAAAAACAACAAAAACAAATAATAAAAAAACTGAGGATCGAAGTTTAACATTTATTACCTCAGGAAAAAAAGAACTACAAACTGGGCACTATGACAATATGACAGTAAAAATCTTCATAAATTTTATAGGCGGCCTATGTTTATTCATTTTGCTATTACCTTTCTTTTTACCTCTCTGTAATGATTCACAGTTTAACCCTTAAAATGAAAGACTGTGGTCTCTTAGGGAACAATTGGAAAGAAGAGGGTCAGAGATATCACATATTACTATTTCAATACAGTGAGACTTATAAAAAATATCTTTTGGAATTGAGGCATTTACATAGAGGAGGAGAGAGGGAGATTAGGCCCTGAGGCCCATGGAATATTAGGAAAAAAAAAAATAGGAAGAAAAATAATCAAGGAGTAACAAAGCCCAAGTGAGATAACTAGGATTTTAAAAAATTACTTACCATTCTATCTAGAGTGTTCTCTTTTTAAAAATGAGAATAATGCCCTTCTACTTCACAGTGTTTTCTTGTTGTTAAATTGTATAACATGTATTGTGCCTAGAATTGTTCCTGTCACATAATAATTCAGAGCAGAGCTTTTCTTGGCATACTCAACAAACACTGGTTACCATCTCCCTAGTAAATATTTATTTTGTTATTTGCTCATTTGTGGTGCTGAAATTTGCATTTTTTAAAATGTCAGGTCTTGGTACAATCTTGTGTGCGACCCTACCTCTCTTTCAAAGGAAAAACAGAGGCAGAAACTATCTGATCATTTTCGCCTATATGACTCTTTCTCACGACCCCATATGTATCCATAACCCAAGATTTTTAGGAAAGAAGTGTAATTCTTTAGGAAATCTGCAGTGCCATCTTTCACTTATGCAATGCCAGTGCAAGGATATCTGTGGAAATTCTCACACCTTTCGTCTAAATATTTAAAATTCGTAAATCAAGCAGACAAACTATTATATGAATTACATTTGTATCTCACCTTAATAAAATATCATCATAATAAAATTTTTACATATATTGAGCAATGATTTTATTTGATTAAAATTAAGCAAAATATCAAAACTTCTAAATTTATTTTTTATTGCACATGTCTGGGTGTTTTATTGATAGGTCACTGATGTTTGGATGAGTAATTAAAAATACATATATAATTTATTGTGCATTTGTTTCATAAAATTTATTTTTATTCTCTTCATTTCAACAAAATCACTAGTTATGTTGATAAAATCAGAATTTCCACATTATTTACATTTTATTGATAGTAATGGCTGACTAGGCACTTATTACTGAGCCACTGAAGTTTCTGGATAGTTTTTTTTTCTTTTAAGAGGATTTTCAGTTTGAAGAATCTGCTCTGTTAAGAAAGTAACAACTATATTTGTTGAGGAAATCCTTAAAGCCGTATTTACATTTAAAATGAACAAATAACTTTACATATGTTCAAACACAATAACTAGGTCACATGATAAAATGTCATTAAGCAGAAAATATTATAGACATTTTAATTTTCTTATAAATTTCTGCCATTTTATTGTATTTTTGTAACTTTTTGAAGCAGTATCTCTATCCACATATAATCAGTATCACACACACGTCATATATATTGTTTAGATTATATATGGGCATATACATATTTGTACAAATATGTATTTAAAATTTTAAAGTAATATGAAGTACTTAGTATTGCGGACTGTTTCTCAACTGCTCTTTATAAATGCCAGGCTCATTTGTGAGTACATCTGGAATACAAATTAGAAAACAAAGCAAAGCAAGCAAGTGGATGTTTGTCGCTACAAGAAAGTTATAATTCTTTATACAAGAAACAGCATTCATATTATCTTAAAAAAATGAACTTGACAAGTTAATACATGAATCATTTCTCTTACGTGAGTTCTCTATTCAAGTCTTCCTCCTACTCTAAAGCAGCATCCGTATTTGAAGTTATGACTGACACATCTCGCAAAGTTTCTGCTCATTCAGGCAATCACTAGACTGAATGCTGCTAGTCACAGGATAAGATGTTTGGGGTTGTGGGTTATCGTGTACCAGCACTAGGTACTGGATCCTGAGTGACAGAGGCACCCATGGGCATTTTAGTAAATGTATCTTGTGTGTTTGTGATATGTGGGGCCTTGTATAGTAGGGATCCCAGGGATGGGGATCCCAGTGGAGAAGAGTGTTATAATTGTGGTCAGATTTGCCCACTGAGAGGTAATGTTGGAGCAAAAAATTCACAGTAGAGAGAGTGAGACATGTGGCTGTGAGAGAGGAGGACATCCCAGGCTGAGGACAGCCAGAAACAATGCTATGAATCTGGGTTAGCACAGATGCCAGCGTGGCTGAATTTCCTGAGTAAAAAAGAGAGTGGGAGGATGCTGGACCTCAACTCTTCTTTTACTGTGAATGAGATGGATGGTCACTGCAGGGTTCAGGTCAGAGGGTTGGCATGATCTGACTTAGGTGTGACATTGGCAGCCAGAGAGTCATCTTAGTACAGCACGGCTCTAATCAACCAAACTTTTCTCCAGCCTTTGGCGACTCCCTACTGCCTAAAAAAGTAAAAATTCATTCTCTCTAGGCTACTCTTTAGGGACCTTCAGAATCTTGCACCAATCCGCCCCTGCTTTTAACAAGCCTAAAGCACTATTTAAACTTAAATATTTGCTCTTTCCTAAACATTCCCAAGTCACTGGCCTACTCTGCTCTACACCTTTTCTCCATTTAAAATGGCCTGTCTACTTCCTTTAATGTCATCTTGAACCTCGTCTCCTCCAGGGTAATCTTTGAAGCTCTCAGCCAGAAACAATCTGCATCACTTAAAGAGGCTTGCGCTTCTGCCCCACCTACATCAAATATCTTCTTTTTCCCTTTATCGGAATTATTATCCTCATACCTTAGCTCTTTTACTATTGAGTCAAAAATGCCGCTTTATTTTCCTTTGTATTTATTTCAGTCTGTTGAACCTAATATATAATTGATAAATGTTTTTGAGTAAATGAAAGAATGAAATGTCTTCTTTCCAGTTCAGCTCAATATGAAGGCAAGATCGTAGTTAAATCAAAAGAACGGAAGTAAATGTTCATTTAGATCTAGTCTAGATTTAGAATCATAATTCTAGACTAACGGACCCTGAATTTAAAATTCCTTTTGCATTTTTAAGAGTGTCCTAATGCATAGAAGATGATTATAGAATTAAGAAGGCTATACATAGCAAATTTTAAAAAAAACCTACAGTTCAGGATTTAGTATCCTATAATAAATGATAATGTCACATTTCACCTGAATATGTTTTAATGCTATAAAAGAATATTCATCCGAAGTAATATTACATTATTTCATATGTGTAGAACAGTGTTAGGCTTACAACTTCTATTTTTGTTATATTGAATTTAATATGACACAAAATTTCATCAGTTGTATAAATTTTGATAATTTATTATAGTTATGGATTTAAATTTTAAGCATTATAGCTTAACTTGTAGTATTTTATATCTTTTTCCAGATTACATATTTGTTTCTTTAGAATATTAACTATTTTTCTATACCTGAGCTTCTAGAGAGTCACTTGTCTCATTCACACAAAAATTTAATTTTCTTATCTTTCCTTAGCAAAGCAAATTCATCTAGGCAAATTGCAGTTGGACTTAGCTATCAAATGGAAATGTGTTTCATTGTTCCAAATAGGATAGTAAATCATGTCATTTTGTTTTTTTCTTTTAAAGATAATTTTCCTTAGACACCATAAACTTGTATAACATTACTAGAAAAAAAATTGTGCATAGTTATTTCCATGGAGTTGAGTGTTGAAAAACTCGAGACCATTAGTTATATTGGATATTGAGAGATGGTAACTAACTGTGATCCAAAATGCCAGAGAGTTTGTTTTTGGTGAGAAAGAAAGTGTGCAATTCAAGAAACTAAGAGAAATGCCATGAAAGAAGAAGGTTATAAAAATAGTCAAATTGTGAGAGAGAGAGAGAGCTCTTGGTGGATGCAATATCCACTTCTGACAAAAATGGGGAAATTTCTGTTGAATATGACAAGATGCTGTTAGAATTATAATAGCCTTTATTTTATTTTATTATTTTATTTTAACTTCTATTTTAAATTTAGTGGGCACAAGTACAGGTTTGTTACATAGGTTAAGATACGTCATGGGGGTCCGTTGTACGGATTATTTCATTACCCAGATATTAAGCCTAGTACCTGTTCGTGATTTTTCCTGATCCTCTCCCTCCTCCCACCTTCATCCTCCAAAAGGAACCAGTGTGTGTTGTTTCCTTCTATATGTCCATATGTTATCATTTAGCTCCCGTTTATAAGCAAGAACATGAGGTATTCAGTTTTCTGTTCCTTAGTTTGCTAAGGATAATGGCCTCCATCTCCATCCATATCACTGTAAAGGACGTGATCTCATTCTTTTTTATGGTTGCATACTATTCCACTGTGTATATGCACCACATTTTTTTCCACTCTATCATCGATTGGCATTTAGATTGATTTCATGTCTTTGCTATTGTGAATAGAGCTGCAATGAACATAAAAGCCTCATAAGCAGAGTAAACAGAATTATAATATTCTTATGAGAAGATGGTTCTCAACTGTTTTGGACACATTAGCTGATTAATATGTTGTTTCAATAGAGATATATTTGTTCTCTAACATTCGATTAAATATTAACACACTTAGAAATGGAACCACCACCTTGACTTGGGAGTGGTTATTATAAAGACTGAGAGTTATGAGCATAATTGAACATGACAGTACATAACACATAGTCAATCATTGTTCAATCTATTACTAGTCCATCAATGTTCAATCTATTACTAGTCCTGAGTAACAGTATAGAGCAATTATTTATTTTCCCTATCTACTTTCAAATCATCCACACGTCCTCCCTTTCCGTTATCATCCTTTCTCTTTGTTCTCTTCCCCTTGTTTTTCTCATTCCCATGGAGGCTTAGGGATCTTTTACTCCTCTTCTTTCCTTGTAGTCCTAATTTTCAGTAAATACTAAAAATGGAATGCAATACTTTGGATCTGGACACTGGGGCAGAGAGTAGAGATGGATTAGAACTGGTGACATTTCAAATTCTTCAGGCATCAAAGTGAAATGTTTACAAAATGAGCATGTCTTTCTTGTTAATATTGAATAACTCTTATGGAATAACTTCAGTGTGCTATTGTGCTAATTGAATCTTATTAACTTTCTTTCATCATACTAAAGATTCAGTCCTATTATTCTAGCTTGACACCAGCGAGAACTTCAAAAGCGGTGTGAAAAAGGACTCCACTCTAGAATAAGGATGAGTATGGGGAGAAAAACATATCCAGCGACATGGAGCTGTTAGAGGAAAGCAGAAAGAATTAACTGTGAGCATTATCTCAAAAAAGACAGAAACATTAAGCATGTAATTTAAAGTACAGAACTGAGTTACACTAGTTTGAAGCTAATTCATGACAAAGCCAGGCCACGGTATTCAGGATACTGACCCAGAACCCTCAGACCATAAAACACATTGGTTAAGGATTCGTACTTCAAATACTTCTTCTGAATTACAACAACGTAGTATAAATTTGTCAGTAAGTTTGTACTTAAAATAATTAGAAAAGATGGCACCCAAAAGCTAAAAACCATAGTTTAAAAATATAAATATAAGTCTGTAAGTAAGAGCTAGTGCAGACAAGGATTACAGTCGCATATCCATTGCAATATTTGAAATATCACTGATTTAATGGAGTTCTGGTTAATTACCTGACATAATTGTGTGTGTCAGTTATTAGTATTTTCCCAATGAGCTAGTAGTAACATACAGAAAATTGTGTAGACTTCAAGTTTAAAAAATACTTTTAAAAGTGACATTTCTTTTGCACAGCAGCTGCAAACTGAAAGTGTTAATATCTTTCACAAGTTATCAATGTATGTTTTCATGTTTTGTGTTACTCCAAGGAAAGAACCAATATATAGTTCTAGCATATACAAAATAAACAAACAAAAAATAATGGGTTTAATATTTTTTGGCCACCAGTAGATCATATATGCTGCATTTGCTCCCTGCTTTATTAGTGATTAAACTGAAATTTTTTGCAGCCCCTTGTAAATAGAAAAAAATAGCTATAAGAACATTCAGCCATTATTTTCCTGATATATTTTTATAGTATTTTAATTATGAATACTGAACCTATCAAATCAACTAGATTATCTTCATTTTGTGTTTAAAAGAAGCCCAATCCATCCAATGCATTTGCTTTAAGAAATAGAAAATAACTTTTAGAAATCACAAAGATTGAAGCAGATTTAAAGTCATAACCAAAATCAATCATCTTTAAGAAAACACGCTTCTATTTAATTGGTTTAAGAAAATGTCAAATTTCACTTTTAGTTACTAATATAAAAAGAATTCACTTTTCTTTAAAGAATGTGCTCTATATTCCATTTTGTATAAGCTAGTTCTTTAAATTAGATTGTGCACCAATTAGATATCATGAAATAAGCAATGAAGTTAAAGCAGGACCTTGTGTTCTCCTTCCTATACTACTATCAATCGGCTTTGCATCCTTGAGGTTGCAGGTCACTCTCAAAACATCAGCTCTTTAAGCTGGTGGTATGAAGTTGTTGCCTTCTGAAACTTTTACATGGAAATCTAGGTTTCTAAATAAGCATCTCAAAATGACAATTGGTGGGGTATGCAGAGAGAGACAGGTTGGACCAAAGAGGGTAATTTTATTTTATTCTTATACATTTTGAGGTTTCACTTATAATTTTTTGGGGGAAAATGCTGTACCACCAAAACCCTATTTATCTATTTATCTTTAAAATTTAAATTTGGTTTATATCTTTTTAATTTATTGACTTACATATAATGCTGAGGTATGATAGAGAAGTTAGGATAGAATAATCAAAGGCAAATAGTAAAATAACATTTTCAATGTAAACAAAAAATAGGTTTTTAAAAATATATTCCAAATTTTTCCCTAAGTATTTTCTTTTATAAAATGTTTTCATAATCAAATAAGTTTATAAAATGCTTCTAGATTTGCAATGTACATTAATTGATTGAAGACTCTGAGAAGTCTTTTATATTTTATTCAACACAGGGTTTCCCAGCCTTATTTTATGACAGAACTTTATTTTAGCATAATATATATTATGTTACTACTCACTTATGGACACACACTGCCATAGGAAAATAGAGCCAATACTTGGTTAAATCACCAAAAACACTTATGAGCTTTACATCCCCTATTTTCCGATGTGGATATCTTAGGTTTTTGTTTTAATACCATACAAAATACTGCCTGACATACATAAGCTTTCTAATATTCATCAAAAATGACAAGGTAGAATACAACACAGAGAACCACAGACTGAATGAACAGTTGTGAGTTTCTTTTTGTGTCGTGTCTTTTTAATAATAGAAATATAATCCACTCACAGACAAGAGTGCAGGAAACGCTCTATATCTTGATCTTGGTGGTAGCTATTTAGGGGCTTACCCACGTGAAAACTCACCAGCCTGCATGCTGGAGATTTTAATATTGCCACGGAAATGCTATGTATTCCTATTTACCTGCCATAGGAATAATATGTATTTATTAATAAAGGAAAGTGAACTAAATGCTTTAGATGAGAAAATCTCATTTATTAGTGACCTTACAAAGTGTCAGCCTTTTTCACATTAAACATTTTATAAATATTTAACTATTAGTCTAAATATTTGTAATTTTAATGAAGTGTGACTCTTGCATAGGTGATATGCACTAGCATTTTCACTAACTACAGCATAAGTAGTATTTAAAAACTCTCTTCCTATCATCTATATCTTTTCCCTCCCCATTTAGCTAGAAAAGAGGATTTTGAATGTTCTCAATACAAAGAAATAATAAAAGTTTGAGGTAATGCATATACGAACTACCCTGGTTTGCTCAACACATTGTATACATGCATCAAAAATCACTCTATCTACCATAAATACAGAAAATTATTACATGTCAACCCAAAATAAAAGAAAATATAAAACTACACAGAAAAGGAAATAAGGGAAAAAAGAAAGGTATACTACAAAAATTACTTAAGGAGGAAAGAAAGCAGTAAAAGAGGAGCTGAGGAACAAAAAAAGATATATGGCATATGAAAACAACTAAAATGGCAGAATAAAGTTCTTCCCTATCCCTAATTACATTAAATGTAGGTTGATTAAACTCTCCAATTAAAAAGCATTGATTGGCATAATATAGTAAAACAAAACAAATAAAAAACATGATTCATCTATATGCTTCTTCAAGCAATTTACTTCAGATCCCAAAACATACAGAGTTTGAAATCAAAAAGACGGAAGAAGAAGATATCGCATGTAAACATCAACCAAAAGAGAGCTGGGGTGTCTGTATGAATACGAGTCAAAATAGACAAACATTTTTGCAAGAGATAAGGAGGCACATTATGTATTAATAAGAAGTTAAACCCATCAAGAAAATATAATAAATATATTTGCACATAATAAGACAGACCCAAAATAGATAAAGTGATCAGAATTTGTGAGATAAATAGAAAGTTCTATAATAATAGTTACAGACTTCAGTACTCAACTCTCAATAATGGATACAACAACTAGACAGAAAATGAACAAGAAAATACAGGACTTGAACAACACATATTATTAGAAGAACTTTTCACCCAACGACAGCAGAATACATATTCTTCTTTAGTGTACATGGAACATTCTCTAGGATAGGCCATATGTTGAGGCCAAAAAACAAGTCTTAGTAAATTTTTTAAAACTGAGATCATACAAAGTACAGCATCTTCTCCTATTACCTGGAACTGAACTAGATCTCAATAACAGAAAGAACATTGAAAAATGCAGAAATATATGCAAATAAAACAACATACTCCTACATAACCAATGCGTCAAAGAAGAAATCATAGGGAAGTTTAAAAATACTTCGAGAGGAATGAAAACAAAACTAAACACACCAAAACTTACAGAAGTGAGAGAAGGCAGTGTTCAGATAAAAATTTATAGTTGTCAATGCAGGCATTAAACAAGAGAAAAGATCTCAAATCAATGACTTAAATTTACATTTTAAGGAACTAGACAGAAAATGGCAAACTAAACCCAAAACTGGTATAACAAAGAACGCAATAAAGCTTAGAGAGGAGATAAATAAAATAAAACAACAGAGAAAAATCAAGGAAACCAAAATTTAGTTATTTGAAATTAAAAGCAAAATTGACAAACTGGTAGCTAGGCTAAGACAAAAAGAGAAAAGACAGAAATAACTAAAATCAGAAATGAAGGTGGAGACAAATTACCACTAACCTTACAGAAGCTTTAAAAAAAGATTATAAGAGAACACTATGAACAATTGTACACCAACAATTTAAGTAAACCCATTAAAATAGACAGACTCCTAGAAACACGCAAACTACCAAAACTGACTCAAGAATAAATAGAAAATCTGAACAGAGTTATAACAAGTAAAGAGATTACAATCATAACCAAAAACTTATAACACAAAAAGTTCAGGACCTGACGGATTCACTGGTGAATTCTACCTAGCATTTAAAGATTTAACCAGTCATTTTCAAGCTCTTCCAAAACATCGAAGAGGAGGAAATATTCCCTGACTTGTTTTATGGGGCCAGTTTTACCCTAATACCAAAGGCCAAATAATCAGTATCTTGGAAGCGGCAATGATTTTTTAAATATTACCATATCACCCAGAAATTTCACTTCAAGATACCTGGAAGAATCGAAAGCAGGTAGTCAAATATGTGTATACAAATGTTCATAGCAGCGCTGTTCACACTAGCCAAAAAGTAGAAATAGCATAAGTGTCCATTAATAGCTGAATAGATAAGCAAAATGTGATATAACCATGCAATGGGATATTATTCAACTATAAAAAGGGATGAAGTGCTGATACATGGAGAAACCTTTAAAACATTATGCTAAGTAAAAGAAGACACACAGAAAAGGTCACGTATTTATGATCCCATTTATATGAAATATCCAGAATAGGTAAATTCCCAGTGAGTAAAAGCAGATAAGCAGTTGCTAGGAACTGGCAGCACGGAAGAATGAGAGTGACTATCTAGCTGGGTGTGATACTCCCATTCAAAGTGATGAAAACATTCTAAAACTAGATATTGGTGATAGTTACATGACATCATGAATGTGCTTAATGACACTGAATTGTGCACTTTAAAATGGTTAAAATGGTAAATTTCATGTGATACATATTTTACTAAAATAAAAAAAAGCAAAAAACAAAACCCACAATGAATCCCTGTCAATTTGTAGCCTTTTTTATCATTAAATACAAGGAAGAAAAAAAACCTTTGAAAGCAATTTGATAAATCATTCTGTATATTTACTTCCTACCAATGTCTTGTATTTGTTTTGCTCACACCTAGTTTGATGGAAAAATTGTAAGTTACCATTCCAAAGCATTCAAGCAAGTTTTGAGTACAGGCAATTTTTTTTGTCCTTTAATTTTATTATTTTGCATATAATTTATTTAAGACATTTACATGTAAATATATATGTTCAAAAACATCTTTATAGAGTGATGCGACTAGAATATACAGTTCTGAGAAGAAACTATCACCAAGCCTTTTCTCATCTAGGGTGTAAAAACTCCACATGTAAAAAGACTTGTGTACATTCATAACTTTGTCCACAGTGCCTAGAAATAGTGCCTGGCACATACTCAATTCTCAATAAATATCTATGACAAAGTAATGAATCAAGAAAAATGGTTTTCTCCTTTAACAGGAGGGCATAAAAAACATGCAAAAGTGTTTAAAAATATGTATCCACTATATATTACAGCGCTTATATAATGTTCTTTATGATGATATAATACACTTTCCAATAATGTATTTCTTTTTGTTTTGCTCATGTCTTTCTGTATTATATATATTATTTAGAGCTTCATGAATATACTTTATGTATTTTAACATATATTATAGCATATATAAATATATATTATAGTAAATACTTGATTTAGGACTTTAAATCAATAGTCATTTGAAATCATCTTGTAGAAGGTGCACAGTTCTCTAAGAAAACCACAAGACAAAATGAATGGCACTTTTCATATTTTATAAGCTTAATTATGGGCCAACATTTGCAAGGCAATAGCAAAATGAAAATATTTAAGTAGAACTTACGTATTATCTTATTCTCATGTGTCAACTTGCTTTTGATTATCAACATTGTTTGTACAAGCATTTCTGTTAAGTCTGCAAACTGTAAAATGTGATCGATATGGGTATGTATATTCTAGATTACCAAAGGCTAAATGATATACTTGTCTTTTAAAATAGTTTCCATTCTAATCCTTGCCTGCCAGTTACTTAGATCTTTCATTTAAAATGCCTGTTTTTCTTGAAACTTTGCTTGTGTGGTCTGACCAAGTGTAAACTGTCTTCAGGGCAAATGAGGGAGGAAAAACAAAATTACCTCAGTTAATTCCAAGAAAGGAAAATATACACATTGTATGCTTTTTATTTTAATCAGATTAAGAACAGGCATTGATGCCCCATCAGCATTTTGAAAGTCTTACACTATGCCTGTTCTAGAGTCAGTGTAGCCAGCAGAAACAATAAGAGCTTTGAAACCAAAAGAATCTTCATTTCAGTAAAATTGTTACCACATTTGACTGAGAGATCTTGGACAACTGCTTTTCCCATTCATGGCTTTGTTTTCCTTATTGGTAGGTACATAAAATAGCAATACTCATGTGAAAGTGGTAATAAATTATCAGACTTACAGTTTTACAAGACAATACTAGTAATTATTATTGTCTTGTAAAGTTCTCAAATATGGACATGAGGAATGAGCTCATTTCATACAAACACAGACAATACTAATTTTAGACTCACTCTTCACCTTTACAAGCCCATTCTTTTCCATTTTCAGCAATCACTACAAAATTTAACAGCTGTCGGTGTCATGGAATAGACACTATTTTCAAAGGGCCAATAAGTTGCAAATATTTTATACTACGAATCATTTAAGATGATTATTAGCTCTTTATTTTCATATTTTAACTTATATTTTGAGTCATTTTATTTTCATTACTGCTAAACTACACTACTCACCAGTTCCCCAAAGGTAGGGCAGCAGTTACCTCAATTTAAATCTGCAAATCTCTGATGAATCAGCTACAGTTTGCTTTTAATAGTAGTTTTCTGCTAAAACTCTCAGCCTGTGTTCAGGCATTGGACTCATTCAGTGTCTTTGAACCCTGACTTGTCTGAGTTCTGGGATGGAAAATGTTCTGTAGACTGATGTTCTTTATTCATTTTCAGGCTGGCTTTGACTGTCAATTTGCCATGATCATCTACCATTTAACCTATGGCAGCAGCAATTCAGATACACAAATATAAAAATGTAGTGAGTTATCCAACTTTTTGTGAAAAATTTGTGAACAGAGAAATGTCCTCTCTCACAGGAAGACAATAAATATAACCAAGCTTTAGCTTGAGAGAGTTGAAACTTAAACATACCTGAAGCTTTTTTTTTTTTTTTTCCTTGACATGGATTCTCGCTCTGTCACCAGGCTGGAGTGCAGTGGTGAGAACTCTGCTCACCGCAACCTCCGACTCTCTGGTTCAAGCGATTCTTCTGCCTCAGCCTCCCGAGTAGCTGGGACTACAGGCATGCGCCACCACGCCCAGCTAATTTTTGTATTTTTAGTAGAGACGGGGTTTCACCATGTTGACCAGGATGGTCTCGATCTCCCGAACTTGTGATCCACACACCTCGACCTCCTAAAGGGCTGGGATTACAGGCGTGAGCCACTGCACCGGGCACACCTGAAGCTTCTTTTACTTTCTCCACAAGGGAACAGCTTCCTTTTCTTCCCACCTAGCTAATTCAACTGAGCATGATCACTTCACATCCTTATGACACACTGATGTCTACTCATTATATGATTCATGGTTTTCTACTGATGCCAAGAAGGAACTTCATAAGGTAATAACTTTATAAATTAAAAATAGAAAACAGTTAATTGGAATTTTCAACAAATTATTTGACCTGATTTTCATAGGAATATTTAAATCCCTCATGGAAGTCATTTGAGACATACCATTTTCAAGAAAAAAAATCCCAAAATAATTACATTATTGAATTGGACAAAGTTTTAAAAATGAAATTTACATTAGTAGGGCAGAATAAATGAAATAAACAGATTTTAGTCAGAACATACTCCAAAATTCATAAATTAGGTACTACCCCATCAACATTATGGAAATAGCATAAGAAGGAATTTTTACATTGAGAAAACATTCAGACTCTCTGAGACAATATTCTACAAAGGAACAGGTAAAAGTGAAACTTGAAAGCATGATTTTAAAACAAACTGGTTTGAACACAACTGTTTCTTTGAGTTATAAGATTTGTTATACCATCACAACTATGTATCTGTTTCTATATATATACTTTATATAATTTACATATAATCATTGTTATAAAGTATATATATAATATATATAAAACTATATATATATAAATATATATATCTCAAACAATGGTTATAATTATTTTAGTTATTTATTTAGAAACAGGGTTTTCCTCTGTTCCCCAGGCGGGAGTGCAGTGGCATGATCACAGCTCACTGCAGCCTCCAACCCTTTGACTCAAGCAATCCTCCTGCCCCCGCCTCCTGACTAGTTAGGACTATAGGTCATTGGCACCATGACTGGATAATTTTTAAAAAATTTTTTTTGTAGAGACAAGGCCTCACCATGTTGCCCAGGCTGGTCTTGAACTCCTGGCCTCAAGTGATCCTCCCACTTTGGCCTCCCAAAGTATTGGAATTACAAGTGTGAGCTGCCACACCCAATTTGTTATAATAATAATTTTTAAATGTCTTGATATTGAAACCTCCTTTCAGAATATCATGAAGGAAATAAAATGTATTTTTTAAATTTTTAATTGACAAATAAGATTGCATATACTGAAAGTATACAGTGTGATGATTTCATGTACATGTATATTGTGTAATGATTACCACAATCAAATTAATACACCCATCATTACCTGTGCTGTACCTTAAATACCCAGAACTTGTTCATCTTTTAACTAAAAGTTTGTACCTTTTAACAAACATCTCCCTGTTTCCTCCACCCTCCAGCCCCCGGTAACTACTATTCTACTCTCGGCATGTATAAATTTCCTATTTCTAGATTCTATGTAAAGGGAGATTATGCAGTATTTGCCTTTCTGTGCCTGGGTTATGTCACTTAACATATTTTCTCTAGGTTCATCCACGTTCCCACAAATGGCAGAATTTTCTTTATTTTTATTGCTGAATAATATGCCATTACATTCATGCATACACATACACGACACATTTTCCTTATCCATTCATTTGCGAATCATGCTTAGGTTGTTTCCATATCTTGGCTATTATGAATGATGCTGTGTGAACATGGAGTTGCAGCTATCTCTTCAACACACTGATTTAATTTCCTGTGTGTATATATATATATATATATATATATATATATATATATAGAAGTGGCATCGCAGAATCCTATTGTAGTTATCTTTTTCCTTTTTTGAGGAACCTCAATACTGTTTTCCATATGGCTATACCAATTTACATTCCCATTAACAATGCAAAGGGTTCCCTTTTCTCCACTCCCTCATCAACACTTGTTATCTTTTGTCTCTTTGATAATAGCCTGCCTAACAGGTGTGAGGTGATATCTTATTGTGGTTTTGATTTGCGTTTCTCTGATGAGGAAAGAAAGACCTACCCTCAATGTGGGTAGGCACCATCCAGTCTCTGCCAGCGTAGCAAGAACAAGGCAGGAAGAAGTAGGTGGGAGTCTTCTGTCTTTCATTTTTCGCCGGTGTTGAGTGGTTCCTTATGTTCCTCCTACCTTTGGACGGAAGACTCCAGCTTCCACGGCGTTTGGATTTTTTTTTTTTTTTTTTTTTTTTTTTTTGAGACGGAGTCGCTCTGTCGCCCAGGCTGGAGTGCAGTGGCGTGATCTCGGCTCACTGCAAGCTCCGCCTCCCGGGTTCCCGCCATTCTCCTGCCTCAGCCTCTCCGAGTAGCTGGGACTACAGGCGCCCGCCACCACGCCCGGCTAATGTTTTGTATTTTTTAGTAGAGATGGGGTTTCACCGTGGTCTCGATCTCCTGACCTCATGATCCGCCCGCCTCGGCCTCCCAAAGTGCTGGGAATACAAGCGTGAGCCACCGCGCCCGGCCGGCGTTTGGATTCTTAAACTTACACCAGCGGTGTGCTGGGGGCTCTCAAGATTTCAGCCACAGACTGACGGCTGTACTGTTAACTTCCCTGCTTTTGAGGCTTGTGGACTCAGACTGAGGTACTACTGGCTTCATTCTTCCCCAGCTTACACACGGTGTGTTGGGGGATTTCGCCTTGTGATTGTATGAGCCAATTCTCCCTAATAAACTCTCTTTCATATACATTTATCCTATTAGTTCTGTCTCTCTGGAGAACGCTAATATATCTTATTGAAGAGATTTTCTTTTCCTCATGTCTTTTCTCGGCATCCCTATCAAAGATTAGTTGACCATACACGTGGTGGTTTGTTACTGTGCTTTCTATTCTGTTTTATTGGTCTGTGTGTCTGTTTTTATGCCAGTAGTATAATGTTTTAATTATAATAGCTTTAAAGTATACATTGAAGTCAAAGTGTGTGATGCCTCCAGATTTGTTCTTTCTCAAATTTCTTTGACTACTCGGGGTACCCGAATTTTAAAAATTTATCTTTCTGTGAATAATGCCATTGGAATTTTGATAGGGATTGTACTGAATCTGTAGATCACTTTGGGAAGTATGGACATTTAAAAAATACTAATTCTTCCAACACAGGTATATGGGATACCCTTCTACTTATTTTTGTTGTCCTCATTTTTTTTCAACAATTTCTTATAGTTATAGTACAAATCCTTCACCTCTTTGGTTAAATTTATTCCTAAGTATCGTATTCAATTGTTTGTTTGTTTGTTTGTTTGTTTTTCTGAGATGGAATCTTGGTCTGTCGCCCAGGCTGGAGTGCAGTGGCACAATCTCGGCTCACTGCAACCTCTGCCTCCCGGTTCAAGTGATTCTCCTGCCTCAGCCTCCGAGTAGCTGGGATTATAGGCACCCACCACGACACCAGGCTAATCTTTTTAAATTTCAGTAGAGATGGGGTTTCTTCATGTTGGCCAGGCTGGTCTTGAACTCCTGACCTCAGGTGATCCGCCCACCTCGGCCTCCCAAAGTGCTGGGATTACAGGCGTGAGCTACTGTGCCTGGCCTGTATTCTTTCTGATGCTATTATAAATGGACAATTTACTCTACTCAGTTTCTTATTCAGACGGTTTGTTTCAAGGGTATGGAAATGCAAGTAATTTTTGTATGCTGATTCTGTATCTTGCAAATTTACTGTATTTGTGTATAAATTGTAACTTTTTTTGGTTGAGTCTTTAGTGTTTTCTATATGTCATTGGCAGACAAAATAATTTTATTTATTCTTTCCTAATTTGGGTGACATTTATTTCTTTTCGTTCTCTAATTGCTCTGGCTAGGATATTCAGTACTATGTTGAATAGAAATGGTGAGAGTGGGCACCCTTGTCTTGTTCCTGATCTTAGAGGAAAAGCTTTCAGCCTTTTACTGTTGAATATGATGTTAGCCATGAGATTGTCACATATGGCTTTTATTATGTTGAGAATTATTTCTTCTACACCTAATTTGTTGTGACTATTTTACCATGGAAGGCTGTTGAATTTTGTTAATGCTTTCTCTTCATCTATTGAAATACGAATTTTATCCTTCATTCTGTTAATGCAGTGCATCACATTTATTAATTTGTATGTGTTGAATTATCCTTACATCCCTGTGATGAATCTAACTTGCTCATGATGAATGATTCTTTTAATGTGCTATTAAATTTAGTTTTCTAGAAATTTATTGAGAATTTTTGCATCTATATTCATCAACATGTTGGCCTATAATTTTCCTTTCTTGTAGTATCCTTATCTGGCTTTAGTATTAGGGTAATCCTTGCATGATAAATTGAGTTTGGAAATGTTTCCTCATCTTCTGATTTTTGGAAGCATTCGAGAAGGATTTGTGTTAATTCTTCTTTAAATGTTTGGTAGAATTTGCCCATGCCTATGCCCTGAATGGTATTGCCTAGGTTTTCTTCTGGGATTTTTTATGGGTTTGCGTCTTTCATTTAAGTCTTTAATCCATCTTGAGATAATGTTCGTATAAGGTGTAAGGAAGGGATCCAGTTTCAGCTTTCTACATATGGCTAGCCAGTTTTCCCAGCACCACTTATTAAATGGGGAATCCTCACCCCATTTCTTGTTTGTGTCAGGTTTGTCAAAAATCAGATGGTTGTAGATGTGTGGTATTATTTCTGAGGGCTCTGTTCTGTTCCACTGGTCTATATATCTGTTTTGGTACCCAGTGCCATGCTGTTTTGGTACCCAGTGCCATGCTGTTTTGGTTACTGTAGCCTTTTAGTATAGTTTGAAGTCAGGTAGCATGATGCCTCCAGCTTTGTTTGTCTTGCTTAGGATTGTCTTGGTGATGCGGGCTCTTTTTTGCTTCCATATGAACTTTAAAGTAGTTTTTTTTTCCAACTCTGTGAAGAAAGTCATTGGTAACTTGATGGGGATGGCATTGAAATCTATAAATTACCTTGGGCAGTATGCCCGTTTTCATGATATTGATTCTACCTATCCATGAGCATGGGATGTTCTTCCATTTGTTTGTGTCCTCTTTTATTTCGTTGAGCAGTGGTTTGTAGTTCTCCTTGAAGAGGTCCTTCACATCCCTTGTAAGTTGGATTCCTAGGTATTTTATTCACTTTGTAGCAATTATGAATGGGAATTTACTTATGATTTGGCTCTCTGTTTTTCTGTTATTGGTGTATAGGAATGCTTGTGATTTTTGCACATCAATTGTGTGTCCTGAGACTTTGCTGAAGTTGCTTATCAGCTTAAGGAGATTTTGGGCTGAGATGATGCGGTTTTCTAAATATACAATCATGTCATCTGCAAACAGGGAAAATTTGGTTTCCTCATTTGCTATTTGAATACCCTTTATTTCTTTCTCTTGCCTGATTGCCCTGGCTGGACCTTCCAACACTATGTTGAATAGGAGTGGTGAGAAAGGGCATCCTTGTCTTGTGCCAGTTTTCAAAGGAAATGCTTCCAGTTTTTGATCATTCAGTATGATATTGGCTGTGGGTTTGTCATAAATAGCTCTTATTATTTTGAGATACATTCCGTCAATACTTAGTTTATTGAGAGTTTTTAGCATGAAGTGCTGTTGAACTTTGTCAAAGGCCTTTTCTGCATCTATTGAGATAATCATGTGGTTTTTGTCGTTGGTTCGGTTTATGTGACGGATTATATTTATTGATTTGCATATGTTGAACCAGCCTTGCATCCCAGGGATGAAGCCAACTTGATCGTGGTGGATAAGCTTTTTGATATACTACTGGATTCGGTTTGCCAGTATTTTATTGAGGATTTTCACACCGATGTTCATCAGGGATATTGGTCTAAAATTTTCTTTTTTTGTTTTGTCTCTGCCAGACTTTGGTATCAGGATGATGCTGGCCTCATAAATGGTTTAGGGAGGATTCCCTCTTTTTTTATTGATTGGAATAGTTTAAAACACCAAAAGCAATGGCAACAAAATCCAAAATAGACAAATGGTATCTAACTAAACTAAAGAGCTTCTGCATGGGAAAAGAAACTATCATCAGAGTGAACAGGCAAGCTACAGAATGGGAGAAAATTTTTGCAATCTACCCATCTGACAAAGGCCTAACATGCAGAATCTTCAAAGGACTTAAACAAATTTACAAGAAAAAAACAAACAACCCCATCAAAAAGTGGGCAAAGTGTATGAACAGACACTTCTCAAAAGAATACATTTATGCAGCCAACAGACACATGAAAAAAGGCTTATCATCACTGGTCATCAGAGAAATGCAAATCAAAACCACAATGAGATACCATCTCATGCCAGTTAGAATGGCGATCATTAAAAAGTCAAGAAACAACAGATGCTGGAAAGGATGTGGAGAAATAGGAATGCTTTTACACTGTTGGTGGGAGTGTAAATTAGTTCAACCATTGTGGAAGACAGTATGGCAATTACTCAAGGATCTAGAACTAGAAATACCATTTGACCCAGCATTCCCATTACTGGGTATATACCCAAAGGATTATAAGTCATGCTACTATAAAGACTTATGCACACGTATGTTTATTGTGGCACTATTCCCAATAGCAAATACTTGGAAGCAACTCAAATGTTCATCAGTGATAGACTGGATTAAGAAAATGTGGCACATATAACATCATAGAATACTATGCAGCATACAAAAGAATGAGTTCATGTCCTTTGCAGGCACATGGATGAAGCTGGAAACCATCATTCTCAGTAAACTGTCACAAGGACAGAAAACCAAACACCACATGTTCTCACTCATAGGTGGGAGCCGAACAATGAGAACACATGGACACAGGAAGGGGAACATCACACACCAGTGCCTGTCGGGGAGTGGAGGACTGGAGGAGGAATACCATTAGGAGAAATACCTAATGTAAATGACGAGTTGAGGGGTGCAGCAAACCAACATGGCACATGTATACCTACGTAACAAACCTGCACGTTGTGCACATTTATCCTAAAACTTAAAGTATAATAAAAAAAAAAAGAAGAAAAAACTAAAAACAAACAAGCAAAAAAAATGTTTGATAGAATTAACCTATGAGGTTATCTGGTCCTGGGCCTTTCTTTCGTAGGAATATTTTGATTACTAATTCATTCTTCTTACTTATTACTTTTGTATTCAGATTTTCTATTTCTTAATGATTCAGTCCTGGTAGGTTGTATGTTTCTAGGAATTTGTTCATTTCTTCTAAGTTATCCAGTTTGTTAGCCTATAATTGTTTGTAGTAGTCTCTTATGATCCTCTGTTTCATATGATATCAGTCGTAATGTCTCCTCTTTTTTTCATTTGAGTCTTCTCTAATTTTTTTCTTGGTTAGTCTTTCTAAAATTTTGTTAACTTTGTCAATCCTTTTAGAAAACCTAACATAATTTTCTTGATCCTTTCTATTGTCTATGTAGCCTCTATTTCATTTAATTTTTTCTAAACTTTATTATTTTCTTCCTCTGTTGACTTTCGGCTTAGTTTTTTTTTTTCTTTTTCTGGTTTCTTGAGGTGTGAACTTAGATTATTTATTTGAGATAATTCTGTTTTATTTATGTATACATTAATTGCCATAAACTTCCCTTTTAGCACTGCATCCCACAAGTTTTGGTATGTTGTATTTCTATTTTCATTTGTCTCAAATAGTTTTTGACTTCCCTTTCAATTTATTTTTAATCCATTTTTTGTTCAGAAGCATGTTATTTCACTTCCACATATTTGTAAATTTTCCAAAATTCCTCCTTTTTAGTTTTATATCATTGTGGTAAAAAAGGTACTTGAGATGATTCCAATCTTCTTAAATTTATCAAGACTTGTTTTGTTCCCCAACATGTGACCTATACAGAAGAATGATATTTGTGTGCTGGAGAAAAATATATATTCTCCTGATCTTAGATGGAGTGTTCTATATGTTTTTTAGGTGCTTTTGGTTTATTATTGTGTTATTCAAGTCCAGATTTTCCTTACTGATTTTCTGCCTGGGTGATCTATCCAATGTTGAAGATAGGTTACTCAAGTCTACTATTATTATTGTATTGCTGTCTATTTCTCCTTTAATTCTGTTAATATTTGCTTTATATATTTAGGTGCACTGGTGTTGGGTGCATATTTATTTATGGTTTTTATATTCTCTTGATAACTTAATCCCTTTATCATTATATAGTGGCCTTACTTGTATCTTCTGACAAAGTTTGACAGAAATTCTATTTTGTCTGAAATAAGTACAGCCTTCCTTGCTCTTTTTTGGTTACCATTTGCGTGGAATATCATTTTTTTCCCTCCATTTTTAGCCTATTTGTGTCCTTAAGGCTAAAGTGAGTCTCTTGAAGGCAGCATGTTGCCTTATCTTGGTGTTTTATCAATTCAATTATTCTACGTCTTTTGATTGAAAAATCCAATCTGTTTACATATAATTATTGATATATAAGGACTTACTGTTGCTATTTTGTAAATCATTTACTGCATGTTTGTAGTTCTTTGATTCCTTTCTTCCAGTATTGCTGTCTTACTTTGTAATTGGTTAAATTTTTGTAGCGGTATCCTTTGATCACTTTCACTTTACCTTTCATGTATCTAATAGAAGATTTTTTTGTGTGTGGTTACCATGGGGCTTATATAAAACTTCTTATAGTTATTATATATATGTATATATATAATTATTATTCCTTAAGTTCTAGGGTACATGTGCAAATGTGCAGGTTTGTTACATAGGTGTACATATGCCATGTTGGTTTGTTGCACCCATCACCTCGTCATTTACATTCTTTATTATATTTTATTTTAAGATAACAACTTCAATCCCATACAAAAACTCTAGAGAAATGAAATACTTAAAGAAAACTCTATGTTCCTGTGGTTACTTTATTAGAGAGTCTTCAGCTCTTACGTGTTTGAAAAGCAGCATAGGAAGAAAGCCGCTAGAGTCAGATAGTTTACTGCAAGAAGAACACAGAAGACATCTAGACCACAGTAAATCTTACTATTCTATAAACTTTTCTACTACAGTCAGATTTTTAAAAACTAACTTTGATTTTCTGAAAAATTCTTCAGTAGGTAATTTATTCAGAGGAAAATAAATATGTTTCCAAATCAGAGATGGGGAGTCACAGATACTTCAAATGGGATTGGGAAGAGGGGAGACTCCACCTTTATTTCCCACCTAGTTGTAATCCAAGTGAAAAGAACAATGTGGGAAAAGGTAAGAAGTTTATCAAAGGACAACACTGAGCTCATATTTCACTCAATAAAAGAAGATAATGAAGGTTTAATACCTGAAGAAATTTTATAGAAATCATAGAGGGCTATATATTTTTATTGTCGCTTACAAGTAATCTCAAGTGGAAAAGATAGAATCTCTTATAATTGTGGTTGAGGACTAAATAAATCTTTTTTTTAAATTTAAAGACCATGATTAAGACTTTTGTCAAGTCAAAACACTTCTTTATGAAGAATCCCAAGAAGAAGAAATACGAACAGAAAGAAAAAATAGAAAAACAAGAGATAGAAAATTACATTGAGCAAAAATTGTTTTCTTACACGAGTAAATAAAATACATGCTTTTCATAAGGAGAAAAACAAAGTAATGTGCAAAAAAATAAAACCTCTTTACTGTCATTATAAAGCTGAAAAAGACAAATTTGAGAATAGGGACGCATGAAAAATAGTGACAGAACCCAGGGGCCAGTTATGAAAATGGCACTAATCCTAAAGGAATGTCTGGAAAAATGTTTCCAATGGAAGCTGGTGAATGGCTGTACCCGTAGTGAAAATGAAAGTAGGGAGCAACAGCCAGCCAAGGGAGGTGCATCAGAGGGAACATTCCGCTGGCCAGAACAAATGATGAAAGCTGAGCAGCCATACTCAGTGCCAGGTCTGGGACAGTCTGGAGAGAGAGGAAGCCAAGGTGGAGCCCAAGTAGGTAGGAAAAATATACCAAAATTCCAAGTTATAAAAAGCAAAAACTGAAAGGTCATTTCGGTATCCCTTACTCTTTAGTTGATGAATATCATTGTTGAATATTAACGTAATGCTTAGGAAGAACATATCTTGGATGACATGACCAAAACTAACTTGAGAAGGGATTGTTTTAAAATCACTTAGCACTTCATTTACTCAACTAATATTTTGATAGAGCTTTTTTTTTTCTTTTTCTTTTTTTCTTCTAAGCACAGGGCTAGGTTTTTGAGATACAAAGTTGAAAAGGAAGTCAGGGTAAGAAACCTTTTTAAGAAGGTTAGACAAGACTAATTATCAAATACTGCAAAGTAATAAGATCAAATTTAGAAGTGTTCATTGGATTTGGAAATTAGAAGACGGTGGGTAATTTTACCAGGAGCAGCGTTAGTGAATGATAGGGATAGAAAGAAGATTATGGAGAACTGAAAAATAATTTAGTGGTAGGTTCGTATTTAAAAAGAGGTATATTTAACTCTTCTGATGTTCCTGACTGAAAGCAAAGAAAGAAAATAAGACAGAAGCTAGAGGAAATATAAGACTCAGGTTCTGTGCTTCTATTATCATCATGTTTTTTTTAAAAGTAAAAATGTTAATTCAAATTGTCAGCCTTTATGTTACATTATCTGGTTTATCCATATTAGTAAAGTAATGATAACTTAGGCTTGAAAAAGATCTTAGAGGTCATCCAATTAGCTTTTCACATTTTATAGATGAAGAAGCCGAGGGCTTGAAAGTTGTGATTTTCTAGCCATTCCTTTAAAAACCTATAGCAGCAGTCATCACCTGCTCAATGTAAGAGAATAAAAACTGTAATAATTATTTAGGACCTTCTTCTCTCTTTTCTTTCTACCTTCTTTCTTTCCTTCTTTTTTTCCTTTCTTCCCCATTTCTTCCTTTAAGATTTGAAAAGTTCTTCTAATGCTATCCATTCTAAATAAAGTATATTATTAAAGCTGTTATTCATAGATAAGATGTAGCTATAGCGCCATACTTTTTAATATAGCCCTATATTGAAGTCATGTTAATGGCAGCGGTGGCTGTCTGGAGCAGCCACTTTGAAGACGCTGGCTGTAGTGAGGAGGTGCGGCCAGGGCTGCATGCTCTACAGAGCTGGCGGGAGCTGGGAACAGGTGGAAGCCCCATCCCCGTCTGAGTTGGCAGGGTGGGAGCCCCACTCTCCCAAGCACAGCTGCAGCTGCGGACCCGGACATCCCTGTGCTCTTGGGGTCCTGGGAAGGCCCTCTGTCCCCACAGGCTTGGAAGTGCCTGCTTCCCTGCACGGCCTCTCCCTGCTTCTGGCACTCTCTCCAATTTCGGAGCAAAGTTGAGGCCAAGCCTGGGTGCTATCCCAACCCTGCCCAGTGTGCATGAGCTCGGGGTTGTGCTGACACACCAGTCCTCTGCGTCTCGGCCCCTTCTGGGTCTTGGACCCAACGAACAAGGGAGCAAGGATGCGGGGGTGCTGAGGGCAGCTCAGCTCTAGCCTGCAGGCACCCCTCAGCAGGAACAGCCTGGGCACCGTAAATGGCGGCAGGAGACAGACAGGCCCCAGGTAGAAAGGGATGGACCCCTAATGAAGCTCCATCTTCAAGCCAGGGAAAGCCTAAAGCGCGGGGCCAGGCTGCCAGTTCCGTGGACTGGAGTGAGAACTTCCAGTGCTTTTTCTGGGCCACCCATAGACGCCCATGGATGCCCATGGACCAATCAGCTCACCCTTCCTCCGTAAAGACCCTGGATTTAGTCAGACTCAGACAATGGGAAGGCCTGCCTGTGGATAGGAGCTACCCACTGTCGGTCTTTTCTCTGCTGAGGGCTGCACAGATGCTGGGAGGAGCCTCCTGTGGAAAGGAGCTATTCACTTTGGGTCGCCTAAGGGCTGGCTGTACCAAGCACCTCTTCACCTTGCTCACACTCAAGTTGTCTGCCTACCTCTTTCTTCCTGGACATGGGACAAGAACTTGGGACCTGCTGAATGGTGAGACCGAAAGAGCTTTAACAGAAACAGGGTAATCCCAGCACTTTGGGAGGCCGAGGCGGGCGGATCACGAGGTCAGCAGATCGAGACCACGGTGAAACCCCGTCTCTACTAAAAATACAAAAAAAAAAATTAGCCGGGCGTGGTGGCGGGCGCCTGTAGTCCCAGCTACTCGGAGAGGCTGAGGCAGGAGAATGGCGGGAACCCAGGAGGCGGAGCTTGCAGTGAGCCGAGATCGCGCCACTGCACTCCAGCCTGGGCGACAGGGCGAGACTCCGTCTCAAAAAAAAAAAAAAAAAAAAAAAAAAAAAAAAAAAAAAATCCCCACTCTGCGCTCATCAGTTGCCAGCAAGGAGAAGCAGAGAAGACAGAAGGAAAGAAGAGCTGCGGCCCTTTGAGGATCCCAGACCTAGGAACTCCTCGAGCCACGGCTGTGACATCCTCTTTTGCAGTACGCCTGGTCCAACTGCAGCACTGTAGGAAGCCGGCACCTGTTCCGGCACCCGGAGCTGCCCACCCTGCCACAGCTGGCATGCCTGTCTGTGCGCAGTGGCCAGACTCCTCACCACTCTGCGCCTGGCTTGCCCTTGACAGGTGTAAGATCTGGGCCAGCAGCACAGCTGAGCACAGCCTGTCAGGCCAAGTGGGCAGAGTGAGCCCAGTGGACCCAGGCAAAACTCGGGCATAGATGCCACCGGTCACAGAGGTTCCCAGCTGGTGAAGCGACAACCCAAGGATCCCGTGACAAGGTAATTAAGTACGTGTTGGAATTATCTTATTATTGCCTCATTTCTACATTTTACTTCGTTTTTGTGTATCTGACATTCATGTATAATTATTCTTATATAAAGTACTTATTTTCAAAATAAAACAACCACACATAAATTGTACGTTTTTTTTATACAAATAATTTTAAAGACAGTCGTAATTGTTGATAGGCCTAGTGTTATGAATAGTATAAAACCAAATGTCTTAGCAATAATTTTTAAGTACTGTTATTCAGAAACTACATAACTTATAGCTGGATTATCTTCATTTATAGTGTCAGTAAAAGTAACATTAAGTAGAGGGAAGGCTTCAAACCCTATAGCAAATAGTAGCCATTTTCTTCAGCCGAAAGCTTTCACATTAAAAATATTTATTGCTTAAATGCAGACATTATGTTAACCTGGGGAAAAAAATACAGGATTTAAAAACCTTATGTGAACTGCTCTAATTGAGCCAAAATACACAAATTATAGCATTATTACATTTGGAGGAGGAAAAGGACTATTAGTTCATTTAGTGTTTCCCCTGCTAAATTTGAACAGTTCCTTACAACATATTTCCTAACACCGTAAGTCTGGTTTTGAAAGTTTCACATGATAACACTTTTCAATACATCCTTAAGAAGCAATTAATCTATTTGAGCTTCAAAGGACATCTCTAATAGTGTCAAACTGGAAGCTTTCTTGTCTTAACATGACCCCACTAGCTTCCTTGCCAGGTACCCATCTCCAAAACTCCTCCTCCTCCTCCTCCTCCTCCTCCTCTTCCCCCTCCCCTTTCCTCTTCCCTTCCCCCTCCCCTTCCTCTTCCTCCTCCTCGTCCTCCTCTTCCTCCTCTTCCTCCTTCCTCTGCTTCTTCTCCTTCCTCTTCTTCTTCTTCTTCTTTTCTCCTTCTCCTTCTCTTTCTCCTCCTCTTCCTCCTCCTTTTCCTTCTCCTCCTATTTTAACTGTGTAAAGCCAGTATGGAGGACACTTATATAAGTGGTAGAACTTTGCCAACAGTGACTGACTCCCAATCCCTCTCCAAGTTCAGACACTGACGGTAAAGTGTTGTCATTTGTTACTAGGTACCTAAAAGTATCTTGCTCTTTTCTTTTTTCCAAATGTAGTGTTATCTGAAAGTGGCTAGGATCACTTAAAATTATATATATATATATATAGTGCCCTAGAGATCGGTTTCCTTTTATTGTTAGCACTGTGTTTTCCCAGGCCCGTGTGAAAGCAGGAATTCCATCACATCAGCTTTTTTAAAAGAGATATGAGATGTCAAGCTGAATAATTATCCACAGTCAATTTACTTTCTCTAAATTAGTTTAGAGAGCAAAGAAAACCTGAGGTTTATACCTTGAGAGTGCCAAGTCATTGTTTCAATCCAATTGAAATCTGAAATTGTCATTCTAAAAGAGAACTGAAAGGCATTTTTTGAAATTTGGGCAAATATATGCAAAAGTATAAACATATTCAATAGAAAGGTATTTAAAACACATATATTGATATATGTGAGCCATTGTGTGCTACAATTGGCTTATACCTGCCTGGGTTTCAGGAATTTTGTGAGTTGAACATGCTCATGATTAAATATTAAATTGCACAAACTAACAGATATGTTAAAGCAAGAGTAATAAATTCTAAATAATTATGTATTGATAATGTTAATACATTTTAGTGTTATCTATGCTCTTGAGGTTACTTACATTTATTGCATTTTATACTAGAAATGCCATTTTCTAGTAGGGTACTGAACGTCTCTTCTCAGTACCACTTTTAGTGACTTCATTGTGATAGCTTAAAATCAGCAAACACTACCAAGCAGGTAGCATTTTGGCCCACTAGAAGCTGGTTGTTACTTATTTAATATCATACCTCTGTTTACAAGATTACCAAAATACATTTACTGTTAAAAATCCTTAAACATATGTATTTAAGATAAAAGGAAGACACTAAATATACATCAACAATTTTATCAATAGCAGTATCAACTTGTAAAAAATGGACTTGTATGTTTATGTTGATACCACTCCACATTTTAGCTAAGAATAGCAGTTTTATGTTTGAACTGAACTCTGTTATTATATTATTATATTACAGCTGAACTCTGTTGTTGATTTATTTTGCTAATATCCTTCATACTCTTTTAATTGTGATATAATGTAAAATTAAACAAAACAAAATGGGAAAATTAAAAATACAATGAAAATAAGATTGATTATTAGAAGCAAAGTTGTGGATGTCACTATGTAACTGGAATAAACTAATTTATTCATATAAGGACTGATTTGGTTAGAAATTTTCTAGAAGAAAAGTAAAAGTGGATCCTAATTATATTGTGCTTTTTATCTGAAGAGACATTCATTTTTTTTTGCTGCTAAATACAAGAGGCAATATATTAGGAGCACTAGATTAAAATCTAGACAATAGATTCTGAATATATGTTTTTGAATATATAAATTCATACTCAAACTACAGTTAAATTGTTTTTTCTGATTACCTTCTGTGTAAACCAAAAATGTAACTTTTACATGTGGAAGAGATTTCTCTGAAAGAGTGAGAGCTTAAAAACAGAACAGAAAGAAACCTTCTGTTTTCAACAATATTTATTATCCTGTATGTGTGCCATAGACTATAAATATTTTAAACAACAGGTATGTTTCTGGTTTGTTAGACCTAAAATATGAAAGATGTGTTTATTCTCGTTTTGCAAATGATAGAATTAAGAGAGAGATTTGTATTATTCTCATTTTTGCAATTGATAGAATTAAGGACCAGTTCCATTAAAAGGCTTGCTCAAAAACACACAGCTCATAAGTTGTGATGCCTGAATTTCACCCAGTCAGTCTAGTGTCAGAATTCAAACACAGAATTGCTATGCCTAGGATTCTCTTGTAAATTATGGCTCCGTTGGATTGTCTCAAATATCACATATTGTCAAATGCTCAGTCTTCATCAAACAGCCACATTATCCTTGCTCACTGAAAGAGAAATCATGTGCTTGAGATTTTAAGTACATAAGAAGTAAATTGATCAGCTTTTTTTCATATGTTTGTTGGCTGCATAAATGTATTTTTTTGATAAGTGTCTGTTCATATCCTTTGCCCACTTTTTGATGCGGTTGTTTGTTTTTCTTATAAATTTGTTTAAGTTTTCTTATAAATTTGTTTAAGTTTCTTGTAGATTTTGGATATTAGTCTTTGGTAGATGGATAGGTTGGAAAAATGTTCTACCATTATATAGGTTGCCTGTTCACTCTGATGATAATTTCTTTTGCTGTGCAGAAGCTCTTTAGTTTAATTAGATCCCATTTGTCAATTTTGGCTTTTGTTGCCATTGCTTTTGGTGTTTTAGTCATGAAGTCTTTATCCATGGCTATGTCCTGAATGGTATTGCCCAGGTTTTCTTCTAGGATTTTTGGAGTTTTAGGTCTTATGTTTAAGTCTTTAATCCATCTTGAGTTAATTTTTGTATAAGGTGTAAGGAAGGGATCCAGTTTCAGTTTTCTACACATGGCTAGCCAGTTTTCCCAATACCATTTATTAAATAGGGAATCCTTTCCCCGTTGCTTGTTTTTGTCAGGTTTGTCAAATATTAGGTGGTTGTAGGTGTGTAGCTTTATATCTGAGGCCTCTGTTCTCTCCCATTGGTCTACATATCTGTTTTGGTACTAGTGCCATGCTGCTTTGGTTATTTTAGCCTTGTAGTATAGTTTGAAGTTAGGTAGCGTGATGCCTCCAGCTTTGTTCTTTTTCCTTAGGATTGTCTTGGCTATAGGGGCTCTTTTTTGGTTCCATTTGAAATTTAAAGTACTTTTTTCTAATTCTGTAAAGAAAGTCAATGGTAGCTTGATGGAGATAGCATTGAATCTATAAATTACTTTGGGCAGTATGGCCATTTTCAAGATATTGATTCTATCCATGAGCATGGAATGTTTTTCCATTTGTGTCCTCTCTTATTTCCTTGAGCAGTGGTTTGTAGTTCTCCCTGAAGAAGTCCCTCACATCCCTTGTAAGTTTTATTCCTAGGTATTCTATTCTCTTTTTAAAAACTCTGAATGGCAGTTCACTCATGATTTGGCTCTCTGTTTTTCTATTATTCGTATATATAAATACCTGTAATTTTTGCACATCAATTTTTGCACAGTCCCAATTTTGTATCTTGGGACTTTGCTGAAGTTGCTTATGAACTTAAGGATATTTGGGGCTAAGACAATGGAGTTTTCTAAATATACAATCATGTCATCTGCAAACAGGCAATTTGACTTCCTCTCTTCCTATTTGAATCCCATTATTTCTTTCTCTTGCGTGATTGCCCTGGCCAGAACTTCGAATACTACGTTGAATAGGAGTGTTGAGTGAGGGCATCCTTGTTTTGTGCCAGTTTTCAAAGGGAATGCTTCCAGTTTTTGCCCATTCAGTATGATATTGGATATGGGTTTTGTCATAAATAGGTCTTATCATTTTGAGATCATTTCATCAATACCTAGTTTATTGAGAGTTTTAGCATGAAGGGGTGTTGAATTTTATTGAAAGCCTTTTCCTTATCTATCGAGATAATCATGTGGTTTATATCATTGGTTCTGTTTATGTGATAGATTATGTTTATTGATTTGTGTATGTTGAACCAGCCTTGCATCCCAGGTATGAAGCCAACTTGATCATTGTAGATAAGCTTTTTGATATGCTGCTGGATTTGGTTTGCCAGTATACTATTGAGGATTTTTGCATTGATCTTCATCAGGGATATTGACCTGAAATTTTGTTTTGTTTTGTTTTGTCTGTTCCAGGTTTTTGTATCAGGATTATGCTGGCCTCATAAAATGAGTTAGGGAGGAGTCCCTCCTTTTCTATTGTTTGGAATAGTTTCAGAAGGAATGGTAATAGCTTCTCTTTTTACCTCTGGTAGAGCTCAGATGAGAATCCATCTAGTCCTGGGCTTTTTTTTTTGGTTGGTAGGTTGTTAATTACTGCTTCAATTTCAGAACTTGTTATTGGTCTATTCAGGGATTCAACTTTTCCTGGTTTAGTCTTGGAAAGTTGTATGTGTCCAGGAATTTATCCATTTCCTCTAGATTTTCTAGTTTATTTGCCTAGAGGTGTTTATAGTATTCTCTGAACATAGTTTGTATTTCTGTGGGATCAGTGGTGATATCCCCTTTATCATTTTTTACTGTGTCTATTTGATTTTTCTCTCTTTTCTTCTTTATTAATCTGGCTAGCAGGCTATTTATTTTATTAATCTTTTCAAAAAAACAGCTCCTGCGTTCATCAATTTTTTGAAGGGTTTTTCGTGTCTCTATCTCCTTCAGTTCTCCTCTGATCTTAGTTATTTCTTGCCTTCTGCTAGCTTTTGAATTTGTTTGCTCTTGCTTCTCTAGTTCTATTAATTGTGATGTTAGGTTGTTGATTTTAGATCTTTCCCACTTTCTCTTGTTGGCATTTAGTGCTATAAATTTCCCCCTAAACACTGCTTTAGCTTTGTCCCAGAGATTCTGGTACGTTGTGTCTTTCTTCTCATTGGTTTCAAAGAGCGTATTTATTTCTGCCTTCATTTCGTTATTTACCCAGTAGTCCTTCAGGAGCAAATTGTTCAGTTTCCATGCAATTGTATGGTTTTGAGTGAGTTTCTTAATCCTCACTTCTAATTTGATTGCACTGTGGTCTGAGAGACCATTTGTTATGATTCCTGTTCTTTTGCATTTTCTAAGGAGTGTTTTACTTCCAATTATGTGGTCAATTTTAGAAGAGGTGCAGATCACTTGAGGTCAGGAGTTCCAGACCAGCCTGGCCAGCATGGTGAAACCTCATATCTACTAAAAATACAAAATAAATAAATAAATAGCTGGGCATGGTTGTGCATGCCTGTAGTCCCAGGTTCCTGGGAGGCTGAGGCAAGAGAATGCCTTGAATCCAGGAGGCGGAGCTTGCAGTGAGCCAAGATCACACCACTGTACTCCAGCCTGTATGACAGAGCCAGACTCCATCTCAAGAAATAAATAAATAAATAAAGGAATAGGTGTGATGTGGTGCTGAAAAGAATGTATATTCTGTTGATTTGGGGTGGAGAGTTCTGTAGATACCTATTAGGTCTGCTTGGTCCAGAGTCACCCATCATCACTGATCATTATAGAAATGCAAATCAAAACCACAATGAGATACCATCTCACACAAGTTAGAATGGTGATCATCAAAAGTCAGGAAACAACAGATGCTGGAGAGGATATGGAGAAAAACGTATGCTTTTACACTGTTGGTGGAAGTGTAAATTAGTCCAACCATTGTGGAAGACTGTGTGGAGATTCCTCAAGGATCTAGAACCAGAAATATCATTTGACCCAGCAATCCCATTACTGGATATATATCCAAAGGATTATAAATCATTCTACTATAAAGACACATGCACACATAGGTTTATTGCAGCACTATGCACAATAGCAAAGACTTGGATCCAACCCAAATGCCCATCAATGATAGACTGGATTAAGAAAATGTGGCACATATACACCATGGAATACTATGCAGCCATAAAAAAGGATGAGTTCATGTCCTTTGTGGGACATGGATGAAGCTGGAAACCATAATTCTCAGCAAACTAACACAGAAACAGAAAACCATACATGGCATGTTCTCACTCATAAGTAGGAGTCGAACAATGAGAACACAGGGACTCAGGGAGGGGAACATCACACACCAGGACCTGTTGGGGAGTGGGGTCGAGGGGAGGGATAGCATTAGGAGAAATACCTAATGTAGATGATGCAGCAAACCACCATATGTACATGTGGTGCATAGGTGTATACCTATTTAACAAACCTGCACGTTCTGCACATGTATCCCAGAACTTAAAGTATAATAAAATAAATAAATAAATAAAATGGAAAAAAGGAAGTAAATTTATATTTTTTCATTTCATATATAGATTTCATAGAAATCTTACATTTTTTCATTTCATATATATAAGATTTCATAGATATAAGATTTCATAGAAATCTTCATGTAGTAACTATTTTTTGCCCAGATGGATAAGCCAAGTTTTCTATGCAAGGAGATGATCTCCAATTGTGCTTAATGAAAAACAAGTATTTCTATATAAAATGAGGCAAACTATCCCAGAGGGCATTCAACAGAAGCCTCACAGATCAAATTAAGATACTCTAATCACACACACACACAAAGTCCTATTTCCATATCTACATATACCTATATTTATCATATCTCTGTCTGTCTATTGTCTATCTGTCTGCATACATAAAAGGAACCAGCAGTAAATTGAATTACAGCTGGGTTATTGAAATTATTATTAGAGATAACCATTTTAAGCCATAGAAAATTGTTTAGATAAATTAAATTAATGTTCACCATATCCAGTGACCTTCTTTGGGGAGAAACACATTTCCCCGTCTTGTTGAGCTCAGTCAAAGCACGTGACCTGCTTTGGTGAATTAAATATGAGCAGAAGTGACGAGTTTCACGTCCAGACACATCTAATAGTCAGTTCACTTTTTTGTAATGTTTCTAAGCCCTCTTCCAGAAAGACCACTAGTATTTCCAATGTGTTATTTTGAGCCAAAATTTTCTGTTTGTTTCTGCAGAATGAGCTTATCTATACTAACTTAAACACTCTCCATTTACTTTCTGATGTCAACATAATTTTAATACCAAAACTTGATATCTGTCAAGAGTACAAAAATAAAATTGCATGAAAACCCTATAATGAAAAATGAAAAACTTTACAAATAAAGTACTAGCAAAGATCAGTGTAGTTAAATAATATCTTCAGTAATATATATTCCAGTATTTCAAGAGTACCTCATTATTATAAATCCATCAGCACAATTTTGTTAAATATTAAAGAAAAAATCCACAAATCATATCAAAAGAAACTGCAAAGGCATTTAATAAATTTAACCAGAATGCTAACATTCTAAATCATAAATAGAAGAAACCTACTTACATATGTTGGAACTTAGTGTGTATGTTTAAGTTTAATTTATTCCCAAAGTCTATTTCATATTCAGGAAAAAATATAAAATCAGCCCCAAATGCTTTTATTTTCAAGTGTTAAGAAAAATATCACAGGAAATTAAGATATAAGCTCTCAACAAGATCCAGATTTGAAAATAAAATGTGAAATATAGAAATCTAACTCTAAATATCTGCTTTTGGTGTGCATAGAGAAAATATTATTCTGGAAATCCATAAAAGCCAACAATTTATATTACAGAACATTTTACACTAAAAGAATCAGTTCTGTGAACCATTCCTTGATATTTCAACCTCTGCTCAGAACAATTCTTACCATAAGATTACTCTTTATTGTGATGAGGGATTCCTGCTCTACAACAGATCCTGTATCCATATATGCTGTTTCTGTGTTCATGCTAAAGTTACCCTCATTGGAACTCAGCAAGTTTCAGGCTCTTCTAAGAATTCACTCTCACATGGTCAATTCTGAGTCATGTATAATTTCCTGAAGGTTTCTGATTGGAGACAGGGAATAATGACCTTTATGTTGTATGTTCCTCAGCAAAGAGTATGAAAGCAGCCCTAAAGTCCAATTAATTCTTAGAAGTACCCTCCATGGTTATGCCCACCAATGGTGAGAGTACTGTGATTCTTCTACACTGTGCCCATTTGGCTGATTTTGCACTTGCATGAGGTAGAGCATCTGCCTCTAAACACGCTCATCAAAATAGTAAACAAAACTAAGTGTTTTCCAATTAAAATGACCTACTTTGCTTGCAAGGTAGGTTCGGCTAACATTTGATTACTGAATCCCAGATTGTGTTTGCATCTTCAAGGCAAAGACATTATTTAAAAAGAAAAAAAATGCAGGACTCTCTCCAGTGGGAATTTTGAAAATAATAAAAAATGTGTTTACATCGTTAAGGTGTAAAGTTAAGATATTGACCAAATTCACATTTAGTCTTTGCTTCAGTCTCTGTGCAGAATGTGTGCAGAGTTGACTAAGACTCAGGACATCATTGATCTACACAGTGAATGTTGGGAACACATCAGGGTGTGCTCGCAAAACAAGATTCTTTACTGATTTTTAATTCTGTTTTTTTAGAGTCCTCTTTACTACATTTTGAATTTGAGTAGGTCAACTTTCCTGAGCCTGATTTTTATTGTTTAAGACGTAGACATTATACTCGGCCAGGCGTGGTGGCTCATGCCTGTAATCCCAGAACTTTGGGAGGCCCAGGAGGTTGGATCACGAGGTCAGGAGATCAAGACCATCCTGGCTAACATGAGGAAATCCTGTCTCTACTAAAAATACAAAAAAGTTAGCCGGGCGTGGTGGTGGGCACCTGTAGTCCCAGCTACTCCGGAGGCTGAGGCAGGAGAATGGTGTGAACCCGGGAGGCAGAGCTTGCAGTGGGCTGAGATCGCGCCACTGCACTCCAGCCTGGGTGACAGAGCGAGACTCCATCTCAAAAACAAACAAACAAACAAACAAAAAAACAAGAAAGCAGACATTATACTCAAAAAACGTTGAAAGAGGTAAAAAAAAAAAAAAAAAACTGTATGAAGGCCCAGCACATAATAGATACTCAATTAAATGCTAAATATTTATAATAATTATTACCCAAAGTCTGTGAATTCAACCCATTCATCTTTTACTGAAAAGTAGTAACACCTAGAATGTAAACATTAGGAGTATGTCTGTATCTTAAAAGCATGTTAGTTCACCTGAAAAATCACTGGCAATAAAAATCAAGCAAAACATAACAAAGCAAAATAAAACAAGACCGACAAAAACTAGGTGTTGTATATTGAATAGATCCAGATTTCTTTATCTTCAGTATTTATTTTTGACAACCTTCCTACCCTTCCAGTTGTGCTGAATAATTTTACAAGTAGAAAGACAACATCAGGGCACCAATTTCTTGTAAAGGACAGTTTGAGATGAAATATTATGAACTTATTTATTTTTGTTTCTGTGAGGTCATTTTTCAATTAATTCCTATAGACAATCAAATCCAGATTCTTTATCATGGCATATGGAGCCAACAAGTGAAATAACACCACGATTACTCTTCTAACTTCATTTCCTTTCACTCTTTTTCGCATACTACACCCTCCAGTCATATGGAACTACTTAAAACTTCATATATCTATGGCTTTGTACATTCCAGTTTTTTAAAAAATATATTTTTAGAACAGTTTTAGATTTACAGAGAAATTGAGTAGCTTGTAGAAAGAGTTCCCATGCACCCCACAGCTCATTCCCTCTATTATTAATATCAAACATAAGTATGGTATCCTTGTTACTTGTTAATTAACCAAGATAGACACATTATTAACTAAAGTTCATACTTTATTCATATTTCCTCAGTTTTTGCCTAATTTCTTTTTTCTACTCTAGGATCTCACCTAAGATACAATATTCCGTTTAGTGTTGTGTTTCCTTAGGCTCCTCTTAGCTATTACACTTTCACACACATTCCCTGTTGTTGATGACCTGGAGTTTTGAGGAGTACTAGTTTATAAACTGTTCCTCATTTGAGAATTTTCTAATTTTTTTATCATGATTAGACTGATATTACATGGTTTCAGGAGGAAGACCAGAGAGGTAAAGTGCCATTTTTATCACATAATATCGAGGGTATGTGCTGCCATGAGTAAATATTGCCGATGGTAAGCTCGAACACCTAGCTGAAGTAGTGTTGGTCAGGTTTATTCGCTGCAAAGTTAATCTTTTTTTTTTTTTTTTTTTGAGACGGAGTCTCGTTCTGTCGCCCAGGCTGGAGTGCAGTGGCGCAATCTCGGCTCACTGCAAGCTCCACCTCCCAGGTTCATGTCATTCTCCTGCCTCAGCCTCCCGAGTAGCTGGGACTGCAGGCGCCCGCCACCACGCCCGGCTAATTTTTGTATATTTTTAGTAGAGACGGGGTTTCACCGTGTTAGCCAGGATGGTCTCAATTTCCCGACCTCGTGATCCGCCCATCTCGGCCTCCTAAAGTGAATTTTTTGTATTTTTAGTAGAGACGGGGTTTCACCGTGTTAGCCAGGATGGTCTCGATCTCCTGACCACATGATCCACCCGCCTTGGCCTCCCAAAGTGCTGTGGTTACAGGCGTGAGCCACCGTGCCAGGCGTTTTATTTAGTTATTTATTTATTTTGGCACTTTGCATACTGTACTCTTTGGAAGGAAGTCACTATGTGCAGCCCACATTTAATGAGTGGGTTGTTATATACCACCTCCCTGAATATCTACATAAATTATTTGGAATTCTTCTGCATGTGCGACTTATATCTTCTTCTCCATTCATTTATTCAATCATTTATTTATTTACATCAGCATGAATTCATAGATATTTAGTTTATATTGATTGCTCAAATTGTTGTAGCTTTCAGCATCAAGAGCTCTCAGTTGGTTCCTGTGTCCCTTTGACATTTCCCCATCATTGTGGAATGTAATTGCTGCTTTTGAGGACTTTCTAACTTTCTGGTACTACAAAATGTTCCAAGTTTGTCTCATATATTTCTTCCTCGAGTCCTAGAATCAGCTATTTTTCCAAAAAGCCTTGATTCCTTGTATTGGAGAATGATAGTAGAAATTAAGAACTGCATTACATGTGCTTTTTGCTACTGTGGTATTACTGCTTCCAGGCTCTCTTAGCTTACAGAGCAAGAACATACATGTGTGTACTCATTCCTTTTACATTTTTAATTGCTTTTTTAAAAAAACTTGCCACAGGTACAGCAAGTCCCAACCCTTTGTTCTAAGAAAGCCTACATTTTAAAATTAATTATCCTTTTATTTGTGAGAAAACTGGACTATTGTATTATAGCACCTAATTTTGGAAATTAAAATTATTTTGATTTTTTTCTTTTACTAGACTTGTACATTGGAGATCTATTTCTCTACTAAATTATAAGCCTGAAAAAAGTGAGGGATGGAAATCGGGAGGGTATTTCCACAAAGCCAATCTAAATGTCTAGCACATAAGAGTTTGTTAGTAACTTAATCTGCCATTTTGATAGCAACTTCATGTGGTTAATCAGCTTTTCAAATTACGCAGACCATAAGGGTTTTAACTATATTATTGGGTGAGTTTTGATAAGAGTATACACTCGTGTAAGCATCACTGCGAAGGGAACATTTCTACACTGCTTGTGGGAATGTAAACTAGTACAACCACTATGGAAAACAGCGTGGAGATTCCTTAAAGAACGAAAAGTAGATCTGCCATTTGATCCAGTGATCCCAATACTGGGTATCTACTCAGAGAAAAAGAAGTCATTATATGAAAAAGACACTTGCAGATGCGTATTTATAGCAGCACAATTCGCAATTGCAAAAAGGTGGAACGAGCCCAAATGCCCATCAATCAACAAGCGGATAAAAAAAACTGTGAGATATATATATATATAGATATAAAATATATAATCTATGATGACATATATTCACATATATATCATATATATTATCATATATATGATATATATGATGGAATACTACTCAGCCATAAAACGAAATGAATTGATGGCATTCACAGTAACCTGAATAAAGTTGAGGACTATTATTCTAAGTGAAGTGGCTCAGGAGTGGAAAACCAAACATCCTATGTTCTCACTCATAAGTGGCAGCTAAGCTATGAGGACACAAAGGCATATGAATGATACGATAAACTTTGGGGACTCAGAGGGAAAGGATGGGAAGGGGGTGCAATTAAAGACTAGAAATTGGGTTTAATGTATACTGCTAGGGTGATGGGTGCACCAAAATCTCACAAATCACCACTAAAGAACTTACTCATGTAACTAAATACCACCTGTTCCCCAAAAACCTATGGAAATATTTTTTTAAAAAAGATACACAACATTTCTATCACACCAGACAGTCATTGTCTCAATAGGCAACTAATGTTATGATTAAATTTCCTGTAGATTAGTTTTACCTATTCTGGAACCTTATAAAATGGACTATACAGTCACTATATACTCTTATGGGTGTGGCTTCCTTTGTTCAACTGAAAATTCTGATATTCTTTTATTCTATTCCTTGCATTAGTAGTTTATTTCTTTTTATTGCTGAGTACAGTTGCATTGTATGAATATACCATAATTTTTTTATCCATTTCTTATTTCATGCATATATTTTCAGAACATTTGGCTTGTTTAAACTTTTTCACTTCCTATTAATAAAACTGATATATCATTCATGTATAAGTCTATTTATTTCTCTTGGGGATACTCTAAGAGCAGAATTGCTGGATCATATGATAGGTGCACTAAAGTGCTTGTAGAATTTTACATTCTTAGCAGCAATGCATAAATGTCTCAGCTTCTCTACAACCTTGTCAACATTTGCTTTTGTCAGGTCATTTAATTTTAGCCATTTTAGGTGCATTTTAAATGCAGTATTTAATTTGCTTTTTCCTGGTAACTAATAATGATGAGAACTTTTGCATATGCTTATCAGCCATTCCTCTAATTTTTATGTGTGTAAAAATTGTGTATTCAATGTTTTTGCTCCCTTTTGAAAATCTAGTATTTTGTAATTTTGTCATTAATTAGATATATTTATTAGTAGAATTTTATTATATATTCTAGTTTGTATTCTTTGATAGATATATGTATGGTCAATATTTTCTTCTGGTCTGTGGCTTAATTTTTTTTTTTTTTTTTTTTTTTTTTTTTTTTGAGACAGAGTCTCGCTCTTTCACCCAGGCTGGAGTGCAGTGGCGCGATCTCCGCTCACTGCAAGCTCCGCCTCCTGGGTTCACGCCATTCTCCTGCCTCAGCCTCTCCAAGTAGCTGGGACTACAGGCGCCCGCCACCACGCCCGGCTAATTTTTTGTGTTTTTAGTAGAGACGGGGTTTCACCGTGGTCTCGATCTCCTGACCTCGTGATCCGCCCGCCTCGGCCTCCCAAAGTGCTGGGATTACAAGCGTGAGCCACCGCGCCCGGCCGCTTAATTTTTATTATCTTGTCAATGTCCCATGATAAGCAGAAATTTTTAATTATGATAATGATCGATGTACTAATATTTCATCTTTTATGGCTTGTGCTGTTGTGTCTTGGTCGATAATTACTTGTTTACATCAAAGTTTGTTCTAGAAACTTTATGGTTCTGTCATCTACATGTAGGCCTGTGAACAACCCCAAATTATTATTATTATTATTATTATTACTATTCTTCTTATTATTATTTTTGAGATGGAGTCTCGCCCTATTGTCCAGGCTGGAGTGCAATGAGATGAACTCGGTTCACTGAAACCTCCACCTCCCGGGTCCAGATGATTATCCTGTCTCAGCCTCCCAAGTAGCTGGGATTGTAGGCACCTGCCACCACACCACGCCCAGATAATTTTTGTATGTTTAGTAGAGGTGGGGTTTCACCATGTTGGCCAGGCTGGTCTCAAACTCTTTACATTGTGATCCACCCGCCTTGGCCTCCGAAACTGCTGGGATTACAGGCATGAGCCACCATGCCTGGCCAAATTATTTTTTTTAGAATAGAAGGAGATAGAGTTCATTGATAGTTTTTATATGTTTCTCTAGTTGTTCCAGCACCACTTGTTGAAAAGACTTTTCTTTCCCTCATTGACTTGCCTTGGTGACTTTCTCAAACATTAATTTTTTTCCACTAATTAGTCTATATTTATAAAAATACCACATTATCACAATTTCTATAGCTTTATAAATATAAATCAGTATGTATCCTCTGCACTTCTTTGTTTTCAATATTGTTTTAAGTATTATAGCTATTTTGCACTTCCATGTATATTTTAAAATCAAATTTCTCAAAAAATTTTGGATTTTAGGTTGGATTGTATTGGCATTTAGGTCAGCTTGGAAACAATTGATGGCATACCAATATTTAATTTTCCAAATCATGAACATCATATCTCTCAATTAATTTAGGTCTTCTTAATTTTTCAGTTTTTTCTGAAGTTTTTAGAATAGAGACTTTGCACATTTTCTGCTAAATTTATCCTTAAATGTGTTTCTGATGCTATGGTAAGCAAAATTTTTAAATAAATTCTAAATTTAACTTTCCAAGTGTTTGCTGCTGGTATTGACAATTATAATAGATTTTTCTACATATGCATTTATCCACTAACTTTTCTAAGTTATTTGAGTCTAGAGGTTATTTTTCGTATTTTTAGTGTTTCTGTGTAAACAATTATATCATCTGCAAATAAATGCACTTTTATTTACTTCCAATCTTTATGCTATGCCTTTTTCTTTTTCTTATTTGATTCCTTAGGATATTTAGTAAAATATTGACCAGAATCTTGCGAAAGGAAATCTTCGTATTCTTCTTTTTTTTTTATTGTTTCTTTTTTTTTTTTTTTTTTGAGACAGAGTCTCGCTCTTTCACCCAGGCTGGAGTGCAGTGGCGCGATCTCCGCTCACTGCAAGCTCCGCCTCCTGGGTTCACGCCATTCTCCTGCCTCAGCCTCTCCAAGTAGCTGGGACTACAGGCGCCCGCCACCACGCCCGGCTAATTTTTTGTGTTTTTAGTAGAGACGGGGTTTCACCGTGGTCTCGATCTCCTGACCTCGTGATCCGCCCGCCTCGGCCTCCCAAAGTGCTGGGATTACAAGCGTGAGCCACCGCGCCCGGCCGCTTAATTTTTATTATCTTGTCAATGTCCCATGATAAGCAGAAATTTTTAATTATGATAATGATCGATGTACTAATATTTCATCTTTTATGGCTTGTGCTGTTGTGTCTTGGTCGATAATTACTTGTTTACATCAAAGTTTGTTCTAGAAACTTTATGGTTCTGTCGTCTACATGTAGGCCTGTGAACAACCCCAAATTATTATTATTATTATTATTATTACTATTCTTCTTATTATTATTTTTGAGATGGAGTCTCGCCCTATTGTCCAGGCTGGAGTGCAATGAGATGAACTCGGTTCACTGAAACCTCCACCTCCCGGGTCCAGATGATTATCCTGTCTCAGCCTCCCAAGTAGCTGGGATTGTAGGCACCTGCCACCACACCACGCCCAGATAATTTTTGTATGTTTAGTAGAGGTGGGGTTTCACCATGTTGGCCAGGCTGGTCTCAAACTCTTTACATTGTGATCCACCCGCCTTGGCCTCCGAAACTGCTGGGATTACAGGCATGAGCCACCATGCCTGGCCAAATTATTTTTTTTAGAATAGAAGGAGATAGAGTTCATTGATAGTTTTTATATGTTTCTCTAGTTGTTCCAGCACCACTTGTTGAAAAGACTTTTCTTTCCCTCATTGACTTGCCTTGGTGACTTTCTCAAACATTAATTTTTTTCCACTAATTAGTCTATATTTATAAAAATACCACATTATCACAATTTCTATAGCTTTATAAATATAAATCAGTATGTATCCTCTGCACTTCTTTGTTTTCAATATTGTTTTAAGTATTATAGCTATTTTGCACTTCCATGTATATTTTAAAATCAAATTTCTCAAAAAATTTTGGATTTTAGGTTGGATTGTATTGGCATTTAGGTCAGCTTGGAAACAATTGATGGCATACCAATATTTAATTTTCCAAATCATGAACATCATATCTCTCAATTAATTTAGGTCTTCTTAATTTTTCAGTTTTTTCTGAAGTTTTTAGAATAGAGACTTTGCACATTTTCTGCTAAATTTATCCTTAAATGTGTTTCTGATGCTATGGTAAGCAAAATTTTTAAATAAATTCTAAATTTAACTTTCCAAGTGTTTGCTGCTGGTATTGACAATTATAATAGATTTTTCTACATATGCATTTATCCACTAACTTTTCTAAGTTATTTGAGTCTAGAGGTTATTTTTCGTATTTTTAGTGTTTCTGTGTAAACAATTATATCATCTGCAAATAAATGCACTTTTATTTACTTCCAATCTTTATGCTATGCCTTTTTCTTTTTCTTATTTGATTCCTTAGGATATTTAGTAAAATATTGACCAGAATCTTGCGAAAGGAAATCTTCGTATTCTTCTTTTTTTTTTATTGTTTCATGTTAGCTATAGGTTTTTTTCATAGGTACCATTTATCATATTAAGGGAAATCTTTCTATCTGTAGTTCGCAAAAGTTTATTTTTAAATCACAAATGGAAGTTTAATTTTATCAAATGTTCTTTTTGTATACATTTAGATAATCTCATGGTTTGATCATTATATTCTCACTATTTTCATTAATATGCCAAATTACAATTATTTTGAAAACCCTCAAATGATGGGATAAACCTCATTTGATCATCATCTACTATTATACATTATAAATTTTATATATTATTGACTGCTCAAGAGGAATTTTCAAGTATAACTTGTATTTCTTTTTTAACACTACAAAAGATGTCTTTATATTTATTTTTATAGATTCAGGGGGTACATATGCTGGTTTGTTACATGGACATATTACATAATGGTGAGGTTTGGACTTCTACTGTACCCATCTCTTGAGTAATGAATATTGTATCCAATAATTAATTTTTCAATCCTCAATTCCCTCCCACCCTTCACTCTTTTGGAGTCTTCAACTATATTCCTCCATATGTCTATATGTGCCCATTGTTTAGTACCCACTTATAAGTGAGATTACTTACGTTTCTAGTGATTTTACCCAAGAATAGTACCCTCTAGCTCCATCCATGTTGTGGCACAAGACATGATTGCGTTGATTTTTATGGATGTGTAGGAGTCTATGATGTATATATCCTGCATTTTCTTTATCCAGTCATCTGTTGGCAGGTGCTTAGGTTGATTCTATGACTTTGCTATTGTGAATAGTGCTGCAATTAACATGAGTTTATGTGTCTTTTGATATAACAATTTCTTTCCTTTGGGTAGATGCTCAGTATAGAATTGTTGGATTAAATGGTAGTTCTATTGATAGTTTTTGAGAAAATCCCATACTATTTTCCATAGAGGTTGTACTAATTTACATTCCCACCAACAGTGTATAACCATTCACTTTTCTTCAGATTCTTGACAACACTGAGGGCCTATTTTCAGCCTTCTTAAAGAAAAAAAATGCCAACCAAGAATTTAAATTCTGCCCAATTAAGCCTCATAAATGAAGCAGAAATAATGTCTTTCCAAGACAAACAAATACTAAGGGAATTTGTCACCACTAGACTCACCTACAAGAAATGTCAAAGGAGTTTTAAATATAGAAATGGAAGAATGATACTAGCCCATCATAAAAGCAACGTAAGTAGAAAGCTTACAGATCCTATAAAGCAATTATGTAATTCAGACTACAAAGTAACTAGCTAACAACATTACAACAGGAACATAAACTCACATTATTATATTCACCTTTATTTCTCATAATAGTGGCAGACTTTTGAATTAGGGTAATTCTATACTCATGAAAGATTTGTGATGTGCTCTCTTTTATTTTACAAAACAGTTTTGTAAAACTATTACTTCTTACTTAAAAATTTGTAGAATTTACTAATGTTCTATTGATGAAAGCTTAAATATTTGTAGAATTTACTAAGTCCTCTTGATCTAAACTTTATTTGTGGGATAGTTTTAAAGATGAATGCAATATAATTTATAGGTAGATACAGAAATTTAGACTTCTATATCATTTGCATTAATTTTGGTAAATAATAATAAATTTATTAACAAAGTTTCTATATCTCTTAGTGTTACCTTTAGTAACACTAAAGGTTAATTTATAGAGAAATTTTATCCATTTTCTATAAGTTGTTAAAATTTATTTTTATATAGTGGTTCATAATATTCCCTTATTTACTTTTATTATAATTAGTATCAGGAGTAATATCCTCTCTCTCATTCTTGATACTGGTAATTTATGCATTCTTTCTTTATTTTCTCTAATTTGATTATTTTTATTGTAGATAACAGATGTTTGGAACATGTTTACAATGATTTGGATTTTATTATCTTCTTAAAGAGTGTTAATGTCAGTTCTAGAAAGCAGAGAAATTAATGTCTAATTACTTTGAACTTTTGGATAATATACCTATTTGGATTTGCTCTCGATTTTAGAATGAATCTGTTTGTCCTGGTATGTCTTTATTCCTACAGTGTGGTAATGCCTAAATTTAAATGGAAAGTAATATTTATTTATCAAGACCCTCTAAAAATGCAGGACTTAAAACTGCAATCTTTACTCTGCCTTTTTAGTCTTTCAACTGCTTTTCAATGGGTTATTTGAAGTTCCTCCTCCACTACTATAAACACGCATTCAATTCAGCCAGCTTTCATGGGAGTTAATATGCAGATACGGGGGTTTCCTACCTTGTGGCTGTCATCTCATCTGAATATTTCTTCTCCAGTTCAGGTTTTACTGGGAGATCTAAAATCCATTCTCTGATGGCTCAAGCCATAAAAGCACGGCTGTCTCCCTGAGTGCTAACCAAACTGCACTATGTGGACTGTGGCTGGTCCTCTGGAGAAAAACTTTATAAATGTGGAGTTCATCCAGTACAGTTTTCTTCTTTCAAAAGGAGAATCCTCTCAAATTTCTACCTATTGTTGGTAGTATTTCATCCTAGCACTAATACAAAACATTCAAATAAAATACACACATTTCGTGATTGTATTCATCGACCTCATTTATTAGCATACATACAAACAAACTTTAATTGCTTTACTTAAATAGCAAGATGACTTCTAATTACAAGGCATATCTCATACAAGTAATAATGAAAAAAATTAAAATTATAATCAAGATTCCTAAAGATTTGGTTTTTCCTTTATGTGGATGTTTGGGAGGGATTTTTTTAAAGACATAATTTTCACTTGTAGAAAATGATTTATTAAATAAATTATGGCATCTAAAATAGAATTCTAACAAATTCAAAAGGCATAACTTACACAATATTAGGAAGAATCAAACGGTGTTACAAATGAGCATAAATGTGTTTCCCTTTTCGTCAGATGGCTAAATGTTTAACTGTGACAGAAAAATTAAACAAGTTAACAAGAAAGTTTCAGCCAATAAATGCAAAAAGTTAACATTGAGATTTCAACCAACAAATTCAGAACCCATTCACCACATACGATTATCTTTGGTCTCAAGAATTTTGCATATTTTTGTTAATGCAGATATTATTTATCCTCCTCCATATAAAGCTATAAAGTCATGTCTTTGATTATTTATAATGGGCTTTGTCATCTCCATGCTCTTATAATCAAAAGAAAGAAATTTATCATCAGAAATCTATGTGCAGAGGGAAAGCCAAACAAAAGCATTCTCGATTTCACTACACTGTTTTATTTCTGTAAGATAAGAGTCTTATGAGCCTATAATTCTATTCTATGCAAACCTATCATTCTATTTTAAGCTTGACCAGAATCTACAAAGCACTTTTCTTTCCATGTATATATAGATACTCTATGTGCTTGCACTAGAAATACATTTCACACAAAGTCAGCTCATATTCCTCAGGTAGGTACTGTGAAGGAAAAACAATGATTTGAGCCTGCTTATATTCTTACAGCAGAAGTAGAACATTTTTTAGAATTATACTTTAAATTCTGGGGTACTTGTGCAGAACGTACAGGTTTGTTACAGAGGTATACACGTGACATGGTGGTTTGCTGCACCTATCAACCATTCATCTACATTACGTATTTCTCCTAATGCTATCCCTTCCCTACCCCACTAATCCCCAAAAGGCCCCAGTGTAGGATGTTCCCCTCCCTGTGTCCATGTGTTCTAATTGTTCAACTCCCACTTACGAGTGAGAACATGCGGTGTTTGGTTTTCTGTTCTTTTGTTAGTTTGCTGAGAATGATGGTTTCCAGTTTCATCCATGTCCCTGCAAAGGACATGAACTCATCCTTTTTTATGGCTGCATAGTATTCCATGGTGTATATGTGCCACGCTTTCTTTATCCAGTCTATCATTGATGGGCATTTGGGTTGGTTCCAAGTCTTTGCTATTGTGAATAGTGCCACAATAAACATATGTGTACATGTGTCTTTATAGGAGAATGATTTATAATCTTTTAGGTATATACCCAGTAATGAGATTGAAGCAGAGCTTATTTATATAAATAAGGAAACATTAATATTGAATAATACATTAGCTGAAAAATGATAACAGTGAGAGACAACTTGAACCACAGCCAGGTCTTAATGGTAGAAAGAGAATTGTGAAGTTAAGAAACAACTTTTAGATGGAGGATTCAGTTTGTGCAAAAGTAGAGAGGTGGAAAAAGAATAGAGTGTTTAGGGGAAATAACATGGGTAAATAATCCTAAGTGGAGAGAGCCCATAGATGGAAGTAGAGGGAGATACTATATAATTCAATGTATGTGATACAGCTAGATTGTGCATTTTACAAACTTTTTGTCCAAAAAAGAAAAAAAAGACGAAACAGTGATAAAGGCAAAAATGTTGCCTTTATCATATTTATACTGTGTTGAAGGTTTCTATTTCTGAAAACTGCAAAATTTAGGAATAATCATGTTGGAAAATAAATTTAAATTTTATCTTCTTCCAGCAAACATGGTGTGATGACTAAGCTGAACTTTTAGGTGACTTTGTGTGGGTTTTTCGGTTGATTGTCATTTTTAACTGAGTCAGTTGTGGAACATTAGGGTTTTATTTTCACAGCACAGAATACACAGCCTGATTCACAAAATTAATTCAATTGATCAGAATCTCTAAGATGAATCATAGAAATCAGTAAATCATGAGAAGTCAGGCCTTTCCTGGTGGGCATTTTTTTTAAATTTTTACAGAACGGGTGAATGGGTGAAAGGCTGGATGTCTCGAAGGAAATTTAAAAGTAGCTCTTCAGTCATAAGGTGAATCAAATTCCAGAGCACCAGAGCCAAGAAAGTTGTAGTTTGCTGTAATTTGAACTACAGCAACATAGAATATCAAGAATGTAGGGAAAGTATTAAATAGTCTCAAAAAATAATTTGCTTTTATTTCAATGTGCTGAAACTTGAATATTTTATTTAGAATATTCAATGTTAATATAGTAGATTCAGTAGATTCTGCATTAATACCAAAAGACAAGATAAAGTATTTATGTTAAAATTTCAATGATTCAAGTCATTTAAATAAACATTTACTAAAAACCTCTATTGTATATTCTACTTTTGTTGTTCTGTAGATAAAAAAATGGGTAACATACTTTACCTGTTCACAAGAAACTTATAATTTAATGATGAGGACTGCATGGCTCTTGCAAGAATATGATAGGTGCCACAAAAGAACAAATAAAATATGGAAATGATAGTAGGAGGGGAATTGTGAGGAAAGTGTTTTTGCTCTGGGGTAGTCTCTGTGCAAATTGCTATATATGCAATCTCTCATTTAATCATATTAATAAATGTATGTTATAAAAACTATTGCTATATCAATTTTTTTTAATGAATAGCCTAGGGCTCTGCGGGATTGTGTAAGAAACTCCTACAACTCAAAGCTCAAAAACTGATTTTCTGACTCTATCCTCTTATACACTGCACTATACTGCCTCCTAGGGGAATGATCCTTGGAGATGGTGTTATAACCTTACTAATTCGCCAAAGACACAAATATGACAGGAAACAATATTTGTCCAGGAAATGCTAACAGTATAATAAATTCATAGTGTCAGGTATAAGAATTTTATGCTTTATATAAAGAATGAGACTAAACTGGAAGGATCTCAAGTCTCAGGAAAAAAGCGTGTCCTTGACTTCATATGCATTGAGATGTCATTCCAATGAAAATAACCACATTGGAATTACCATATTTTTATGATAAATCAGCATGTCTCCTTTTTTCTGGATCTCATGTTCTCTTTTTCTTCTGGTAATTACAGCACTTCATTGTGTCTCGAGACAACCAGCCTTTTCAACGTTTCCAAAAACTGCTTTGATAAACATAATGAAATGAACATAACAAAGAAATTTCCGTAGTATTCAATTAAGAATCCTGAGCCAGGGATTAATCTGTGATCTGTTGGATGAAGTTTACTCTATGTTAAATATCTTTCCTACAATAGATTTTTTTAAAAAAAACCTCAGTGACTTGCACAGCAGCACAGTTCATCTGCCTGTGCAAACATATAACTGATGTGCTTTTTCAAGGCTATAAAATGTGTTCCTCCTTCCATATGTGGATTGTTGAGCACATCAGTCATTAGGCAGTTTGCTCATTTTTTAACTTTACATTTCTATAGAAATTCCTTCAGCACGAGGTACTCTACCAGATGCTAGCAGTAATAATTTAGTGAGGTTGATGATGTTCCAAGTCCAGCGTTTGCTTTTCCTTGAAGAATCATAGCGAAGAGTAAGAACATCAAAGTTCGCTGGAATGTTAAGCACTAAACAGTCCTGCTAATCGCCTGGATTCTAGCATTTTCCAAAAGAAGTATAGTTCCAAGTATCCATCGTGGATTATTGATTATGTTCAAGTTCTTTTTAATTAGGATTGTCTCTTTCCTGTCATTCTGTCTCTAAACACCATGGGCTCTAAATTATATGTGACTTCTGAGCTCATCTTGGTTCAATTCTATCATGCTACAAATGAACAATCTGATGCCAAGAAATATGAAATGATTGGTCATAACCTGTCAGCTGGTCAACCTGAATTAGAATCAGGGATCCTCGTCCCAGACGTACTATATTATACTTCTCCCTTCATCCTTATTCCTTCATTACAGCTCAGGTTATATTCTCATCAAGTCTTTTAAGCCATAGAGGTTTGTTGAATATATGAATTACGTAAGCCAGAAAATATCCTATTTCCTCAAAAACTTTTTATTTTGAAAAATTTTGAATTTGCAGTACAATTGCAAGAAACGTACACTAAATATATATCTTCTTTCATCAAGAATTACCAATTTCTAATATTTTGCCACATTTTCTTTCCCTCTTTCTCTCTCATTTTCATTCTTTTGCATCTAGTAAATTCTCTGTCTGTCGCCCAGGCTGGAGTGCAGTGGCAGGATCTCGGCTCACTGCAAGCTCCGCCTCCCGGGTTCATTCCATTCTCCTGCTTCAGCCTCCCGAGTAGGTGGGATTACAGGCGCCCGTCACCACGCCCGGCTAATTTTTTGTATTTTTAGTAGAGACGGGATTATTTCACCGTGTTAGCAAGGATGGTCTCTATCTCCTGACCTCGTGAGTCACCTGCCTCGGCCTTCCAAAGTGCTGGGATTACAGGCGTGAGCCACCGCTCCCGGCCCAAGTTTACTCTTTTTAAAAGTCCTTCATGCTTTATGACATTGATATTTTGAAGACTCTAGACCACTTGTTTTGCTGTTTGGATTTATCTAATTATTTTCTCATGATTAGAATCAGGCTCAACATTTTTGGCAGAAACACAAGCAAAGTAATACTGTGTTTTTCTCAGCGCATTAATTTAAGAAGCACCTGATATCAACTTAACCCATGATTGGTGATGTTAAGTTGATCATTTGGTTAAGGTAACATCTAGGTAATAAAAAACTGTTACATAGTTAAATAATACCTGATTTTTAAGTTTGTTATATAGTATCTATCAATTCAGATTGTCTATACATTTCCATTTTTATATTCTGTATATTTGAAAATTAGAAGCATGGTTACATATAAAAATAGTTCATCTCCAGTATTATATATCTGAAGTCTAACTTTTAAGATTTTCACCTACTTTTCCAGACTACAGTTAAATATATTCTGAAGATTATAATTCATTATTTGTATGATTCTATCTTCTGACAGAAGATTTTTCAGTAGTTTTCATATGGTTTTAGTTGATGTGGTCTTGCTATTATAGTGGAAAACATGTCTTTCAATGTTATACATTTGAGAAGCATTATTATTTCTACTAACTCAATAAAATCAAACATCTCTAAGTAGACAACATCTCGACCATGTTGCAGCCATGACACATTAGGCTTTTCAACCTACTAGTAATACGTTTTCATAAATTTGATATATAAATATTCATCATGAAGTAAGCAGTGTTATATTAATATTGCATAAACACTGGACAATTAATTAGTAACTTTATGTTAAACTGTGCAATTCCAATTAACATAGGCATTGAAAACACGAAGAATTATTGACTTCTTTATAGAGTACAAATACAAGCACTTTGGCATCTTCTGAAGTATTTTCCATGGGGAATTAATTATCTCTAATCAGTGTTATATTTTGACCTGCACTTTGTCTAACGGAATTATGTTTATTTGAATCTGATAACTTAAGATTTTGATAAAAGATAGCATTTTATTACTCGTAGCCTCTTTCCAATACCATGCTGCCTTGAATGACCTTGTTTGCCAGTGTTTAATTAGGAGTGCACCATTTTGACAAAAGGAGGTTTTTCCAAAAAAAACAAAAAAGAAGACATCCTTAAAAGCTTTGGTGTTTATCTTGCATCATACTAATTTCGTTGCCAAGATAGCTATCTTTAATTTAGAGTGCCTGCTGTTATACATTCCATGTGTCAACCTGAATCCACCTTCTCAACTCTGATACATTTTTTCTTAATCTCAGAGATGGACAAAGGTTTTTATATAAAATAAAAATTATTTTTTTCAGAGCCATTTTTTTTCCTTTCAAGAAAATTTGGACTTCTAAAAAGGTCTTCTTTGTCAGTAAAATATGATAAATTTTGTCTTTATGCTTTGAGGAAAAACCAATACCATACATGAAATGCCTTTTCTTATCGTTTACAATTAACAACGGATAGTACTTTTTGTTTGTTTGCTTTTTCACCATCCTACTTGCTAAGATACTTCATGGCAGGAAAAGCATTAAGCAAGACCATTTGAGGAACATATTCACTGCCACATGCTTTCTGTAATGCAGGCACATATCTTCAGCAGGTATAATCCCGTCCCCAAAAGGCACATTTCAGCACAGCTACCAGGGATGCTGCACTGTGGGTATTAACTAAGGAAGATCTGCCGTGGACATTTCTTCTTAACAACTTTATGATGTTTTAATCAACTATTTCTAAAACTTAATGTCCCCATGTGATGTAACCCCATAACAGAATTTAAAACAGACTTAGAATAATTTATTCTCATAATTTGAAATATTTATTTTGTTTGATTTTTTTTAACCTAGAAGATAGTCATCAAGAGAGATTTTTGAAATGCAGATTATTTTATCCAACTTCAGACCTACTGAATCAAAATCTCCAGTAATTTGTGTTTAACGTATAACATATATTCAGGCTTCTAAGCAAGTTAGGAATAACACAAGATCTAGCTTGATGCTTCACAACTTCAAACAGACAATTGTTGTATTAATATGGTACTCTCAGATAAAGGGCTATGGTATCTCTAGAAGCTTCAGGTTCCATCCAGCTATACCCAGGAAGTACAAGGATCAGTACATCCATGCATCTATAACTCACATGTGGCTCAACAGCTTATTCTGACAAACCAAGTTAGCTAACAAGGAAACCTAGAAAGGGACAACAGTCTAGAATGAGCTTACTCACAGAACAGCAAGAGCATTCAGTTCTGTTATTGTTTTTATTTCTGTTTTACTCTAAGATAGAATGATATTTAAAGAATTAAATGATAAATGTATAATAGATGAAGAAAGAAGATGCAGTCACCAAAATTAATTCCTTCAGCAACTATAGAAGTGAAACTCATATTTGCAATTTTTTTTTAAATAAGAAATTATTGACTCATGTAATTGAGAAGTCTTGGTCCGATGCCAGAGTCTTTTCACCCATAACCCCATCTCCTTCTCCATCTTTAAATTGTGCTTTCCACTGAAGGGCTTCATTTTCTAAGAAGCATTCTCCATGTAACCTGAAGATCAGTGGGACTATACTGCAGGGAGTGGGGACGAGATGGGTGATGCTCGTAGTGAAGAGTGGAAGAACACTGTATGGCTATACAAGGAATATGTAATTTCTCATCATTTTATACCTGCTTAAGCAGAGCCATGTGGCTTATAAGCAAAGACCAAAGTTGTTCTTCACATTCTAGATACAAATATGGGTTGGGATCATAGAGCGGTGGTTGCCTAGGGAAGGTGTCTCTCTTTGAAGAGTTAGAGTCTGCTAACTTTGCACAAGCCTCAGGATATTTGCGGATTAGGTTAAATCTATTATAATATTATAGTAAATTAATCTGTGCTTTAAATTTTTACTTATTTCATATGATATTTATTATTGGATATTTAAGTTGGATTTTTTGTTTCAGCAAATACATTAGCAACAGAAAGCATGATACACATTTTCTGAAAAGTCCGACTTTGTATATCACCATGATATGACCAAGGTATTGATATTATACTTGTGGTCGCTCACCACACAATTAAAACTAACTTATAAAATAAGGAATACTTTATAAAAGCTGCTTTTATACACATAAATATAAATCAGCATTTCTTCATTCCTTCATATTCAAAGTATGCGTGTCCTTAGATGTGAAGTGAATCTCTTACAGGCAACATGTAGTTGGGTCTTGGTGTTTGTTTTTTATCTATCCAGCCTTTATGTCTTTTGTTTAGAAAATTTAATCCGTTTACATTCAAGTTAATTATTCATAAGTAAGGACTTACTACTGATATTTTGTTAATTGTTTTCAGGTTGTTTTGTAGGTTTTTGGTTCCTTTCTTTCTCTCCTGCTGTCTCCCTTTCTGATTAAGTAATTTTCCCTAGTGGTATGGTTTGATTTCTCACTTTTAATCTTTTGCACATCTGCTATAGGTTTTTGTTTTATGGTTACCATGAGGCTTACAAAAAAATTATAATTATAACCAGCTATTTTGAGCTGATAACACTTAAATTTTGTTTGCATATAAAAACTCTACATGTTTACTTCCTCCCCCTGACATTTTACATTTTTAATGTTATAATTTATCTTGTCACATTGCATATGCCTTAACAAATTATTATAGCTATTATTATTTTAATAATTTTGACGTTTAACCTTCATACTAACAATATGTGATTTATACACTACCATTACAGTATCAGAGTATTCTACATTTGCCTATGTACTTACTTTTACCAGTGAGTTTTATACTTTCATATGTTATGTGTTACAAATTAGCACCCTTTCTTTCAGTTTGAAGAACTCATTTTAGCATTTCCTGTAAGGCAGATTCAGTGGTGATGAACTCCTTCCGCTTTTGTTTATCTGATAAACTATCTCTCCATTTCTTCTGAAGAACAGCCTTGACAAATAATGTAGTTTCGGATGGCAGTTATTTTCATTCAGTATTTTGAATATACCACCCCACTCTTGGCCTGTAAAGTTTATGCTGAGAAATATGCTAATAGCCTTATTAGAATTCCCTTCAAGATAATATTCTTGGCAATGATTTTTTAGATATGACCCCAAAAGCACAGACAACAAAAGCAGAAATACACAAATGGAATTAAATGAAACTAAAAAGCTTTTGGAAGAAAAAGAAATAACAGAGTAAAGACACAACCTACAGAATTGGGGAAAATGATTAAATGCGCAAATCAGATAAGTGATTAATATCTAAATATATAAGAACTCAAACTCAATAGCAAAAAATAAAAGAAAATAACCTGACAAAAATGATCAAAGGACCTGAGTAGACATTTCTCAAAAGAAGACATACTAGTGATTAATAGGTTTATGAAAAATGTACCACATCACTAATCATCTGGGAAATGAAAATTAAAATCATAATAAGTTATTACCTCACACCTGTTGGAATGAATATTAACAAAATAACAAAAAGTAATAATTGTTGGTGAGGATGTGGAGAAAAGGGAACTCTTATGCACTGTTGGTGGCAATGTAAATTAGTACAGCTCTTTTGGAAAACATTATAAAGGTTCCTCAAAAAGTTAAAGGGAGGGATCATAGAGCTACCATATGATCCTGCAATCTCACTACTGAGCATATATACACAGGAAATGAAATCAATATGTTGAAGAGATGTTGGCACTCCCATTTCATTGTTGCATTATCTACAATAGCCAAGATATGGAATCAACCTGTCTCTATCAATGGATGAATGAATGAAGAAAAAGTGGTATATTACATAATGGAATATAAACCCAAAGAAATCCTCTCATTTACTACAATGTGGATGGACTTGGAGGACATTATGTTAAGTGAAATAAGTCAGGCTCAGAAAGATGAATACCAGTGATGCCACTTATGTGTGAAATCTAAAAAGGCAAACTCATAGAAGTGAGAGTAGAATGGTAGCTACCAGAGGTTAGGGTGTTCTGAGAGATGTTGGTCAAAGGATCCAAATTTTAATAAACAGAGTGAATAAATTCAAGAGATTCATTCTACAACATGATGATTGTAGTTAATAACAATACATTATATCCTTGAAAATTATAGAAATTAAGAAAGTAGATTTTAACTGTTCTCACCACAAAATTTAGGTATATATATATATGAGGGAATTCACATATTAATTAGCTCAATTTAGCCATTTTAAAATATTTACATATAAAAAGTCATGTTGTACATAAGTTTGTATAATTTAAATATACGAGATTTTTGTCAATTAGAAAATGAATAAATGAAGTGAAAGCTAGCATTAAGCATTATTTGACCTAACAGTCTTTATAAATAATTGAGCTGCTTTTAATTGAATGCTTATCATAGGCCTTTATGCCTGGACAGCATCACCAGGAGGATGATGCCTAACCTCGCCAGTTCCTCTTCAAGGGCACAGCCTGTCCAGAGGAGCGAGAGTAAATAAGTAGAGTTAATGAGTCAAAATTGTCTGAGCTTATTTTTTATTTTCCATGATAATCTGAGTACAGGAGAGTGCAGAACATAATTTGTACAAATTTATCTAATAAAACAGAATCCCTAAAATGACTCACTGTGAATAAACAAATTATCCTTTGTATTTTTGGAGAGATTTATAATACTAGATAGTTATGATTAATTCGGTTAGTTTATCAGTGTTTCTTCAAGTGTCTTTGTAATGCATAAATCAATTGGAAATATCCTTATTGATACTGTGTTATCAAATACTGTTTAACTCTGCTTTAAAATTTTATTACTAAACTCCCATTTTGGTTTTACCTGTGGTCATAAATGTGCTAGGCAAATCAAGAATCAAATGTCAGCTGAGTAATTTTGCTAAGTCATTTAAGTTTTCTAAGCCTCAATTTTATCTTGTGTAAAATGTGATTGTGATGATATGATTATAGTAACTATGATTATCATCACTATAGTATTACCTACATCACAGGATTGAGAGAGTAAAGTTAGATAATACTTATCACTTGTTGGGCACTATGTGTACCTCTTGGAAGAGATTAAGTGACTGTAAAATATTGATATTATTATTCTTATACATATTTTTAAAGGAAAGCTACATCTAAAAATCTCATAACACATTTTTTGAAGATATAAAATACATTTTAATAATTATCTTACAGTTTTATTAATACTTCAAACACCACACCTTCACAGTTGCAGACATTTTCACACAAATATATTAACTCGTTATTCTTCTAAAAATGTCGTGAGTCAAACCAGTTAGGTTTGAGTGACTTTCTTACGACCATTCAGTTTTTACAGATTCCACATTTCTGTTACACCATGCTCTATCATCTAAGATTCGCAAGGTTTATATTTTTTTCTGAAATGGAAAAACAAGCTTTTAAAGAAATTCATCATAATTGCTCATGAATCCAATAAGATTGCATTATATGATAACATAAAGCCTCTCTTCTTCGATTTTTTATGATGTGTTATATGCAATATTAGAGTTTCCTTGTATATTTATGCTAGTCTTGCCAGATCAAACATGAAAATATTTTTACCCCAATGTTATCCATACTACTTATGTGTAAGTGTTAGACCTATGTTAACATTTATCTCTAACTTCTAAACTTCTTTTAGGAGAGTTTGTAATGTCAATTTTCAGCAGGAAACCTCAACCTTTTAAAACAAAGTAGAACAACAAAATATTACTAAATAACTTTCTCTATGTGAATGAATTTATACGTCTGTCCTAATCATATATCTCCTTTCAGTGACAGTTTCTGCAATGTTTTGGGGCTATAAAGTCACATATTATTAATGAAATGTGCACCATTTACGTGAATATGATTGGGTGATTTTTTTAAATCAACAGATACCATAACCTTCCTGCTCAGTCACAAAGTCTCTTTCTCTATACTATCTTTTCTGCTCACAGGCTCTCTAATCTCTACATTTTCCCATAGAGTTATCAATGTCTTCTTAGATTCACTTTTTTTCTGTAAAAAAAAAAAAAAATAGATTAAATGGTCAGTTACTTCAAACATGCTCAGAACAATCTATTTTCTTCACTAACTTACTTCTTTGAATATCTATGATATCTGCCTGGCAAAATTACAAACCTTCCTCAATCCATTTCTCCTGTGATGCTCAACACTGATGAGGAATTCATGCCTCTATTAGGATTTGAGACACTGGAAATGATTGGTCTTCAACTTTGACTGGGCCCTCAGTGCAGTTCAGCAATACATATTTTCCTAGCGTTTCCTGCCTTATGTTTTCCTAGTGAGGTCTTTCTCGGTTTTCCAAAGAACCAGTTTTAGAATTTCCCTTCTTTTTCTAATGTCTGACTCCACCACTTCCAATGCATGTATAGCCGATGATCTTCCCTCTTAATCAGCAGAGAAAGAAGACATTACCTTAACTTCTTCCAATCACAGCCAAAAAATCATGTCTATTCTTATGTCGTATTTCTTTCTCTGTGGCCATGTTACAAGGAAAGTAGTGCAAGTCTTCTAGTTCAAATCTGAACTCCCTGATGCTCTGGCTCCCAACTCTTCTATTTCAGTAGTTTAGTTCAATCAATAACCAACTCTACCAAAACCACTCTTCCTTTTTATATCTCCAGATTCTTTGTTATAATAGTGCCTTCTCTTTAGTATTTAGACATAATTATAATGAAAGGTTTTTAAGATATATATCTTATTTTATATTCACGCTTTCCTATCCTATTTAATAGTCACTTTATCTTCCAACAAGGGTCACGGTTCTTGAAATAGTTGCTTACATTCTCTGTCTTCTCAACTTTTGCTGTTTATCTCACCTTTGTCATCATTCTTTGGTCTTCTTTTTAGACTTCTTTTTCTTTCTCCATACCCAAGTTTTAGATGTTCTTTGGAATGCTACCCTCAGTTCTTTGTTTCTTTCCACTCTATAAATTCTATGTGTTATCTCCTTTTTCATGGTTTTAATAGCCGTTTCAATTGAGATTTTTCCCAAATCCTCAATCTAAATGAAAACTGTACATTACACTTCTTTCTAGATACTTCCATTTGGAAGAACACTTTAGATTCAGTCTATCCAAAACTTAGTTTAATATCTGCTCAAGCAATGCTGATTCTTCTTTTTTTTTTTACCTCAAGTCATGTTATCTCACCTGATACGGTTATCCTGGCAAGAAAATGCTCTTCATCCTTACGGCCATGTATTAGCACAAGTCACTGTAATCTCCTTACAGAATCATTGATTAAGCCTTTAGTTGATTTGCATGCCTTTAGTGTAGTCCATCTCAAGATATTCCTTCTGAAGCTACTCTTCTATTTGAAACTTTTATATGTTTTCCCACTGATCCCTGATATATCCTAACACTTTTTCAGAATTTACAAATCCATGAATTATGTGATTCGGACAGTGGGACCAGCTTCCTTTCTCATTACTCTTTCTTTGTAATGTATAATGAGTGGTTTGTTTGTTTATTTTTAAATTCTAAGGTGCATAATGTATTCTTTCATTTCTGAATCTTTATAAGCTAGTCCTATGTGTGGAATAAATTTTCTTCAGTGATCCATAGAAAACTGAACTTTTCATATCGAAGGACATATTACATTGTGGAATTGTCTGTTTCTTTGCCTGTAGCACCTAATAAAGAAAGTTCCTGGGATTGGGGCTGCACAAAGCGTGTTTATCCTTATATCCTAGTTGCCCAGCTAGCTCAGTTGGTAGAGAATAAGACTCAACCTCATATTCCACACTTAGCAGAATAATTGAGACATAGCAATTTACTCAATAAGCACTTGAAAATGGAATCAAACCTGTCTGGTTCTTTCTACAGTACCACATTTCTAAGTTTAAATGCTTATATTTGATGTTAAATAGTTATTGAATGGATGCTTATGATGTTATTTTTTAAGTCTCTGATTGAAATAATTTCTACTTCTTTTTCTTTTTTTGTTCTTATTTGCCAGGAATATTAGCCCAATTCCAATTTCAGGTTATAATCTTAAATTTCTTCTTATCTACCTCAAACTTTGCCAAAAGGTTCATCTCCTTTTCTTTCTTCCTCTGTGACCACAGAAGAATAAATTTCTACCTTCTCATTTTAAGACCTGAGGATTAAGGGTGTCTTATCTGCCCCTCTCTGGGATCTTGTTTTTGCAGATATATCCAGTAGTTATAGATCATTTAGACTCTTCCCTTCAATTAGTTTTTTATGCCATGTTAATTTACCTATTATCTGAGTTCTACTACCGATTTAGATAATTAGAAAATAAAGTACTCGGATCAACTGAAGAAGAGTGAAGAAACCAGAGACTTTACAGATTATGAGCTTTTCTTTACTGTATTGTGAATTTCTTCCTATTTCATATATACCTTTATATTCTCATAACCCAAGTCTTGTTAGGCTTATCATAGATGTTAAATAAATAAATATTTATTTAGTGACTATCAGTTTAGAGCTCTTGAATTTAGACCTACCTCTGTTCCCAGCTAGTTTTGTGTCCCTACTTAAATAACCTTTCAAATAAAGAAAAGACTATTTTTAAAGTCCTTTTAAGGCCCAAAGTCTAAGATTTTATTATTTTAATGCTCTATAATAAGACTTTACCAGCTATATAATTTAACATTGTGTCTCTTTACAGAACATCAATGGAGGAACAGTTTATTAAATGAGCATTAGAGTAAAATTAATCTATTATAATTTGACTAGAGATTAATTTAAAAAACTATTTTATACTAAAGTTAAATTTTTGTGGAATAGTGTTGGTGTATTGGAAGATGATACTGACAATGTTGATGATAATTTGCACTGAGTTATTAATTGTGATAAGTTTATGTGGTTTTGTGATATTTGGTGAACAACTTAATTAACCCATTTAAAAACAGGAAAAAAGGAATACTGAAATTTGTATATGCAGCACATGTTGAAATGCTGAAATTCTCAATAAGTAGCACAATTTTATATAAAACAAACTCATTTCCCGCAAATACTGTACAATACAAAAGGTTCTAAATTATTGCATTTATTTTAGGTCGACATTTGCTTTGCAATCTATTCTAGGGGTAGAAGCATGTAACCATGGAAAAAAGCTTCTTTCACTGGCAGGGAAACAAAATGACCAAGATGCTAGTTTACAACTGGGAGCTTGAAGAAATGGTAGAAGAATTCATATTCTGAGTAATCTCCAGGGCAACCATGGGTAAATTGAATATACAGACATCCACAGAGTTGCTAAGTGTATTTGGTGGAAAGTGCATCTTCAAGTCATTTCTATGGCAATCATAAATAAATCCAACTACTCTGAAATCAACACAGCAGCTGCACATTCAAACAGATATGATCAGCAGAATCTGGAGAGTTTCAGCATACATCAGGAATTTGATTCTCGGCATGCTTTGTTTACAATAGCAGAATAAGTTATTGGGTAATATTTACTTCCTATGTTAACTCCTAAAGCTTCCTTTTAGTTACAACTTTGTTCATATTTAGTAAAGATTTTTAAAAGAGGAGTGATGAGGTTAATTTTTTAAACAGAAACACTGACTCACTAGTGCTTTCGTTTCCCAATGTAAGAAATAGAAAAAAAAAGTAAGTTATCTCGTGAAAAGGGTAATCAGTTCAGTACACATTTCATTCAATAGCAACAGGACAACTCTTTGTTATTTTATTATTATCTTCTTATATACTAAGAAGATAATAATATATACTTAGTATACAATAACATTGTGCTGAACACATTATCAATATTATCTCTAAAAATTTGATTATTAAGTTATTGTTACCCTATTTTATAGAGAAAGGTACAGGCCCAGGGTGATTAAATGACATGTCCAGGTAGTACAGCTAGTAAGAGGAGAAGCAGAATTTGAACTCAAGTAAATGTTTGTTAATTTTGATAGGGAAAAGCCATTCTAAGTGATAGAAAAAACTTAATTTCAGAAAATATTGCACATTTGTTTATATAAAACTGGAAAGCTTTGTAAAATAAAAATCAAAGTTGGTAAAGTTTCAAGAAAATAAATTGTGAACACATATTTGCAACTCACATCAAAGGGTTAATTTTCCTAATACACACAGTGTGCCTAGAAGTCAGTAAGAGAAAGACCAAATATCCAATGGAAAAATAGGCAACGGATATAAATAGACAACATATAGTAAAGGGTATTCAATCAGCTCTTAAATATAAGAATGATGCAAACATCCCATACAAGAAGAGAAATACAAATTAAAACTATCCCCAAGCTATTTTTCATCTATCAGATTGGCAAATACCAAAGAAAGATAACAATGTGGATTGACAAACATGTATGAAAAAGCACTCATATATTGTTGGAAAATTATGTAAAATCCTAAAAATTCTGTGGAGGGTAGTATGGCAATAAGTATCAAAATTATAAATGTGCTAACACTTTGACCATCAATTCTCCTCTAGGAAATTATAGCAAAGATATACATATTTGAAATGAAGTGCATATAAGTTTATTACTGCAGTAATAGAAAAATACTCAAAGCAGCCTAAATGTCTATCAATAGGGGACTGGTTGGGTGATTTACTATAAAGACACAGAGCAGGATGCTATAGCTAATTCTTTACAACCCTTAAGGATTTCCTATTCCTGATCTTGCCTGAAACTGTAAATCTGGGTACTGGTGCCACAGCCTCTCAAGTAGCTGGGATTACAGGCACATGCCACCACACCCAGCTATTTTTTTTTTTTTTGTATTTTTAGTAGACGTGGGGTTTCTGCATATTGGCCAAGCTGGTCTTGAACTCCTGATGTCAAGTGATCCACTCCCTTCGACCTCCCAAATGCCGAGATTACAGGAGTGAGCTGCTGTGCCCGGCCAACTCCCAATTTTAATGAGCAGAAAATGCTAATTTGATATTCTTGTGTTCAGTAAACATTTATTGCAGACTTGTATACACTATGTGCAAAGTATGGTGCTAGATTTGGAATGTATAAAAAAATACAGAGGCTCCTATCTCAATGGTATAACAGTCCAACAGGAGCAGGGATAGTACAATATGTGTTATAATGGGGTGTTCCATGATGATGGTAAAGGGTACCTAATTTAGCTTAGCAGGTGTTTGGTAGACCACTAAAGAATTCCAAGAGAAAGTGAAAGTCGATCAAGAATGGCAAGCAGAAAGGTAAGTGGATAAAAGAGAGAGGAATTAGAGTTGACTTTCTAAAATACTTTTATATAAATTACTTTTATATAAATTATATTTTTTGTTAAAATGTCCTAGATGATGCCACAGAGTAAATGTTATCTGCCTGGTTATTTTAGCCTTAGATAGCATCAACATTAGAGAAAAATTAAACCTTTGTTCTTCTTTACTTAGAGCCTAATACGACGTTTGTTGATTTTGTGTCTCTGCTTTTTTTTTCTAAACTGATGACAAAGATGAATAAGTTCTCTCACTGAAACTACATTATCAATTTCACATAGACAGAAATGTAATTACTGAAGATGGATTTTAGCCAGACCACCTGAATTAATAACCAGCCTGAATCCTCTTACTCTGGGAGAGGGTGGAACAGAACTGTTTATTGACCACCAGTGGTCATGACCTCTGCTATCTTCCTCACTCAAAATGCCACAGGAGGAAGTCATCTAAAATGCCATGACATTTAAATAAAGTGAGAAATAAGTATATACAATGTATGAGAACAGACTAACACTTTTCTTAATTTGCACTCGTTTTTAGGTAGCATGATTAAAAATGCCTATTCAGTATTTCCAGAAAAATTCTACAAATACTTGTCATTTTGTTAAAGTACTACAACCTTTAATCCATTTTGCCCCACATAAAAGTTTACTTCTTTTTGATTTGTATGACATTTTATGACAGTAGAACAAAAAAGAGAGTTTCCAGTTTTTTACTTTGCAATCATGTATACTGGCTTATTATACTTGGCTGCAAAAATAAATTCTCAAAAGGAATATTCAGCCAATGGTCTTCTATTCATAGTTTTCATTATATTTTCTATAGCTAAAGCCAAAATATCCAAGGTAAATATCCTCCAAGACTTGATTTAACTCAACTTTGATTGCAAGAATAGAAATATAATTTAAAGTAACTCAAATAATGAATAAGGTAATTCATCATCATTCATTTTACCAAACCACTGCAAGCACAGAGAGGAGCTCATCTTGAGGATGTGGAAACCAGGAATTCGAATGGCATCAGGACTCTCCTTCTTAGTCTTTTATTTCCACTTTTCTCTGTTTTAGCTATTTCATTTATCCTGGCATCTCCATGTGGACAAGAATTTGACCATGGGTAGAAAAAGACCTAGCTCTTAGCTTTATTTAGACATATCACAAGAAAAGCATCAATAATCTCAGATTAGTTCTTATGTATCCAAATTTTAGATTAGAAAGTTGTGGCTGAGACAGATAGGGAAAAATAATTTACAAACAGAAAGAGATGCTGTTGACATAAGAAGCAAGATTCCTGGGCAGGCAAAACTGTCAACAATCTGTATGAATGTTAACATATTAAAATTGCATTTGTTCAAGCCATAGAAGCAATTCTCAAGGAAAATATTAGCTAAGGTAGGAGAGTTGCTTTAGGACAAATGTATCATTGGGCTAAAAATCTGTTGATTTATTGTTTAGTGAGGTATATTAATTATTATATAAAGCATAGCAGCGCACATTAGTGTGAACATCAAAACATTATAGAAAAACATAAATAATTGTTTTGCCATTATTTTAGTTTTCTGCTAGTTATTGGCCCAGGAAAGCAAACACATTTAAAAATAAATAAATGGGAAATAATAAATAATAAGTAAGCAATTCACATTGGAGAACTGATTGACTTTAAACAATACTATGAGTCATTCTTTGCAAAGTCCCATTCTATCAAAAAAATCAGTTTTGTAGGCTGGGTGCGGTGGCTCACGCCTGTAATCCCAGCATTTTGGGAGGCTGAGGCAGGCGGATCACGAGGTCAGGAGATGGAGACCATCCTGGCTAACATGGTGAAACCCCTTCTCTACTAAAAATACAAAAATGTTAGCCGGCTGTGGTGGCGGACGCCTGTAGTCCCAGCTGCTGGGGAGGCTGAGGCAGGAGAATGGCGTGAACCTGGGATGCGGAGCTTGCAGTGAGCTGAGATTGAGCCACTGCACTCCAGCCTGGGGGACAGAGGATCATATAGTGACTTAGGGCTGAAAGACATAAACATAAAGAGATGTAATTTTTAAAAGTAGAAATTTTTGCCAAAAATGGTATATGAAGAGATAGGGAACTGGAACTCAGAAGAGAGTGAACTATCCTTCCAGCTAGAAAGATTGAGTAAGACTTTTATAGATGAGGATTATCATACTTTGTCATGCATGGTAATTTTACTGTTATATAGGTCTTCTTTTCATATTTAACCTTAAAGAAGTAATTGACTAAAGCAGAAGTCAGAATTGAAGGCATAATTTTGAAAACCAAGCCATCCTCGTCAGTTCAGTTGCTTTTTTTTCTCTAGTTTTCATTCTTGAAGAATTGTCATTTGGTAGTGAAGGATGAGGGTGGAAATATTTTTTCTAAGTGTATTTGTAATATTTTCATTTTATAGATTAAAGAAATTTCAGGCTTAGTGCACAGAACACACATGTGGTTATAAATGTGCATGATAATTCATTTGTGAAATAATTATGGAGAATTTACTATATTTATTCGTTTATTCAACAAATATTTGAAGATTGTGGATACACTGGTAAACATGACAAAATTTCTGCCCTCATGGAGATTAGTCTTCTAAGGGTGACAAAAGTTTATAATCCTACAGAGTTGACAAGCAATAAATAAATGCAATACAGTGAGTAGAGATAACTTGAGATAGTTAAAAGTTATTTGAAGAAAATAAAATACAGCAAAGGGCTAAAGAGTAACAGAGGAGGAAAGAGCTCTAGGATAGAGCATGGGAACAGAAATTTCTTAATGATGAAACAGGAAAGAAAACCTCCCTACCCTACATTTTCATTATACTATCTTAAGACACTATACTTTTTGAGATTTGTCAAAATACATGTTTGGCATGTATTTATTATAACAACCAGAACCGTAAAATTTAAAAGGAGAAACAGAACATATGCGTTGTAAATAAACATGTGGAATGGTACAGTAAGCACTCTTTATCTGGGTAAAAATTATAGTGCATGTAATTATGCAGTTATTAGTTTGTAAAACAGAATTCATTATTTCATGAAAATGTTTGATTACTAGTGAATGACTAGTATTAGATTAGTGCTCAAGCAAACACTCCTTCCAGTCAAACCCATTGTCTATGTCTTTGCCAGTGGATCTCTTCCATGTTGTTGAAGCTATGTTTTTGCAATCTACCTCCTCTTTCAGGATTCCTATCTCAGAGAATCACTCAAAATTTCTAGCCAGAAAACCAGAGTTTATTCTTATTTATTTATTTACTTATTTTAGACAATGTCTCACTCTATCACTGGGGATGGAGTGCAGTAGCCTGATCATAATTCACCACAGCCTCGAACTCTTGGGCTCAAGCCATCCTCTCACCTCAACTTCCTGAGTAGCTGGGCCTATAGGCACACATCACCACACCTGGCTAATTTTTAAAAATTGTAGAGCTAGGGTCTCACTATGTTGTGCAGGCTGGTCTTGAACTCCTGGCCTCAAGCAATCCTCCTACTCAGTCTCCCAAAGTGTTGGTATTACAGGTGTGAGCCACTATATCCGGTCTCATTCTTGACACTCCCTTGTGGGAGTACTTTGCATTCAGTGCGTCACTGAGGCCTTACATATGATAAATTTTTCCCAAATATTTTTCATCTTCACAGCCTTTCCTAGCAACTTCTCTTATGATCTGTCATGATTGCTAGTGTAAAATCCTTCTCTTTATTCTCTTTACTTCCATTCTTGTCCCCTTCAATCTTTCTTTGCAAGGTAGCTGACTTGAGCTTTCCAAAACTGAAACCTAATCTTTTTTTAAATATTATTATTACTATACTCTAAGTTTTAGGGTACATGTGCACAATGTGCAGGTTTGTTACATATGTATACATGTGCCATGTTGGTGTGCTGCACCCATTAACTCGTCGTTTAGCATTAGGTATATCACCTAATACTATCCCTCCCCCCTCCCCCCATCCCACAACAGTCCCCGGTGTGTGATGTTCCCCTTCCTGTGTCCATGAGTTCTCATTGTTCAATGCCCACCTGTGAATGAGAACATGCGGTGTTTGGTTTTTTGTCCTTGCGATAGTTTGCTGAGAATGATGCTGAAACCTAATCTTACCTATGCCTTTCAACACTCCCCTTTGCCCTTTGGATTGAGATCAAATTCTTTATCCTGATCTACCAGCCACTTGATCTGACTCATTTTCTGCTCACGTAATGATTCTCTTGCACTCTGCACTCCAGCCACATTTAGCTCCATTCAGATCCTCAAATATGTGATGCTACCTTTGCCACAGTGTTTTCTCTGTCACGGTTGTCTATCTAGAATTATTTTACCCATCTCCGCCACTCCTGTCTACAATACCTTGCATGACTCTAATGCCTGTTCATTTTTCATGTCTCAGGCTATTTCATTTACTTAGCTTAGGAAGTCTTCCTTGACCCTCCAGAAGTTGCTGTTTATCTTTCCTCTAAGATTTTATTGTACTTATAATTTTTTACTTGTGCTTCTTCGGATTATTTTATTAATACTTAACTACTAGGAGGTAAGACCTCATGAGGATAGGGACTATGCTTTGTTAACCTAGCATAATTCCTCTCATGCTGTTTGTTGAATGATTAAAATTGTCATCATCTTTAAGGCTCCATTTAACTTTGGCATTCCCTGAGGTAACAAGGTATAATATTTATTAAACAAAATAATAAAATTTTCAAAACAATTTGGATACTAGATTAATATGATTGAGAGATATAACTTTATCTGGAAAGGGAAAATGATAACCTTTCAGCACTATGGTTCTCTAATGAAGGAAAAATTTTATTTTCTCCAATGTCTTTTCATTTTCTTTGCAGGAAACTTAATAAGATGTCAAATCATTTTATCAGGCTGTGTTTTACTTCAAATACATAATTTTCTTCCTGCTAGAATGAATCCAAACAAGTGTTTCTGAGTGACTAGGCTCAAATACTTATACCTTTTGGGTTTTGTTTTGTTTTGTTTTCCACTTTGCCTGTGGAAACAAATGATGCATGTTTTATTTCTAAATATGTGTCATTTATCTTTAAGCTTCTCAAAAGCTGGAAAGATCCTAGCAGTACTACATATTTGTATGATTCAGCCAAGTAGAATGGATTCCAATGAGTCTAGCTATTTTCATCTCCAAGATTTCTGCCCCTAACAGGCTTCTTCCCAGTTGCACAGTCATCGTGTTTACAGTCACTTCATATAAGATCTGGAGGACTTGACAAAAGCCCTTTGTAGAAGGACCCAAGTGCATTAGAGACTCTATTTTTCCCAAGATCATACAGATCAATTACTCTGTTGTAACTTAAACAATGTAAAATTCATTTTGACGGCTATTCCAATTATATCTTCTAAGAACTCATAAGCACTACAAAATGAAAGGATTGATAATTTATCCTCCAGTAAGTGCTGGAGGTATTTTTTCTTGAAATATTCTAAAACAAGCAAATGCAAAAAAGCAAACAAACAAAAACAACAATAACAACAAAACATTGATTAGAGAAGCACAGCCAGGCACGGTGGCTCATGCCTGTAATCACAGCACTTTGGGAGGCCAAGGCAGGTGGATCACTTGAGGTCAGGAGTTCGAGACTAGCCTGGCCAACATGGTGAAACCCTGTCTCCACTAAAAATATAAAAATTAGCCAGGCATTGTGGCGAGCACCTGTAATACCAGCTACTCAGGAGGCTGAGGTGGGAGAATCATTTGAACCCGGGAGGCAGAGGTTGCAGTGAGCTGAGATCATGCCATTGCACTCCAGCCTAGGTGACAAGAGCGAAACTCTGTCCCCCCAAAAAAAAAAAAAAAGAAGCACAGGAAGCACAGAGGCTAACTCCAGGAAGTTACTACTAATCAAATTTGGTGTTTTAATTTAAGCTTTACATATTTAAATCTCACTTATTTTTACAAAGAATTTTGAGGTATTTATTTCTTTTTAAGTTTTCTACTGCTGCCTAGCAATGTATCACCCAAATTAGTGACTTTGAACAACCATAAACTTTAATTTTTTCATGAATCAATAGCTTGCAAAACAGAGGGTGGCTTGTGTTTTTCTTGTGTGGCCTCCGCTGGAGTGGCTTAACTGGGAACTGGAATATCTATCTCCAAGAAAACTTATTCAAGAGGATGGCAACTGGTATTGATGGCTGATTTGGAAGCCAGCCAATGCTATAGACTGAAGAAAGGTTTTTTCCTCTTCCCACAGTCTATGCCTAGACTTCCTCACAATATGGCATCCAAGATTCAAAAGTAAGCATCTTAAGAGAGCAAGGCAGAAGTACATGACAACTTTATGAACTAGCATCAGATGTCACGTAAGTCATTTTTGTCATACTCTATTGAGACGCAATTAAGTCCCAGCCAGGCTCAAGGTGTGGTTATACAGAACTCATCATTTTATGGGATAGTATCAATGTCAAATTATGAGATGAGAACATTAGATAAATAATGTTTTTGTGGTTACATTAGGAGAATTCACAATTTGTTATTTGGGCACAATAGTTTATATTCCTCCCCCATGCAAAATACAGTTATCTTTCTCTCGAGAGTCTCAAACTTTTTCAATAATGACATCAACTAAAAGTCCAATATCTCATATTTTAAATCAGGTTTAGTTAATAATGAAAATTCTCTGATACAGCTTATTGAATAGCATGCTTCTCAATCTAAAGACCATAATCTAAAGAGACAAGATATTTGTATACCACCCACGCTTTATATGGCAGTGCAAAAATGATCAAATAACTTCTGTACATATGTCCAATCTAACAAGGAAAAAAATGAAAAGCACACAGCAAACTTTGGTCCCAGCAATTCTAAAATCCACCAGGGCATATGTTGTTACATTCTTGAAGACAGCTCAGTCCTACTTGCTGAAAATTTTTCTTCATAATGCTTGGCTTTGCCCTCTGGGTTCTTGCTGCTATCACGGTCATCTTTTCCCATGCAAAGCAGATCTTCTTCGCAGCTGAGTAATTTTCTGACAGTGCCTCGTTACCATGGAATTTGGGGGTTCAATGACCTTTAATTTTATACTCTCTCATTTCCATTCCGTCTAAATTGAAATGATTATTTAAAAATCTCATAGGATTTCTTGATATCAATATATAATTCACTCCATTAGAAATCCACAGATATTTTCTATGTTTGGGCTTCCTGTGAAATTGCTGTGTAACAACGTTCTTTGGATTCTTAAAAATCTCACTATTAAATAGAATCTCTGAGGCATACTGAAACTTCTTAGATAATTTTTTCTGTGTCTGGAAGTTTCTACGAGGTATGCCTTAATAATTTCTGATGTTTTAACAAAGGAACTTGTAGTCCAATTCTGGATTTGATCTTTGCTCTGAAAGCAATTCTTAATTTGAAGATCAATTGTCATAAAGCAGCTGGGAATGAGGAAGTTTTATTTTTCAACTCAGAAATTTCCTGTTCATTCATATTTAACAAATTATTATTTAGTTCATCTCTGTCCTCTCCCATTTTAATCATAGGTAGCAAGATGAAACTAGATGTCACTTTCAATATTTTGCTCTGCTAGGAATTCTCCTCAACTAGATCATTGAGTTGATTGGGTACATTTCTTTCTTTCCACCTTACCGTAGAAGTAGCATTGCCAAAGTTTCCACCTCCACATAAAATGGCACATTTTCTTGCTGATACTAATAATATTTTTCTCACTTTCCATTAATATCTCACTGTCAGTCTCCTCCAGTTTCTATAGTCTTCCATTAACATTCCTTTCAAATACTTTAGCCTATTTTTAACAGCCACTTCAAAGTCTTCTCAGCTTCCATGGATACCCTGATCCCAAAGTCAAGAGACAAGTTTTTTAAATTCTTTTTTATCCTGCCATTTTTATTTGTTCTTATTAAATTTGTCTCAGTTTTTCAGTTCTATTTCCATAATTTATCAATTTCCATGTAGACTGGAATCATATTCAAGTCATTATGCACAGCCCATACTTAAGGAGTGAGAAGTCATGCTCTACCTCCTTAAGAGTGGAGAGTCTATATAAAACATTTGAAATTTTTCCATATGGTTGAGTTGTCTTTTTTTTTCCACTTATTGATTTAACTGATCATTTATGCATATCAATTGGACTTATGGATATATATTTTGTTATTTATTTATTTAGAGACAGTATCTATATTAGTTTGTTTTCATGCTGCTGATAAAGACATACTAGAGACCAGGTACTTTACAAAAGAAAGAGGTTTAATTTGACTCATTTCCATGTGGCTGGGGAGGCCTCATAATCATGGACGAAGGCAAAAGGTACGTCTTACATGGAGCAGGCAAGAGAGAGAATGAGAGCCAAATGAAACAAGTTTCCCCTTATCAAACTATCAAATCTCATGAGACTCATTTACTATCACCAGAACAGCGCAGGGAAGTCGTGCCCACATAATTCAATCACCTCCCACAGGGTTCCTCCCACAACATGGGGAAATGGTGGGAGTTACAATTCAAGATGAGATTTGAGTAGAGACAGAGCCAAACCACATCATTTGACCCCTGACCCCTCCCAAATCTCATGTCTTCACATTTCAAAACCAATCATGCCTTCCCAACAGTCCCCCAAAGTCTTAGTTCATTTCAGCCTCAACTCAAAAGTCCACAGTCCAACATCTCCTCTGAGGGAAAGCAAGTCCCTTCCTCCTATAAGCCTGTAAAATAATAAAAAAAAAAAGTTAGTTATGTCCTAGATACCATGGAGGTACAGGCATTGGGTAAATGCAGCCATTCCCAATGGGAGAAATTGGCCAAAACAAAGGGGCTACAGGCCCCATGCAAGTCCTAAATCCAGCAGGGCAGTCAAATCCTGAAGCTCCAAAATGATCTCCTTTCACTCCATGTCTCACATTCCAGTAATGCAGATGCAAGAGATAGGTTCCCAATGTCTTGGCTAGCACCACCCCTGTGGCACTGGGGGGTACAGCTTCCCTCTCAGCTGCTTTCCTGAGCTGGTATTGAGTGCGATTTTTCCAGGTGCACAGTGCAAGCTTCTCAGTGGATCTACCATTCTGGGGTCTGGAGATTGCTGGCCCTCTTCTCACAGCTCCACTAGGCAGTGACTCAGTAGGGACTCTCTGTGGGGGCTCCCACCCCACATTTCCATACCACAGTGCCCTAGTAGAGCTTCTCCATGCAAGCCCTGCCCCTGCAGCAAATTTATGCCTGGGCATCCAGGCATTTCCATACATCTTCTGAAATCTAGGCAGGTATACCCAAACCCCAATTCTTCACTTCTATGCACTGGCAGGTTCAACACCACGTCGAAGCTGCCAGGGCTTGGGGTTTGCACCCTCTGAAGCCAGGGCCCGAGCTCTACGTTGGCCCCTTTCAGCCATGGCTGCAGCAGCTGGGACACAAGGCACCAAGTCACTAGGCTACACACAGCACAGGGACCCTGGGCCTGGCCCATGAAGCCATTGTCTTTTAGGCTTCTGGGCCTGTGATGGGAGGGGCTCCTATGAAGACCCCTGACATGCCCTGGACATATTTTCCCTGTTGTCTTGGGGATTGCCATTCTGCCCATCGTCACTTATGCAAATTTCTGCAGCCGGCTTGAATTTCTCCTCAGAAAATGGGTTTTTCTTTTCTATTACATTGTCAGGCTGCAAATTTTCTGAACTTTCATGCTCTGCTTCTCTTATAAAACTGAATGTCTTTAACAGCACCCAAGTCACTTCTTGAACGCTTTGCTACTTAGAAATTTCTTCCACCAGATACCTTAAATCATCTCTCTCAAGTTCAAAGTTCCATAGATCTCTAGGGCAGGGGCAAATGCTGTCAGTCTCTTTGCTAAAACATAACCCGAGTCACCTTCGCTCCAGTTCCCAACAAGTTCCTCATCTCCATCTGAGACCACTCAGCCTAGACCTTATTGTCCATATCACTATCAGGCTTTTGGTCAAAGCCATTCAACAAGTCTCTAGGGAGTTCCAAACTTTTCCACATTTTTCTCTCTTCTTCTGAGCCCACCAAACTGTTCCAACCTCTGCCGGTTAGCCAGTTTCAAAGTCACTTCCACATTTTTGGGTATCTTTTCAGCAATGTCCCACTCTACTGGTACCAATTTGCTGTATTAGTTTGTTTTCTCACTGCTAATAAAGACATACCTGAGACTGGGTAATTTACAAAAGAAAGAAGTTTAATTCGGCTCACAGTTCCACATGGCTGGGGAACTATATTTATTTACCTTTTGTTTTTACTGCTGTCCCCAGTGTTTCAACGTTGAGTACTGTGAGCTTATTCGGTTGGCTTCTGTGTCACTTTGACATACTTCCATCATCGTGGACTTTTTTGTTCTGTTCTGTTTTTGAACACTTTCTAATGTTTTGTCCCGACAGGAAGCTCCGTAATAATTTTATGTATTTCTTGCACCAGGCCTAAAATCATCCATTTTAATAGGGAGCCCTTGGTTCCTTTCTTTTGAAAATGGTATTAGAAACCAAGATCTAGTGCTAAGTGTGTTTGTTGCTAAGAGTGTGATTGCTGCTAGCTCTTCTCAGCTGACACAGCAAATAGTTAAATGTGTGAATACCAAATAGTGCATGTTCATATATCTATAAATATTTTTATATGCAATGAACTGTATCTATATAAGCTAAATCTATCTTCATATTATGTATCCAACTGTAGTCCACTACCATATGGATAATTCTAACCTCCTTGCTTTACATTTTTGCATATCTATTTAATGACTGATTTAATAGAAGAAAGCTGGATTATCAAAACTATTCTGTGTTCAATTCACTGAGATAATCACACAGCATAAAGTCTCTAAAAATTCACTCTACTTGTGAAAGAATAAAAGTGAAAAATATAAATACCATGTTAGTGTTACTATGAAGACTGCATGAACTCTGAAGGGATTCTGTGGACCTCCTTGAGATCTGCTGATGTTACAGGATATTTGAGGTGTCGCTTTTCTGGCCAGAAACCTCTTTGGGGTGTGGCTTTTCTGGCCGGAAACCTCTGTGGCCAGTGGTGCCTTTGCCCGAGTTCTTTCCTGTGTCCAGGAAGAATGAAGTGCCAGACAAATGGAAGGTAAACAAGACGAAGAGGAGCTTTATTGAGTGTTACAACAGCTCAGAGGAAGCCCACACTGGGTAGTTCCTCTTTATAGGTAGATCGTCTCATGAAGTGTTCAGCTCCGCAGAGAGGAGGCCCTGGAGAGGATGGTTCCTCTGCCGGCAGGTGGTCCAGTCTCTCCAGCTATCAGAGGAGGGGGTATTTCCTCTGTAGCTCCTCCCGGCAGCTGGGCATCCCGTAGTCTCTTTGTCCTCTGCCTGCTCTGACTCTTCTGCCCTGCGCTGCCTTAGCCTGGGGCTTTTATGTATCTCAGAGGGGAGCAAGTGCCTGCTGACTGGTCTATGGGTGGCCACGGGCAGGCCCAGAGGAGGCCACACAAGTCTCCAATGCGGTCAGCTCAGTGGGACTGGCAGTCCGGTCCCCAGGCTTTAGGCCCTCCCTGACCTGAAGGAGGGCCTTACAGGGAACCACCCCCTTCAACCACGGAATCTGTCTGTCTCCCACTGCCATTCACTGCCCTGAGGCTCAGCCTCAACCCCACCGAGAGATCTGAACAGGCTCCGGGAGGGGTGAAAGACCAGACAGCAGGAGCAGACACCTCCGAGCCTGCAGGGTTTGTGGGGCTTTCCAGGCCCATGAAGATGCCCGGGTCCTGCACCTGGGAGGGCGGCTGCAGCTGCACCTGGGGAGCTGCTGCTCCACCAACATGGGAAGGATGGGGCTCTCACTTGTCCCAGACTCCCTGCCTGCTCTGTGGAGTAGGAGGCCCAAGTCTGCAGCCCCGGTTGGCTGCAGCTGCACCTGGGAGGTCAGATCCTGCCTGCTCCCACCCCGCCTCAAGAGCACAGGGAGGCGGACCCAGGAGAACAGGACTCCTGCCTGCTCAATGGAGCGGGAGGCTTGGGTCTGTAGCCCGGTTTGGGTGGCTGCAGTGGCGCCTGGGAAGCTCCTGCCCCAACTCCGAAAGGGCGGGGGCTCCATGGAGTGTGCAGCCCCAGGTGCACCTCTCTGCTGCAGCTGGCATGATGTCAGCAGCCAGTGCCATCACTGCCTTGTACTATTTATCCTTTTATCACTCAGTGCAAGGTGGAACCAAATCTTTGCTTGTTTTCTTGTTTTTGCATGGTCAAAGTCAAAGATGGCCTTTCAAAAAACAGAGCTGGGTAGAAGATTTTCTGCCAATGAAATGGGATTTGTTTGTTACATGTTTGGGTCTCCATGATTTCACTTACCTTCCACACTGGTCTAGACCATTTCCGTTTTTCTGTAGCCAAAATACAAATTTTTTGAGATGGTAATTTGATATAGAAAACTCGAATTTGCTTAACAGTTTATTTACTTGACTACTGCACTTAACTGTAGTCAAGTAAACTCTATTGTTTATAATGTTTTTATTATGAAATTATAAATTCCATTGTTTATAATATTTTTATAATGAAATTTTCTCAGAAAAAAGAACACTTGATTGAAAAATAATGGCATGCTTATAAACGTGCTCCAGGCAAGTTTTTGCTTTGTAGGGTCTTGTTTTTTCAGCAGTGGAAAAGTCGGTAGGTAGACAGTAAAAAATCTGATTATATTTTGATGATGAAAAACATTTCATCTGTTTTTATTTCCCTCCAACTATGGAGAAGAATATCTTGCCACTTTTGGCCTACAAGTTTGATAACATGTATTTAGGAAATCAATTAATTAATTGATTAGTGGCAACTCCTTTCACTCATTTTCTTCATTTCTACAGACTGGTTATAACAATAATATTTACAAAATAAGCTGCCTCACTGACTACCTGTGTCATAATTCTATGCACATTTGATAGAATTTAGGCAAGCTGGTCTTTCAGATTGGATTATTGAAAGGTATGCACATACCTTACAAAAAAATTTTTCTATGCTATAGATAAAACAGACTTTTATAATTATAATGTATAAAATATATAACCAAAGAAAATTATTTTGACCTCTTACATCTATAGCAGCATGGCTCTTAAGAATGTTTATTTCAATATACGAAAACATAGCATACAGCATTAATTATCCAAATACGTTGGAACCAATATATTAAAATACTGACTAAAAGACAAAACAGTCATTCTTGCAATAATTTTTTTCTATAAATATTTATGAGGCTAGAATTACCCACTTACGAAAACCAGAAAAAGCTAATATAAGAAGATAAAATATGAAAAAAATTCTTAACAAGTTTTTTATGTATTATATATGTATGCAAATATGTTATATAGGTATAATATATAAATATAAATGTATCTATACACACTTATATAAACATATACATAAACTAAAATATCACAAAAATAATCCTTAACAAATTATATATATATATGTGTGTTTGTATGCATGTATATCTCTAGTTATATAGATATAATATATAAATGTATTTATACAAACTTATATAAGCATATATGTACACTACACATATGTATTTACACAGTGTGTGTAACTCACATGATGACTAACCAAGGGGATTATTTGAGAAATGCAAAAAAAAAACCCGGAAGATAAAATTTATTTTTTCAAACTGATAAAGAGTATCTATGAAGCATCTACAGTGAACATTGTACTTAATGATGAAAGACTAATTTTCCCCGTAAAATTGAAAACAAAGCAAGGATATCTACTCAACCACTTTTCTTCAACAATATTTTTTTCAACAAAAGATTTTTGTTTACAAATAACATAACCATGTATATAAACATTTTAAGGCATCTTCAAAAAATACTGGCATTAATGAGTTTAGGAAAGTTACGAAGTACAGTATACCACAGAACTGATATGCAAAATTTTATTCCAATTCTATATACTAGAAACAAGCATTCAGAAATTAAAAAATAACAACATTATAATACACCCAGAAAATAAAATAACTAGAGATTATTTTTTAAAAACATGGCATTTCCTATATACTAAAATCGTAACTGTTTGCAGAAATTAAAGAATATCTTAAGAGATGGAGAGATACACAATTTTCATGGATTGACATCTCTATTGTTAAAATGACAACGCTCCCTAATTTTTTCCGTGGATTTAGTACAATGCCAATCAGAAACCTAGCAGGTTTATTGATTCTTTTGGTGCTTTTGTAGTAGAAACTGACAAACTGATTTAATTAGATTGGCACAAAAGTAATGGCAAAAACCACAATTACTTTGGCACCAAACTAATGTAAATTATATAGAAGTATAAAGAACTTGAGCCCTCAAAATTGAGAAAAAGGGAAAACTACCAAACACGACAAAGTTGGAGTACTTCACCTGATTCCAGTACTTATTTTAAAATTACAGCAATCAAGACTGTATGCTATTGGCATAATGATGTTTAAAAACTTCTTGTCCAGTATTTCTTTGGATATTGTTTCTGCCCTCAGTTTTGTTCTCATCATCTTTAGGGATTCCAAATATGGCCCTTGAGTTTCAGTAGAAAGTTTGAAGTGTTTACCAAGACCCTATAAATTGAAACTGAATTTCAAACTCTTTCTTCCCAACATTGGTCAGTTGCTGAAATAGCTAATTAGGTCTTTTAGCCTAACTTATTTTCAGTTGAGTCTTTGGAGACATGTTCCAGTCATATGAATTAGGGAATTAGCCAAGGACTTGATGGGATTTTTACATGCAAAATGTTGGCTCTCTCTCTTAGCTCTACACGTTCCACAACTTTCCTGCTCCATTTCCAGCTAGTCTTGCAGTCAGCTTTGAACTCTGACAGCTAAATTCTCAAATAGACTGCTGATTTCTACTTGAGTCTATTCTGTATAGAAGGACAGACTGAGACTGCCATCAGATCAAAGCTGATTTCACATGGGTCTCACCCACGGTGGTTTCTTCTTTCATGGGCCTTTTCCAGCCATTTTCTGGCTGCTTTTGGTCTTATTTAATGGCTTCAAGCCATTGTTGATTATATATTTTTAGTGTTTGTAAATGTTATTAGTATTATCTGATACTAGACACTTTGCTACTACTAGAGATACTATCTATATTAAACTTTTAAAAAGAAATTGATTCATGATAATAGTAGACCCATATTGATAAGTTTACATTTTTACTGCTTCACAGTTTGTGGATATGGTGGTGAAGGAGTATATATTTTATTAATTTTTAATTTTTGTTGGTACACAGTAGACGTATATATTTATGGGGTACATAAAATATTTTCATACAGGTATACAATGCCTAATAATCACATGATGGAAAATGGGGTATCCATCCCTTCAACCATTTATCCTTTGTATTACAAACAGGCCAAGTATACACTTTTAGTTATTTTTAAATGTACAATTAAATAATTATTAACTCTAGTCACCTTGTTGTGCTATCAAATACTAGGTCTTATTTGTTTTTTCTAACATTTTTGTACACATTAACCTTCCTCAACTCTTACCACCCCCCGCTACCCTTCTCATCCTCTAGAAACCATCCCTCCTCTCTCTATATGTTCAATTGTTTTGATTTTTACACTCCACAAATAATGAACTTGATGTTTGTCTCTCTGTGCCTGGCTTATTTCACTTAACATCATGGCCACTAGTTCCATCCATGTGGTTGCAAATGACCATGATCTCATTCTTTTTATGGCTGAACAGTACTGCATTCTGTATATGTGCTACATTTGGTTTTATTCATTCATCTGTTGATGGACACTTACGTTGCTTCCAAATCTTGGTTATTGTGAACAGTGCTGCAACAAACATGAGAGTGCAGATACCTCTTTGATATGCTGATATTCGTTCTTTGGGGTATATATTCAGCAGTGGGATTGCTGGATTATATGGTAACTCTATTTTCAGTTTTTGAGGAACCTCTAAACTGTTCTCCATAGTGGTTTTACTAATTTACATTTCCACCAACAGTATACGAGGGTTCCCCTCTCTCCATATCCTTTCAGCATTTGTTACTGCCTGTCTTTTGGATAAAAGCCATTTTAACTGGGGTAAGAGGATATCTCATTGTAGTTTTGATTTGGCATTTCTCTGATGATGACTGATGTTGACCACCTTTTCGTATGCTTGTTTGTCATTTGTATGTCTCCTTTTGGGAAATGTCTATTCAAATTTTTGCTCATTCTAAAATCAGAATATTAGATTTTTCCTATGGAGTCATTTCATATTCTTATGCATTCTGGTTATCAATCCTTTGTCAGATGGGTAGTTTGCAAATACTTTTTCTCATTCTGTTAGTTGTCTCTTCACTTTGTTGATTGTTTCCTTTGCTGTGCAGAAACATTTTAAATTGATGTGATTCCATTTGTCTATTTTTGCTTTGGTTGCCTGTGCTTTTGGGATATTACTAAAAAAGTTTTGCCCAGAAAAATGTCTTGGAAAGTTTCTCTATGAAGGTGTTTATGATTAGCAAATTTGCTAATTTTCTAAATGTGGGAAAACTTAAAAAGAATTAATGTAAACGAGATCCTTGGACACAAGTCTAGCTTAATCAAAAGGTGGTGGATTCATTCATTGAGACACTGACTATAGGCAGCTTTTTTTTTTAGCTGTCTGCCATAAGGATCTCATGTCCCCACAAATTAAAATGGTTTTTTTGTCTGACATTTGATTCATATTTGGCAAGCCTGTTTCCAATGAAAATTTTTCTCAGGGCAGATCATTTGCCAAGTTCCTAAAATTCTCTTGGCAAGTTTTTATTTAAGATCGGTTTCCATGAAGAATCTCGTAATGCATATAAATGTCTTTAGAAGTAGAGCTATCATTGATTGGAAATGAAGGAGTTCCTTTGATAGTTGTTTATTGAAGTATCAACATGATTTTTGCAACCAAAAGCAGATATCTAACCAGAATCTCTCACCATTGTAAAGAGGACTCTTATTTTATCATGTGTTGGAATGAGATTAGTGTTCGTGTGAGAGATTTGTTGTGAGATTTCCATATGTATTGTCCAAATGCCGAATTTCCTGTGGAAGTTAGTGTTTACATGCAGAGGTCCAAGGGAGAGGTAGCACCGGTGCGTTAAATAATAGGTTAAATATTAAAAAAATAAGTAGCCATTTTCTAAAAATGTTATTCTTCATATTTAACATGAGATTGATGGAACTCCAGCTGTTCAAATAAAGGAATAGGTAATGATAAGGTTGGCAGCTAATACTATATATATAAGCCACCCTTTTATACTGTTAATATTGATAAGAAGATTATAATCTCTAGTCATAAGACCAATATTTCTTGGGAGGATAGACAACTGAGATGTCACTGAAAAAATATAGAGTATAATCCAGAAGAAAGATTATTATGATCAGACTTGAAGGATTCATGTTGCAATTCTAGTTCTGCAGCTAACTGGTATAAATCATTAACATGGTAAATTTTAACATCTTTTAGGATTTGAGCATTTCCATTTTCTTTGGTTTTGTGTTTTTTAAAAAAAGGAAGAAATTAAATTGGAAGGTATCTAAAACCCACATCATCTCTATAAGTTTTTAAGTAAACAAAGATTAGGCAGACAAAATAATAAAAGTACTAGGGACTTTATTATATTATATATTTTTTTTTATTCTTGAGTATTGACAGCCTAAGCAAAGATGAAGCAAAAACAGAGTGATTAAAAGGTCGACTAAGACTTTACTTAATAGGGCAAAGTAGTGAAAAGATCTCTCATGGGTGTGATGAAATGTTATTGGCAAATAAAAAAGGCAAGAACTTTTGATGCAAACTGGCCTAACTTTTAAAGCACCTGTGATAGAAGCTTACCTTATAAATGATTGGCTCAAGGATTAACGATGTCAAGTTGTGTCTGTCCAACATGTTCTCTGTTTTTCTATCAATTAATTACGTCAACAAATTGCTGAATGCTTATATATACCAAACACTGTTTTTAGAGTTTTTTTAAATTATTAGGCTTAATTCATATCCTCAAATATCTCAAAAACAGATAAAAATAGAAAGGAAATTATTATTTTATAAGTATATCAGCTGTTCTAACCTTTATTAACAATGGCAATTAATCTATTGGGAGAAACATTTCCTTTTTACATTTTATATCTCTGAAATTAAAATAGGTCATACAATAGATGGTGTCTTAGTGTTGTGTCATAGTTTATTTGGTAATTTTTCATTTTTCCTCCTGTATATTACATAAAATAATGATGTATCTTAAAATCAATGGTGTATGCATCTTCTTTAAAATCTATTTTTAAAATATTAAAGACAGATAATGTATAAAATGCATGGTGAATTCTCATTTAGAATTGATTATGAGATCCCTGGTAGGTAGACTCACATCTGTGATGACCTTGACCTTGTGCTTTCTACCACTGCTACCCAATAACAAACCTCAGCAATTCCAGGAAGGAACAAGTGCCTCCATGATTCTGTTTGAAACACTTGATTCTTCTTAGAGTTTAGTGCTCAGTGTTCTATGTTGGATAGATTAATATAGAACATGTCATTGTTCTATATTGGAATAATTATAATGATTATTAATATTTATAACAATTATAATGATTTATAATTTTTGAGGATCTAGTAAATGACAATATGCTAGTCAAAACTACCAAGATTTCTTTGGTTTATTTCTCACAAAAAATACTGTACAATAAATATTATAAATACCTCTACTTTACAAATGAGTGAATGGAGGCATAAAATATTTAAGTTACTTAAATAAAGTCCCAGAGCAAATGGTTAATAGAGCAGGATTCAAAGCCAGGCCTCCTCCCTTAATGCTGTGTGACACTTACTCCCAGAAATATATAGGGATAAACAAATTACCAGCAATAAAATGATAAAACTGATATAAGTTAATTGTTAAACTATTTTCTCCATGAGGGAATTTTCAACATAGATTAGTCAATCAATAATCTCTCTTGATTTGAAAAAATGAATCCCTCTTGATTTGAAAAAATGAATTATGGCCAGATGCAATTGGCATAGTAGGGTTAATGATCTCTAGAAATATGAGTAGAAAATGAATGGAAACAAAATCTACAGTCAAGGAAGAAGGCAAGTCTGTCAGGGCTGCCAGGAAAGATGGCCCAACTCTGAGTGTTTTAATGGAGAAAGTCAACAAAAGGCAAGAAGCCACCAACTAAGCTCATTACCTCCTGTATGTCCTTAAAAGCCCTTTGTTTCCTGAGCTTTTGATGACTCAAGAGAAGGAATTTTCACTTAGATGGCATGAAATTGAAAGGATGGAACTTAAAATAGACCACTTGTTCTTTCTGGCAGAGCGACAAATACAAATTCTGTAACTTGCTTGTCTTTGTTTAAGATACACATTTAAAAAGAATGCTTAATACACTGAAAAATGCAGAGGGGGAATCCTATTGTGCTATTGATCAAACATACATGTCATTTTTGTTTCTTTTAAAAGTATGATATTGTTACTTGGGTTTGAAAGGAAAACCACGAAGCTCTTGATATTTAAAACTGCTAAAAATAATCAGTCTTCTTCTGCCAGATGACAGAAAGGTCATAGTTGTGATGCAAACCTTAAAATTCCATGCAATTCAGACTTCAAAAATGGAAGGCTCATTGTAATCAGTGATAAACTTTAATTCATGCAAAAATATAGGCTAATGTCAAGTAGTCCTCCCCAATGTTTCTCAAACATATTGTTAAATATAATGAACCTAGACATACAAATCTTTCAGTTCGGAAAAAAACAATATTTTATGTTATTTGTTAGAATATTTAGCCACTTTCCAGTTTAAAATGAAATTTGGTTTAAGTAAGAAAAAGTTAAGTTTACTCTTTGCCCATGAAGCAATTACTTTTTCAGAAGAATTTCCAATTTAAACTATTAATATATTTGATTTTCAACTTCAGAGCCATAAATAACTTCTAAATATTTAAGAAAAGTCTAGACTTCAGTTTTACTGAATATATATCATCCTTGGATTGCATTTAAATGTCTGAATTTATTCAGAAATGCATTGTCAATAGGTACAATACATAGCAGTATATTTAGTTATTTCATTGGTTATTTCCTATACCTACATGTATACATAGTATCATCTGCATGGTAGCCCCTTATAACATTCTGCACAATGTCAAAACAAATAAGATTCCTGCTGACTATATTTTGAGAGAGAGCAGAACATTTTACATGGCCTTGTGCATAGACAGTGAATGTATTTTTCTGTTCTTCCTATGTAAAAATTAATGCTTCTGATTTTCATTATTTATATATTTTGTGAATATATTTCCCAGATCAATAACTACATAAAATGTCAGAAGCTGTGTGAATCACTTCAGTAAATATCTAATACCTAGTATTACAAATGCAACTAGCAATAGCACAATATTTGTTTATGGTAGTCTACCATCATTCACATGACCAATCTGGTTTCTGGAGAGAATATGTTGATGACTTTAACAGAGAAATTGAGATCATCCCCTCTTCATTCTTTAAGATTTTGATAGTCACACTAATTTATGTAATTCCCTCTGCAATTTTATTTTGTCTTGATTCAGGGTTGGGAGAGGGCTCTTATAATAAAGGAAAATAACAAACATAACTTTTCTATACATAGTTGGGGACAAAAGTCCCTTGATAGGTAATCTATTTGCTGCCAAAAGAAGGACTATTCCCACACTTGGCTATACTGAGATGTGACTCTATTTTCTGACCCAGAGGCATTGAGGGGTGGCAGAGGTGGGTCTTGAAGAGGGCAGGCATTATTCTTTAGGTGAGATATTCATGGAGTATTCAGACAATCCCACACTTTTCTTATCAGAGTCACAGGCTACAAGATTGATATACAAATATCAATTACTTTTCTTCACATAACAATAAAAAATTGAAACTTAAAAATCAGTACCATTTAGAAAGCAGCAGAGAAGACAAATTACTTAGATATAGGTGTACAAAATATGTGTGAAGTCTTTTTATGCTGAAAGCTACAAAACTCTGATGAGAGATCAAAGAAGAACTAATTAAAAATTAAGATATCTTATGTTCAAGATGGAAAGACTCAGTATTGTTAAGAGAGCAATTATTGCCAAATTGAACCAAAAATATAAGGCAATTTTATTCAAAATCTAGAATTTTTTAAGAAACTGTCAAATGCTTCTTCTGATGTTCATGTAGACTAGAATCACCAAAAAATTCTGGAAAAGAATTTTGTATTAGTCCATTTTTATACTGCTATGAAGAAATAACCAAGACTGGGTAATTTAAAAAGAATAAAAAGTTTAATGGACTCAGTTTCATATGGTTGGGGAAGCCTCACAATCATGGCAGAAGGTGAAGGGGAATTAAAGACATGTCTTACACAGCAGAAGGCAAGACAGCATGTGCAGGGAAACTGCCCTTTTAATACCATAAGATCTCATGAGGCTTATTCACTACCATGAGAACAGAATGGGAAAGACCCGCCCACATGATTCAATTACCTTTCACTGGATCTGTCCCACAACACATGGGAATTATGGGAGCCACAGTTCAAGATAAGATTTGGGTGGGGACCCAGCCAAACCATATCATTCCACCACTGGCCCCTCCCAAAGATCATATACTCCCATTTCAAAACCAATCATGCCTTCCCAAAAGTCCCTCAAAGTCTTAACTCATTTCAGCATTAACTCAAAAGTCCACAGTCCAGAGTCTCACCTGAGACAAGGCAAGTTCCTTCTGCCTATGAGTGCATAAATTCAAAAGCAAATTAGTTACTTCCTAGATACAATGAGGATACAGGCATTGGGTAAATACACCTATTCCAAATGGGAGAAATTGGCCAAAATGAAGGACCTACAGGCCCCATGCAAGTCTGAAATCCAGCAGGGTAGTCAAATCTTAAAACTCCAAGGTGATCTCCTTTGACTGTATGTCTCACATCCAGGTCATGCTGATGCAAGAAGTGGGTTCCCATGGTCTTGGGCAGCTCCACACCTGTGGCTTTGCAGGGTACAGCCCTTCTCCTGGCTGCCTTCACAGGCTGGATTTGAGTGTCTGAAGCTTTTCCAGGCACACAGTGCAAGCTGAGAGTGGATCTACCATTCTCACACCTGGAGGATGGTGGCCCTCTTTTCACAGCTCCACTAGACAGTGCCTGAGTGGTGACTCTGTGTACAGGCTCCAATACCACATTTCCCTTCAACAGTGACCTAGTAGAAGTTCTCCATAAGGGCTCCACCCCTGCAGCAAATTTCTGCCTGGACATGCAGGCATTTCCATACATCCTCTGAAATCTAGGCAGAGGTTCCCAAACCTCAATTCTTGACTTTGTGCACCTGCAGGCCCAACACCAAGTGAAAGCTGCCCAGGCTTGGGGCTTGCACCCTCTAATGCCATGGTCCAACCTGTACATTGGCCCCTTTTAGCCATGGCTAGAGTGGCTGGGATGCAGGACACCAAGTCCCAAAGCTGCACACAGCAGAGGGGCCCTAGATCTGGCCCAGGAAGCTATTTTTCCCTCCCAGTCCCCCAGGACTGTGATAGAAGGGGCTGCCACAAAGTTCTCTGATATGTGACTTTTTCTTTTTTACTCCATCATCGGGCTGCAAATTTTTCAAACTTTTATGCTCTGCTTCTTCTTGAACACTTCACCACGTAGAAATTTTTTCCATGAGACACCCTAAATGATCTCTTTCAAGTTCAAAGTTCTACAGATCTCTAGGGCAGCGACAAAGTTCCCTGTTATGTCCTGGAGACATTTTCCCCATTGTCTTGGTGATTAACATTCAGCTTCTTTTTACTTGTAGTAGTTCATTTTCACACTGCTAATAAAGACATACCTGAGACTGGGCAATTTACAAAAGAAAGAGGTTTATTGGACTTACAGTTACACGTGGATGAGGAGGCCTCACAATCATGGTGGAATGTGTAAGGCATGTCTCATATAGTGGCAGACAAGAGAAGAGAGCTTGTGCAGGGAAACTCCCATTTTTCAAACCACCAGATCTCGTGAGACTTATTCACTATCATGAGAACAGCACAGGAAAGACCTGCCCCATGATTCAATTACCTCCCAACATGTCCTTCCCACAACAGATGGGAATTCAAGATGAAATTTGGATAGGGACACAGCCAAACCATATCATTACTTATATAAATTTCTACAGCTGGCTTGAATTTCTCCCCAGAAAATGGGGTTTTCTTTTCTATCACATTATCAGGCTGCAAATTTTCCAAACTTTTATGCTCTGCTTCCCCTTGAATGCTTTGTCACTTTGAAATTTCCACCACTAGATAACTTAAATCATCTGTCTGAAGTTCAAAGTTCCACAGATCTCTAGGGCAAGGGCAAAATGCTGCCACTCTCTTTGCATAGCATGAGTGACTTTTACTCTAGTTACCAGCAAGTTCCCCATCTCCATCTAAGACCACCTCAGCCTGGACTTTATTGTCCATATCACTATCACCATTTTGGTCAAAGCCATTCCACAAGTCTCTAAGAAGTTCCAAACTTTCTCACATCTTCCTGTCTCATGAGCCCTCCAAGTCTCTAGGAAGTTCGAAATTTTGCCACATTTTTCTCCCTTCTTCTGAGCCCTCCAAACTGTTTCAGCTTTTGCCTGTTACTCAGTTCCAAAGTCAATTCTACATTTTCAGTTATCTTTACAGCAGCGTCCCACTCTTTCTGGTACTAATTTAATGTATTACTGCATTTTCATACTGCTGTGAAGAAATACCCGAGACTGGGTAATGTATAAGGAAAAAAAAGTTTAATGGACTCACAGTTCCACATGGCTGGGAAGACCTCCTAATCATGGCAGAAGGTGAAGGAGGATCAAAGGCACATCTTACATGGTGCAGGCAAGAGAGAGTGGTCCGATGGAACTTCCCTTTATAAAAATATGAGATCCCGTGTGTATTTTTCACTATCACAAGACCAGCATGAAAAAACCCATCCCCTCGATTCAATTACCTCCCGCTGGGTGCCTCCCATGACACGTCAGAATTATGGAGATGCAATTCAAGATGAAATTTGGGTAGGAACACAGCCAAGCCATATCAAACTTAAAGGGCTAGCATACCTGATTTCAAGACTTACTATAAAGCCACAGGAATCAAGATAGTATAGTACTGGTGAAAAGAGAAGCAAAAAAATCAAAGAACACAATACAGAAATAGAACAACAAATTTATGGGCTTTTCGTTTTTGACAATGTTTCTAAAGACAAATGCATGGAACAAGGATAGTCTTTTCAACAAATTTTTTTGGAGCAATTGGTCATCTATGTATACAAAACAAACCCCAATCATAATATGTACCACATAAAAAAATTAACTCAAAATTGGTTATAGACCTAAATATAAGACATCAAACTGTAAAACTTTTAGGAAAAACAAAACATTGTGTCACTGGAGTGGACAAAGATTTCTTAGAGAACACCAAAAGCATGATTAATAAAATTAAAAAATGATATATTGGAATTCATCAGAATTAAGAATTTTATTTAAAAGACGGTTTAAAGAATGAAAAGGAAAATTAAATTACAGAGGGCAAAAATGTTTGTGCAATACAATGTTTGATAAATTTTTATATTCTACATCATAGATGACATTCTGAAAAGGCAAAATATATAGGTACAGACAACAGATTAGTTCTTGTCCTGGGCTCTAAGTCAGTGGAGGGTTTGTTTACAATGGACAACGGGAGGATTTGGGAGGCAGTTGATGATTTTCTATATCTTTATTAATGGTGGTTACATGACTTTATGCATTTTTCAAAACTAGGAGAATCATAAACTCTAATGGGTACATTTTATACTTAAGTTTTGCCTTATTTAAAAAAATAAGAGAGATGACAAGCTACTGGGGAATAATATAGCCTACCTAATATTTAATGTGTCTGTCCTCTGCTTTGCTCTGCTCCTCTGGTGGGCTTCCTAATTGGCAGGTGCAAGCTGAGTTCTGGGCAGTATGCTTGCATTTTGGCCTGGACAAGGCATTTAGATACAGCTTAGTTATTGACTTCTGTGTCACAAAGGGGCTGTGAGCCACCCTGAAGCTTTTCTTTGGGTTTCCACTGGAGAAGCTGTGCAACATTCTGGCCATGATATGTAAAAAATCATGAGTTTTGTTCATCATGGTAACAATACTTTTCATAGAGAGATTATATTTCGGCAACATTATTTTTTAAAAAGTCTTTTACTCAGTTAACTACCAACTAAATATAGAGAGGAAGTAAAAAAAAGTTATCTATAGAATTATATACTAATTGAAATAAAATATAAAATCATTTAAATGTTTAACCATGTTAAAGGGAGCATCATGACCCAGAGCGTTATTCTTAGAAGTTGCCAGCCTTACAAAGACCCATCAGGGTAAGCAAGTCTAGGGGCAAGCAGTTAAAAATGAAACACTTCTAACTATGTACCTCAAGATGAAATAGATTTTATAGAAAAAGCCATATACAACAAAAATCTAAACTTTCAGAACTAGAAGAATTGATGGATGGCTTTAAAAATGATAGCTAATAGAACATAATTCAAAATCAAATGAGTTTTGAAAATAGAGCATCTGGGCCGGGTGTGGTGGCTCATGCCCATAATCCCAGCATTTTGGGAGGCCGAGGTGGGCAGATCACGAGGTCAGGAGATCGAGACCATCCTGGCCAACACGCTGAAACTCCGTCTCTACTAACAATACAAAAAATTAGCCAGGTGTGGTAGCGGGCACCTGTTGTCCCATCTACTAGGGAGGCTGAGGCAGGAGAATGGCATGAACCCAGGAGGCAGAGCTTGCAGTGAGCCAAGATTGTGCCACTGCACTCTAGCCTGGGCAACAGAGCGAGACTCCATCTCAAAAAAAAAATAATAAGAAGAAATGAAAATAGAGCATCTGGCAGAGAGCATCGTCCATATGACCCTTCACCTGGGTCATATTCTTATTGTGGCTTCCAGGGTTTTTTTCTCTACCCTTTCCTTCAATTTGAGTTTGTTTGTTGCAGTGAAACTAATGGTATGTTTCATGAGACAATAATCTGTCTTTCATGTTGCAGTATCAGAAAATACGTATGAATGACCCCAAGAATACTGTCTATGAAGAAATTTTTGTGAAACCCACAACATTAAGCAGTAGTGACAAATTATTAGTCAAGGGTCTTTCCTGTTATCTCATAATCCTATCACATGAACATGAGAGTAAGTTACTTATATAGTTTGGCTCTGTGTCCCCACCCAAATCTCACCTTGAATTGTAATCCTGATAATCCCCACGTGTCAAGGTCAGGACTAAGTGTAGGTAATTGGATGATGGGGGAAGTTTTCCCCATGCTATTCTCGTGATAGTGAATGCGTTTCATGAGATCTGATGATTTGATAAGCATCTGGCATTTCCCTTGCTAGCACTCACTTCATTCTGCCATCCTGTGAAGAAGGTACCTTTCTTCCCCAACACTTTCTACCATGCCTGAGGCCTTCCCAGCCATGTGAAACTGGGAGTCAATTAAACCTCTATATAAATTACCCAGTCTCATGTATTTTCTCATAGCAGTGTGAGAACGAGTTAATATAGTTTATTTCAGGAATGATTCAGCCTTCAAACAAATGTACTACTGAACATCCAGACAATCAAAATAGACAGACAAACAAGCAATAAAAACATCATGAAATATTTTTTTCTGCCTTCAAAATTAGTTTAGAATTATCTCTGATTTTTAATTCAGGAAATTTTTATCACTTAAGCGATTATACTTTTGTTCAGTGGAAAATTTTCAGATTTGTAGCTCTCAGGAAAAGTTGATTTAATATTTTTAAAATTATCTATTTTTCAACTTTAATAATATTAAAATCATTTTAATATATATATATTAGAGAGTTTTAGTAATATTTCTCCTTAATACAAAAAAATGCAATCTTACTTTCTTAGGTATAAAAAATTAGGATGCAAAATAGGATCAACATTGCTGAGAGACTAGTACAAAGAATCATCTTCTGGTTATAGATTTATTCATTTTAATCAGGAGAATAAAAGCATGCTTTTGATGTTTTTATCAGACAGTTTAGATTTACATTTTGTTTTGCTAATGTGGAAACAACAAATTTGCCAGGAGTTTTATGGAAGGTTCCTTCTTTTCTTCCACTATAAATCAGTAATCTTTGAAAGTTAGAGTTTATTTTAACATTCGTGACATTTCATTTTAAAATATTAACTTGCAAATAATGTTTTTCTCAAAATGTATTTTCTGAATGGTAGTCTATTTTTCTGTTATCTTACTCTTTAGAAGATCAGTAATATTTGAAGTTTACGTTTTCCGGCCATAGAGCAGATCATGGGATAAATTTGCATTTGAACTGCATATTGCTTATGCAGGTGATTAAAAAAAACAGGAGCTTGATAAAAACATCTTCAAAAACCTAAAAAAGATAAAGAAATGGAAAAGAAAATGTCAGATTGACATTTATGTTTTAATTTTGAATATTTTAATTATCCTTCACTTCATAAAAGCATGTCATTTTACATTCCCAACATTATATTTCACACAAGAAGTATTAATTTGTTCTTCTACAGTATCTATATACATTGATTTTCTTTCTGAAAGCAATTTGTGTGTAAATAGTTGCCTGACATCTTAGAACTCCTGCTTTAAAAACCTACCGTCATATTTTAATGGAATATACCATCTCTAACAGAAAAAAATTCTGAGTTCTAAATGTATACGAGGATGTGAAGACTTTATAATAGAGAAAAACATATCAGCTGGATTTCTAACTTGTATTTATCTGCCAGATAACTTCAGCAAAACTATATTTTCCTATTGTGGTTTATAAAATAACAAAAATATAAATTAAAGCCGTTATTTTCAACGATTGTAGCAGAGCATTTACACACTATTTATAAGATGCTAATAGATCAAGGTTTTAAAAATATTTTGAAATATTTTAATATTTTGATAGTTTGATAATATTTTGAATAATTAACCTATGTGAGGCAAAAACTGAGAGAATCACAAGAAGAAACAGACAAATCCAATAATACAGTTGGAGCCCTCCAAATGTTTCCATTAGTAATTAATACAGTTAGCAAAGTAAAAATCAGTAAGGGCAAAGATGACCTGAACAACACTATCAATTAATTTCAGCGAATTGATATTTTTAGAATACTTCATCCAACAACAGCAGAATACTAGTTCTTCTCAAGCTCACATGGAACATTCACCAAGAAAAATCACATTCCGAGCCATTTAAAAACACCATATATATATTTTTTTAAATAATAGAAATGGAAGTATGTTCTTAGACCTCTAGGGAATCAAACTAGATATGTATAACAGGGAGGTAGCCAGAGAACCCCCAAATATTTAAAAATTAAACAACATATTTCAGATAACCCATAGGTCACAAAGAGAGATTTTTGAAATATTTTGAGCTAAATAAAAATAATATCAAAATACGTGTAATGCATAGAAATCAGTGCTTAAAGGGAAATGTATAACATAGGGTGTATATATTAGAAAAGGATAAATTTGTAATATCAATAACCTCTAGCGTCCACCTCAGGAAGCTAGAGAATGAAAAGCAAATTAACACTAAAGCAATAAATAAGTAATAGAGTAGAAAACAAGGAAATCAATACCAATAAACAATAGATTAAAATAAACCAAACCAAAAGTGAGTTCTTTGAAGAGATCAATAATATTGATAGACCTCTAGCCAGGCTAACCCAGGAAAAAAACAAGAGAGAGAGATAGCAAAAATTACCAATGTCAGTAATGGAGGGAAGTCATTATTACTAATCCCTTGGACAGTAAAATCGTGATAAAAGAACATTATGAACAACTATAGGCTTACAAATTTGATAAATTAAATGAAAACAGATCAATTCATTGAAAGACACAAACTAACAAAACTCACACAAGGAAAAATAGCTGAAATAGCTACAGTAAGGAAGCTAGTGTGTTCTTAGTAAAATAATAGACATGTAGATCTATGGATCAAAATTGAGAGCTCAGAAATAGGCCAGGGGGAGTCTTGTAAAAGTAAAGCATATGAGATTGTTTTAGGACTGTGAAAATATTCTGCATGGTACTATAATAGTGGATGTACAACACCAGGCATTTGTCAAAATTCATACATCTTTATAGCATGAAGTTTACTTTAATCCATGCAAAATTCAAAGAAAAAACAACTAGGAAGTCCAGTATGGAATACAGACTCTCACAAAGTAATCTAATTATACTAAAATATATGCAATAACCTCTTTGAAGGGAGTGTGGGGAACATAATAATGGCCTAAGTAACTTTGAAAATGAATGAGGACTATAAAAGAATAAAGACACAGAAAATCCTACATAAACATTTTACTCTATTTGTTAAGGTTATTTCCCATCACAACTTCTGAAACCACTCTCTATGTATACCAGAATTGAACAATTCAGTAAATGAATGTGGGATGGTACAAGTTACGCCTTCTCACTGATGTTAGAAGGTTTTAGGCAAGCAAGGGAAGAGGGCTTGAATATTCCATTTGGTAAAGGAATAGAGTTAGACAAATCAGTACCAACTCATATTTAGCATAAGATGGATACAGAAGGTAACATATAAAAAATATATATATATATTCATACACACACACCACAGTATACATGCATATTATGGACTGAATGTTGAAATCTAGTCCCCAGTGTGATGGTATATGGAGTGAGGCTTTGGGCAAGTGATTAGGTCAAGTGATTTAGGTCATAAAGAAAGGGTCAAAAAATCCCTTTTAAATGGGATTAGTGCCCTTATGAGAATGGGTCAGAGAGCTAGGTTCCTCCTTTACTGCCATTTGAGAGTCCATCCAGATAATAGCCATCTGCAACCTGAAAGAGCGTTTTCACCAGAACCTAGTCATACTGGCACCATGACCTTGAAATATTAGTCTCCAAAACTGTGAAAAATAAATTTATGTTGTTGACTAAGTCAACCAGTTTATAGTATTCAATATGGCAGCCCTGTGCTTGCCAGGACAATGCATCTATTTCCTTGCTTTGTCAGCTGAAAAAGGCTTGAAGAAATGTTTCCTCAATAGCAATAAGAATACCTCGCAACTGCACTCTGAAAGCATGGGCTGTATATACTGACTTACTTTCAGAAAGTACAATATGGAAAGGTGGGAAAAGAGTAACTTGACGGTAGAAAAACCTGACAAACACTACATCAGCCAAGGGATCAAGGTCCACATCAGTAGTGATGTTATGTTGATCCTGTGTATCCCTTGATACGATGTGATAAGAGTGGCAAGTCAGCTGTGTACTCTACATCTTTCTCCTAAAAACCAACAGCCTTAGGGTAATCATGAGACAATTGAGGGAGATTCTGTGAAATACATGACCAGTACTCCTCAAAAGTGTCAAGATCATCAAAAATAAAGAAGTATGGGACACTATCACAGCCAGGCGGATCGTAAGGAGACATGATAACTAAATGTGATGAGGGATCCTCGATGGGATCCTGGAAGAGAAAAAAGACATTCAGTGAAACTAAAAAACTCTGATACGTTCACTTTAGTTATTATGCATTAATATTAGTTCATTAATTGTGACAAATGTACCGTACTAATGTAAGGTATTACTTTAAAATGGAGGAAACTGGGTGTAGCCTTATGGAGTATCTCTATACTATCATCACAACTTTTTTGGTAAATCTGAAACTATTTTAAAATTTTAAAGTTAATTTATAAAGGGATTTAAGAAGAAAATGGATCAACATGATTAGTCACTAGAAAAATGCAAATTAAGATCATGATGAGGTGTCATTAAGCAGTCATAAGAACAGCTAAAGTAAAATACAGTGACATTATCAAATGTCATTGTGGCGTTGGAGAAACTAGATATCTCATCCATTTCATAAAGAGATGTAAAATGGTACAGACACTTTGGAAAAGAGTTTGACAGTTTTTTAAGAACCAAATACACAGTTTTGATATGCCACAGAAGTTGTAATCCCAACATAATTAAAATCATCATAATTAAATCATTACACAATTAAAATCACTATTGCTCCTAGGGTAAAAACCTGGACAACATGTTATTGTACTGAATACTGTGGGCAGCTGTTGCATAACTGTAAATATCTGTGTATCTAAACACAGCTAAACACACAAAATGTACAGTTAAAATATGGTACTATAATCGTATGGGACCACTGTCACGTAGATGGTTCATAATTGACTGAAACGTCATAATGTGGCACATGATGGTATTTTAGCTGTTCATTCTAGCATTCCCATACATAAAATATCTATAATAGTATATTTAATTGAAACATTTAAATAGTATCTATTGATTTTGCATTATATAAATATTGTTTATTGTTGGCCTTGTACTTTGTTATGATGTTTCCATTCTTCATTTTTGTGGGTTCTTCATGGAGTTAATACCTACTTATTTAAAAATACTTGGCTGTATTGATAACTAGAGTGAACTATGTATTACTATTATCTTTCATAGCCTTTGATATAATTTTCCAGTAGTGAAATCTCTCAGATTATTGACCACTTTAATTTTTCCCTTCAGATAACATCCCACCTCAGCTCTCTCTCTTCTTACTCAGATTGGATTTGTTTCATAGTTATAAGATCCTGAAATTTTCTTTCACTTTTTTGCTAGGAATTTTATTAACATTTTTCTTTTGGTGCCTGTGATTTGGATCATACTTTTTTCTCATTCTTGCTTATTCCATTATTTCGGTGGGATATATTCTCACTGGGTTTCCCAGGAAAGGGTGAATAAGAGAAATAATTTTGTAGATCATATACATGGCCTACAAAGACAGTCTCCTCATCCTTGATTAATTATTTAGCTGGGTATAGAATCCAGGCATTTACAAGATTTCAGCTGTTGCTATTGAGAACCATAATGCCATTCTGATGCCTGATCTTCTGTATAGAATCTGTTTTGTCACCCATTTTTCTGCCTCTCTGGGTATTGCACAATGATATGATTTAATAATGGTTCCCTTATAAAGAATTTTCATCAATCTCCTTTCTAGCTCACATGTCACCCTTTCCTTAGAAAACGGGCATCTTATATTTATTATTATCATTATTTTATTTGTGTACATTTAACGGATACATGTGCAGTTTGGTTACATAGATATGTTGCATAGTAGTGTAATCGGGAATTTTAGTGTAACCATCACACCTGAATAGTGTACATTTGCACTCATTAAGTAATTTCTCATCCCTCACCCTCCTCCCATCATCCCAGTATTATGAGTTGCCAATGGCTATTATTCCACATTCTATATAATGTCTATATATACACATTATTTAATGTCTATATATACACATTCTATATTTCACTATTTAATGTCTATATATACACATTCTATATAATGTCTATATATACACATTATTTAGCTCCGCTTAAAACTGAGAACATGTGGTATTTGACATTCCATTTGAGTTGTTTACCTTAGGATAATAGCTTCCAGTTTCATCCATGTTGCTGCAAAAGACATAACTGCATTCTTTTTTATGCCCAAGTAGGGTTCTATCGTGTGTGTGTGTGTGTGTGACATATATTACAAATTTTCTTTATCCCATAATCCGTTGATAGACAGGTTGATTCTGTATCTTTGCTACCGTAAATAATGTTGCAATAAGCATACAAATGCAGGTATCTTTTTGATATAGTGATTTTTTTTGTTTGGGTAGATACACAGTTATGGGATTGCTGGATCAAATGGTAGTTCTTTTTTTAGTTATTTGAGAAATCTTCATACTGTTTTCTATAGAGGTTTTACTAATTTACATTCCCACCAACAGTGTATACGTGTTCCTTTTTTCTGCATCTTTATGAAAATTTTTTTTAATCTTTTTACAGGTGGATATTCTGCCTGTTGTAAGGTATCTCATTGCATTGTGGTTTTAATTTGTGTTTTTATGATAATTAATGACATTGAGTATTTTAATATGTATGTCTTCTTTTGAGAAAATATCTTTTCATGTCCTTCGTCCACTTTTTAATGGGGTTATTTTGTTGTTATTCTTAAGTTGAGTTCCTTGGAAATTCTGGATGTCAGGCCCTATGTGAGATTCACAGTTTGCAAACATTTTCTTCCATTCTGTAGGTTATCTGTTTGCTCTGTTGATTATATTTTGCTGGCTATTCAGAAGATTTTTAGTTTAATAAGTAACATTTGTCTATTTGTATTTTTGTTGCTTGTGCCTTCAAGGTCTTAGTCATGAATTATTTGCCTAGGCCAATGTGTAGAAAAGATTTTTCCTGGGTTTTTATTCTTCTATTTTAATCATTTCAGGTCTTATTTAAGTCTCTGATCTATCTTGTGTTGATTTTTGTATATGATGAGAGATAGGAATCCACTTTCATTCTTCTGCCTATAACAATCCAATTCTCTTGGCACTATTTATTGAATAGGCTATCCTTTCCCTACTGTATTTTTTTTTTGTCAAAGATCAGTTGGCTGTAGATATGTGGCTTTCTCAGTTCACTATTCTATTCCATTGATCTATGTGTCTATTTTGTCTTCCACTACCGTGCTGTTTTGGTTACTACAGCCTTGTGTCACTTGAGGTAAGGTAATGTAATGCCTCCAGCTTTGTTCTTTTGCTTAGGATTACTTTGGCTATTTGGGCTCTTTTTTGGCTCCATATGGATTTTAGAATTGTTTTTTCTAATTCTGTGAAAAAATGATATTGGTAATTTGAAATAAATTGCATTGAATCTGTAAATTGTTTTTGGACAATATAGTCATTTTAATGCAATTAATTCTTCTGATCCATGAGCATGGGATATTTTTCCATTTGTTTGTGTCATCTACAATTTCTTTCATCAGTTTTTTGTAGATTCCCCTGTAGAAAGCTTTCATCTTCTTGGTTAAATATCTTCCTAGGTATTTTATTTACTTGTGTATTTATTTATTTAATAGCTATTGTAGATCGGATTGCCTGATTTGGTTCTGTGCTTGATTGTTATTGGTACATAGAAATGCCACTGAATTTTGTACAATGATTTTGTATCCTGAAACTTTACTAAATTCATTTGCCATGTCTAAGAATTTTTTTTGGAGAAGTCTTTAGGATTGGCAAGTATAAGATTACACTATCAGCAAACAAATCTTTGTGGAGTTTTGTAGTATAAATAGGCTTACTGCTTGCTAATATCCATTTTGCAGTGACTTGGAACTTTATTTGCTCATTTGGTTAAAAAACTCACCAGCTTTCCCTAGCCCTCAAATTATTGAAATGTCTTGTGCTTTATTATTTGTTCTCTTCTGCTTTCATCCTTGCATAATTACAACTGTTTTTATTCAAATGGGACTCAATAAGGGAGATGACATGAGTGTACACATTCTATCTGCTACCTTAACTGCAAGTTAATTCAACAACTCTTAAATTGATTTTATTAATAAAATTAATTACCATAAAACATTCTATTCAGCTGTTTTTTTCTGTTAATTCAATAGCTTTTTAAGTTTTTTATTTTGCCTTTGTTTTAAATAAACTGCCTATAAATATGAACCTTTAATATATCAGCAATATATTTACTAGCATGTGTAGTAGCGATAATCTAATAAGACATGCAGTAATCTGTTTTCAAAAATGAGTTTTTTCAGTAAAAACTTACTGAAAATCATTTCATTATTTTTTGCTTGAGTTCTTCCTGAATTCAGTGCCACTTACTTTTTATCTTAAAGAGGATTATGTTTACTGAATGAATATTCTTTTAGCTAGTGCTGATAGTCTTTATTCACCAAAAACTAGTTGATTTATTCAACAGCAAAAATAACATTTCAGGTGCTGTGGAGACATGTAAGTTAGGGTGTTTTATATATACATATATATGATCATCATTAAGTTGATACTTTTTTTCTTGTATTTGCAGTCTAAACTTAGTGCTGTAATTCTAATTTTACTTCTCCTTGGCTGCTTTTTAAATCCTTGATTATTTACTACAGTCTATAAACTAAAGAAAAATAAAATTTCCAGTCAAAACACTTATTTTACTAAAATATTGAGTCTATTACTGTGGTACTAAAAGCTCGTATCTCTAAGGTAGTTTAAATAAAATAATAGAGTATATAACAGATGTTTTCCTCAGAGCTTTTCTTCCTTCATTTCTTCTGGGTTTCCAGATGGGTCTTAATTGTTTTTCAATAGAGTTTCCTTCATCTGGATATTATAGTTCTCAGCAAATACTCATTGAATGAAGACTGAATTATCACAAGAAGAATTCTTCTTGATGACAAAGTAAAATCTTTTAAGTTGGTTGAATAATTTATAGAATATATACTAAGAAATTCTAGTAAAAAGCAGAGTCTCTGAGGTTAGACTCCTTTCTCAGCTTCACTTCATACTGGCCAGGTGACTTGGGCCAAGGAATTTAACTTTTCCAAACTCTGGTTCCCTCATCTTTAAAATAAAGATTATAATTTCTTTTCCACAGGGTTTTAGTAAAGATTAAATCAAATAGTCCATAGTGCATTGCTTCCCATGGGGTAATATCTCCATAATCATTAGTTGTTACTATTTTCTTTTTTTTTGACTTCAATAAAATGTTTTATTAAAATAAATGTCACCTGTTTCTTTTTGCTTCTCTTTTTTTATTATACTTTAAGTTTTAGGGATGAAGCTGGAAACCATCACTCTCAGCAAACTATCGCAAGGACAAAAAACCAAACACCGCATGTTCTCACTCATAGGTGGGAATTGAACAATGAGAACACATGGGCACAGGAAGGGGAACATCACACACCGGGGCCTGTTGTGGGGTGTGGGGAGGCGGGAGGGATAGCATTTGGAGATATACCTAATGCTAAATGACGAGTTACTGGGTGCAGCACACCAACATGGCACATGTATAGTTGTTACTATTTTCTTGTTTTGTGTTAAGGATTGAACTTGGTGTTGGTGAAGAGCAAAACAGCCATATTCAATGACTAGAAGTACGAAACATGATTAGTCCTAGGATAGACTAGTAAATGCATGCAGTTTTTCTTTAGACTGGTCTGGATTTATGATCTGGTTTTGGGGCTGTTATTTTTGGCAAGTTATTTAACCTCTCAAAGTCTCAGTTTTCTCAATCATAAAATGGTTATTCTAACAACACCTTCATTTGATTGTCATGACAATTGCATAAGAAAATGACCATAACATAAGTAATGCAGTCTTTTTCACAAAGAAGTGCATAATCATGTCAGTATGACATTAATATTTATTCCTGAAACAACATGCAAAATTTTAATCAGTTAATGGTGTATATTCATCCATTATTCATCATTTAAGAGTGATACACATATATAAACATTGATGTTTATACACATTTTGTGAACCACATAACATAATTAAAAGTATGCTTTAATTATAGTCTTGTCTTTAAGTCACACCTTCTGAGAACTGTTTCCACCTGGGGGGGAGGTTTTGAATAACATAGTGGTATTCTATTTTTAGGCATCAATTTAAGAGGCTTGTACCTCTGAGGGAATAAAACTACTTAGAAAGTTTTAGTATGGGTTCTGTTCTTTCTGTGATATGTAAATTTTATTTCCTTTTCAAATAGGGAGTAGAGACTTTCCATGCGCTCTTTCTCATCCCAGCTCTCCTGAATTTGAATGTCCAAATTAGTCACCAGGAACATAGTGAAATTAGCACAAAGCTTTCATTATTGCTGTGAATAATAACAATCCAAATTTTACTGTTTAATTTCTAAATGAAAACAAGTGTTACTTTTTACAAAATAAATAATGTGAAATTATTGCTTGCATCTTTTCCTCTGCAAGTAAACATGACCAACATTTATTCATAGCTTTCTGCATGATATCAACATAGCAAACAATTCGGTGCATTTGATTTTGTAAGAAACTTAGTCAGATTAATTATACCACATTTTGAAAATCAGATAATTTGTTAATTTAAATTTTCATTTTTATAGCATGTTTTTGTGATATTACATAGACTGAAGCCTATTAGAAATACTCATGTCCATTATTTATTGCACATTTTAATTGAACTTTACAACAAAAGAACATTTCTTTGAAGATAAAAACTATTTTTACTTTACCTGTCTATAACATATGATTTAGTTGTTATGATTCTACCAAATAATTTAGATCTTAACCATATGAGATAACTGGAAAAAATTTTAAATGTTCCAAATTCTCTCCATTTCCCATGTAGAGAAATAATTTATATTAATTCTTAAAATAAAAAGAAACATAAAAATAACACTGAGGTTGGAGTCAGGGACATCTCCACCCCAGATTAAATAGGAATTTGTGAATAAACATAAAGTAAAAATCTGAAAAAAACAGCAATAGGGAAAAAGAGTAAATTATATGCAAATTATCAAAAGGATACTGGAAGAATATGAAAAAGCTTTGTGCTTTCCCTTATATTATCTTCAATATTTCTGACATAGCTAATGTTTTGTCAAGTTTTGGCAAATAGTGAGTTTTCCCAAATAGCAAGTGAGGATTACACAAACTATATTTCTAATAAAGTAATTGCTGTGTGCAAAAATCAGTGAAATAAAGATCATCAGTTGAACTCTCCTATTTTACAGATGAACAAACAGGCTAGTGAGGTTAATTGAAGTCATGGAGAACATCCTGTGAGTTACTTGCTGAACTAGAAATAGAACCCATATATGTGTTCAAGCTCCTTCATGCTTCACATCACTGGACCACTCTATATCAAAATATTTCCATTCTCTGATTTTTCAACAAAATTTTAAAATATTATCTACCAGCATATTTTCTTCAATCTATAACAAAACTTTTTAAACAAATTGTCTAGACCAATGATCTCTCCACTAGGATGGACAAAACCCAGAAGCTGTGCAGTGAACGATGTAGTGAACTGGTCACTACAGTGCTAGAGAAATACTGTAACTTTTACTTACATTTACTTTTATCTCAAGGTAAAAAATTAAAGTTCTCAAACAATGTATATTGCATATATGTTGGATGGCAATTCCTCTTAGTATGCTCAGAGTAATTTTAGCTCCTGTTTTCCAATAAAATTGTTAAATAATATTTTCTCTCACTTTCAAAATTGGTCCAGTTGAACAATAAGTTGTTTGACTAACAAGTAAAATGTGTGTACGAGCACATAAAAAGTACTCTAATGAGACAGTAGGTGCTTGACAATCTGGAAGGGTCCACTATATCACTTCAATATATTTCAACACATAACCGTTAACTAAACAGAATACAAATGGAAAATGCTTGAAAAATATTACTGCAAAAAACTAGATTGATGTTTATAATCATAATGTAAGCATGAAAAAACAATCAGAAAATGACAGAAAGAATATTTTTAATCTTTAAACTCCTAAAGCTATTTGTCAGTCCTATAATATGGTGAAAGTTGAAAAGAAATTAACTACAGTAAGCAAGGTATTTAAAAACCACAAAACCAAACACTTTTTTTGAATGCTTAATACGTATTGATTCATTTGGTCTTTATCTCTATTGGATAGGCATGACTATTATCTTACATTTAACTTGTGATGAAATTGAATCACAAAGATTTTCAATAACTTTTCCAAAGCCACTTAGCTATTCTTCCTTGAAGACCATCTGAAAGATTTTTGAAAGTATCATATTAATAGAGTAGTATATTAATATTATTCATATAAAAGCATTGCATAAATGTAAGGCACACAGACTGACCCCATGTTTATGGCCTATAGAAATGAAAAATGAAAACAGCCCATTCTATTCTTGGAATTTAATATACAGATTTATTTGCAAAAATGTGAAATGATCGTATACACATTTATCCATTGCGGCATTGTTTGTAATGGGAACATCTGCAAACAACCCAACTGTCCATCACTTGGGGATTAAGCAAATTGCAGCAAAAATAACAACAAGAAAAAACAGCTATACAAAAGAATTAGAACATCCACATGTAGATCCAGTGTTAATATTTCTATCTTGATAATGAAAAGCAAGATACAAAACAAAATGTATAATAGGCTTTTTTTTTTTTTTTGGTAAAACGATGCAATGTGCATTCATAAAGACACACTGGAGGTTAAACAAAAAAAGGCAGGAAAGGATCAGTGTTCACTTTAACCAGGATTGAGGAACAGGGGTGTCTAAATGAAATGGAAGAGGGATTTTCACTTTGTATTTTGGGGTTATTAAACTAAACTATGGTCTTATTCTTCCTCAAAATTAAATTAACTTAAAATTTAGAAAGCATTAAAACTATGGCATCATAACTCATCATATCAGCTAAGATAAATAAAAAACCATTAGAAATTAATTTGCCATGGTAAAAAATTACAAACGAGAGATACAAAATGTAAATGATATTTCCTCGTATTGGCTCTCTTCTTGTCAATCCTTATCAGTATGCAGCACGGAATTTATTTTTATGTTTTGCACATTTTGTTTCATAAATTTAACTACACTAACTTTTTTCTACACATACTAAGACCATTTGTAAATTTCTTCTATTCTTAATAAATAATACACCAACATGCATCTCTTGACTTTAACAGATAAGAATGAAAGATCCTGATGTTTGGGAAGATTGGCCATTTCTACAATTTATGAGTTGTATAGACTTGGATAGGATTCTTAACTTCTCTCGGACTCTTTCTTCAGCTGTGAAATGAGAAAATGATTATCCCCTTTATTTCATTTCTTGATGAGATATTGTAGGTAAATACTCTAACACCTATTAGGGATTCAATGACTTTCCTTTTGCTTTTCATAAATAAAATGGTATTCCAGAAACAAAAGAGAACTTCCACCTGATAGATCAAGGCATGATTCATGGAGAGGGTAACATTTACTCTGAAGCTTGGAGCAGAATTACAAGGTGGACTTCTGAAAATGTAGGAAAAGAAATTCTGAGAAGAGAAAATAACATGAGCAACAAGAACTAGTTTAAAGTGTTAGAAGTGAAAGATATGTAAGGAGTACACCTGTATATCAGCTTGCAAGAAGCATACTATGCATAAAATTGGAAGTAATTAGAAGGCAGAATTTTTAAGGTATCAAAATTCTCACTAAGAAATTTGGACCTATATTTATTAAGAACAAATACCTGTTAAGAGGTTTTGTGTGACATAAATAGGAGAGTGAGTTATAAAGAAAAATTCAGCAATGGAGTGTGTCTAGAGTGGAAAGAACTTGTGTAGGAAGACACTAATTATGAGTCTTTAGGAAGAGTCATGAGAGAAGTAAATAAGAAGCATGGATTTGAAGAGCTATAGTAAAATGATGGGGTAGTGACTAGCAGAGTTATTATGAAGGAAGCACTGTAGAAATGTCGCCTGCCATAAAAGAATCAAAATGATATAGTTATGCATACATGTAAATGTCACAGGGCGTTACTGCTTTGTGGCCCTGCCCAGTCACTATTCACTTTTCTTTTAGATGTTGTATTTAATGATAAGTGGTGAATGATTTAGTATTCTTCGTTGCACAAGTAGTATGTCAAGGATGTCACATATAATGTTAAGTTATATTTATATATATGACAACTTAACTCATTACCTAGCTATTTTAATAAGAAAACCAGACAAACCAGAAAAAAAACTCCCATCTTAAGGTCACTTTCTTAGGAATCTGAACCACATCTGCAACCTTAATTCCTTCTTGCCATATAACTTGATATGTTCACACATACTGGGGATTAGGATGCAGGCATCTTTTGGAGCCATTATTCTGTCTGCCTAGTGCTCAACCTGGGATTTTTCAGTATATGCATTCCAGAGTTTTCTTATAGACAAATGGCAGAGACCAACATCATAGGAAACCAGGTTGGCAGTTGGACAGAATTATTTTTTCACAAAGTTGCTGAGCACTGGTGACATTTCTAGTTTTATTCACCATCACTTGCCAAATATCCTGAACCTTGCTAAGCTCTTTGAAGAATCTTGTATTTATGATACTCTTTCTCACACTTACGCGTTTGAAGATCCTTTTCACTTGTCAAACTCTCATTAATTCCTCCTAAATCTCCATAATTACAACAACTTTCATGTACATTTATGTACATATTTCAACTTTTTCTAACTCTAGACAAGGAATTTCTTTAAAACAACGACAACAACAACAACAAATTGCCATGGAAGTTATTGAGTCATACTTTTACTCTTTATTCAATTATCCATTGTTTTTTAGTCATTTGTGGATTGCTTTCCAGTGAACATTGCTAGACTTATTTCACATTATTCCTGAGCACAGACCAATCTTAAGAGCAAAAATGGGATAAATTACATTTTATAGTGTAAATTTCCTGTGTATTTTCTCTGCCTGGAATGTCTTATGCATATTCTATAAGGTCCATCTTGAGCCTCATTGCCCTAATAACTGAGCATCTCTTAATTACTTTTATTAGAGACTAGTGGCCCTAACTCTTAATTGGCATTTATTCTTGATATTGCATTGAGATATCATTGACATTTTTTTAAATTTAGCTTAAATTTTTAACTTTCATTTCTTTGCTATGTCTCTCCAATAATGTGAAAACTTCACAAGAACTTCTTGTGACTCCCATAACAACAAACATTTAAGTTTTTGAATTATTTTCTCAATATGTGAAAAAACTTAGTTTCATTGTCTTGTATTTATTTTTATAGGATATTTCCATGAACACCAAATCTCATTTAGAAGAGATTCCATGGAATCTTTCATTCTGTCAGTTGGATATATATTCAATAAGCAGTGAATACTAATTGATTGACAGTGTTCAATAAGCATTTTCTCCAATATTTTTATAATCTTGTTAAATTAAAGGTAAAAATAATACATTTTGAAATGTTAAAAGTAAACATTCACTCTTAGATATTGATGATACTGTGAAGAAAATCTGTATTTCAGTTAAAAACAATAATCCTGTGTCCTATACCCTCCTAACTTTTTTATTTTAATACCTTTTTATCACTGCTTGCATCATGTTATATATCTTGGATTTGTTTTCTTCCTGCTATAAAATATTTTCTAATAATATTTCCTACAGATTGTTCATGAGGTTAGCCTTCCAAGTAATTATATGTGTATTTTACCCTAAAGTTTGAAATAATAATTTTGATGGGTATAAAATTATGATGTCATTTTCTCTCAGGATTACTAATATATTTCTCTATTACCTGTTTGTATTCAGTATTATTAATAACAGTAAACTACCAATTTGAAGGCCATTTCTTTGTGTATTATCTACCTCTTCCTCTGGTAACTTTTACATTTCTTTCATTATCCCTTATTTTCAAAAGTGTCAGCAAAATTGTCTAAACGTGGTCATTTAAATCCAGAGGTATTAGTGCATCATTTCAATCAAAAACTATAACTTTCTTCAGATCTGAGAAATTGTGATCATCATATTTAAACAGTTATTCTCTCTAGTTTATCCATTCTTCACTTCTTCCCATTACTGTTAATAAATATTGAAACTTCTGGTTTTTATTCTCCACATTTCTGCATTTTTAAAAATAATTTTGTCTTTTTGGACTGCAATCTCTGGGAAATAAAACACTTGGCTTGGACGATCAGCCTACTAATATTTTCATTGGCAGTGTACAATTTTGCAATGATTTCGTTGATCAAAATTTTTATTTTAATATTAATTTTGTGTCAATATTTTTAACTCTCAATAACGCTATTTTTATAACAAAATGTTTTTGATCCTTGATATATTATTCTCCCTTATCTCTTTACAACTTACCATTAAATTTATTTTAAACTCCTTTCTATATTGCTCAAGTATCTCTATGCCTTGAATATAAGGTTTTTCATTTGCTATACCTCTCTTACTGAGTTGAATATTCTAATATATATATATTTTTTTATTTTCCATGATAGAATGTTTCCATGCTTGTTCTCAGCCACAGTTTCTCATGATTACTGTTACTTCTCTCTACTGTTTCTTGTTTGTTTCTCGGGGATTTCTGATCTTGAAATGTCCACATGTTTGGGGGATGATGGTGGTTATTATTACATCTTTTTTATTATTTCTATATATTTGCTCTATGAGGAGATCTACTGGCTTTGACTTTTTTTGGCATCAAGTGTTTTGTTTCAGAAATTAATACTTTTGATACAAAGCAACACTATGTCCTACTATGATGACATGTTAAACATTAATGAATGTTATGTATGTTTGTCAATATTAGTGGGCTCATACCACAAACAGAAACATTAGAGTAATCTTGGATTTATTTGTTATTATCTTATGTACCTGTACTAGCAAATAATATATGTGAAAACCTGAAAACAATGCTTAATCTGCTAGTTCATGCTAAAGCACTACAATCAGGACAAGTAAATACATTTAACGTGGAAACACATTCTGCAGTAGTTGATGTCCAAATACAAACAAAAAATACCAATTTCTTATTTTTATAAGAATTATACAGTTATTAATTCACTTAATTCACATAATTATTGCTAAAATTCTGTGAGGTTGGATTTAATATACTTTTTCAGATAAGAATATTTAAGTAGAATATTAGCTCAGCCAACACCATAGAAGTATTATAGAGGAAAACTTTCATCCAAACCACAGTAGCCTGGCTCTAGAGTTTATTTGCTTAACTACTGTACATACTACTTCGGTGGCAAGAATTCCTTCTTGACTTGTGAACCCATATTAAGTGCGTTGATTACAACTATTTGACATAAGGAAACCAAAACTCAGAAATTTGCATAGCAAGTTTTATATTTCTTAGTTTTAAAACTTATGCCCCCTAAAACTTAGCATACATCTTTCTGTTGGCAAAACAGTCCTAAGACATTTCTGGCTTCTCTAGGAGAGTATCTCCATAGTGTTTTATTTCTCTTTTTTTTTTTTTTTTTTTTTTTTTTGGACACGGAGTTTCTCTCTTGTTGGCCAGGCTGGAGTGCAATGGCGCGATCTCGGCTCACTGCATCCTCAGCCTGCCATGTAGCTGTGATTACAGGAATGTGCATGTGCCACCACACCTGGCTTAATTATTTTTATTTTTTATTTTTGTATTTTTACTAGAGACGGGGTTACTCCATGTTGGTCAGGCTGGTCTCGAACTCCCGACCTCAGTTGATCCGCCGCCTTGGCCTCCCAAAGTGCTGAGATTACAGGCATGAGCCACTGCGCTCAGCTCCTCCGTAGTGTTGTCTATCTCTTTCACCACTAGTAATTAGAACAATTACCAGTGAAAGAGAACATTGAAAATTCTCCTGTTTGTAACCTCAGTCTCCTCATGGTTTGATCCCAGAATTCTGATTTAAATTCATCATCTCTACCTAATTTTATTTTTGTTTAATTTTTATTTTATTTTATTTTATTTTTGAGACAGAGTCTCGCTCTGTCGCCCAGGCTGGAGTAAAGCGGCATGATCGCGGCTCACTGCAACCTCCATCTCCCAGGTCCAAGCAATGCTCCTGCCTCAGCCTCCCGAGTAGCTGGGATTACAGGTGCGTGCCACCACGTCCGGCTAATTTTTTGTATTTTTTGTAGAGATAGGGTTTCACCATGTTAGCCAGGATAGTCTCCATCTCCTGACCTCGTGATCCGCCCACCTCAGCCTCCCAAAGTTCTGGGATTACAGGCGTGAGCCACCGCGCCCAAACCATCTCCACCTAATTTTGTTCTCCCAGTTGCGGTTCTTATCTCATTAAATTTTACCAGCATCAACCATTTTCTTAAGCTATATACAGTAAATGTATATACAGTATATGCGTGTCATCTTTATTTATGTCTTCCACATTTTTATCTGTATTAGTCTGTTCTCACGCTGCTAATAAAAATATACCCGAGACTGGGTGATTTATAATGGGAAGAGGCTTAATCTTAATGGACTCACAGATCCACATGGCTGAGGAAGCCTCACAATCATGGCAAAAGATGAAGGAAGAGCAAAGGGACATCTTATGTGGTGGCAGGAAAGAGAGAGCTTGTGCGGAAAACTCCCATTTATAAAGCCGTCAGATCTCATGGGACTTATTCACTATCATGAGAACAGTATGGGGGAAACTAACATCACTATTCAATTATCTCCACCTGGCCCCATCCTTGACATGTGGGGATTATTACAATTCAAGGTGAGATTTGGGTGGGGACACAGCTGAACCATATCATTATCCAACTAATAGCCACAGTTTTTTTTTTTTAGTTCTGTCATACACACAGAAACACACACACACACACACATACACACAAGTATAGACACGTATACTTCTCTAAGTTATCTACAAATGGTAAAATGCAAGATTAACATCTAATTTCTCATATGCAACATGGGACATTACAGTAGAGAAAAAAGGCTGCCCAAAGATATTATTCAGCAAACTGAAAAAATTCAAGAAAATTACTGTTCACTGGATTAGTCCATTTTGTGCTGTTATAGTAGAATACCTGAGACTGGGTAATTTATAAACAATAGACGTTTATTTGGCTCATGGCCCTGCATGCTGGGAAGTCAAAGATCGAGGAGCTCCATCTGATGAGAGCCTTCTTGTCACATCGTCTCATGGTGGAAGGCAGAAGGGCAAGAGAGTGCACACATGTGAGAGAGAAGGGGGACAAAACTCATTCTTTTATTAGGAACCCACTCCCACAGTAACTAATCTACGTTCATGACAACAGCATTAATCCACTCGTGATGGCAGAAACCTATGACCTAATCACATCTTAAACATCCCGCCTCTCAACATTGTTATACTGGGGATTAAACTTCCAACACATGAACTTCGGAGGGCACGTTCAAACCACAGCATTCACTTATTCTATCAAAGGAAAATATTTGAGGAAATACCACGGTCTAGTACTAATCAGCCATAACGGGATTTGAGATGGAGAAATCAAGGAGCAGACTAAATGATGAAAAGCTTATTAGGATGCAGACTCCATGACAGCAAAAATGTTTGTTTCGTCATGGGTAGACTCCAGAGCTTGAAGAGTCACATAAAATAAGCATACCAAAATTATCTGATAGACAAATACATGATTAATTTGATATATCTAATTTAGTTTATATAATGTATGATTAAATAAAAATGGATAATGCTAGATTGTTTGTTAACATAAAGTGTAACATGAAGTATGGTTACTATAGAAGAAATAAAACACAAGAAAATTTCACACCCTAGGGTTGGATAAAGTGATATTAATAAATGTATTTCTAAATTTTATCTAATGGGTGAGAGAAGGGAAGGAGGATGTAAAATGAAGATAATTCTAAAGGTTTCATCTTATTAGGATGTGGAGGAAAGCAGTAAGAGCCCTTAATAGTAGGCAAAGGAAAAACTTGATTTTTTTTGATATAAAGTAGAGTAAGCTATTTTTATTACAAGTTGCAAGGAAGAGAAAGTAAATAAACTTTAAAATTAGCTAGAAAAGGTGAAATAATTGAGCAAGTCATGATGTAAAAATATATTAATATAATAAAAGAAAAAACTAAAATTAAATATTATTCATACTAAATGTAAATGAATAGTACTATTACAAGATAGAAATGGCAAGATTAGAAACGATTATTGGTGCCATCTACAGAAACACTAATAATAATGTGATTTAAAAAGTGAAGATAAAGAAATTGGTAAAAAAGAAATCAGGAAGTGCACTTAAAGTGGAATAGCAGCAGTTCCAGTAATACCAAATAAAGTAGAATTTAAACAAGATTTCATTATATAGTCATATGATTTTCTGAAAGAAATCATAGTAAATAATCTGTAACATAAAAGTTGCAGCTAAATATAAAAAGTAAAAACTGTTAGAAATTACACAGAGAATACACAAAAATACAATTATGTAGGATGATTTCACTTCTCTACATTTGATACATCTGGAAGCTAAAATACAAGCGTGGATATACAAAGGCAAATAATCAATTAAACAATTTATATTTGTTTAAAGCATTGCCTTTGAAATGAAAATAAGCATTTTTTCAGACCAGTGAATATTTACACAAATTCAAATAGCTACTTGAAAAAAATAAAACATAAAAAAGTATTAAATAATGGAGGTGTTGCAGCACACATTACGTATTATAATCTAATACTATTAGAAAAACATGTAGGTTTGATCAGAGTACATTATATGTAAAATTAAGAACACTAAACAACACTTGAAACATTTAGGAAATTAAAAGGAAAAATTATATACAACATAGAAAGCAATACAAATGAGAACAATTTATATTAAAATCTAATGATTATACACAACTCAGTATTTAAAGGAAGAAAAGTGTAAAACTTAAACGCCTTCATCATGATAGAAGAAAATTTTTGAAGGGAACCAAGTAATTAACTTAAAAAAATTCAAAATAAAAACAAAATAGATCAGACCAATTAAAATTAAAATTAATAAATTTAGTAGCTCCGTAAAATATTAGAATGAGTAAATAAATCCAAAAGCTGATTCTACACAAAGGCTAGTAAAAGGAACACTTTATATGCCTAATTAAGGAAAATAAAGAAAACAACACTCGGTAAAGAATAACTTTTAAAACCAGTATGAAGAAAGAAGATATGACTAAAACCACAAGAAAGCTTACACAATTTTTGAAAGACTAAAACACAGAATTCTATAGCAATAGTTTTGAAAACCTTTGGGAAATGTAAGATTGTTCTAGAAAGTACAAATTACTAAAATTGATCCAAGATCAAGTGGAAATTTGAATAGACTAATAATGATAGAAAATTTAGAAAACCGATTAAAATTCACTAATACAAAAAGACATAGATTAGATAAGGGCCATACTTTATCTAACATGTAAAAAAATTCAATACTATTAAAAGAATTTCAGGCATGGGAAATGATGGGAAAGAGTCCAGTTTATTTTCTAATACCACTGTAAACCCAATAAAAATAATATAACTAGAGAAAACTATAGAGAAATGTTATTTATGAACACAAAGAATTTTAAAATAATTTATTATGACAGTAAACTAGTGTTAGTTACTAATTGCCTTACTCAACTCTGTTTCCATCTACTAGAAATTGTCAAGATAATTGTACCTGTTCTGTGAATGGTGTCTCATAGTGTTATGCAGTGCAAGCCTTGCACAGTCATGCATGGAGCACGCCTGACACACTGACAAAAATCTCTTACAGATAGACTAAGGATTTTACATATCAACATTAAAGATAAAGTATTACAAATGAATCAGGGAGTGAGATCTCATGTAAACTTTAGGAATATTGTAGAATTCTTAATCCAAACTGGAAACCAAGAGGCTTTTCAAAAATTCTACATTCAATAATTTAATATAAATTAAAGCTTTTTATAGTAAAACATATGGAACTCCAATAGAAAAAAAGAAATTTGGAAAAAATACTGTTAAATGAAATAAAGGTATCTAGAATAGACAGAGTTCCTAGAAATTAAAAAAAAAAACTCAATGTAAATTTTGGCAGTAAATATGTAAATATAACCTATAGAAAATAAAAAGCCAAAAAAAGGAAGTCAGAAAGGTAAATCTAAATGGTCAGAATATTAACTGTTATTCCAATTTACATTTTGTTAATTGATAATAAAATTAAATTATATTATATTATTTAGTACTTACTAAATTAGTAACAATTAGGAAGCACTACAATACTTATTTCGGTAGAGGAAGGTTAGTTTCACATATTGCTGATGGAATTTGAAGTGTTAACAATAATATTTCTTTAAAAATGTCAGAAATACATACAGCCTTTAACCCAGAAATTGGCAAACCAAAGATGAGTAACTTTCTAATTTACATTTTCCTAACTGATAAGTTATGATACTACATGATTCTGTATTCACTAAATCAGCAACAATTATAAGAGCTATAATACTTATTTTCCTAGGGAAAGGATAGTTTCACATATTGCTAATGGAAATGTAAATTGCTGCAACCTCTTTTGGAAAGGAGCCTGGCAATATTTCTTAAAATACAAAATACATTGAGCCTTTAACCCAGAAATTCCATTCCTAGGTGTTCATCACAGGGAAACAAAACACCTATAAGGATAAAAGCGTAAGTTTGTTACCTTGTAATAGATAAAAATAAACAAAAATTGAATATAAATCAATATATAAATGGATAATAAATTAAGGCACAGCTACTCGATAAGATAATTTATTAAAAGAATAAATTAGATCTATACAGGTTAATGTGGAAGGATTGCCACAATGCATTGCTGGAAAATGAGATTAAGAAAATGGTATAAAATAACCCCGTTTTGTAATTAATGACCATAAATTCTTTTATGTATGCTAATTTGTAGGCCTAAACTGGTAGAGAATAGTGAGTCATCACCACGCAAGCCTCTTTGTGTGAAGACTTGGGAGTGGTCTGATATAGGTAGTCTCAGAAGCCGAAAGAAGATAAAGAAAAAGGAACGAATAAAAATAAAGTTAAATGTATTACATAATTAAAATACAGAGGTCTTATATTTCTTGAGGAGAGCAATACGCCTTCAAAACATGTTCTGAAAAATCTATTAGCCTTATCAAACTTTATAGTCACATATTCTTGTGGGATAAATTTACGTTTTCTTAGCATACATCAATTGTTTGGCTAAATCAAATTAAATGCATCTGTTTACAAGCTGGAACTTTTTGAATTAAAGTACATGGCTATATATTCAAGTAATCAAAATGAATCTTCACATAGGACTATATTTTAGTATATTATTATAAGAAAGATATCCTATAACATGACCATCAATGAAACTTTTAGTTTTTTATCTACAAACTGACATTCTTACTCAACAGACCTTCCATGTGGTCTACAGTTTATGTGAAAAGCAACTGAATTATATGTATTCCTTACATTTGGGGTGATAAAAACAGCTTTTGCAATTTTATTCTGGAACTTGTATCCTAATTACAATATTTAAATAAAATTCAGTATTTTTAAAAAGTTTTTAATTTTAAGGCAGCAACTGCTGAAGGAAGTGCACTAATAAGAATTATTTTCTTTCTCCAGAGAATACTTTTAGTGTCACATTTTGATCAGCAAGTGAGTCAAGACTGTGATATTTTCAACTAATAAGGTTTTAATAAATCAAATGCCTCTGGAAATGAAAGGAGACTAAAATGCTATTGAGCTATTATAATACCTCAACTAGTTTCCTGGTAACAGTCAGTCTATAGTAAAAATGCCTCTTAATAGTTTCCCTAGAATGAGTTAATTCTACAAGTTTATTAATATCTCATACCTCAGTAAGAAAGAGTTTGTTCTCTTGGTAACTCCTGGTAGGAATTTCTTGGCTGCCATTCAAGATTAGGGCCAAGCCACAAAGATGCCCTATTGAGTGAAACTGGCATCTATATCTGGACTTAGCTCATCAATAAATTACCAGAAGGAATATTTCCTTTCTGTCACTGGGGAGCTGCATATGAAATCCGCTTCTGCTTACTGCTTGTTCATGGTCAGGCCCAGACCTTTTGGGAGCAGGGAAGGCCAGGCACAATGACTCATTGAAGCCTGAGCACAGGGAAGGAAATGCTCAGATGGCCAAAATGCTATGTGGAGTTCCATTCAGAGCACCACATATTTCCCTGAAACTTGCTTAGGAAAACATTCTAATGCTGTTTTTAGTGTGTTCTATTTGTCATTTTGAAACACAGCACATTAACTGCTTTGAACTCCTGAGCACTAAAAATATTTAAGTTACATAAGCAGATTGATTGAAAGACTAAATGGAGCTTTTAACTCCACACACTCAAAAGCATCTCCTTATTGCTCTAACGAATAGTGAAGCTCTTGTAAGCGACTGTGGAAAGACTTCCAGCCAGCCCATGCTGGACAGTGCAAAGGAGCAGCAAAACCAAGATAAACAGCCGTGCATATTTTCTACTGCTGGAATGAAAAGCAATGTTTTGCAAAAATATATACTCTTTTTCCTATTACTATTACAATTCTTGCATGACATTCATGTTCAGTTGTTGGCTCCCTGGAACTTTAAAAATGTTTGAGGGTAGAAGAAAAACAGAAGAAAGAGATACTGCTTTTGTGCCCTATTATGTCCCATACACATTTGAAAAGCAGACACCATGTAAATATAAAAGCAAACTTTCCAAATTTACTAGTCTTTTCTGCCTTTGTTTTTGTTTTCTTTTACATTTTTGGAGCTTCGATTCATACAATTGTATCTTTTAGTGTGGCTACTTCTTTACCTTTGCTACTCCCTGTGTAAAGCACCCACTGCCTCTTTTTAGGGCTGTATAGTTACCAGTGGGTTTGGAATTTTTATCTGAATATTATGTGTGTGATATTATATGTAGAAAATATTACATAACAGTGATGAGAGAATCTTTATGGGGCTCTTATATAAACAAGCTTTATTATACATGTGAAAATAAATTAAGTAGTAAGAAAATCCAGAATAAATGGCATCATAAATATTTATAATACAACTGTTTTTCAGCATGACTGAAGATAAATGTCACACTCCAAAACGTAAACATAGATATGCACACATACCCCTAAACAGAAGATTGGTAACCTGGGTAACTTTCTTTGCATTCCCTTGCAGTCCTACTGAAGTACTTTACTGGGGGAGGGGGGGAAGAAAAGAAAAAGAAGGACTTGGTGGTGGCATCGTAAGTCTCATAAAATGTTGAAAACAAAATAAGCAATTCTTAAAACTTATTTCTTATTTTTTGATTAGCCATTTTTGGTCAAATGCATACAGAAATCAAAATGAAATTATAATTAAAATCTGTTTTGAAATCTAATTTATATCCAAGCAAATAGGACAAATACCTGTTACCTTACTATAAATATAATATTAACTTTATTTCATACTAGTTTCCCTAAGAAAAATTTTAAAACATTCTCACTTGAGGCAGGGGGCACACCTCAGTCAGCCAAATTAACCTGCATAGCAGTAAAAATATATAATTTTATAGCAGATATTTCTTAAAGAAAAATATTTTTAAAGCCTCCACATTTGAAGAATAATAAAAGAGAGGTGGTTTTAATTAGTGGCAAACACAGATGTGAAATAAAATGAGGAGGGGCACAGGATATAGGAAACTATTTGAACTATTTTAGCACTTGAAAATGTCAGACAATTTATTGAGGATTTATTCACTTGGTTTGGAAGGTCTTAGGGACTAGCTGTAAAAACATCTAAGAACTGGTCTGTTATAACTGAGTCAAACATGAGTGTGAGCACAGAGTACTTTTCAGGTTATTTTATTACACAAGTAAATGAAAGGAACAAATTAATTACTGTTCTTTTAACTTGAACCTTATGAATAAAAGAGAAATAACTAAGAAAGGAAAGTAAAAGCTAAATTAAGAAATATTTCATTTTGGAAAAAGAATTAGACTGTTAGATTGTCCTCTCTGCATGCCTTAAACCCAAAGGAAGATCATACCCCATTTAATTTCTGCCACATAGCAGCTTTAATTTTAGGAAATTTTTGCATTAATTTGTAATCCTTCAGCTATTGAAGGTTAAGCTAGTATAAAAGCTACTGTTCTACTCCACATGAAGCTTTTCAGAATATGTAAGATCATTTATGAGCAACTACTTTGACATATTAGAAAAAAATGAGTTAAGCTGATTTTATATCAACATATTTAAGATATTGAGTAATTTGCATGTATTCATGTTATAAATTGTTATTGTATTCAGTTTACTCTTACAGCTTAGACTTATTGTATACACTTAAATTCAACCTCTTATCCTGATTTTATCATGTATACAACTATTCATTTCTACAGGAGGACAGGCCTTCAAGTATATTATAAGCAGTCAGCAACCTATTGCCTGTCACATTTTCTGAATTCAAACTTGTTACTACTTTAACTGCCTTCCCTTACTATCATTACATTAGCTCGTACAACAAAGTCAATTTGAAGGAAGCATATTTTAAGAAGCCAACTTTTGCTTCAGGAAAAAACCTTATTATTATTATTTTTTTTGTCCTATGTAGACACCACTCTCACCCAATGATGAGAGGGACAAATAAGAAAAGAAAATCCACATTTTGAAAAACGATATTATTTTAGTTTTTCTCTTTTTTTCTCCTCTCCAAGTGATCTGGAATTATTACTGTGAATTACTTACTACTTTAGCGTTGAATGTTGTTGTTTGTTCTGTGTCTAGAAAGTGAATTATCTCAAGTGCTAAGTGTTCATGTGTAGCTTAAATTTCAGAATAGCAATTGCACACATACTATTCAATAGGGTAAGTGCAGGAAAAATTGTTAAAGAAGTATTCAAATAAAAATGTTTCGAATCTCTCTTTTATATCTTATTTTAAAAAATAAATAATAAACAATATCAATAGCCTTTTTTAGCTAATGATAACTCCCTTTGTAAATTTAAGTTTATAATATCTCACACAGTTTCAAACTATGATGTTTTCCCACCCCTTTATTCTATTATTCTACTTTTAGATTTTTTTTTTACTTGAGAATTATTTACACAAAAGGAAATTGCTGTAATCAAGTAACTTTATCCAGGTCACTGGAGCACCCTGCCTTCCTCTCTTCTGTTTTCCCACTCACCCCACACAAACTGGAATGTAGCTGCGAGCATCATTTTCCCTGTTCTAAAGACATCAGAAAAGCAACTGGATAAGTGTGAGCAGTGGCCAACTTTTCTTTCTTTTCCTTTTGGTAAACAGTGTGGTTCACAAGTTTTCAACTCCACTTCCGAAACTTTCAGTCACTCTTGCAAACCACTACAGCCTGCAGGGCAAGAATATCATCAGAGAAAAAAGAACATCTTGCATAGAAGAACAAGAATGGTTGTATGAGAAGGAGATTATATCAGAAATTACTAAGATAATGCTTTTCCCAAACTCATTTCTATTATTAGTTACTATTACCGGGATGTTATAAGGGAAAATAATGAGGCAAAACATTACAAACATAACATAAAGTTGGGCTTTTTAAAGAGCTAGACTATGACTAGTTCTCATCATGTCTGGTCAACTGTCCCATGAACCTGTTGAATTAAATTTAACTGAATGAGAAGAATACAAATGTCTTTACCATCAAGTAATAAATATATCTACTGGCTACATTATTATTTCAAACAGATCATCAAAAGATGTAAAAGTTGTAAAAACAACTTCTGTAGACAAATAAAGTTAGTGTAATTCAACTTCAGAAGTTCAGTAAAACTTCTGAAAACAATTTTGGGAGTTTCTTGATGATACAGACTCAAAGATCTCTACATCTGCAAAAGATTTCACTGCATAAAATATTCATAGGCCCTGTTTAAACTTAGCAATGTCTTTCGGTAAACATTTTACCTACACGCACCACTACTTGGAGCAACCTCAGAAAATACATGTCATTGTACTTTATAATCAATATTCTCAGTTGTAACACAGAAAAAGAAATGCAAATGCAATAGTTAAAGATAGTGGGATAGAAAGGGAGCTGAAGTAGTCAAAGTGCAGAAACTGATAATGTAAATGGAAAAGAATAACCACATAGCTTATAAAGTAATTATCTTGTTATGACTGACTCTGATGATTTTAAAAGCCTCTTAATCATATCAGAGGACAATTTATAAATTGTCTCTTAACTCTATCCTACCTACCTTTATTTTTATAAACTTCTTCCTGACAAGTTTTTTTCCACACACATATTTGAAGCAATTCAGTCTATTCATGTTCAAATGTTAAGTACGAATAAAGTCACCTTATTGTTCACTTCAAAAACTATGTAGGGATTGTTTATTGTACTTTCACTCCTAAAAAGCCTTTTCTTCTGTATAATTTAATCTACAGTTAAATGTAATTTCTGTAATTTGTTTCATTCTTTAGATTTTTAGAATTTAAAAAAAAGTAGGGTAAATCCTTCACATGGCCTATGGGTCAACATATCAGGGCTGAATCAGGACAAAAATTGTGTAATAGACATCAGTAAAATTTGGAGGTAATTTGATTTCTTTTTTTGTGCCAATAATAGGATGAGGTAAATTGAGAAAAAATGCATGATAAGTAGTATACATGTAAGAACAATGAAATTATTTTTTGAGAAAAAGAGTTTTGAAAGAATGCGTGAAGAAAGCTTTCTTAAAGGGTCATATACTTTGTTTATTGGAATGAATCATGATCTCAGATGTCACATTGGAGGTCCCTCCCACTCCCCATAGCTTGTGTAACGCTGCCAGATTAAAAAAAATCTTTATTTACTCTTTAATTGTAGCACCTAGACAATGGATATCTATCATCTGTATACACTAACCCCCAGAATGATCAGGACATTTTTAGGTGTAGTTTAGTTGGTTTAATGTTTGAGCCAGAAATCTCAACAGAGTGGCAAATGTAGGTCAATACTTTCCAAACCTATCCGTTGAGTATAAGTTCTAATATGATTTATATGCTCCATATTCATTTGAACATTTTAAAAGGTAGAGTATCTAATTACCAGCATGAATAAAAGCCAAATAAAATGATGTAGTGCTATTAATGCTAACGAAATTGACTAACAATTGAAGTTTTGTGTTTTCTTGGTACTTCTTTCACACATTCACATATTCATTTATGTATTTAGTCAACATATGTAATGATTTTCCTGTTTTATAAACAAAGATACTGAGGTAGGAACTGTCCCAAGTCACATAGGCATTGACTGTCAAAGCCAGGGTTCGGAGCTGCCCTCCTTTTATTATATGCCGTCAAAATGAAAATAAAGGTTATTTTTGAAAAACGTTGGAGTTGAATTAAACGTAAAACCAAGGTTGTGAATATAAACCTTTCTGACAATCTGAATCGTTTTCTGAATCTAAATAAATACTCATATTCAGAATAATTTATCTATTTTTCTTCCACTTTTCCCTCTTTTGATATAACATAACAAATAAATTTGAACAATATTTTTACTTTGCTGTCATAAATGTATAAGCCATCTTTGAGAGAATAAGACATAAAACATCAAGGGTTTCTGCAACCCGCAAGATTAAAAGGCTGGTAGCAGCTTTCATCCCACTCTGTGCTTGAACCTGTCTGTGCCGACAGAGCTAGCAGACTGTTTAAAGTTCCTGTGGCTTGGGCAAAAGCCAGGCTTTACAGACACAGTTTCACAGAAGAGAGACTTTTCCCCCTTTTGACTGGCCAAGTTTTAAATCCTTCAGTGGTTGAGTCTGATTAGAAAGGTAACACTGGGGGAAGGTGGAGTGGAGTATGGGAGTTGGTTTGTTGAGAAGTTATGTTTTATTAGAAAATAATAATAATAAAGTGTCCTCAGCTGCAAAAGATCTAAAGACACAGATATTTTCAGTTCATATTAGAAGCTAAAAGATGGGTAACTCTTATGTCACTGGTTTTGCATTCATAGCTGCATTCATAGCTGCCTGGACATTTAAAAATAAAAAAGATAAAGAAAAAAAAGTCAGCAGCCACCTTGCCCCTTCACTGCCATTGCTGTTTTAATTGGCTGGCTCTGAATACACATTTCATTTCATTCACTTACTCATTTATTCACTAACACATTCTTTCATTTCTGAATTGGAGCTACAATAAAGCATATCATTGTTCCAGAATTCTAAGTTTAGCTTTCTCTATGCCTGTCTTGCTCTATTCTCTAATCATTGAATCTCCAGACCGCTGAATTTTCTTTTTACTCCAATGTAGTTCGAAATAAGATACTCTTATAAAGATATTTGATATAACATTTTTGTGTGTGGAGGGAAATGTGTGTGCCATATATATTCAGTTCAAAAGTATTGATGTAAATATTTATACTTTCGTTGTGCTAAAATAATATAACAAGTACTTTTGCTTCATGGAAAGATACAACAACCACCATGACCTATAACAGGAATCCTTCATCATGAATCCTTGAACCTCCTCATTAGGTGAGTTCTCAGGGTTTTGTGAAGACTGAAATTACATGAAAATTGTATGTGTGTGTATATATATAAATGTATATATTATATATAAATGTATATACAATATATACATGTATGATATTTATAATATCCAGTAAAGACATTTGATATTTCTATTAGGTTCCCAAAGTATTCTTTGACATACATCTAAGAACAAAACTGTGTATCACTTATGATAAATACCCTTATTAAAAGTTGTATATATGTACTTTCATTAAAATCAAGATACATGAATTTTATGGCTGATGGGCAATAATTATGGGCATCAGAACATTCAGAAAAATGTTCTCCCCAAATCATCCTTCTAAGTCTTCTTTCTCTGAGAACATACCAGTCACAAATTTTCAGATGTGATGTTGGATTCCAGTACGTAGGAGACAAACTTTAACAACTAACCAAAAATAAACAAACCCTAAAATATGTCACTTAATCCTCTTTTCTTCACCAGAGCCTATGGTTTGCACTCCTTCCAAATTTAAAATTCTTCAGCAAAATTCTACAGATACCTTCATATCATTTACAAATCATTTCATATTCATGATCTGAGTTCTACTCAAATCTGCTAAGTATAAAACTTATGAAATATTGCATGTGTCACCATTAAGTTAGTTCACCATGCCAACTCTGAGAAAACTTTAGAGGCTAAAATAAAGTGAAGAAAGAAACAAATGTCTTGCTGAGATTACAGTTTATAAGTTATTAAACTGGGAATTAAATTCAGTCTGCTGATTCCATGCCATTTGCTCTTTTTCCTCCTCTCTCACAAGATGCTTTGCTAAACATTATACCTTCCTGTGTTACTGTAACTTCCCATTTATCTTTTGTCAAGTCCTGTTTTTATGCCTTACTTCTCAATGATACTTAGTGTCACATATTTTCTTGATCTCCTTGTGCCACTACATTTATTCACTTTTCCTTCACTTGTGCATCATTCACTTAATGCAAGCGTCTACTAATAACTTCCTGGTGATGTATTTAAAGAAAAAAATTTAAAGAAGGCCCATTTATTCACAAATTAACTGCTCTTTCCCTTAGTCCTAAATTAATATTTAAAATTTAGATTTTCAAAGCTAGACGTCATTTCTTCAAAGCTCAGTTTTCGTTTCAATTTTTGTGATTTTTCTACCTCAGTAATTTAGAAGGACTTATGTAAAGATATGGAGGAAAGAAGAAGTTGGAATCATTTTAGTATTCAGATGGATTGACTTATCTTGAGGAGATACTTTAAGAGTCTGTTTTGCTTAATACTCTTTTAACATAACTTAAAATTTTTCCACTCTTCACTTTTTGAGAGAATTTCCTAACTCTCCTCTCTACTTATGTAACTTTATATATTATATAATATTTAGCTCCACATTTAATTCTTCCATGAAGTTTTCTCTTATCACCACAGCCTAAAGTCAATTTATCATTCCCTGAAAAATTAGAACCAATATTTTATTAATGCATTGCAATTAGTCAAAGGATAGTCAAATCTCTACCACTGTTTCCTTGAATTCTCCCATAATTCTTATTATAGTATTTTTCAGAATTTGATTTGTTTCCATAGCTATATAAACAACTCATAGGGAAAGAATCTATGTCTTTGGTCAGCTACAGCACTTGCTGAATTTTAAGTGCTCAACAGAAGTAGATTAATTCCATGTTACTAGTAAACTTTTTGTATCATATATTGTGCTTTAAAATTTTAGAATTTAGGTTTTTAGGTTTATATGGAGTTTCATTTCTCTGCTAGGTTTCCCTGGTTCGTTTACTCATTATGACCATTTTTAAGTTTTTGAACAGATATATGATAAACATGAAGCTATGTGAAATAAGTCATTCTCAAAATAATAGGTACCATAGAATTCAATTCATATGAACAAGTGAATTGAATGTGAAATTAACTCATGATAAAAGATCCGAAAAGAATGTTTGCCTCAGAATCGGTGGTGGGGATATTGAGTGAAAAGGGGTATGTGGGGATTTTCTGGGTTGATTGAAATGCCCTACATCTTTTTGGGTAGGGGGTTACATATACATATTCTTTTTTGTGTTTTTGAGACAAGGTCTTGCTCTAACACCCAGGCAGAGTTCTGTGGCATCATAAGAGCTCACTGCAGCCTCGAACTCTTGGGCTGAAATGATCTTCCCACCTGTCTCCCAAGTAGCTGGGGCTCCAGGTGCAGGCCCCCACACCCTCACTAATTTTTAAATTTTTTGCAGAGATGGGGTCTCACTTTGTTGCCTAGGCTGTTCTCGAACTCTTGGCCTGAAGTAATGCTCCCAACAATGCCTCTCAAAGTCCTGGAACTATAGGTGTGAACCACTGTGCCCAGCCTGTTTTTAAATTTTATCAAATTGTACACTTAAGATTTATTTTGCCATATGTTAACCATATTTCAAAATAAAACTATAAAATATTATTTAGGAGTACATATAAAATAAGACAAAACTACTACAATAAGAAAGAAAGCGATTAGGAAAAATTAAGGATTGTAGTTATCTCTTTAGGGGTGAGGGAAAGTGATTAGGGATGGGCATATTGGGGGCCTCTCAAGAACTGGTGATTTTCTATTTCTTAATGTAAGTGGTGGATACATCAGTGTTAGTTTCATTACTATGTATTAGAATGAATATATATTTATGTACAATATATTTCAAATTATTTAAAGATTAGCCCATAGATATTTCTATTTTGCTTTCTGCATTCTTGCTATTGTTTAAATTCTGGAGAAAAAGATAAGTTAATGTCCCCTATTTGTTCTTCTTGTTTCACAAAGGCATATAACTTTTTCCATCATGGAAGAAGTAATAACAGTGAGAAAAATTCAGTTCCACATGAGGAAATGAATGTGGCTCATAGCAATGCCATATATTTTGCCAGGATTTCATAATTTATGAAGCACCCTAAAGTCAGTGTAAGCATTTTGTCATAGATATGAGGATGACTTCCCAGGAAAAAGAAGTAAAAAAAAAGATAAAAAATATTTTTATTATTCTAAGCTGTGCTTTAAGTGTTTACATATATCATGATGTAATATTTACAAGAATGTGATAACAAGAACTGGGGCATCCTGAAAAGGATAACCTAGGAGAAACAATACATATTTTATCACTTTTCTTGACTTTTATAAATCAGAAGACTGAGGAGGGTGAAATGGTTTGGTCAAGATTACAGTTGCAGAGTGAGGACTAAAATCTATGTACCTATTCCTCATTCAATACTCTTTCTTCTGTTTTTTTAAGCTCTACATGAATTAAATTTCATGTTCCTTCGAGTCTCTGACCAGTTACCACCAAATATACAACAGGATGACCAGTGAGAAAATTACATACAAGTGAATCTTCTCAATAATTCAGACATATCCTGCTTTCTTTCACACTTCATTCATTCACTCCACATGCAAGAAGCATTTATTTGCCAATCATCATTCCAGATTGGAAAAAAAAACAAAGAATATGTGTCTCATTGTCTATACAATGATCTTTTTTAAGACATAGAGAGGGTAACTCAATGGTCAAAATGTTTTTTTCTAATATTTTCTATGTGTCAAAATGCTTGACTACTAAACTTTCTGGTCATCTCTAGTAATGGAAGCAAGTGATTGTTTCACTGCATCTTCTTTAAACATAAAAATAAAAACAGTGGCAAAAATCTAGTAAGTCATCTTAATTTTTTCTGCTCATACATATTTACATTTTGTTTGGAAAATATATACACAATTTCATAGTTAACGAATAGTTTTTATTCAACCATTTTGTGCAAAAAAAAAATTTAATGGCATTTATCTATCCAGTACCATACCTTTGCCCTTCCTCTAATAAAACATCTAATGTTTTCTTTTTCCCTTCCATGTTATCTATTCTATCATCTTTACATTTTATGCTTATTTCTCTGATGGTGTTATATAATTTTTCAAATAAATCATTTTAATTTTATAGTATAGTAATGTTTCCTAATCAAATTGATGGTATGAATTAGCTATTCAATGATATGAGTTTTTAAAGTGAATGAAGGGGAAAATGTGAACAAAGGACTATCATTCAGAAAGAAGTCGAACAAACACTCCACTTCTAAGCCATTCTAAATCTCTCAGAAATGCCCCTGGCATCTTGCTGATACTAACTTTCCAAAAGGAAATTCCATGTGAAATGCTAATAGAATAATCTGGAATCATCTGTAATATTCTGCAGTTTAGTTTGATAATATTTTGTGTGTATTATCCCTTAATAGTACCTGATCTATATAAGATTTTATCTAATCTATATTTTGGAAAATGCCTGATAAATGAGATTTCCTATTGTTATATTTCTTCATACAATGTAATTTGACCTATTCTCTTATTTAGAAGATAAATAATCCTTTCGTGTATAAAATATTTTTAATCTTACTTTATCTTTTAGCCCCAGTTTATGAAATATTTATGTAAAGAATGATTAAATGTTATTTGATATTATATTTTAGAATAGTACTAAGCATAACATAAAGTATTATAAAATAAAAATATTTGAATCCTAGTTTAAATCATAGTTGATTTCAGTGCAGTCTTTACTGCTCTTGAAGCTCAAAGCTCTTTGGAAAGATTAATTTTTTTTAACCAAGTTAAAAATATACTTTCCAACATATGCAGAACATATTTACCTTAGATATGTATGATGTGTAGACATGCTGAAACTTATTTGTTTATAGACCCTGAGTAAATATTTAAACCAATGGAGAATAATTAAAACTATTTATCTGCCCAAGCACGTCACTTCTAGGCTCATGTCAGATAACGCAAAGCACATGAGAATCAGCTGAACTGCCAGAAGAATTGCTTCTTCTGTGATCTAGTTGAAAACTGTTCTACCTAATTCTTGAAACTTCTTGATATTTGCAGCTCTCTGCCCTCAAAATATCTCCCTATAACAAATTTTTTAAACTCCTCTGCCAGGAAGAAAATCTATCCTCAACTAGAATTTGCACATGCTCCTAGCATTTCTGCCTCTAGTCTCTACAATTTTGCTTCAGACTACTCCAGTCTGCCAATAAGCTCTATGAGGTTGGGCCCGAGAGGTCTCTTAAGCCTCTGAAAGCAAATTAGACAGCATTAGAAGAAAAGAATTTGACAACAGGTCTTTTTTGGGAATCATTGTCTGTTTTTTAAATCACAAAACTTACTGCTTGAAAACCGAAGTGTTTCTCCATCTGTTTATGTTATTTTGTAAATTATGTTTAGCTCTTTATATTTGTGATACTATTAGGCCACTGTCGGAGTACTTTCAACACTGGCTAAGCAGTAGATTTGGCATAATAGAAAGGCATAGACTGTCAAGCCAGACTGATATGGCCTGAATCAAACTCTACCACTTATTGAGTATGTGATGTTAGAAAACCTAATTATGTCTCAGATTTCCGTTTTCTCATATATAAAGTTAGAGTGATCATACATGCTTTAAGTTTTTTTAATATTAAGCAAGTTCTGTGATTTATAGATAGATATAAATAGATGGATAGATAGATAATAAATAGATAGATTAGATATAGATCATACAGGTATTAACTTATCCTAAGTATTCAAACAAAAAGTAGAAACTTTTTTTTGGATGGTGAAACTATTTTTTCTTTTAATTACAGCGAAGGGGAAAAATGCAAGGAGCTTCTGAATTATATCTCTGAAAAATATAGAGCAAAGATCTAGTTGTCACTACCAACAACCATTAGTTTTAATGTTGCCTGTTATCAGATAACCTTAAACACCTTAACATAAGTACTTCTTTACTTTTCCTAACTTTGTCCCACTCATAATCTCTCCGAAGAGGATTAAGTGGTAGATGAAATAAGTGTAATATAATTTAATGATAGAATCTAGATGGTTATATAACAAAATGTTGTGAATAAAACTCACTGAATCAAATGCCAGATTGGAAAAAAGTATTTTATGTTGATCTAAACTTATTATCCTACAAAACAACTTTTAAGGAAAAAAAGAAACAAACCTGGGAAAATGTTATGTGTTTGATATTCAAAGGGGATCAACAGGGATGTAAGTATGTGGACCAAAACAAGTCTTCTTTGTAATGCATCTTCTGCAACGTGGCTCATCTGCTTGCTACTAATCAAAAATTTAATGTGTTTTTGGCCAAAAGAAATTACTCACCCCAAGAGAAATGCAACTTCTCTGAAGTTAAATAATGAAAAATCTTACAGTGCACCAAGAGTTTTGGCAAGTTAGCACCTCAAAATAAATTTTGGGAAGCTTCCGTGTGATGAAAGCTTTACTCTATGTTATAAGTAGAAAAACTTTCATTCAAATAGTATTCAAATGTTAGTATAAAATGAAAAGGGTTAGGCTTTTAACTATTCAACAAAAGGCAGGTAACACACAATAAGGGAATGTAATATCAAAAATACAGTGTTTGAGATATTTGGCTGAAAATGAATTGATAAAGGATAGCTTGAGGTTCAGACATCTTAACAGAGTAAAACTATAGTAAAGCTATTGCATCAGTTACATCACGTTGCTTCACAAACTTTAGTACGCAGAAATACTATTGCCATTGTAAAGGCATAATAGTAAAAATATTGAAGACAGAAAAACATACTAGAAAAGACTTTTATTAAATTGTTAAGATTACATTTTTGAAGTATTAAGAGTAGAATCAACTTTCTAATTTTGCAGGCCTTATTCTTTCTACCTATAGGTATTCATTTTCGCCATAGATACATTATAAGTGAATAATTTGGGACACTATAAAATTATGTAATTTGGAAGAGAGATGGAGTAAAAATGGAGGAGGGTGGAAAATCCACACCACAAAGATGAAATAATGGTTTGAGACTTTTTGTTTTATTTTATTTCAATAGTTTTTGGGGAACAGGTGGTTTTTGGTTACGTGGATAAGTTCTTTAGTGGTGATATCTGAGATTTTGGTAACTCATCACTCAAGCAGTGTACACTCTAACCAATATGTAGTATTTTATTCCTCACCCACCTCCCACCTTGTCCCCCAAGTTCCCAAAGTCCATTATATCATTCTTATGCCTTTGTGTCCTCATGGCTTAGCTCCCACATATAAGTAAGAACATACAATATTTGGTTTTTCATTCCTGAGCTACTTCACTTAGAATAATAGTCTCCAACTTCATCCAGGTTGCTGCTAATGCAATGATTTCATTCCTTTTTATAGCTCAGTAGTATACTATGGTGTGTAAATGCCACATTATCCACTCGTTGGTTGATAGACATTTAGGTTGACTTCATATTTCCATAATTGTGAATTGTGCTGCTATAAGCGTGTGTGTGAAAATGTCTTTTTCATATAATGACTTATTTTCCTTTGGGTAGATACCCATTAGTGGGATTCCTGGATCAAACAGTAGTTCTACTTTTAGTTCTTCAAGGAATCCCATAGTGTTTTCCATAGTGGTTATACTAGTTTACATGCTAACCAGTACTGTAAAAGTGTTCCCTTTTCACCACATCTACATCAATCAACATATATATTTTTTTATTTTCTTACTTATGCCACTCTTGCAGGAGTGAGATGGTATCTCATTGTGGTTTTAATTTGCATTTCTCTGATAATTAGTGATATCAAGCATTTTTTTTCATGTTTGTTGGCCATTTGTATATCTTCTTTTGATAATTGGTTATCCATGTCCTTTGCCCACTTTTTGATGAGATTATTTGGGCTTTTTTTTTTTTGCTACTTTGTTTGAGTTCCATATATATTCTGGACATGGGTCCTTTGCCACATGTATAGTTTGCAAATATTTTCTCCCACTCGGTGGGTTGTCTCTTTAGTATGTTGATAGTTTTCTCTCTCTCTCTCTCTCTCTCTCTGCTCTGCAGAAGCTCTTTAGTTTAAGTAGGTCTCATTTGCCAAATTTTGTTTTTGTTGCATTTGCTTTTGGGTTCTTGGCCATGAACTCCTTGCCTAAGCCAATGAGTGGAAGAGTTTTTTGATGTTCTAGAACTTTTATGGTTTCATGTCTTAGATTTAAGTCTTTGATCCATTTTGAGTTGATTTTTGTATAAGGTGAGAGATGAGGATCCAGTTTCATTCTTCCACATGTTGTTGGCCAATTACCCCAGCACCATTTGCTGAATAAGGTGTCCTTTTCTTACTTTATTTTTTTGTATGCTTTATTGAAGATAGTTGGCTGTTAAGTATTTGGCTTTTTTTCTGGGTTATTTCTACTTTTCCATTAGTCTATGTGCCTATTTCTATACCACACCATGCTATTTTGGTAACTATTATAGCCTTGTAGTGTAGTTTGGTGTCAGGTAATGTGATGCCTCCAGATTTGTTCCCTTTGCTTAGTATCACTTTGGCTATGTGAGCTCTTTTTTGGCCCCATATGAATTTTAGGATTTTTTTTTCTAGTTCTGTGAAGAATTATAATGGTATTTTGATGGGAATTGAATTGAATTTATAGATGGATTTGGCATTATGGTCATTTTCACAATATTGGTCCTACCCTTTCATGAGCATTGTAAGTGTTCCCATTTGTTTGTGTTGTCTATGATTTCTTTTAGCAGTGCTTTGTAGTTTTTCCTGTAGAGATCTTTCACCTCCTTGGTTAGATATATTCTCGAGTATTACATTTTTTTTTTTTTTTTGCTGCTGTTTTAAATAAAAGGGCTTGAGTTCTTGATTTGATTCTCAGATTGGTAGTTGTTGGTATATAGCAATGCTACTGCTTTATGTATATTGATTTTGTATCCTGAAACTTTACTGAATTTATTTATCAGATCTAGGAGCTTTTTGGATGAGTCTTTAGATTTTTCTACATGTACAATCATATCATGACCAACAACTGACAGTTTGACTTTTCTCTTTTCAGATTTAGATGCCCTTTATTTCTTTCTCTTGTCTGATTTTTCTGACTAGGGTATCCAGTACTATGTCAAATAAAAGTTGTGAAAGTAGGCATGAACACCTTCTTCCAGTTCTCAGAGGGAATGCCTTCAACTTTTTCCCATTCAGTATGATGTTGGCTGCGGATTTGTTAGAGATGGCTTTTATTACTTTGAAGTATGTCCCTTCTATGCCAATTTTGCTGAGGGTTTTATCATAAAGGGATGCAGGATTTGTCTAATGATTTTATTTGTCTATTGAGATGGTCATATGATTTTGTTTTTAATTCTGTTAATGTGATGTGTCACATTTATTGACTTGCATATGTTAAAACATCCCTGCATCACTGATATGAAACCCACTTGATCATGATGTATTATCTTTTTGAGATGCTGTTGGATTTGGTCAGTCAGTATTTCATTGAGGATTTTTTCATCTATGTTCATTGGGGATATTGTTCTGTAGTCTTCTTTTTTGTTTTGTCCTTTCTTAGTTTTGGTATTAGAGTGCTACTGGCTTCATAGAATGATTTAGGGAGAATTTCCTCTTTCTCTATCTTTTGGAATAGTTTCAGTAGGAAATGTACCAATTCTTCTTTGAATGTCTGATAGAATTCAGCTGTGAATCCATCTGGTTCTGGACTTTTGTTGTTGGTAATTTTATTAATTACGGTCCTAATCTTCCTACTTGTTATTGGTCTGTTCAGAGTTTCCATTTTTGTGTGATTTAACCTGGAAGGGTTTTATATTTCCAGGAATTTATCCATCTCCCTTAGATTTTCTAGTTCGTGAACATAATGCTGTTCATAGTAACCTTGAATTATCTTTTGTATTTCTGTGATATTGATTGTAATATCTCCTGTTTCAGTTCTCATTGAGCTTATTTGGATTTTCTCCCTTCTTTTCTTGATTAATTTCACTAATGGTCTATCAATTATTTTGTCTTTGAGAAAAAAACTGCTTTCTGTTTCAATTATCCTTTGTGTATTTTTGTTTCAATTTAATTTAGTTCTACCCTGATTTTTGTTACATATTTTATCCTCCTGGGTTTGGGTTTGGTTTGTTCTTGTTTCTGTTGTTCCTTGATATGTGACATGAGATTGTCTATTTGTGTTCTTTCAGACTTCTTGATGTAGGCATTTAATGCTATGAACTTTCCTCTTAGCATTACTTTTGCTATATCCCAGAGGTTTTGATAAGTTGTATGACCATTATCATTCCATTCAATGAATTTTTTAATTTCCCTCTTGATTTCATTGTTGACGCAGGGATCGTTCAGAAGCAGATTATTTAATTTCCATGTATTTGTATAGTTTTGAGGGTTGCTTTTGGAGTTAATTTTCAGTTTTATTCCACTTTGGTTGAAGAAGATACCTGATATTATTTCAAACTTCTTAAATTTATTAAGACATTTTTTGTGATTTACCATGTGGTATATTCTGGAAAATACCCCATGTGTTTATGAAAAGAATCTATAGTCTGCAGTTGTGATGTAGAATGTTCTGTAAATATTTGTTAATTTCATAGTTTATGAAAACTATGGCAAAGTTTACTAAGGCATAGTTTATGTCTATTGTTTCTTTGTTGACTTTCTGCCATGATGACCTGAATAGTGCTGTTAGTGGAGGTATTGAAGTGCCCTCACTATTATTGTGTTGCTGTCAATCCCATTTCCTAGGTCTAGTGGTAATTGTTTTATGAATTTGAGAGCTCCGGTGTTAGGTGAATATATATCTACTACTGTGATATTTTCCTGTTGAATGAATCCTTTTATCATTGTATAATATGCTTCTTTGTCTTTTGTTACTGTTGTTGCTTAAAGTCTGTTTTCTGTGATATAAGAATAGCTACTCCTGCTCCCTTTCGGTTAGCATTTCCATAAAACATCTTTCTCCATTTATTTACCTTAAGTTTATGTGAGTCATTATGTGTTAGTTCCGAGTCTCTTGAAGACATCAGACACTTGGTTGGTGGATTTTTATCTATTCTGACATTCTGTATAAGGATTTAGTCCATTTACATTCAACATTGTATTGAGACTGAGGTACTGTTCTATTCATCACGTTAGTTGTTGCCTAAATATCCTGGGGACTTTTTCATTGTGTTATTATTATCTAGGCCCTGTGAGAGTCATGCTTTAAGGAGTGATACGGTTTGGCTATGTCCCCACCAAAATCTCATCTTGAATTGTAACTCCCACAATTCCCACATGCTGTGGGAGTTAGAACCTAGTGGGAGGTGATTAAATTCTGGGGAACAGTCTTTCCTGTGCAGTTCTTGTGATAGTGAATTAGTCTCATGAGATCTGATGGTTTTAAAAATGGGAGTTTCCTCACACAAGCCCTCTTGTCTTGTCTGCTGCCATGTGAGATGTGCTTTTCACCTTCCACCATGATTAGGAGGCCTCCCAGACATGTGGAAATGTAAGTCCAATAAACCTCATTCTTTGAAAATTGCCCGGTCTCAGGTATGTCTTTATCAGAAGCATGAAAATGCGCTAACGCAGTAGATTGGTTCCAGAGAGTGGGTTGCTGCTGAAAAGATACCTGAAAATGTGGAAGAGACTTTGGAACAGGGTAACAGGCAGAAGTTGGAACAGTTTAGAGGGCTGACAAAAAGATGGGAATATATGGAAAGTTTGGAACTGCCTAAGGACTTTTTGAAAGGCTTTGACTAAAATGCTGATAATGATATGGACAAGGAAATCCAGACTGAGATGGTCTCAGATGGAGATGAGAAACTTATTGGGAACTGGAGCAAGGTTGATTCTTGTTATGTTTTAGCAAAGAGATTGGCAGAATTTTGTTCTTGCCCTAGAGGTTTGTGAAACTTTGAACTTAAGAGAGATGATTTAGGGTAACCAGTGAGATAAATTTCTAAGCAGCAAAGCATTCAAGAGGTGACTTGGGTGCTGTTAAAGGCATTCAGTTTTATAAGGGAAACAGAGCACAAAAGTTCAGAAAATTTTCAGCTTGACAGTGTGATAAAAAAAAGAAAATTCCATTTTCTTAGGAGAAATTCAAGATGGCTGTAGAAATTTGCATAAGTAATGAGGAGCTAAGTATTCATCCTCAAGACAAGGGGGAAAATGTCTGCAGGGCACATCAGAGGTCTTCACAGCAGCCCCTCCTATCACAGCCCCAGAGGTCTAGGAGGAAAAAATGATTTTGTGGGCTGGGTCCAGGGTCCCTCTGCTGTGTGCTGTCTAGGAACTTGGTGCCCTGCATCCCAGCCACTCCAGCTGAGACAAAAAGGGGACAAGCTACAGCTCAGACTGTTGCTTCAGAGGGTGGAAGCCCCATGCCTTGTCAGCTTTCACATGGAGTTGAGCCTGAGATTGCACAGAAGTCAAGAAATGAAGTTTGGGAACCTCCACCTAGATTTTAGTAGGTGTATGGAAATGCATGAATGCCCAAGCAGAAGTTTGCTGCAGGGGCGGGCCTCCAGATCCCAGAATGGTAGATCCACCAACAGCTTGCACTGTGTCTGGCAAAGCCACAGACACTCAACGCTGGCCTGTGAAATCAGGCAGGTAGGAGGCTATAACCTGCAAAGCCACAGGGTTAGAGCTGTCCAAGACCATGGGAACCCAACTCTTGCATCAGTGTGACCTGAATGTGAGACATGGAGTCAAAGGAGATCATTTTGGAGCTTTAAGATTTGATTGCCTTGCTGGATTTTAGACTTGCATAAGGCCTGTACCTGCTTCATTTTGGCCAATTTCTCCCATTTGGAATGGCTCTATTACTCAAAGCCTGAACCCCCATTGTATCTAGGAAGTAACTAAATTGCTTTTGATTTTCCAGGCTCATAGGTGGAAGAGACTTGTGTAGTCTCAGCTGAGACTTTGGACTGTGGACTTTTGGGTTAATGCTAAAATGATTTAAGACTTTGCAAGATTGTTGAGAAGGCATGATAGGTTTTGAAATGTGAGAACATGAGATTTTGGAGGGACCAGAGGCAGAATATGGCTTGGCTCTGTCCCCACCCAAATCTCGTCTCGAATTCCTACATGTTGTGAGAGGGACCCAGTGGAAGGTAACTGAATCATGGGGACAGGTCTTTCCTTTGCTGTTTTTATGATAGTGAATAAGTCTCATGAGATCTGATGGTTTTAAGAAGGGGAGTTTCTCTGCACAAGCTCTCTTCCCTTCTCTGTCACCATGTGAAACATCCCTTTCACCTTCCACCATGATTGTGGGGCCTCCCCAGGCATGTGGAACTGTAAGTCTAATAAACCTCTTTCTTTTGTAAATTGCCCAGTCTTGGATATGTCTTTATCAGCAGTGTGAAAATGGACTAATTCAAGGAAGTTCTATTTGGGTGTATTTCAATATTTATTTTTTAAGGTTTAGAATTCCTTTAGGCATTTCTTGTAGTGCTGGTTTAGTAGTAGCAAATTCTCTCAGCATTTGTTTGTCTGAAAAAAACTTTATTTCATCTTCATTTATGAATCTTAGTACTGCTGGATATAATAATCTTGGCTGACAATTGTTTTGTTTAAGAAGGCTAAAGATAGAATCCCAATTTCTTCTGGCTTCTAAGGTTTCTGCTCAGAAATCAACTGTTAATCTGATAGGTTTTTCTGTATAAATTAACCTGATGCTTTAGTCCCACAGCTCTTAAGATTCTCTCCTTTGTTTTGACTTTAGATAACCTGATGACTATGTGTCGAGGTGATATAGTTAGGCTTTGTGTCACCACCCAAATCTCATCTTGGATTATAATCCCCATAATCCCCACATGTCAAGAGAGAGACTAGGTGGAGGGTAATTGGATCATGGGGGTGATTTCCCCCATGCTGTTCTCATGATAGTGAGTGAGTTCTCAGGAGATCTGATGGTTTTATAAGGGCCTCTTCCCCCTTCACTTGGCACTTCTCCCTCCTCCCACCTGTCAAGAAGGTGCCTTGCTTCCTCATTACATTCCACCATGATTGTAAGTTTCCCAAGTCTGCCCCAGCCATGCTGAACTGCGCATCAATTAAACCTCTTTCCTTTATAAATTACCCAGTCTCAGGCAGTTCTTCAAAGCAATATGAAAATGGGCCAATACACTAGATCTTTCTGTGATGAAATTCCCAGGAGTTCTTTGAGCTTCTTGTATTTGGATGTCTAGATCTCTAGCAGGGCCAAGGACACTTTCCTCAATTATTTCCTCAAATGAGTTTTAGATTTCCCTTCTTCCTCAGGAACACCAATTATTCTTAGGTTTGGCCATTTAAGCTAATCACAGGCAGGATGCGCTGGTCCATGCCTATGTTCCTACCACTTTGGGAGGACGAAGCAGGCAGATCACCTGAGGTTAGGAGTTTGAGACCAGCCTGGCCAACATGGTGAAACCCTATCTCTACTAAAAATACAAAAAAATTAGCTGGGCATGGTGGTAGGTGCCTGTAATCCCAGTACTCAGGAGGCTGAGTCAGGAGAATTGCTTGAACCCGGGAGGCAGAGGTTGCAGTGAGCCAAGATTGTGCCACTGCACTCCAGCCTGGAAAACAACAGTGAAACTTCATCTCAAAAAACAAAACAAAACAAAACAAAACAAAAATCACAAATTTCTGGGGGGATTTGTTTACTTTTTAAATTATTTATTTCTTTGTCTTTGTCTGATTGGGTTAATTTGAAAGCCTCATCTTTGAGCTCTAAAGTTCTTGCCTCTACTTGTTCTTGTCTATTGTTAAAACTTTCCAGTGCATTTTGTATTTCCCTATGTGTGTCTTTTATTTCCAGAAGTTGTGATTTTTTTTAATGATATCTATATATGTAGCAAATTTTTCATCTATTTTTTCTCTTTCCATTTCTTTAAGTTGTTTTTCAGCTTTCTGTGGTATCTCCTTGAGCAGCTTAATAATAAACCTCAATTCTTTATCTGCCAATTCAGAGATTTCTTTGTGGTTTGGATCCATTGCTGGGGAGCTAGTGTGATGTTTTGGGGTGTTACAGAACCCTGTTTTTTCATATTACTAGAACTACTTTTCTGTTTTCTTCTCATTTGGGTGGACTATTTCCTAAAATTGTTCTTGAATTCATTTTTGATTGTTCTGTGTTATTTTTAATTTAAATTTCTTTTTTTCTTTCATAAAGATCAGACTTTAATGTTTATTTTTGCCTAATTTTTAATTTGGTGCTTGTAGGGGTGAAGACTCTTTATGAGATTCTTAGTTATAGAAAGTCTTGTGCACTTGCTTTCCTCAAAGCTGGTTGTAGCAGTTATATTCTTGGTGTGTGGGTGAGTTCACTGTCTCCTATGGATTTGGAATGTCAGAGATCTCTTGAAGTTTATCTCATTTTCTTGTGGTGTACAACTTATTTATTTATTAATTTTTTCCAAATGTTTTACTTACTCAGTTTATAATTCAGACTTCAGGTCAATAGAGAAAGTATCTCTGATTAGGCACTGGTTGTGGCTAAGGCGGGTTAGTAGATGTAATACCCAATGGTGGGCAAAGGTCTCAGCCTTGATGAAAGCAGCTGGGGGAGCTCTCAATTAGATGTGCTGAAGTTTTACCAGGGTGAAGAGCGGGAGCTACTTTAACTCCTCTGTCAGGTCAATAGGAAAGCTATTCACCTCACAGCCTCACTCCTGTCCTAGTGTTTCAGCTATTCAGATCAAACAGGCACCTCTTTTCATATACATATATGAACTCAAGTCCTGCTGTTCATATATAAATATATAGCAACTCTAGTCCTGCTGTTCAGATTCTTTTGTGCCATAGGATGATCCACTGATGTCATGTTCTCCCTCTTCCCCTAGGGATGGGGCTTCCTGGAAGCTGGATTGCAGTGACTGTTACTGCTCTTTTGGTGTAGCCACCCAGTGCGGGTACTGGTGCTGAGTACTGAGCTGGTGAGTTCTGAGCTGAGTTCTGGGCTGGTGCTGAGAAATGTCTGCAAAGTATCTTGTGATGTGATCAGTCTTCAGGTCTCCCAACCATGGATACCAGCACCTACTCTGGTGGAGGTGGCAGGGGAGTGATGTAGACTTTGTGAGAATCCTGGGTTGTAGATAGCTTTAGTATGCCAGCTCTCTCTAATTTTGGTTGTGCTAGCAGTGAAGTTGTCATGTGGACACACTCAGGATCTCCGGTTAGCCAGGGCGTTGCAGGAAATGGAATTAGGTATTGTCTTCCCCTTTCTGTGATCAGGGTTATTCTGATAAGAGTTGCAGTAATGGCCTGAGTTGCTTGGCCTCGTCAGGAGGTGGCGCTTTCGAGAGAGCACCAGCTGCAGTATTAGCAGTGGGATGTGAGTTTGCCTTATATTGGCCTGGGGAAGTATTCTGATTTCTCAGGCGATGGGCAGGGCCATAAAGCTCCCACGAGTTTTTCCTTTGTGTTCAGCTACCAGGGCAAGTAGAGATATGGCATTATGTTGGGGCAGGATTAGGGAGGTCTAAGCTCAGAATCTCTCGGGTGGGGCTTGACATGGCCACTGTGGGGAAGTGGGGATTAGTTCTCAGGCCAGTGGGCGTTATATTCCAGAGGGGATTATGGCTGCCTTTGCTGCATAGTATAGTTCACAAGGGATGTGGGGATAGCTGGTAGTAAAGAACCTCACCCAGCTCCCACACAGTTGGCGAGGCCAGTCTCACTCCCCCAGTTCCCTGCTAAAAGCATTGAGTTTAGATCCAGGCAGCCTGTGTGCGAAACTCAGACCTGCCCCAGGCCATAGGCTTCCCTGCTAAGAAAGCAAGCAGAGCTTTCAGGCTACATCCCTCCCCATCTGCCCACAATGTAGGCAGCTACTGCGCTGCTCATATCTGCAGCAATTGCTGCTCACTCCCCAGATTCTGCTCAAGAAAATTTGTGCCCACTTGAAATTATCACAAAATTCAGTTGGAAGCTTCTTTCACCCTGTAACCCCTGCCTAATTCCATTGGCTGCTTTCTCCAAGGGCCCCTGAGATATATAGTCAGGGATGGCTTCCCTGGGCTCAAGCTAGTGAGTGAAAGTGCATATTAGACTCTTTTCACTGCTGTTTCTACTTATAGTTTGCACGACTACCTAAATCTATTCCAGCTCTAGGAAAAATTAAATCTTCCTGTGATCTGGATTTGCAGATTCCCTAATAAGGATGTGTGTTCAGAGACAGGTTTTCTCCCTCTCACGATTTGGGAACTCACAGTTTTTTGCCTGTGTTGTGGAGTTTGCAGCAATGTGCTGTTTCTTTCAAAGGATCTGTGAATTCTTTTGGTTTTCCTGGTATGCTTTTGTGGTGGTTCTTGGAACAGAAGTTCAGTGTGAGTCTCCACACACTGTTCTGTTCATCCAAGTGGGAGATGCATGTTAGCCCTGCCTCTTATCTGCCATCTTCGTGAAGTCAGCAGTTTGAGACGTTTAATCAGTCCATATTTGGTAAGCACCACACACAGCACAAAGCTGTATGTGGAAAACCACAAATGAGGATGTGATTGAGTCCAACATGAATTTGTTGATCATCTATTACTTTCTAGGTTTTATGGAATAAGTTCAAGTATGCCAATTAAAAGACAAATTGTCAGGTGGTTTAAAGAACATGACTCAACTGTACACTGTCTACTAGAAACTCACTTCAAGTATCGTATAGGTGAGTTGAAAGAAAAAGAATGGAGAAAAACATATTATGCAAACATTAATCTAAAGAATGCATAAGTGCCTATGTTAATACCATCCAAAGTAGATTTCAAAACAATTGCTAGAGACAGAGAGGGACATTATATGCTGAAAAAAGGATCAATCCACAAGAATATATGACAATCATAAATGTTGCAATATATGTGACACAAAAATCAAAAGGACTGAAAGTATAAATAGATAAATCTACAATTATATCTGAGGACTTCAACATCCCTCTCTCAGTGATAGATGAATAGACAAAAAAACTTAGCAACAACACCATTTACCAACAAGATCTAATCAACATTTTTAGAATTATCTATCCAACAATAGCCGAACACTCATTCTTTTCAAGTAACCATGAGTGTTTAACAATAGAGACCATGTCCTGGGCCATAAAATAAATTCTTGCATATTAAAAAGAATCGTAATCATACAGAGTGGATCCTCTAACTACAACTAAATCAAATTAGGAATAAAAAATAGAAAGCAAAGAGAAAAATCTACAAATACTTGCAAGGTAAAAACACACTTCAAAATAATCCATGGGTCAAAGAGGAACTCTCAAGAGAAAAAAAAATACATTGCAGTGCATGAAATTAAAATCATATCAAAATTTGTGTGACACAACTAAACAGTGCTGAGACGGAAATTTATAGCACTACATGCATACATTTGAAAAAGTTTCAAATCAATAGTCTAAACTTCCGCTTAAAGAACCTAGGAAAAGAGCAAAAATAAAAGCAGAAGTCAATTATTGAAAATAGAAAAAAAATAAAATAGGGTGTACTAATAAACCAAAGATCTGTTTCTCTGAAAAAAAAAAAAAAAAAAATAAGATTTACAGACCACTAGCAAGGCTGCCAAAGAAACAAAGAGATAATCAGAAGTTAACAATATCAGGAATGAAACAGGGCATATCATTACAAATCCCTTAGATATAAAAAATGATAATGAAGAAATACGATAGACAAGCCCACACACATACATTTGACAACTTATAAATTAGATAAAATTGAGCTATCACAAGATCAGAAAACCAAATGCCACATGTTCTCACTCATAAGTGGGAGTTGAACAATGAGAACACATGGACACAGCGAGGGGAACATCACACACACGGGTCTGTCGGGGTGTGGGGGCTAGGGGAGGGAGAGCATTAGGAGAAATACCTCATGTAGGTGACTGGTTGATGGGTGGAGCAAAGTATCAGGGCACATGTATACCTATGTAATAAAAGTGCACGTTCTGCACATGTAACCCAGAACTTAAAGTATAATTAAAAAAAAAAAAAAAAAGGAGGTGGAGCCAGCAGGGACTCCAGGCCACACCTTCACATCAACAAAAGTAGTGTTTAGTGTCTATGCTGACTTCTAACTTTATGTAGATAAGGGATTCCACTGGAACAAAAAAGAACAAAAACAACAACAACAAAAAATAGATACACTACTGTAACTCATGTGATATGAGATAATTTGAATAGTCCTTATAACTATTAAGAAAATTGAATTAGTATTTTAAAACTCCAAAAATCAAAATCTACAGGCCCAGATATTTTCATTGGAGAATTCAACCAAACAAATAAATCAGGATTAATACCAATTCTATATAACGTGTTCAAGAAAATAAAAAAGAAGGGACCGCTTTCCCAAGGAGAAAGACCACCTCCTAGTACCTTTTATGAAGCCATGATTAACCTTCTATCAAAATCAGAAAAAGAGACTGCAACAAAAGAAAATAGCAGATATTTCTCATAAATACAGATGTAAAAATTCTTAACAAAAGCTTAGGAAATAGAATTAAGCAATGTAAAAAAAGAAGAAAATACCATGACCAAATGGAGTTTATTCTAGGGATGCAAATTGTTACAGCATTTGAGAATCAATGAATAAAACCTACTTTAGTAATAGGCTAAAGAAAAAAAATTACATAATCATATGAATCAATGCAGGAAGCAATTGATAAAACCCAGAATCCATTTATTATGTTTTGTGCTCTCTGAACTTTCAGGATCTATATTTTAGTGTCTGTCATAAATTTTGGAAAATTATTGGCAGTTATTACTCCAAATATTCATTTGGCTTTTTTTATATCTTTATTCTCCTTCTGCTATTTTAATAATGCATGTTACACCTTTTGAAAATGGCCCACAATTCTTAGATGTTCTGTTCTTTTTATTTTCCCATTCTTTTTTCACTTTGCATTTTACAGTTTACATTGACATATCTTCAAGCTCAGTTTTCCTTCTTCAGCTGTGAGCAGTCCACTCTTGAGATCATTGAAGCATTTTTCATTTTTCTTAAGAGTGTCTTGGATTGGTAGTACTTCCTTGGCTCCTTTTTCATATTTCTATCTCTCTGCTTACATTCCCCATCTGTTCTTGCAAGTTGTCTGTATTTTTCTTTTGATCTCTTAACATATTAATCACAGTTATTTTAAATTCCTAGTTTGGTAATTCCAACATTTCTGCCATATCTGAGTCTTCTTTTGTTGCTGCTTTGTTTGTGTAGGCTATGTTTTTCTTGCCTTTTATCACGCCTTGAAATGTTTTGTTGAAAGTTGGACATCATGGATTAACAGGACCTAAGTTAAACAGGTCTTTAATGTGAAGTTTTATGTTCATCTGCCTAGGAGTTTATCTGTGTTTCATGTTTGCCATACTGTAGGTGCCCAAAGTTTCAAATTTCTCTACTGTTCTTGATTTTTGTCTCCCTTCTCGATTTGGGGTTTTTCTAAAAATTCCTTCTTAAATAGAGAGTGATCCTTGTAGTCCTTTCATCTTTAATTCACTATTATTATACTGGAGCCTTGTTGATGTGTTTGGAAGGTATGTGGGAGAAGGGAAAACATTCTATATTTCTATGACTTAATCGTTAGCCAGAGGAAAGCTGACCCTCATTAAATAGTAGGGTCATGCTGGATAGCAGCTGGCTTAAAGTGGGGAAATGACACAATTACAAAATCACAAAAGTAGATGACAGGGAAGCAAGAAAATGATAGCAGGGATGAAGATTAGAATGTGTTGTAGATGGGAGGCACCGGGCTTATTGAAGGAGGATGGGGGCATGGTGGTCTGTGAATGACATTGCTGATCTCCATACTGAATGACAAGGTGAGTTGGCTGTGTTAGAATAAACAGGGTGTTGAGGAGCAGTGAAATCCTTAAGGAAGGTGATAATAGATAAAGCAAAGATGGAGTGCTTGGCATAGATGCTAAGGATGTTAAGAAGGGTGTTTATCATAGAAAAATTATTTCATAGGATGTATGTAATGATTTGTGAGAAAGGGAAATTTGGAACAGGAGAGAGGAAGTATATATAGTTATTTATGGCTATCAAAAAGTAGGAGATCACTGGATGAGTTTATATCTTAGGCAAGAGAGCAAAATAAATAAGACAGATATCCTAAATCCTAACCTCAAAAGCTGAAGGGAAATAAGATAAACAGCCATTTACTATAAAAATGCTCCACAGGATTCATTCACTGTCCCATGCATGCAGCACTTGTGCATAATATGCCTGCATGATCTTCAAAATCAGAAGGCTCTTTGCTGATGGGTTATAATTACTTTCCCTGGTATGCTAGTGGGTTGGAAGGGCCCACATGTTGTCATGGGAATGGTGGGATGCTTTATTTTGACATACAAGGAGGTCATATTGCTGGGGTTATACCTTCAGATTGGCCACAATGAACTCTTTCTAAGATGTGAAACTATTCTTGATATCAAGCCAGAAACCACCTTTGGCACTAGTACAATAAGGTTTTGAATACTGAGCTACCTCAAGGCCTTTTGGAAGTAGACTGAGTATAAATCCTATAAACAAATTAATTTACTGAATAGTGGATAGTTTGTGGTTTCATTGCTCTTATTTCCATTCCCAAGTTTTAAAAAAAGTTCTGTCTCACAAAGAAATTAAGGTGTATTATTATGTTACCAGATCAAGATTTTATGTCAACTAGGTCTAGGTTGGAATTCTTGGTAATAAGCCTTAAGCAGGGAGGGGAAAATCACTTCTGCCAGCGACTAACTTAGGAATGGATGGATTCCATTTGTCTTACAACTCAGTGGAGGCTTATCTTAGTGTGGACAACATAGTTTCTATGTGATCAGTTTCCAAAGTCTTTGTGTTTGGCAACCTGAAATCTTCAATCTAGGTCAGAATCTTGGCATTTTTATAGAGAAAACAAAGCCAGATACCTTAATCTGAGGTTCAGCCTCATTGAATGAGCATGTGGTCTAGCAAGTTAAATAATCTATTTTTGACCAAGCTATTTCCCCCACTATCTTTTTTATTCTTAAGACAAAATAAAGATTGCTTTGCATGTAGCTATTCAGAATACAGAAGCATGCAAAGAAAATGTGGTGGCCTTAAGACAACGGGCAGGTCACAAATACAAAGGCAGTAGCAAGTATCCCATCAATGCTGTATGATTAAAATAAAATCTAACATGTAGGTGAGGTATAATCAGTTTTACCCATCTTAGAGTTAATCTGGGGTTTTATGTGTCAGATTCAGACTGACTCCTGCACTTACAACTAATACCATATTTCTTCCAAAATGATCACCTAGCTATTAATACATTGCAGATTTGATTTGACTCTAGCCAGTAGTTAACATATTTGACATATGTAATTTCTAGAAAGTGTCCATTAAAATGCCATTTGTCTCTCTCCTTCTGCTGTCTGGAATATAGATGCACCTGAATGAAAGCAGCTATCTTGGACAGCAGGTTGCCTTGGGAAGGGAGAACATGAATTGTGTAGCAATAAGATAGATGAAGCCTGGCTTTTTGACACTGAACAGTGCTGTTCCAGCCCTGGGTTATTTATCTCCCAAATAAGCAGAGAAATAAAATTATTTAAGCTACTGTTATCTGTTTAAGGTTAAATCAATCTTTTACTTATACCCTACTAGGAAGTACTGCTTATAGAGTTTTCTACCTTCTGAGGTGCCCACTTTATGCCAAGGAAAGCTTGGCACCTTTTTCCTGACAAACTATAAAATGCAGGCTGCTTCGAATGAAACCTTCTCTCAACACTTTTCAATCAGTGACAGTTACAGACATTCTCTCCTTTAGAATCTTTCAGGAGATTTAAGCATCAATCTCTGTGAGGCTCAAATTCTAAGAGAAACTATGTACAGATCCACAATGAACTTGAGATTATGGACCTCTACATAAGGCTTGCATAGTAGAGGAGAGTCCCACTCCCCATTTCTTCTCTAATGGGGAGGTAATCAGATACCTCTTAAGCACTCCTTCTTGATTGAAAAATCAAACAAAGAAAGCGTCTCTTATTTTCCTCCTTATCAATTTCCGGACCTTTATTTGGACTGGAGCTGGATAATAATATAAGAGTAGCAGAAATGGTGTTCCCATCTCTCAGCAAATGTTGCCAGGGACGATGTCCAGAATGGTATTTCCTAGGTTGTCTTCCAGGGTTTTTATAATATGAGGTTTTACTTTTAAGTCTTCAAACCATCTTCAGTTGATTTTCTTAGATGGTGTAAGCAGGGGGTCCAGATTCAATCTTCTGCATATAGCTAGCCCAGTTATCCCAACACTATTTATTGAATAGGGAGTCATTTCCCTGTTGCTGCTTTTTGTCAAGCTTGATGATAACCAGCTGGTTGTAGGTGTGTGGCTTTATTTCTGGGTTCTCTGTTCTCTTTCATTGGTCTATGAATCTGTTTTTGTAGAGTACCATGCTGTTTTGGTTACTGTAGCCTTATAACATAGTTTGAAGTTGGCTAGTGTGATGCCTCTGGCTTCGTTCTTTTTGTTTAGGATTGCCTTGCCTATTGGGGCTTTTTTTTTTGTTCCATAGGAATTGGAAAATAGTTTTTTTTTTCTAATTCTGTGAAGAATGTCATTGGTAGTTTGATAGAAATAACATTAAATCTGTAAATTACTTTGGGCCATATATTGATTATCACAATATTGATTCTTACTAATTCATGAGCATGGAATGTTCTTCCATTTGTTTACATCATCTCTGATTTCCTTGAACAATGTTTTGTGATTTTCATTGTAGAGATTTTTCACCTCCCTGGTTAGCTATATCCCTAAGTATTTTATTCTTTTTATGGCTGTTGTGAATGGAATTGCATTCCTGATTTGGTTCTCAGCTTGAAAGTTGTTGGTATATAGAAATGCTACCAATTTTTGTACATTGATTTCTGTATTCTGACACTTTGCTGAAATTGTTTATCAGATAAAGGAGCTTCTGGGTGGAGACTATGGTGTTTTCTAAGTATAGAATCATATTATTCGAAAACAGAAATATTTTCACTTCCTTTCTTGCTATTTAGATGATTTTTTTTTTCTCTTGATTTCTCTGGCTAGGACTTTCAGTACTATATTGAATAGGAGTGGTGACAGTAGGTATCCCTGCCTTGTTCTGGTTCTCAAGGGGAATGCTTCCAGCATTTGCCCATTTGGCATGATTTTGGCTGTGGATTTGTCATAGATGGCTCTTATTATTTTGAAGTATGTTCCCTCAGTTACTAGTTTTTTGAAGGTTTTTAACATAAAGAGATGTTGAATTTTATTCAAAGCCTTTTCTGCATCTATTGAGATGATGACGTAATTTTGGTTTTAGTTTTGTTTATGTGGTAAATCACATTTATTGATTTACATATTTTGAACCAACCATGCATCCCACAAATAAAACCTACTTGATCATAGTCAATTAGCTTTTCGATGTTCAGTCGGATTCAGTTTGCTAGTATTTTTGTTGAGAATTTTTGCATCAATGTTCATCAAGAATATTGACCTGAAGTTTTTATTTTTATTGTTGTGTCTTTGTCAGGTTTTGATATCAGGGTGATGCTGGTCTCATAAAATGAGTTAGGGAGGAATCTCTTCTCCTCAACTTTTTGGGATAGATTCAGTAGGAATGGTACCAGTGCTTCTTTATACATCTGGTAGAATTCAGCCGTGAGTCCATCTGGCCATGGGCTTTTTCTGGCATAGGCTTTTTGTTATTGATTCAGTTCTGGAGCTCATTATTTGTCTGTTCAGGGACTCTATTTCTTATTGGTTCAACCTCGATAGGTTTTATATTTCCAGGAATTTATCAATTTCTTCTACGTTTTCTAGTTTGTGTGCATAGAGGTGTTCATTGTAGCCTCTGAGGGTTTTTGAATTTCTGTGGGGTTGGTGGTAATGTCTCCTTTGTCTTTTCTGATTGTGTTTATTTGGATCTTCTCTTTTTTTTTCTTTATTATTCTCACTAGCAGTTTAACAATGTTACTTATTCTTTCAAATAACCAACTCCTGGAGTTCTTGATCTTTGGTTTTATTTTTTGAATCTCAGCTTCCTTCAGCTCAGCTCTGATTTTGGTTATTTCTTGTTTCCTGCTAGCTTTGGGGTTGTTTTGCTTTAGTTCCTGTAGGTGTGATGTTAGGTGGTTAATGTGAGAGCCTTCTAACTTTCTGATGTGGGTGTTTAGCACTATCAACTTCCCTCTAAAAACTGCCTTAGCTGTGTCCCACAGATACTGGTATGTTGTATCTTTGTTCTCATTAGTTTCAAATAATTTCTTGTTTCTGCCTTAATTTCATTGTTTAGCCAAAACCCATTCAGGAGCAAGTTGTTTAATTTCCATGTAACAGTATGATTTTGAGGTATTTTCTTAGTATTGATTTCTATTTTTATTGTACTGTGGTCTGAGAGCATGTTTAATATAATTTTTTCAAATTATATTTTGCTAAAATTGTTTTATGGTCAACTGCAGGGTCAATTTTAAAGTATATGCCACGTGCAGATGAGAAGAATGTATATTGTTTCTGAATGAAGTGTTCTGTAGATGTCTGTTAGGACCATTTAGTAAAATGTTGAGTTCAGGCCTTAATATTTTTTTAGTTTTCTGCCTTGATTATCTGTCTAATACTGTCAGTAGGGTATTGAAGTTTCCCACTATTGCTGTGTGGTTATCTAAGTCTCCTCATAGGTCTCTAATAACTTGCTTTATGAATCTGGGTGCTCCTATTTTGGATGAATGTATTTTAGGATAATTAGATCTTCTTGTTGAATTGAACTCTTTACCATTATGTAATGCCCTTTGTCTCTTTTGATCATTGTTGGTTTAAAGTCTGCCTTGTAGGAAATTAGAATAGCAACTCCTGATTTTTTTCTGTTTTCTGTTTGCCTGGTAGATTTTTTTCTATCCCTTTACTTTGAGCCTATAGGTGTCATTACATCTGAGATGGGTCTTTGTTGATAGCACACAGTTAGATCTAGTTTCTTTATCCAACTTACCACTCTATGGCTTTTAATTGGGGCATTTAGCATGTTTACTTTTAAGATTAATACTGATTTACGCAGGTTTGATCCTATCTTCATGTTTTTAGCTGGTTATAATGCATGTGTGATTCTGTAGTTGCTTTATAGTGTCATTGGTCTATGTACTTGTGTGTTTTTGTGGTGATCAGTAATGGTTTTCTTTTCCATATTTGCCACTCTCTTAAGGACCTCTTGCAAGGCAGGGCTGGTTGTAACAACTTCTCTTAGCATTTGTGTATGTGAAAAAGATCTTATTTCTCCTTTCCTTATGAAGCTTAGTTTGGCTGGTTATGAAATTTTCTGGAATTTCTTCTCCTTGAAAATGCTGAGTATAGGCCTCCAATCTCGTCTGGCTTGTAGGATTTCTGCTGAAAGGTCCACTGTTAGCCTGATAAGGTTTCCTTTACAAGTGACCTGCCCCTTCTTTCTAGCTGCCTTGATCATTTTTTCTTTCATTTAAACCTTTGATAATCTAATTACTATGTGTCTTGGGGATGGTTATCTTACATAGTACCTCACAGGGGTTTTCCCCATTTTCTGGATTTGAATGTTGGCCTCTCCTGTGACGTTGGAGAAATTTTCATGAATGTTATCCTGAAATGTGTTTTCCAAGTTGCTTGCTTTCTCTCCCTCTCTTTCAGAGGCACCAATGGGTTGTACATTTGGTCTCTTTACATAATCTCATATTTCTCAGATGTTTTACTTATTCTTCTTTACTGCATTTTCTTTATTTTTGTCTGACTGAGATTTTGGACAAGTCTTTGAGCTCAAAGATTCTTCCCTCAGCCTGGTGGAATCTGTTGCTAATACTTGCGATTGTCTTCTGAAGTTCTTGAAGTGAATTTTTCAGCTCTATGACTTCAGTCTGGCTTTTACTTAAATGATCATTTCATTTTTTTATCTCCTGTATTGTGTAATTGTATTCTTTAGGTTCCTTGAATTGGGTTTCGACTTTCTCCTTAATGTCAATAATCTTTGTTTCTATCCATGTTCTGAATTCTATTTCTGACATTTCAGCCATTGCAGTCTGGTTAAGAACCATTACTGGGGAAGTAGAGCCATTATTTGAGTTAAAAAGACACTCTGGCTTTTTAAATTGCCAGTGTTCTGCTGGTTTCACTCATCTGTGTGGGCTGATGTTCCTTCATCTTCAGTTTTTAAGGTTGCTATCCTTAGAATGGTTTTGTTGTGGTTGTTGTCTTTTTTTTTTTTTTTTTTTGCTTTTATATTCATTGAATCCCTTGGGTGTTTGTTTGTGGTATAAGGTAAGTTCAATCAATCAACTTGGATTCTAGACTGCTCCTAGGTCTTGGAGGAGGATCCTCAATTACTGTATCTATGCCCACAATTCCATTTTTGGGTGTTCTGGTCCATAGTGCTCCCTTAGGCAGGGGCCACAGTTGGCAGATATGCCTTATGCTTACTTGGTCTGCCCTAATCTGCTGTCCATGTCCTTCCCAGGGAAGCATAGGGTTGTGCCTGCCTGCAGAGTTTAGGCAGAAGTGGGACCACTGGGCTGGAAGCACTAGCAATGTGACCCATCTGGCCATAGGAGGTGGGATGAGTGAAGTTTCCTGCCCTGCCATCTGGTGCTTCCGGTGCAAAAGGAGGCTGTGTACCTTGACAAATTCAGGTAGAAGCAAGACTGCTCAGCTGGAAGCTGTAGCAAGCATAACCTTCCTGGCTACCAGAAGCAGGGGTGGGTGAGGTCACCCACTCTGCCATCTGGCTGTTTCCTGGGACAACAGAAGGCTGTATCTTCTGGCTGAGTTCACAGAAGTAGGACCACTGGGCCAGGAGCTCTGGCAGGTGTTGCCTGCTACCAGTAATAAGGGAGGGTGGGGTCACACATCCTGCCTTTTGGGTGCTTCCTAGGACAATAAGAGGCTGCAGCTGCTGGCTGAGTAAGCAGAAGTGGGACTGCCGAGCCAGGAGGAGCTGGCACAGAGCCTTGTCTGGCAAGGGGGGGTGAAGCAATCTTATTGCTCCCAAGCACTGTGACTGTAGCCTCTCTTTGGGATGGCATCAGTGGTGGTCTGCTCCAGAGCCCAAAGCTTGTAGAGGTCCCCTTGGAATCATGAGTTGCACCTGCAAAACATCCAGGTGGCCATCTGCCTCAGCCTACAAGTGCAGTGGGACAGGATGGGAAGCGGGTTCCAGGAGGATTCTTCCATTCCCAGTTTTGCATAGTTCCTTGTGGAGAGTGTGAATCCCCCAGGGGGCGCTCATTCACTCATCCTTTTCCAAGTTGGAGAGATTCTCCTGTCTCCACACTGAGTCAGACAGGCTGGCGCACGGCTTCACTCCTCTCTGCTCTCTGTGTGTCCCTGCTGCCTTAATGGATCCCTACAAGGTTTCTCAGATGATTGGCCTGCAGGGCCAGTGTTCACTAGCCTTTTTGTTTCCTCCCTATGAGAGCCATGCACATGAGCTTCTTCTAGTTTGTCATCTTGGCCCTTAATAAGAATTTTCTCAACGATTCCCGTTTTATTTTACTTGATTGGGATAAGCCACCTAACATTTTATGTGTTTCTTCTTCCTTTGTTATTAGACACATTATGTAAATAAGAACAAAACAGAAAATATTCTAATCTTATTTCTACGTTGAATCATAACGGACCTCTTTTATAACCATATTTTGATTTAAATATGGAGTTAATGACAATAAACTTTTATAAAATTATTGAGAAGAATGTGAGGTTTCTAGTAGGACAAACAAAAGAATAATTTTAATTATGCATGAAACAAGAAAAAATATCAATTTAACAAGCATATCAAATTACTCTGTCAGTTTTCTCTATGAATTCTTTGCTGACAGCATTATATGAGAGGATAAAGGTCAGTAATCAACTAACACAAACAGGCATCGTTAGTGAATTAGAGATTATACATGCTTATGACAGAAAAGCAGTGTTTATCATCCTAAGGGACAGCTATAGTGGAAGACCGTGCATAGATGGCCTTCTTTGTCTGGACTCCTTGCATTCCAGTATAGAAACAATGGCCACTCAGATGGACTCCTTGCAACAGGCAAAGGACCCAATCATTCATCACATCACAGGACAAAACTAGATTTAGGTGGGCTTATCCGAATGTGACACTTTATTACAATGTGAGTCATACTATTTACATTTCAAACCATTCCAAACCAATTAACAGCCATATAAACACCAGCCCAAAATGAACAATTGTTACTTGCAACGATTGCTCATAATCCTCTCTATTCCTGATCTGTGTCCTCATCCCCAGCTCTCAACCATGGCATCAAACATGCTCTTAACCTCTGCATTGTCCCCAAAGACTGACCTGATTTACATCTCATGCTGTCTTAAATATGTTATTTTAGCTTTGACTACATGGAACCTGAACCAGGGCTTTGGCCATTTGATTGTGCCCTGGAGAGGCTAATTTATTCTCACCTTTACTTCCAACTCTCTGACACCACACATGCCAAAATCCAACTGACTCTGGATTTCCCTGAAGACAGTCATTATTGTAGGTCAAGGACACCCAAACTTCAACTGTTAGCATATTTTATACAGTTTTCTAATGCATCTTTTGTAAGAGAAGATTTTTTTAAAAAACACTGTACACTTAGGTTACACTAAATTTATTTATTTATTTATTTATTTATTTATTTTTATTATACTGTAAGTTCTGGGGTACATGTGCAGAGCATGCAAGTTTGTTATATAGGTATACACGTGCCATCGTTGTTTGCTGCACCCATCAACTCGTCATCTACATTAGGTATTTCTCCTAATGCTATCCCTCTCCTAGCCCAGCACCCCCAACAGGACCTGGTGTGTGATGTTCCCCTCCGTGGGTCAATGTGTTCTCATTGTTCAACTCCTACTTATGAGCGAGAACATGCTGTGTTTGGTTTTCTGTTCTTGGGTTAGTTTACTGAGAATAATGGTTTCTAGTATCATCCATCTCCCTGCAAATGACATGAACCCATTCTTTTTTGTGGCTGCATAGTATTCCATGGTGTATATGTGTCATATTTTCTTTATTCAGTCTACCATTGATGGGCATTTAGGTTGGTTCCAAGTCTTTGCTATTGTGAGCAGTGCCACAATAAACATACATGTGCATATGTCTTTATGGTAGAATGATTTATAATCCTTTGGGTATATACCCAGTAATGGGATTGCTGGGTCAAATGGTATGTCTAGTTCTAGATCCTTGAGGAATCGCCACACTATCTTTCACAATGGTTAAACTAATTTACACTCCCACCAACAGTGTAAAAGCATTACTATCTTTCTACATCTCCAGCATCTGTTGTTTCCTGACTTTTTAATGATCACCATTCTAACTGGCATGAGATGGTATCTCATTGTGGTTTTGATTTGCATTTCTCTAATGACCAGTGATGATAAGCATTTTTCATGTTTCTTGGCTGCATAAATGTCTTCTTTTGAAAAGTGTCTGTTCATATCCTTTGCCCACTTTTTGATGGGGTTGTTTGTTTTGTTCTTGTAAATTTGTCTAAGTTATTTGTAGATTCTGGGTATCAGCCCTTTGTCAGATGGATAGAATGCAAAAATTTTCTCCCATTCTGTAGGTTGCCTGCTCACTGTGCTGATGGTTTCTTTTGCTGTGCAGAAGCTCTTTGGTTTAATCAGATCCATTTGTCAATTTAGGCTTTTGTTGCCATTGCTTTTGGTGTTTTAGTCATGATGTCTTTGCCCACGCTTATGTCCTAAATGGTATTGCCTAGGTTTTCTTCTAGGGTTTCTACGGTTTCAGGTTTTACATTTAAGTCTTTCATCCATCTTGAGTTAATTTTTGTATAAGGTGTAAGGAAGGGATCCAGTTTCAGCTTTCTACATATGGCTAGCCAGTTTTCCCAGCACCATTTATTAAATAGGGAATCCTTTCCCCATTTCTTGTTTTTGTCAGGTTTGTCAAAGATCAGATGGTTGTAGATGTGTGGCATTATTTCTGAGGACTCTGGTCTGTTCCATTGTTCTATATATCTGTTTTGCCACCAGTACCATGCTGTTTTTGCTACTGTAGCTTTGTAGTATAGTTTGAAGTCAGGTAGCACGATGCCTCTAGCTTTGTTCTTTTTGCTTAGGATTGTCTTGGCTATGCGGGCCCTTTTTTGGTTCCATATGCAATTTAAAGCAGCTTTTTCCAATTCTGTGAAGAAAGTCAATGGTAGCTTGATGGGGATACATCTTTCTTAATGTTTCTGAGATTATATCCTCATTTCTATACGTGTGTTTTAAACACGCTGCCATACACATATAGAAATATTTTGTGTCCTATAAATTCAAAGGAAAATTTTAACATCATAATTATAGACAAATAATTATTTGGATTGTTTATGTCATGATATGAGGCAATTATGGCTTTCTGCATCATCCTAAAATAATCTAATCATAGCAGTCTAATGGATGACAAGTTTCCATATCTGCATTTGAAAAATTGTATTAAAAATTATAGTCATCTTTTTATAAAACATGTAACCTCATTCCTGATGGCAAAATGAACATTCTTAGGTAGAAGCAATATTTCTAATTTCTATTTGAACTTTTTTTCTTGATATAAACAGATAAAATATTCATGGTCGCCCTAGGTTTGGAAAGGAAGAATAAACTAGCTATTTCTTTCTTTTCAATATTTGAGAATAAAATAGAGTATCAGAGAAAATATATTTTGTCATTAAATTGCCATTTATTTCAAATAATTTACATAAGATATTAGCACTTAACTCATATCCCAAATGGGCAGATTAAAACAAAGGAATAATCAGTTCTCGTTTTAAACTATGTTACTATTCAGTGGGGACACATATAAATGAATTGTGTAAGAACATAAGTGACAAAGCATTGTGGCTGAATCTGACAACTCCAATAAACACATATATGATGTACAATGGCATTACTGGGTCCTAGGAAATTTATACAGGATCACCTTCAAAATGAAAAAAAAAAAATTGAATGTGAGGGTGAGGCATGGTAAAGAAATGTCTGACCATAAAAAAGAGTGGAATGGTATGTATAAAATCAAGAAACAGTAGCTCATTACTTTAAAAAGTAATGAAACATAACAATTCTTTGAAAAGTAGGAACAAAGGTATAGTAGGAGATTCTGAAAGAAGGTTCCAGAATTTCAAGCCTAAAGTTAGGCTTTTAATTCTATTTTGAAAGTCACGTGATTTCATTCTCAGCGTACAAACATGAACATGTAAGTTCATTCTACTTTCAATAGAAAATCATACATTTAAAAGGTAACTAATAAAGGTAAAAACTGAAAGGAAGAGAAGGAATTGTTGGCTTGCTTTTCTTATAGATAGTCCTTCAAAAAACCTAAATAAAAGTTAGTGTACACTGACAAAGACCACTCTGACTTTCAACCAAGAGATGATGTCTTTGACGTAGTCTCTTTATCTGTTAGAAGATGAAATAATTCTAATGTAATGAATTGATAATTTTTTAATAAACATCCCTACAATACATGTATGTAGACAAATACTGGATATATATTTTTCCTCCCTCCATATTCCCAAATAATTATTCATGTGTTGGTCTTCTCTGCTAGGCCATGCATGCTTGGTGGCCAAAGGTTCTGTAATTATTTAAGCATCTGAAGAGCAGTATAATATCTTCCACATAAGAACTTATTAAATATTAGTTGGATAATTCAGTGATTTATTTTGCACTAAAGTTGAAATGTGTTGAAAAACAATTTATGAGGGATATACCAAAGAGCTATATTTCACATAATCTACAGAAAATATGCATTAAACTCTTTATCAATATAGATATTAATTTTATGAAAAAAACATTTTTAGGTTAGTGTAAAACTACAGTCTATTTTACAAGAGATTTCCAGGAATGAGTTTAAAATGGGTATTTTCAGTGGTGAACACACAAAAATAATAGCCTTCAGGATCTCACAGTTGTGTTTATAATGTTGATCTTGCTCAAGAACATACATATACAAAGGCATATAATTATAGCATGAGCAGAGAGAGGTCTGTCAGAAATCTCAGAGCCTTACAAATAATAGAAAAGTAAGATATCATTGTGAAAGTAAGAATGATTCACATATTTGGATAATTAAATGACATTTTTAGATATACCGTTTGGGTGAGATTTAGAAATATCAAGAAGATAAACACTTGAATATCCTTGTGATGAAAACAATTTAAACAAGTAACTAAAAACAGGAAGAGGTATACGCAGAACTCCTCTGTTTCAACTCCTAGAATTTCATTTGGGATTCATATCCGTCTGTGACTTAATACAGTTCATGTGTAAATGTAAGAAATGAGTCTGATACTTATAACAATAAGTGGATAGAAGATAACTATGAGGCCTCTTTAAAAATTTGTGACTCAAGAAAAGACAATTTAATATTCAAGAAATATTAATTCATTGCTTATTAAATTCCATGTAAAATACGAATTTCTGGGCATATAGTAGTGAATAAAATAGCCAGCTAGGGTGCCTGCCATAATTTACCTCAGCTTTTATGATCCATGGATTCAAGATCATTGAATAGGACCTTTTTTGTCGGTTAATTGCTATGAGAAAAGAATATGCAAAGATTTAAAAGAATGAGGGGAAAAGGACCAATGCCTCAGATGAAATGCAGACCATCTGGATTAAAAGCCTTGATGGTAAACGTGATGACTGGGATACTAAGGAAGCCCGATAAATATCATTTTTCTTCTCTCCCTGAGATCAAATTTAATTGAAAGTTAAGACAAATAAGCAAACAGATGAAAAACCCTAATATTAGCATTATTACTGATAAAATATAATACAGGAAAACATTGCTTATATCTGTAATTTAGTAATATTATAACAGTAAAAAACAAAAACATTAATGATCCAATCACAGTAATCTAACCTGGCTTCTACCTGGGACTAGGAGAATTCCTGGAATATGGGATGTTCAGTACTACAACTATATAAAAGAGAAAGAAATGAGAGATAATATTTGGCATGTTAATTATCCTGCATAAGAACTAGTTCTCACTTACGAGATGGAAACTATCTATCTTATTGGGTTCTCAAAAATATTAAATTAGATAATGCATATAAAAGAGCCCAATGCTGAAAACCCTAGTGCTTAATAAGTAATTGGTATTATTAAAGGCAGCAAATAATTTTACTTCAATTTTTGTTGATGTTCTTACTGTAAAATATGAGAGTCTTCAAGTTTCTAAAGGCAACATGAATGTATGAGGAATATATAAGAAAAGCTACAAACATGGATTCATTCATACATTAAAAATATTCATAAATTATTTATATGTTCCAATCCCTTTTATTTTTCTTGACATTGAAAATAATAACCAAAAAGAATCACAACCTTCAAAGAAATATTAGTCTAATGGGTGCTTAATTAATATAGATTTAGTATCTTAAAAAGGAAAGAGGATTGCAGGAAAATATGTGATATTAACTATAAATGTAACAGTTTGAAATAAGGAGAATGAACTAGCTAAAGAAAGTAGCCAACAACCTTTAATATACCAATTGATAGTATAATAGAAGTTTAAAGTTTACAAAAGGAGTAAGAACTGCTTAAAGGGAAGATAATACTATTAAAATGTGAATGCAAATTAAATTATCTTTATAAAGTGTTAATGCTACCTCTATATCATTCACATTTTTGTGTTCACTTTTAAGTGCCGTTATGAGTTAAAAAATGTACTGTATATGAGTTAGAAAAATGTCACCATCGTGGAACATATATCTCAACTAAGCCTTTTCATAATCATATGTGTGATGCTGGCCAAGCTGACTGTGAAGAAGTTTTCTCTTACATAAAAGGAGAAAGGAAGGTCCATCTAAGTTGTAGAATTAGGTTTTCAAGTCAGGGATATAATGTGTGATTCAACATTGTTTTACTTACTTTCACAGAGGAGGGATCTGCTTCCCCATCCCAAAATTTGGTTCTACTGTGAAGACTGATGACATCACACATGCACAAAGAGGGTATGAAAAGGCATATTACTTACAAAATCAGCATTTCTGTGAACAGCATGGCAGTCTCTCAATCAGGTCCAAAAATGAATGGAGGAGTGATTGGTTTGGGGTTTCCTGGTACTTAGGGGGTGGGGCTAGAATGGGTTCCCACATGGTCAGGTATTGCAAGGTTTGAGCTACTCATTGGTGTCAAAGGAGGGAGAACCTGGGTTTTCTTATCAGCTTGCCCAGATGTAGGGTAGTGAGGGAAGAGGAAGTGACAGTACTTGAAAGCTGTCAACAGTCAAACATCAAAAATGGAGTCAAACTCTTTATTACAAATCTTCAGGCCAGAGACTTATCTTCATCAGTGCCAAACCCAGCTACCCTCTGGATTAGTCTTCCTGAGGTGGTAGAAAGTCATTCATAAGGTGTTCCTGAACCCCTACAGCCTTCAGCTACCTAATCATTATGTATTTAATTCGTGCTTTTTATTCTAAAAATGGCAGTGCAGCTAATTTATTAAGTTATATATTTATGAGTCTTGTGATTGTATTTATGTGTTAAACCAGAAAGTTTAAAACTATAAAATGTATACACAAATGCATAAAAATGGGTTAACTGTCTAAGTGTGGTGGCTCACACCTATAATTTTAGCAGTATGGGAGACTGAGGCAGGAGGATCTTTTGAGCCAGGGAGCTCAAGATCAGCCTGGAAATATAGCAAGATTCTATCTCTACAAAAAATTTTTTAAAAAGTAGTGGTGTACACTTGTGGCCCCAGCTACTCAGGAGGCTGAGGTGGGGGAATCACTTGAGCCTTGCAGGTTGAGGTTGCAGTGAGCCATGATCACACCCCTGCACTCCAGTTTGGGTGACAGAGTGAGATCCTGTTTCCAAAATAACAGTAATAGTAATAATAATAGGTTAGTTCATCCATAAATTCAGCAACATTTCATAGTATTCTGCTTTCAAAAATGTCTGCTTGATAAAACACGCTTAATTAGTTTTCAGAAAAATTTGCTTTTTTTTAAATTTAAAAATACATCTAAGGTTCAAAAAACATCTTTGTCTAGACATAGAAATTGGGCTACTTTGTATGCTGAGATTCTCTCTGCATGTGACATTCTTAGAAGCACATGTTTTCTAGAAAAGATAATCATAAACATCTGTTTTTGCAGTGGTATTTTTTTCATCATAATACGTGCAGAGAGTATTCCATGGATTTCTATGGATACAGAAATATGAATTTTTACACACACCATTGGAATCACCGGTTTAATAAAAGCTAAGTGAAGTGTGGAAAATATGTAAAATATGTTGATTTACTATCTCTCAGAGCATTTCTAAGGAAGCATTCATAAACCTGGCTGCTTTTAAAAATAAAATGAAATTCTTCTATAGGTCTATAGTTGGCCGTATTCCCAAGTTAACCTTTTTTGGGGGGCAGGGGCGACACCATGGCTGTGAGCCTAACTCACTTAAGAGGCTCTTTGGAGAAAACCTGTGAGCATTCTGATATTTATGTTGCAAATTCTAAAGTCTCCTTCTATGGAAATTTTAAATTTTGACTGCTACCCCACAGCGACAGATTGAGAACAATTCTACGTAAAGACAGAGACATGGGCAAGAGTCTTGCAAAGTTAGAAAATTTATCAGAGCCACCAGAATTAGGCTCAGAAGCATTTGTATTATCGGATCAAATATTTTTCTATATAGATTTACATAATCAAGAAAATACATTTGTTATTCCTCAAAGAAAATCAGAAATTGAGTTCACATAACAGTCTTGTCTTCTATATTGCCTAATATGTTCAGACAATTGTAAGAATGTGCCATGAGATTTATCTAAACACAAAAATGTCAGCATTTATGTATTAAAATTGATTTCTGGCTATCTTTTTAAGAACTGCCCAGTAACTGTTTTTCCTCTGCTTAGAATCTCTTAACTCAGTGGATTACGTTCAGTTACATTCAGGATAACTGAATGTCCTAAATGGGACTTGGCTTACTCTGAGGGTTACTATTTATTACAGGATTTCTCATCCTGTTATGTTTGTAAAGGGTTTAAGGTGACAAAAAAGTATACATTCAAGAAAATTATTAATATAGAAAAAATATTATATGAAAAAATATATATGTGTCAGAACTCTAGATTAGTATAGTTATTGCAACTGGCATTAAAAGTGGTGCTAAATTATTTAGCAACTACAGAAAAAAATGAAATATAAATGTTGTTTGTTACAATTGTTGAATAAGAACATTTATTTCAGCTATCAGGACAGAAGAAAATTTGCTTGGCAATGAATTCTATAAGTAAATTGTTATATTGGTTTCATAAAGAAGACTACTACACATTAAAAAACCTTTACAAAGAACATTTTGCTATGAAGCCATTTCTTATTTTGAAACCTGCAAATATTACACCAAAGGTAGCATGAAAGCAAATTTTTCTGAGGCACTTCTGTGAGGATGTGGTATCTTCTGTAAGATGAGGTATTGGTCAAAGGTACTGGTATCTTTCTCATGCATCATCTGCAGTGATATAGGATAACAGATAATAGTACCCACACTAGAGGTGCAGTCTAGTTGCATACTGAAACAGAATATTCATGTTTTGAAATGAGGTTTGCTGAGTCCCTACCCAAACACTTTGACTCAATATGTCTGATGGCAGAGCCCCCAAATTGGCATTTTTTTGGTCATTTTGGGGGGAGATTAAGTATAATTTGCATACTGTAAAATTAGCATTTTTAGTGGAAAGTTCTGTAAGTATTGACATACACCAAATACATGTTAAGCAAGCACTTCAGATGATTTTTTTATTCATTAAATTTGATTACCACTGACTACATCAGTGGTTCTCAAACTTTACTGTGCATCAGAATCACGTGGAGGGCTTGCTAAAACTTACCCTGATGTTATCCACTCTCTGTGTTTTTGATTCAGCAGGTCTAGGGAAGGGCCTAATAATTTGAATTTATGACAAATGCCAGGTGATGCTGATGCTGATGGTCTGAGGGCTCCACTGACAAACACTGGACTAGAGCACTGGTACATCACCATCACCTAGGGAATTTTATAATTACACATGAATATTGTGATCTGAGAGATCAAAATAGATGCCCCTTAATCAATCAAGATGGACACAAAGTTAAGGAAATTAAGTTACCTATGGGTTGAGGATCAAGGAAATGTTTGGTATGGAAAATTTCTAAATTCCTATGGTTAAACTTCCTAACACTAGGAGCCATCAGTTCTGATTTTAACCCTGACCACTATAACTCTGATTGGACAGAGGACCAACCTTACAAACATTATTTTCTGATAAACTATTGCAGACTTTCAGCCAGCTTACAGATGCTGCACACCAACTTTGTGTCCTGTAGTTCACATTTTGATATAAAGGGCCAAATTCAACGTCATTTTAATGCTAAAACGCCACACCAAGTGAACACAGAATCTTTATTACATATCTGTTTACCCATTGAGTATGCACTTGACTCCCCTCATAATTATGCATAACCTCTCCTCCAAACCTGCTGAATATGTATGATACTGCCTCTTCCAGGCATAAAACCCAACCTGTCTTTCCCCTGTTTGAAGAGAGGGCACCTTCATTCCATGCTGGAGACTTTCTCTTCCTAGTTTTAGAAACCAATGTCAACAATAAAGCTCTCTTTTGTGCTACATGGTGGTCTCTTAGATGACAGTACCTAGGCTCCAAACTCTCAGGGATATGGTCTTAATTGGTCCATAGTACAATCTAGATATACAGTTTTTCGACTCCCTAGGTGATTTTAATATGCAGCCAAGGTTAAGAACCATGGCCATAATGGAAAGAATAGAAATTATTCCTCCTCATGATTTTCCCCAGAGTATACATTGACTTGATTCTTTTTTTTTTTTTTTTTTTTGAGACGGAGTCTCGCTCTGTCGCCCAGGCTGGAGTGCAGTGGCGCAATCTCGGCTCACTGCAAGCTCCGCCTCCCGGGTTCACGCCATTCTCCTGCCTCAGCCTCTCCGAGTAGCTGGGACTACAGGCGCCCGCCACCACGCCCGGCTAATTTTTTGTATTTTTAGTAGAGACGGGGTTTCACCGTGGTCTCGATCTCTTGACCTCGTGATCCGCCCGCCTCGGCCTCCCAGAGTGCTGTGATTACAAGTGTGAGCCACCGCGCCCGGCCACATTGACTTGATTCTTGATAGGAACCAAGGAGTAAGGAGTACTACTATTCATAGTACAAGGCTTTGCATTATATATTTTGATTTTATCATATTTAATTATGAAAAATATGTCTTACAGTCTTGATTATATTAAGGAGGAAAGTAACGCACAACAGTATTAGTTAAAGCTCTAAAGAACATGGAATCAATAAGAGGTAAGCAGTGGAATCAAAACCATTTTTCTCTGATTCTATGGCCTCTGGCTTGTGATTCATAGTGTGAATATCAGATGGTCCTGAAGCAAAAAATATATTTTCTTTTAAAAATTGAGAATTTGACTGGTCTTATTGCCCACACCCCACATTTACAAAATTGTAGATCATTGAAGTATCTGAGGAAAACTTTCGATCTATTAGAGCACTTGATAATAGCACTTTCATCCCACAGTTATTCACCGGTAAGTATGACATAAATTCTTTGAGCCTAGAAAAACTAGGAGAGTAGATGTTATTATTTGACCATTTGGGACACTGTATTTCTCCAGTGAGATTCTGATTTTGAATAATATTGCATTCAGATGAACAGACCAAGAGGTAATGAATCCCTAATAGCTGAGAGCAAAGTCTATGTTTTTCTCTGGAGGTAGCTTCTGCACTGGAAGAATACATTCTTAAGATATATTGTCTCTCAACATTATTTTTAGTGACAAGTTAAAAACATTAATATATGAAAAATTCAAATCTGCTCTTCCTCTCCTCAAACAAAATAAGTTTTATTTAGTGTTCATTCAAATTACTCTCCTGATTTGCACAACCACACTAATGTTAGTTCTGTCTTAACTACTTCTGTGTTTTAACTATACAAACCAGAGATTTAAATGGAAAACCTGAGGTAGCCTAAGAGGCTATGTAGATATTTTACTGGAAAAGGAGAGATTGCAACTGGGTAGAGAACACATCCCCTCCCCCGACACATGCAGAAATGAGAGAAATAAAACAGTCTTTTGTAGATTGCTTGAATTAATGGCCCCAGTTTTCTCCTACTACAATGAGGCTCATTGCTTTTAACTCTAACTTTGATTCTGACGTTTGGCTCTGCCAAATGATATGTTTTGGACAATAAAATGTTGCATGTAATGAAAGCAGAGACTTGAAAAGCACATGTGCAATTGGTTTCATAGCTGTTGGCTTCTGCCGTCACCATGAGAAAAGCCTGCCTGGGTGAAACTGCTAAAGAATGAATGAGTCATGTGTAACAGACCCAAGTTCCCTTAGCCATCCTAGTGAAGATCACTTTCTAATCCAAATGCCTCATCATTGTAAGAAAATTAGCTAGTATTTAGGGAAAAGTGAGAGGTTAAATCCTTACAATTTCTGCTAATAGGCCGGGTGCGGTGGCTCACGACTGTAATCCTGGCACTTTGGGAGGCCGAGGCGGGTGGATCACAAGGTCAGGAGATCGAGACCATCCTGGCTACCATGGTGAAACCCCATCTCTACTAAAAATACAAAAAATTAGCTGGGCATGGTGGTGGGCGCCTGTGGTCCCAGCTATTCTGGAGGCTGAGGCAGGAGAATGGCGTGAACCCGGGAGGTGGAGCTTGCAGTGAGCCAAGATCGCGCCACTGCACTCCAGCCTGGGCGACAGCGAGACTCCATCTCAAAAAAAAAAAAAAAAAAAAAAAATTCTGCTAATACACACCATTCTGAAAATAATCATACTTGAGGATGTGTAGAGTGAGTAGAAGAAGTTTTTCTACGAGAATTTCAATCTCTTTCTTTTTTACAGAGAAACATAAAAGGAAAAAAAATAAAGGATTTCTGGATATCTCAGGAGAATGATCATATTGCCAGTGCCCATTATACCCAGCAATAAACATAGATGGTAAAATGTTGCATAAAATAATATGATTTTCTAATTGAGAGGGAAACACCAATAAGAAGTTCTCTGAAAACCAATAAACTGGGATAAAATGTGTTGGTATGATCTAATTGCTCCCTCCACTGGCTAGGGGTGATGTCGAGATAAGTGTCAGAGAGAGGTCAATGAATGTGAGCATGTGAATATTATAGCTCATTGTTTCTGTCTGCAGTGAAGACATCCTCCTTGAGTTAGTGAATCCCAAGTTTTCCTTCATTGTAATAGGTATAATTATGTTGAAGTGGATTAACCCTTCTTCAGGATTTTTACTCATAATATGTAAAGGAAGGTGAATTCTGGGACCATGCTCCCCAATTGGCCTAATATAAGAGACTTCAGACCTAAGATCTTATCAAGCTCTGCCCTTAGGCTCTCTAGTAGGCTATTAATTAATGGCTCTCCCAAAGATATCCAAGTCTGAATTCTTAGAACCTGGGAATATATTAGTTTACATGGAAAAGGAAAAATAAAGTTACATATAAGATTAAGGTTGATAATCAATTCACCTTAAGGTAAGGAGATACTTCTGGATTATCAAGATAGACCCAGTTTAATCACAAGAATCCTTAAAAGTGAAAGAGGAAAGATGAAGAAGAGAGTCTGAAAAAATATATGACTATAAAAGCAGGGCCAGAGAAGGCTTTAAAGATGGAACCAGGAGGCCATGTATCAAAATAAATACAGATAGTTTGTACAAGCCCGAAAGACAGGTTAAATGGATTCTCTTCTAAACACTCCCTAAAGGAACACAGCCTTACCAACACCTTGATTCAGGAATCCATGAAGGACTTTTGAATGGATAAGAGCCATGAAAGACTTTTGAACTCAGAATGGTAAGAAAATAAATTTGCATTGTTCGATGCACCCAATTTGTGGTAATTAGTTATGACAACAATATGAAACTAATATAGCCTCCCTTTTCCTCAACATACACAAATGAAAGTAATGAAGACAGGTGGGAAGCTGGATAATTTCATGGTGCTGAAAACTATTACTAAACTTGGATGTATTTCTGCCTTGTATTGATGCTATCAACATGGGCAGGTTATGTATCCACTCTAAGTCTTGATTTTCCTATGATTTAAATTGAGAAATCATGTAACTATAAAGTTTTGTGAACATTTTAAAATACTGCACATAGAAAGCATTCATAGCCCAATGCCTAGCACATAGTATTAACAATTGTTATACAACATCAGCCTCCAAACTGAAGCTTGATCCAAAAGAGAACAGGTATATACAAAGATGAGAATGAGTCAAAAAAATATCACCCACACTGGGTCACAAAAAAGAATGTCTTAATGAAAATCATTAGCAAAATAAAAAGTAATGACAAGGCATCTATGCAAGAATAATTCGAAACAAACAGAAGGCAAAATGAAAGAATGTATCATGCAAAACACAAATTAAAGATTAATTATTAGAATGTCCACTTCTGAAATTGAGTAATAAGTGACTATAAAACTTGTTTTTCCACCAATAGCTACAAACTGTGGGGAGAAAAACACAAATGACAACTACCTGACAAGCCTAGGAGGCTGATAAATACCAGGTAGCTTCTGAAGGTCAATTGAAACTTGAAGCAAGTGATATGCATGGAGAGACTTTCTGGTTTTTACTATATATATGTGATTGTAGTCATAGATCCTGAAATTCTAATACAAAAACATGTCATTATTCTGACTGGAGGAACCAAGAGAGGAGGATCCAGGACAAACAGGGCAATTGGAAAATCAGGAGAAAATCCCAAAATGTGGGTGCCGGAGAAGGAGACCACTAAATTTGGGCGTAAACTCAATCTCTGGACTGCTCCTGAATCACACTGTTTTTTTAAAAAATAAAACCAGGTTGGCTCAACTCAGAACTAAACCATCGCCCACTGCAGGCTTAATGTACTCAGAATTAGTCCAATGCAGGTAATACCTTGCTAAAAATAAAAAAAAAGTATCAATACTATTTGGAACAATATAACAGGATCCAGGGTCTGCACAACATAATATCAAAAATGTCCAGGATAAAATCTAAAACTGCAAAACATATAAAGAGCTAGGAAAATGTGGTCAAATGTCAAAGAGAAAGAAAATCAGCAGATGCCAAACCCAAAATAACCCAGAACCTGGAATTATCAGACTGGAACTTTAAACCAAATTTTTTTTTGGTTTGTCAATGAAGAAAAAGAAAGTATACTCATAATGAAATAAAAGAGAATCTCAGCATATAAAGAGAAAGATAATGCATAAACAAGAATAAAAGGGGCAATTTATCTGAAATAAAAATTTATAACATTGAGTTAGCAGCATGTGTTAGTCTGTTTATGCACTGCTATAAAGAAATACCTGAGACTGGGTAACTTATTTTTTAAAAAGAGGTTTAATTGGCTCATACTTTTGCAGGCTGTATAGGAAGCATAGCTGGGGAGGCCTCAGAAAACGTATGATCATGGTGGAAGGCAAAGGGGAAGAAGATTCATCTTACCTGGCAGGAGCAGGAGGAAGAGAGAGATGGTGGGGTGCCACACATTTTTAAACAACCGGATTTCATGATAACTCTATCATGAGAGCAGCACCAAAGTGACGGTGCTAAACCATTTATGAAGGATCCAGCCCCATGATCCAGTCACCTCCCACCAGGCCCCAGCTGCAACACTGGGGATTACAATTGAACATGAGATTTGGGTAGGGGCACAGACCCAAACCATATCACAGCACATTAGAGATAGCAAGAAAGTCAGTAAACTTTGAAGATAAACCATTACAAATTATTTCATCTAAAGAAAATAGATAAAACAGTTTTACAAAAGGAACAATTTTGAGAACACGTGGGGCAATTTCAAAAGGCCTAACATAAAATTGAAGTCTTAGATGGAGAGGAAGAAAGAAATAAGGCAAGAAAAATGTATGAAGAAATAATAACCAAAGTTCTCAAATCTGGTGAAAGACATATTTACAGATTACAGAGGCCAGTGAGCACCAAAGGTTAAATTTAAATGAAACTACTGATCACATCATGATCAAACCACTGACAGCCAAATATGAAGAGAAAATCTTTAAAGCAGCCAGAGAAAACATAATACAGTAAGCACTAGGGAACAATAATTCAAGGAACTGTAGACTTTTTGAAAAGAAACTTTGCATATCAGAAGACAGTGCTGACATTTAAATTACTGGGGAAAAAGTAAAACAAAACAAAATATACAAGTAAACACAGGTTTCTATATCCGCCAAATGAATTCACCCGCCAAAAATTAAGATGAAGTAAAAAAAATTTTAGATAAAGAAAAACTAAAAAAATGTGTCGCCACCAGGTCTACACTACAAAAAATGCTAAAATAAATTATTTTGGCTGAAGACAGTTCTCACAGTTTTGGAGGTCAGAAACACAAAATCACTGCACCTGTAAGTTTGTGTCTGGTGTGGGCCTTGCCCCTGCTTCCAAGATGGCTCCTAGCTCTGCTTTTTAAGAAGGCTCCTCACATGACAAAAGGCCATAAGGCAAAAATGGCCTCCAGTTTTTTTTATAAGGCAAAAATCTAATTATTAATACTTCCTAAAGGCCCCATCTCTTAATGCTGTTGAAATGGGTATTCAATTTCAACATAAATTTTGGAGGGGACACAAACATTCAAACCATAGCAAGGCCCAAGCAAACAACAATGCATAACCTAAATCTGTAATAGCAATCATTATATTAAATATTAAGGCAGTATACTATAATTAAAAATCAGAGATAATCAAAATAGATAAAATAAGCAAAACCTAACCTCAAGGAAACTATTTTAAATATAAAGACAGATATAGATTTAAAGTAAAAAGACAAAAAATAGATGTATCATTGAAAGAGTAAGCATAGAAAGCCCAAGATGCTATGTAAATATCAGATGAGAGGCACTTCAATACAGAGTATTGCCAAAGATAATGAGAATAATTTCAAAATATTAAAAGGTAAGTTGTATCAATAAAACAAAACATTATGAATAAGTATGCACCTTATTATAGAACATTGAAATAAATCTTAAAAACTTGAGAGAATTAAAAGTGAAAACAACTCCACAATTACAGAAGTAGGTGTTAATACCCTTCACTCAGCAATTATAGAAACACAACAAAGCAAGAAGATATTGTATTAATATTAGTTTATCACCGTTCAATCTGACCTGCAAGAAATCTTCCAGGCACTCTGCAAGGTGAAATGAAAGGGAACTAGACAGTAACTCAAAGCTGTATGTAGAAATAAAGATTTCAATAAAGGTAAAAAAATGAACAATTATCAAAGCTAATGTTATCGTAACAAAAGTTTGTAACTACACTTTTTGTTTTCAACCTGATTTCAGAGGTTAATGAATTTTATTTTATTTTATTTTATTTTATTTATTTTTTTGAGATAGAGTCTCGCTTTGTCACCCAGGCTGGAGTGCAGTGGCACAATCTTGGCTCACTGCAATCTCTGCCTCCTTAGTTCAAGGAATTCTTCTGCCTCAGATTCCCAAGTAGCTGGGACTACAGGTGCATGCCACCACACTCAGCTGATTTTTGTATTTTTTTTAGTAGAGACGGAGGTTTCACCATATTGGCCAGGCTGGCCATGATCTGCCTGCCTTGGCCTCCCAAAGTGCTGGGATTACAGGCGTGAGCCGCCGCGCTCGGTCAAGAGGCTAATGAATTTTAAACAAACAACATTATTACCAAAAAACACTAGTATTACTGTAACTTTGGTTTTTAACTTCATATTTTGTTTTAACACAATTTAAGCAACCATTTGGGCACACAATGTACAAAGATGCAATTTGGAGACTCAGACAACCAAAGGGGGTAGATATGGAGCTATAAAAGAGCAGTTTTTGTATGTTATTGAAGTTAAGCGGTTATAAATTTAAATTCGAGTATTATAACTTTAGAATGTTATGTATGATCTCTATGATAATCGCAGAAAGAATTAACTATATGATGTACACAAAAGCAAATAAGGAAGTAATTTAAATGTTTGACTACAAAAAAATCAATTAAACACAAATGAAAAGAGTAATGTAGAAAGTGACGGAAAAAAAGCTGTAAGGAATGAAGAAACTAATTAACAAAATGACTGAAATAAGTTCCTCTGTATCAGTAATTACTTTAAATGTAAATAGATTAAACTCTCCAGTTAAAGAGATTGGTGGAGAGGATTTTAAAAAATGATTCCAATATATGCTGTCTGCAAAAGACTCACTTTAGATTCAAAGGCACAAACAGATTGAAGTTAACTGACAGCAAAAGATTGTTAATGCAAACAGAAACAGAAGAGAGTATGGGCAGCTATATTAACATCAGACAAAACTGAGTTTATTTTTATCTTAATTTTTTCATTTTAAAAATGGTAAAATCAAAGCTGAAAGGGTTTATTTTTTCTGTATTAAGTAGGTACAAGTACAGATTTCTAACACTCCTAAATTGCATTATTATAAGTCTGGGCTTTTAGTGTACCCATCACCTGAATAGTGAACACTGTACCCAATAGGCAATTTTTCAACCTTCATCCCCCTCCTACTGTTCCATCATTTGTAGTCCCCAAAGCAAAATAGACTTTAAAACAAAATAGTTAAAAGAGTCAAAGAAGGATGTTGTATATTATTAAAGGATTCAATGTAGGAAGAAGAAATAACAAAAATATTTACATACATATTAATAGAACATCAAGATATAAAATCTGAAAACTGACAGAATTAAAGGGCAAATAGAGAGTTATACAATAATAGTTGAAGGCTTCGATATTCCACAACCAATAATAAACAGAACTACCAGCCAGATGATAAGTAAGGAAATAGAACATTGAAATGACATTATAAATCAATTAAAAATAACAGACATGTACAGAACGTTCTTCCAAGCAACAACCAAATACACATTATTCTCAAGTGCATTGGAACATTTTCCAGGATAGGGCCATATGTTAGGCCACAAATTAAATTTCAATAGATTTTAAAAGATTAATATTTTCTGTCAACAGATGAATGGATAACAAAAATGTGTATATACACAAGTGAAAATTATTCAGCTTTAAAAACAAAGGAAATTCTGCTGTTTGCAACAACATAAATGAACCTAAAATAGAAGTAATATTACCTATTTTTTCAGATGATAACAATCTTATATGTAGAAAATCTAAAGATTTCACAAAACAAAAGTTAGTATAAGTGAATCCAGCAAAGAAGCAGATCACAAAGTAAACACACAAAAATCAGTAGCATTCCTATACACTATCAATGAACAATCTGAAAATCAAATTAAAGAAACAATATAATTTATAATACCATCAAAAAGTAAAAATTACTTACAAATTGGCTGGGCACGGTGGCTCATGCCTGTAATCCCCACACTTTGGAAGGCAGACGTGGGCAGATCACGAGGTCAGATCAAGACAATCCTGGCCAACATGGTGAAACCCCGTCTCCACTAAAATACAAAAAATTAGCCAGGCATGGCGGTGCACACCTGTAGTCCCAGTTACTCAGGATGCTGAGGCAGGGGAATTACTTGAATCCGGGAGGCAGAGGTTGCAGTGGGCAGAGATCTCACCACCTCTAAATAAATAAATAAATAAATAAATAAATAAATAAATAAATAAGGAAGTGAATAACTTGTACAAGAAATAAAAAAGACATAAATAAGTATTAATGCATCCCATGCTCATAGATTAGAAGACTTAATATTTTTAAGATGTCAATACTACCCATGGCAATCTACAGAGTCAATGCAATTTCTATGAAAATCTCAATGATTTTTTTTTTTTGCAGAAATAGAAATACCCATCCCAAAATTCATATGGAATCTTAAGGGATCCTGAATAGCCAAAACAACCTTGAAAAGAGCAAAGCTGTATCACTCATATTTTCTGACTCTGAAATTTATTACAAAGCTGCGGTAACCAAAATAGTGTGGTAGTGGCATTAAAGACAGGCACAGAGACCAATGAATAGAATAAGGACCCCAGAAATAAACCCTTGTATATGTTGTCAAATAATTGTTGATGAATGCCAAGACCATTGCATGGGAAAAGGAGAAATAAGCTCTTGCATATTTTGTCAAATAATTGTTGATGAATGCCAAGACCATTCAATGGGAAAAGGACAATCTTTTCAACAAATCATGCTAGGAAAACTAGCTATCCACATGCAAAAACAATAAAGTTGGATGTTACATAACACCATATGCAAAAATTAACTCAAAATGAATCCATGCCCCAAATGTAAGATATCATGGTATAAACCTTCAATGACAGTGTATTTGGTGATCATTTCTTAGATATTATACCAAATACAAAGGCAACAAGAGGAAAAAATAGACAAATTGAACTTCATTAAAAAAGTGTTTACTGAAGGACACTATAAACCGAGTAAAAAGGCAAATCCAAAGAACTGGGAGAAAATATCTGCAAATTATATATCTGATAATTAATATCTAGAATACATAGAGAACTCCTAAAACTCAACAACAAGAAAACAATCAGATTAGAAATAAACAAAGGATATGAATTGACATTTCCCCAAAGAAGATATATAAATGGCCAATAAGCACATGAAAAAAAATGTAACATCACTTATCATTAGGAAAATAGGAAAATGTAAATCAAAACTACAATGACATGCCATTACGATGAGTATTATTTAAAAAAATAGCAAGTGTTTTCTAAGATGCAAAGTAATTGGAATTCTCATGTACTTTTGGTTGGAATGTAAAATGATACAGCTACTGTAGAAAACATTATTGAGGTTCCACAAAAATTTAAATATAGAATTACCGTACTATCCTGAAGTTTTACTTCTGGATATGTGCCTAGAATTGTAAGCAGGGTCTCAAGAAAACAAAATCATAGACCAATATACTTCTTTGAACATAGATAGCACACTATGTTCACTAAAGCATTATTCATAGTAGCTAAAAGATGGAAACCACTCAAATGCCCACTGATTAATGGAGAAGCATAACGTGGTATATGCATTCATGAAATATTACTCAGCCTCATAAAGGAAGGAAATCACAACATATGATACAACATAGATAAACCTTGAGAAAATTATGCTAAGTGAAATAAACCAGTCACAAATAGACAAATACTGTATGATTTCACTCATATGAGATACTTAGAGTAGTGAAAGTCATACAGAAAGAAAGCAGAACAGTGATTACCAGGGGGTGGGGATGGGTGAAATGGAGCATTAATGTTTAATGGGTATAAAGTTTTAGTTTTACAAGATGAAAAGAGTTCTAGAGATGAACTGTAGTGATGCTTGCACAACAATATGAATGTATTAAACGCCACTCACCTGTAAATTTAAAAATAGTTCAGATAATCAATTTTATGTTATGTTTATTTTACCACAACAAAAAAATGAGAAAATAGAAGGACATAACACATTCATGGGTGCATCCAAACAAACAAAAACGGAAACATACAAAAAAAATCCTTAACTACATGAAATTTAAGAATATTTGAATAGTATTCTTAAATTTGAATTATATGCCAATGTAACTATCAACATATAAATATACATATAAAATATCATGTTGGATAGGATTCAATATTGTGATGAAGTAAAACATTTAATGTAAAAGTACTTAAAATCCTAATGTGATTATTTGACATTACAAAAATGATTATGTAATGCATTTGAAATGATAGTATACACAAAAAGCTCTGAAAAAAATTAAAAGAGTAATGTTAAAGATGCTCTAAATGAAAAAAACACATGTATTTTTAACATTTACTCATTAGAACAGTGTGACACTGACCGTAAAAAATAGAAAATCAATGGGACGGAACAGAAATTCACAGAACACATTCAAGTATTTATCAGAATTTTGTTTGTCATAAATGTTAAGTAGAAGGACAGTTTATTCAAATAAATGGCATTATGACAACAGGCTAGCATTTGAGAGGAACATTTAGACCCTATACTCACACTTTACATAAAAATAAATTCCAGGTAAATTAAAGATTTTGATATGTAAGTATAATATTTTAAGAGTGCTCTAAGAAAATGCAAACATTATTATAATATAATAATAAGAGGAGACCTTTTTAATATACTGCCAAAGTCTGAAAAGACAAGGTTTTGATATTTCTAGCTACATCAATTTTTAAAACTTTAAGTATTAAAAAAGTAAAACAATCACGTAAGGATACCAGGATCCAGGAGTGTGTTTACACCATGCAGTTTATACCAGAACTAATGGTTAAATTTTTAGGAATTCTGCAAGCTGGCTGTTTAATAGAGCCATCATTAAAAATTAAATTAACTTGCAATTAAATAAATTGTATTAATAACAAAGATAATACATACACACACGCACACACACACAAACATTCACAAAACCTTCTCACAAATAAAACTCCAGGCTGAGATGACCTCATTGGTAAACTCCGCCATATATTTAAGGAGAAAATACTACCGTTAAAAAACTCTTTCAGAAAATAGAGGAGATAGAAACACTTCCTAACTCATTCTTTCAAGCCAACATTACTGTGATACCAAAATCAGACAAACACATATAAGAAAATAAAATTATAGACCAATATACTTCTTTGAACATAGATAGAACAATCCTTAACACACTTCAACTGATTCAATCCAGCATATATTCAAACAAACAAACATTGATACATCGTGACAAGCAAGAGTTATTCTAGGAATGCAAGGTTAGTTTGTCATTCAAAATCAATCCATATGATTCACTGTATTTACAAAATAAAGGAGAAAATCCATATGATCATCTCAATAGATGCAGAAAAAAGCATTTGGCAAAATTTAACATTCATTTATAATAAACGGCTAAGAAAACTGAGAATAGGAACAAACTTTTTCAATCTAAAAATGGACCTCTACCAAAAAATATGGCTGGTAACATATGTAAATCTAAACTATTGTACATTTTCCTCCTAAGCTTGGGAAGAAGGCAAGAGCATCTACATTATAACCTCTACATTAAATGTTGTTCTTAACGATTGTAGCCATTTACATTAAGGCAAGAAACATCTGGCATACTGATAAGAAAGGATGAGGTAACACTGAATTTATTGAGGCCGTAGGAGATAAGTTTAAGATTTAAAAAGCCAGCTGTCTTTTTTATATAATAGCAGTAAACATTTGGAAATGAAATTACTAAAATTCCATTTATGTTAGAGCCACAAAGTACTTAGGAATAAATTTAACTAACTTAACAAAAGACATGCAAGGCCACAATACTGAAAACATTGCTGACTAAAATTACAGACCCAAATAATGCAGGGTTATGCAGTGTTGTAGGTTAGAAAACTCAATATTTTTAGAAATTTAATTTGTCACCAAATTTATTTTAAGAATCAATACAATTTCAATCAAAGTATTAGTTTTTTATGTAAAATTCTAGTTTTATAAATACTAGTAGGTAATAAACCAATTTTAAAATTTGTAAAGAAATGCAAATGACCTGGAATAGCAAGTAATTTTAAAACATTATAGAATCATTCTACCACCTGAAATAAAGTCTTCCTATGAAGCTTCAGTAATCAATGGAATGTGGTGTAGGTAGAATAATAGACATATAGATCAATAGAATAGAAAAGAATCTAGAAAGACATGCAGACACATATGATTAACTGATTTTTGGCAAAAGGGTGCAGGCATTTCAGTGGCAAGAGGAAAATCTTTAAGAAATTGCTAGAGTAACTAGATATCCATAAAGAAAGAAAGTGAACCTCTAACCTTAGTACACAACAAACACAATACATAATTTGAAAAAATTTAAAAATCTAAACGTAAAAGCTAAAGCATATTAAAATTCGTGGCCAGGCTTGGTGGCTCACGCCTGTAATCCCAGCACTTTGGGAGGCCGAGGCGGGTGGATCATGAGGTCAGGAGTTCAAGACCAGTCTGGCCAAGATGGTGAAACCCCATCTCTACTAAAAATACAAAAAATTAGCCGGGCATTGTGGCATGTGCCTGTAATCCCAGCTATTCTGGAGGCTGAGACAGAGAATTGCTTAAACCTGCAGGGCGGTGGTTGCAGTGAGCGGAGATCACGCCACTGCACTCCAGCCTGAGTGACAGGGCGAGATTCTGTCTCAAAAAAAAAAAAAAAAGAAATATTAAAATTCTAGAAGAAACTCTTCAAGGCCTTTGACACAACACAGGAACAGAAAAGATTAACCACAGAATAAAACAAAAATCTAAGTTGATCTTTATCAAAATTTCAAACTGTTTCCACAGGCACCAGTACATAAACAATAAGGCAAGTCATAGAATGAGAGAAAATATTTGCAAATGCATATATCTGATATAGGATTTATATCCAAAATGTATAAGCAAATTTTACAACTCAGAATTAAGACAAGTGGTCAAATGAAAAATAGGCAATAGATCTGAACAGACATCTTACAAAGAATAGATATATGAATATACAGGAAGTACATTTTAAAAAAAATGATGAACATCATTAGACAATCCAAATGAAGTAGAATGGCTAAAATTAAAGACTGCCAAAACTAGTGCTAGTAAGAATGTGGAGCAATTAGAATTCTTTTATAATGCTGGTTGGTTGTAAAGCTGTCAGTTCCCTAAAAAAGTTAAACAATATAAATACTATTTGACCTATCCATTCCCGTTTTAGGTATTTTTCCAAGAGGAATGAAAACATATGTCCACATAAAATCTTATACATAAGTGTACATAGTGTCTTTTATTTACTATACCCCAAAATTGGAAACAACCCAAATCTCTATAAATAAATGAATGTATAAACACAATTTGGCATATCCATATAATGGAATTCTATTCAGCGATAAAAAGGAATGAAGTACTGATACACCCGATAACACGGATGAATCTTAAAACAAGTATGCTAGGTGAAAGAAGCCAGTGTCTACAAAAGAACACAATCTGTATAATTCTATTTATGTAAAATGAAAATGAATTTATATCAACAAGAAGCAGATCAGCTGTATTGAGCAAGGATTAACGTGGGGATGAATTTAAAGGGGCAAATAGAATATTTTGAGGATGATGGAAATATCCTGTATTAGAATTCTGGTGTTGCTCTCTTGAGCATATACATATAAACTTGTTGACTTATACACTTTAAATAGATGCAGTCTATTATTCCTCAATAAACTTCAGAGGGAAAAATGTCAGTAAAAATACTAACAGCCAAAGTAAGTACAATTCAAGACACTGAAGACAAATCTACAGGTAGATGATAACCGAAATGATGGCAATGGCCTAAGTTCCCAGAAGAATATTGTTTATTCAGAGAAAGGCTGCTCATCTCGCTGGGGAAAGATGCATAACAGGATAGACTGAATTGATGCATGCTTGTGCTGCAATCCTCAGCATCCTCTACAGCATTCCCCAGTATGGATCCTTTTGCATTCATACAGCAGCCATTTGCAAATGCACCATTTTCTCTAAGGAATTTTTTTCCCCTCTCAGTAAACTTGCTTCATTGAGAAAAGTAAGTCAATGGGATGTGAATTTTTCTTAAAATCCCTAAAATGACATAAAAGGCCCTTCATGACTTGCTGTGGCTTACTCCTCCAGCATTATTGCTTTTGAGCATCACACTCCAGACTCCTATTGCTGTTCTCTCAACACTGTCTCTGTGCTTTGTTTACACTTTTCCCTTGCCATCCTTGCACGTTCTCTCTGATGAATATCTGCACATATTTCAAGGCTCAGCCCCAGAGTTTTTTCTATGTGGCTCTTCCTATTTCTAAGCTGAAATTACACGCTACAAAGTGATTGCACTGTAGTACATACAGATAAATTTTGTCATTCAATCTGTACACTTTTGTTTTGTCTGTTCCTGATGCTTCATGAGAGTGCAGTATGTATTATTTCCTGCTTATGCTGTAATTTGAACAATACATATTTTGACCCAATATATATTTAAAATAAATAAATGACTTCAATATTTTAAAGTTTACAGAGGAATTTTATGTTTATAATTTAATTTATCATATTTCCGTTTGGCCTCTTGTCAGTCAACTTGGAACCCTGAGTCTTAGACTCACGCCAGGTTCAAGGAGAACTAGGTATGGAATGGGGTGGTATCAGTCTATGGGTCATAGAGAGTGGCAGAGAGAGTCTAAGAGAGTGGTCAGGAGCAGGCATGCTGTTGTGAGCCAGGTGTAACATCCAATGGCTGAATCAACCAACAGAAGCAGACCTTCAGTATAACAGAGCTGGTAAAACAGGGACACCATAACGGTAGCAGTGAATTCAGAAACACAGCTCAGAGCTGAACCTGATCACTCTCCTAAACTGGAGAGCTATCCCCGCCATGTACCTTTGACAGAGTAAACTGCCTTTGACAATGGGTGGGGTTGAAGCTGTAATGTACTCTGTAAAAACTTGTGTGGAAATCCTGTGAGATAGTTCTTACACATGAAAGACTTGTAAAATTGAATTATCCAAAGTTTCACAAATGAAAAGTGACAGAACTGGAACTTGAATTAAGATTTATAATATCAAATTTATGATTTTTCCCTCTAGAAGTTTATAATGCCTTGCTTCAAGGACAGAGCCTAATGCTTTCCTCGCATTTGTAAGAAAGAAGAAATAGGCAAGAAATAGATGGAGATCCAGGATAGCATTATTTTATATAACTTAAGAGACAAGAGGCTGGGCGCGGTGGCTCACGCTTGTAATCCCAGCACTTTGGGAGGCCGAGGCGGGCGGATCACGAGGTCAGGAGATCGAGACCATGGTGAAACCCCGTCTCTACTAAAAATACAAAAAAAAATTAGCCGGGCGTGGTGGCGGGCGCCTGTAGTCCCAGCTACTCGGAGAGGCTGAGGCAGGAGAATGGCGTGAACCTGGGAGGCGGAGCTTGCAGTGAGCCGAGATTGCGCCACTGCACTCCAGCCTGGGCGACAGAGCGAGACTCCGTCTCAAAAAAAAAAAAAAAAAAAAAAAAAGAGACAAGAATATTTTTATATTGTGGAATAAATCTCAAGTGCTCTAAAGAAGACTAAGAATACATATTTAGATTATAACTTCAGGAGAGTGATGAATGATGATCTGTGTTTCTTATACTTAGCTGAAAGCATGGTACTTCCCCAGATGCAAGTATTCATAATTCACGTCAGAAATGCATTTTTGTCCCTAACTGATATATGTAACTAAAGGAGCCTTGAAGACACATGCTATTCTCCCTCAAGATTCCATTAACATCCATAACATCTAGGATGGGAATCTATTTGCCCCTTGGTTCCTGGTAATACCCTTTGCCCTTTGAATCCCATTTCTAATTCCATAGCCTCTTCCTTCTCAGGAACACTGCTTCCAGTGGTTTTACAGGTTATGACTGTGCTACTTTGGTTAAAGCATATTGTCCTCCTGTGGTCTCCACATGCAGAATTTGGGCTTTATCGTGGTAAATAAATTTTGCTTGTGACAATTGCAAACCACTTTATATATTACATTTCTCTTTAACTGCTGAGAGATTATAAACTGAGTTATTAGGACTCTTTTCTGATTATCCTTAGATTCTTAAAATCTTTCTGGGTCCAAAATACCTATGCCATGCTCTAGACATAAAAAGAGAATTGTATATCTTCAAAGGGTGGCATATTCTTTCCTTTATCAGTGATTCTTTTCTGTTTATTGTGGTGGAGCATGCCAGTGTTTTATATTTATTTTAGATGATTGTGTTAGATTCTTTTAGATCTCATGAGACAAAGACATGCGATCTATTGCCCATTCTAACGGAGAGTTAGTGTACCATCTTTGACTCTGTCTTGGATAAAAATACCAGATACAACCCGGTGTCAGGAGTTCTATTGGTGTCTGGGCAACTCTCATAACTCTTTCTGATGCTTTTAATCATTACATTGATCCAACCACTTTCTGAATAAAGGTAGTTTTTTTTTAAGGTTGAGCCATATAAAATTATTGATTTTTTTCCCAAACTGGGGTTTCCCTGTATTTTAAACTCCATCACTAAAAGTCCTCATATATCTAAGATCAATAACAAATAATTAAACTTTGAAAGATTTATCCAGGCTGAAGCAGTTCAGAATGTCCCTCATCTTTTCTTTAACACAAACAATAAGTCAAGCTGCTTCCAAGTGAACCATGTCTAAGTAAGTCTGGCTTTCTCCCTTATTGTTACTGCTTGGCAAGCCAAACGCCTGAAAGGTCAAGGCCCTGTCTTTCGAAAGTATGGTGGAGCCCAAAGTCCAGCCTTTCCTTCACTCTCTTCCAGACTAAGGTTTATTTATTTATTTATTTTTTCCAATGTAGCCAGATGGACTTCTTTATATCCTGTACACAGGACTAAGTTTGGATTCAGTTTTTCAAGATGAATCCAATTTCAACCTCTCAGTGTTACAGAATGTTTCCAAGGGAAAATTCTTCCAACCACTCTTGTGCATTTAAAATGTCTAAATAATTGTATTTTTTAAAAAAATGATTACTTCATCCAAAGTTTCTCCTATTATATCTATCTGGCACACATTGATTTATCACACGAAAGGGAAGAATTGTGCATGGGTTACAGTGCATGCTTAGATGAAATTAAAGAAAAAGTCAATTAGAAACATATATTTTATATGAGAAAGACAAGAAGGCAACTGGGGAAACAAAACAAAAGAAAATAAAACAAAATTCTTGGTACTTTCTCTTTTTCTTCTAAGCAAGAAGAGTATAGCTGTCAACCTTTCTCTGCTTCCAACCTGGCAGAAGGGGCACTTGTATGGTATGTTCCACCTATAAAACAATTCACTGAAATTGTCTCAGAGGTGTAAAGAGCAGCAAGTTGTGTGTGGTTCCAAATCCAAATGCAGTTTAATCCTGTCTCGTTTCACTGCTTGCACATCCAAAGGTTGGAATGGAGACTCATTCTATAGGTGAGAAACAGAACGCTGAAGTGACTCTCTAGGGAATTAGGATAAGGGGCTGGAGGAACTGGATCTGAAATAGAGGCTTTCCAGCACCCTGTGCAATGCTTTCTCCATGGAACTTCATCAACATTGACCTTGGATGAAATCTCATGGCCTGACTCTATTTAGGGCATATAGGAGGTAAACATTCACTTTTCCTTGCCTATACCTTCCTTACCAGGTTCGAGCAAATCCCAGGCATGTTATATCTAAGAGGAACACCTCATGTTGGTTTAGCATCCTGATTGTGTATATTACATTCTGAATGCCTTTTAAAAAAAGGCGAGCTGAAGGAAGCCATCAACATGAGTTATTTTGGTTATTTGTCGTGTTGATTACGTAAACTTAGTATGTTAACTGCTCCAAGGAGATTTGGATTTTAGTCTTTCTTTCTAATGATGGATTGAAGGACAGCGATTTTTTAAAAAATAATTTAATAAGTCAGAAACTACGAGTAGAAGTATCAGAGGGCAGAGGCCTTCCTGCCAAAACATTAAGCCTACTAGAATCTATGCTGTCCAGAATGACAGAACCCTTTCATTTTTGGATTGACACATATTCATTAAAAACAAATTACTGTTCACATCTGGTCTGACTCATTTTATGGGAACAAGCAGTTCCTCTGGATGTACAAATAGGGAGGAAGGGAACTGAAAATGAAGGGAGGCATGGGACTGGCCCTGTGCAATTTTTCTAGGTCTCAGAAACACAAATATAATTTGGATGTATAATTAAAATATTCTGAGTAAAAAATCAGCAAGCCCACATATGTATAAAGACATTTATTATCCTGAACTATCTCACAGATCAATTGAATTTTCAGTCTTTAAGGATTCCCTCAATAAGTCTATCGAAACTAGCTTCTGTTCCAGGATCAAGTGCTAAATTATCAAGACACAAAAATGAAGGTATTCTGTGTCCATTCTGACTTAATTTGGCCAAAACAGTGGTGGAATTCATAAATCACTTTATTAAATTGTAAATGACTGTAGTCGGGGCACTTGAAAAAGTAGCATTGAAGTCTTTCCATCCTCAAAAAGGTTGTTGCATGTTACAATTCATAATCAGGGACCAGAGGAGGTCATGGAGAAAGGAAAAATATATACATACATAAAATTATATATTTATATGTATATCACCATAGCACACTCAAAATACTGTAAATAACATTTTACCTATTATCCTTTTGGCAATGAAAAGATTGTTTTAATTTTTATAAGAGAAGTAATCACAATTCTCATTCACTTCTCAAGTTCTTAAATTACTTTCCATTCACATCTTAATCTCTTTGCTCTTTATAGACTGATAAAATATACTTGTCTTAGCAGAATTAATATAATTTGTTTTCTCTGTGTTTTAAGTGCTAATCTGGGAATTAAACTTTCCAAAATTTACCTAAATATACTTAATTAAAGTGATGCATAATTATATTTTATTTATTTATTTATTTATTTATTTGACATAGAGCCTCACTCTGCTACCCAGGCTAGAGTGCAGTGGCGCAATCTCGGCTCACTGCAAGCTCCACCTCCCGGGTTCACGCCATTCTCCTGCCTCAGCCTTCTGAGTAGCTGGGACTACAAGTGCCTGCCACCACACCCGGCTAATTTTTTGTATTTTTTGTAGAGATGGGGTTTCACCTTGTTACTCAGGATGGTCTCGATCTCCCAACCTCGTGATCCACCCACCTCGGCCCCCCAAGTTGTTGGGATTACAGGCGTGAGCCACCAGGCCTGGCCAATTATATTTAACTTTATTTATATATATATATATAACTTTATACATAAAACTACCTTGATTGTTCATATAGGGAATCTTAATATGGAATATTAAATTGAGATTTCCATTGAGTACATGTTTTTAATTCTCTTCATCATTATATTTCAAGGGAAAAAGTTCATGAATGATAAGAAAAATAGGTTTGCCAATTTTGACAATAAATTTTTTTCATGGATGATCTATGATGCATTATTTTTTTTTGAAACCTGATAGTAATTTTTTCTAAGAAAGACCATCCAGGAAAAATCACTGACATATTTGAGAAAGGGAATTTGTGTGTGGTATCAAGAGAAAAAAGTGGACAATATTGATAAATTGTCTTCCAAATGCAATTTTATCTAAATACACTGTTTTGTTTTAATTTTTTTTACCCTGTTCTGAATTTGAAAAACAGACTTCAACTTGGTTTGAATTACCATTAATTCTTGGAGGGTGTGATAGTAAGTTCAAGATGTCCAATAATTTTTCACTTTGAGGATCAGGCATCTTATCACAAGAAATCAGAGCCAAGTTATAATCTATAAAGAAAATATTCTTATTTAATTTTGGCTCCAGGCTATCTTCGCATTAGAAAGCCAATAGTTCTTTCCAAGAGTCTTTCTAGGATACAACAGGCTTAATGTTTTATAACATGGTTACATGTCTATATGTACAGTTTACAACTCATGGAACATTATTGTTGCTGTTAAGTCAGGGTTTTTGAAATGGATTCAAGGAAAGAATGTGCTTACAGACGTTTGGCTGGCTTCTTGGACAGGGTTTTCTAGGGGTAATATTTTAATTGAATATCACTAACTAAGGTCTAGTCATCTGCTTAAATCATTTAGAAACTCAATAAGGTCAGTGTGTTATGAGATAATCTGTATCTTTTGTGAGCCCACCTCATAAGAGTCGTACGAGTTGTATTTAGTTTCTGTACTCCAGGCACTCTGAACTTTTGCGAGGCATAGACTCACCTCACAACTGTTATACTAGATCTTTCCTGCATCTGAAATATTCTGTCTTCAGATCTGTGCTTCATTTAGTATCAGCTGAAACATCACTGCCTCAGAGAAGCCTTCCCTGACGACTTTATGCAGACAAACCTCTGGCTTGCTTTCTCCATTATTTTTAAATCAATTTACTTTTCCACAAAGCATTTACTGTTACCTGAAATTATATTTTATTTAATTTTATATCTAATAATTTTCTTTTCCCCACAACTGTGAGCAATTTGAAAATCAATTAATGCAATTTACCATATTAACAAATTCAGAAAGAAAAACCAAATAAGCATTTCAATAGTTATAGAAAAAAACTGACAAAATCCAATATCCATTCCTGATCAAACTCTCAGGAAACTATGGATAGAAGGGAATTTCCTTAACTTGATAAAGGGCATCTATACAAAACCTAGAACTACTATCATATTTAATTGTGAGAAAATGAACAGTTTTTCTCCTAAGAACAAGACAAGAATATCTTTTCTCAACAACTTTATACAAAGTAGTTCTGGACATGCTCATCTATGTGGAAAATCTGACCCAATCTATAAAAAAATCTACTAGAACTTCTAAGAATGTTTAGCCACATTGTAGGACTGTGTGTGTGTGTGTGTGTACCCATTATATAAAACTATTAAAATAAATGTATTTTAATGTTTTAAATGTATATAAAACACATTATATATAATGTATTTTTATGTAAGAACCAAACCACAAATCAAAATAAATAAAACAATGTAATTTTCAAAGGTATCAAACATATAAAATACTAAGGAAAAACTCTGGCAAAAGAAGTGCAAGACATTTACAATGAAAACTACACAACATTGAAGAGCAGTATTGGGGAAAAACTACGTAAATGGAGAGACATATCTCATTTATGAGTCAAAAAACTCAATGTTGTTAAAATGTCAATTCTTCACAAATTAGTCTATAGATTCAACACAAGTGTAATAACAGTTCAAATAGGCTTTCTTGTAGAAATGAATGGGGAGAGTTTATAGAAAGAAGAATTCACAGCCGGGCGCAGAGGCTCATGCCTGTAATCCCAACACTTTGGGAGGCTGAGGTGGGTGGATCACGAGGTCAAGAGATTGAGACCAGCCTGACCAACATGGTGAAACCCCGTCTCTACTAAAAATACAAAAATTAGCTGGACGTGGTGGTGCACGCCTGTAGTCCCAGCTACTCTGGAGGCTGAGGCAGGAAAATCACTTGAACCCGGGAGGCGGAGGTTGTAGTGAGCAGAGATCCTGCCGCTGCACTCCTGCCTGGTGACAGAGGGAGACTCCGTCTCAAAAAAAAAAAAAAAAAAAAAAAAAAAAAAAAGAATATAGAATTCACTTACTAATATTATTTAGGGTTCAAAATTTTAGTATATCATCATATATCATCAAGTCATATATCACCAAAAAAATAAAAACTCTTTAATCTTGAATTTGAAAATTAGATTTTTAAGTTATCAGTATAAAGCCAAGATATGTTTTCTCATAAAAATATCCGTTTTCTTGTTCTGAACACAGAAAGTTTCTAGAAGCCATGGATAACCTACTCCCAGTAAGCGTTTTAAGCACATAGATTTAGAGATTTTAAATCATTCCCTGTTAAACAGAATACTATTTATTGGAGAAATTGTGGATTCTAGATTTAAAGGAGGAAATATGTAAGATAAACATAGAATATTTCATCATACTAAAAGGTAAGAACACTGAAACCACCTTCAAAAGATCCAACTGTCCAAGGCTGAGGCAATGGGAACATTTATAAAGATAACTGTAACACAATGAACATATTTCGTATGTTTATATTCATGAGTTCCTTATGATACAAAAGAAAAGAGAAAAAAAGATAAATAATTCTACTAGCAAGTCAGAACCACAGTTATTATTTTTAATGTGAAATCAACTATGATTCAAAGTTAATCAAGGGAAAAGTCAAAAATAATTATAGATTTATTGTATCTTTTCTGTATCATATATTTCTCAGAGTAACCAAGTAGTTGATGAAGGGATATTCCTGTTTCATAGACGTTTGTGAGTTACTCCGTAGAAAATAAAAAATAAGTCATAAAATTAGAATATCACCATTTTGCAAACCTTAACAAATTGACAAAATGGGCAATGATCAATGATGGCTCCTAATATTACAGACAGAGAGAAGACTCATTGTATGTGCATCACTTATCTACTGATGCATATGCAAACACCTATGAAGTTGCCTTGCAAAAATCAAACCAGCACACAAAGCAAAAAACTGAACTTGACTCTTATCAAGTCTTTTGCCTCAAGCTGGAGCCAATCATAAGATAGAAACCAGACAGTAATTTGGACAAGAGTTTAATATAAAAATTTATTAACTATACCACAGGATTAGTCTAATAAAGGATTGAATAATATGTCGTAACGTGAAATATAAAAAACATAGGAGTGACAGATAGGAACAATTACTGCCCTCAGGGCTGAGACAGGACACCCAAGAAATATACAAATCTGGAAGAGAACTTCCAACTGTCGTGAGAGCCAGACCTCATTGAAGAAGGCATAGTCCAGTCACATTGAATGGTGAATTAGTAGAGGTGCTATATTGAGGGATTTGTTGAGATTCTGCCCTCTAGGGTATAGAGGAAACTGTCCAAGAGGAGACTCCACACCAGAGGAACTCACTGGGAAATCACACTCTGGGGTAGCTGAAGAAACTGTCAACGGAGAGGTGTCATCACCCTGGAACTTACTGCAAAGCTGCCCAAAAGTGTGCTGGGGAAGCTGTTCATAGGAAGGTGTCCTGTGCTGCTGGCCACCTTGCATTACAGAAGACTGCCAAAAGAGTACACCGGAACTGGGAAGCAAATGCCTTCCTCCTCCAGGATCCCTATTGTACCATTTACTCATAGAGCTTTACACTGAGTTGACTTGTGAGGGAAAAATGTTCCAGGGTCACAAGCAAGGTCGGAATAGGTGAATTTTGAACTAAGAGACAGTAGATTGATAACTGATAAACTTTGAGCTCTAACTCCCAATACAAGAGAAATACAAGGTGCAAAGAGAAATGATCACCCCATGGGGATACAATCAGAAAATTTTAAACAAAAAGAGGCGGGTCAAAATCAACATATGCAAACAGGAAAAATCTATTTAGTAAATGTGGACCCTTACTAGATATTTGATAATATTAACAGTTAATTTTTTTCAGATGTGATAATGTTAGTAGATGGTGGTTTTTTAAAAGCGCTTGTCTTTTGGAGTTAAATTCTGAAATATTTATATATAAAGTGATATAATGTCTTGTATTTTCCCCAACAGAATTCAGTGGAGAGGAAATGGAAGAGGATAGAGATGAATTAAGATTTTCATGATTTAATAACTATTGATACTATGTGACAGGTAAACAGGTTCATTAGAGTATCTCTTTACTTTTGCATAAATTTAAATTTTTCATAATAAAAGTTACAAATAAATACCTGTGGAGTGGATACAAAATGAAAAATATTCTTGTCAGCTCTCGTATTTTAGGAAAATATGTAAACTTCTTACAAGTCTACTTAGAGGGAAATATAAACATACCTAATTATCAATGAAAAACAAGTATGCCTGCAAATAAAAGATTAAAAATTATATAAGAGAATACTATGTACAGCTCGTCAATTCCTCTATAAATATGTCCGAAACTGATACATTTTTTAGAAAAATAGAAATTATTAAGATTGTCTTGAAAACTGGAAATTGAAATAACCCAACTGGAAAGCTAAATATTAAAACGAAATTGTCAAATAATTGCCTTCAAAATAAACATCACAACTAGATGGCTTTAAAGGAAAAGTCTTTTGAATCATCAAGGAACAGAATATCTTATACAGTAAAATTTTAGAATTACCATATCAGATTATTCAGTAAAGTCCACAATTTGGCACCACCTTCTACCCAAAAGCTATTTAAAAGACAAGCAATATTTAAATATAAAAATGCAAAATTAATAATAGTGTTAAAGAAACAAAATAAAGATGTGATCTGCAGTTTGAACAGTTTGAGAACTTTCTGGAAGACTAAAAGAAGAAGACGCTGGAATGACAGAGGTTCAAAACAGAGTTGAGGGGCTGCCAGGCTATCATAGGTTAAAGATGGGCTTTTGAATAGAGTCCCTAACAACTACAAATTTAGTAAGAAAAGCTGGTGGTAAAGTGGAGATTAAGACACAAAGGCGGGAAATTAATTTAAGGTGTGCAAGGGCATTGGGTCGGTCCTGGGCCCCCCAACTCACACTCTCTATGGCAACCATCTTAGGGCCACAGGTGCAGCCTAAGTTGCAATAGATGCAAATTGGCGGTGTTCATGGATGGAAGCAAAGCAATTGATGATACCAGTGTTCTTAGCACATGTACCCTAGAACTTAAAGTATAATTAAATAAAAAAAATCCTACAAGGCAAATATAGGATTTACCTGTCTTAGATACTGGAAAAAAAAATAATATTCTCAAAAATCACTTTTCAAGACCAAATTAGTAGACTGAAAATACTCTAGTTGTACATTATAATAAGGGCTTGAAAGGAGGGGGCTTCCAATTTTCTGCACTAGACTGAACAAGGGCAACCACCATTTCTTTGGTGAGGCAGAACTGTCATGTAATATCTGAATTCTACTTTACAGGAATTAAAAGTCGATGAATCTATTTACATTTGTTATTATACAAGCAAAATCTATGGATTTCTCATTCATGTATTCATTTTTTAACCCTCTGCCATATCTCTAAATTCTAGCTTAACTAATTCCTCTAGGCACCATCACTGCACATTTGCTCCAATCCATTTAAATTGATCCAACATGCCCAAGTAGGCAGGTCCTAGAAACACAAGTGAATACACTCATGAGTTGTCAACTGAATTTGTTACCTTGTTTTAACCAATTTCGAATATCTGATCTGAACTTCCTAGTGTTCACTCTGTTTTTTCAATACTTGGAGAAACTCTATCTCCATCCCTTCTGTCTCAATTTCCTACTACCAACCACTTTCCGCCTCTCTAATCTGGGGTACATTTTGTACTCACTTTCCTTACTTAAATGTAGAACTCTCTTTCAGGAAACAAACTTTAAATTTGCTTTCCCATTCATGCACTATGGCTGTGAATAAAAGATGCTTCAATTGCCAGGCTCTATCCTATGAATGCTTCCGCCCTATGTAGAGTCACCACAGCACAGGAGCAAATTGGGAGGAAATGCAATAGATATTGCACAGTTGTAATGGTGGTATGTAATGTAAAAAATTCCCAGCACTATCCTCTCCAGAATATTGATGTGTATGTGACACTTATGAAAGTGTCTTACCATTTAAAAAAAGATAAATCTTCTTTGAAAGTCAGCTGTTGCAGGATTTGCTTGCCGTTTCAACCCTATCCAAATAAGTGGATAATCCTTTGAGGTTATCTCTGATCTCAACACTGTGATAAGTAGCCATGGACTTTGTGATTTCTATTATGCAAACCAAAGAATGGGTAAAAGTCGACGCCTATTATATAATCACTTTAACTTTTAAAAGAGAATTTAAAAGTCTTACATAGGAATTTGTATTTTGCATTTCTTTTTTTTCTTTAAGTTTTAGGGTACATGTGCACATCGTACAGGTTTGTTACATATGTATACATGGATGTCTGCTTCTTTGAAAGCCAAAACTGGCATACTCTTCACCAAGTGGATAGCACTTTCTCTTTGATGGTGCAGAGAATGTGGCATCTGTGAACTAGAGAGTCTCTATTGCCTTTCTAGAAGCTAATAGAAAAGATTATAAAAGAACATAATACTTATTTAAAACTAGAGTGACTTTATATCCCACTTTTCCCCATAAAATAAAGATTAAATCTATTACCCAGAATTAATTACTTACAGTGTTCCCTTTTACTCCCAATAGTACCTTATTTGAAGGATAAATGATATGGTGCCACTACCTGAAACCTATTTTCTCCCACAGATGAGTAAAATCTATTTCACCTTCAAACTAGATAAAACAAAGGAGTAGTAAACCACAGAGTGCAGCCTCCTGCAAAAGCAACAGTGAGGTGCCAATTCCTGAGAAATTTGAGAATTTGTAATTTAGCTTTTAGCCTACCGATTTAGCAAACAATACATGAAAAAAATACAATGTGAAAAAATGTTTCAATATGACAATAAAGCAATTAAATTAAATGTAACCACTTGCTGTTAACACATCTTTCTTAAATAATAGTAAATAAAAATAGCAGGATACCTAATAAAATGTACATAATGTGTTTAAGAAATTAAGCACAAATGTACCTGTGAAACATGGTTTAGAAAATAGAAATAATGTTGACATACTAGATTTAGAGGCACTTGAGGCCAGCAGGTTCAGACCAGCCTTGGCTAAAGAATGAGATCCCTGTCTCTTCAAAATACTTTTTAAATTACCTGGGCTTGGCGGTGTGCACCTGTAGTCCCAGCCAGTCAGGAGGCTGAGACGAGAAGATCACTTGAGCTCAGGAGTTCAAGGCTGCAGTTGGCTAAGATCTCACCACTGCACTCCAGCCTGCGTAACAGAGGAAGAACCCATCTCTAAATAATGATGATAATAATAATAAGTAACTTACCCATTTATACTTAAAAATTTCCATTCTATTGTTAATTGTGGAAAACAAGAGAAGAAAATCACAGAAAAAAAGGAATATAGTCTATCCATACAAAGATAAACGTAAAAGACATTAGTATTAAAGAACAACTGTCAGTCGTTTACAACGTGGCATTTTCTCATCTCTCTCATCCACCACACCTAGCAACAGTAAGCTATAAGAAAATCATTTAATTTCAGTTACTGTTAAAATTTTTCTACCCTCAGTTATTAGCTGACATTCACATTGGTTTTTCTCCTCTTTGGGATTTCCAGTTGTCTTATTCTGTATGGAAATATATTCCTTTCACAAGGTAGGTGTACACCTATTTCCAGTTAATTTTGCAAGTCAATGCCTTCATGGCTTAAAACAGAAAAATATGTTCTTTATAGGCAAATGTGCCACTGCGAAGGACATTTTGGAAAGTTAGTGGTATCATCTGGCCTCTAGTGGAAGTTTGCACTACATTCTTAAAGATGGAAAAAACACATACATGAAAAGCGATCCTCTGTTATTGAATATGAAATGGATCCTTAAAAAAGAAAAGGATAGAGACTTTAAAATTAGAGACCCTGACTCTGTGTTTCCATCCTGCCATGTAAAAGTGGTATGAACTTGGGCAAGTCATTCACCACCTAGGGGGCTAGTAAGAGACAAAAGGGACAATAACTTGAAAGGGCATAAGGGCAAAATCTATATATAGGTATTATATGTGCTATATATAGTATTATATGTAATATATGTGTGTATGCATATATATAGGATGTGCTTTAGTCTGTATTTATATACACACATATATAATGATGTATTAAATATATTGTCTATATTATATATGATGATGTGCCCTACCGTCAACATATATAGACAATATCTATATATGTTATATATATAGACTGTAGAGCACATCATTATTACAGAAACGTTAAGAAGAAAATACAGAGTATAAATGTAATAGTATAGACACACATCTAAAAATAAACAACAAAAAAAGTCTACATGTAACAATAAAGAGAATAAGAAAAGAACTGGGATTCCTTCAGAAAATGCTGAAGTTTTCTTTGGAATTACAGGGCAGAGGAATGTATAATAACTTCAATTAAACATGCAGTTATAGAAAATCTTAATTCATTCTTATTTCCCTGTAAATAAGAATAATATGTAGCATAGTAGCGGCAGAATAATTCAGTGCTTTATAATATTTTGAATTGCCTCAAAAATAAGGTGCTGCCTCACCATTCTAACACTGAACGTTCCAGCAGATTCCACGATGGCTGAGGAATGTGGTAATTATAAATTGAGAGGAAGAAATCTTGAAAATGACAAAAAGAATTAAAATGACACCATAAGCATTGAATTTGAAAAGAAAGGAGCTAGAATACTAGGTTATCTAGCCATTCGAATTAGACGCTTATTTAAATGGGACGTGACAGCTTAGATCACTTAATGTCCAATGCTAAAGTTCGCAGGGTGCCTACTGTACACGGTAAAGATGGAAAATTCAATTCAGTGTCATAATCAGAAAAGGTGTAAATCCTTAACGTTTTGTTTAAGTAGAAAATATTTTCAGATACTAATAAAGTCGCTTTTAATGTAGTTTATAAAACTTCAAAGTAACTTATTTTTAAAATTGGCCTGAAGAAATTAACACTAAGTGTAAAATGCTGTAGTTGTTCTCTGTTAATAAAACAGCTCAAGACTCAATAGAGTGCAATAAGGTACTCAATAAATTTCTAGAAAATGTCAAGGTCCCCATTATTCTAATCACCACTTTGAAACTTAGGAGTTATTAGCCCCATAAAAAAGTCAACAAACTGAATGGGCTTTCACCAAAACCCACTGCACAACATCAAGCTTCTTTACAGGAGAGATTTCACCAAAATCTGTAAAATTAATTCTTGTTCTGGAGCTTATTTGGATGCCTTCAAAGCCTACTTGTGTCTTTGAGTCCTGCTTTGCAACACAGATGAGTTTAGCATTTCAGGAGCAGACACTAGGGGAAGCATTGAGCCTGCCAATTCAGAAACAGACACCAGCGTGTCCTCAAGTCTTATAAAGACCACCTTTGTGGGCTGCGTTATTTTCGCATCAGGCCGTGCTGCCCTGACTTGTGTTGTGTTTTTAGTTTCTGAAGAATGCTGATCCGCTCTAAATGATCTGCTGAAAACTGAGTGTTGAAGCACACACGAAAAGCGAAAAGTGACAGTTATCACATGCATAATTGTTTCATGGCATACTGCGAATTAGCAAAGGCGGCTTTCAGCTTTTTAATCTTGTGTATGTTTTCTGGAAGCTGCTTCATATCCCCCTTTTCTGGGTTGATAGCTGCAGAGAAGAAAGGGAGTAGGGTATCAATGATATTTTCATGTGGAATAGCTTTTTAAAGACGGTGTAATAAAATCTCCATTAAAAGTGAACAAACATTGAATTCAGTATCTGCAGTATTCAGATCTTTAAAAAAAAAAAAACCGGCTTAACCTCAGGAAATGGTATGAGCAATTATAGCTATTAAATTCACTTTGCACTAAATTTAATCCAGCAGCGTATACTATTTAAGTCAATACCATGAATGACCATATCATGTGGACGTACAAACACATACTCATTTTCGATACTAGGTAGTTTTAATCTTATAAATAGTCTATATAGTATGTGCTAAGTGGAAGAAATGGCTACTTTATGTGACCCAATTTTCACCAAGATTCTGACGTTAAGTAATCTTTATAACAGCATATTAGCTAAAGCTCTAGAAAGGTAGTATGGACTAGTATCTCTGGCCCTAATAATTGATGATAATTCATAATTTCAAAAAAGAGAAAAAAATAAAGATGTACATTCTATACCAGGAAAATCCTAAATGCCCATAGTGAGAGCAACTTTTCTGTATTCTGTAGGTAGCTGTTCAGAACTCTAAGGGATTTCCCCTTTGTCTCACCACCAGACACCGCCATGGTGCAAATAAATTTTAGGATAAGGTAATTTGTTTCTCTGCCTAGATATGGGATAATAGAAGAGAAAGTATTCAGCCTGTTCCCTACTTTTGGCAGGTTAAAATCAGTTGTATTTTTTAGAAAAATTGTGAAAAAGAATGATCCATTTCTGATTTCCTATTTACCTGTCTGTGCAACAACTCGTTGAGAACTGGAACATCATTTTTTTACTGACCACAGAACAGTGTTTCTTGTCTAGAACCTTCTGAATGAATGCTGTTTGAATTAGTCAAGGCATTAACGAATTTCCCAATAGCCTCTTAGCTTTATCACTGGGAAGTGTAGAGATGACAATGCACTGAGAAGTATATCACAGTGTATAAAAGCCTCTTAGCTTTCATACATTGTGAAGTGTTTCTGCTATGCACCTCAACTCACTCTTGCCCTATCCCCAGTCCCAGCTCTCTGTCAGGGTTGTTTTGTCTTTTACAATCCGTGCTAGTAGGTTTTCATCTTTCACTGGAAAACTGATAATGAACAATATCCAGAAATATGTTCAGTGTATAATTCTTTACCAAATGTCCACCATTTGCCAAGCAATGTATCTGGCAATATTAACAGAGATTCAGAAGATAATATTTTACTCCCGTTGACAACTTATTTCTGTTTATAACAGCGCCATTAAAATATTTGCAGAATTTTTAAAAACTGTCTACCATGTGTTAGATATCAATTCTCACAATCACTTTATGAATTAAGTGTTATTATTATTTCCCACTTTCAGATGAGGAAACTAAGGCAAAGAAGAATTAATTAACTCACCCGAATTAATACAGCTGGTTCTTCTAGAACCAGGATTTGGGCTGAAGTAGTCTGGCTTTGGAGAAGAGCTCTTAACCAATAAGCTATTTAGTGAAGGTTTTCTGGGTGGTGATGTGAAAGACTTAGACATGTTTCGTGGTTTCTGTGAGAAGCATATTTTTAGACTGTAATATTGCTCTTTCTGTGACTTGGCCATGAATTTCAAGCAAATCACACATTTGCTGAACCACTCAAAAGAAATATATCCATTTGATAAAAGCTTTTTGTTTGAATTATCAGTTGAACATTATTTATTTACAAGCCTTCAACAAGTTGTAGCATTCACAAAAACGTAGTAATTAATTTTAACTTCCCTTTGTGAACCTAAAATAAAAATGAGGTAATTGATATCTTGGTACACAGAATTCTGCTCTACCTAAAAGCATGCTTAGCATTTTTCTTTAGTAACTTAAAAGAGTATTTGATAATTCATAAAGAATCCCAAAACTTATGGCCTTTTGTCTGAAAATGTTGTTTTATGAATTGAATTCCCTCTTACGTCCTTTATGAATAAATCCTCTATCTTAGATTTTAATGATGTTTATTTTCATTTGGCCTTAGTCTTTTTGCCCTTACAAGGAGATTTTAAGATTATGAATATGAAGAGCTCTACAGCAGTCCTTCCCTAGAAGTGAAATGACATCTGGCTAAATGGATTCAGTGGTTTAAGAGATGCCTGTCAGTCATATACTTTCTTTTATGTCCTAACTTGGGCATTGTTCTCAATCAAAATGCTTTATTGTTCTACAGTATTTTGCCTTCCTTTTTCTGGAGTATTGTAAAGTCTTTCTCTTTTCACTATAAATGTTTAATAGTTCATTCTTTGTTTATCAAATATGTATGAAGAGTCTACTATGTGGTGGTACTGCTTATAAGTTGGGAATATGAAAGCAAATTACATGTTGCATGATTTTTAAATTGCTTACATGGTGTAAAATATCAGTTAATATAAAATAAATGCAATATATACAAATATATACATATATGTGTGTATATACATGTGTGTATATATGTGTGTGTATATATATACTACGAAGTATATATATACATATGTATATGTATATAAATATATATGTGCTATAAAGTTCACAACAAAATAAACACCTGTAATCCAACCAAAGAACAGAATACCATCAAAATCATCAAATTTGCATGTCCATTCCCTATTCCATTGTCCCCTGCCTCCCTTCAAAAGATAACCAGTATTTAAACTTTTTTTTAAATTTCCTTTATTTCTCTCAACTCTTCTTATCTTCCTTCTCTTTCTTTAGAAGTTTTAGTCTGGGCATATATACCTACTTTCACTGTTTTGTAATATTTTATTCTTTTTAAAAAGATGCGTATTTATCCATCTCCTGTTGAGGGAATTTTGAGGTATTTTCAGATTTTGCTACTGTGAACAATATTGCAATGAACATTCTTGGGTAGGTTTCTTACTGCATCTTCCAGAATTTCTGGCATATATGCCCAATAAAATTGCTATAGATAATGAGAAGATCCACAATTTTAAGAGAGTGACAGGTTGTATCCAATATTATACCAAATTTTACCGTCATCAACGTTGCATAAAAGTCATCACTCAATGTTTGAAACTATCAGATGCCTTAAATTTTGCAGAAATTAAGTGTGTACTAAATAATATTATAATATGGATGTTTTACAATTTTAGTGGTTTCTAACAAAGTTTAATACTTTTTATATGCATATGGGTTGTTATTTCCTCTTCTATAAAGTGCTAGTTCATTTCATTGACTCCCTTCTTTTTTATTTACCATTTTAACATAACATTAGAGCTTTGAATCTATGAAGAAGTAATTTTGATGTATGGTGTGAGTTAGGAAGCCCACTGCAATTATTTTTTAATGGATATGCAATTGGCCTGGCACCATTTGTTTCCTGATTGATCCACTCCCAAGTGTTCTTCAAAGCCATCTTTCTTACGTGTCGAATGTAAAACTGTTTCTGATATCTCTATTCCATTACATTGATACTTCTCTATTCCGGTGCCAATAGGTCATGGACTCAATTAGCTCTATAACTTATTCCTATTTTTCTTTTCCAGGAGTACTTGTATTATCATTAGTCATCAAATAATCTCATTTAAATTACATTACATTTATTCATCAGTTTGGAGAGAATGACATCTTTATGGTATGAAATCTTGTTAGATATGAAGACATTACTATAATGTATTAAACGAAGTTTTATATTTTTATATTTATGAAGGTTTTGTTTTTTTTTATTTCTAGGTGCTATGTTATGATTTCTTCTTAAACCAGTTTTACAAAGTGATATTTTATAGAAATACAACCTCCAATAAATCAAACATTTTATATACACATTTTAAATATTTCACAAACTTTGCTAATTTTAATTGTTTGAACTATCAATAATTGTGAGATGTGTGTTAAAATTTCCCACTGCAGTGTATCTTTACAAATTTTTCTCTGGAATTTATAGACATTTTTGCTCTCTATATTTTGAGGCTTTATTATTTAGTACATTCCAGTTGTTCTGTAAATTGAAACTTTCAATTTTTAATGATTGTGTTTAGTATTTGAGGTTGCTTAATAAAGAGGAGGTTAATATATTTATTATGGGCGTATTATTTAGCCAATAATGCCTGAATATATTGTTTGTTCAGAATTAACTGATCTTACCAACACTCAGCCATTAATTTATCAATAAATATTAACATGAGCACCTATACCTGGTCACTGCCCTCGGCAAAGGAGACACAATTTAAGAAAAGATCGATAAAGTCTCAAATGGTGATGGCAATCTAATGGTAGAGATATATAATAAAATAATTATTAACTTTGCAAGTGGCTAAATAAGAAATTTCAGTAAAATGTGGTGGATAATATGAGACAAAAATACAGTGTGCAATGGAAGCATGTTGAAGGGACTCCTACTCCAAGCTAGAGGAGATGTTAAGAGGGAATCATGAGAAGTCTTCTAAGGGGATTGACCTACAGACTAAGACGTGTTTGATTTCAAGTTAGGTCAGTGAAGGGGGAGAAGGGAGAGGAGAAGGCAAACAATATTCTAAGCATACACATATTCTAAGCACTGCCTGTTGGAAGTAAAGCAGTGAGACAGAGCCTGGCACAGCTGTGGAGCTGAAATGAGTCCCAATGACTGTAGCTTGGCAGGAGTAAGAAAATTGCCTAGAAAGCAGTTTGAGAAGGAAGCTACTAGTCAGGTGCTGAAAGTCTCATAAATCCTGTGAGTCCACTTGCAATCTTGGCACCCTAAGGCATCTGAAACAGAAAAGTGGCATGACCATATTTTAATTTCAAGATCATTCTAGCAGCATACAATGAACGGATTAGAAAGAGCCAAAATGGTAGGCAGGGGATCTGAGAAAGAGAAAATTTTAATAATGATGGACAAGAAGGCACAGTCAACAAGACTCTGTTATCAATTAGGTATAGAGGGGTGAGGTAGCAGGAAAAGTCAAAAATAGCCCTCGGATTCCTGTCTTGGGGAGAAATACGATACCACTCACTAAAATTAGGAATTAAGAGAAGAAGGAATAAGAAAAGTTTCGGTTTGGAAGTCACATTTGATGCATCTGGAAGACACTGATGTATAGATTTCCACTAAAAAGTGGCAAGCTAGAACATGGGAGAGACAGCTGAGCAGAAAATAGGACTTTGAGTTACTCATTAGACTTTGGTAGTTGAAGGTGTGTAGGAAGTTGAGATATCTCAGAGACTAGGATAAGAATGAGACAAATCTGCACATTGTGCACATGTACCCTAAAACCCTAAAGTCTAATAAAAAAAAAAAAAAAAGAAAAAAAAAAAAAAGAATGAGACTAGGGGAGGCTAGAAAGTATTGAAAAGTGTTTAAAAATGTAGTATTAAGAACTCCAGGCCAGGCGCCGCCAGTGTCTCACGCCTGTAATCCCAGCACTTTGGGAGGCCGAGGCGGGTGGATCACAAGGTCAGGAGATTGAGACCATTCTGGCTAACACGGTGAAACCATGTCTCTACTAAAAATACAAAAAATTAGCCGGGCGTGGTGGCGGGCGCCTGTAGTTCCAGCTACTCGGGAGGCTGAGGCAGGAGAATGGCGTGAACCTGGGAGGTGGAGCTTGCAGTGAGCTGAGATTGCGCCACTGCACTCCAGCCTGGGAGACAGCGAGACTCCATCTCAAAAAAAAAAAACAAAAAACAAAAAAAGAACTCCAGATCTTACCAAATGGTAAAATTTCTTAAGAAATAGTAGGTTTTATTAAAATAAACTCGTCAATATAAAAAGAAGAGAGTAATGCATGAGTGTGGTAGCCAAGTATATTTCAACCCTTAAAACCTTTGTATCTATTGAAAAGACCATCCAAAGTGTTATATGTGACCCATGATTTGACTTGTTTCAAGATCTTTAAAAAAAATCATTGAAAAGTCTTCCTATTGTGTATGTTTATTTCTAAGCAAAAACAATTTAACATGCAGAATAGTTTCCTTCAGATTTTTGGTAAATATATATTTGAGTAAGGATCTCACTCTGTCCCTCAGGGTGCTGGAGTGCAGTGGTGCCTTCATGGCTCACTGTAGCCTCAACCTCCTGGGCTCAAGCAATCCTCCCACCTCAGCCTCCAGAGTAGCTGGGACTACAGGCTCATGCCACCAAACCTGGCTATTTTTTTTTTTTTTTTACTTTTTTGTAAAGATGGGGTCTTGCTAAATTGCCCAGGCTGGTCTTGAACTTCTGGCCTCAAGTGATCCTCTTGCCTCAGTCTTCCAAATTGTCAGGATTATAGGCAAGAGCCACCTCACCCAGCCATGTTAAATATATTTGCTCTGATTTTTTTCAATTTTAAGTCTGCCAAACAAAGCATAGTTTTTTCTTTTTTTAATTAATTAATTAATTTTTTATTATACTTTAAGTTCTAGGGTACTATGCACAACGTGCAGGTTTGTTACATATGTATCCATGTGCCATGTTGGTGTGCTCACCCATTAACTCGTCATTTATGGACTAAGAAAAAACTATGCTTCATCCTACATGGATGTAGGGACATGGATGAAGCATAGTTTTTTCTTAGTCCATTTTCACATTGTTGTAAAGAACTACCTTTATGTTTATGAAGGTAATCTATGTAGAATAAAAGCTTAATTGACTCACAGTTCTGATGGCTGCGGAGGCCTCAGGAAACTTACAATCATGGTAGAAGGTGAAGGGGAAGCAAGGACTTTCTTCACGTGACAGCAGGAGGGAGAAGAGTGAAGAGTAAAGCAGAAGAGCCTCTTATAAAACCATCAGATCTCATAAGAACTCACTCACTATCACAAGAACAGCAAGAGAGAAACCACCAACATGATCTAATCACCTCCCACCAGGTCCCTCCCTTGACATGTGGGGATTATAATTTGCGATGCGATTTGGGTGGGCACACAGAGCCAAATAATATGAGTTTTTAAATACAAAAGATCACATTAAAATGGGAGGGTTAGCTTAGTTTATTCTATTATAGTTCCTTCTTTATTAAAATAAATTATTAAATAATCCTTATAATCAATTTGTAGAAGCCTAGTTTATAAGTGCAAGACTAAAAAAAAATCCCATGGTTTAAAGAAAGAAATAATTCAGTCATATAGTTTTGGGAATGAACCTTGGTCAGAAAACTGACCCTATGAGATACACTTTAACACAAATCTACATGCCTGAAGACAATTTATTTGTTTATAATAAACATTCCTAGCAATAACCCAGCTAAAAATCGTTGAGGGACAAGCTACTTTTGAACATACTAAAGCTCTCTTTACAGCTTGAGAATGGAGTCAACTTAATTTGTAGGCAATTAAAATCTGTAAACCTGTGTATTTTAATCTTTCCTTAAAGCAGGTGGAAATGAAAGTATGCACATATAATGTTGAGCAGCTTTGAAGAAATGGACATATAGAGTGGAAAATTAAGAGAGGCCAAGAATTAAAGTAACTATGTGCCTGGTAAGACAATTATTATTTACATTATTATTAAATATCTTGAAGAAACAGTATATTGTTTTGTGTAATTTTCATTGTCTTGTATATTTTTCTCTGTCAATTGTGTTTTATTCTGTCTTCTAGGAATTTGTATGGGGTTGGGTTATAATTAATTTTCTGATTCTCTCCTCAGGAACTTTCTCCATTAATTTAAATGCTTAATATTTTGTCAACATGGAACAATAGTTGCTCATCAAATGTAAATTTACTCACTCTTTTCCTTCCTGTTTAATTATGCAAATAATTAAAAGATATTAAAGACAACAGACGAAGCAAGGCTGAAAGTTTAAGTCATGAAATTTTGATTCCTTGTTGTAATAAAAAGGATAAACTACTAAAAGATAAGCTGAATGAAAGGAAGAACACTATGCCTCTGAGAAAGCATTGTGAGCTTTGACGTGAACCTGAGGGACAAAATGTATCTGGCACTCTCCAATCCCAGAGAGCTACTTTCCACCTATGATTAAGACTCTCAGAGACAGACCATATTTATATTCCTAATTAATGCCTTTTATGTTTTCCTCCTCGGCTGTCAGTACAGCAAAACTTTGGGAACTCCTCTGCTTCTCGTCAGAAATGACAAAGGAAGTCAAATTTGGCATGCTCTGAAAGTAACACAAAGATTAACTTCATGGGGAACACGTTGCCAACCAAGTCAGAAGCTTTAAGGGAAACTTCGTCCTGACACTGACTACCAATGCTTTCCATTGTTCATATCTCACGGAACACAGAATCTACACTGCTGGTCTAAACAAGGAGCAGATAAGGGGGAAACCCAGCAGCCTAATAAGACATCCATCTCACAAACCAGGGGATATATTCAGTGTGCGTAGTCTTATATAACTTATTAACACATGTGCTGTCTTTTGTCTACCCAGAAAGGAATTATCAAAGAGAGTATATATTCCATGCTTAGTGAGTATAAATACATTATTAACTTGAAGTTTAAATGATATTGTTTAAATATAGCATGGTTTAGTGGATCATTTAGTTACTAAGTGCTCAATAACAATGGAACATTTTTCCTGTGCTACACATTATTTGAATAACTATGCCATTGTGGAATAGTTCTTGAACATAAGGAGCTTTATACCAAGGCACTCAAAGATGCAAAAGGAGTTATGCTATGAAGATTTCAATAATGACTTTAAATTATAGTAGGTTTGTACAGTCCTAATGCATTATGAACAGAAGACCTAAACTGCATTCTACCTTGTAAATAGAGCAATTACTTTCAGTCCCCTAAGGTTCTTGGTACGTAAGCCTATTTTGAATGCATATAATACAGTGTGGCAGTCCAGAAATTACATAAATGCCTAATTCCACTATGGTGTATGAGGGAGTGGGTGGACAGAGAAGATTAGTTTTAAATCCTTAATGTTATACATTTAAAATGACTACTTATCACCACTGATCTAAATAGACAGTGACTCCTTGAATATACACTGAATCTCAGTAAAGGGTTTCTTTTCGCTATCTTATGAATAATCACAAGATACAGTTAGATACTTCTGTCTCTGATTTAATAGATTGGATATATTTACATACACTAATTTTATGCTATTAGAAATGTGATTATCACTTGTCCAAAATTTACAAACTTCAGATAGTAAGGCACTAGAATGTAGTTTTTATTTATATCTAGTAAGCATCAAAGTTGTAACTTTGATTCTTATCCAAAGTATTTCTTTTTACAAAATTGTAACTAAAGCAAAACAATAAAAATAATGAGAATGTGATGACAAAGGTATGATAAAGGAGAGTAAAGAGGAAAGGACAGGAAAATACTCAATTTCTTCTAATCTGAACTATTAGAGGAAATTTGTGGATGAAAAAGTACAAGAAAAACATAGTCTACTTTTCATAATAACTGAAAAACCTTCACTCCTATCCCTGAAACAATTTATTTCATTTTCTTTGTCTTTGTACCCCCTCTAACTCATTAGATTTGTCAAGGGTTCCAAAACTGAGACAGTGTGATGTAATAGTGGTAATTGCTGTGAGGGATCAAAAACAGTCGTGAGTGGTCTGGCTCCTCCTTTGTGTGCACAGTTACAAATAAGTTATATTTTTTGTGTAATTGAATTTTCCCTAAATATTAGTTATGAACTGACTCAGATGTGTTAAGTTACTTAGTAAAGGGTTTGACCTCACATGAAAGCTCAAAAACCATTAGTTTCATTAATTCTCAAAAGGCAGTTTAAAGATCATTGAATTGAATTACCTAATTTTTACAAAGCAAATGAGAACTGGGTATTAAGTTGTGTTTTTTTTCTCTCAAATTCTGCACAAGATGTATTTCAATCAATTTTTTTTAATTAAGCTTTGTGTTATACAAAAGAGTGCATCTTTTAATAACTAATTAAGTGATTTATGCATACCAAGTCTATAATTAAATTGAATTAACATCTTTACATTCTACAAGATAAAACTATTCACCCAATGGTGCGAAATATTTTATGCAGGCTTCTAAAATGAATTTTAATAAGAAAAATTTAAAATGTGCATGATATAATAATTTAGGCATATTTATAAATATTCTTACTTTTATTTGATGGAAACAAGTTATAAGTACAGCTGTCAGTTTAAAGAACTTACTGTTTGCACTTTTCTGTATTTGTATCAAGATGGTATCTAGGCCCATGAAAATACCAGTGATTGACATTCTTCATCATTTAAATTAAAATTATCTCTATTAAATATCAAAAAAAGATTAAAATCAGGTGTTTGTCAAGTTCAATTTTATGAACTTTTATAAATTTCATTAAATTTCTTTAAACACATCTAGAGATCACACACTTAGTGATTATATATAATTGCATTTTACTTAATAGTAGCCTTTTCCTAAGAAACTTGGGAAATGGATTCTAAAACTTCACCACAGTGATTAAAAATATATGTAGAAGCTGGGCGTGGTGGCTCACGCCTGTAATCCCAGCACTTTGGGAGGTCCAGGAAGGCTGATCACGAGGTCTAGAGATTGAGACCATCCTGGCCGACATGGTGAAACCCCATCTCTACTAAAAATATAAAAATTAGCTGGGTATGGTGGCCTGCACCTGTAGTCCCAGGTACTCGGAAGTCTGAGGCAGGAGAATCGCTTGAACCCAGGAGTGAGCTGAGACCATGCCACTGCACTCCAGCCTGGCGACAGAGCAAGACTCTGTCTCAAAAACAACAACAACAAAAATATATATATATGCAGAAATGTTAAAATGTATTAATAATCACAAATATAATATGTTGGAATCTTAATTGTTGATTTAAGCTTAGGGTTTCTGGTTAGAATCCTAACTGACGGAATGTGTGATTCAAATTGTATAAAATAGTCTTAACTGAAGTTTTTGTGTGGCCTGTCCTGAATTTCCTACCTGAATTTGTTTTTAATTTTCAAAGATTTTAGTGAAGCCTTTAAAACCTTACAAAGCAAGAGTCTGAAAAAGTTTATCACTGCTTTTTATTTAACTCATGAAATTTTCTAAGCCTGGAATTATTTCCACTTTATTAATGATTGTGATGAAGGCAGAAGAAATGTTTTTATCTACCTTGTCTTACTTGCTCACTATAAGGTGCCTTACATTCAGACTGAAATCAGTGGAGACCTTACTTAAATTTGTGGTCATGAGTAAATAAGTAAATATCATTGATAGAGACAGGAGATAGCCAAGGTTTCCTAGCAAAACTCTGCCTTTAAGCCTAAAACAGCCTGAAGCCTGAAAAACTTGACTGCTGGTCCTAGATGAAGCCCGCCCTTTGCCAGCTGATTGTCTCTGAATAATGCATACTGGGAGGATGGGAGGGAGACTCAGGAAGTTTGTGCCATTTGCGGGGGCGAGGAGCCGGGCCTCTTCGTTTCCTGGATAGTGACCTGGGATTCAATCCGTCAGGTGGGAGACCTACTAGCAGAACTCATTCTAGCTTTGCTGAGAGTTCCTCTTTCCTTTTCTCTTTTTTACCCAATAAACCCTACCCAAGTCACCCTACAATGCATCCATTTGCCTAAATTTTCCTGGTCGTGTGACAAGAACCCGTTTTTCTGCACGACATTTTTGGTGCCCAACGTGAGGCCTTAGAAAGGGTGCGTGAAATGTGGACCCAAAACCTCTCACTCTCATTTTTGAGCCTTTGGTCGTATGGCATTTTTCTTCTTTTTGGAGGGGAGAGCAATGGCATCTATCTTTTCTTTTAAAATATGGGAGGTGGTCAACACCCACCCCAATGGCCACAGGCCTGTGTGCGGGACAGCTGAGAGAGCGGCAACTCCCTGCCCCACTTCCTTCCTGGTGGGGGCACATGACTGTGTCTGCTGCCTGTGTGTATGGTGTCCAGCAGCCATGCACGGCAGCCACTGCCCAGGCCCCAAGGCAGCCTCAGGAGCCCAGGCCCTGTGCAATGGCTGGCCAGACTTTCACTTGGTCTGAGCCAGGGGGAACGGAATCCATTTGTATAAGAATAAGACCTTCTTCCCCTAGGCATCTTTCCAATCTTGCATTGTAACTTTTTTTTTCCTTCTCTCTACCCTGTCAGCAGTTAACTCTTAAGCAAGAGCTTTTTTTTTTTTTTTTCCTTTTAGAAGATGTTTTACTAGGCCAGGAATGATAAGGATCACTGATCATATTCTCTGTAAAGTTTTAATTAAGGAAAAGGATTTGTGAGGCTGCTCTTCAGCTATAGCCAATCTGGTGTGCTTCGTATGACCTTCTATATTGTCAGCAGCAAACTGCTGCAGGCCTCTAGCTTCTGTTATGCCCTTGGAGCATGACCTGTAGCCAGGTGGCAATGTTTTATTCCAGCCTTCACCATTTTACAATGGCACCTGGGTTCAATCCTGACTTAGAGAATGAATACTTTGGAGGTGATGTCTGTGTGACTTGTGCCATTTGCTGATTTTCTTCCCCTCCGTGAACAACTTCTAGCTTTTTCTTAAATCTTCCTTTCTCTGGGTTACTTTTAAAGCTTCTAAATTTTGTAAGAACTGCTTACCCCCTTAGAAAATACCGCATACACTTGTAGTTAAATCATAACCTTGATTGAGGCTTGTTGGTTTCACTTGTGAGGTTACTTTTTGCCCAGACCAGCTCAGTTGCGGAGACCCTAACCCAGCAGCGCTAGAGGAATTAAAGACACACACGCAGAAATATAGAGGTGTAAAGTGGGAAATCGGGTCTCACAGCCTTCAGAGCTGAGAGCCCCGAACAGAGATTTACCCACATATTTATTAACAGTAAGCCAGTCATTAGCATTGTTTCTATAGATGTTAAATTAACTAGAAGTATCCCTTAAGGGAAACGAAGGGATGGGCCGAATTAATTGCAGCGGGAACAGGCCCTTAAGACAGATCGCTAATACTTTCGTTTGTGGCTTAAGAATGCCTTTAAGTGGTTTTCTGCCCTGGGCGGGCCAGGTGTTCCTTGCCCTCATTCCCGTAAACCTACAACATTCCAGCTTGGGCGTTATGGCCATTATGGACATGTTACATTGCTGCAGAGATTTTATTTATGGCCAGTTTTGGGGCCCGTTTATAGCCAGATTTTGGGGGGCTTGCTCCCAACACTTTTAGTAAGGTTTGAAAGCCAGAAATATTGGCCACTGGGTGTGGCTAAAATCGGGTAATAGCAAATTTAAAAGGATTTTCTTAAAGAGTGCTCAGCTTAACTAAAAGTGGATATCCAAGTTATAGGTATATTTCAAAGGCCTTTATGTTTTTCTCTTCTGAGATCTTGTTTTCCTGGAAAAGTTTTTTTTCTCAGTCAACTGAATTCTTTTTCTCCGTTTTGTCTTGCCCATTCTTAATGCATACATGAGAGGCCAATAATCAAATTAAGAAATTGGCAAATGAAAAGTCTTATGACTGCTGTGTTTTCTTCTGCCTGTCTGTGTAGTTATCTATGTGTTGTGTGTGATGGCTATAAAAAAGATCCCTAGGCCGGATGTGGTGGCTCACATCTGTAATCCCAGCATTTTGGGAGGCCGAGGCTGGTGGATCACCTGAGGTCAGGAGTTCAAGACCACCCTGGCCAACATGGCAAAACCCTGTCTCTACTAAAAATATAAAAATTAGCTGGGCATGGTGGTGAGCACCTGTAATCCCAGCTACTCAGGAGGCTGAGGTAGGCGATTCACTTGAACTCGGGAGGCGGAGGTTGCAGTGAGCTCAGATCATTCCACTGCACTCCAGCCTGGATGACAGAGTGAGACTCTGCCTCAAAAAAAAAAAAAAAAAAAAAAAAAAACCTTCCAATTAATTGGCCTAAAGAAAAATAACTGCTTGAATCAAATGTTTTTTAAAGAGAAGATAAAAGCTGTGGTACCTTTTAGTTCATGTGACTTTAAGCTTTGAGAAATAAAAGCAGACTTAAAGATTATTGGTAAAATGCAGATGTCATCAAAATGTAAATTTTTGCCTAGGGTTAAATGATTGTTTTCAATTTAATAAGATAAAGCTGAAGGTCTAAATAAATAATGGAAGTTTTGTAAAAATTAATCTTGCAAAAATTCCATGTGTGAACATGTTAACTAAATTCAAAAGGGTGTTACATGGTTTTTCTCTCAATTGAGCATTGAAATAAAAGCACAACAAGGTACTCTTAAGGCACTAATCTGCTCTTTAGCAAAATTCATAAATGGTTATAAAAGGATTTTGCTTTTTAAAATTTCTGAGTCATCATTTTGGCAAAATAAATAACTTATGGTAATCTGGAATTCTATTACATAACATCAAGTGTTACAGACCTCTAACATTTGACAGCCTTCCCAGTATCAAACTTAAGTTTCAAAACTGCCTTCCTGACGCCTGGCTTTTGGATGCTACAGAAGGCTCCTAGAGTATCCAAAAGAGAGCTAAACAAGATGATTTGACATGTTAGGATACATGAGATTGCTAAAATGGGGTTCAATCTTCTTTAGGTTATATTTTGGTAAATAATACTAATATATGTTCCAAAATAGTATGGAATTCCTAAAATTCTAATGTCTAAAGTATATGCTATTCTCATAATTAAGGTTATTATGTTAAGTTATTAAGTTATTGTAAACCACAGAAATAACCAAACATTTCTGCAATTGTATTTTTAACTGTAACTACTCTGAACCTTTTGTTCATCACAGGCAATTGTCTTGTTTTGATCTTTTTCAAAATATGGTTTATAATCAGCTACAGAACTCTGACAGGTGCTCTCAAATACAGGTTTCTGATAACTTTGGAGATTGTGACATTGGAATAAAGAAAAATGTACAGGACTTATGAAGAGCTTAAATATTCCCAAATATCAAGCAAAACGTGAGTTAACTAAATGGACTAAACTCATAGAAAACTGAAGCATCTTTTTGACTCTTGCTTGAAATATTGCTGATCCTTGTTTTGTTTTTCAGAGTCAAGGAAACTTATTTTGAATTATTTATGGCCTTTAATAATTTAGTAACATATACTCCTGTGAACAAAATTTAGAGCATATTTCTCTCTCTCTCTGCCTGGCTTCCCCAGAATTTGGAAGCTAGCTGTGAGTATTCTTAACTGATGGCAATATAGTTGTTTGTATCAGTGCAATAAGAATCCATTTACTTTTGCAACAGAATGCAATTAGAGAAGCTGGTTGTTTTACCAAGGTTTTGACTGGAAGGGTTTGCTTCCCTTTAAGGAGTCAAACTTGACTTGCAGAGCTGATAAAAGCCCCTTGGGAAAACTGGCCTCATACCCTTGCATGGGTAGTCCCTAAACAGGGTTCCTGACCAGTGTAAGTCCCCAGGAGCTTCAAGTTTATCTTGGTACCTTAAGAGAAGAAGATTACCCAACTCACAGGTATTTGGGGGTACTTCCTTGTGGAACAGAGTTCCATCAAAGTCAATCCAAAAGATCTAGGTAGAAATTATTATTCTTGCTGTGCTTTATGCAAATAACCAGGCAAAGTATGAGAATAAAGTCTATTTTGCAAACAACTCAGTCTTATTATCATGTGTTTTTTAACAAAAATGAGGACTGGAGTGAGAGAAATTATGTTTCAAAACTTATGCATTCATCATTAAATTCTAGACTCATTTGTTGTTTTCAAGTTTTTGCCTAGATTTTAGACTAACCCTGCTTTTTCCTTTGAACCAACCAGCAATCTCCAGCTGCAGCTCAGAAAGAACAAGAGGGATGGCTGATGTAAAAATATGGATTGATATTCTAATTCTGAGCAATTATTCTGCAAATCCTGCCAGGTGATGGGAATAAATAGAGTGCCCATCACCTGGAGGTCTCCTTTTTGAGAAAGTAAAACCAAGGAAGCTAATCAAAGCCAAGCCCTATACACCCAAATCTTAGCAAGCATAACTATAGCCACCAGTTATCTGGGCATGTCACAAGACCTCCTTTTCTCTCCCTTGTTGGAGGAGGACTCAATTCCACAGCTTCATCTTAGCATTCGGTTTATGATAAGGAGTCCATGCAACCTGCCCGAGACAAATTTTTGTCCCAAACTCAATTCCAAGCTTCAAGTCACAGTGATAGGAAAGATAACTAGATCTGAGTGATCCAGAGGCTGATGAAAACTAAAGTTAAAAGGCACAGCACAAACGAGCATGACTGATTCCAGCTAGGCTTTCTGTTTCATGGATAAAGACTTCATTAGTGTCCATAGCATAAATGGGGTCTAGAGGAGCAGGGGAGATGGGGTCTACAGTCTAGGGAAGCAGGGGGTTGTCTACTGACAGCAGGAGAGATGGGGCATACGAGGGTAAGAATGGATACTGTCACTCTCTAGGCTCCCTTTTTAACATGCGTGAAAGCTGCTTTGATACCCATGGGTGGCATCCTATTGTGGTCGCTGGGACTCAGGGATACAAGGATGGAAGAAAAAAAGAGGAACACCTCACTTTCCCTTTTTCACATACCTCAGTATTTGCTAGGAAGAGAAAGGAACCAGGGATGCCTGCTCCCCACTTTCTAGATGAGTAGCCAGTCATCTTCTGTCTATATCCCTTTTGGGTCATCCTAAACCCCTGGGACTCCTTTAAAAAAGTGCCTTCCTTTGTTCCTTTTCCTCCTCTGTCCCCTTGTATTAGTTTGTTTTCACACTGCTGATAAAGACAACCCAAGACTGGGCAATTTAAAAAAGAAAGAGTTTTAATGGACTCACAGTTCCCCGTGTCTGGGGAGGCCTCACAATCATGGCAGAAGGTGAAAGGCTCATCTCACATGGCAGCAGAAGGAGAAGAGAATTGTGCAGGGAAACACCCCATTATAAAACCATCAGATGTCATGAGACTTATTCACTATCACGAGAATAACAGGGAAAAGACCAGCCCCCATGATTCAATTGCCTCCCACTAAGTCCCTCCCACAACATGTAGGAATTGTGGCAGTTACAACTCAAGATGAGATTTGGGTGGGGCATAGCCAAACCATATCACCCCTCTTCACAGATAAGTAATTGTGCCTCCATACTATGAGACACTCACCTCGGATGCATCCTTCAAACTGGGAAAAGTTAATTTCCCAAACCTTAAACTGGTGGCTTAGGATTGGGCTTGGGGTAAGGGAACCCAAAAGCCTGGCATGTTGGCAAAAGGGTAAAAGGTTGATTTTGCCAGCCAGGCATTTGGCCTTCCTCTCACCGTGCAAACAGAAAAAGGGCTTGGTGTTTTCGATGGTGGCCCCTTTTCCAGCAAACCCTTAGATAGGCCTCTGAGGTAGATCTGACTGCTGTTTTCCCAAAACAGTGCCCCTTATCAGCAGGAAGCAGTTAAAATCGATCTTCATCCTTATCCTTACCTTTGTTCTAAAGGCAGTTAGAGGTACTTCTTCAGAGCAAGGAGCGATAGAGACAGGAGACAGCTAAGGGTCCCCAGCAAAACCCTGCCTTCAAGCCTAAAACAGACCGAAGGGTGAAAAACCGGACTGCTGGTCACAGACGAAGCTGGCCCTTTCCCCGCTGAAATAATGCCTACCTGTGCACTGAGAGGACTGGGAGTTTGTGCCCTTTGCAGTGGGGAGGAGCCTGGCCTCTTCAGTTCCTCAGTGGTGACCTGGGATGCAATCTGTGAAGCAGGAGACCTGCTAGCAGGACTCTCTCTTGCTTTGCTGAGAATTCGTTTTTCCTTTTCTCTTTTTTACTCTATAAACCCTTCCCTAGTCACCCTAACAGTACATCATGTGCCTAAATTTTCCTGGTCGTGTGATAGGAACCTGGCTTTTTCTACAAAATTATGAACTAGTACAAATTCAATAACATAATATTTTATAATATAGTCAATGAAGCATATAAAGTGTTTAAAGGGAACTTTGAGACTATGAAGGTGGAGTGCCTGAAGTCAAGGTTCTAAGGGTTTAGATACTGCTGTTGATGATGCTTGAAACCAGATATTATGCTAGAGCATTTGAGGAAAGAATGGTATTGAAGTTTTGCCATGCAGGATGTAACGCAACATCTTTCAAAAAATCTTTGAGCAATCTATAGTCACCTCTCCCACACTCTCTCAAAAATGTCTTCTAAAACTAATCATTCTCTCTAAGGTATTTCAATATACACTGAAACTACCTGTAGCTGCATAAGCCTTTCATTATTAGGCACTATTTTAGAATATCCTTCTTTGTCTTTGCCACCTTGAAATTGTGATTCATTGATTATTTCTCAGCACTCTGGAAACTAAATAGAACAAGGCAAATTATTCTGTGTCTGTATTTTCAGACTACCAACTTTCAACCTCCTTCAACATATTTCAAATTTTAGTTTTCTGAGTCCCTGGATCATTCTGGGTTACCTACTTTGGAAAAGAGTTTCATGTCAACCTTTCGTTTAAAATATGCTACCCCAAAGGATACACAGGCATGACCTGATCTTACCAGAGTGCAGTCATTACTTTGTTCTGGAAAACATTTGGTTACGTGCAACAAATGTTATTACCGTCTGAAAAGTGGTAAGTTCTGTGTGAGGCATTGAAGGAAGGAAAATAAGAGTTTGTAAATTACAAATTATTTTTAAAAAGCAGATTGATACAAATGATAGGCACAAATAACATGCATTAATCAAAACGGAGAGAGCTAGCTTTTGTGTTTGGCCTTGATAAATATTTTAAAATAGAGAAGCGAAAAAATATATTTTAGCTGAGGTACTACCAAATGGAATGGAAATATAATGAAAAGGCCCAACCTATTCTGGGACTGGGGAATGGTGGTGTTAACTTAGGATGGCTGGTGATATATGGAAGACAATGAGGCTATAAAAGTAAGTGGAGTCAAAATATGAAGAGCCCAGATTGCCATAATGAAAAGAGTATTGTGTTTAAACAGTGGGAGGCAGATTTTTTTTTCTAATAGTCTTGAGTTGTGACAGGCTTTCTTCAATTGCTGAATTCATCAGACTTAATTTCCATCTACATCTATCATAAGATGCCTGTGTGTGTTTGTACTTTTCTCAAACTGTACTTTTTTTTTTTTTTTGAGACGGAGTCTCACTCTGTCGCCCAGGCTGGAGTGCAGTGGCCCGATCTCAGCTCACTGCAACCTCCAAGTGGGAGGCAGATGTTTAAGAAGCATAGTTCTGGTTTTAGCCAGTGCGATACACAACTCCCTGGCATTGAATTTACTGTTAACACAACTTATAAGTAAATAGTGTTTTCCAATTCCTTATTTGCATGGTTTCATATAGCACCTAGATCAGGAGAGCAACACAATCCTGATGGGCTTCATCTTTATAAGGAAGCCCATTGTTACAATCCGGCAGGAACTGTGAGTATCCTAACACTGACATTCTAGCTCTCCTCCTCATATTTGAGCCAGACATGAATTTGGTAAGCAACTGTTCTAATAATGTACATAACTTTTATCATATTTCTTCTAAATTAAAAATAAAAACAGCGGGCACCTGTAGTAGTTTCAGCTACTCGGGGAGGCTGAGGCAGGAGAATGGCGTGAACCCTGGAGGCGGAGCTTGCAGTGAGCCGAGATCGCGCCACTGCACTCCAGCCTGGGCGATAGAGCGAGACTCCGTCTCATAAAAATAAAAACCAATAGCATTATGTTTCTTTGTAGGTCATATACCAGAAGAACTACTGCTGCACCCGGCAGAAGGAAACAGTGACATGGGACTGCAGCCAGTTCCTGCTCCTGACTAAATGTATGGGCGTGGGCAAGCTGTTTGATCTCTGGGAACCTCCCAGTCTTCATTTCTAAAATGGGTGGGAATAATGACACCAAACTGATAGGATTACTTTGAGAATTACAAACAATAATATATATTTTCTTAGCTGATAGTGGCATAATAGCTCTTATGATTTATGTATTGTTATGTCTATTACTAATATTAGTAATAATTTTATTTTCTTATAAAAGATTTTTATAGAATAGTGTTAGCTTATAGGGAAAGGTGCAACAGTTGAAATATTACTTTTATTTTAAATAATGTATTCAATCCTCTCAACACATTATTGGAACGGTAGGATATTAACTATCATTTATCCAAGAAGGAAATTTTTGTTAGTCAATGTGTCAATCTTGATTTGGAGTCTTAAGATTCCAAACCATACTGTCTCTTAAGAGAGGCCACTAACTGCTGAGAATTTACTTCTCTTGGGGACTTGTTTTATTTGAAATAAAACCATCACCATATTTGCGTGCTGCAGACTTACCACAGTATTTTCCTTTTAGGATCCCTTCTCAGTTGATTAGTTACTTAGAGGTCATAGGAATATTACTCACCCCTAGAAGGGGAAGCCCATACCTATTAGATGTATTCAACATCTTCACTATTCTTTAGAAAATTCTTAAGGTTCTTTTAATAAAAAAAATCGAATGCAAAATTGATGAAAGTGAAATTTGTTTGGTTTTCTAGAGATATGAATTATTTGCCAACTTTTAAAGGTCAAAGATGTTTATTTTTTTGTTTTCTATTTCTTCCAAAAATGATAATGTTCTATACAGGTAAAGGAAGAATGAGGCATATTTAGAAATGTCTCTATATATTATTGATTATATATATATCAGATTGCCTTTGTAATGGATCAGTTAAGTTCTGTTAGAGTCACAAGTTTAAAAAAATGCAATTGTGTTCAATATTAAAATTAATCCTGCATTGATACCAAGCAGGAAATCAAAACTAGCTACTAGTAGTGATATAGGCTTTTTATTTCATCACTTTTCCAGGGTGCCCTTATGTCTAGTGATTCTAAATATGAGAGATTAAATAAAAATGAGCCATATTCTCTCATTTGGGGATAATGTTCTTGCTATATCTTTAGTCAGTACTTCAAACATTTACCAATAATTTGACAAAAGTAAAATATAAGATTTCTCCTTCAATCTTTCCTGCACATACCCATCAATCTAATCTTCCAGAGACCCCCCTCCTTTGTTAAGAGTTGCTTTCCCACTCTATTCAAAAACATTCAGTGACTACATATTTCCCAGAAAATAAACGTGAAATGCCTTAGTCTCACAAACAAGGCTTTGACTATCAGCATAAAAACTGCTTTCTATTTTTATTTCCAACCATGAACCATACCTTTTGGGCACACTGAATGTGGCTTCATTTTCCGAAAGTACTTTTTACTTTCGTATATCTGCTCTTTTGTTTGTGTCATTTCTTCTAGGGGAAATGGAGTCCCTCCTTTTCCTCTTTCAGTTAATATCCTACCTTGACCTTGCTTGGAATGCTACTATGGATCTTGAAGCGTGTGGTGATGTTTGAAAAGTTGGGAAGTACATCACTTGGAGAAATTCTGAGTTATTGAGTTATTGTATTTCAGATTAGCAACAAATATGCATTTTCTAGCTTGCCAACAAGATAATTCAGTCTAGGTTCTCTTGTTTTAAAAGCGACACATTTTCATCTGAAAGAAGAGCTCAATAGAAGTAAAATCTAGTGGAAAAATCATGCCTTATTCTGAGCATGATTTGTCACCATCACATCATCTGTCTCTAATATCTTGCCGGATTGATTAACAGATGAAATCTGTCACAAATTTGCTGAAATATTCCACTTTTGCTTTTGAAAAATCCAACACTGAGGAGTTCCAGCAAGAATTAACAATTCTCCTTCAAATCTGGGACAAACTTTCTTTAATCTTGCCACTCAGCATCATTACGTCTGTATTTATTAACAGCATTCTTACCAAGGGAATCATTTCATTTTCATTTTAGTTTAACTCATTAGATCATGCTTCAAAAATAAAAGTCTGTGTTAAGAATGAACCATCTAATAAACAGTGAATAGAAGGCCAGATGCCTGGAGGCTCCCTCAGTCACCAGAATGTTAAAGAAGTGTTTCATGGGGAGCATTTTTACATGTTACTCTAAATTCCACCAAGTATTGAAAGCAAAGAATTTTGTGTTTTTACTTAATGCTTTTAAGATACCGATTGATCTAAAAATAAAAGAATAAAGGTGAAAAATTAAATTGTGTCACAAGACCCCCACAGCTCAAAAATTATCAATTGGACTACAATGATGCTTCTTTAATCTTCAACGTCTGCAAATATCTATCAATACAATTGGCATATTGCTCTGTCCTACCTAAATACCACACTAATGCCACATAATTTTATTATGAAATATAATATAAAGAAGTCAATTTAGAGGACTTCTATTTATTCTTAATTATCTTGGAATAAGGTTTAGCAATACTAAATTATGATTTTAAATTTTCTTCACCTTATGAATATTCTATAGACCATCTGTTGTGTAGGATAACCAATCAGATATTTAGAGCTACAAAGTTTAACTAAATTTATAAATGATATACAGAGTGAACTAACTTTGTAATAAAAAATATATTCCAGGGACATAAATGTTCTGTTTATGTAATACATTTGCAAGTGTGATTTCTCAGGGTCAAAATATTTTCTTATGTTTTATAAATCTTCAGAAGCCACTAACAGTGTATGTTGATAAGAAAAAGCTTATATGTATTCTAGCATTGTGAATACTGAAATGAGATTAGCATTTAACTTTATCATTAAAATGATGCAAGCAGCTTGGAAATTCCTTTTTGCTTAAAACATTTCACATGTGTCAAAGCCTACTTTAAACTTTACTACTACACATTTGTTTCTATAGAGTCTAGCAAGTTCTTGCGATTTCACAATAGAACTTCAGTGGTATTAGCCTTTTGTCTTTTTTGTTTTTTTCTTATTTAATGTAATAATTGTCTTCGTAGAGCATTTTTTAAACTGTGGGCTTTTTGATAGTGTTGTTAGCAGGAGTGATATACAAAGTATCTAATAAATGGATAAGGCATGGGAACAAAGCTATTACCCTGGATTCCTTGACTGGCCTTCAAAATGCCATGGTTAATCAGAACAATTGCTGACACACACAAAAAATATGTTTAACCAGATGTGTTCTGGTTGCATATTATCCTTGCCCTGAAGCGAATGCTCTCTACTGTGATTTGGGCCCTAGAAGCACAATAACAATAAAATTATTTCCCTAATGTCTCTTAAAGAGTACAAAGTTTGTATCTTTTGGAACCCAACTATAAAGGGATCATTCGATAATTTTGTTTTGCTTTTGTTTTACTTCTGGTTCTTACTCATTCTGTCTATATTCAGGTGGGCTTTTGACTAATTTTCAGGTCTTTTCGCATTATAAGGCTATTATTTGTAGTTTAGAAGACAAGATCTTTCATCAACTTGCACCATATTTATGATTTTCCATTGTCTGGGCTATGAAGATACTATCATGTAGGATGTCATAAGATCAAGGCCTCTGACCCAGCTTTGCTACTAGCAAATGTTGTGCTCTCATGCTCTCAGATTAATTTTGGACTTCAGTTTGTTTGCAAAACCTATAATTTCAAATTACTAATCTGTAAATATTCATGTGACAAAATTCATTGGTTGAAAATAGGTTTGAAATAAAGATAGATATTTTTAGATGTTATATCCAGACTTTCAATATGAAAACAGACATCTATTTTTTGCACTATTCTAACGTCATTCATATAGGAGAATTTTTAGTCATGGGTTGGAAACTTACCGTGTTAACTTCAGACTTATACACATCAAATTCCATGCTCAGGAGATTAGTGGGCATTACATTTGTTTTACCATTTAGATATTAACTTTTAAATCCCATCAGACAGTAAAAGGTGGTTGAATAGTCAAAGACACAAGATATGGTTTGGCTTTGTGTCCCCACCTGAATCTCATCTTGAATTATAATCCCCACGTGTGGAGGGAAGGACCTGATAGGAGGTGATTGGATTACGGGGCGGTTCCCCCATGCTGTTCTCGTGAGAGTGAGTGAGTTCTCACAAGATCTGACGGTTTATGTAAGGGACTCTTCCAACTTCACTTGCTCTCGCTTGCTCCTGCCACCTTGTGAAGAATGTGCCCACTTTCTCCATGATTATAAGTTTCCTGAGACCACCCCAGCCATGCAGAACTGTGAGTCAAACCTCTGTCCTTTATAAATTACCCAGTCTTAGGGTAGTTCTTTACAGCTGTGTGAAAACGGACTAATATAACACAGTAAGCAATTAAAAAGATCTGTCATCTGTCACAATACAATCTTCACTTTATTTTTAAATTGTGATAATTTCTCATGTTTATTTGAAATGCATTTTTGTGCTATCAACAGAAGATGTTATATAAGTATTTTAATGATACTAATGTGATTTCAGAAAACAATCCTGAAGAAACAACTATTTGAAAATAATCTAGTATACTAGTTATATGAAAATAACACTGTAGATTACAAATGAGTTTTGTCTGGCCATTTAGTTGTATCTTGTTATTCCAGTAGTCTTAGAAAGGATTATTGGACAGTTCGCTACCAATTAAGGCAGTGGTTTTAAACCCAGTTTTGAAAACTTAGATTAACTTGGGAAAGTGAAAAAAAAAAAACTGATATTTGGGCTGTAAACAACAAAAAACAATTCATTTCAGAATTTTTGAAACAATTTATTCAGAATTTCTTGAAAAATTAAGTTAGAGTACCATGCATAGCTAAAATAAATGAAATGGCATTTATTCAAACTGTTGTGTGATTACACATATTATGGCAGCGATCTCCAAAGCTTACTGCACATTTGAATCACCTGAGGAATGTTTAAAAACTGAGACCTGTGTTGCCTCCCACACATTTTGATTTAATTAATGTGAGGCATGACATTGGTATTGGGCTTTTAAAATTTCTCCAGGTGATACTAATGTCAATCTGGAATCATTGCATTAAAAAATGCCTCTCATATTAATATATATTGCTGTTTTATAATTGCATATTTAAAAAGTGAAAGTTGATATAATAGCTGTTCAGAGATCATCAGAAAAAAACAGAAATATAAGATGTTCAGAATGCAGTATTCTGGCTTTATTGAACTCAAATATTGTTCCAGGTATGGTGTATAATAAAGCACTGTCTTTTCAGAAACCGATTTTTTCTATGTATAAGGCATTATTATTTTAAATAACTTGTTAGCACATTTGTGATATAAATTATGCAGAAATTTTGGAATATTGGGTGTTGTCAATGTTAAAAACAGACATAATGCCTAATTTTTATTGCCAGTTCATCTGGATTATTATTTTCACTGGCTTGATTTGCAATTTCAAGAGTAGATTCAGATTTTCTAATGTCAGTGGATGTTCCTTTTCAAAAAACGTTTTGGCTTTATTTTTTTTAACAACTCCAACTCTGTTCAGTAATGGAAAAAACAGTTTTTCGATTGTTTTCTCTGTGGGTCACTTTGATGAGTAGGTAGTCCAATGCCTTGCTGTATATTTTTGGGATGTTTTTGGAAGGTTCTTCATATATTCAGAGGTTTTGCTTTGATTTGTTTTGTTTAAATCTATATTGAGCATGAGAAAGAATGGAGTGACTCAGGTAACATACTCTTTTCATAGTGAAAATAGATTTCTATTCTTAACACTAAAGCTAACTTTCCAGTGAGGGAGCATGGCAGATACAATTGAAAAAGCTGCAATCACTAGACAATTATTGTATTATGCAGGTGGTATATTGTATTTACTACCTGTGTAATTACATTAGCAAAGGAGGGGCTTTGATGTCATTGGCAATGTGGCTCAGAATACATAGCAATAAAGTGCAGATATGTTGCCAGCATAACAGGTACTTACGAGGACCTGTATCTTTAGTACTATCAATATTTTCAAAATAAGAACTTCTCCTAATATTTGGTAAAACTCTAAATGTTATTCCCAATGTCTTATAATACTTTAATGATTTGCATTCGGTTTAGTTTCTAGATGAGAAAGCAAATTGGTACTTATAAATTTGTAAGCCCTGAGAAAATAAACAGCCTCAACAACAGCATGACACCCTGTCACTTACTGTTTCCTGCTACTAATCCAATAATGGCTGGTTGTTGGATCCTGATGGAAAGCTTGCATATACTGTAGCTGAGATCTTAAAAATAGAAATGTCTTTGTCCAATGCCTTAGTAGACAGAAGCTAGAAAAAAAAAGATATTTGGGAAAAAAGTCTTCTAGTGGAACCTGAGGCAAAGCTAATAGACAAATCCATTATATCAATGTAACAAAGGGGAATCAGCTGGTCTGTGTAAAAGTATTTTTGGAACATGAGTGGGGCAATACTCTTGTAGCTTTGTGGAGGCCAGCTGTTAGAGTCAAAAGCTCTCAAGGGTAATTATAGCACCTGACTGAAAACAGCCTGTATGTCTTGCACCTGAGAGTAGAGTCACCTCAACACGACTTGCTACTCACCCTTGCACCTCTGGGGAAGACATTCTTGTCCTAATGTCTCCGATTTTTCAGTCCAACTCTCTTGCCAAGAAACACAAACAGACCTGCATATTAACAGGATCCACACACACTAACATGAGTCAGCAGAAAATCTGTTCAATGAAAGCTCCTTTTAGTTCATTTCCACTGCTATGAAGTGTTGCCTTGAATGACATACAATTGTTATTTACATTTTGTTTATACATTTTGAGCTCACTTATTTTTTTTTTTTTTTTGGCTATTACAAACACTGTTGCTTAACATCCTCATATAAATTTCCTTGTATTCCTGTGGAAGAGTTTCTTTAAGGTGAATGCCTAGAAATGGAGTGGCTAGAATAGGTATTACATGTATTTCCATCTATTGTAGATATTTATAAATTGCATTTTATAGTAATTGTACTAATTTAAACTTCAACTCTCAGTTAATTTACATTGCTTTATATTCTTTCCAACATTTTATTGCCAGCCTTTTTAATGTTTTTCCTCATATTGCTGTGGTTTTAATTTAAATTTTCTTTATTGTTTTTTATTATACTTTTAGTTTTAGGGTATATGTACACAACGTGCAGGTTTGTTACATATGTATACATGTGCCATGTTGGTGTGCTGCACCCACTAACTCATCATTTAACATTAGGTATATCTCCTAATGCTATCCCTCCCCCCTCCACCCACCCCACAATAGGCCCCGGTATGTGATGTTCCCCTTCCTCTGTCCATGCGTTCTCATTGTTCAATTCCCAACTATGAGAGAGAACATGCGGTGTTTGGTATTTTGTCCTGGCAATAGTTTGCTGAGAATGATGTTTTCCAGCTTCATCCATGTCCCTATAAAGGACATGAACTCATCATTTTTTATGACTGCATAGTATTCCATAGTGTATGTGTGCCATATTTTCTTAATTCAGTCTGTCATTGTTGGACATTTGGGTTGGTTCCAACTCTTTGCTATTGTGAATAGTGCCGCAATAAACATACGTGTGCATGTGTCTTTATAGCAGCATGTTTTATTTTATTTATTTATTTATTTATTTATTTTTTATTATACTTTAGGTTTTAGGGTACATGTGCACAATGTGCAGGTTTCTTACATATGTATCCACGTGCCATGTTGGTTTGCTGCACCCATTAACTCGTCATTTAGCATTAGGTATATCTCCTAATGCTGTCCCTCACCCCTCCCCCCACCCCACAACAGTCCCTGGAATGTGATGTTCCCCTTCCTGTGTCCATGAGTTCTCATTGTTCAATTTCCACCTATGAGTGAGAACATGTGGTGTTTGGATTTTTGCCCTTGCGATAGTTTACTGAGAATGATGGTTTCCAGTTTCATCCATGTCCCCTACAAAGGACATGAACTCATCATTTTTTATGGCTGCATAGTATTCCATGGTGTATATGTGCCACATTTTCTTAATCCAGTCTATCGTTGTTGGACATTTGGGTTGGTTCCAAGTCTTTGCTGTTGTGAATAGTGCCACAATAAACAAATGTGTGCATGTGTCTTTATAGCAGCATGATTTATAGTCCTTTGGGTATATACCCAGTAATGGGATGGCTGGGTCAAATGGTATTTCTAGTTCTAGATCCCTGAGGAATCGCCACACTGACTTCCACAATGGTTGAACTAGTTTACAGTCCCACCAACAGTGTAAAAGTGTTCCTATTTCTCCACATCCTCTCCAGCACCTGTTGTTTCCTGACTTTTGAATGATGGCCATACTAGCAGTAGGGTTCAGTCACTCTCAACACAGTTTTCAGGTCTACACGCCACCCAGATGAATAAATCTGGCCGCCAGAGTTAGGAACTTAGAGACATCTACCCAGTTGGCAGACTGGGCTCCCTGTTTTGTGGCAGCTTCATTTAAAAGGACCATTCAGGCATTTGCCTATATTACACAACTTAAAGTTTATCTATCTATCTATCTATCTATCTATCTATCTATCTATCTATCTATCTATCTATCTATCTATGTATATTGCTAGTTGCCAGGTGCACTCTCTCACTCACTCACTCTCTCCTCTCACTCTCATCTCTGTCTGCCTGACTCTTCATGCATGCATTGCAAAACCTAGGACTCAACATTCCCTGCTCAGGATCTGTAAGTAAAATATTTTAAACTTGTTTTCCATGATGGTGACGTATTGAATGTGTGCCTTCCGTCAAAAGCACTAGGGTCTGCCCCAGGCCAGGTTTTCCCTCAGATGCTGGAGAACACAAAGTAAGCCTCCCAGTGCTGGAGTGATAGTCAGGTGGGCATAAACTGGACACAAGTCGGACAAGATCCATAAGGGTATCTGCCAGTATAAATGATTTTCCTGTGTGACGTACTCCCTGGTCATGGGTTGGACAACAAGTCGTTAGGTCATCTGCCAGGTAAAAACATCCAGCTCTCCTTCATTTCTCCTTGGGGCAGATTGCTAGCAGCTCTGGTATGGTATTGGAACACCAATTTATCTGGGCGGTCTGAAAACACTGTTATGTTTAGATATAAGATTGCTTTCGAGTTGATTTTTTTTTCTTTTTCTTGTTCTTTTTTTTTTTTTTTTTTTTTTTGAGACGGAGCCTTGTTCTGTCACCCAGGCTGGAGTGCAGTGGCTGGACCTTGGCTCACTGCAAGCTCCGCCTCCCGGGTTCACGCCATTCTCCTGCCTCAGCCTCCGGAGTAGCTGGAACTGCAGGCGCCCGCCACTATGCCTGGCTAATTTTTGTATTTTTTAGTACTGACGGGGTTTCACCGTGTTAGCCAGGATGGTCTCGATCTCCTGACCTTGTGATCCCCCCGCAAACAGACATATGAAACGGGGCTCAACATCACTGATCATCAGCGAAATGCAAATCAAAACCACAATGAGATGTTATCTCTCCCTAGTTAAAATGGCTTATATCCTAGAGACAAGCAATAACAAATAGCGGTGAGATGTGGAGAAAAGGGAACCCTGGTACACTGTTGTTGGGAATGTAAGTTAGTACAATCACTATGGAGAAAAGTTTGGAGATTCCTCAGAAAACTAAAAAATGAGCTACCATATGATTCAGCAATCCCACTGCTGGATATATACCCAAAAGAAAGGAAATCAGTATATTGAAGAGATATCTGCACTTCCATGTTTGCTGCAGCACTGTTTACAAAGGTAATATTTGGAAGCAACCTATGTGTCCATCAACAGATGAATGGATAAAGAAAAAGTGGCACATATAAACAGTGGAGTGCTATTCAGCCATAAAATAGAATGAAATACTGTCATTTGCAACATGAATGGAACTGGAGATTATTACATTATGTAAAATAAGCCAGGCACAGAAAGAGAAACGTAACATGTTCTCAGTTATTGTGTGTGATCTAAATTCAAAACAATTGAACTCATGGAACTAAAGAGTAGAAGGATGGTTACCAGAGGCTGGGAAGGGTAGACAGGGGCTGAGGAGGAAGGGGGAATGGTAAATGCTTAGAAAGAATGGTAAATGGTTAGAAAGAGTGGTAAATGGTAAGAAAGAATGAATAAGACCTAATATTTGATAGCACAACAGGGTGAGTATAGTCAATAATAACTTAATTGGACATTTGAAAATAACAATGTAATTAGATTAACACAAATAATAAATGCTTGAAGGGTATGGATAACCCATTCTCCATGATATGATTATTTCATACCACATGTCTGTATCAAAACATCTCATAAAGCCAATAAATATGTACACTTACGTACCCACAAAAATAAAAAATCGAAAAGTACAAAAATATAAAATGGTACCAAGTGAAAAAAATTATTGTATTAAATGTATAGATCAATTTAAGCATTATTGTCACTGTAACAAATAGTTTTTCAATGTATAACATATATTGCTTCATATATTCAATTTCTCTCTAAAAGTTATTTGTCATTTTCATTGTAGAGGATTTCCAAAAGTAATTTGTGATTTTCATTGTAGAGGATTGCATATATTTAATTAATATGAGTATTCTATTGTAAAAACACTTGGTTTTTAATTTCCTAATTGTTCGTTACTGGTACATAGAAATGCAATTGATTTTGTATATTGCCCTTGTTTCTTGCAAGCTTAGTAAGTTCACTCTTTAGTTCTAGTAGTCATTTTGTAGACACCTATTATGTATACTATCATGTCATCTGTGACCAAAGACAATTTTACTTTTCTTTCTGCTTTGTATGTCTTTTATATTCTTTTCTTGCTTTATTTGACTGACTAGGATTCTAGTACAACAGCTAACAGAAGTGATGAAGAGATAATCCATCTCATATTACTGACCTTTACCTAGAAATAATTTTGTTATTAAGCAGTCTAAGTAGCTATAAATTTTGGTTTTTGTCCTTTATTAGTTTAAGGGAGTATTTAAAATTACTACTTTGCTGGCCATCTTTACTAACATGAATGCATATTGGGTTTTTCAACTGAGGCAAATTTTCTCTTTTATATGATATTAATATGGTAAAATACATGATTTGACTTTTTGATGTTAATCCAAATGTTCATTCCTAGGATAAAACACCTTTAGTAATGAGATAGCATTCTTTTTATATACAACTAAAGTTTATTTTCAAATGGTATATTAAGATATGTGGACCTATATTAACGGGAGAAATTTGTGTTTAATATTGTTTGAAACAATTGTCTGGTTTAGCGTCAGATAATACCAGCCTCATAAAATAAGTTGGAATGTATTCCTTTCCCCTCTGCTTTCTGAAAGAGCTGTTTAGCATTATTTATTTATTGAAAGTAAAAAAAAAAAAAAATCACCACATATCACAACAGGGCCTAAATTTCTGTTGAAAGGATTTTAATTACACATTCAATTTATTTAATAAATATAGGGATATTTAGGTTTTCTATTCCTTTGAATACTGCTTTTGATAATGCATGCTTTTAAAGGATTTACCTACTTTAACATGTCAAATTAATTGGAATAAATTTATTTCTGGTATTCATTTATTATCTTTTTCAGTGTGAGCTCTGTAGTGATGTATTCTTTTATTATTGACATTTAAATTGTGACTTTTCTTTTTTCTTCTTGATTAGCTAAGAGGTTTTTCCAATTTTATAAATCTTTTAAAACTCATATTTTGGTTTCACTGAATTTTCTCTACAGTTTTGTTTTCTATTTCACTGATTTCTTCTTTTATCATTTTTAAAAATTTATTTGCCTTTAAATGTAACTTATCTTGCTTTTCTAGCGTTTAAGATGGAGACTTAGATCATTATTTTTAGATCTTCCGTATCATCTCATATTCACACATGAAATAAATTTTACTTTTTTATTTGACCTGCCCAAATATTTACATGTTGTGTTCTCATTTTCAATTCAAAATATTTTTCTTAATTTCCATTATAAATAATTGCAACTTTTGGACTGCTGGATCATTTAAACATATGTTATTTAAGTTCAATCTTTTTTTTTTACTTTAAGTCCTTTATTTTAAAATGGTAATATTCCCCTTAAAGTTTATGTTTTAGGACTTCTAGTGGTAGGGTGGGAGAATACAAAATATTTAATTTTTTTTATTATTACTATTATACTTTAAGTTTTAGGGTACATGTGCACAATGTGCAGGTTTGTTACATATGTATACATGTGCCATGTTGGTGTGCTGCACCCATTAACTAGTCATTTAGAATTAGGTATATCTCTTAATGCTATCCCTCCCCTCTCCCCCCACCCCACAACAGTCCCCAGAGTGTGAAGTTCCCCTTCCTGTGTCCATGTGTTCTCATTGTTCAATTCCCACCTATGAGTGAGAACATGCGGTGTTTGGTTTTTTGTCCTTGTGATAGTTTACTGAGAATGATGGTTTCCAGTTTCATCCATGTCCCTACAAAGGACATGAACTCATCATTTTTTATGGCTGCATGGTATTCCATGGTATATATATGCCACATTTTCTTAATCCAGTCTATCGTCGTTGGACATTTGGGTCAGTTCCAAGTCTTTGCTATTGTGAATAGTGCCGCAATAAACATAAGTGTGCATGTGTCTTTATAGCCGCATGATTTATAATCCTTTGGGTATATACCCAGTAATGGGATGGCTGGGTCAAATGGTATTTCTAGTTCTAGATCCCTGAGGAATCGCCACACTGACTTCCACAATGGTTGAACTAGTTTACAGTCCCACCAACAGTGTAAAAGTGTTCCTATTTCTCCACATCCTCTGCAGCACCTGTTGTTTCCTGACTTTTTAATGATTGCCATTCTAACTGGTGTGAGATGGGATCTCATTGTAGTTTTGATTTGCATTTCTCTGATGGCCAGTGATAATGAGCATTTTTTCATGTGTCTTTTGGCTGCATAAATGTCTTCTTTTGAGAAGTGTCTGTTCATGTCCTTCACCCACTTTTTGATGGGGTTGTTTGTTTTTTTCTTGTAAACTTGTTTGAGTTCATTGTAGATTCTGGATATTAGCCCTTGGTCAGATGTGTAGTTTGCGAAAATATTCTCCCATTTTGCAGGTTGCCTGTTCAATCTTATGGTAGTTTCTTTTGCTGTGCAGAAGCTCTTTAGTTTAATTAGATCCCATTTCTCCATTTTGGCTTTTGTTGCCATTGCTTTTGGTGTTTTAGACATGAAGTACTTGCCCATGCCTATGTCCTGAATGGTATTGCCTAGGTTTTCTTCTAGGGTTTTTATGGTTTTAGGTCTAACATGTAAGTCCTTAATCCATCTTGAATTAATTTTTGTATAAGGTGTAAGGAAGGGATCCAGTTTCAGCTTTCTACATATGGCTAGCCAGTTTTCCCAGCACCATTTATTAAATAGGGAATCCTTTTCCCATTGCTTGTTTTTGTCAGGTTTGTCAAAGATCAGATAGTTGTAGCTATGCGGCATTATTTCTGAGGGCTCCGTTCTGATCCATTGATCTATGTCTCTGTTGTGGTACCAGTATCATGCTGTTTTGGTTACTGTAGCCTTGTAGTATAGTTTGAAGTCAGGTAGCATGATGCCTCCAGCTTTGTTCTTTTGGCTTAGGATTGACTTGGCAATGCGGGCTCTTTTTTGGTTCCATATGAACTTTAAAGTAGTTTTTTCCAATTCTGTGAAGAAAGTCATTGGTAGCTTGATGGGATGGCATTGAATCTATAAATTAACTTGGGCAGTATGGCCATTTTCACGATATTGATTCTTCCAACCCATGAGCATGGAATGTTCTTCCATTTGTTTGTATCCTCTTTTATTTCATTGAGCAGTGGTTTGTAGTTCTCCTTGAAGAGGTCCTTCACATCCCTTGTGAGTTGGATTCCTAGGTATTTTATTCTCTTAGAAGCAATTGTGAATGGGAGTTCACTCATGATTTGGCTCTCTGTTTGTCTATGATTGGTGTACAAGAATGCTTGTGATTTTTGTACATTGATTTTGTATCCTGAGACTTTGCTGAAGTTGCTTATCAGCTTAAGGAGATTTGGGGCTGAGACAATGGGGTGTTCTAGATATACAATCATATCATCTGCAAACAGGGACAATTTGACTTCCTCTTTTCCTAATTGAATACCCTTTATTTCCTTCTCCTGCCTGATTACCCTGGCCAGAACTTCCAGGACTATACTGAATAGGAGTGGTGAGAGAGGGCATCCCTGTCTTGTGCCAGATTTCAAAGGGAATGCTTCCAGTTTTTTCCCATTCAGTATGATATTGGCTATGGGTTTGTCATTGATAGCTCTTATTATTTTGAGATACATCCCATCAATACCTAATTTATTGAGAGTTTTTAGCATGAAAGGTTGTTGAATTTTGTCAGAGGCCTTTTCTGCATCTATTGAGATAATTATGTGGTTTTTGTCTTTGTTTCTGGTTATATGCTGGATTACATTTATTGATTTGCGTATGTTGAACCAGCCTTGCATCCCAGGGATGAAGCCCACTTGATCATGGTGTATAAGCTTTTTGATGTGCTGCTGGATTCGGTTTGCCAGTATTTTATTGAGGATTTTTGCATCAATGTTCATCAAGGATATTGGTCTGAAATTCTCTTTTTTGGTTTTGTCTCTGTTAGGCTTTGGTATCAGGATGATGCTGGCCTCATAAAATGTGTTAGGGAGGATTCCCTGTTTTTCTATCGATTGGAATAGTTTCAGAAGGAATGGTACCAGTTCCTCCTTGTACCTCTGGTAGAATTCAGCTGTGAATCCATCAGGTCCTGGAATCTTTTTGGTTGGTAAGCTATTGATTATTGCGACAATTTCATAGCCTGTTATTGGTCTATTCAGAGATTCAACTTCTTCCTGGTTTAGTCTTAGGAGGTTGTATTTGTCAAGGAATTTATCCATGTCTTCTAGATTTTCTAGTTTATTTGCATAGAGGTGTTTGTAGTATTCTCTGATGGTAGTTTGTATTTCTGTGGGATCAGTGGTGATATCCTCTTTATCATTTTTTATTGCGTCTATTTGATTCTTTTCTCTTTTCTTCTTTATTAGTCTTGCTGGCAGTCTATCAATTTTGTTGATCTTTTCAAAAAACCAGCTCCTGGATTCATTAATTTTTTGAAGGGTTTTTGTGTCTCTATTTCCTTTAGGTCTGCTCTGATTTTAGTTATTTCTTGCCTTCTGCTAGCTTTTGAATGTGTTTGCTCTTGCTTTTCTAGTTCTTTTAATTGTGATGTTAGGGTGTCAGTTTTTGATTTTCCCTGCTTTCTCTTGTGGGCATTCAGTGCTATAAATTTCCCTCTACACACTGCTTTGAATGTGTCCCAGAGATTCTGGTATGTTGTGTCTTTGTTCTTGTTGGTTTCAAAGAACATCTTTATTTCTGCCTTCATTTTGTTATGTACCCAGTAGTCATTCAGGAGCAGGTTGTTCAGTTTCCATGTAGTTGAGCTGTTTTGAGTGAGTTTCTTAATCCTGAGTTCTAGTGTGATTGCACTGTGGTCTGAGAGACAGTTTGTTATAATTTCTGTTCTTTTACATTTGCTGAGGAGAGCTTTACTTCCAACTATGTGGTCAATTTTGGAATAGGTGTGGTGTGGTGCTGAAAAAAATGTATATTCTGTTGATTTGGGGTGGAGAGTTCTGTAAATGTCTATTAGGTCCACTTTGTGCAGAGCTGAGTTCAATTCCTGGATATCCTTGGTTAACTTTCTGTCTCATTGATCTGTCTAATGTTGACAGTGGGGTGTTAAAATCTGCCATTATTATTGCGTGGGAGTTTAAATCTCTTTGTTGGTCACTCAGGACTTGCTTTATGAATCTGGATGCTCCTGTGTTGGGTGCATATATATTTAGAATAGTTAGCTCTTCTTGTTGAATTGATCCCTTTACCATTATGTAATGGCCTTCTTTGTCTCTTTTGATCTTTGTTGCTTTAAAGTCTATCTTATCAGAGACTAGGATTGCAACCCCTGCCTTTTTTTGTTTTCCATTTGCTTGGTATATCTTCCTCCATCCCTTTATTTTGAGTCTATGTGTGTCTCTGCACGTGAGATGGGTTTCCCGAATACAGCACACTGATGGGTCTTGACTCCTTATCCAGTTTGCCAGTCTGTGTCTTTTAATTGAAGCATTTAGCCCATTTACATTTAAAGTTAATATTGTTATGTGTGAATTTGGTCCTGTTATTATGATGTTAGTTGGTTATTTTGCTTGTTAATGCAGTTTCTTCCTAGCCTCGATGGTCTTTATAATGTGGCATGTTTTTGCAGTGGCTGGTACCAGTTGTTCCTTTCCATGTTTAGTGCTTCCTTCAGGAGCTCTTTTAGGGCAGGCCTGGACGTCACAAAATCACTCAGCATTTGCTTGTCTGTAATGTATTTTATTTCTCCTTCACTTATGAAGCTTAGTTTGACTGGATATGAAATTCTGGGTTGAAAATTCTTTTCTTTAAGAATGTTGAATATCGGCCCCCACTCTCTTCTGGCTTGTAGAGTTTCTGCCGAGAGATCAGCTGTTAGTCTGATGGGCTTCCCTTTGTGGGTAACCCGCCCTTTCTCTCTCGCCGCCCTTAGCATTTTTTCCTTCATTTCAACTTTGGTGAATCTGACAATGATGTGTCTTGGAGTTGCTCTTCTCGAGGAGTATCTTTGTGGCTTTCTCTGTATTTCCTGAGTCTGAATGTTGGCCTGCCTTGGTAGATTGGGAAAGTTCTCCTGGATAATATCTTGCAGAGTGTTTTCCAACTTGGTTCCATTCTCCCCGTCACTTTCAGGTACACCAATCAGACGTAGGTTTGGTCTTTTCACATAGTCCCATATTTCTTGGAGGCTTTGTTCATTTCCTTTTATTCTTTTTTCTCTAAACTTCCCTTATCGCTTCATTTCATTCATTTCATCTTCCATCACTGATACCCTTTCTTCCAGTTGATCGCATCTGCTACTGAGGCTTCTGCAATCTTCACGTAGTTCTCGAAAATTGGCTTTCAGCTCTATCACCTCCTTTAAGCCCTTCTCTGCATTGTTTTTCTTAGTTATACATTCATCTATTTTTTTTTCAAAGTTTTTTTAAAAATTATTATTATACTTTAAGTTTTAGGGTACATGTGCACAAGGTGCAGGTTTGTTATGTATGTATCCATGTGCCATGTTGGTGTGCTGCACCCAGTAACTCATCATTTAGCATTAGGTATATCTCCTAATGCTGTCCCTCCCCCCTCCCCACACCCCACAACAGTCCCTGGAATGTGATGTTCCCCTTCCTGTGTCCATGTGTTCTCATTGTTCAATTCCCACCTATGAGTGAGAACATGCGGTGTTTGGTTTTTTGTCTTTGTGATAGTTTACTGAGAATGATGGTTTCCAGTTTCATCCATGTCCCTACAAAGGACATGAACTCATCATTTTTTTTTGGAGATGGAGTTTCACTCTTGTTGCCCAGGCTGGAGTGCAATGGTGTGAAATTGGCTCACCGCAACCTCCGCCTCCCAGGTTCAGGCAATTCTCCTACCTCAGCTTCCCAAGTAGCTGGGATTACAGGCATGCACCACCATGCCCGGCTAATTTTGTACTTTTAGTAGAGACGGGGTTTCTCCATGTTGAGGCTGGTCTCAAACTCCTGACCTCAGCTAATCCACCCACTTTGGCCTCCCAAAGTGCTGGGATTACAGGCGTGAGCCACTGCGCCCGGTGAACTCATCATTTTTTATGGCTGCATAGTATTCCATGGTGTATATGTGCCACATTTTCTTAATCCAGTCTATCATTGTTGGACATTTGGGTTGTTTGCCATTGGTTTGAATTTCCTCCCGTAGCTCGGAATAGTTTGAGTGTCTGAATCCTTCTTCTCTCAAGTCATCAAAGTCATTCTCCATCCAGCTTTGTTCCGTCGCTGGTGAGGAACTGCATTCCTTTGGAGGAGGAGAGGTGCTCTGCTGTTTAGAGTTTCCAGTTTTTCTGCTCTGTTTTCTTCCCATCTTTGTAGGTTTTTCTACTGTTTGTCTTTGATGGTAGTGATGTACAGATGGGCTTTTGGTGTGGGTGTCCTTTCTGTTTGTTAGTTTTCCTTCTACCAGACAGGACCCTCAGCTGCAGGTCTGTTGGAGTTTGCTAGAGGTCCACTCCAGACCCTGTTTTGCTGGGTGTCAGCAGCAGTGGCTGCAGAACAGCGGATTTTTGTGAGACCGCAAATGCAGCTGTCTGATCGTTCCTCTGGAAGTTTTGTCTCAGAGGAGTACCTGGCCAAGTGAGGTGTCAGTCTGTCCCTACTGGGGGGTGCCTCCCAGTTAGGTTGCTCAGGGGTCAGGGACCTACTTTAGGAGGTAGTCTGCCCATTCTCAGATCTCCAGCTGTGTGCTGGGAGAACCACTACTCTCTTCAAAGCTGTCAGACAGTGACATTTAAGTCTGCAGAAATTCCTGATGTCTTTTTGTTTGTCTGTGCCCTGCCACCAGAGGTGGAGCCTACAGAGGCAGGCAGACCTCCTTGAGCTGTGGTGGGCTCCACACAGTTCGAGCTTCCTGGCTGCTTTGTTTACCTAAGCAAGCCTGGGCAATGGTGTGCACCCCTCCCCCAGCCTCGCTGCCACCTTACAGTTTGATCTCAGACTGCTGTGCTAGCAATCAGGTAGACTCTGTGGGCGTAGGACCCTCTGAGCCAGGTGCGGGACACAGTCTCCTGGTGTGCCGTTTTTGAAGCCTGTTGCAAAAGTGTAGTGTTAGGGTGGGAGTGACCCGATTTTCCAGGTGCCGTCTGTCACCCCTTTCTTTGACTAGGGAAGGGAACTCCCTGACCCTTTGCACTTCCTGAGTGAGGCAATGCCTCACCCTGCTTTGGCTCGCGCACGGTGCACTGCACCGACTGTCCTGCACCTGCTGTTTGGCACTCCCTAGTGAGATGAACCTGGTACCTCAGATGGAAGTGCAGAAATCACCTGTCTTCTGTGGCTCATGCTGGGAGCTGTAGACCGGAGCTGTTCCTATTCGGCCATCTTGGCTCCACCATGTTCAATCATTTTCAATTGTCCAGATATCACTTTTGTAATTTGTTTCTGATTAATTTTTGTCAGATTTGTATACTTTTATTCTTTATACACTTATTAAAATATCTTATAGCATTTCCCATGAAACATTTTGATGTAGGTTCTGTGTACATTGGCAAAGAATGTATACTCTTCTGCTTTTAGTGGAGTATTTTATAACTGTCAGTAAAAGTAAGTTAATTTATAAAGTTGTTCATACATTTTCTGATTTTTCATTTACTTATTCCATCAATTACTGAGTGAGAAGTATTATAATCTTCAACTATAACTGATACATTGTCTATTTTCCTTTCAATCTGTCAGTTTTTGCTTTTATATTTTGGAGATTTTTTGGTAGACAAATATACATTTATCATTGCTATTTTTGTTGCATTGATATTATCATTATGAAATCTCCCTTTCATCTCTAGTAATACTTTCCATATTACTAAAATTATATTTTATTTGTTAATAACATAGTTAACCAGCTCAGTGATACTTATTTGTTTATAGGATATGTATCTGTGTGTTTTTATTTAAAGTCTATCTCTTTTAGACAATTATATAAGTGGCCCTTTCTTATCAATTAGGGTAATCTCTGCCTATTAATAAGAATGTTTAGTCCATTTATATTTAATGTAATAATATATGATTGGATTTACGTCAGCTTTTTTTTGGTTCCATTTGTCTAATGTGGGTTTTTTCTATATTTTATATCTTCAGTTAAGAAGATTTTAAGTATAATGTTTTAAACTTTTGACTTTAAACTATACACTTTCACATTATTTAGCAGTTGCTTTAAAAATTACAGCATTCATATTAAATTTATTACAGTTCTCTTTAATATGTTATTATATATGGTAAAACAGAAAACTTACTACAGTATTATTTCATTTATACCTCCTTATCCTTTATACGATTGTTATTGTATACCTACATATGTTAAAACACCAAAGAAATAGTGTTAGATTTTCTTTTGATTAGTTGTATTTGTCATAAAGAAATTAAGAGAAAAAATAATACCTATGTATGTATATTTTATATATTGCACATATCTCTATGTACACCTATGCTATGTGACTGTAGTCTTTTATATTTATCCATATCTTTATTATTTCTAGTGTTCTTCATTCTTTCCTGCATAATCCAGGTTGCCCACTGGTACCGTTTCTCTTCAGACTGATTTACTTTCGTGTTTCTTGAAGTGCAGTTCTGCTAACAACAAATTCTTTCTGCTTTTAATATAAAAATGATTTTATTAAGCATTCAGATTTAAGAGTTAGCCTGATTGATTATAAAATGCTGCATTAAAAGTTTTTTGTAGTACTTTGAATATACAGTTTAAATGGGTTCTGGCATTCATTATTTCTAATGAGAAAACAGCCATTAGTTGTTATTGTTTCTATATGTAATATGTAATATATCATTTTCTGTAGCTGTATTTAAAATTTTCTGATTTGACTTTCATCTGTTGAATTATAATGTACTTAAGCCAATTTTCTTTACATTTATGCTATTATATGTTATTTTCACTGAATTTTAGCAGTCTTTAGTCATTTTTTCTTCAAAAAATTGTCCGCTCCTTTTTCTATTCTGCTCCTATTGGGACTTTAATTGCAAATATATTGTTCCATTTGATCAGGTCTTTATGGGTTTTTTTTTTTTTTTAAAAAAAACCTTTTTCTTCACTCTTCGTTCAGATTGGATAATATCTATTTAATTTAAAAATGTACTGATTATTTTCATGCCATCTAAAATGTTCTTTTAATAACATATAGTACATTTTCCTTTCAGTTAATTCAATTTTCAAATTATTATTTGAATCACTTTATGTTTATAATTTCTCATTTCTGGGTGAGATTCCCTTACTCTTTTATCGTTAATACCAAATTAACATTTAATTTTTTAAACATAGTTTAATCCCTTGAGAAAATTTAAAATAGTTGCTGTGACATTTTTATCTGCTAAATCTCACAACTTGGTCCATTTGGTGTTAATTTTTAATGCCTGCTGCTTTGCTGAGTATGATTCACACATTCATATTCCTTTGTTTATTGTAAATGGTATTTTAAAGACTTTGAGATCTGCCTTTTTTGGTTTGTTTCTACTAGGATTATTGCCCTAATCTTGTTATAGTAGCCACTTAATTCACCAAGACACAAATTGAAAAATCTTTCTCCTACATCGTGGATATCTGCTGATGTTTCTGCTCAGTTTTTTCCTGCTGCTAGCTCTTATTCTTTAACTTGGACCCTTGAAAGTCTTCCCTGAGGCTGTGTGGCTTAGTAGTCATTCAAAGAATGAGCAGAGTTTATATTCAGATTTTGAGGTTCACCTTCTGTGAGGTTATTTTGCTTCTGGGGTTTTCCTGATTTCTCATTATGTGCCCCCACATTCTACCCCAAGCTTTCCACATTGTGTACAGGTTTGGAATCACATTAAAAGCACAGCAAACATGCAAATCCCACAAGATGTCTACTTTTTTCCCAAAGTTAGACCCTCTAATTTTTGTCTACTTTTGCACCAGGTTCTCGGGAGTCTCCTATATGTTTTCTAACTTACCTCTTTTCAGAACTCTATTATATGCACCTTGAGCCAGTGAGGTTGCATGTTACCACTGCCTGGACTAGGAAACTTTGGAGTGAGGGAGCAGGCTCAGATAAGAAAGCCCCAAATTTACAGTTCTTATTCAAGGTAGCAGTTGCTCAAGAGTAAACATTTTGCAAGTTTCTAACTCTTATTTTCAAATGCTTACAAGAAATCATTTCTAAATATTTTGTTGTTGTACTTTGTGAAATGGTAAATTATTCTCTATGATTAGAAGCACTTCTTCATATAGCCATTTTTGAAAGGCCCTGCTTTGTGATTTTTGTTTTGTTTTGTTTTGTTTTAAGACAGGGTCTTGCTCTGTTGCCAGGCTGGAGTGCAGTGGCACAATCTCAGTTCACTGCAACCTCTACCTCCCAGGTTCAAGCGATTCTCGTGCCTCAGCCTCCTGAGTAGCTGAGATCACAGGTGTGAGCCACTAAGACCAGCTAATTTTTTTTATTTTTAGTAGAGACGGAGTTTCACCATGTTGGCCAGGCTGGTCTTGAACTCTTGGCCTCAAGTGATCCACCTGCCTCAGCCTTCCAAAGCACTGGGATTTCAGGCATAAGCCACTGTGCCTGGTCAGTATATTTTTAATTAGACACACTTTGTATTTAAGTAATCTACAAGAGTGTTTACTAACATGTTATTAGATAAGACATCATATTTGGTAAGCACAAACCCAATATCAAATGAGTTATCTAAATTTAAATTCTAATTTAATAAAAGCATTATACAATAAACACTTATCAGTAAGAATAGCTCTTTGAAACTATAACCTGTATAATCAAAACCATCCCCCTGACTGTGATTTTTCATAAGTGGGATAAACACGTATTGAACTAGAACAGATGTGATTCTGAAAAGGGAGTTCCTTCTTCCAAGACTTGTTTTATGATTCACAGAATAAAATACATCTTCCTGTTCCATAATTTCAAAATAATTATTGAAGATATTCATTATTCTTTCAAGAGTACTAGAAATGCCTTGTAAAATATGCTAGGAAAATTAGGGAAAATAAACATAAAACACCTCTCATATTTACCAGTGTGATTTAAATTTCATTTAATTTTTTCTATTCTTGTTTGATGTTTCTAGTATTTTATTGACCTCAGATAAGATATAAACCCTAATGAAAATGTTACTATTTTTAAAAAATGTAACTCCTCTCATTATTTTATGAAGTATGTTTGAACTTCAGAGATTTTTGATGATTCCAGTGCCTTATATTATTGACACAGTTGCCTTATCGTGGTGTGTAAAATATTATCACTTAATCTATTTTTCTTATGTTTGTTTGTTAAAACTTTAATAAAGAGAAGAAAAAGTAAAGAGAGAGACTAATTTCAAAGCTGGAAAAACCATGTCATTTAAGTCACTTTTTTTGTTGTACTCTTTTTTTAAAATCAAAATAATGTGAAAACAGAAGAAATTTGTTTCATCTTTCTGCCACAGCACTAGATTGTATTTTCTTCATTTGTCTTCATGCTGGATGGGAAGCACTAGAGGTTAAAGAGGTCTCTAAATATCTTTGGATTCCTCAATGTTTATCACAATGTCTGACATATCATAAGCAATCATAGTTTCTGTAGAATTAACTAATAAATATTGAATTTCATTTTCTAAGCTTATATCCATCCTGATACTCATTTCCAGTTAAATCTAACACTTTTTTAGCCTTTTAGTGGAAGAAGGGAAGAGGTCATATTTCAGTGAGGAAACTGAAAGAGGAAAAGCAATGCAGCCAGTAACTGTTATCAGTTTATAGAAACTTTTCTATTAGCCTGTTAGAGATAGTCAGATTTCTGCCCACTGAAGCAAAACCATCCTCAGTAAGAAACAGAGAATTGGTTAAAGCTTTGTTCTGCTCTGGCTGACTTTTGGCATTCTTGTGTTTTATACAGAGCACGGATACAGGATTAAATGATATTTAATTTCATCCTGTAGAGTGCTTTGTCTCTCTACCAGTAATGTCTGCGGTAATCTATACCAGATGGTGCTGGAAGTCTTTAGTTTATAACATTCTCCAAAGAACTTGTGACTAAATCAGGGTAAACTTTAGGAACACGATTGTAAAATTTGTGGAAAAACAGTTAGATCGTTCTTTGTAAATTAACATTTACTTAACACTTTTGCTAAGAATTTTTAAAAATCCTCCTCTGTAGTAGAGTTTAACAGAATGGTATATAAACAGAATCAAGGTAAACGTTCTGGAAATAAAAATGGATAGCTATCTTTGTGAGCATTCCCACTGCACTATTAAAATACTTTGCAATGTATATGTGTGAAAAGTTTGTACTTAAAATTATGCAGAAATTGGTTTGCTGTATAATTCAGTGTCTTAAGTAAAATCTAGTTAGGCTTTTCCCAATTTTCCATTCATATATTGTTGAAGAGTTGGGGCACTACTACTGGTATTACCCAAGATGTGTTTCCTACATGAACATGTTGTGGGTGTGAGAAGAGATAGTTATATTCTGATACTAATATATACTTGGCGCTGAAGTTCAGCCACTTGTATGCCAAGCTTCAATGTATCACACACTAGAAATATCAGAAGTTGATTCCAGTAGCATTGCATTAAATAAACCCTGCCAGATACTGAGAATGAAGTCATAAATTATACACAACAATGTGTACAGCAGCTGTAAAAATGATAAGACGAATCCGTGAGCACCCAGGTTAACAAAGAATTTAGCCAAGAGCTATGCATATCCTCGAACAATTAGCAAAATATTTGGTCATATTTTATACAATTAAGGATATATAAATATTAAAAACCTAATGTAGTTATAAAATGTTCTTTAGAATAAAGTAGAACATATTTGGAAGACTGAGCAAAAGATCACACCTCTAAATATTTTATTACAGGAAAGAAATTGTTACATCCCACATTATTATCTTTTGCTCATTTTCTACAAATTCCATACAAAATTTGTTCCTGTCACATTTGACAGAAAAAAAAATAACATTTAAGAAAATTATTTTGCATCTCAATGGAAAAAAATGTGGCATGGCTCATGCAACGTAGAAACCAAGTTTGATAAGGAGAAAAGATCAAATAGACAAGAATATGAGCTGAATAGAAAATAGGTGAGAAAAAAGACTGAAAAAAAGTCAATCGATTTAGCAAATTGTTATACAAACTGCATTTGAGGCTTTAAATATAGTTAGTAATGCAAAAGAGAAACAAATTTTGCACATTTATAGAAAGTCAGTGAAAAAGTAATAATGTGTGATGTTATAAGTTGGAGAAGTGGGGATGAAGATCCAAAATAAGATCTACTTTTTAATAAACCCAGGATAGTCCCCCATTATGTCTTTTATTTCTGTGGCATCAGTTGTAATGTCTCCTTTTAATTTCTGATTGTATTTATTTATTTGAGTATTCTTTTTTTCCCTTAGTCTAGGTAAAGGTTTGTCCATTTTATCTTTTCAACAAATAAACTCCGTTTTGTCTGTTTTTCACATTGTACATTTCATTCATTTCTGCACTGATCCTTATTATTTCCTGTCTTATGTTAGCATTGGGCTTATTTTGTTCTTTTTCTAGTTCTCTGATGTACAAAATTAGGTTATTTATTTGAAATCTATCTTTTATAATGTCGGCATTTATTGCTATGAACTTCCCTCTTAGTACTGTTTTTGCTATATCTCATGTTTTGGTACATTCTGTTCTCATTTTTGCTTGTCTCAAGATATTTTATAATTTCTCTTTTGATTTCTTCTTTGGCCTGCTGATTGTTCAAGACTGTGTTGTTTAACTTCCATTTATTTGTAAATTTTTTCCTTCTACTTTAGGGTATTGATTTCTAGTTTGATTCCATTGTGGTATGAAAAGGTATTTGGAATTATTTCAATATTCGTAAGACTTGTTTTGTGACCAAGCATGTGATCTATCCTAGAGCACGTTCTATGTACACTTGAGAAGAATGTGCATTCTACTGTTGTTGGGTTGAATGTTCTGTATATTTCCGTGAGGTAAACACATTCTACAGTGTTGTTAAAGTCTGCTGTTATTAATTTTCTGTTTAGATGATCTATCTATTATAAAGAGTGGAGCATTTAAGTCTTCTATTACTATCATTCCCTGCCTATTTCTACCATGTGGTACAGTAATCCAATTCTGGGTATAAATTTGAAAGAAGTGAAATCAAGATCTCAAAGAGATACCTGCACTTCCATGTCGATTGCAGCATTATTAACAATAACCAAGACATGGAAGGAATGTAAATGTCCTTTGATGGATGAATAGATAATGAAAATGTAGTGTGTGTATGTGTGTTATATGTAAATGTATATCTATATGACATATATAAATATGTTATTCAGTTTTTAAATTGAAGAAAATTTTGCCATTTGTAACATGTATGAACCTGAAAGTCATTATGCAAACTGAAATAAGCCACACACAGAAAGTCAAATACTACATGATCCCACTTATATGATTAATATAAAAGAGTCAAACTTATAGTAACAGAGAGTAGAATAATGGTTGCCAGGGCTGGAGAGAGGGAGAAATAGGAAGGCATTGGTCAAAGGGTATGAAGTTTTAGTTATGTAAGATGAATGAGTCCTACAGATCTGTTGTACATCATGGTGCCTATAGTTAACATTATCATGTCATACACTTCGAAATTTGTTAAGATCTAATGGTAAGTCTTCTTATCACATAAATAATAATAAAAATTAATAAAAAGGGAGGAAGCTTTTGGAAGTGATGGGCATGTTTATGGCATAGCTTGTAGTGTATACCTAGCTCCAAATTCACCAAGTTGCATAAATTATATATATATACACCTTTTTGTATGTAAATACTTCTATAAAGTGATTTTAAAAAGAGCAAATGCAATGACAATAATAATTAAATATATAAATGAAGCAATTAATGAGCCAAAAAAAAAAAAAAACCCATACACGGTACAAAAATAAAAGTATCCTCTATTGAAATGTTGAAAACTTTCCCTTTGTAATAGATAAATATCCACTGATAGTATTTCTATTTTAATATTTTATTGGGAGTCCTATTGAGAGCAATTAGTCAATAAAAAGATAATAGTTGGAAAATAAATATGAACCACAAATATACATTATTGCACATACATAATGAAAAAAGCTAGATACGTTATTAGAATTAATTTAAACTTTCAGCATGTTGCTGAACACACAAAAATGTGACAGTTATTTTTCTGTTTTATGTCCAATTTCTACGCTTCTCTGCCTTGCTTTGTCTAGCAGGGCATTTGCAAATGCAATGCTTTGTCTAGCATTGTATTTTCCAGGCTTCCTTGCCTTCGGTTTTCAAATAGCTTTAGGCTATGCAAGTATACCAGAAGGCTGCACGGTAGAAGGAAATGAGAAGACAGGATGTTTCCATTCACCTGCCTTGAATAGCATCTCCCGAAACAGCTAGAGACCTCCTCCTTACCCTACATTGGTTTATCACCTGCTAAGCAACTCTATGCTCCATAGACCCAGCTCCTGGTAAACAAGCCCAACATAATTCTACACGGCTTCTGTGTGATAGATCTGCTCCTGAGCTCTGCTAACATCATGTCTTCCCCTTTTCTTTATAGCTCTAGAGGTGCCAGGGAATTCCCACTATTGCGTATTTCTGGGATGCCTCATCATCCTGTGTTTACATTCTCTGTTCTTCCATTATATGTGAAATCAATTTCTTATATAAAGTTCTTTTGTTTCAAATGCAGGTAATGGTTTCCATTTTCTGACTAGATTTTGACTGACATAGTTCTTGGTATCAAGACTCTCAATATAAGATTATGAAATGAAATAGTCCAATTCTTTTAGTTTAAATACTTTGATAAAATCTTTTTGGTGACAAAGATATATCAGTAACGTGGTACTTTATAAAATTCTGAACTATAAATGTTTGGGATGAACTGCCCATTGATTGTGAGGCTTTATGTAATAGATTACACCCAGCACTTTGGGAGGCCAAAGCAGGTGGATCACTTGAGCCCAAGAATTTGGGACAAGATGGGGCAGCATGGCAAAACCTCATCTCTACAAAAAAATATAAAAATTGGCTGGGCATGGTGGTGCACCTGTAGTCCCAGCTGCTTGGCAGGCTGGGTTTAAAGGATTGTCTGAACCCAGGGGGCAAGGCTGCAGTGAGCTGAGATCGTGCCACTCCACACCAGACTGGGTGACAGAATGAGACTGTATCAAGAAAACAAAGCAAAACAAAACTGTAATAGACTACAAAGTCTGAGCAGTAGGAGAACTACTAGATTTTTAACTCACAGATTTAGGCACTGTCAGCATTAAAATGTATGAAAGACCATGACCATCTATAGTAATTGAGACAGAGTTTCACTCCGTTGCCAGGCTTGAATGCAGTGGCACGATCTCGGCTCACTGAAAACTCTGCCTCCCAGGTTCAAGTGATTCTCCTGCTTCAGCCTCCCAAGTAGCTAGGATTACAGGCATGCACCACGATGCCCGGCTAAGTTTTCTATTTTTAGTAGAGGTGGGGTTTCACCATGTTGGCCAGGCTGATCTCCAGCTCCTGACCTCAAGCTATCCACTTGCATTGGCCTCCCAAAGTGCTGGGATTATAGGTGTGAGCCGCTGTGTCTGGCTTAGAAACTTAAAATAATAATTTTTCTCTTCTAAAACAGGGTTTAGGGAACTTTTTCTGTAAATGGTCAGATGGCAAATATTTCAGGGATTATAGAACCCCATACAGTCTGTATTAGATGTTCTTTTTACTTTTTAACATTTTTTAAATTTTCTAAAACGTTCTTAGCATGGACCCATAGTTTTAAAATCTCTGTTAGCCTCAAATAATACATGGTTTAGAATTAGATTCATTTGCTAAATGTACATATTTCACAATCAAATCTCAAATTGAATACAGTCACAACAAGTTACTTTTGTTGAATTTAAAATAATATGGAATGAGCAAGACTTTGATCATTGTAATTGGGTATTTTAGGTAGATTTTGATTAAAATGGACATTCTAAGTACTTTGAGCTCCCTTTGCTGGTAGACTTATCCTTTCCTGTCCTCTCCTGTAGTCCTTCCCTTCTTAAAGCCAGTGTGATGGATTTACCTGAGCCAGTTGCTTCTGTTCTCCTTATAACCCACCCAACCACTTTTCATTATTCTCAAACCCATAGGCAATTTGACACCAATACAACCCAGGAAAATTGCAGAATCTTCTCTAGAAAGATGTAGCTTATAAACCAAAAAAACTGTAATATTTTGCAAATTCATATCAGCCAGAAATTAGGGAGTATGTATGTGGTTGGATTCTAAGAAAGTTACACCATAGAGGAAAACTACATTTATTGATATAGGTGTCCTTAATCAAGATTCTTGATTTAATGTATTAACAAGAGCAGCTGGAAGTGACGCTAACAGATTATTAGTTTAGTTGACTGAATCTTGGTTCTAAAAATGGCTTTCATTCAGGTGGGCCCCAAAACTGGAGCTTAGCCAGGGAGGTTCTTGGCTTCTCACAGGAAATAATTTAAGGCCAAGCCTGTGGTGGTAGACAAAAATCTTGTATTGAATATATCGTTCCTTATGGAGCAAGGCTAACTCATAGTGTGCTCAGAGTCAGCAATGTATGGGCTCTTGGAAATAGTATTTTACTCACTTAAACCCACTTTTAATTATATATAAAGTAAGGGGAAGTTCAATGCCAATTGAGGGGTGGGTTATTTAGAACTTTCTAGGAAAGGGACAGTAACTTTGCAGTTATTTCCATGGAAAGGGGTGGTAACTTCTGGGTTATTGCCATGGCATTTGTAAATTGCCCTGGCAGTAGTGGGAGTGTCTTATGCCAAAGAGCAATGAGGGCAGCTAGGGATCTCTTTTGTTGACATTTGTAGGTTTCTGCCATATTTCTTACCTTTTCTTGTCTGGATCAGCTTCTGTTTTGGTAAGCAGCATAGTGATCAGAAAACAAGTCATGCTCATCTTGTACCTCACTTTCCCCTCAGAGATTAGATATTCTTTTTTTTTTTTTTAATTTTAAGGGGGCTACAGAAACGTGGTGATCCATCTTCTGTTATTGCTTTTTGCTGATTTTATAGGCATAAGCCCTAACTAGCATTGGAGGAGTAAACATTTTTGGATACCTAACCCAAGGGGTCCAATGGCATGATGTTTTTATTTTGGGGTCAGAAGATGGGATGGATTGCATGGCTTGTGTTAGCATCATCTTTATGTGGAATCTAGAATATATAAACTTTACTAGGAAATTAAACAAGAAAATTAAAATAGAAGAAAGAGGAAAAAATAGTGCTTCCGTTCTCACCTACCGCATCACATACTGTATGCATTTGTGAAATAACAACCTTAAGTCTTTAAAGTTTACAAGTGTAGGTTATGGTGTCCTCCACTTATGCTTGCAGGGACTCATATGAAACAGGTTTAATCCTGGACAAGTGTATCCAGTTAGTGATTTCCTTAAGTTTAGCAGCAGTGAAGGTATTTCATAATACCTGATAAGAGCTCTTTATTTGAGTTGTAATTTATTTTCAGGGGATTTAAGAAAAGTTTTAGTAAGATTAAGTCTTTTGGTTGGAGGCAATATTTTATTTTTATATTTTGAAGGGCCTTGTGAACCTAGCCTAAACGTTAAAGGGAATATAGTGAGATGTGTCCAACCCTCTGTTTTCTTCACGGCCTAAATTAGATTGTTTTAGATTTCTTTGGGATTTCCACTGGCCAAAAGACTCAGAGCCAAAAGACCTGTATCCAATTAAAGATTTTAGGCCATATGGGAATGGAGGTGGGCAGGCACTCATTAACCCTAAAATCCCTTTTTTAAGAGTCAAAAACTGAAAGCCAAAATTAAGGTTATATATTAACAAAAACCAAGAACATAGAATTAAGCTACATTGAGGGAAAACAATGCTCCCATATACCTTTAATATAAAATACTTTAGCATTAGGCCACAATAATAGAACCAGAAGAGAAAATGTCAGAGGAGCAGACCACAAAAAGCTAAAGGAGAGAGATATATGAATCTGAAATTATAAAAAAGAGATCGTAGAATTGAAAAGTAAAATTTTCTGGTAATTTAGCAATTAATATCTTAAGAAAATTTGATTTTAACATGTCGACCATTTTTAAGAAAGTCTATTATAAACAATATTTTAAATTACAGCTAGCTTAATTACACACAATCTTTCATAAATGCTGCTTATGAATGTTATTACAACTTACACAGACTACTTATAATATGCTTGGACATTTTGAATTATTCTATATTTTTTTTAAAAACAGTCATTTTATTTTAGGACAAAAATGTGCTAATAAGATTCTTTTTATATAAATTTTTAAATAGTCTTTCTGTCACATGCATACGTGTGAAGAGAGTCCACCAATAGACTTTGTGTGAGCAACAAGGCTGTTTATTTCACCTGGGTGCAGGCGGGCTGGGTCTGAAAAAGGAGTCAGCAAAGGGTGGTGTGATTATCATTAGTTCTTAAAGGTTTGGGATAGGCAGTGGAATTAGGAGCAATTTTTTGCAGGTAGGGAGTGGATCTTACAAAGTACATTTTCAAGGATGGGGAGAATATTACAAAGTACCTTCTTAAGGGCTGGGGAGGATATTACAAAGTACCTTCTCAAGGGTGGGGAGGGTGTATCATACAAAGTACATTCACAAGGGCGGGAGAATATCACAAAGTACATTATTGCAAGGGCATGGAGGATGTATCGTCACAAAGTCAACTGATCAGTTAGGGTGGGGTGGGAATGGTGGAATGTCATCAATTAAGGCAGGAACTGACTATTTTCACTTCTTTTATGGATCTTCAGTTGCTTCAGGCCATCTGGATGTATACATGCGGGTCACATGGGATATGATGACTTAGCTTGGGCTCAGAGGCCTGACACTTTCTTCAAAAACATTTTATCCATAATTACTAATATATTTTTTATTTACTGGCTTCTTTATATTTTGAACCTCCCCATTAATAGTTTCTAAAATTAACGAAAATTATTCTTTTTTCCAATAAAGAATACATTTATTTCTCATATTTTATATAAACTTAGGAAGCGGGAAATCCTGAACTGCCCACCAGCCATTAGCATTCTAGAGATGAGAATTATTTCATAATTATAGGATTTTTAACTATACATAATGCTGACTATTTAAGCCTTTTTTTTTTTTTTTTTTACCATTTTAAAGCCTATAAAGTGATTTATTTAGGTAAAAATCTTAAATTTTAGAAGACAAAATATTCTCTTGGAATTTACACATTTTTGCTAGTCTTATCTGTTTCATTTATGAGCAGTCTTTTATAAGCCAATTTGATAGCATGCTAGACATAATATATATCACAATATCTGTATATACATATAAACAACAACGTTAAAGCAACCTATACAAAACAGCTGGATCTAACTTATTTATAAAATTGAGACATATCTATCTGGCCAAATTTTGTTTGCCCTGATATGTATGGAAGATAGGAAGAGACAAGGAAGGGCATCCCATAACATTACATAAGGAAGGCAGGAGGCAAACTGTATTGCTCAAGGCAAGACCTGAGTCTCTGAGCCACTGGAGAGCTCACCCACTAGCAGAGAAACCAAAGAAAAATGTTTAGGAGGCCACTTGTCTGTCACTGTGGGAAGCTGTCCATTGACTCAAGGGCCAGAAACCCTCAGTAAACTTATTTGAGCAAGGCAGCTTGTTTGGGCTAGTAGAAGAAGGTTAGCTCTTGTACTGATGGGGAGTTTTTCCTTTTTTCTCCCTCACCAGGGATGGTTAGGACAATCTCATTGCCAATGGCTCTTTTGCTTATAGTAAGCACACTGATTCTGACTCAGGGGCTGGCAATTTGGGGACTCTTGTCTGGGTATTCCAGCTGCCAATCTTATAACAATGTTTTGGTAATTTTGGTTCATTTTGAGGTGGTAGGGGATTTAAAGCAACTATTAATGATTGTACTTTTTGGCTATTTTTTTTTTTTTCATTTATTTTGCCCTGTCCCTATTGTTGTAAACTTTAAAGACCACATTTAAGTTGGCTTATAGGGATTTAAGTTCCCATTGATGCTTTCTGTAGCTTCTTCCTAATACTGGGTGCACATTGAGTAAAAAAATGTATACCCAGGATAGCTCGCCCTTCTGGGAAGTCTGGGTCTTCATTAATATATTCCCTGAGTGCCTCAACTAAATGAGCCTGAAACAGAGTGAGATTCTTATCTTTTCCTTGTCATTTTTCCTACCTTGTCACAATTAACAGGCCTAACCACTCCCTTTTTTTTTCTGCTTTTTCTCCATGGCGCAGCAAGCAGATGACAATACTTGCAAGTCATGAGAAGTTCAATGAAAGAATATGGTCAATTCAACAAATTTCTCTATAAACATTTTTGGATCTTTTGAAAACTGGCCAAATTTTCCTTCTATAAAGCCAAATCACACATAGAACAATGACACATGTTCTCTACGTGTTTATTTTTATTAAATATCTCCTGAAATGGACACAGGTTTGATTTTAGAGGCTGATATGGGGCCCCATTTCTGGTGCTACTGGTCAGGTTTACTTTATCAGGAAGAAGTGGGTATAGGCTGGGGCCAGTTGGATAAAGGGCAGGGGTGCTTGATGACTTTAGGGCGGAATCCTTCGTTAGATAACTGGCAGGTTATCTGTCAGAATTGGGGGACTGAGGAGATGATGGCGGGGGTGTAGGCCTTTTAGGGGGAGCATCTAGGAGGAGATATCTTAAGTGTGGCTTCTTGGGGCCAGGCAATAACATGAGCCAGTAAAGGGTCATAAAAGCCCATTATCTAAGGGAACTTTTTCTATTTTTCTTTTCTATTTTTTTACAGAAAAAATTCAATTATAAAATATTATTATAACATAAAGTATCATTTTTAGGCCAAATGTGTGGTTTTCTAATTTGTATTGGACATAAACAGTGTCACAGTAGAAAATGAGTTTTTTTTTTGTCTTATATTGTTTTGTTCTAATGAGTTTGTTCCATTAGCCTACAAGACACCCTAGTAGTGAGTCCTCCAGGATGCTCATTATTTTTTACTGGACACAGAAAGTTTTTAAGTCTAATTAGAGGGAACTCAACTGGGCCCTTGCTATTTTTCCCTTTTAGATTTTCACTTTCTGCAAAGAAAGTATACGTATTAAGGCATTGTGAAAGTGAAAATATGAGAAAAGTATTTTTATTAAACTAAGTATAGAAGGAAACATGTAAATAAAGTGACAATAAGAAAAGAAAATGCTGTTATGGAAAATTATAACTTTCGAGCAGAAATCAAGAAAAGCTAAGACCAGGATTCCCCTAGAGTGGGTCTCCAACCCACAATCTTAGAGGAAATGCCAGTGCCAAAAGCCCCAGAGCATCTGGGGGCAGCCAACAATACCAAAGGCTGAAAACATGGAGTAACTGTATCAACCAACAAATGTCCCCACACCAAATGCTGAAAATCCTGGAGTATCTGGCAGGTGGCCAACCGTGAACCCCAAAGTCCTGATTGGGGCAAGAGAATACCATGACTCTGGTGTCCCAGAGTCAAAACAACAGGAGATCTCTCACAATCAAATATCCTGCCTTAAATAATTGCCCAAATACAGTTATCAGGGAGCTAAAGCAAAATCCCTTCGAATAAAATGTACATTTTACAGCAGAAAATAAAATGGCCAACAGAAAAATAAATTGGCCTTAGAGGACGAAGGATTGAGAGAAGGGGTGACAAGGATGAAGTTGTTCAAGTGTGTTTTTGTCTAGGGCACCCAAATGGCAGGGGACGTTGAATTGACTACTTAGCCAAAGGCCTCTTTGCCTGGTTCACTCAATACTGGGGGAGTTAGAGGTGACGCCCATCTGCAAGGAGCCAAAATGGCATTTACCGTTCTCTAACTTGGGGCTGAGGTGAAGGTCTCCTCCCTAGGTTTCCCTGGCTTGGGCAGGCTTTGCTATTATGAGGAGATCAGTGCACAGTCTTGTAATCAGCCAGCCAAAGAAGCAGTTCTCACGCAAAGTAGAACTGCGGCCACTCACCCATCCACTCAGCCCTACCACCTGTCAGGAAAGATAAGGCTTTTAAGAGGATTTGGCTAGTGTTAAAACTCTTTCGTGTTAACAGCATTTTTTTGTTTTTGTTTTTGTGTTTTTGAGACAGAGTCTCACTATGTCGCCCAGGCTGGAGAGCAGTGGTGAGATCTTGGCTCACTGCAAACTCCGCCTCCCGGGTTCATGCCATTCTTCTGCCTCAGCCTCCCCAGTAGCTGGGACTACAGGCGTTCACCACCACACCTGGCTACTTTTTTTTTTTTTTGTATTTTTAGTAGAGACGAGGTTTCACCATGTTAGCCAGGATGGTCTTGATCTCCTGACCTTGTGATCTGCCCGCCTCAGCCTCCCAACAGCTCTTTACTGTTATAGGTCTGCAACTTTGCTTGTCATAGCACCAGTTGCCACCTTCCAGCTCTCTGTCTCACCAATTATTGTCTCACTGACTCTCACTAATTGCCACCTCTTGTCTCTTCTTGCTGTCTCATCAACTGTCAGTTGCTGCTTCTCACTGCCTTGCTGTCTTTCACTGTTTCTTGTCGTCTTGCCTCTCCAATTAGTGCTTGCTACCATCTCAGATGTCTTGCCATCTCTCTGCTGATTGTTACTCTCTTGCTATCTCACCACTGATCGCAGCCACCTCCTCTGTCTCATCAGCTCTCTGCTGATCACCACTGTCTCACCATTTTGCCACTGATTGCCACTGTTTCATTGTCCTGTTAGTCACTCACTCATCTTTGCCCGTTTGTGGTCACCAGATGATGCAGGACAGGCGAGCCTGAAAACTGGGGCTTAGCCTGAGAGGGTTCTTGGCTTTGCCTAGGAAAGAATTCAAGAATGAGGCAGTGGCATTATACAGCAATATTTTATTAAACAATACTGCTCCTTGGAGAGTATCTTAACTCATAGATACTAATCCCAGATTCAGCACCATAAGGGCTATTGGCAACTGTATATATACTCAGTAAAATCCACTTTCAAGTACATCCATAGTAAAGGGCAGGTCAATGCAAATTGAGGGGAGGATTATTTAGAACTTTCTAGGAAAGGTGCTGTAACCTTGCAGTCATTGCCATGAAATGGATGGTAAGTACCCAGTTATTGCTATGGAATTGTAAATATCATGGTGCTGGTGGGAACATCTTTTGCCAATGAGGGATGCTACAAATTGCTTTTGTCATCGTATGTTATTCTTGCCAGTTTTTTCACTTTATCTGTCTTGATCACATTCTGTTTTGGCCAGCAGGATTGAGATCTGAAAACAAGTTCTGCCTGTCTCCTATGTCATATTCACCAGGAAGACCTACATGTACACTCTTTTCCCTAAGGCATTAAGAAATTAAATAATAACAAAAGAGATACCATCCATAATATCTTCTTGATGGCAAGAGATGCTGCTATTGAAATGGACTCCCTGATTTGAATAAGGGCGATGGAATTCTGAAGCAAAGGAGTCCAGGTGACAGTGACTAACCCCCAGAAACAATGCAGGCACCAACATTGCAATAAGCATAATAGATGGAGTAGAAATTAAGAGTATTTTGACATATAGGAATCTGAGAATAGTTTTCTTCTTTACAGTAAGCTAAGAAAGGTTTAGCTTATAGATGATATACTATCTATATAACCAACAGATGTTACATCATCTACATGACCACAAATCCCTAGGCATGGCAAGCAGATACCTTATTTGAACCACTATCATCTAAAGTCATGAGTTCCCACCCAGTTAGGAGTTATTTACAGAAGGGGAGTCTAGTCTCCATAAAAGAGTACTATACAGTAAGGCCGTCATGTTGTGGAAGCTCAGAATAATCCCCAAAACACATTCTTGTCCTAATCTATGGAACCTTTGACTGTGTTAGTTTACATGGCATATTAGTCCATTGTTTCATGCTATAAAGAAATTCCTGAGACTGGGTAATTTATAAAGAAGAGGTTTAATTTGCTCATGGTTCCACAGGCTGTACAAGAAGCAGGAAATTTCTAATTACAGCAAAAGGCAAAGGGGGAGCAGGTACATCACATGGCTAGAACAGGAGCAAGAGAGAAAGAGGGAAGGTGTCACACACTTTTAAACAACTAGATCTGGGAAGAACTCACTATTGTGAGGATAGTGCTAAGAGGATGATACTAAACCATTCATGAGAAACCACCACCATGATCTAATCACCTCCCACTTGAGCTCCCACCTCCAACATTTGGGATGACATTTAAACATGAGATATGTGTGGAGACACAGATCTTAACTATATCATTCTGCCCCTGGCCCATCCCATATCTCATGTCTTCTCATCCTGCAAGATACGATTATGCCTTTTCAACAGTCCCCCAAATTCTTAATTCATTACAGCATTAACTGCAAAGTCCAAAGTCTCATCTGAGACAACCCTAGCTCTCCCATCTATGAGCTTATAAAATTAAAAAAGCAAGTTAGTTATTTCCAAGATGCAATGAAATTATAGGCATTGGGTAAATACTCATATTCCAAAAGGGAGAAATCAGCTGCAAGAAAGGGGCTACAGGCTGCAGGCAAGTTAGAAATCCAGTAGGGCATTAAACCTTAAATCTCCAAAATAATTTAATTCCATGTCCTACATCCGGGGCACACTGTTACAAGGGGTAGACTCCTAGGGCCTTGGGCAGCTCTGGCCCTGTGGCTCTGCAGTGTTTAGCCCTAGAGGCTGCTCTCACAGGTTGTTGAGCACCTGTGCTTAACACTGAGCATGCAAGCTTCCAGTGTATCCACCATTCTGGGGTCTGTAGGATGGTGGCCCTCTTTCCACAGATCCACTAGGCAGTGTCCCAGTGGGGACTCTCTGTGAGACCCCCAACCCACATTTTCCCTCCACACTGCCCCAGTAGATGTCCTCTGTGAGGCTTCCAACCCTGTAGCAGGCTTCTGCCTTGGCACTCAGACTTTCTAATACAGCCTCTGAAATCTAGGTGGAGGGTGACAAGCCTTATTCAGTCTTTGCACCTGCAGGCTTAACACCATGTGGAAGCTGGCTTATGGTAGCTGTGCCCTCTAGAGCGGTAGCCTGAGCTGTGCCTGGGCCCCTTTGAACCGAGACCGGAGCTAGAGTGGCTGGAATGTGGGGAGCAGTGTCCTGAGGGTGTGTAAGGCAGCAAGGCCTGGATCTGGCCCATAAAACCATTTTTTTCTTCCTAGGCCTCAGGGCCCGTGATGGGAGGGGCTGCCAATGTCTCTGAAATGCTTTTGAGGCCAGTTTTCCCATTGTCTTGGAAAATAGCACTTGGCTTCCTCTTAGTTATGCAAACTTCTTAGCAAGTGGTAGCTCCTCAGCCTGCTTAAATTTTTCTCCCAAAAAAGTTTGTTTTTGTTTTTGTTTTTCTCTGCCACATAGCCAGGCTGCAAATTTTTCAAGCTTTTGTATTCTGCTTTCCTTTTTTATATAAGTTCCAACTTTAAGTTATTTCTTTGCTCCTACAGATGAGCAAGTGCTGTTAGAATCTCCCCAGCCACTACTTGAATGCTTTGCTTCATCGGATACCCCAAATCATCATTCTCAATTTCAAAGTTCCATAGATCTCTAGGGCAGGAGCACAATGCAGGCAAGTTCTTTGCTAAGGCGTAACAAAAGTGACCTTTTCTTCAGTTCCTAAGTTCCTCATTTCCATCTGAGGCCTCCTCAGGTTGAACTTCATTGTCTGTATCACTGTTGAAAGTTTGGTCACAACTATTTACCCAGTCTCTAATAAATTCAAAGCTTTATTTCATCTTTCTGTCTTCTTCTGAGCCCTCCAAACTCTTTCAATGTCTGCTTATTACCCAGTTCCAAAGCTGCTTTCCCATTTTCAGGTTTTATAAGAATGTCCCCCTCCTCAGCACCAATTTTCTGTATTAAGCTGTTCTTGCATTGCTATAAAGAAAGGCCTGAGACTGAGTAATTTATAAAGAAAAGAGATTTAGTTGGTTCACAGTTCTGCAGATACTATAAGAAGCACGATGCTATCATCTGCTTGTCTTCTGGGGAGGCTGCAGGAAACTTCCAATCCTGGCAGAATGTGTAGGGGTAGCAGGTATGACACATAGCCAGAGCAGGATCAAGAGAAAAACAGGGGACCTGCCACATACTTTTAAATGACCAGATCTTATGAGAACTCACAATCACAAGTGCAGTGCTAAAACGATGGTACTAAACCATTCAGGAAAGACTACCCCTGTGATCCAATCACCTCCCAACAGGCCTCACCTCCAACATTAGTGATTACATTTCAACATGAGATTTGGTTGGGGACACAGATCCAAACCATATCACATGGCAAAGTGGAAGTAAAGTTGCTGATGGAATTAAGATTGCTGATTATCTGACCTTCAAATAGGAAGATGTTTCTGTGTATATTCATTTATGCATTCATTATATTCATCTGTATATGTTCCAGATGAATCCAATATAATGACAAGAGTCCTTAAAAGTAGAAGTGGGAGACAGAATAGGGAGTCAGAGTTAGAGAGAGATGTGACAGGGAAGAATGAACAGAGGGATGCAATGTTGCTGTCTATGAAGATGAAGGAAGGGATCCAGCAGTCAGGGAATGGGGCAGCCTCTAGAGCTGAAATAGGCAGTGAAAAATATTCTTTTCTAGCTCTAATGACACCTTTCTTTCAGCCTGGTCAGATCTATATCAGACTTCTAACTTACAGAAGTGTAAGATAATAAATCTGTGTTGTTTTAAGCCACTAAATTTATGGTGATTTGTTACATCAACAATACAAAACTGAAAAGTAATAACCAGACATTAAGGACACTAGCTCTGAATCATGCTAATTTGAAGGAACAAAATAGTACTACATTTCATATGGAAGTTAGCTTAGTGATAAATGGAGCTTTAGTCTGAGTCTGTCCTATACTGAATCCAGTTAATAGACACACAGGATGGTTATTACTCTTTTATAAGTTCATAGTCATGTAATTAGCTCCACAGACTTTTGGAAATGTCTTGGATAAATATTTTCAGTATATATTGGTATTAGTTTTCTATTGAACTTGAAATAGATGGACTCAGCAATGGAAATACAATCTAAAAACTGGTTTCCTGACTCATTGGCTAAGTAAGGGCTAAAGTGGTAGAAAGACCAAGTGGAAGTCTGTAAATTTACTCCTCCCTATCAAAATTCTGACCCAAATGCAATACTGCATCCACGAGTGAATTATAAAGAGAATAATTTACTTTCCTTGGTATACATTTTTATTGTTCTCATGAAATGAAAATTTTAATTGCAAAGAAGTAAAAATAAATTGCCTTAGGAAAAAATGAATCACCATTGGAGGAAATGTAATTACTGGTGTGCTCAAACAAACACCATCTGATATACTCCCTTTGTCTCAACCCATGTAAATTATAATCTTTCCTTCTGGAGGGTGATTTTAAAAAGCCTTTTAAGGTAAGAGACATGATCACAAATTTTGAAAACCCAAGAGTTAACTATTTAAAGATATGTGTATTCTGTACATTTAAAAAAGTTATCACCAAAAGTAGTGCAAATGCATTATTTGCTTTCAAAGCAACATCAAAATGGAACACAACCGTAATGCATGAACTTCCATGGGATAATTTATAAGCTGTATCAACTGGAAAATCAAATCAGCATGCCATGCCATAAACAAAATAGGCAATTTGATACACACACACACACACACACACACACACACACATACATACACATAGCATGCAATATAAAACAGAGAAGCCATCTGAAGACAAAGGAAAAAGATAATTCACCTACAAAATTAGATAAATAGTGACGAAATGATCATTTGAGCAGCAAAGGGATGTTCTCAAATTCTAGCAGCTATTTAAGGTCTTACAGCCTTAAGAAAACAGGAAAATAAGCTTCTTTTAAAGAAAGATGATTCAAGCCAGCTATTGTTGTAGTTGTAATCATTACTATTATGTCTTACTCTGTGCAAAGAAAAATTTTGGGTTTGTGGGTGGAAAAAATGAATAAGGAATAAAGAAGACAGGAACATAATGTTTTATAATTTGATGCAGAATGTGTTAATATAATTGGAGAAAAATAAAGGATTCCAAGGCAGAGTGATAACATATCTAGCTTGAAGTCAGGAGAGATTTCTTACTTAAAAGTAGTACTTGTGTCAGCATACACCTGGTTGATATTACTAAACCTGCAACAATGGTGAAAACTTGAATTCAGAATTATCAACAAAATTCATTACCAGCAAATGAAAGCAGCAATCCTCAATTTTTTAACCTATAAATTATTTGGATAAGAACACAAAAAATCATTTAGAGTTAGTTGAAATTTCAAAATTAGTTGAATGGTATGTCCACAAAATAAAACAATGGAATTTAAAATATGCTTTTGCAAATGTCACTTCCAAGAATCCTAATATACCCCTTCTGACTTTCATTTCCTAGTTCTATTCCTTCTTATTCAGGATCATAATATAGTATGAATTCATGATAAAATTTCCTGTGATTATTTATTCATCAAACATTTATGATCAATTAATACTCTAAGGTAATATATAATTAGGAAAAGAATGATACTCAGATTTAGTATGAAAAATGTATTGATTTTTCTGTGTCTTTATATCTACCTATCAATCACTAAATGCCAAAAGAGAAATCTAGAGATATGAGTATGCTATGAAATATTAAATGAAGATAGTATTTTCAGATGTGAGTGTTATAATGGGCTTCGGGAATGTGGTAATATTTGAGCCTAACCTTTATAGATGGGTATGAGTTGGTTTACAGAGATTTGAGAAGATATAGTTGAAAAGCCATTTCTGAAACTTTCTCAGAAACAACGGCAATGCCAATTACATCAAATTACATCAATAGGGAACTTCATGGAGACAGTTTTTTGGAACATAAACTCTGTGAATGGTAATAGGAATTATTTCTGGGAAGTAAGATTTGAGCCAAATCATAAAGGTGTATGGTTTAAGTTTGGTTTGCTTTAATTCTGTTTTCAGTAGCTGTTCAGTCTTGGTGCTTTTATTTGGTTTTTTTATTTTATTGTTATAGGACAGTGACATGAACAGATTGTGTCTCAGGATTCCTAATCTAGAAGAAAGTTGTAAAATACATTAAAGCTGTGAGAGACTGAAATGTAAATACTAGCTGGATGTTTATCGCTGTATTCCAGTTGAATGATTACAAAAACCTGCTTCCGCAAGCATAAATTGGGGCTTAATCGGTGGTAGAAAGGAGAGTTTGGGGCAGCAGATTGGATGGGAAATCAAGGCAAGGGAAAGGAAAAAGACAGTGATGACAGGGATTGCAAGACAGATATAGAGCATGGAGAAATGTCCTGTTCCCCAGCTCTTTAGATCCTAGTTTTGATAGTTTGCTCCCTCCACTCTCTTTTCATCACCGAATGAAGTTCTAAAATTCTCTGAAGCCTCTGGGTTTTGATGAGAACTCACTGGTGTTTCATTGCCATTTGTCAGTAGAACTATTGAATGTCAAAGTTAAAGAAACCTACTCTGGCAATTATGTGAGCCTCCCATTTTTAGATTCTCTGAGAATACTAATGTTCAGAGAAATTAAGTAAACCATTCAAGAATTAGCTATGTGACATATCTGATTATTGGCAACTTTCAAATGAAGACCTAAATCTGTAGGCTTGCCAGTCTACTCCTGTTATTAATTTTGCCTATAACTAGCTTCATTCCTCATTCTGCATCTGGATTTATCAATGGACCTGTGAAGAGGGAAACAGAAGCAGCGTGTGGAAGTGTGATGCCAATGGAGACACTCTTTGTAAATACGACACTCAGCACTCAGCTGAGACACAGATGGTAATTTTACAGATGATACTTAGCTTCCACCTGCCTGATGGAATTGATATAAACATTGATATGTCTTCTCCATTTATAAGCTCGTATTTTTGGAAAAAGTATTATGGGGAAAATACATTATGTTTATGAAGCAGCTACTTCAACAGTCCCTTGATATGTCTCCCAAAATTATTCTTTAACAAAACCAGAAAGGCCGCAGTCATCAGTATTAAGCCTATAGTACTCAGTAACACTTAGATCTTATATCTCCAAAGGATCCACAAACTGACCATCTGTAGTCACATGAATCATAGATAAGAACAGAAGAGCATATAAGCTCAAATTATATCTAACAAAGAAAAGTTTCTGTAGGTAGACTCAAACAATGGTTACATATAATGCAAACATAGTGGTCTCTGTGTTTGTTGGCATTACTTGGCGCTTTTTACTCTGTCAGATAAAAGCTAAACATAATATAATATGTGAGTAATGTCCTCTGTACTTTGAACAGACAGGTAGACAGGCCAGAGAAGCACATGTAAAGGCGTAATTAAGGGGGGAGGGATGTCTCAGTCATCTGTGCCTAGGGACTTTCTACAGTTAATGTTAGTGCAAACCTACTATGACACTCCACAACTGATTCAGTAATAATTTGTGGTTAACAGTGTCCACAGATTCTACTTTAATCAGAATTCACAAAGGTGAAGTGTTTATTGAAAGAGGACTATATGTACAAACCCTAAATTAGATAGAAGCAGCCAATGAATGGTCCCTTTCCCCTCACACTCTCATATCCCAAATAGAGCATATCTTTTAAAAGAATATAAAAGACTCAGAACATACCAGAATGCCTCAGAGTGTGACTGCCTAAGTTTAAATTCTGGGTTTTTGCCATTTACAGGCTTTTTTCTCTTGTTATGTGGGAAAATTTACTAAGCTTATTTTTTTTCTCTGTTAAAAATAAGGAGAGGGGGGCTACAAGTATTTTGCATGTCTGATGAAAAGATTACATGTGAAATGTCTAGCTAGAAGCCTAGTAAATAATAGACACTCAGGAAATTATACTAAATTGTAGCTGTTATTATCACCTAGCATTTTATAGTAGCATGAATCTTAGGCTCCCAAATACTATTTATTCTTTCTTTCATACAATCTGTATATATGCAATTAGAATTAAACATCATAAATCTGGAAATAATAAAACACCATCTTATTCCCTTCTCTCTGAGAGGGAAACATTCTTAAATTCCTAGAATTAGGCCTACATTCCAGTTTTCACAATTTGCGGGTTTATAATTTGAGAAAAAAGTGAATACAGACCCTGAGAAAGAGAAATAAAGCTACTCGTGGAACCAAGATATTAAATTATTAAAATTCACTGATTTGTTTAATCCACTTTTTAAACATCAAGAGACTTGCAATTCAGTCACAAATAGGCCACAACCCCTGCCTTTGGGGAAGTCACAAGTTATCAGGGAAGCAGAAACCTAAATAAACAAACTACACACATGTTTATGGGGGGAGATAAACAAAAAGAGAGACAGATACAGTGAGAGAAAAAGAGAAAATAAGAGGATGTAGGAGAGAGAAATAGAGGCAAAGAGACAGAAACAGAGGATGGAAGGGAAAAGAAAGACGGTGAGAGAGACAAAGTAAGAGGAGACACGGAGACACCAAGATAAAGACAGAGGAAGAGAGACTGAGCTAAATAATACAAAATGGTTTACAAAATTTTATAAAAACACTCAAGATAGAGCAAGTTTCTATTCAGGCACCAACTCTTCAAACCTTCCTTGTCAATGTACTTTTAAAAAAATACTTCCTGATAGGACATTACCAAAAATAACTCCAAACCATTAACTGCTTTCACCCAAATTCAACTTTTTCCATTTTATTATATCTAAAATTATTTTTACCTGGGGAAACCAGTGAACAACGAAAGAGCCTACTTGGGAGGAATTTAAAAATCTCCTGGGTTACTTCAGACAAATATTTACTAAACAATTAACATAGGTACATGAACAGTTTAACCTAGGGTACATGAACAATTTAATAGCCTGAGTCGTATACAACAAAAGGTATTCTTGTTGACTGTCTTTTTAGCTTTCCTCTTGAATTTTGTCAAAAAGAACTTCTCTGGGCCTCTAGGAGACTCCAGCATGACCCTGACTACTCTGGCTCAGCTTTCTTTCATCACACTCATGATGCTGGTGATGGTGGCTGCTGGTCAGAAGTGGCCACACACTCTACCTCGTCTCAGAGGTCTGGGAGGGGTTTCTCTGGCTTCCAGCAGCCTCCCCAGGGGTCTCTGTCTACTCCCTGAAGGAAAGACTCTAGGAAAGACTCTTCCCCTCCTCACCCACCCTGCCCCACCCCAGCAAGACCCTTAAGAAATCTTTTTAGAACACTGTCTTCCTAGGAAGCCCATTAACCATCTGGCATTGGTCTTTTCCTGTTTACTACTTGAAAACTTTGTCTACCAACTGCCAAAAAGCTGTCAGCCTTAAGTTGTGTTTTACAACCAGAGGCTGATGGTTGGGACTAGAAAACCCTCAAATACTTTCCTGCCCACTAAAGGTAGGCTATAGACCCTGGAATACAGAAAGTCCTTGTTCTCTGAGGGTCATTTGTAGTAGGAAGAAAACTATGTAAATTGTTTAAAATAAGGAATAAATTAATTTTAAGAGAGCAAGTGATCTTTTACCTTAAGGCAAACTAAATTAATATGAAGTTTGTTTTATTTTATACTTAATAGTATTCAAAATAGAATTGAAATTCTAAACGAATACTTAGAATATGCAAAAATAAAAAAGAATCAGTCACATGTTGTATCAAAACTCTGAATGACAACATCCTTCATTTTATAATTCACCTTTACAAAAGGATCATAAAGAGTGCAAAAATATTTGATGTCCTCATCAGTTTCCCCAACAGCTTCTTTTAACTATCTGATTATCAAATCATTATCTTTACAAAATTCTGTCTTGTCATCGTTCTTGTTCTTTGCTCTTATTTAGTATTAAACAGTCTATGCTGATTCTAATTTGTCAGTGGTTTTTCCTATGGTTTGATGAATTCTCCGATACAACATTGCAAAAAGCATTTTCATTTGTAACTGATTTTTATTGTATTTGCATTGTATTATTTGGTGTTTACAATAACCAAAAATTAGTGAGATGATAAGTAAGGCATAGGTATTACTACTTAGTTCTGAATTGGGGAATTAATTTTATAAAGAATAAATTTGCTTGAAATATTTTTCCATGGTGATGCCCTTCATCAATTATAACTCTTCTAATTGGAAAGACATGGATAATGAATATTTAGATGATGAGGACCCTTGTATTATCTTTGTATTGCTCTTAGTAATTGTTAGCCCAAACTTGTATCCATAATTGTTCAAAGAGAGTGTCCACATGTCACCTAACAGAAACAAAGTTACTTGATTACCTAGATAGTTTTTAATGTAGTACATCAGCAATGAGATATTACCATGTCATTCAGTGAACCTTGCAATTCTGATCCAAGGCATGCAATTTATTGATATTATTGTAGTTGCCTCAGTACTAAGGGAGGTGCATTGCTTAAATTGCTTGTACCTCTAAGGGACAACTATGGAGCATCGGAATTGACGTATTGTCATAGACAACCTGGTCTATCCTTGGTAGAAATGTAATCCGAGTGGAAGTTCCTACATGGCACAATCCTGATTCAGGGAGCTCCATTTGAATCAGAGAGAACTCCAATGAGCTAAAGGTCCAGAACTCTGGATTATAATTAGCCTCTCCTCTTCCACTAACTGGGAGTGTAATTTCATAAAATCTTCTGTAATCCCTATTATTTCAGTTTCTCTTTCAAATAGGACAACATCCCAAAATCTTTTATTCCTGTAGCAGGCTGAATAATGACCCCCTGAAGATGTCCATGTCCTAAATCTCTGGAAACCTTTAATATGTTACCTTACGTGTTAAAAGGCATGTTGCAGATGTGATTAAGGATCTTGAGATGGGGAGAGTATGCTGGATTGTCCAGGAGAGCCCAGTGTAAAGCCCCTTATAAGAGAGAAAGAGGAGAATTTGAGTAAGTAGCAGGAAATATGAGCACGGAAGCTAGGTGGAGGCATCTGAGGAAGGAGCTATGAGCTAAGGAATGCAGGCAACCTCTAGAAACTGAAAAAAATGCAAGGAAATGGATTCCTCCTTTAAGCCTCCTAAGGGAACATATGCTATGGATATCTCAAATTTACAATTCCAACTTCCAAAACTATGAGGAAATCATGTTGTTTTAATCCACTAAGTTACTGATAATTTTTACAAGAGCAATATGGAGATGAATGGGACAATAAGTAAGAGATTCTTGGGAAAAGTCAAAAGAAGTGTTTAAAAGCAAAAGGTTTAAAAGCAGAGCAAAGTAGGTCCCTTATTCTGATCATGAGTAATTAATAAAATTACGTAAATTACAAATACTTATCAACCAGATTGATAAGTATTGAGATTGGAATTGGTTTCTCAATTACTATATGCATCAAAGCAAGTGAAGAAAGTACAATCCGAGTTGGCATGGATGTCCCAGCTTTTCTGATTATATCACAAAGGCCTCCAGGTGCATTCTGTCCCATTACCCCTATGATCTTCACCATCGACTATGTTGTCACATTTTCCATACATTTTCCCTTTTGCCCCATCTACTCTGACATGTCTTTCTCCTTTCTTAAAATGGCGTCTGCTGCACTTTGTCGGGGAAAAAAAAGAAATAGCTAACAACACTAAAAAGAACCTGTGGTTGTAACACGTCACGACAACTTTGTCAGTTGTATAAGCAGCTAGTCCTACATGTGGAGAGAAAAAACTAAATGAGAGTAAGGGATAATTTGAACATATCGTAAATATTCATATTCCAACTTTGGGAGTCCAAAAATGAAATGAATCTCCCATGTTAGTCATTTTCTGGGCCTCGTTTATTTGGCTACGAAATAACTGATTCTAAAGCCAAACAGTCTAAATCTGGAAGTTCAAACGTCATACATAAAACTTATTAAGGACAGAAATTATTACCTTGAGTTCTGTGTATAGTCCCTGGACTTAGTAAGTAAATGTTTTTTATCTGGAATATTCATATAGAAAATCCCACTAAACAGCAATCCCTTTAAATTCTATATTTAAACTAGGAATGATTAGATTTATTTCACAGTAATTTAAACATGACAGACAACATATAAAATTTAATATTAATATTTATGTTTATATTCTCCCCTTAATATATCCTAATTTTTAAAAATATGACTTGTAACAGTTGTCACTCATAAAAATAACTATGGAACATCAGCTGAGATCTGTTAACATGAATATCAGCTTACCCTGTCAGATACCACACATTCAGTATAGTTCAAAGGAAGTCTGAGAAAGGAATGGATGATATGTAATCAAACATGTTAAGAGAAATCAAGAGTAATTGGGACCATTATTAATTACAATAAATTTCCTCACAATGCCCTAAATGGTAAAATATTCAGCAAACATGTTGGGAAGAAAATAACACAATTCTAAATCTTATTGTTTTGAAAAATGTATAAGGTATACATATATCTCTCTCATATTAGTTCTGTTTCTGTAAAGAACCTTGACTAATACAATGACTATGTTAGCATTATTTAATTAACAATGAAGAAACAAAGCAAATCACAGTATCATATTCCCAGGTTCAGTTCTGTACTGTTTTTGGAACAATCTCATATTTCTCTAAGACATCACTAAGGTATAATGAAAAAAAACTAGCAAACAAATATATTTATTCTGCTGCATCACTTTTGTACCCCATCCCAGTTGGATTTCATTTTGAAATCCAATCTATAAAATCAAACTCGGGAAGGCTGCAAAACTTAGAATGATTCTACACTACTTCCACTGTAGCATTTTTTGTTACTATAAATATCAACATAGGATTACTTACTCTACGGTAATATTTATATATCTTACACCTCTCAATAGACAGCAGTAAGTTGCTTGATTATAGCAGGTAAGTTGAGTTAATAAAAAGAGTTTCAGAATCTAATAGCCTAATTTTTATTAGAAAAGCTTTATCAAATGTTACCAACTCTATCATTTTTATAAACATCTAAAAAGCATACAACTGAAAATGTATAGTCCCTGATGACTTGTTCAGCTTTGTTTATTGTTATAAGAAGGTACACTATACCTTTTTATTTTTTTGTTGTTGTTACAAAACAACCATTTTCATATTTAGTTTCTGTTCCCTCTTCTGTTTTTTCCTGAACCAGATCACTTGATGTATGCATACAGGCTCCAAATAACTATTTCTACTGTATCCTGGGACATTTGCCCCTGTGCTACCTTTGGAATTTTTTTCTTCACTCTTGAGATGGGGAATGATGTTAATTCTTTTCACCAGCGCTTGCTTCTGGCCATGTAAACTCTCTGTGTAAAATATTATGCCCTAATTAACTCCAGTGCTTAGCAAAGCAAAACTTCATTTTCATTAAAATGCATTATTGTTTCTGTAAAGATAAAAGAATTTCAGACTGACTTTGATATGCTTAGCTCGAAACATGAATGTTTCAGTTCACACATTTACTGAAATTTAAATGTTTGAACAATACTATTTCGCAGAAAATATCTGTGAAATGTAAATGCTACTTATGTAGTTGAAGCAACCAAAAAGAATAAAGTAAGTTTGTTCCAAATGTCAAAACACTGTCCCAAACGTTCTTATTTCTAAATATTGTTGGTTTTCTAGCTCACCCTTTTGCTAAAATTTATGAGTATGAACAATGAACTTTTCCGGAAAGCTTCATAATAATGCAAGTTGTTATGTAATTTAAGCAAACAAATAGAATAAGATGGGTTTTCTTCATAGTCAAAGCAGTGTAGCAATTAGGATAATATTAAAGAGGAAAAACTAAGAAAGAAAAAATGAAAGAGTTATAAGAACTCGGGTCTGTCCTCCCTTGATGAAATATGTAATAAGCTTGGGCACTGAGAAGTGGAAAATTTTTTAGTATTGTAACAGAAAAAATGTATGATACAATACTAAAAATAATACATTTGGTATTACTATGGTATTAGTCTAAAGTTTTTTTCTCATTTAACCATCAGAATACTTACAAGAGTTAGGTATACTGATTATTCCCATTTTATAGTTGAAGCAACTGAGAAACAAAGGTGGTTAATTTGCTCAAGGATGTATATCTATTAAGTACCAAGGCCAGGATTTTATCCAGGTATTTTGTCCTCAAAGTCTTGCTCTGCATAAGGTTTATGAAATTCAATAATCTCCCAATAAAGGAAGAGGTAATGATCCAAGTTTTTCATTTCTATTCAGATACATAATATGTTTCTTGTTTTCTGAAGACAAAGTGAGAAAAAAAAGTGACTTTCAGACTTTTAAGTTACATGTGTTACCATACCACCAATTAGACTACGATTTCTTAATGCCACCCTGTGCGCTTAGTGAATTGGACTATGCCTGGAGGTCACCTGTGTACCAGCTGCAATAACTTTCACTGATAAAGGCACCTTCGGAGTTTAAGGCAGTTACAACAGGGTGCGTGTCATCTTTCAGTAAGATGACAAACTTCTTAAAAGGGATATGTGGGAGGTTAATGACAGGAGTCCTACAGAGCCAGAACCTTCTGTTCAGTATCAGCCAATACAAACCTTTCTCTCAGCTGGCTAGCCTCTCCACTGTCCCCTATAAACGGGATGAGAATTACTATTCTTTTTATTATTATTATTCTACTTTAAGTTTTAGGGTACATGTGCACAATGTGCAGGTTTCTTACATATGTATCCATGTGCCATGTTGGTGTGCTGCACCCATTAACTCGTCATTTAGCATTAGGTATATCTCCTAATGCTGTCCCTCCCCCCTCCCCACACCCCACAACAGTCCCTGGAGTGTGATGATCCCCTTCCTGTGACCATGTGTTCTCATTGTTCAATTCCCACCTATGAGTGAGAACATGTGGTGTTTAGTTTTTTGTCCTTGTGATAGTTTACTGAGAATGATGGTTTCCAGTTTCATCCATGTCCCTACAAAGGACATGAACTCATCATTTTTTATGGCTGCATAGTATTCCATGGTGTATATGTGCCAGGTTTTCTTAATCCAGTCTATCGTTGTTGGACATTTGGGTTGGTTCCAAGTTTTTGCTATTGTGAATAGTGCCACAATAAATATACGTGTGTATGTGTCTTTATAGCAGCATGATTTATAGTCCTTTGGGTATATACCCAGTAATGGGATGGCTGGGTCAAATGGTATTTCTAGTTCTAGATCCCTGAGGAATCGCCACACTGACTTCCACAATGGTTGAACTAGTTTACAGTTCCACCAACAGTGTAAAAGTGTTCCTATTTCTCCACATCCTCTCCAGCACCTGTTGTTTCCTGACTTTTTAATGATGGCCATTCTAACTGGTGTGAGATGGTATCTCATTGTGGTTTTGATTTGCATTTCTCTGATGGCCAGTGATGATGAACATTTTTTCATGTGTCTTTTGGCTGCATAAATGTCTTCTTTTGAGAAGTGTCTGTTCATGCCCTTCACTCACTTTTTGATGGGGTTGTTTGTTTTTTTCTTGCAAATTTGTTTGAGTTCATTGTAGATTCTGGATATTAGCCCTTTGTCAGATGAGTAGGTTGTGAAAATTTTCTCCCATTCTGTAGGTTGCCTGTTCACTCTGATGATAGTTTCTTTTGTTGTGCAGAAGCTCTTTAGTTTAATTAGATCCCATTTGTCAATTTTGGCTTTTGTTGCCATTGCTTTTGGTGTTTTAGACATGAAGTACTTGCCCATGCCTATGTCCTGAATGGTATTGCCTATGTTTTCTTCTAGGGTTTTTATGGTTTTAGGTCTAACATGTAAGTCTTTAATCCATCTTGAATTAGTTTTTGTATAAGGTGTAAGGAAGGGATCCAGTTTCAGCTTTCTACATATGGCTAGCCAGTTTTCCCAGCACCATTTATTAAATACGGAATCCTTTCCCCATTTCTTGTTTTTGTCAGGTTTGTCAAAGATCAGATAGTTGTAGATATGTGGCATCATTTCAGAGGGCTCTGTTCTGTTCCATTGATCTATGTCTCTGTTGTGGTACCAGTACCATGCTGTTTTGGTTACTGTAGCCTTGTAGTATAGTTTGAAGTCAGGTAGTGTGATGCCTCCAGCTTTGTTCTTTTGGCTTAGGATTGACTTGGTGATGTGGGCTCTTTTTTGGTTCCATATGAACTTTAAAGTAGTTTTTTCCAATTCTGTGAAGAAAGTCATTGGTAGCTTGATGGGATGGCATTGAATCTATAAATCACCTTGGGCAGTATGGCCATTTTCACGATATTGATTATTCCAACCCATGAGAATGGAATGTTCTTCCATTTGTTTGTATCCTCTTTTATTTCATTGAGCAGTGGTTTGTAGTTCTCCTTGAAGAGGTCCTTCACATCCCTTGTAAGTTGGATTCCTAGGTATTTTATTCTCTTTGAAGCAATTGTGAATGGGAGTTCACTCATGATTTGGCTCTCTGTTTGTCTGTGATTGGTGTACAAGAATGCTTGTGATTTTTGTACATTGATTTTGTATCCTGAGATTTTGCTGAATTTGCTTATCAGCTCAAGGAGATTTTGGGCTGAGACAATGGGGTTTTCTAGATATATAATCATATCATCTGCAAACAGGGACAATTTGACTTCCTCTTTTCCTAATTGAATACCATTGATGTCCTTCTCCTGCCTGATTGCCCTGGCCAGAACTTCCAGCACTATGTTGAATAGGAGTGGTGAGAGAGGGCATCCCTGTCTTGTGCCAGATTTCAAAGGGAATGATTCCAGTTTTTGCCCATTCAGTATGATATTGGCTGTGGGTTTGTCATAAATAGCTCTTATGATTTTGAGATACGTCCCATCAATACCTAATTTATGGAGAGGTTTTAGCATGAAACGTTGTTGAATTTTGTCAAAGGCCTTTTCTGCATCTATTGAGATAATCATGTGGTTTTTGTCTTTGGTTCTGTTTATATGCTGGATTACATTTATTGATTTGTGTATGTTGAACCAGCCTTGCATCCCAGGGATGAAGCCCACTTGATCATGGTGGATAAGCTTTTTGATGTGCTGCTGGATTGGATTTGCCAGTATTTTATTGAGGATTTTTGCATCAATGTTCATCAAGGATATTGGTCTGAAATACTCTTTTTTGGTCATGTCTCTGTCAGGCTTTGGTATCAGGACAACGCTGGCCTCATAAAATGTGTTAGGGAGGATTCCCTCTTTTGCTATCGATTGGAATAGTTTCAGAAGAAATGGTACCAGTTCCTCCTTGTACCTCTGGTAGAATTCGGCTGTGAATCCATCAGGTCCTGGACTCTTTTTGGTTGGTAAGCTATTGATTATTGCCACAATTTCAGAGCCTGTTATTGGTCTATTCAGAGAGATAACTTCTTCCTGTTTTAGTCTTGGGAGGGTGTATTTGTTGAGGAATTTATCCATTTCTTCTAGATTTTCTAGTTTGTTTGCATAGAGGTGTTTGTAGTATTCTCTGATGGTAGATTGTATTTCTGTGGGATCGGTGGTGATATCCCCATTATCATTTTTTATTGAATCTATTTGATTCTTCTCTCTTTTCTTCTTTATTAGTCTTGCTAGTGGTCTATCAATTTTGTTGATCTTTTCAAAAAACCAGCTCCTGGATTCATTAATTTTTTGAAGGGTTTTTTGTGTGTCTATTTCCTTTAGTTCTGCTCTGATTTTAGTTATTTCTTGCCTTCTGCTAGCTTTTGAATGTGTTTGCTCTTGCTTTTCTAGTTCTTTTAATTGTGATGTTAGGGTGTCAGTTTTAGATCTTCCCTGCTTTCTCTTGTGGGCATTCAGTGCTATAAATTTCCCTCTACACACTGCTCTGAATGTGTCCCAGAGATTCTGGTATGTTGTGTCTTTGTTCTCGTTGGTTTCAAAGAACATCTTTATTGCTGCCTTCATTTCGTTATGTACGCAGTAGTCATTCAGGAGCAGGTTGTTCAGTTTCAATGTAGTTGAGCAGTTTTGAGTGAGTTTCTTAGTCCTGAGTTCTAGTTGGATTGTACTGTGGTCTGAGAGACAGTTTGTTATAATTTCTGTTCTTTTACATTTGCTGAGGAGAGCTTTACTTCCAACTATGTGGTCAATTTTAGAATAGGTGTGGTGTGGTGCTGAAAAAAATGTATATTCTGTTGATTTGGGGTGGAGAGTTCTGTAGATGTCTATTAGGTCCCCTTGGTGCAGAGCAGAGTTTGATTCCTTGGTATCCTTGTTACCTTTCTGTCTCATTGATCTGTCTAATGTTGATAGTGGGGTGTTACAATCTCCCGTTATTATTGTGTGGGAGTTTAAGTCTCTTTGTAGGTCACTCAGGACTTGCTTTGTGAATCTGGGTGCTCCTGTGTTGGGTGCATATATATTTAGGACAGTTAGCTTTTCTTGTTGAATTGATCCCTTTACCATTATGTAATGGCCTTCTTTGTCTCTCTTGATCTTTGTTGGTTTAAAGTCTATTTTATCAGAGACTAGGATTGCAACCCCTGCCTTTTTTTGTTTTCCATTTGCTTGGTACATCTTCCTCCTTCCCTTTATTTTGAGTCTATGTGTCTCTGCAGGTGAGATGGGTTTCCTGAATACAGCACACTGATGGGTCTTGACTCCTTATCCAATTTGCCAGTCTGTGTCTTTTAATTGGAGAATTTAGCCCATTTACATTTAAAGTTAATATTGTTATGTGTGAATTTGATCCTGTCGTTGTGATGTTAGTTGGTTATTTTGCTTGTTAGTTGATGCAGTTTCTTCCTAGCCTTGATGGTCTTTACAATTTAGCATGTTTTTGCAGTGGCTGGTAGTGGTTGTTCCTTTCCATGTTGAGTGCTTCCTTCAGGAGCTCATTTAGGGCAGGCCTGGTCATGACAAAATCACTCAGCATTTGCTTGTCTGTAAAGTATTTTATTTCTCCTTCTCTTATGAAGCTTAATTTGGCTGGATATGAAATTCTGGGTTGAAAATTCTTTTCTTTAAGAATGTTGAATATCAGCCCCCACTCTCTTCTGGCTTGTAGAGTTTCTGCCGAGAGATCAGCTGTTAGTCTGATGGGCTTCCCTTTGTGGGCAACTTGACCTTTCTCTCTGGCTGCCCTTAACATTTTTTCCTTCATTTCAACTTTGGTGAATCTGACAATTATGTGTCTTGGAGTTGCTCTTCTCGAGGAGTATCTTTGTGGCGTTCTCTGTATTTCCTGAATCTGAATGTTGGCCTGCCTTGGTAGATTGGGGAAGTTTTCCTGGATAATATCTTGCAGAGTGTTTTCCAACTTGGTTCCATTCTCCCCATCATTTTCATATACACCAGTCAGATGTAGGTTTGGTCTTTTCACATAGTCCCAAATTTCTTGGAGGCTTTGTTCATTTCTTTTTGTTCTTTTTTCTCTAAACTTCCCTTCTCTCTTCATTTCATTCATTTCATCTTCCATCACTGATACCCTTTCTTCCAGTTGATCGCATCGGCTACCGAGGCTTCTGCAATCTTCGCGTAGTGCTTGATACTTGGCTTTCAGCTCCATCAGCTCCTTTAAGCCCTTCTCTCCATTGGTTATTCTAGTTATCCATTCGTCTAATTTTTTTTCAAAGTTTTTAACTTCTTTGCTCTTGTTTTGAATTTCCTCCTGTAGCTCAGAGTAGTTTGATCGTCTGAAGCCTTCTTCTCTCAACTCGTCAAAGTCATTCTCCATCCAGCTTTGTTCTGTTGCTGGTGAGGAACTGCATTCCTTTGGAGGAGGAGAGGTGCTCTGCTTTTTAGAGTTTCCAGTTTTTCTGCTCTGTTTTTTCCCCATCTTTGTGGTTTTATCTACTTTTGGTCTTTGATGATGGTGATGTACAGATGGGTTTTTGGTGTGGATATCCTTTCTGTTTGTTAGTTTTCCTTCTACCAGACAGGACCCTCAGCTGCAGGTCTGTTGGAGTTTGCTAGAGGTCCACTCCAGACCCTGTTTTGCTGGGTGTCAGCTGCGGTGGCTGCAGAACAGCGGATTTTCATGAGAATGCAAATTCAGCTGTCTGATTGTTCCTCTGGAAGTTTTATCTTAGAGGAGTACCTGGCCGAGTGAGGTGTCAGTCTGTCCCTACTGGGGGGTGCCTCCCAGTTAGGCTGCTTGGGGGTCAGGGACCCACTTTAGGAGGCAGTCTGCCTGTTCTCAGATCTCCAGCTGCGTGCTGGGAGAACCACTACTCTCTTCAATGCTGTCAGACAGGGACATTTAAGACTGCAGAGGTTCCTGCTGTCTTTTTGTTTGTATCCTGCCCTCATAGGTGGAGCCTACAGAGGCAGGCAGGCCTCCTTGAGCTGTGGTCAGCTCCACCCAGTTCGAGCTTCCTGGTTGCTCTGTTTACCTAAGCAAGCCTGGGCAATGGTGGGCGCCCCTCCCCCAACCTTGCTGCTGCCTTGCAGTTTGATCTCAGACTGCTGTGCTAGCAATCAGCGAGACTCCGTGTAGGACCCTCTGAGCCAGGTGCGGGACACAGTCTCCTGGTTTGCGGTTTTCCAAGCCCATTGGAAAAGCGCAGTATTAGGTTTGGAATGACCCAATTTTCCAGGTGCTGTCTGTTACCCCTTTCTTTGACTAGGAAAGGGAACTCCCTGACCCCTTGTGCTTCTTGAATGAGGCAATGCCTCGCCCTGCTTTGGCTCCTGCAGGGTGCACTGCACCAACTGTCCTGCACCCACTGTTTGGCACTCCCTAGTGAGATGAACCTGGTACCTCAGATGGAAATGCAGAAATCACCCGTCTTTTGTGGCTCACGCTGGGAGCTGTAGACCGGAGCTGTTCCTATTCTGCCATCTTGGCTCCACCATCTAAGAATTACTATTCTTGAGCTTTCTCTTTTACTGTTAACTCATTTCTGAAATCTATTGCAATCTTTATTTTATGATAAAATGAGAGCCTTTGTTACCTCAATAAATAAACTCCCTTGATAAAGTACAAAATAAGAATACCATGGTGAATATAGGTCATAGAATTTTATGTTAAAGTAAGCCATGTTAGATTAAAAATATGTTCACCACAAAATAAATTATATGGGAGAAATATGAATTTATTGGAGATATAAGCTTTATGTTTTAATAACTTTATCACACACTGCTTAACTATTCATTGTACATCATTCTTGCTGAAGATTTACAAATAAAGCAATTTTTAAAGAAATATCATCGCAGTATCTGAGTAATTTATTACAATATTTAGAAAGTCTTTGCTCCTAAAATAACTGAACTGTAAACACAATTGCTTAATAAGAGAAACATCTTCACTCCAAATAATGAAAAGAGGTGAGAGGTGAGAGTTGTTAAAAAAAAAAAAGTAAGAATATTTGAGGAGGTGAAAATAATATTAAAAATGGAAATTAAATGTTTACCTCCTCATCTTACCTCCTGCCAACTGTTCTGGGGTCTTTTGCATGGATATATGTCTAAAGGTTATCCAGAGCCTCACTAGATAGTCACCTGAAAGCCTGACCATTCAGTCTCTCCACCTTTAGCATAGCGCAGAATATCTGAAGCAAAGTTGCTCAGAAAAAAAAAAAAATATATATATATATATATATAAAATCAAATGAATGATAATATGTTTTTCTCAAATATAGGACTTGTATTCAGTGGCAAAACATATCAATTTTATCCAAATTGATAGATTATATAGGATCATAGAATTTTAGAACTGAAAATAAGCACATGAGATTTCTTGGTGTCTAAGATAATTTTAGATTGTAGAAGAAAAGAATGATCTGAGAGAATCTGAATCCAGCCCTCAGGTTGTTGGGTTCTTTTTTCTCAATTATTGGCATTTTTCTGGTATTTTAAAATTCAACATTTCCCTTCTTTTCGTACTGGTATGACTCCATTCAGTCTGCTTACCAGATGCCTCTCAGGCTGGCCTGTAACACTACTCAGTGTGGAAGTATTTCTTATTATACTAATTCAGTGAGTACCAATTGTAGGGAAATTATGGCTCAATAGCAACAGAAATTTCAGAGAAAGATATTCAAATAACAGATAGTAATTAATTTTCTAGAGCTTCCATTTTTAATTTTTTTAAACTTTTATCTTAGGTTCGGGGTAGCCATAGTTTGTTATATAGGCACATTGCATGTAATGGTGTTTTGGTGTACAGATTATTTCACCACACAAGTAATATTTATCTTTAGAACACATTCAAAAAGCTCATCTAACTCAAAGATACACTGTTGTTAACTTTAAATGTAATGGTTTAATTGAATTGATGTTAGGATGAGGTTCAAGGACCTACAACAAATACATCAACTTTTCCTGTTATTATACCCATAGTTTCATTCTCCTAGATTTCTATAGCATTAAAATTCAATCACACTCAAGACACGTCATATCTGCAAATACATTAAGTATGATTTAAAACCTTATGCAGGGTTACTAATCATCACATCACACCAACTCTGGGACTTGGTACTAAGTACAAAAGAAATACTTAGGGTGTGAAGAAAATATGACTAGAGGTAGTTTAAGCACACCAAAGATAAAATTAACTCAACTGGATTTGAGCTGTTCCTCTTCAAACTCCATAAACTTTTGTACAAATTTATGGAATTTATTTGTATGGCAGTTACATGAGTGTTTTATATTCCTTTTTAGCATGTGTCATCTGTGAGGGTAGGAACGGTGTAAATGTTTCTATTTGTTTCCTTAGTTCCTATTCCAACCTTTGTATGAAAGAAATGATCATTTTATGTTTGTATATTCAGTTTTGCTTTAAGCCATCATTATACTTGTTAAGAATACTCTTTGGTCATATTTAGGATAAAAAAGGAGCAAGCAATTGTCCACAGAATTGTGCTAATTAATTGCAAAAGCACTAATATTCTAAAAAAAAAATCAGTCATAATGTGTAGCAGCATCCATTTTGTTTCTTATTTCCAGTTATGATTCAAAAGAAAAAAGCAATGAAATCTGGCTTTTTGTGTGCTACAATTTTCACCCATGAAGCTCCATACTTCACCAGTAACCTCTTACAAACCACTAGTTTCTGGTTTTATTTAATATGTTCAAATCAGATTAAGCAGAACTCAGTCCCATTCCAGCACATCAGGCACAAAATGTCTCTTTGATCTTTTTGCCACTTTTAAGAAACATCTGCATCTTTGTAAAAAGGCCTAGCAGGATGAGCCAAACATTTGAGAATGGACATAGCCACGTGCAGGGAGGTAGAAAAAATTATTAGGGGAACTGACTCTTTGTTAGATTCCCAGAGACCAGAAAGAAGGATGACAGTGTCTGGGGCTTATAAACATGAAGTAATTTCTCTGAGTTGGACTTCAGAGGTGATCCATTCTATCAAGCTATTAAACAAGATAAACAGAATGGTAGGACTGGTTTTAAGGTTATCCAAACATTCATTTCACAAATAAGGAAACTTACAACCCTGAAAGTTCATACTTGTATATTGCCCTTTTCTATTTTTTAAGATAAAGCTTAGATTTTTCTTGGCCAGATTCCCTCTGTTGTGTTTTATTCAGCCTGACAAGGAGAAAAGAATATCCTGTGTGAACACCCAACAAATATCTCTGTGAATGCAGTGGAAAGGCTTAGCTACTGCATCTGTCTCCCTTACAAGACTCTGAGCCCCTGGAGTGCTTAGTAACCTTGTGCACCTTTCACATCTCCTGCCAAGTGTTTGAACTGAATTGAACTTTTTTGTTGTTCTAGATAAATACTGAAGTGTGCCATGTAAAATAATATTCAAACGCTTCTCCTTTTGAGCAGAGCATGGCAAATGACAAGATGATGAATCCAAGATTAGCTCAGACATGCTGGAGAGGAGGTAGGGAATGAGAACCAGCTTGCAGACCTGGGAAGAGTTAACTGTGACCTCCCATCTCTGCTGCTGCTTAGAGGTTTACTTTCCCAGGCAGGTGGAAATGGACCACTGAATGAAAGAAAAGCAAAGTGGCAGATAATAGACGGCAGACGTTTTCAATCTTAGCCTCGTCCAGGTTTCTAGCACATGTTGTAGATTGAGTGTTCTGTGAAGCCCAAAAGGCATGAACTGAACAGGAGGTTGAGCCAAAACTCCTCGTGGCTTATTGAAAACATTTCTAGGCCCTGGAAATACATCCAAATAGAAATTCCAATCATTTCTGGAAAAGCCAGGCAAACCAATATGTTCTGAGAACCTAGTAGCCTTCCCTTGCCCCTTCTGGCAGAAAGACAAAGTACCCCATTAAGCCAGTCCATATTTAAGAATAAGTCACTTTCAGAATTTAAACAAAAGGAGGCAATGCCATGTAGAATATCACATAGTACTCCAAGTTTTCTATTATACATACCTACATATATATATATATATATATATATGCATATACATATTTATATAGTTAATGCAGTTCAGACTGGGAAGCAAAAGATTTTGATTCTAACCTATATTCCCCTCCATTAGATATTAAAAACTATGTTTAACTAACTTAACCTTTTTGGAATTAATCTTCCCTTTTCTATAATATCAGGGAAGACAACTAAATGATTTCTGAGGTTCCTTCAAATTTCAAATTATATTATTCCATTTATTTTTACTAAATTTATTGAGTGTATTTTATGTAAAATAAACTGCATCTATTTAAAGTGTACTGCATCTATTTAAAGTGTACAATTAAATTAGTTCTGACAGATGTACACACCCATGAAACCACCAATACAATCAAAAGGCAAAATATTTCAATCATCCTCTAAAGATTTTTCGTGCCCCTTTGTAGACAATTCTTCCTCCTCCTCCAACCCAAACAATCACTGCTCAGTATAAAGGAGTTTGTATTTAGGTAAACAGAATTATGCAGTATGTACTATTTTATTCTGGCTTTAGTCACTCAGCATAATGATTTTTGAGAATCATCCATGTGGTTATCATGCACCAGTACTTACTTCATTCTTCTTATTATTATTTTTTTGATCTATGCATCTGCTGATGGACATTTGGGTTATTTCTAGTTTGGATCTATTATGAATAAATCTTCTATGAAAATGCATGCATAAGTATTTCTGTGGGCATAGGTTTTCAATTCTACTGGATAAATATTTAAGAGTAACATGACTGAGCTATATGTTTTAGCATATAATTAATTTTACATTCTGACCATTGGTGTACAAGAATTCCTCCACGTCCTCACCAACACTTGGTATTTTTAGCCTTTTTAATTTGAGCCATTCTAATGTGTACATAGCTTTTAATTTGAACCATTCTAATGTGTACATAGATTTATCTCATTTCTATCTTCATTTCCTTGATGACTAATGATGTTAAGTATCTTCTCATGTGCACATAGTTATTCTTTTACCTTTTTTGTAAAGTATTATCAGTGAAAATAGTTTTATCATTTTTATAGGGTTATTTCTCTTCTTACTGCTGAATTATAAGATGTATTATTATGGATATAAGATATACATATTGCAAATATTCATTTGCAGTCTTTGGTATGTTTTGGCTTTCTTAACTGTTTTTCAAAGAGAAAAATAATTATGATAAAGTCAAACTTAACTTTCCGTGGTCTATGTGCTTTTTATATTCTGTTTAGGAAATCTTTGCCTACCCCAACTTTGCAAATATTTTCTCCTTTGTTTTTTCTAGTTTACAATTTTACATTTTATTTTGCAATAATATTGAACATATAGAAAAGTTGCCAAAATAGTACAGAGTTCCTGAAGACCCTTCACAGAACTTCCTTTAATTTTAACATTTTTTGTGATCAAGTTATAATTATCCAAATTAAGATGATAAGATTGCTAAAATACTATAAACTAGAGACTTGTATTTCATTAATTTTTACACTAATAGAATCCCAAAATCCCATATTGCATTCAGTTGTTAAGTCTCCTTTGTGGAAATAAAGGAAAATCACCCAAATGAGGACAAGTAAAGGTTACAGCTTCTTCCAGTTACTCTAAGTCAGAAGTAAGGGAAAAATTAGAGAAGCTGTTAGTTATTAAATTCTGGCTTTTTAGGGCTCATATCTATGGGGGTTACTGTTTGGCTGCCCGGATTGTTAGCTATAAATAATAGTTTGAGTTCCTGAACTGGTTACTGAAGGTAATGAGTTGGCTTCCTGGACTGGTGGCTGCAGATTGTGGGTCAGAGTTCTATTTTTAAACATGGTATGGCCATTGTCTGTATTTTCAGCCTCTTATCTTTGTCTCCTCCAATGAGTAACAGTGCCAGTCTTCTTTATGCTTTATGACATTGGCAGTTTTGGCGACAACTCCTCAGTTACTCTATAGAATGTCCTTCATTTGTGTTTATCTAACATTATTTCATGATTAAATTGAAGTTATGAATTTTTGGCAGGAATAATAAATGAGATTTCCTTCTCAGTGCAATATACCAAGGAGTACATGATATCAATATGTCTTATTACTTGTGATGTTAACTAGGATCATTTGGTTAAGGAGGTGTTTGTTGGATCTGTCACTGAAAAGTTGTTATTTTTCTCTACGTAGATAATGACTATCTTGGAGGAGATACTTTGAGACTATGCAAACATCCAGCTTCACTTTTAAATTTTACCCATTAATTATAGCATCCATCAGTAGATCCTTCCTGCAAAAATTACTAGTGTGGTGTTCTTTCTATTTCCTTCATTCCTTGTATATTTATTAATTAGAATTCTTCTGGAAGGAAGAACTGCCCCATCTTTCCATATATGATTATTTATATGCATATGTATTCATGAATTATTTTTATTTTATGAGTTATAAAACAGTGCTATCATTAGTTATATCACTGTCAGATTGTTCTAGATTTGGCTATTGGGAGTTCCTTCAGCTTGCTTCCTGTGTTCTTTTAACATGGTTCCATCCTTTTTTGAGCACTTCATTACTTTCTGGCACCAAAACATGGCTTAGGCTCATCTTTTATTTTTCCTGTGCCATCCCTGAAATCAACCACATCTTCTTGCATTTTTTATTGAACAATAATATTGAGAACCCAAGTTTGTGCTAAATATGCTAATCCACTGCTTATAGTTCTTCTCAGTGGACAGAGCTAATGTATGCATATATACTCACACATATATTTATTACTGTCTCCAGCTCTATTTTTTTAAAAAAATCAGTTCACACTGATAATTCTAATTCCTACCCCAAGACACAAGGTTCATTCAAGCTTTCACCCTTCCCTTTTTTGTAACTTCTCTCTTAGTAATACACCTGATTTTCATTACTTACAATATACTTATTTTCACAACTCTAGTTTATAAGTAATTTTAAAGTTGCTAATCCATATGTGTGAGAAACAAATTTACTATGTAGAGTACAATGTTTATTTGCAAACTTAAACCTTAAATATGAAGTCCAAATACTGTTACTCAAGTTTCTTAGGTCAGTCTTTTCTTCCATACCCCCTTCACTATAGTTGTTATTCATTTGTGATACAATCAGGTTCATTTCTAGAGTTTGTATTTGATTTTGAATCTCCCTCACATTATAATTGATATTTTTAAATTTATATACAGTACAATTTACTATTTGTTGTATACATTTTCAGTGTTAATAAATTGTTTCACTGTCACTACAGTCCTGATTGAAAACAAGTATATTAACTAAAAAGAAGCATTTTATTTTTTATTTCTTCAGTCTAGTTAGATGTTTATCAATTTTGTTGATCTTGAAATACATATATATATATATCACCCTTGTTAATTATTTGTATTCTATTTCATCCTATTTTTTGTTTTTATTGGCTCTTTTCTATCTTCTTATGGATTATCTGAATATTTTTCACATTCAATTTTAAATTTTTTTTACTATAACACTTATGTTATTTTTAGTAGGTGGTGTGGTATTAAATAATGTCTAATTTTTATGGTTTATAAGTTAAAATTTTATGACTAAATACAGAAACCTTAGAATAGAGTGTGGCTATTTATCACCCAAACCCTTCATTTTTATATATACTTGTCATATTTATTATGCCACCATGCATTCTATGCCTCACAGAACAGTGTTGTAACTTGTTTTAAATGTTTGTAATTATTTAAAGAAATTAAAGTGTCCTTTATATACACTGAAACATTTGTCATTTCTAATGTTTTCATTCATTTAAGATTTATGCTTACCTCTGATATCACTTCCTTTCAGCTTGAAGACATTCCTTGAAGTGCGTATCTGCTGGTGATTTGTTGTTTGTTGTTTATTTTCTTTTTGTTAACCCAAAATTCCTTTATTTCACCTTCATTCTTGAAGAATATTTTTGTCAGACTATGTTTTTTATTGACAGCTTTTTTTTTTCTTTCTGTGCTTTAAAGATTTGATCCATGGTCTTCTGGCCTTCCCTGTGTCTGGTGTAAAAACTACAATCTTTCTAATCATTTTTTCTCCTGACTTTTCTCAACATTCTTTCTTCCACTTTGGTGTTTTAGCGGATTTTTTTTTCACATGTGGAGGCATTTTATTTGTATTTATTCTACGTGTAGTTCACTAGCCTTCTCAAAGTTGTAAACATAAGTGACCATTAAAGTTGGTATGTTTGTTTTAACGGGCAGTCAAATTGGTTAGACTGACACAGCAAATTCTGTTTCTCCTGCAGGGGTGGTATTTCAGATCTCATTTCAGTCCTTTATCCTTACTTGCATATTTTGAATTGCCTCATGTATGCTTGGTTCTGGGGCCAAGCAGAGATTTCGGTAGAGTTCTTACAGAGAAATGACCACTCCCCTTCTCTGGCTTTCTCTGCTTCAGGACTTCTTTCTCATTTTCTAGGGGTCATGGATGTCCTGGGCTCTGTCTTTTGGTTCTTTGGACAGGACAGTCATTTTTCTCTAAGTATTTTAGCTGTCCTTCACCACCTTGCACTTGTGACTGTGGTTAGCCTCAGTACGAGATCATAAAAACAGGAAAATTAATCCATCACAGTCCTTTCTTCCAAATTTCAACTGCCCTCCAGTATATGTCTGCTTCTGTCTCTTCTCTGGAGCCGGCTAGTAGAATTCTGTGGGTTATTTTCCTCGAAATTTTATAGTTGTTATCTGGTAAAGGTTCAGTCTATTATGTACTAGAGGCAGAAATTCACCAAATTCTATTATGTTATATGCCAATACATGTGGTATACTTTTGACTAACAAAATAATTATTTATGCTGCTGATTACTTCCTTTACTCATTTCCTATAATATTAATTTTTATTTAAAATTATTTATTATTCTAATTGCTATTATACTACTTTTACTCATTTCTCATAATATTAATTATATTTTTGTGAATTATTTTTTAATTGCCTACATATAGTGTACTCCTGACTTATCAAATATGTTCTTTTGTATAATGTTTACTTTTTCAAATAATCTCTTGAAAAATAAAGTAGACGTTATTTTTAACAACTAAGAAAAAAGGAAATTGGGATCCCAAGGATTAGTAGGATAACATAAGATCACACATCTGTCATGAATTCACATATGTATGTGCATATGGAGAACTGTCCAATTTTAGAGCAGGAACAAACAAAGAAATCTTGAGGGTAATAGAATCCAAGCATTTCCTATAAAACACTGTAGCTAGATCATTGAGGCGACTTTCAAAGATTACATAACCAGTTACTGACCGAGCTGGAATGTCTCAATCTGGATTAGGGATCAAACTAGTAAAAATGCACGTAAATGAGCATAAAAACCAGACATTCTATAGAAGGATGAACTTCTGGCAAAAGTGCCACATTAAAAAAACGGCAATCTAGAGTATTATATATTCTCCATGGATTAAGAGACATTTAAACAGAGACTAAACTTGTCAGAGAAGCTGTAGAATGTACTTAGGTATTTGATACATAGTTGAATTAGACAATTGTGTAGGTGCCAGAGGAAACCTTCCACTTTGCCCTGAAGTGGCATGGAAAAATCAACTCATGAAAGGTAGATTAATAGGAGAAACGGTATACAAATTTATTAGTGTGCACAGGGGAGAATCACACACAGTGTAGTTGCTTCCTATCCCAGTGGGCTAAGATGCGTATATACCCTTCTTCCTAGAGTAAAGGGAGGTGGGGAAGTGTGGACAATATTACGGTGGTATTAAATTATTTTTAGGGGAATCAATGGACTCGGAGAACATACAATGGCTTAGGACAAAGTCTGTTGGGCTTGAGGAGCAGATAACGGTTTGTGATAAAAGTTTGTCCAGGTGCATTGACAGACTTCAGTTTTTCTTCCTGTCATATGAGTTTAGTTAATGAAAACTCAGGGAAGGGATCAGAGGTAATTGTTTCCTTCTTTGCTAGGTCCAAACTTTAGGCAAGTAAGGGAACTTCAGAAAATTACTTCATCCTGTACTTTGGGAGAGACAGATAATTGAGAGACAGAGAGGATGGGGAAATGTTAGAGAGATCTTGAGACTTCTTCAGTTCAGTACGTCAAAGCATAGCAATATAGATTGGCCGTGTCCCCCCCACCTCCCCCAATCTTATCTTGAATTGTAGCTCCCATAATCCCCACGTTTCATGAGAGGGGCCCAGTGGGAGGTAATTGAATCACGACGGTGGGTTTTTCCTGTGCTGTTCTTGTGAGTAAGATCTTGTGAGAAACTCTCACAAGATCTGGTGGTTTTATGAAGGGCAGTTTCCCTGCACATGCTCTCTCGCCTGCCACCACGTGAGATATGACTTTGTTCTTCCTTCAACTTCAGCCATGATTGTGAGGCCTCCCCACCCATGCTGAACTGTGAGTCAGTTGAATCTCTTTCCTTTTTAAATTACCCAGTCTCGGGTATGTCTTTATTAGCAGCATGAGAACAGAATCCTATTTTGTAGTATCTTTTATGAATCCCAACAAGTAAGGTTCCTTCCAAACTAGAACGTTCATGGCTCGACCATTCAGTGATTATGATGTTACATCTGAAAGTATCTTGCTTTCATTCTGACTCTATCATCTTAATTATAGTTGAATATGAAAAAAATAATTTTTGCTATTTGGGGATTAATTTTCTTAACAACTGATGCTTGCAGAGTCTACTGATGCTACCTTAGAAAATATTTTAGATCCTTGTCAGTAGCAGACGTGAACTTTATGTGATAAAATCACTTTCATAAAGTTAATCATTTACCGTTTTGCAAAAAAAAATTTAACTAAATTAATGTTTGTATTATAAAGTCAAATTGTTAAGTAAAATTGAAGAAACTTTCCTTCTTGTAAATCAAACACACACAAGAGTATAGAAATATTCGGTATCAGTATCAAAATTTTTTTCCTTGAAAAAAATATTTCTTTGTATTTAAGATGAATGTAGTTTGATTTTTAAATTTTTAGTCAATGTGAAATTATCACTCGTTAAAATTGTTCTATGATTTAGCTAAATTTACTCATGAGCCACCCCCATTTATCCAGTAGGACAATAGTTTTTAAAGTATTATCAAGGGAACCCCTGGAAGTTCCCAAGACCATTTCAGGAATTCTGCAAGGCCAAAAGAATTTCAATAGTAATAAGACATTATTTGCCCTTTTACTTTAATTCTTGACCGGGTATAGAGTAGGCTTTCTAGAAAGTACGTGCCATATAGGAAGTCATGGCTTATGCTAATAAAATATGTGCCGCATGTTCTTGTAAAATCTAATATTGGCACATAAATATTTGCATTTTCATATATTAACTCAGTTTTGAAACAGCACTTCTGCTGTTCTATTACTATCACTGGTTATATAACAGTAATCTTATAAACTCTAATCATCTAACAAATGTTACTTTGAAATCCTGAAATTCTTCTTTGTCTACATAGAAGCATAAAAAAGGTCAGCATGTTTTTACTTACATTATATCTTAAAATTTTTTAAAAATTTTCTAAAGTTTTAGGTTTCATCTAAAACTGTTATTATTTTAGAATAATCATAGTTTATTCTGAAATAGAGGGAACATTTCTCCTATATTTACAGAATGATTATTGGCATACAAAAAATGGTAAAATGTTTATCAATGCACAGCTGCACGGCCTACACCTAGGATACTAAGAAAAGTAAAACTTTCATATCAGAGGGTCATTTGATTCATGAAAGAGAGGAATCTACTCCAAAGAACCTGGGTGAAACTGTAATTAATACTATGATAAGTGCTATTCCCATCATCTTTACATATGCTAACACTTTATCTTTTGAAACAGAATCTTTTTAAACAGTTTTGTACTGCCAATTATGTTGCAGTGTCATTTTGAAACTAAACATTCATAGGGTAATGTACAAAATAATTAAATATCTTATTCATAGCTGGATTGAAGTCTTTAACAGCCTGAATCATGTGTTACAGCTTTTCAAACTAAGACACAGAGAAGCTGCTGAAACATCCTGCAACATTTATATCATAGTGCATTTGCTATAGAAGAACATACAATAGCTGGAGTTTAATAAAACCTTAGACTATTGATTTTACTCAACGTCTATTGATGAAAAATTAGTAAAAACATTCAGAGCAGTGCCAATTTCTAATGTTGTAGTATCTTGTTGAATTAAGGATTATGTTGCAAACATGAAGAGTGAGATAATATCTTGTTTGCAAAACCGGACTTTTTACCTTACAAATGGATAAATCTGCAGATGTGGCTGGTTTAGCTCATTTGCTTCTATTCATTTGATTTCAGCACTGACTAAGCAGCCACAAAGATCTTGTTTTATGTGACTGCTTGGAAGCAAGTACAAGGAGCACTGAAATATTCAAAGTATTGAGTAACGCTGTTGAATTTCATTTTTTTTAAGCTCATGAAAGCACTGGGTTGACTTTGGCATGGATGGTGCAGACACAGTGATGTGTAGAATTGCTAGTACCTTAGCACAAATTAAGGTAGTAGCTCCCAACTATACTAGTGGTCACTATGTTCTTCACTGAAGTGCACTTGCAAGAAAAACAAAAAAAAAAAGGCAATTTTGCTTAAAAATTGGTCCCTTCACTCTCTCTGAGCATGAAAGGTAATAAAAATCCGGTGCCTATTTTCTTACCTATAATGCTCAGGGGAGATGAATGATTTCACCTGAGAGTGGCTTTTATGCCCTCTTTTATTATATTATTCCATAAAACATGGACGATTGGAGGAAGAAGGAGTCAGGGATGAGTGAGCATGCTGCTGCCCTCCCAGAATTCCTTTGTAATTAATTGGTAAAAGTATGAATAAACAAATCCACTAATGTTTTCTTGAATGGCTAATTTATTAATGATTTTCAAATAGAAATTCATTATTATTCTTCACAAATAGAGTTCTAGTTTTAAAGATTTTCTCTGCTTTTTATTTTTTAAATTTTTTTTTTTATTGTTAAAGTTATTTAATATATTGTTGTTTCTCTCTTTCCATTGCAATGTAAGGCACATGAGGACAGGGCCTATGTCTGTGTTCTTCTTTACATACCCCAATGATTAGAATAGTGACTGGAACATAGTAGGTACTCAAGAGATACATACAAAATGAGTGATTTTTATTTTTATGTTCAACCTCTTATCTAAATTCTGTTATAATTTTTTATGATCTGTGTTTCCAATGAATCATTCCTATCAAAAAAGCAGTTAATCCAATTATGTCTACCCTTATTTGTAGAGCAAACAAAATTTCCTTTGTATATATAAACAGGAAGCTTTTCTTTTTTATTTCTATTATTATACTTTAGGTTTTAAGGTACATGTGCACAATGGGCAGGTTTGTTACATATGTATCCATGTGCCATCTTGGTTTGCTGCACCCATTAACTTGTCATTTAGCATTAGGTATATCTCCTAATGCTGTCCCTCCCCCTTCCCCCCACTCCACAACAGTCCCCGGAGTGTGATGTTCCCCTTCCTGTATCCATGAGTTCTCATTGTTCAATTCCCACCTATGAGTGAGAACATGCGGTGTTTGGTTTTTTGTCCTTGCGATAGTTTACTGAGAATGATGGTTTCAAGTTTCATCTATGTCCCTACAAAGGACATGAACTCATCATTTTTTATGGCTGCATAGTATTCCATGGTGTGTATGTGCCACATTTTCTTAATCCAGTCTATCGTTGTTGGACATTTGGGTTGGTTCCAAGTCTTTGCTATTGTGAATGGTGCCGCAATAAACATACGTGTGCATGTGTCTTTATAGCAGCATGATTTATAGTCCTTTGGGTATATACCCAGTAATGGGATGGCCGAGTCAAATGGTATTTCTAGTTCTAAGTCCCTGAGGAATCGCCACACTGAGTTCCACAATGGTTGAACTAGTTTACAGTCCTACCAACAGTGTAAAACTGTTCCTATTTCTCCACATCCTCTCCAGCACCTGTTGTTTCCTGAGTTTTGAATGATGGCCATTCTAACTGGTGTGAGATGGTATCTCATTGTGGTTTTGATTTGCATTTCTCTGATGGCCAGTGATGATGAGCATTTTTTTACGTGTTTTTTGGCTGCATAAATATCTTCTTTTGAGAAGTGTCTGTTTATGTCCTTCGCCCACTTTTTGATGGGTTTGTTTTTTTCTTGTAAATTTGTTTGAGTTCATTGTAGATTCTGGATATTAACCCTTTGTCACATGAGTAGGTTGTGAAAATTTTCTCCCATTTTGTAGGTTGCCTGTTCACTCTGATGGTACTTTCTTTTGCTGTGCAGAAGCTCTTTAGTTTAATTAGATCCCATTTGTCAATTTTGGCTTTTGTTGCCATTGCTTTTGGTGTTTTAGAAATGAAGTCCTTGCCCATGCCTATGTCCTGAATGGTATTGCCCAGGTTTTCTTCTATGGATTTTATGGTTTTAGGTCTAACATATAAGTCTTTAATGCATCTTGAATTAATTTTTGTATAAGGTGTAAGGAAGGGATCCAGTTTCGGCTTTCTACATATGGCTAACCAGTTTTCCCAGCACCATTTATTAAATAAGGAATCCTTTACCCGTTGTGTGCTTTTGTCAGCTTTGTCAAAGATCAGATAGTTGTAGATATGTGGCATCATTTCTGAGGGCCCTATTCTGTTCCATTGATCTATGTCTCTGTTGTGGTACCAGTACCATGCTGTTTTGGTTACTGTAGCCTTGTAGTATAGTTTCAAGTCAGGTAGCGTGATGCCTCCAGCTTTGGTCTTTTGGCTTAGGATTGATTTGGTGATGCGGGCTCTTTTATGGTTCCATATGAACTTTAAAGTAGTTTTTTCCAATTCTGTGAAGAAAGGCATTGGTAGCTTGATGGGATGGCATTGAATCTATAAATTACCTTGGGCAGTATGGCCATTTTCACGATATTGATTCTTCCAACCCATGAGCATGGAATGTTCTTCCATTTGTTTGTATCCTCTTTTATTTCATTGAGCAGTGGTTTGTAGTTCTCCTTGAAAAGGTCCTTCACATCCCTTGTAAGTTGGATTCCTAGGTATTTTATTCTCTTTGAAGCAATTGTGAATGGGAGTTCACTCATGATTTGGCTCTCTGTTTGTCTGTGATTGGTGTACAAGAATGCTTGTGATTTTTGTACATTGATTTTGTATCCTGAGACTTTGCTGAAGTTGCTAATCAGCTTAAGGAGATTTTGGGCTGAGACAATGGGGTGTTCTAGATATACAATCATGTCATCTGCAAACAGGGACAATTTGACTTCCTCTTTTCCTAATTGAATACCCTTTATTTCCTTCTCCTGCCTGATTGCCCTGGCCAGAACTTCCAGCACTATGTTGAATAGGAGTGGTGAGAGAGGGCATCCCTGTCTTGTGCCAGTTTTCAAAGGGAATGCTTCCAGTTTTTGCCTATTCAGTATGATATTGGCTGTGGGTTTGTCATAGATAGCTCTTATTATTTTGAGATACATCCTATCAGTACCTAATTTATTGAGAGTTTTTAGCATGAAGGTTGTTGAATTTTATCAAAGGCCTTTTCTGCATCTATTGAGATAATCATGTGGTTTTTGTCTTTGGTTCTGTTTATATGCTGGGTTACATTTCTTGATTTGCATATGTTGAACCAGCCTTGCATCCCAGGGATGAAGCCCACTTGATCATGGTGTATAAGCTTTTTGATGTGCTGCTGGATTCGGCTTGCCAGTATTTTATTGAGGATTTTTGCATCAATGTTCATCAAGGATATTGGTCTGAAATTCTCTTTTTTGGTTGTGTCTCTGCCAGGCTTTGGTATCAGGATGATGCTGGCCTCATAAAATGTGTTAGGGAGGATTCCCTCTTTTTCTATCGATTGGAATAGTTTCAGAAGGAATGGTACCAGTTCCTCCTTGTACCTCTGGTAGAATTCGGCTGTGAATCCATCAGGTTCTGGACTCTTTTTGGTTGGTAAGCTATTGATTATTGCCACAATTTCAGAGCCTGTTATTGCTCTAATCAGAGATTCAACTTCTTCCTGGTTTAATCTTGGGAGGGTGTATTTGTCGAGGAATTTATCCATTTCTTCTAGATTTTCTAGTTTATTTGCATAGAGGTGTTTGTAGTATTCTATGATGGTATATTGTATTTCTGTGGGATCGGTGGTGATATCCCCTTTTTCATTTTTTATTGCATCTATTTGATTCTTCACTCTTTTCTTCTTTTTTAGTCTTGCTAGCGGTCTATCAATTTTGTTGATCTCTTCAAGAAACCAGCTCCTGGATTCATTAATTTTTTGAAGGTGTTTTTGTGTCTCTATTTCCTTCAGCTCTGCTCTGATTTTAGTTATTTCTAGCCTTTTGCTAGCTTTTGAATGTGTTTGCTCTTGCTTTTCTAGTTCTTTTAATTGTGATGTTAGGATATCAGTTTTGGATCTTTCCTGCTTTCTCTTGTGGGCATTTAGTGCTATAAATTTCCCGCTACACACTGCTTTGAACGTGTCCCAGAGATTCTTGTATGTTGTGTCTTTGTTCTCATTGGCTTCAAAGAACATCTTTATTTCTGCCTTTATTTCATTATGTACCCAGTAGTCATTCAGGAGCAGGTTGTTCAGTTTCCATGTAGTTGAGCTGTTTTGAGTGAGTTTCTTAATCCTGAGTTCTAGTTTGATTGCACTGTGGTCTGAGAGACAGTTTGTTATAATTTCTGTTCTTTTCCATTTGCTGAGGAGAGCTTTACTTCCAACTATGTGGTCGATTTTGGAATAGGTGTGTTGTGGTGCTGAAAAAAAATGTATATTCTGTTGATTTGGGGTGGAGAGTTCTGTAGATGTCTATTAGGTCCACTTTGTGCAGAGCTGAGTTCAATTCCTGGATATCCTTGTTAACTTTCTGTCTCGTTGATTTGTCTAATGTTGACAGTGGGGTGTTAAAATCTCCCATTATTATTGTGTGGGAGTTTAAGTCCCTTTGTAGGTCACTCAGGACTTGCTTTATGAATCTGGGTGCTCCTGTGTTGGGTGCATATATATTTAGGATAGTTAGCTCTCTTGTTGCATTGATCCCTTTACCATTATGTAATGGCCTTTTTTGTCTCTTTTAATCTTTGTTGGTTTAAAGTCTATTTTATCAGAGACTAGGATTGCAACCCCTGCCTTTTTTTGTTTTCCATTTGCTTGATAGATCTTCCTCCATCCCTTTATTTTGAGTCTATGTGTGTCTCTGCACGTGAGATGGGTTTCCTGAATATAGCACACTGATGAGTCTTGACTCCTTATCCAATTTGCCAGTCTGTGTCTTTTAATTGGAGGATTTAGCCCATTTACATTTAAAGTTAATATTTTTATGTGTGAATGTGATCCTGTCATTATGATGTTAGTTGGTTATTTTGCTCATTAGTTTATGCAGTTTCTTCCTAGCCTTGATGGTCTTTACAATTTGGCATGTTTTTGCAGTGGCTGGTAGTGGTTGTTCCTTTCCATTTTGAGTGCTTCCTTCAGGAGCTCTTTTAGGGCAGGCCTGGTGGTGACAAAATCACTCAGCATTTGCTTGTCTGTAAAGTATTTTATTTCTCCTTCACTTATGAAGCTTAGTTTGGCTGGATATGAAATTCTGGGGTGTAAATTCTTTTCTTTAAGAATGTTGAATATAGGCCCCCACTCTCTTCTGGCTTGTAGAGTTTCTGCTGAGAGATCAGCTGTTAGTCTGATGGGCTTCCCTTTGTGGGTAACCCGACCTTTCTCTCTGGCTGCCCTTAACAGTTTTTCCTTCATTTCAACTTTGGTGAATCTGACAATTATGTGTCTTGGAGTTGCTCTTCTCGAGGAGTATCTTTGTGGCATTCTCTGTATTTCCTGAATCTGAATGTTGACCTCCCTTGCTAGATTGGGGAAGTTCTCCTGGATAATATCTTGCAGAGTGTTTTCTAATTTGGTTCCATTCTCCCCGTCATTTTCAGGTACACCAATCAGACATAGGTTTGGTGTTTTCACATAGTCCCATATTTCTTGGAGGCTTTGTTTGTTTCTTTTTATTCTTTTTTCTCTAAACTTCCCTTCTCTATTCATTTCATTCATTTCATCTTCCATCACTGATACCCTTTCTTCCAGTTGATCGCATCAGCTACCGAGGCTTCTGCAATCTTTGCATAGTTCTCGAAACTTGGCTTTCAGCTCCATCATCTCCTTTAAGCCCTTCTCTTCATTGGTTATTCTAGTTATCCATTCGTCTAATTTTTTTTTCAAAGTTTTTAACTTCTTTGCTCTTGTTTTGAATTTCCTCCCGTATCTCAGAGTAGTTTGATTGTCTGAAGCCTTCTTCTCTCATCTCGTTAAAGTCATTCTCCATCCAGCTTTGTTCCATTGCTGGTGAGGAACTGCATTCCTTTGGAGGAGGAGAGATGCGCTCCTTTTTAGAGTTTCTAGTTTTTCTGCTCTGTTTTTTCCCCATCTTTTGTGGTTTTAGCTACCTTTGGTCTTTCATGATGGTGACGTACAGATGGGTTTTTGGTGTGGTTATCCTTTCTGTTTGTTAGTTTTCCTTCTACCAGACAGGACCCTCAGCTGCAGGTCTGTTGGAGTTTGCTAGAGGTCCACTCCAGACCCTGTTTGGCTGGGTGTCAGCAGCGGTGGCTGCCGAATAGTGGAATTTTCGTGAGACTGCAAATTCAGCTGTCTGATAGTTCGTCTGGAAGTTTTGTCTCAGAGGGGTACCCGGCTGAGTGAGGTGTCAGTCTGTCCCTACTGGGGGGTGCCTCCCAGTTAGGCTGCTCGGGGGTGAGCAACCCACTTTAGGAGGCAGTCCGCCTGTTCTCAGATCTCCGGCTGCGTGCTAGGAGAATCACTACTCTCTTCAAAGCTGTCAGACATGGGCATTTAAGTCTGCAGAGGTTCCTGCTGACTTTTTGTTTGCCTGTGCCCTGCCCCCAGAGGTGGAGCCTACAGAGGCAGGCAGGCCTCCTTGAGCTGTGGTGGGCTCCACCCACTTCGAGCTTCCTGGCTGCTTTGTTTACCTAAGCAAGCCTGGGCAATGGCGGGTGCCCCTCCCCCAGCCTAGCTGCTGCCTTGCAGTTTGATCTCAGACTGCTGTGCTAGCAATCAGCAAGACTCCGTGGGCATAGGACCCTCGGAGCCCGGTGCGGGACACAATCTCCTGGTGTGCCGTTTTCCAAGCCCATTGGAAAAGCGCAGTATTAGGGTGTGACTGACTCGATTTTCCAGGTGCCATCTGTTACCCCTTTCTTTGACTAGGAAAGGGAACTCCCTGATCCCTTGGCCTTCTGGAGTCAGGCAACGCCTCACCCTGCTTTGGCTCACGCACAGTGCACTGCTCCGACTGTCCTGCACCCACTGTTTGGCACTCCCTAGTGAGATGAACCCAGTACCTCTAATGGAAATGCAGAAATCACCCGTCTTCTATGTCACTCACACTGAGAGCTGTAGACCGGAGCTGTTCCTATTTGGCCATCTTGGCTCCCACCCTAAATAGGAATATTTTCTAACTTTTTTTTGTTTTATTACTCTCTTTTCTGACTTGTGACATTTCATTTAACTAGTGATATGTCAGTACTTCTTTTCTGATTGCATTTTGATGTTTTTGTTTAGTCTTTCAGACTTAGTTAATAATAAATATGTGTTTTAAAATCTAGCTTTCTCTAGTGGGTTAAAATCTTGTAAATCTATGTTTTTAGGATATCTGAACACTCAAAGACACTAATACTTGGAAATGTCACTGTATGTGCAATAACTGACATTCCCTCATGGTCCGTGTCTTGATTCCCCTTGCTCAGAATAGCCACCCTCACTTTCTTACACCTACCTACACAACTGAGCGTCAGCTATACCTGGTTGAAACCCCCACCCCTTTAGTTCAAGACTTGATAAAAAGTCTCCACTTCCCGGTTTTCAGTTGTACTTGTCTTTGAATTCAAATGCTTCTTACCCTAATATATCAGCAGAAACATCAAGCTACAGTCCAACCTACTCCCTGTTGTGTCTGGATATCCATCTCTCTAGCCTCCTATTTATCTTCTTTTCTCACCAGAATTTCCTGAAGGGTTTGAAGACTGGTTTTGAATAATTTTATTTTTGGTGGAAATTGTTCCTCTCCTTGCTTTGTTTCACTCTACTCCTTCTCCACCAGCTGGACTCACTTCTGCCTTGTTTGATATATATCCACTTCATCCACAGCTTGTAGATCCACCATGATCCTGATACATATATAGTAATGTACACCTGCGAATACACAATCATGCAAACACTGAATGATGCTACTCACTACAAGCACTAAGTTTGAGCATGAGCATATTGAAGAGGACTAATTTGGGCACCAGGCATGCTCTCAAAGGGGAGAGATGATTTTGCTCTTCCACACTCACAGCTTAAGACAGTATGCTGCATAAATATGGCTACACTGGCTGATGTAGTTTCCTATGTAGTTATTTATTTATTTTCATCATCATTATTATCACTATGCACATGTATACAGATTTGCTATTTCTCTGTATTATGCACATCATGAATTTCATTAACTCAAATGGTGTAGAATATTGAACATACCTACATTTAACAAATCCAACATCATTTTCTGAGCCACCAGATTTGTTTTATTTTAAAGAAGGGAATTCTGATGTTCAGAGCAGAAAAGTTATTTTTTCCTAATGGCTCACCGTATGTCAGTGATGGAGCTGGTAATAAAACCTTAGTTCTCTGTGCCTCCAATTCAGTGCTCAATTGACATTGCATTATTCACTCAATGAAAGTTAAATGAAAAAATGAAAGTTACACTCTGATTTTGCAGGATATGTTGTGCCAGACTAATGTCCCACATTTTATTCCTTGCAACCCAAGCATACCTCAAGTACTACTTACTAAATGACCTATGAAGATCATTTATACAATAGCGCAATGTTTGAAGGTTGTGAGCCACTCATACTATGAAATATTAATAAAATGTATTTTGTGAGATTTCTTACCCTTGCTCATAAAATGGATAGACCACTTACCTACCCTGGTCTCCCAATAAAGTTATAAGGCCTTATTCATTCAAACTAATATTGATAATGATAAGTACTGTACTAAGTAGTAAAGTAAATATTTTAAAAGTTGTCTGTCATTTGCCAAGCAGTATCCATGAAAATTTAATATATACTGTCTCATTGAAGCTCCTAAAGAGCCAGTGAGATTGTATATAAATGCTGTGCACATGACACTCTTTTCTCTCACATTCTCTTTTCATTTATCAAGTTTCTTCAACAACAACAACAAATCAATAACTTAATATATACCTTTTCTCTAAACAATATATGGACCATAATTTGCTGTTTCTCCCTCCTTGCTTGCTGATGAGAATGGTCCATAATCAGCCAGGCAAAAAAAGAAGCTTCAGCAAGTCTGCTGGTTGCCAGATGAAGGCAGAGAGATGAGTTAATACCGGGGCAGGGGCTGGGGGGGGCAGGTTTTGGTGTGGAAATAATCATTTGTAGTTGTCCTTCACAGAAACCATATCCCTGACATGGGACACCTACTAATACAATAACATTCTATTAAGCCTTACAGAACAATGAGTACTAGCCCAGTTATTATAGGCAGCCAGCTGTGTGAAAGGAGGGAAAATAACTTTCAGAAGTTATAGGGCCTACCAAGTGTTTTGTTTATTACTAATCATGTAATGCTTTTGATGTGGGTGAGTAAGCCAAGGTGAAATGATTAAGAGAGAACCTTGAGTAGCCTATGTTAACATCAAAGCTTTGGCTGTCAGAATTAGGTACTAAGGGCTAATATATAAATAAAGTTTAATAGTTACTTTCAGTCCTTAGATCAATTAAAATGTGTTTATTTGACTTACGGTTTAATAGTAGTTGCAGAGCAGATAAATGTTTCTAAGAAGTGGTAAGTAAGCTTAAGGGACAAAAGAGTGGTATATTTTACATTTGTGAATATATGGGTGTTATTAATACATTAGATTGAAGATAGATTTTTTTTGAGAGAAGGTCTTGCTTTGTCACCCAGGCTGGAGTACAGTGGCAAACATAGGTCACTGCAGCCTTCAACTCCTTAGCTCAAGTGATCCTCTTGCCTCAGCCTCCTGTTATAGGCATGCACCACCACACCTGGCTAAGGTTTTCTTTAGAGATGGGGTCTTGCTATATTGCCCAGGCTAGTCTCATACTCCTCACCTCAAGCAATCCTCCCACCTCGACCTCCCAATGTGTTAGTATTACAGGCATGAGCCACCATACCCAACTGGTTCGGTATATTTTTGAAGTAGATAAATGAGGAAGGATTTCAGTTGATTAGTTTCTGGAGATATTTCTCACACAAATTTAAAATTAATATGAGAGATGGTGTTAGTATCTAGTCCATTTTCTTTTACTATAACATAATATCACTTACTGAGTAATTTATAAAGAAAAATATTTATCACAGTTCTAGAGGCCAGGAAGTCCAAGGTGCCAGCATTTTGCAAAGGCCTTCATACTGTGTCATCCCATAGCAGAAGGTAAAAGGGCAAGAAAGCATGTGCAGGCAACAGGCAGCAAGAGATTGAACTTGTGTAGCCTCAAGTCATTTTATAATTGGCATTATCTATTATTGAGGGCGGGGCCTTTATGGCCTAATCACCTCTCAGAGGTCCCACCTCTTACCACTGTTGCATTGGGGATTAAGTTTCTGACCCATAAACTTTGAGGGGCACATTCAATCTATAGCAGGCAGCAACTTTGAACTGTAAAAGTTTTGAAAGTTATGAAATATGGGACAAATCCAATCATCTGAAAACATTAGTGATGCAATTCAGTTTTTTTCATTATCAACATAGGATTTAAAAATTTACTCCTAGAATATAAAGTAAAACTCCAAAACTTTAGACAGTATGCCTGTCAAATAAGGTAGCCATATACAAATAAAGGAGAAATATCAATATTTAAATAATTACATTATTAATAGCTTATTACTCATAGCTTATTTTATTATATTAGTATTTGTGGATTATTTTACCATATAAAATTAGTTTCAGAACTATTAGAAATACAGGAGATTTTATTTTGTGTGTACCTTAAGTATTTTCTATGCCTCATATAAATGGTTCTTCCATAAAAATTATCAAGCTTGATCCTTTTCTATGCACACCCAATATTTTTATTTGTAAATCCAATTACATTTGTCTAAGTTCTTCAAATGTTAAATAGAAAATTTTATATTATTTAAAAAGAAGAATAGAAAAAAATCTAAATAACATATAAGGTAGCTAATTTATTTCTAATTTTTTCTATTGGGTCTTTATCAGTTGAGTTTATAAGAACTATTTTTTAATTGACAAAAATTTTATATATTGTGTCCAGCATGATATGTTTCTATATGTATGCATTGTGGAATAGCTAAATCAAGCTAATTAACATGTCTATTATCTCACAAACTTTTTTGTAGTAAGGTATTTAAAATCACTATTAGCAATTTTCAAGTATATAATGCATTGTTATTAACTACAGACACCGTGATGTACATTTCCTGAACTTATACCGCTTAACTGAAATTTTGAGTCTTTTAACTAACATCTCATCAATAATATGAATTATCAAAAGATAATTCTGTTTATTTCCTATCTCTTCTTCAAAATTATTAACCAAAATTTATATCTTTGTCACTGAACAATAAATTGAAGCTATAGGAGAGACTCACAGACATTATATAACAATGACACGAGATTGGGCTAAAGAATCTAAAAGTTCATCTAATTCTCAAATATTATGTTCTTATCTTAGGTTTCATAGACAAAACAGTACTAAGAGCTAGTTGGTATTCTCTAGAATTATCGTAGAAGACAAATGTCTCAGATTGTCCCTGAATAGGCCCACTGGGAATTAATCTAGCTTCTGACCTTATGTTTCATCATTTTAGCTAAGTCACCTTTTGACTTACCACAAACTCAAAAAACTTAATAATTCATAGTAATATAGTGTTGGTAGTAAAAACATGGATTCTAAAGCCAAACTGACTAGCTCTGCCATGTTAGTTGTGCCTCCTTGGCAAGTTGCTTAGCTTCTTCTGTGTGACATAGTTCTCTTAAATTTCCAATATGGATAATAATATTACCTATCTCATGGAACTATTGTGAGAAATAAAGAAATTATTATATATTTGGACATTATGTAACACATAGTGGATGCTACATGTGTGTTTGCTATCACTACCATTATCTTACCCTTTAATTAATTTCTCTTAAAATAGGGAAATTGAGAAGTAGAGTTAGCATGATTTGGTAAGTCAAAACCTTTCTGCTTTCTGCAAGTCTTCTCAACAGATATAATTTAGTTGTACTATAACAGAATATGACTGTTAAATTCAATGTTGCCTTTTTCTTTTGGCATTTTACAGAATAATTTTGCTCATTCTTATGAAAATGGAATATTTTTCCAAGACTGAGTAAAAATAATTTTCTTTTTTTTAGGAAGAAAAGATTAGACAATTAGTGTTCTTCAAGGAAAGGAAAAGTAATTATCTTTAGATAATGACATGGAGTCCAGTTATAATGGGTTATTGAAATTCTACCTGACAGTCTATGGTACATTGCTGTGTTTGAGTAAATAAATGCTGCTATGTGGATAAATAAAATAATAGTTTACTGTGCATAGTAAAATGAGTAGGAGCTGGGAGGCTGGAGAGGGTGAAAGGAAAACATACAGTAAGCCCAGAAAAACAGTGCTAGAGTTTCTGCTGGAAAGAACTAAGTAAATGCGAGAGAGAGGAAACATTACAAGGATTTTTTTTTTTTTCTGTGTCCAGGAGCCATGTTAAAAGAGACTATTTGATAGCTAAGCAGTCTTCGCATAAATTATAAAAGAGTTTTAGTGGTTGCTTTTGAACTTTAGAATGTAAAGCATCCACTTCCTCATTTTTCTATGAAAAGTAGCCTGATTTTTCTCAGTGAGAGAGTTTATATAGCCTTACAGTATAGTAGCTATACTTATTGGGTAGCCTAGAACAGAATAGATTACATTAATTTAATCTGGTCAATTTATCTCATCCCCATGGCTTTGGTATTTTATTTAATGCTGACCCAGAACCCAGTTCAGTTCTCAGGCCACTGAGAAATAGCCTTTTTCTTCCTCTGGATGAACTGATGGGATAATATGAGGTGCAGAACAGCAGTCATCATAAAAAAAGATCCAGGAGCCACTATGTGGAGCTGAAAAAGACCACTAGTTGGCTAGTGCTACAGAAGTTGGAGCAGAGACAGAAAGGAAATTAGATGCCTAGCAGTTTATACTCACTGTGCCAAGTCACATATGCATCCTCTATCTTGACTACTGAGTTATATAAGTTAATAAATTCCTTTTTGGTTGTTGATTATACCAGTTTGTGTTTTGTTTCCTTTTATTTGCAATTAAAGTAGTCTTAACCAATACAAATAGAAATTCCACATTCAAATCTTGGGCTGATATATCACTTGGCTAACAAGTCTTTAGGCATGTAGAAATTTTGCATGTTGTAAACCATGCATCCCATTAACTGATGACTCTGCTGAAGTGTCATAAATTTTTAATCTAATCCCACCTGGTGACCCCATAAGACTCTTTGTGAGGTTGAATAGAGCATGCCAGAATAACCAACAAAGGGATATGAGAACTGGAAAACTATTTTTGTCATTTGTAAGCACACTAAGTTCCACCTGAAAAGTCACAGCAAGCACATAATAGCTCTATGTGTTCATTTAAAGATAGTACCCTACAGGTCAAATGTATATCACAAACCGTCCCCCACCCCCCCCCAAAGAAATAAACACACACACATTCTGTTGTGCCCAAAGAAAGACATAGAAATGGCATGTGATCCAATGCCCATGCACAGCCCTTAGTCAGACATAGCTTTATCATCCTTTCTCCTGTATTACTTGGAATAGAAAACAATTTTGTTTCCCAGAATGATAGGAAGAACCGATGTCAGTAGCAAAGTTTCCATCTGTTTGGCTATGTGAGGTCTGTTAGCTCACAAGATAACCTCTCCCAATGGACTTATCTTCATATCCTAAAATGTAAATTTGAAATTCATTATTAACATTTAAATACTTCTTTAAAATTTGGGATACCAAAAATTATTTCCAACACGTGCCAAATGTTTCTTATGGTAGCTAATCTCAGGGCCTCAGTGTATCTACATGTTCTTTCCTCTTAATAATTTGCATGTTGACAAGAATATATTGGACCACCTCATGATATTTAAAACATTCTCTCCCAAACCACAATAGAAAACAAATATCAAATCTTCTTACAAGTTTTAGGGCTGTTAAAAGATTGTAAAAAGTAAAAATAGAAAACTATAGTCAATACCTACTTTACATTCTCTGATATCACTCTCTGACTTTTAACCACAGGACTTTCCACAGTCTTAAGTTGTTTATGTGTGTGTGTGTGTCTGTGTGTGTGTGTCTGTCTGCATGTATGTGTGTGTCAGAGAGAGAGTTCTATTGTTGTTGCTGCTGTTGTTGTTTTTGGTTCATTGCTATTTCTTCATCAAGTCTGTAAACTATTAAAGGTCAAGGGGCAAATCGGTTAGGCTGACAATGGGAGCCTAAAATCTATTTGTTGAATGCATAGAATGAATAAAATTAATTAATGAATAAGTAAATGAACAAAGATCATTGTATATTCTGCATTGATCTAATAATGAAGACAAATGCTCCAATAGCATCACTGTGTGTGCATAATTGTTTTCTATGCTCTGAATTTATTTATTGGACAAATATTTATTAAGCACTTACTCTATTCAGCAGAAGAATAAGATGCAGACCACCACACATAATGATAGAGTCTTTGGCAATGATTTTTTGAGAGATCAGCAGGCTTCAGAACCATATAAATAGGCTACAGGACTGTGCAAAAAAATCAAACCAAACAAAACAAACAATCCTAATTGTCCCAGAAGGTTCTAGGGATGTGGACTTTCAATACTATCTCTCGAAGCATCTTGTCAAAGAAAAAATGCATCAGATAGCGTTAAGCAAGGAAGACTTTATTTAAGACTATTGCAACAGAGGAGAGAGATTGAACTCAACTCCACTAAAACAAAAGGTGGCTGGGTTTTTAAATTCTGGGTTAGATAGTGAGAAAATTACAGTAAAATGTTAGGGGATAGATAGTCAATGTTAAGTCATCTGTGTTTGCCACTTTTAAAATATTAGGCTCCTCTCCTTCCACAGAACCTGGAATATAGAGATGCCATCTTTCTTGATGATTACATATCAAAGGGATAACTCCTAGGTCTTTGAGAAAGACATTTCTGGGTTGTAAAACAACTTTTCATCTCTAAGGGGCAGAGAAAGAATTTACAAAGGAAAACTTTCCAAAATAAGTGCTCTAAGAAAGAGCCAAAGGTCTTAGGGCCAAGGGTCTGGAAAAACCCTGTCTAAAGTTCAGTCAAACTGAGGAGAATGTTAAGTCCATCATGGCTAGTCCTAAGCAAACTAGGATGGGATGATTATCTACTAGGTGTTAAGTGTTACACAGAACTTCACTAGAAATTTTCTATAGCTGAAAATTGTGATATTCACATTCAGCAAATTATCATGTAGATCTATGACTTTGTTACCTTTGCAGGCCTACCAAGAAAATATTTCTTTTTCTTGAAAAGATATTTATCTCAAAATACAAGACATATTTTTGTTCCATAAAATAGGTTTTAAAAGTGCATAGTTTGGGAGCTTTTGTTGAGTTGTGCTAAAATGAAGCTCTCTTATTCATTGAAAAGCTTTAAACAGATCACAAAAACATGCATACAAAACAAGTTCAAAGAATGAGTCTCTGTCCCATGATACTTTTTCTGCAAAAAAAAGAGTACATTTCTTAATTTATAGCCTAAATACTGCTTGTTCTTTATAAACCTCATTTTAACATTGAATAAAATTACAAACTTGAGATTTTGCTTCTTTTGAAAACTTGAATTACAAGAATGTGACCACAAAGTCAACTTTGAACATTTAAACTCTGATGATAAGGACATGATAATTTGTATGTGGCTTGAAATAGAAGTTCCATTGAAAAGAGTATTTTTGCTCAATAAAAAATAAATCTCATAATTTGCCAAGTTAAAATGAGTCAGTGCTTAATGTAATAATGCATTGCATTGCTAGTTTCCTGTATTTTTGATTCTTAGAAAGATTCTGAGCTCATAGAGCAAAAGAGTTAGACCCTAGAAATGCACATAACCAAACACTGCTAGAGACAAAAAGGAAAACCTTTTTCCAGTGCCTGTGGCCAAAACATTGTCTGCTTGAGCCAAAAGAGTGGACATGAGAAAGAGCCTAGATATTTTTGTGAAGAACCAAATAATAAATTCTTGCAGTCACAATGAGGTCAACAACCTTCAATGTTTACCATATTAAAAGAGAGACCATCACATCATCAGTAGCCTAACACTACATTAATTTTCTTCAGAGAGTAAAAGAATGAGTTAGTAATTCCAGGAGGTTTCTTTTTCTTGCTAATTCCAGGAATTCTATTTCTATGTGGTGTGTGTGTGTGTGTATGAGTGAGTGAGTGACAGTAACAGTTCTGAGAAACTATCCAGACCAAATAAAATTTTTTAAAGGTCACAATGGAGACATCTAGTATATTGTGAGTTGAGAGAAAAACAGCAAGCTGACAGTTTATATAACAAATAGGGTATGTTTGGTTAGGTAACAATATATCTAAATGGTTAATCTACTTTAACTGGTAAAATATTAGAAGAAGAAATATGTTGAAACTCACAACTCAAAGAATTTGTTTAAAAAATTATACATTTATTGAGTCATTAAAAAAATTTACTAACCATTTTCTATATGTCCAGGCATTCAGATAAGTGTTATCTGAATAGGAATGTTCTCTAAAGAAGTAATATTTATCAAATAGATTCACATATGTATAATCACTCTAACACAATAGAAACTCAGCTGTTGCCCTCTTAACATAGATGGCAGATGTGTTTGTCAGCAGAATTGCACTCCTAAATGCTATCTTCCATAAATAAACTTAAAGAGGCTCTGCTATCTTTAAAATAAGGCTTCTAAGATCACCCTGGAAGTTTTCTTCAGTTTCACTGACTGGAATGAAAAACAAACAAACAAAAAAAAAGAGGATTGCCAGGGACATTTTATGGGCCAGTGTTGTAAGCGACTCAAGTCTCATCTACTGACATTGCATTGAATAGAACTGGTCACACGATCCCAGCTACAAGTACATACAAGAAAGCCTGGAAAAATTTGCCTTGTACTTCCCTTAAAAAACTCCGTAATATGGAAGAGGAAATATGTTTTTGGTGAACAATTAGCTATCTCTTCCACAATCTATCTCTTACCCCACCAAATATCACTCTGTATTCCATTCACGAGGAAGCAATTCAAAGTCCAATCCAGTCACTGCATCCAGTGCAAAGTCCAGGATATGCAGGAGATGCATGCTTTTTTTCAATTAGGTATAAAAGTGGCTTCTCGTAATCTTGTGATGTCCACTAAAGCCATTTCTTTTCATCCTCCAACCCCACATGTCCATTTTACAAGGTGGAGAAAGGATGGCAATTAAAACTCACTTTCGAAGTGTTAAGGAATACCAGATACACAGCAATCACATGGATACATATGTAACAAACCTGCACATTGTGCACATGTACCCTAAAACCTAAAGTATAATAATAAAAAATAAATAAATAAATTCAACAATAAAATAAAAAAAAATCACCCATCCATAGCCATCATGGTATCCTCACTGGCAGTCATTGTAGAAGTCCCCACCCTGGCAGCGAGGGATGGTCTCTCATTTACTCAGATCTTATCTGAATTATTTGGAAGAACCTATTGTTCACCTATTGCCCAGAGCTACATCTAAAGAGGAATGCTGAAGAGTATGCCCTCTTTGACAGATTTCTCAGCTCCTTACTTGTTACACATATACATTAAGTGGCTGGAAAGTTGTTATAAAGCTTTAATAGTCAAAGACTTTTTTGGTTCAGGCTAATCATTTTTTGGAAACACAATTCTTTCAAAAACGATAGGCTTCAGTCAGTACCAGATGCCTCCAGTCAGTATGAGGTGCCAGTAACTACCACTTAAATTTTATCCTGGACATAATTCTTAAGTCTGATTTATTTCTCTGCTTCCACATCTCTGTATCTTTATGACAGCTACCTTGAGGCCATGTGAAACATTACACTTGAGTGGAAGGGAAGAATTTTTAACTTAAATTTTTCAAAACTGAGATCCTCTGCATCATGAGAAACTTTGATGAACCTGTGTTTTTAGCCCTTTGTAAATCTTGTTTCCCACTATTTCAGTTTCTAGATCCTCTCTCTTCTCTTTTGTTTCTGTTCAAAAATCAGCTAATTCTTGCCCAAGCTAGTTTTTTTTAATACCTTCCATAAATAGTGTGTCAAACAACCCACATTACTAACACTGTGCTCTCCAACCTCTTTTAGAACTACCAAATTTGTGTGCACTTGCTCTGCCTTCTAAGTTGTTGAAGGCCATACTTCTCTGTATTCATAAGGGTAGACTAGCTGCCACAAAAATTATACTTTGAAGTGGAGGCTGGCTTACAAGGGATTAGTTACATTTATGTAAAACTGTTAGCTAGGTGAACAGGTTAGTGGGGTCACCCTTGTCCACTCAGTTATCGGAGTACCCATTCTGATGGAGTCTCTTACATCTCCAATATGTTGTTTTCAAAGACACCTGTGGTTACCTTAATTCTACCCCTACAGACAGTGAAGAGGGAATGAGGAAGCATGAGGAAAAATTTTAATAGCCAGACCTTGAAGTGGCACATGGCATGTCTGCTCATATTGCCATCTCTAGAACTAGGCACATGGCTCTAATTAGCAGCAAAGGGAATGGGAAATGCAATGCTTCCTGTGATGACTCTACACTTTGGAAGGGGGAACAGATTTTTGTTGGTGGATAATTACCCAAATCTGTTACAAGTTGTAACTTGATAGATAAGAAAAGGTGGAAGCCATCTGGAGGTTAGATGGGGCTAGTTCTCATTTGAAGGCACATTCTAGGCAAAGCAAACTAGTATGAGAAGCCATGAAGTGGATAGATCTTGTTTTGTTGTTTTAATATCTCAGGGCCACTGTGGCTAAAGTATTGTGAGAAAAGGGGAAAAAGGGAAAGGTAATGCCAGAGAAGTAGGCAGAAGACAAATTAAGCTTGAAGAGTTAACAAGTTTGAATTACATTCTAAGTATAATAATTTAGAGGTTATTTTAAGTTAAAAAAAAAATTGTTGGAAAAAATCATGGATAGGAGGCAGGACTAACTTGCAGCTCCCACTCAGACAGAGCAGTGTGTGGAGACGCACACTGTGAACTTTTGCTCCAAGTACTATTGCAGGAGCATACCAGGAAAGCCAAGAGAATGGCAGTATCGCACTTCCCCGTGGCAGGTGGGGAAGTGCGATACCTGAGAGCCTTACTTACTTTCTCAGCCAAGAGGTTAGTGGCCTGGGGCAAGTTCTCAGCCCTGCTCATCAGCTGCCTGGAAATAAACTTGGTGCAGTTGTAGGGGCACAGTGGGAGTGAGACTGGCCTCTTGGGCTGCAGGAGAGCTGGATGAGGCCTGTAATTGCCGGCTTTACCCCACTTCCCTGGGAACCTGCATGACACAGAAGAAGCAGCCATAATCCCCCTGGGAACATAACTCCATTGGCCTGAGAATGACACCCCCACACCCCACAGCAGCCCATCAAGCCCCACCAAAGAAGAGTCTGAGTTCAGACACACCTAACCCTGCCCTCACCTGATGGCCTTTCTCTACCCATCCTGGTGGCCAAAGACAAAGGACACATTCTCTTGGAAGCTCTAAGACCCCACGTGCCACCTGATCCTCCCTACACTACCACAACTGATGTTCTTTAAAAAGTGCCACCTCCTGGCTGGAGGCCAATCAACACAAAATTAGTGTAACAAACAAAACTAAAGCTAAGGACCTTCACAGAGCCCATTTTACTCCCCTGCCACCTACACTGGAGGAGGTGCTGGTGTCCACAACTGAGAGACCTGAAGATGGTTGACATCACAGTACTGTGCTGAAATCCCCCAATACCAGCACAGAGCTTGGTAGCTCCACTGGATGGCTAGTTCCAGAAGAGAAATAATAATCACTGCAGTTCAGCTCTCAGGAAGCTCCATCCCTGGGGGAAAAGGAGGAACACCACATCAAGGGAGCACCCCATGGGACAAAAGAGTATGAATAGCAGTAGCCCATGAGTCCCAGATCTTTCCTCTTACATAGTTTCAAAAATGAGAAGGAACCAGAAAAACAATACTGGTAGTATGACAAAACAAGGCTCTTTAACACCCACAAAAGATTACACTAGCTTACCAGCAATGGATCCAAACCAAGAAATCCCTGAATTGCCAGAAAAAGAAATCAGAAGGTTGATTATTAAGCTAATCAAGGAGGCACCAGAGAAAGTTGAGTCCAACTTAATGAAATAAAAAAATAATGATACAAGACATGAAGGGAGAAATCTTCAGTGAAATAGATAGCATAAATAAAAAGCAATCATAATTTCTAGAAATGAAGGACACACTTAGAGAAATGTAAAATACACTGGAAAGTCTCAGCAATAGAATCAAACAAGCAGAAGAAAGAACTTCAGAGCTCAAAGACAAGATTTTCAAATTGGCCTAATCCAAAAAATAAAGACCAAAAAAAAAAAAGACTTAAAAAATTAACAAAGCCTCTGAGAAGTTTTGGGATTATGTTAAACAAACAAACCTAAGAATAATTGGTGTTCCTGAGGAAGAAGAAAAATCTAAAAATTTGGAAAACATATTTGAGGGAATAATCGAGGAAAACTTTCCCTACCTTGTTAGAGATCTAGACATTCAAATACAAAAAGCTCAAATAACACCTGGGAAATTTGTCACAAAAAGATCATCACCTGCACACAGTCATCAGGTTATCTAAAGTTAAAAATCTCAAGAGCTGGAAGGCAAAAGCACGAGGTAACCTATAAAGGAAGATCTATCAGATTAACAGCCCATTTCTCAGCAGAAACCCTACAAGCTAGATAGGATTGGGTCCCTATCTTTGGCCTCCTTAAACAAAATAATTATCAGCCAAGAATTTTGTAATCAGTGAAAGAAAGCTTCATGAATGAAGGAAAGATACAGGCTTTTTCAGACAAACAAATGCTGAGAGAATTCACCACTACCAAGGCAGCACTACAAGAACTGCTAAAAGAAGCTCTAAATCTTAAAACAAATCCTTAAAATATACCAAAATAGAACCTCCTTAATGCATAAATCTCACAAAACATATGCAACAAAAACACAATATTTAAAAAAAAAACAAGGTATTCAGGCAAAAAATAGCACAATGAATAGTACCTTACATCTCAATACTAATGTTGAATGTAAATGGCCTAACTGCTCCACTTAAAAGATACAAAATGGCAGAATAATAACAATTCATCAACTAAGTATCTGCTATCTTCAGGAAACTCCCTTAACACATAAGGACTCACATAAACTTAAGGTAAAAGGTTGGAAGAAAATATTCTATGCAAATGGACGCCAAAAGCAAGCAGGAGTAGGTATCCTTATATCAGACAAAACAAACTTTAAAGGAACAGCAGTTTAGAAAGACAAAGAGGGATATTACATAATGATAAAAGGACTTATCCACCAGGAAAATATCACAATCATAAATATATATACACTTAACACTGGAGATCACAAATTTATAAAACAATTACTACTAGACCTACGAAATGAAATAGACATATACTATATACTAGAACAAATGGACTTAAAACATATTTACAGAACATTCTACTCAACAACTACAGAATACACATTCTATTCATCAGCACATGGAACATTCTCCAAGGTTGACCATATGATAGGCCACAAAACAAGTCTCAATAAATTTAAGAAAATCAAAATTATATCAGGAACTCTATCAGACCATAGTGGAATAAAATTAGAAATTAACTCAAAAAGGAATACTCAAAATCATGCAAATAAATGGAAACTAAATCATCTGCTCCTGAATAATCACTGGGTCAACAATGAAATCAAGATGGAAATTAAGAAATTATTTAAACTGAACGATAATAGTGATACAATTTACCAAAACCTCTGGGACAGAGGAAAGGCAGTACTAAGAGGAAAGTTCACACACTTAAATGCCTATATCCAAATTTCTGAAAGAGCACACATAAACAATGTAAGGTCACACCTCAAGAAACTAGAGAAATAAGACCAATCCAAACCCAAACCCAGAAAAAGAAAAGAAATAACAAAGATCAGAACAGAACAAAATGAAATTGAAAAAAAAATTACAAAAGATAAATGAAACAAAAAAGCTGATTCTTTGAAAAGATAAAATTGATACACCATTAGTAAGATTAACCAAGAAAAGAAGATAGAAGATCCAAATAAGCTCAATTAGAAATGAAACAGGAACTATTACAACCAATACCACAGAAATACAAAAGATTATTAAAGACTACTATGAACACCTTTACGAGCATAAACTAGAAAACCTAGAGGAGATGAATAAATTTCTGGAAATATACAACCCTCCTACATTAAACCAGGGAGAAATAGAAACTCTGAACAGACCAATAACAAGCAGTGAGATTGAAATGGTAGTAAAAAAAATTGCCAAGAAAAAAGTCCAGGATCAGACAGATTCACAGCTGAGTTCCAACAGACATTTGAAGAAGAATTATTACCAATCCTATTGATACTATTCTACAAGACAAAGAGGGAATCCTCCCTAAATCAATCTGTGAAACCAGTATCATCCTAATACCAAAACCAGGAAAGGATATAAAGAAAAAGAAAACTATAGACCAATATCCCTGATGAACATAGTGAAAAAATCATCAAGGAAATCTTGAAATCCTAAAATCCTAACTAACTGAATCCAACAGCATATCAAGAAGATAATCCACCATGATCAAGTAGGTTTCATACCGGGGATGCAGGGATGGTTTAACATATGCAAGTTTAACATATGATACACCACATAAACAGAATTAAAAACAAAAATCACATGATCATCTCAATAGATGCAGAAAAGCATGATAAAATCCAGCATCCTTTTATGATTAAAGCCCTCAGCAAAATCTTCATAAAAGGAACATACCTCAAGGTAATAAAAGCCATCTATAACAAACCGACAGCCAACATAATACTGAATGGGGAAAAGTTGAAAGCATTTTCCCCAGGAAATAGAAAAAGTCAAAGATACCCACTCTCACCACTTCTATTCATCATAGTACTAGAAGTCCTAGCCAGAGCAATCAGACAAGAAAAAGAAATAAAGGGCATCCAAATCAGTAAAGTAGAATTCGAACTGTTGCTTTTTGCTGATGATATGGTAATATACATAGAAAACCCTAAAGACTCCTCCAAAAAGTTCCTGGAACTGAGAAATGAATTCAGCAGAGTTTCAGGATACAACATTAATGTACACAAATCAGAAGCTCTGCTGTAGACCACAGCAACCAAACTGAGAATCAAATCAAGAACTCAACCCCTTTTGCTATAGTTGCAAAAAGTAAAATAAAATACTTAGGAATACACATAATCAATGATGTGAAAGTTCTCTGCAAAGAAAACTACAAAACACTGCTGAAGGAAATCATAGATGACACAAAGAAATGGAAACACATCCTATGCTCATGGATGAGTAGAATCAAAATTGTAAAAACGACCATACTGCCAAAAGAAATCTACAAATTCAGTGCAATTCCCATCATAATACCACCATCATTCTTCACAGAACTAGAATAAACAATCCTAAAATTCATATGAAACCAATATGAATTTTGAAAGTGCATAGCCAAAGCAAGACTAAGCAAAAAGAACAAATATGGAGACATTACATTACCCACATTCAAACTATACTGTAAGGCCATAGTCACCAAAAGAGCATGGTATTGGTAATAAAAAATAGGGACATAGACCAATGGAACAGAATAGAGAACCCAGAGATAAAGCCAAATACTTAGGGTCAATTGATCTTCAACAAAGCAAACAAAACATAAAGTGGGGAAATGACAGCCTATTCAACAAATGCTGCTGGGAAAATTGGCAAGCCACATGTAGTAGAATGAAATTGGATCCTCATCTCTCATTTTATATAAAAACTCAAGATGGATCAAGAACTTAAAGAACTGAAAACATAAACATTTTAGAAGATAACATCAGAAAAACTCTTTTAGACATTGGCTTAGGCAAAGACTTCGTGACCAAGAACCCAAAAGCAAAGGCAACAAAAACAAAGACAAATAGATGGGGCTTAATTAAACTAAAAACTTCTGCACAGCAAAAGAAAAAGTCAGCAGAAAAAACAGACAACCCATAGAATGGGAGAAAATCTTTGCAATATATACATCTGACAAAGAACTAATATCCAGAATCTACAAGAAACTCAAGCAACTCAGCAATAGAAAAACAAACAATCCCATCAAACAGTGTGCTAAGAACATGAATAGTCAGTTCTTAAGATATACACATGGCCAATAAACATATAAAAAACGCTCAACGTGACTAATGATCAGGGTAATGCAAATCAAAACCACAATGCAATACCACTTTACTCTTGCAAGAGTGGCCATGATCCAAAAATAAAGAAATAGTAGATGTTGGTGTGGGTGTGGTGAAAAGGGAACACTTTTACCCTGCTGGTGGGAATCTAAACTATTACAACCATTGTTGAAAACAGTGTAGATATTCCTTAAAGCACTAAAAGTAGAACAACCATTTGATCCAGCAATCCCTTTACTGGGTGTCTACCCGGAGGAAAAGCAGTAATTACACAAAAAAAGATACTTACACACTCATGTTATAGCAGTACAATTCACAAATTCAAAAATATGGAACCAGCCCAAATGCCCAACTATCAATGATTGAATAAAGAAATTGTGGCATATATATATATATATATAATTGAATACTACTCAGCCACAAAAAGGAAAGGAAACAATGGCATTTGCAGAAACCCAGATGGAATTGGAGACCATTATTCTAAATGAAATAACTCAGGAATAGAAAACCAAACATCATATGTTCTCACTCCTAAGTGGAAGCTAAGCTATGAGGATGCAAAGGCATGAGAATGAGAAAATGGACTTTGGGGACTCGAGGGAAAGGATGAGAGGGGGATGAGGGATAAAATGTTACAGATTGGGTACAGTGTACAGCGTTCAGGTGATGGGTGCACCAAAATCTCAAAAATCGCCACTAAAGAACTTATTAATGTAAACAAACATCACCCGTTCCCCCAAAACCTATTGAAATAAAAAACTAAAAACCTGCTAAGGATTGCACAGAAATATATACAAAAAAAAGAAATGAATTATGCTCAGTGTTTCAGGTAGCATGTTTTACAAACAGCTTTATTGATATATGATTTGCATACAGTACAATTCATCCATTTGAAATGGGCATACAGTCTAGGTGTGGTAGCTCACTCCTGTAATCATAGCACTTTGGGAGGCCGAGGCAGATGCGTCACTTGAGCCCAGGAGTTCAAGACCAGCCTGGGCAACATGGTGAAACCCCATCTCTACAAAAAATACAAAAATTATCTGGGTGTGGTGGTACAAGCCTGTAGTCCCTACAACTACCTGGGGGAACGAGGCAGGAGGATCACCTGGGCCTGGGATGTCAAAGCTGCAGTGAGCTGTGTTCATGCCACTGCACTCCAGCCTGGGTGACAAAGCTAGACTCTGTCTCAAAAAATATTAAATAAGTGTACCAAAAAATTGTTAAATATTGTAGAGATCACATGAGAGTTAAAAAAAATATATCTATTTGCTGTAGACAGAATGGTGATAGATGTGAGTAGAAATGTAAGACAATCATAGTAGTTTTGATAAGATGCTAAGGGAAGTATAGAAGAGAAGCAGCGAAGGATTTCCCCATCTCTCCCAGTAATTAATTATGCCCAGTGTGCAAATCTTATGATAGTCTTTCAGTCAAGCATGAGAAAATGGCATCTAAAAATTAAGGTTTCTTAAACCCACCCTTAGAAGCAAGTATATCATTAGAGCAAATAATATAATCTTAAACATTTTTTACTCTTTCCCCTATAGAGATTTACCTTTTTGTTGTTATTTACCTTTTTGTTAGAGATTTACCTTTTTGTTATTATTTCTTCTTATTAAATGTATAGGTATATTTTTCTTAGTTGGCGCTTCCATATATAAGGATTAGAGGATTATGGATAGTGTAGGAGAGTGAATATTTTCATGTTTCTGCATGGTTAGAGCTTTAAGATAAAAGAAAGCTAGAATTTGGATTGAAGGATAAATCTTAGCAGTTAAAAGATGACTGAACAAATAGTGAAAGATCATGAAGAAGATTTAAATATTTTATCTTCTTGGCGTTTACATTTCAAAGGATGAAATCCCTTTACATTCCTTCCAAAAGGACTTAAAACATTAGGGAGCAAAGATTTCTCTCCCTTTCTCAGGAAGACAGGAGGCATTGTGTAGATTATATTTAACTCCCATATTCATAGTTGGAGCTTTCTCTCCTGCAGTGCAAAAAATCCTTTGCACATACATGGCTCAGCTGGCCCTCACTGCATCACCCCAAAGAAATAAGTATGAGACATCAAGAACTAATGTAGCTATTGCTATAAGTGATAACACTCTATCCGTGATCTGGAATCTTAGTGCTTGCTTTGCAAATAATATAAGTAAATATAGGCAATAAAATTATATCAGATTGATCAAAAGCGATGTTTTGACAAATAGGTGCCACAGATGGATTAAAAATTATCTAAGGAGAAATGGACAAACAAGAGTACCATGTACCTCTAAGAATGGCATCCATAGAATAAAGCTCAGTACAAATTGAGACTTGCGAAGAGTAATAGGAGCAATATAAAAGTATTTGTAGACATTTCTTAAGCAAGAAGATGAACAATGAAGGGGAAGAGTCTAGAATGTTAAGAAAAGACAAAAAGAGAGTAGTCTATTAATAAGGAAAATAACTTTCAAGCAAGGCACTTTAACAGTTAATTATAATAATACCTTTGTAGAATTTTAGAGTTTTTGGGTGAATGTTTGGCAGGTTCTAAAATTTTGCATGCCATTTATTATCAATAGTATCTTGTGAATCAGGATAATTTTAGCCACAACAGACTTGATTTTATTTCACATTTTAATCAGATGGGAAGGTATAGGTATGAATTCAAACAACAGAATTATGATTCAAAATTATCTCAGCTAGGTAAGCCAAAAATAGAAGTTTGAATGTAACTGACAATTTTTCACATGGAGTTAGAAGACTACTTACAAAATAGAGGAACTAACAGTATATTTGAAGCTGTCTTTGGAATGAGAACCTAACTTATTTGTCATAAAAGCTGGACTCTTGGCTAAAACATGGTGTCACAGGTTTTGGTCCCAGGAGTATCACTCAATAGCTAAGACATGCAGAGGAAGCTACAGAGTTGTCTAAGCCTATGACTTTTTCACTGTATGTATAATATCAAATTCAGGACAGTTTCAGAAGTATGTTTGGTTATTGTCATTCCAGCTTTACAACATCGTCTCTGGTTTTAGAAGGTTCATTTTGGAAGAGACAACGGCAAACAAGAGAGTATCCTGAGAACAACAGCTAAGACATGGCAGAAACCAAAAGCTAAATAATGAGACTCATTTGAAAATTAAGTACTTTTAGCCTGGAACGTAGAACACAATGAACAAGAGATATCCACATAAAACAACATTATATTGACCTTAAAAGATCATGCATATGAGGAAATATAGATAAGAAATTTAAATTCAAATGAGGTTCCTGACAAATGCTTATAATTTAAAAAAATCAAATGAGGTATACTAGTTGATTATACGAATTGAGCATTTAAAAAACAATGACATAGATTAGAAGAATTATAGTGACAAACACCTCAAATCCATTATTTTAATGCAAAACTGCTTGAGTTAATTTTAAAAATTGGAAGTATTACCTTATGGACAACCAGTTTTGCTACAGAGGAAAATGCTAGAACCAGCAAGTAGATGTCTGTAACACAGCAGCATAATGTAGAGTAATAAAAGAAAATCTTTTAAACTCTGAAAAGAATTCCCTTAGAAAAGAGTGCCAAATCCCTGGAAGTGCTTAAGCTAAAGCTGGAAAACCATCTAACTGGAGATGGGATTTCTGTAAGATAACCTCTAAGACCTTTTCCAAATAAAATTCATTATTTTATTAAATAATGCAAGCCCATGTGGAGAAAAGGTCAAAAATACAGAAATATCCAAATATTATTAAAATATCTAGTAAATTTGTAAAGAATAATGTTAGAGTAGAATCTGGAAATCATGCTTCTGGAAGGATTTTCGGGAATGCAAGAATCAATGAATACTTAATGAATTTTGCAAGAAAATCATTGGAGCATGAAAAATAAAAAACTTTTTGAAAGAAAGCAAAAGTCTACTTTAGGGCTTTCTCAGCATAGCTATAGATTTGTGGGTCAAAATTCCCAAATAACTAATATATTTAAAATCATCACATTTTAATATACCACTGTGAATATCACATAATAAACAGAAATGTAATAAGTTATTTATATCTGTCCATGCACAGGTTTATATGCCAATTTAGAAATAAATAGAATTTCCTCAGGTGTGATAGTACAAGCTTTAAAATGTAGGATAATTGGGAATTATTTCACTATTAATGCAATTTGTGTTAAATAGAATTTTCTCCCTCTGTTTAGCTAAAGGCCAAATTTATTTACTATTATCCTATTTTTTCATGATAATCTTTTCTCAATTTTTTTAATGTTTTATATCATTTGTCTTCAGACGGGAATTGCGCTGGGACAAAGTGAACCATCATTGGTATTTCTTGCTTACAGATTCAGTGAATTTCATTTATTTATTCATTTAGTAAATATTTAATAGTCACCCATAAATGTAGGATGCGAGGCCCTGACAACATTGTGGTGAGCTGCTACTGAAAGCAACTGATAAAAATACAAGGAAAAGCTATTAAATACTATTATAAGGGATGTGCAGAATATTGCTGGTGTACATAGCAGTGCCCTTGTCTAGTATGGCAAGATCTACCGCAAGGGGCAGTTAATGAAGAAAATGTGGTCTCATTTGGACTTAATATTTGAGGAAGAATTATCCAAGATAAAGGGGAAAGAGTATTCCAGACAAAGGAAAAAGCCCATAAGAAAGTCCAGAGGTAAGGAAGAACTGACAGGCACTAGGACCTGAAAGAATAAAATTGTGCTGAACATGCCGTGCATGGAGGTCAAAGGAGTTGGGAGGGCGATTGGAAGGGTGGGCATAAGACTACATAGATGACTAAGGACAATGCTTTTTAAGGCATACCAAGAAATTTGACCTTTACCCTGATAGCAAAAGACATCAAAGATTTTCATCCTCCTAAGGCGGGTATCAGAACCACATTTGCATTTTTGAAGAATAACTCTTTCTACATAGTGAAGAATGATTTTTTTTTCTTTTTTTTTTGAGACATAGTCTCACTCTGTTGTCCAGGCTGGAGTGCAGTGGCACAATCTCGGCTCACTGCAACCTCTGCCTCCCAGGTTCAAGTGATTCTCCTGCCTCAGCCTCCCAAGTAGCTGGGACTACAGGCATGTACCACCACACCCAGTTGATTTTTGTATTTTTAGTAGAGATGGGGTTTTACCATATTGGTCAGATTGGTCTTGAACTCCTGACCTCGTGATCCACATGCCTCAGCCTCCCAAAGTGCTAGGATTAGAGGCATGAGCCACCGCACCTGGCCTGAAGAGTGAATTTGAGAAGTTAAGACTGGTTCCAAGAAGATCCATTTGGGAGTCTATTACAGTCCATCATATGGATTTGGTGGCTTTCATGAGCTTCATCATCCTGAGAATGAAGATCAATACACACACTTATGTTTTAAAGTAGAATTCATGAAACTTTGTTACTGGTTGACTTTGAGAGCAAGGGAAAAATGGAGTCCAAGATGATGACCAAGGTGGTTTCTTGGATAATTGAGAAGATGGTGGTGGTTCTAACAAAATGGGAAATACCAGACAAATTCACCTGGGAAAAGTGATCACTTTGGTTTTGAACATTTTGAGTTTGAGGCAGCTGAAATACTGAAATACAGATGTCAAGTAAGAAATTAAATACACAACTCTAGGCCTTAAGAAAAATCTGGCAGATCTATCAGCGACTAGGTCATTCCTGAAGCCATGGGAGTGTACAAGATCCCCTAGAAACATGTGAAAATCAAAAAGCAGAGAAGACCTGGGGCAGACCCCTGACAAATACCTTATGAGAATGGCAGAGGAAATATTGCCTAGAAAAGAGGTCATGAATAAGCAAACAAAAAATTGTCAGAGAATATGAGGAAAGAATGTTTCAGAAGAAGGTTGTGGTTGACAATTTTAAGTGATTTTCTTAAAGGCCCTGTGATTTTCTGGGGTTAAGTTAACAAAATATCACAGAATGGGTGAATTAAACAAAAGAAATTTATGTTCTCACAGTTCTGGAGGTTGGAAGTCCAAAATCAAAGTGCCAGCAGGGTTGGTTTCTCCAGAGGCCTCTCTCTTTGGTTTGCAAGATGCCCATGTTCTTGTTGTGTCCACACATGGCCTTTTTTTTCTGTGCACACACATTCCTGGTGCCTCTTCCTCTTCACTCATCATATTGGATTAGGACCCCACCTTTATGACCTCATTTAATCTTAATTACCTGTTTAAAGCCTCTATCTCCAAATACAGTCATATTAGGGTTAGGGTTTCAACCCATCAATTTTGATGAACATAATTTAATCAATAACAGGGTCCTAGTGGGAAATGGTGATGTTAGAATTATCTCTAACTTCCTTCATCATCTAGTCCTGGATTCTTTTCATTATAACACACTGCTTCTCTGCATAATATTGAAGTTGTAATTTTATTACCCAACTCTAGCCATGACACTGTAAACTCTTTGTGTACCATGTTCCTATTTATTGTTACATCCCATAGTAACTACCATAGCATCAAGTAAAATGATGTATTAATTAAAGGATATATGTAAGTAAAATCTAAGTTCAGCCATTTCCGTGTAAATGAAGATTTCAGTTGGTTATGATGGCCCTTACTAGTTATCTTCAGTGCTATGTGCCCATTTATAAACTGTAAATAAATATAAACTCATCGTCTCTTTGGAGGAATAAAGCCAAGATGTTTAAGAAGACAGAAGTCAAACTAAAAGCTGATAAAGAGTGCAAGAGAGAGAATATATACAATATATTATCTCTACTTCATGCATTGTCCTCTCCTTTACTCTGTTTCTGAGTCATTTTACTTCATAGGAGAGCAATGCTGGAGATGATATGTTGAGAAATGGTAGACTTAAGTATAAAGGATGGGTGGCAGGAAATAAAAGAGTGGTTCAACTTTGGCATGCTACAATTCGTAAACAAAAAGTATTGACAATTGACAACTTGGTGGCACAGAAATTAATATTAGAGCCCTGAGAAAAAATAAAGTGTGAGTGACATATTTCAATTTCCCTAGAGGAAATCTCCTTTTAGATTTTCTCCCATGACCAACATCTTCCATTTTCTTTCAACAATCACTTTGGTCAGAATTGAGAAGCAAAGAGCTAAATCCATTATTGGAGGAAAGGTTAAGAAAAGATTTAAAATATGGGTGAAGATGAAGGTCAGAAGTATCAAGGATGCAAATTCAGTGTATCAAATAATAATAGAAAGCCACATGTAAAACACAAGCCAGGAAATGACTTTATGTGTTACCGTGCTAAAACAGTCATTTTCATATTAAGAAACATGTTCTTTAGTAGCCACAGGAAAAGCTCCTTGCTACTTTTGCTGGCTGGAATGTAAGATACACATTTCACTGGTCTCTGTTCCTGAAATCTGTGGCTTGAAACTTGGGAGGGCGGAAAGGTCATTAGATTAACCTGCCTACAATAATACTCCACAAACCAGTTTCAATTGTCAAACAAAACCTTTGGCATGGGATCTAAAAACTTGTAATTCACTGGAATGAATTAATTGACATCTTTTGAAATATTAAATTTATTTTCAGGTTTTATGAAAATGTGTAGTTTCCATGAAAACAAGACTGTATTTAAAAGAAAAGTATTATTTTAAGCCTGGCATTGGATTTTAAGACATTTTGTATTTTCCATAATTTGATAAATTTGACATATTTATCAGTTATTATCTCTTATCCCTCACTTCCATCCAGGTGTAAGATTTTAATTTCTTAAACACCAAGCAAAATTTTAAGAAAAAGAGTTTTTGAAACTTTAAAATTTGCTAATCCCAACGTGGAAAGGTTCCTACCTACTTCCCTATTTCCAGTATATTTCTGGATATGTATGGCTGTAACTCCTCTACTTTATCTGTCAACTGATAAGATCGGGATTTGTTTTGAGATTCCAAGACAGTGTATATAAGGAAAATATTATTTTATCTTTGGATGATTAATGGTATTCGGGATAGACATTTTTCTCACACATGAGCTCTTATGTGTTTGAACTTTTTGTCTTGATCTAATGTGTGCCTCTGAGGTGTGTGCTGAGGAAAGGAATTGGTAAAGCATGAAACGGCCACTGTAGAGAGTTCAGTATTTAAGTGACATTGCTAACAAAGAGGATTTCTCTCTCATCTACAGAACTTCCAGCTGATCTTATGCCTTCAGACCTCTCCAGATTCAAAATAAAGTAGCCATTCTTTCTACTTAAGTATTGTCAATAATTTGTAGATAAACATTGGATTCCTGCTGTAAAAACTTATGCCATACAGACTTAGAACAAGGAAGATAAAAGTCCTTTTGACTTCTTGGAGCACTTAGCTGAAGGTCATAACCTGTTTAAATGATATAGATATGCCTATTGTAGGACAAACCCCTGCAACAAGGAATTTGATATTTCTGGAGTAGGTTTCGGCTCTCAGAATATTTACTTGTAGATGTGCGTATGAATTCTGAGTGTAACTACAGAGACTATACAGATGGTCCCTGATTTATGATGGTTTGGCTTACAGTTGTTTGACTTTATGACGGTGCACCAGCAATAAATATTCAGTGAAAACCATACTTAGAATTTTGAGTTTTGTACTTTTCCAGGGCTAGTTATATGTGTTACTATACTCATACATGAGATATTCAACACTTTATTATAAAATGGGCTTTGTGTTAGATCATTTTGCCCAACTATAGGCTAATGTAAGTGTTGTGAGCGTGTTTAAAGTAGGCTAAGCTAAGCTATAATGTTTGGTAAGTTACATGTATTAAGTGCATTTTCAACTTATGATATTTTCAACTTATGATGGGTTTATAGGGATGTAACCCTATAGTAAGTCAGGAAGTATCTGTATAAATAGACATAAAATTATTGTTTGTTTTTAGAATATTTGTTTTTCTCTTTTGCTCTGGAGAAGACCTAAAGATATTTACTTTTTCGCTGGCTGCTAGGATCACCTGGGGAGCCTCCAGAAAACCCGATGCCTGAGACCCACATCCCAAGATTCTCATCACGTTAGATTACGACAAAGATATTTTTAAGCTCCCGAGTATTTTTAATATGCACTTAAGGTTAATAAACACTGCCTTGGGCCATCGTTCAAAGTAAAATCCCTTTATCCCTATGGCAACTCCTACTTCTTACATTTTGATTTCAGACTTAGAGATGCCTGAGTTTGAGTTCACACTTAGCTGCCCTAACTGGGTCAGACCTTGTTCATTTCTAAGGCTTAGATTACTTTATGTGAAATATGGAAAATAATAATAGCTATCTTGTGGGACTATTGGGAAGATTAAATGAGATTCTCCAATTTTAAGAGCTTAACCTAGAGTAAGTCCCAAACGCATAAGCTGTTACTCCTGTTACTGTTGTTGTTTTACTTTCCTGAGTATTAATCATGCTATTCAGACATTTCCAATACTTGCATTCTCCTCCTCACAGAGTAAAGCCAGGTTCCTTCCTAAGTCCCCAAGATGGCCTCACTTCTTGCCAGCACTGTTAATGAAAACCTTCTTTCCATATAACAAATATGCTTTTGAATTGCTCTCTTAGGCTTATGTGGCTAACTGAAATGTAAGCCAGCTAAAAATATGGCAATCATTTTCTACTTTGCACTATGCATTTTCAGGTATATTTGTCCATGTGAGACTAAAATTGTGAAGTCAGGGTCCAAGTCCAATTCTTCATGTTTATATAATATCTAGCCTCATGTATTGCACAGAGTAAATGCTCAGGACAAGTAAGTGAATGAACGAATCAATAAATTAATTGTGAATCTAGTAACCCATGCAGATCACATCTTACTTTGTGGACTTTCAGTATCTGGAAAAGCAACCCGCAATGAAAAGTCTTGCTAGCACCTATCACACTGTATAGTGATATTCTTTGTTTCTTGTCAGCTAAAAGCTTAGTGATGGCGTAAGATTTGTATATACTCCCTATCTCCTAGGAGAATCTCTTTCATATAGTAGATGCCCAGTAAATATCTGCAGCAGAACAGAAGTTATTTATAAATAAATGCTTGGGAGATAATATCTCCTCTGCCAAATATTTCCTGAGCTTTATAATCCATGTGGCTATTTTTCAGTCTTAGGGCAATTCTGTTCTGCATCTCTCAAGTCAGTGTATTTGTGCATGGTGCTTTGCCCTTTCATTGTTTCAGGAGTAGGGGTGTGTGTGTGTGTGTGTGTGTGTGTGTGTGTGTATATGCTTCCTCCTCTAACTTAGATGATAACTTCCTCAAGAGGGGACTAAAGCTCTTCCTTCTTTATGTCACTCATGCTACTTAGCCAAGGTCTGGACACGTGCTGAATTAATAATTGTTTGTTGAGTGCTTTACTTCCAGGCAGCAAAGAGAAACATATTGTTGTTATTATCTTTTCCATTTTCCACTTGAGTTTTGTGCTATGAGAAAAACCTAAGAAATTACATTCCATAGGGAAATCTTGGAGGAGATTAGATCCTCATTTACATGGGTCAGAGAGAGTTTTGAGGGCTGCATGGAAGAGAGGGAATGAACAGTCTGACCCCAAGCCCTGTCCAGCTCTGTCTCAGAGACCTCAGCAAGGGAATAAACAGGGTCTTAATGAATTCTGCAGATGATACTAAAATGGGAAATGTTAGAATAATAAAATGGGACCTAGCAAGGAAAATAAAATAGGTTCAACTTGGAAAAAAGAACTAACAGATTTAGGGGAAAAATAATTCAAAACACAGGTTTGGATTGAGGGACAAACCTGGAAAACAGCACATGCAGCAGGCTATCCTCACATAGTGCAAAGTCTGGGTTGACGTTTCAGTGCACTCCTTTCTCTAACTTGCCCTCATCTCTGAAGGGGTGAAACTTTCTATGGTTCTGATAACATTTGAAGCTGAAATGATCATATTCCAAATTCAGGAATTTTAGGTCCTTTTGACATAAACAAATGTAAATGAGACCCAATGTCCAGATGTAAATAATGAAATTGAAAAAGGAAGATTTTAAGTATTTATTCATAGTGATAGATTCCCAGAGCAGAACAAGAACAGATTATCAGAACAAAAGCCCATGTGGGAAAACATACCCTAAAAAATAATATTAACGCCCTGCCACAGATTCACTCCCATTTATGGCCACAGAACAAGGACCCTTATTTTAGAAAGAGATGAATTTAGGATGTTCTTCAGTGTTTCAGGAAGTGTTATACTGAATCCTTCCCCATCTCCACAGCATACCTTATTGATAACATCACTACTGGCTCTTTCGTGGCCTTTTGCTCTCAACATCAGATAGTCACGGCACTTTCACATCTTCTACTAAGGCAGAGGGAGAGAAACTACACTTCTGTTAGTTCTGAGATACTTTGGTCTTATTAATAATGAAAACATTCTGTAACATAAAATGGTTTCTATCTAGCCTCACAAATAATCTTCAAAAATCTATTACAGCTTCAGTCATTTTTACTCATATTATGTTTAATCATTTCAGTCCATCCGTATCAAGAGTTATCAGGTTGGTGCCATTTTTAATGGCGAAAACCACAATCACTTTTGCACCAACCTAATAAAAGGAGCATAAGAATCTCTCTGTCCCACATAGATCTGGAATCTCACACAGGTTCAGATTAGCATGAAAACCAGACAAAAAGAAAATACAGACCAACTATATTAATATTTTCATCATTAGACCATAGCCCAATTCTTTATTTGCTCCACCTTGATTTATTTTAGGTCAAGGATATGAGACTTCAATTATTTTCAAGTATTCTAAGAAAAAAATCATTTGTCCTCATTACTTTATAAGTAAGAACCCTCATAATTTCCAAATGTGAATATATTTGAGTGAGAGTGATAACAAGGCATATTTTTATTCTTTTAAGAAATATTCAGACTAGAATTTATTTGCTAACTAAAAAGCCATTCTGGACTTGCACTTCTGACCAAGACAAAGTAAACCACACCAGACTTACCTTGTTTCCTGAAACAATAAAAAATAAGCAAAACATATGAGGAAGGTTTTATAAGACACTACACATCAGACAATAAAGAACACTTGTACCTGAGAAATGGGAAACAAACAAATGAGACCTACAATTGCCCCAACATATTAATTTAGGAGACTTTTGGGATCACAATTGAGGAAGAATAAACCAATACTGAGCCTAGCAAACTGCTTAAGATAAAACAGACCTGAAATTCTGTAGAAAACGACACAGCTGGGATTCACAGGAAACATTTTCAGAGAGATATTCGCAGAGAGCTAATTCTGGAGTTTGGGAGGGGATCTGTCTGGAGTATTTAGTTGAGTGTTGATTGGGAAATTTGTGTAAGGAAACTATCCTAGTCAGCAAAACAAAACAAAGCAAAATACACCTAAAAAGATGACGACAACGGAGCTCAGTAATCATACAGAGACAGGAATAATATCTGTTCCCAATATCCAGATTTGAAAACCTCAGTAGTCACACGCCATTGTGTAGAGTACACACAGTGGTTTTGCCTCAATAATGGGGAATAATTAGTCCTAGCCTAATTACTCTAGTCCTGCCTAACACGTCTTAGAAACAAGCAAAAAGTCAATTGTTTTTATGTTACTTAACTTTATTGTAGAACAGAGCTCAACATTTTTGGAACATCTAGAATATTTGTAGCAATACAAAAATATTCAGCGTCCAACAAGATAAAATTTATAATGTTTAAAATCCAATTAAAAAGTTACCAGGTTTACAACAAAGCAGTGAAATATGAATCATAATGAGGCCTAATCAATAAAAACCAATCTGGAACTGACACTGATATTAAATAATAGATAAGGATATTAAAACTGGTATTATAAATATATTGTAATGCTTGAAAATTTAAATAGAGATATGGAAAATATTCAAAAACTAAATTTCTAGAGATGAAAACTGCAATGTATAAGATGAAAAAATACACTGGATGAAATTAGATATTACAGAAGAAAAGATAGTAAACTTGAAAGAACAGCCATAGGAACTATCTGAAATGAAAATCAGAGAAACGAAGACAGCAACAATAGGCTTTGTGAAAAATTCAAGTGGCTTCATATGCTTACACTTTTAGTCTTGGAAGTAGAAAAATCCAAGACAAAACAAACATTCAAAACTAATGGGCAAAAGTTTTTCAATATTCAATTTGCAATTTGAAAAAGTCTAAAACTTCATAGATTTAACAATTTCAATGAAGCACAAGAAGAAGAAACACAAAGAAAACTACACCAGGGCAAATCAAAATTAAGTTGCTCATAACCAGTGCGAAAGAGAAAATCATCAATTGAGCAAATGAAGATATTACATACAGAAGAATACAAATAGGAATGAAAGAATACTTCTTGTTTGAAAAAAAATGAAATTGGCCACGCGCGGTGGTTCATGCCTGTAATCCCAGCAGTTTGGGAGGCCAAGGTGGGCAGGTCATGAGGTCAGGAGATCAAGACCACGGTGAAACCCCGTCTCTACTAAAAATACAAAAAATTAGCCAGGCGTGGTGGCGGGCGCCTGTAGTCCCAGCTACTCGGGAGGCTGAGGCAGGAGAATGGCATGAACTCCGGAGGCGGAGCTCACGGTGAGTCGAGATCGCGCCACTGCATTCCAGCCTGGGCGACAGAGTGAGATTCTGTCTCAAAAAAAAAAAAAAAAAAAAAAAACGAAATTGAGAGGATAGTGAAGCAACATTTTTAAAGTAGCAAAAGACAGAAACTGTAATCCAGAAGCAAAGAAAATCAATAGTACTTTAATTTAAAAAATAGAGAAACTAAAACCTGAGTCTACTTCTTTGAGAAAATCAATGAAATTAATACACATCTAGTCAGATATCAGAAAAAAAGTGAGACAGTAGATATGTTACCAATTTATACCCAAGAATGACAAAAGTGGCATTGTATACCCAAGAATGAGAAAAGTAGTTCTATAGATATTAAAGGATAGTAAGAGAACATTATGAACAACTTTATGTCAATAACTACAAATTAATGAAATGGAAAAATTCCTTGAAAGATACAACTGCTTTAATTAGCTCACCTGAGCTAACTCAAGAAGCAATAGATGACATGAGCTGTATCTATTAGAGGAACTACAATTTAATTTAAAAAATCAAAAACTAAAAAAACTGTATACAAAAAACTCCAGGACAATATACCTTCACTGGTGCATTCTTTAAACAAAGAAAAACTAATAATCTGTTAGTTTGAAGCTCTTCCAAAAAAAGAATGAAGAGGAAATAACATTTCCTAACTCATTCTATGTGGCCGGGATTACTCTGCTATCCAATCCAGAAAAATACAGAAAAGAAAACTATGACAAATATTCCTCATAAATATAAATGCAAAATTTCTAAACAAAATGTTAGCAAGTCAAATACAACAACATACAAAATGCTAATACTTTATGACTAAGTAGGGTTTATCTTAGAAATGCAAAGTTGGTCAAAGATCTAAAAATCAATCTATGTAATTTAGCATATTAATAAACCATATAGATATAAAATCATTTCAGTAGATGTAGAAAAAGTATTTAACAAAATTAAATATCTATTTCTGATTTTTAAAAACCATGCAGCAAAACAGGAATAGGAACTTTAACCTAATAAAGGACAGATGAGGAAGCTAACATTACACTTTGTAATGAAAGATGGAGTGTTTCCTGTAAGTTTAAGACAAAGAGTGTAATGCCTACTCATTATTACTTAATGTCATACTGGAAGTTCTAGCAAGGACTATAAGATAAGAAAAATAAAACTCATTCAAATATGAAATAAATACAATTGTCACTATTCACAGATTATATGAATGTCTCTATAGAATGTCCAAAGCAATACAAAAATACTACCAAAAATAAGTGAACTTAACAAGACTGATTAAATGAGACCCAAGATCAACAGGCAAAAATCAATTGCATTTCTATATACTAGCAACAAACTGTAAGTAATTGAAATTAATAATTGCCACTTACAATAGCATCAAAAATATGAAATATTTAGTGATGATTTTGACAAAAATCATCAAGTGAAATACTCACGCAGTGAAAATTACAAAACATTGCTGAGAGAGATACATCTGGTCATTAACAGAGAAATATACCACCAGGTTCATGGTTCAGAAGACTCAATATTATTAAGACGTCAGTTATCGTCAGATTGAGCTTTACATGCAATACAATCTCAACCAAAATCCCAAATGTTCTTTAAACAGAGGAGAAAATCTAATTCTAAAATGTATATGGATATGCAAATGAAGAGTCAGGCACACTTCAAAAAGAACATTATAAGACCCAAACTACCTGATTTCAAATGTTATTAAAGCTACTATAATCTAGGCTGTGTGGTACTGGTATTAAGATAAATTAGTAAAACAGAAGGGTCCAAAATAAATCAGTGCTTTTATAGGACAGCTGATTTTTGACCAAGATATAAAGCAATGCAGTAAATAAATAATAGTTTTATCAATAAGTTATATTGCTACAATTAGATATTCACGTGCAAAAAAAAGCTTTATCTGAATATAAAGATTAACTCAAAAAGGATAAAAGAAATATAAGTACATTTCAAACATATTAAAAAAATTATAGAAGCCTTTATGACTTTTGATTAGGCACACATTTCTTACATATGACATGATCCATAAAATAACAAATTGGTTAATCAGAATTTCACCGAAATTGAAAACCCTCCTTCAAAAAGCCTGTGAAGACACTGAAAATAAATTATGCCATCATTTATTGTTTTTAAAGTACGTATAACTAAACAAACCTAGTCATCACCCTCCTGAAAAGGGAGTTAAAGGAAGAATTGAATATAAACTAATATTCAAAATAGTATCAAGAAGTCTAAAAAATATTAAGTGATATAAAAAGCAGTTTGTTAATTCTGAAGATGAAGAAAAAAATTGTGTTGAGGACAAAATAATTTCAAGAAAAATAGGTTGTAAGCTGGTCTTAAATAAATATTAGGATTCAGACACACAGACAATAGTAAAATTTTCCTGAGGAAATATAGACATAAATTAGTGTATGGAGACGAGACTATACATAAAGATTGGGGAAAAAATTCTGACTGGTGTTTGCTTAAAAAAGCTGAGGAAGTGGCTTATTATGTGATTGTGCAGGGTCTTGAATGCTAGGCAAAATTGTCTAGGTTTTATGCTACATTCATTGGAGAACCAGCAGAAAGCTGAGGCCAATTGTAGTCAAATCAGTTATTAGAAATTATTTTGACTACTGTTTGTAGCGTGGTTTAGCAGGTGTAGTAGTAAGAGATACAGAAACCAAAAGGACTTTTTACGAAAATGATAAATGAAATTTTTCTTCCACTGTTTCTCAGAAAATGACCTCATATTTATTGCAGATTTAAGTAAATTACATTGTATAATTTTATTTGGCTAATTGACTTAGCTATTATATTGGCTTATATTAATGCCAAAATTATCTTTAGTTAGAATTTAATGAATTTCAAGTGTTTGATAAAATTTTATCTTTTCACAAATAAATCCACCACTTGCTGTTATTTTTATTGAATTAAGTGTTATGTAAATCCCTTATGACATCAACTATTTCCTGAGAAGTCATCAAAGTGTGAGCAGAATCTGAAAAATTTTTTCTATAATGTAGGTTAGTTCAATGGTTAGTCTAATTTCATAATTCTGGTATAAATACTCTAAAAATCCAAGGCTCAGTGAATATATTGAGTGGCTCCTCAATCAAAATTAGGAAAAAAAGGTTCTGTACTCTTCTACCTACCTCCTCAGTAGAGATCTTGGTCCAATAAATTTTGTTAATACATCCTCCCTTTCGTTACCCAGAATAAGACACTGTTAACAATGCTTACCGAGTAATAACTCTTATCTCTTTTCCTATTAAAGAGTCGCTTGATGATAAACTGCATCCTTTTTGTTTATAATATTTTAGCTTCAACTTTACCCTAGATTTTATATAGGATTTATGTATTCTTTGTGTTTTTTCAGATTGAACGAACCCAGACACGTAAACAAGGCATAGCTGATACTTACAAGGTCAGAATGAATATATAACTGTTTTTAAGACATAACGCTAGAGACATTAAACTAACTTTTTTTTTTTTCTAGCAGAAATAGATGTATTTATTTTGCAGTAATTTTTTTTTTAGTGTTTTTTTTTTTTTTTTTTTTTATACTTTAGGGTTTTAGGGTACATGTGCACAATGTGCAGGTTTGTTACATATGTATCCATGTGCCATGTTGATTTCCTGCACCCATTAACTCGTCATTTAGCATTAGGTGTATCTCCTAATGCTGTCCCTCCCCCCTCCCCACACCCCACAACAGTCCCCGGAGCGTGATGTTCCCCTTCCTGTGTCCATGAGTTCTCATTGTTCAATTCCCACCTATGAGTGAGAACATGCGGTGTTTGGTTTTTTGTCCTTGCGATAGTTTACTGAGAATGATGGTTTCCAGTTTCATCCATGTCCCTACAAAGGACACGAACTCATCATTTTTTATGGCTGCACAGTATTCCATGGTGTATATGTGCCACATTTTCTTAATCCAGTCTATCGTTGTTGGACATTTGGGTTGGTTCCAACTCTTTGCTATTGTGAATAGTGCCGCAATAAACATACGTGTGCATGTGTCTTTATAGCAGCATGATTTATAGTCCTTTGGATATATACCCAGTAATGGGATGGCTGGGTCAAATGGTATTTCTAGTTCTAGATCCCTGAGGAATCGCCACACTGACTTCCACAATGGTTGAACTAGTTTACAGTCCCACCAACAGTGTAAAAGTGTTCCTATTTCTCCACATCCTCTCCAGCACCTGTTGTTTCCTGATTTTTTAATGATGGCCAGAGCCCTCAGAAATGATGCCACATAGCTACAACTCTCTGATCTTTGACAAACCTGACAAAAACAAGAAATGGGGAAAGGATTCCCTATTTAATAAATGGTGCTGGGAAAACTGGCTAGCCATATGTAGAAAGCTGCAACTGGATCCCTTCCTTACACCTTATACAAAAATTAATTCAAGATGGATTAAAGACTTATATGTTAGACCTAAAACCATTAAAATCCTACAAGAAAACCTAGGCAATACCATTCAGGACATAGGCGTGGGCAAGGACTTCATGTCTAAAACACCAAAAGCAATGGCAACAAAAGCCAAAATCGACAAATGGGATCTCATTAAACTAAAGAGCTTCTGCACAGCAAAAGAAACTATCATCAGAGTGAACAGGCAACCTACACAATGGGAGAAAATTTTTGCAACCTACTCATCTGACAAAGGGCTAATATCCAGAATCTACAATGAACTCAAACAAATTTACAAGAAAAAAACAAACAACCCCATCAAAAAGTGGGCAGAGGACATGAACAGACACTTCTCAAAAGAAGACATTTATGCAGCCAAAAAACACATGAAGAAATGCTCCTCATCACTGGCCATCAGAGAAATGCAAATCAAAACCACAGTGAGATACCATCTCACACCAGTTAAACTAACATTTTTATGTTAACATTTTTATATTTTTGTATATTTTTATATGCATGCTAAACAGCAAGGCTGCTCTATTTTAGCAGAACTGGCAGACATTTAGAGAAAAACCTTTACAGTGAAATAAACCCAATATGACTCCTATTTTAGCTGTATAACTTTGAGCATGTTATTTTTTTCTGAGTTTTAGTTTCCTCTTATAAAATATGCATTATAATAATGCCTCTACAAAATAAGACGGTTGAAGAGATTAAAGAAGATGTAATATTTAGCACAAAATCTGAATAGAGTTTACACATATAATTATCGTATGTGTATTGTTGTTGTTAGTATCTAATTATCATGCACATCCTGGATCTATCTAAAACTCTTCATGAACAGCTCTGAGTTTCAGTGTATTATTGTAAAAAATAAAACATTATGATAGAATACATAATAACTATAATTTTAATGATGATGACATTGAATGACTTTATAAACTGGCACATATAAATTAGTTTTATCTTAAAGCTAAAAACAATTAGTTAAAGGTAAATAGTAGTTACATAGACTGGGAGGACAGCTAGTCCAAAATTAAGACATAATCTTCATGCATAAGTACATCTTACAGATGTTTGAACTGGGAAAGGGAGAACTCTCGATATTAAACACAAGCATTGGAGGTTTTTAATCATTGAAGCTCAAGTACATTCGAGGGACATAATAGAACAAATTCTATACCACGGCATCAAAATTTAACTAGGATAGCTTAAATTAAACAAGGCACAGCTGATGCTTACAAGGTCAGAATGAATATATAACAGTTTTTAAGACATAACACTAGAGACATTAACAATTTATATTAACATTTTAATATTTTTATATATTTTATATGCATAGGATTCCACCTGAGGTTACAAGATTGGGAATATTAATGTCCCATATCAAAAAGAAGAGAGAATATTGAAACTGGCAACTATAAGCCTAATGATGAGAGGTTTGCTCTTACGTTCTATCTCTGCTTTGAGTACTCTGGCCTCACAAACATTACAGTAGCATCTCTTGGGTAAAATAAAGAAACTTGATTTAGAGTCCACACATTCTCTTCCCCATTAGGCACACATTAAATTGCTCCTGGGAGGATATTATATGACAGCAAGTGTTCCTTGCCACAGTATGAGAGAATTTCATCGTCTTTCTCAAAAGTAGAAGAGAGGAGAAAGGAAGAAGTAAAGTAGAGAGAGGAGAAAAAGAGTAGACAAGAGGAAGAAGAGAGAAAATTAGAAGAGAAGAAGAAAGAGCAACCTAAAAAGAGGAATTTTATTTGTATTTAAAGTTCAGATTTAGAGTCTCCATATCTATTATTTTAGTTCTCAAAACAAATTTTTGATGGCTTTATTAGAAGTATGCTTGAAAGGTTTAACACTATTTATGTGGTACTTCAACAATCTGTACAAAAAATTATTTATTTTATTTTTTTTAATTCATTCACTTTATTGACTGAGGTCAGGCCAAACTGTCAGCAAAACAAAACAAGCAAAAAATCCCTTTTCTTCAGTGACCGCTAATATTTTATTTATTTATTTATTTATTTTATTTTTTGTTTTTTTTTAAGACGGAGTCTTGCTCTGTCACCCAGGCTGGATATTTTAGATTAAAAAAAAAAAATGTGCTTCCACTTATTTGAGGTATCTGAAGTAGTTAAATTCATAGAAACAAAATAGAATGGTGGTTACCACGGGTTGGGGGCAGAAGGGAAAAGAGGAGTTTAATGGGCATAGATTTTCTTTTTGTTGTTGTTGTTTGACTTTTTATTTTTTTATTTTTATTTTATTATTATACTTTTAAGTTCTAGGGTACATGTGCACAATGTGCATTTGTTACATATGTATACATGCACCATGTTGATGTGCTGCACTCATTAACTCCTCATTTACATTAAGTATATCTGCTAATGCTATCCCTCCCCCCTCCCCCCCACCTCATGACAGGCCCCAGCGTGTGACGTTCCCCTTCCGGTGTCCAAGTGTTCTCATTGTTCAATTCCCACCTATGAGTGAGAACATGCGGTGTTTGGTTTTTTGTCTTGCAATAGTTTGCTCAGAATGATGGTTTCCAGCTTCATCCATGTCCCTACAAAGGACATGAACTCATCCTTTTTTATGGCTACATAGTATTCCATGGTGCATATGTGTCACATTTTCTTAATCCAGTCTCTCATTGATGGACATTTGGGTTGGTTCCAAGTCTTTGCTATTGTGAATAGTGCCACAATAAACATACGTGTACATGTGTCTTTATAGCAGCATGATTTATAATCCTTTGGGTATATACCCAGTAATGGGGTGGCTAGGTTAAATGGTATTTCTAGTTATAGATCCTTGAGGAATTGCCACACTGTCTTCCACAATGGTTGAACTAGTTTACAGTCCCACCAACAGTGTAAAAGTGTTCCTATTTCTCCACATCCTCTCCAGCACCTGTTGTTTCCTGACTTTTTAATGATCACCATTCTAACTGGTGTGAGATGGTATCTCATTGTGGTTTTGATTTGCATTTCTCTAATGGCCAGTGACGATGAGCATTTTTTCATGTGTCTGTTGGCTGCATAAATGTCTTCTTTTGAGAAGTGTCTGTTCATATCCTTCACCCAGTTTTTGATGGAGTTGTTTGTTTTTTTTCTTGTAAATTTGTTTAAGTCCTTTGAGGATTTTGGATATTAGGCCTTTGTCAAATGGGTAGATTGCAAAAATTCATTTAAATACATCAGAAATATAGGCTATTTCAATGGTTAGTCTAATTTTATAATTCTTTACTTGAATAAAGACCTGAAAAAGCATTTCCACATAAAATGTATATAGACACTAAATTCTAAAGACATTGTTATAGTATTTGTTCTACCAGTGTTCTTCCATTTTATGTTGTCCACAGGCCATAAATATATTTAAATTTAGTTTTCATACTTACCACAGCAATTTCATGAAGATATCCACTGATTTTACAAAACTCCACCACCAATGAAAGGCATTTATGTATTCAACTCATGACTATGTATCCATACTAGGCATTATGTATCTAACTGTGGATGAACCATGTGTGCTGGCCACTAATACAACAAGGAGTGGAAGATGGCTACATCCTCTTCACATGTAAACTTTAGGAACAGAGTTATACAGATTAGTTTGCAAAACGTTATGCTGTATATAGCTGAAGATAAGAAACTCCCTCTGTAAAAAATATAATTTTGCTAAGCTAGTCTTTAAGAGTTTTATACTTTGATATTTATTATCTGTTCAGGCAGTTTCTTACGTAGCTAAGGTAGGATATCTGAGATTATACCTGGTACTCCAAGATTTCCACTTAAAGTGCTGGAGATGTAAATGAATATAAATAATTTCTTATGGGCCTCAAAACTAGTAACACTGAAATGTGTGACAAACTATTTTGGTTTGCTAGGGCTGCCATAACAAAGTACCACAAACTGACTGGCTTACACAACAGAAATTCATTGTCTCAGAATTCTGAAGGCTAGAAGTATGAGATCAAGGTCTTGGCAGGGTTGGTTCCTTCTGAAATCAGTAGCCTCAGGAGTACTTTGGCTTGTATATGGTTTTCCCCAGTGCCTTCACATCATCTTTCCTCATAAGGACACCAGTCATGTTGGATTAGGAGCCCACTTTAATCCAGTATAATCTCATCTTAACTGATTACATGCACAGCAATCCTATTTCCAAACAAGATTACATTATGAAGTGCTGGGGGTTAGGACTGCAACATCCCAATTTGGGATGGGGAAGAATTCAACCTATAACATAATCATTATCATGAAGTTAAACAGAAAACTTCTATCATCTCTTACTACCCAATTCTTCTTAGGCCTACAGCAATAATATTTAATCAATATGTTGAATTATATTTTTGTTGGACTATGTTTATAACTTATAAATGTAGATTATAAATCTTAGCTTTATTTCTATGTGGAAAATTATTAAATTCATAGAAGGAACTTCTAATGTTAACATCACAGAATATGAACAGGATAATCATCAAAAACACTAAAAACAAACTCTCAGGATAAAATGCGTTAGCATAAGTTTTTATTTAATGGCTCCCAAAGGTATATTAATATTTACTCATGGAAAATCCTTAATAGCATTTTAGCACATAGGACATCTGTACATAACCAACAGATACATACATCTGAGTTTGGCTCAAACTTGAGATAGACCTGATCATCACCTTTTCAGAGGTCCATATAGCACTAGCTAATTTCACTGAGCTTTTAGTAAATACCAGAAACTATGGTTATTTTCTTACATGAATTTTATTACTTAAAGATGAACTCTACAAAATATGTTACTACTTCCTTCCCCAATATAAGGAAATATGGCTTAGGAAGGTCAAATAACTCACCCAGGGACAAACAGCTTGTTCAGAGGCCCATAAAACTTTTCAAATGTTTCAGATGTTAGAGATACAATTATTTTAGAGAAAAGTAGAAATGCTATTCTAGTTTTCTCTAAAATCTTTTTCTACTTTCTCTAAAATTTTCTTCTAGCAATGTATTGATTGAGAAAATGATGCAACATTAATTTTTCATATTATAACATTACATTAATAAGTTTTCCAAACATAACGGGCAAAAAGTTGGGCATATTAATTTTCAAAAAGCAGCAAATTTTATTTTTCTTTCAAAATAAACTATGAATCAATCCAAATCTACATTATTCATCTGGGTGATAAATTTGGTTATGTAATCTGCAATATCAAAAGGGCTAGAAAAATAAATGATAAACTTTTTAAATGAGGAAGGATTGGCAGCAGTGGTAGAAATTACTAGTGTTCGCTCATATCCAGTTGTCCTTCTATGTCACTTCCTTTTTCCTTGTTTTTATATATTAAGTGAGACCTTGTGACTGAATAAGAAATACACTTGCATGTGTTAAGTCACTAAGTAGCACAGGTGTATATGGCATCAGAGCATAGCTTAATCTACCTTGACTAATACAGAAACACCATATTTCAGGTTTTATTTATTTATTTATTTGTCTATCACTTTTGAGCTTCCTTAAGATTTGTCAAAGAATTGAACAATTTCACCTGGGGGGTCACAGAATCCCAGCACAAAGGTGGCTTCTCCTTAGAGAAATCACACTGGCAACACAAAAAAGGAAAGGACTACTAGCGTAGTATGAAATTCATTCTTCACAACTATTCTAAATGTATGGGACAGATGGAGAAACAAATTACCATCCAAAAATTGCCAGCTTTGACATTCCTGGGAGAAAAAATGCTTCCAAAAGGGCATAAATCCACAATCTTTCAAAATCTGGAGGACTAATTCACTTCATCACCCTCATCAAATTGTTAGGAATAGTACAATGTTCACTGGAATAAAACTGATGGAGAAAACAGAATGTTCTGGTGCTTTTGTGCAAATTGGGCATTTTATTTTAACTTTAGCATTTGCACAAAACCAACAAAAAATTCTTTTGAATTTAAGAAACTGACAGTTGACCAATCCAATTGCTCTAAATCTTTTATGACTGAATTATATAATTGTCTGCAGATACTATAAAATTACAAACTTTATACTTGAACATAATATATTTGTAACAATCTGGATATTTGCCAAAACATTTGAATTAAACTACTAGCTACCACTGCAGGATCTGATCTTACTTCCTTTGGTTCCCAACTTTTCTGCTAAATACAAATGTGACTTCAGACAAATTGTTTTGCCTCTTGTAGAATGGAAATTATTTCCACTTTACACTGTACTTGTTTAAAGGAGGCTTATACACAATAAACCATTTATCACAGAGCTTGACATATACTGATATGGTTTGGCTCTGTGTCCCCACCCAAACCTCAACTTGAATTGTAATAATCCTCACATGTCAAGGACAAGACCAGGTGGAGGTAATTGGATCATGAGAGCAGTTCCCCCATTGCTGTTCTTGTAATAATGAGTGAGACTCACAAGATCTGATGGTTTTGTAAGCCTTTGGCATTTCCCCTGTTGACACTCACTCTGTCCTGTCACCCTTTGAAGAAGGTGCCTGCTTCTCCTTTGCCTCTCGACATGATTATAAGTTTCCTCAGGCCTCCCCACAATGCAAAACTGTGAATCCCTTAAATCTCTTTTCTTTATAAATTACCCAGTCTCAGACAGTTTTTTATAGCAGGGTAAAAACAGACTAATACACATAAAATGTGCAATATTAGGTGCATAATATATTTGCGTTAGTATTACTATTGAAAGAAATCTACATAAACAGTTAAAATTTCACTTTTGAGCAATTTCTAATACTTAATTTGGGCTAGAGTGGTTATATTGTATTAATGAATAGTTTAGTTTCTTAGGATTGATTATGGGTTTTAAATTTTGGTTCTACATCTTCTTCATTATGTATACCCAAGAAAATTATTTAGGTATCCAACTTTTTGTACCTTTCTCTGTAAACTAAGGTATATAATATACCCCAACTAGATAAATGTGAGAAATAAAGTGAAAAACCAGGAAAGTTTCTTTTATCACAAAATTATTATTCCTAAATTCTATTCGTCATTTGTATTTAGAAATTTGTTATTAAGCCTAAGTACAAAAATGTTCATTCGATTATTATGTTGTAGTTGTACCCAAAGATAACTAAAATGTAGTATGTGTTAATACATGAGGCCAGTACTCAAAACATAGAAATAGTATGGAAAATTACTATATGCTTTAAAAACACTAAAAGGTCAAATCTGAAAGAAAGTCACTACTTTGTTCCTAATAGCTGCAATATTTTGCATGGCTAATAATTGGATGTAATGGAAACTCTCCACAATAAAGCTTTATTGATTAAATTACAAGAAAGCTTTAAAACAAAAATGGAAAACACCTTTGCATTTTTCGGCATTTAAGCTGGTTACAGAATGGCGTCGAGAAAATACACATAGTTGTAATAAAGTATATTGTATTTGGAGAAGGAGTTTTTTTTTTTTTTTTTCTAAAGACAGAATAGCGATGGGAACACAGAGCAGGAATAAATGCAATGTATCCTTCCTTTAATTTTCCTTTGCTTAGATAGGACACTATTAAGGCAAAAGCCAGTAAATCAAATTTCTACTTTATCGCTAATATTTTTACAGGGAAAATACTCTGTCTTCCAAGAAAATGTGTACATGCCATATACACATTTAGTGCTTCCACTTAAGAAAATGTTCATGTACATGGAGCTGTCTTTACCCATGAACTAGGCTCTGCATCTCTATATAGCCCCAGCTCCTTGTAGTATAAAAGAGGCAGAACTAGAGTAAAGATTATCTATATGTTCACCTGTCCATTGTGAACCCTAAAGTGGTTCCCCTCCATGCATTCAAAACACACCAGTTTCTTGTTGCCCTTGTTATTTGACTTGTGGATACCAAGAAAAAATTAGTTTTCATTTCTCTTGGCTTTCCATACTCAATTTCAGGGGCCCACATGCTCTAAGTAACAACTGGTATTCTCAGAAGTCCACGATTGTACCCCCAAGGATTGATCGGTACAGTTTTCTGCATGGTAACCTCTTTTTCCCCTTTTCCCATCTGATATGGTTTGTCTCTGTGTCCCCACCCAAATTTCATGTCAAATTTTCATTCCCAATATTGGAGGAGGGACCTGGTGGGAGGTGTTTGGATTATGGGGATGAATTTCCCCTTTGCTGTTCTCGTGATAGTGAGTGAGTCCTCATGAGATCTGGTTGTTTCAAAGGGTGTCACACTTCCTTCTTCACATTCTCTCTCCCACTCTACCATGTGAAGAATGTGATTACTTCCCCTCTGCCTTTCTACCATTATTGGAAGTTTCCTGAGACTTACCTAGCCATGCTTCCTGTACAGCCTGTGGAACTGTGGGTCAACTAAACCACTTTCCTTCATAAGTAACCCAGTCTCAGGTAGTTTTTTATAGTAGTGTAAGAATAGACTAATACAGAAAATTCGTACCAGAAAGGTGAGGTGTTGCTATGAAGATACTTGAAAATGTGTAAGCAGCTTTGGAACTGGGTCATGGAAAGAGGTTGGAAGAGTTTGGAGGACTCAGAAGACAGGAAGAAGGAAAGTTTGGAACTTCCTAGGAACTTGTTTATTTTGACCAAAATGTTGATAGTGATATGGACAATGAAGTCCAGACTAAGGAGGTCTCAGATAGAGATGAAGAATTTATTGGGAACTAGAGTAAAGGTCACTCTTGTTATGCTTTAGCAAAGAGAATAGCAGCATTGTGCCTCTGCTCTAGGGACCTGTGGAACGTTGAACTTCGAGAGATGATTTAGGGTATCTGGTGGAAGAAATTTCTAAGCAGCAAGGTGTTCAAGAGTGACTTGGCTGCTTCTCAAAGCCTAAGCTCATTTGCATAAGCAAATAAATCACTTGAAACTAGAACTTATATTTAAAAGAGAAGCAGAGCTTAAAAGTTTGGAAAATTTGCACTCTGACCATGCAGTAGAAAAGAAAAAACCCATTTTGGGGGGAAGAATTCAAGGCTGCAGAAATTTGCGTAAGTAAAAAACAGCCAAATATTAATAGCCAAGACAATGGGGAAAATGCCTCCAAGACATTTCAGAAACCTTTACTGGCAGCCCCTTCCATCATAGACCTGGAAGCCTAGGAGGGAAAAATGGTCTTGTGGGCCAGGCCCTGGTCCCCATTGCTCTGTGCAGCCTTGGGACAGGGTGCCCTGCATCCCAGCTGCTCCAGCTTCAGCTGTGGCTAAAAGGGGCCAAAGTAAAACTTAGGCCATGGCTTCAGAGGGTTTAAGCCTGAAGCATCAGTGACTTCCATTTGTTGTTGGGCCTGCAGGTGCACTAAAGGCAAGATTTGAGGTTTGGGGGCCTCCGCCTAGATTTCAGAGGATGTATGGAAATACCTGGATGTCCAGGCAGAAGTCTGCTTCATGAGAACTTTTACCAGGGCATTATGGAGGAAAACTGTGAGTTTGGAGCTCCCACACACAGTTCCCATTGGGCCACTGCCAACTGGAACTGTGAGAAGAGTGCCACCATCCTCCAGACCCCACAATGGTAGATCCAACGGCTTGCACCATGTACCTGGAAAAGTTGCCGGCACTCAACATCAGCTCGTGAAAGCAGCTGCACAGGGGCAGAGATGCTCAGAGCCACAGGGGCAGAGGTGCTCAAGGCCTTAAGAGCCCACTTCTTGGATCAGTGAGGCCTATGTGTGAGTCATGGAGTCAACGGAGATTATTTTGGAGCTTTAAGATTTAATGACTCCTCTGCTGGGTTTTGGGCATGCATGGGGCCTGTAGCCCCTTTTGTTTTGGCCAACTTCTCCCTTTTGGAAAAGGGCATTTACCCAATTCATGTACCTCTGTTGTATCGTGGAACTAAATAGCTTGTTTTTGATTTTACAGGCTCACAGGCAGAAGGGACTTGCATTGTCTTATATGAGGGTTTGGACTTGGACTTTTGAGTTAATGCTGGAATGAGTTAAGACACTAGGGGACTATTGGAAAGGCAAGATAGATTGTGTTTTTAAATGTGAGAAGAACATGAGATTTGGGAGGGGCCGGGGTGGAATTATATGGCTTAACTCTGTGTCACCACCCAAAATTCATGTTGAATTATAATTTCCAATGTTAGGGAGGAGCCAGGTGGGAGGTGATTGAATCATGGGGGTGGATTTCCCTCTTGCTGTTCTTATGATAGTGAGTGAGTTCTCATGATATCTGGCTGTTGAAAAGTGTGTAGCACTTGCCCCTTTGCTCTATCTCTCTGCCATTCCACCATGTGAGGAAGGTGCTTGCTTCCTCTTTTCCCTTCCACCATGATTGTAAGTTTTCAGAGGCCCCCGCCCCCAGCCATGTTTTCTGTACAGCATGTAGAACTGTGAGTCAATTAAACCTCTTTTCTTTTTAAATTATCCATTCTCAGGTACTTCTTTATAGCAATGTGAGAACAGATTATTACACCATCCATCCTTCACTTCTCCCAAATACTCTGTACTGTATTCTCTGGAATACACATTTCAGCATTAGGATATCCCCCTTTTATCTTCCACGTCTTTCCAGAATGCTCTTTGCACACCCTAGCTTTCATAAAAATCCAGCTCTTGGGCCAAGTACAGTGTCTCACACTTGTAATCCCAGCAATTTGGGAGGCTGAGGCGGGCAGATCACTTGAAGTCATGAATTCAGGATCAGCCTGGCCAACATGGTGAAACCCCCATCTGTACTAAATAAAATAAAATAAAAATGAAAACCCAGCTCTTCCTTAAGCTGGTTCCCCTATTTCCCCTGCAGTTCTCACGAGTGGTGTCTATTTTTACCACCACAGCATTGTCCACAGGCCTGGCAGTGGAATAGACATCTTTGTTCTTTATTACTACTTCTTCCTAAAAAGTAATCTGTTTTAAACCTCATATAATCAGTTTGTATCACCCACAAACCCTCATTGTTGCTGCATGTGGTTCCCTTCCATTTTTTGCAGTTCCTATCTTATATTTTTCCACAGTTTTAGTTTGTGGCTTATTATCAATCTCTCCAGTATTGCTACAGTGCTTATTCTTGTGGGTTAAAGATTTATTTTGTTGCTCTTTCTAAACCTTAGCCTCCAAGTCCCATGAATTTGTCTCTTACAATGATCTTATCCTCTACACTTTCAGAATTACAAGTTCCCATGGTCACACCCTAGTACTTCTCAATACCAATAACTGCAATTCCTTTATCATTTCAATTTTATAATTGCTACTCAATTACAACCAATTTCTCTCTTTCTCATTGCATCTAATGCACTGACCCCAAAATGCTTAAAACACACTAGGATCTCCAATTTATTGATTCTACTAGTTTTTCACCCTCTTTCTTCTTGATATCCTCTCTTCTTTGTACTCAGTTAAATTCCAAGGCTAAATAATCATTGTCTCGCATATACTCTTAACTTCCTCACCTTTCTCTCACTTCATTGTACTTGCTTGGAAAATCACAACCCTGGTTTAATCCAGCTCTCTATGTATTCTCTTTCTAGATTCATGGGTGGGAGAAAATATCCCAACTGTACTGACCATCTTACTCTAAAGTTATGACTGCAACCCTCAAGTATACCTTTACTTCTGCCAGGCTACTACACTATATGTCCTTGATCAATTTATGTTCTCACATTTGACTTCATTAGTCTACTCACTCTTCTTACCTCCTAGATGACTATAACATATCTCTTTTTTTCCCTCAAATATTCAACAGCCCCATTCTCAAATTCATTCTGAGCTGATGACATTGTGACGACATATCTCCTTTGACAAAATTTATGCAGTTAAAGAGAACTTCATAGATTGCCAAATATATCCACCTATCAACATCTACCCCTATATAATTTGCCTCCCTAAGTGATATGATAGATAAACTACCCATAAGTCCCTCAAAATTCCATTTCTTCATTTGTTTTCTAGATCCTGTTTTTTTTTTTACCTACCCAATAATATCACTGTGGCAATTTTTGACTTCTCTCTACTATATCATTCTCTTTTTCTTCTCTCCTGATCATTTTTGCTTCCTCCCATTACTATAAAATCATGCTGATATTGCTACCTTTTTAAATGGCTATACAATCCTCAATATTTATTGCCTCATTTCCTTATTTTCCTTTAAAGTAAAACTACTCACAAGTATTGTCTACATTAACCTTCACTTGTTTCTCCACTTCAATTCTGTCGTAAGCCCACTACATTCTTGATTTTGCTGCTATTCCAGGAAAACTGTTTTTCATTAAACTTATATATGACTTCTAACTACTAAATGATTAATTGATCCTTATCTCACTTGAACTATCAGAAGCATTTGACAAAGTTGATTGCCCTCTGCATCTGGACTTCTAGGACACCATGCTTGCCTGATTTATCTCCTTTATCAGTGTTCCCGTCTCAGTTTCTTGTGCTTGTTCCTTCTCTTATCCTAGAGCTCTAATTTTTGGTTGCTGTAGGGCCCAGGTCTTGGTCCTCTATGACTACTCAGTTCCTTAGTGTTTTATGCAGTCTTATGGCTTCAAAAGCAATCAATTTGTGGATGACTCTGAAATATAGAGCTGCAATCCAAACTTGTACTCCAAGTTTTTGATTCATATGACCGAATACCTATTCAATATCTCTAGTGGAGTTATATTTCAAATCAACTTATCCCACAGAGTAGATGGTAAATAAAGAAATTAAAAACTGAATAAAATAAACAGAGAGGAAGTATCTTAAGTTCACAGTATTTGACATTAGAGGGTATTCTTGAATTATATAAACAAAATTATTATAACAACGGCAACTTAAAGGTGTTATATAATAAAATAAATTTTAGGAATTGAATTTTAATAAATGCAAGAAACAATGTTTTTCATCTTATACTGTTTCAAATCTTCTCATTTTATCAAAAATTATTTTCAAAACAAAAGACAAAAAATTAGAAACACAAAGTAAATTACTATTAAAAACATACACACATACAAATACTTAGGAAAATCAACAATAATACAAACTTTCAATATTTTTACTAGACTACCAACTCTCTACTACCTGCCTTCCAAGTTTATTTGGCATATTACTGTGTCATATTAAATAATAATGGTAAATAAAGAGATGACCGCATAACAATGAAATTTTCATCACTCTTTGTTATGGAAACTACTATTTTAAATAAGAGTTGTAGAAAATTTTACTAGTACTTGAAGAGTGATAAAATAACCCTTTTACAATGCTTTAAAGTATAAAATAGAAAAAAAAATCTGGCCACTTCCAAATCCATTTTATGGGTCTCATATACTCTTTATACTAAAAGTAAGGACAAGAAAATAATATAGGCTAATCTCAATTGTGATAATAGATACAATTCCTAACAATATATAATCCTGCAATACATTAAAGAAATGACACCAAGACTAATTTGGAACCCAATAATGCAAAGCTGGTTTAACATTAGAAAATCAATTAAAAAGCTACACATATTAATAGCTATACACATAAATAGATTTAATGAGATAAACTTACTCTTATTTCAATAGAACAAGCAAAAAACTTGCAAGATCTTTTAAAAATGCATAGCAAACCAGAAATTAAAAGGAACCCATTTACCCTAATAAATAATACTGTATAAAAACATGTTAGAATAATTTATCTTATATCAAAATGAAGTTAATGGTGCCTACTACTTTTATGGTTATTCAACATTGTACTAGAAGCTTTAGCCATTGCAGTGAGGCAAGAAAAGAGATAAATTAAATATATAAAGATTCTTTTAAAGAAATAAAAGTGATGGTAATTGCAAATATGTTTTCCCACATGAAAAAAATCCAAAGAACTTAAAAACTAATTACAGGAGCTAATATAAAAGTGAGCAAAGTAGCTGGGTACAAAATAAAGTTACAAAATTCTTTATACAAACAGGAAAATTCACCTTGAAACATTTCAGAAATCTTTTTTATAAGATCAGGAACAAGAAAACAATGCCTACTCATACCACTTTTATTCAATATAGTACTGGATGTCCTAAACACAACAGTTAGGCAAGATAAAAAAAAATTAGAGTCATCTAAATTTAAAAGAAAACAAAATTGTCTTTCTTGTCAAATGACATAATATTCTATATAGAAAACTCTAAGGATTTCGTCAAAACATTGTTAGAGCTAATAAATATTCAATAAAGTTGCAAGATACATAATCTAGACTTTTTTAAGTAGCATTTCTGTAACAACAAATTATCTGAAAAAAAATCAAAAGATCAATCTCATTTAAAATACCTACAAAGAAATAAAATACTTAAGAATAAATTTAACCAAGAAAATAAAAAGGTCTGTACACTGAAAACTATAAAATGTAGATAAAGAATATTAAGACACAAATAAATCTTATCTTAATAGATTACAAGAATTAATGTTGTTAAAATTTCCATATTACCCAAAGTGATCTAAAGATTCAATGCAATCTTTATTAAAATTACAATATTTTTACACAAATAGAAAAAATTAAAATTCATATACAACACAAAAGAACTTGAATAGCCAAAACGATATTAAGAAAATAAACAAAGCTAAGTGCATTACACCACCTGATTTCAAAATATACTACAATGCTACAGTAATCAAAACAGCATGATATTTGCATAAAACAGGCAAATATACCAATAGAATAGAAAAAGGAACACAGAAAAAAAATTCATGCATTTGTGATTGATTGATTCTTGACAATGGTGCCATAGAACATACAATGAGCAAAGGACAATCTCTTTAATAAATAATGTTGGAAAAAAATTTTATTCTTCATTCAAAAGAATGAAATTGAATCTTACATCATGTACAAAAATCCACTCAAATGGATTGAAAACTTAAACTTAAGACATGCAACTGCAAAACTATTAGGAGAAAATATAGGAGGAATGCTTCATGACATTGGTCTGAGCAATAATTTTTTGGGTATGACTCCAAAATCACAAGCAACAAAAGCAAAAATGGATAAACAGAATTGAATCAAACTAAAAGGCTTCTGAACAGTAAAGGACACAATCAACTGTGTGAGAGGCAACTTATAGAATGGAAAATACTATTTACAAATCATATATATGATAAAGGTTTAATATTCAAAATGTGTAAGGAACTCAATCAACTTAACAGCAAGAAAACAAATAACCTGATTAAAAAATGGACACAGGATCTGAATACATGTTTATCAAAAGAGCACATAAAATGGCTAACTGGTATTTGAAAGAATGCTCACCATCACTAATTATCAGGGAAATTACAATTAAAACCATAATGAAATACGCCCTCATACCTGTTAAAATGGCTATGTCCAAAAAAATTATAGGTAAGTGTTGGCTGGGATGTGGAGAAAAGGGAATCTTTGTATACTGCTGTTTGAAATGTTAATTAGTACATACATTATGAAAAACACTATAGAAACTCCCCTAAAAATTAAAAATAGAACTGTCATATAATCCAATAATCTTATCCCTAGGTATATACCTAAAGAAAGTGAAATCCATAATGGATAAAGAAAATGTGATAGATAGATAAAAGATAGGTGGATAGATGCACAAACAGACAGGCAATGGAATCCTATTTAGATTTTCAAAGGAAAATCTTGCCATTTGTGAAAACATGAATGAACCTAGAGGTCATTGTGCTAAGTCAAATAAGCCAGGCAAAGAACGATGCATATTGCATGATCTCACTTATATGCGGAATCTACAAAAGTTGAACTCATAGAAAGAGTATAGAGTGGTGGTTTCCAGGAGTTGGGAGAGGTAATAATAGGAAGGAATGGGTAAAATGTTGGTCAAAGGGTACAAAGTTTTGATTAGACATCAGAAATAAGTTCCAGAGATGTGTTATACAGCATGGAGACTACAGTTAATAATAATGTGTTGTATACTTGAAAATTTCAAAGGCAAAATATCTTAAATATTCTTATGAAACACACAAAAAAAGGTTTGTGCTAATTAGCTTTCTTTAATCATTTTGCAATGTATACATATGTCAAAACATCACTTTGAACACTATAAATATATACAGTTTTTATGTGCTAATTAAAAATGTTTGTAACAGCCACAAGATCATAAAGTATTTATGAATAAAACAAATCTAATAAAAATGTCACCATACTTTTAAAATGGAATGTTATTATGTAAAACTTAGCTTAGCTGAATGGAGAAATATTAATTTTCTTTTGTAGATAGACCCACAAAAACATCAATTAATAGTTATCAATATATTTAATACAATTTCAATTAAAATCTCATAGATATTAAATACAATTCTGTGTAACTGTACAGATTGACAAACTAATTCTAATATTTACACTAGAGTATATAGTGTCAAATCACACAGTGAAGGAAAGGAAAGGTGAAGTGACATATACTCCCAGATAATGAGATTTCTATAAATTTACAGTATTTATGAAAGAATAGAATTAATGTAGTACCTTACTATAAAGTAAAATAGTAAATTAAATAGAACAGAGAGTTCATCTATAGACAAACATCATATAAATGTGATTTCTGACAGAGACTGTATTGCAGATTGTCTGGAAAAGAATCAGCATTTATTTAAATAGTGACATAATTGTTATCCAGAAGCACAAAAATGCACCAAATTCCAACAGCAAATGTTTTAAACCAAAACATAGAAATACAAATATTTCAAACTTGTACTATATTAGAAGAAATAAGAAAATTATTTTAATTCCCCTTGTGGGGGAGAAGCTCTTAAGCCAGACATAAAAGTACAAACTGTAAAGAAAACTTTAATAAATCAACTATATTAAAATTAAGAATATTTATAGCAACCTAATTCATAATAGCCCTAAACTAGAAGCTATCTACATAATAGATGATGTTCAATATTTGCGTTATTAAACAAACTGTGGTACATCCATACTATGACCACTATTCAGCAATGAGAAGGAACAAACAAGTGATACATGCAAGAAACATTTTTTTAATGAAGTGTTTATCATCTTATAAGAATTCTAGAAAAAATTTAGGGAATGGAAACAAAAGAGGTATTTGCTTAAAGTTTTCTGAATTGTAAATAAAAAGCCTTCAATCAAGAGATAGAATACTGTGAGTATTACGGCAGGTTTATTTAGAGCCAACTCTTGCCTAGTATTGCCCATTGTAGTGAATCTTTCTATTCTTGTCTCCAGTAGACCAAAAATAAAATAGTCTTTAAAGTTATCAAAGTGCACAAAGACAACTAGTTTGATGATAGACTGAGTAATACATGTCAAAAAACAGTGAAGAAATAGCTTCAAAGTCCATCAACTTACTATTCAAAAGTGACAGCTGAAAATATTTTTGGATATGCGTAGATCTATTTCATAGCCAGAAAAAATCCTCTCCAATAAATCTCTTAGATTTTAATTAATACTATTAATAATAATATCTTAATGGTATCATTAGTATCTGAGGACAGAATGTCGAAAAACTTTCTGAGGTCCTGAGATGGGATGAGACACCAGGGCACAGTCCAGGATCTTCAGCTCCATAAGGCAGGCATATACCTGCTGTGAGCCCTCCGTTGTTCTCAGTATCAGGAAGAGTGCCCTATTTTCAACAGGCACTCAATAAATACTTTTAATTGGCCAGTCGTTGGCATTAATTTAGTTAATGATAGGAACCCAACAGAAATTAATTCTGGTATGAGCTGACTCTGTACTTGGTGTGAAAATGTAAGCATTTCATCATTTGTTTTGAAGTCTTCACCAAAGAATGCTGTCAGCAACTCAGTCCACTCCTGTCTGTCTTCTCATTTATCTGTTCTTTTCATGTCACATTTCATTACCACTAAAGATATTTCTGTGAAATATTTCACACCATTTTCTTTTTCTGCTTTTCCTAAAAATATTAAAGTAGTCAAAACTTCAGCAAAGGTGAATGCTTTAATCTCCGTGGTCAAGCCAGCAACTCAAACCTGCCCTCTCTGACGGGAAGCACACTCTATTTTCATCCAACTGTGATGGTGAATTAGAGCAGAACTGTTCATAACGTTCATTGCTGGATTCTTCTCTGTCAGCACTTTCACTGGTAGTCTGGCTGTTCATTCTTTTCTTCCCAGTCACTAAACAAGGCAGCTATAGAAACTTGCTTGGAGCTAAGATAGGAAGATTCCATTGACTTGAAAAAAGATTTTCCTCTCTCCCTTCCTTTCTTCCTTTTTCTTTCTCTCTTTCTTTCTTTCTTTCATTTTATTTAACCTCTTTCTCTCTCTTTTCTTCTTTTCTCCTTCCTTCCTTCCTTCTTTCCTTCCTTCTCTCTTTCTTTTCTTTTCTCTCTCCATTTCTTTTTCTTCTTTCTCTTTGATAATGGAATTCTATTCTGCATAATGAACCTTGGCAGTTAGAATGGTTCCATCAGGAAACCCAGCCTTATAGATGATCAGTCATATACCAGTGAACTATTAACATATCTAGGCAGTTGCAGCAGGTATACACAGGCATGGCATGCAGGCTCAGCATTCATGTGGACCTACTTAGCTATTAAGTTGTCTAGACACACACTATTTGGAAAATGCAATCATTTAACCAATATTTCTGAGCATAGATCTCACCTGTACTTGTAAGGAGATATTTCTGTAAAATAAAATATTTAAAACTGTCTTAAAATTATTATCAGATGTATGTCTCAGCTGCCTACTGTTTCCAGCTGCACACACCTGAGCAGTCTCCAAATACTTAAATTTTTCAGTATGCTTAGTTTTAATTAATTTAATCATGTGATAGATTATTGATAATATCCATCGATAAATTCTGTTTGTAACATGTATTTATTTGGATTCATATTTACTTTAGAAATTTAATGTGTCTGAAATTAATGTACTTATTATAAGATTTTTAATAGTTGAGGAGTTTTTCTTCAGAAAACAAAATCCATGTAGATAAACAAGTGTCTTCTAAGTAACACACATATATTTGCATATATCTATGTTTACAAGTATAAGGAAAGCCCACTGTGTTGAGTTTTAGCTGTGTTCATGCAGTTATTGAATTCTTTCTGTAAGTAAATGACTTGAATCAGGAAAAGTATATTTCAGGCAAATTACTCAGAGATAGGCACAATAAAACACAAATATGCACCTAACACTCACACGTGCACACACACACGGAAAGAGATATGTGTAGTACATCTGTTCATACCTTGCAATAGAGTTCACCTACCTTAAGAAGTGCATATATTATTGTCCCTTTACTCTAAAGAAATTCATTTATGCTATCTTAAAGAAATTGATCACCTTGTACCAAAGTTGAAGGATTTGTACCAAATAGAATCTTAAGCCCTGCTCTTCCCATATGTTTATCTAATAGCTAGATTGAGAATGGGAAGTGTGATTGAATATCAGATCTTTCACAGACTGATGGGACTTCATGGAGCATTATTGTTGACTCAGATAAAATGTATTTGTTGAGTGTGTATTATATGAGGATGCTATGTGGCAGAAAATAAGTTTCATATTTGCTTACAGTTATGTACTATGCACAGCAATATGACACTAGATGACTGAATTATTAATTCAGACCAAATAAGCAAACTGGCAGCCCGGGCAACAAATACTTTTAAGATAAATAAGATATTCTGAATTTAGCATTTTGTTTACATATTAAATCATTAGAAAAATGTATTAACACAAAAGCGTTAAAGAAGAGTATATATAAAATATTTTGTTTGATGACATACTGTATACTTTAGATAATATATAATCTGTGAGTTGCTTTAAGGGTGAGAAAAATAGAAAAACTAGATAATTTTTAGCAGCCACATTCTGACAATGACTGAAAGCTTTTATTTTTAATATTACCTTTTAAAATCATGTTTTAAAATAAATACCAAAAAGGAATGTCATTTTAAGTGCATTTTATAAACAGTCTTCTGGTGTGTTAAATAACTTATACAAGGAATTGGATTAAATAAATCCCAAACTAATCATTATTTTCTAATTGAAAAAAAGCTGAGATTTTAAAAGTGGACTTGAAAGAAGGGGATTTATAGTTCTGTACATGAAAAATATCTACCAATTACAAATAAGTAAATTCGATTAACTCCTTTGGAACATAAGTCTATGTTAACATAGAAAAGTCTGTAATTATGAAATAAAATAGTTGCTTCATTTTCAAACTAATCATGATATATGAATCTGATGTCTAAAAATAAAATTTCTAGATAAAAAGTAAATATAACACTATTTGATGTTTCTTCATTACTCTTGTGATGTTAAAGCTATTGCTAAAGTATTACATAGCTTAAAATATATAAAAATATAAATTATATTAAAGAATCAGAAAAGCATGGAGAAAGTGATAGAAAGTCATTAGTAGGAAAGATAGTTCTAAAACATTGAGCTTAATTATTATATTAACTACATTATCTAAAGACAATTTTACAATAGGCTTTATTTTACATATAAATAAATTGTGATGTTATTTAACCTCCCCAAAACCACCAACAGATGCCAAAACCACCAGTAGAAATGCCCTTATACCTTGCGCTACTACAGTGATTTCAGGACAGTTAGGCTTTCTATGTTTTGTTTAATAAACCATGTCCTTAATAACCGAAGTGTAAAGCACTTATTTTAACCCAAGTATTTATATTCTTTGACATCATTCTTATGCTTACTTAGTCCTCAATATAAAGGAAGTTATGTGTTAAATCTAAAATCCCATATGCATTTGGGTAATTATATAGATTAAATAAATATATTTTCAAATATGTAGACAAAAATAACCTACTAATTGGGCATCCATTCTAGGGAAAATACTTAAATGTGGCCAAGTATATTCCCATAAAAAGTAAAATCAAATCCACAAAGTTAGAAAACAATGTAATGCAAGAATCAATGGAACTAACTGGGGGCAAGCCAGGTTTAGGTAAAGAATGCATACTCTGAAGTATAGTCCACCAGAACCCCATAGAATAAGAGAAAACGTCCCAGATAAAAGTGGGTACAGGAGGGTGAGTCGATAAAAATAGTACATTGTTTAAAGTTACAAAGGTGACCACTAGAAAGATGTAAAAACAGTTATATTACTAAAAATAATTGGAGTAATAAGAAGGAGGCAAGGGCTAGTATGGATCCTACATACTATTTTATAGTTGGATATAAATAGATATTACATAATTCAATGCTTTGTGTGTCTTTGTTTTGATTTTTCTGAAATAAATAATTGCCTTTTTAATTTGCTTAGTTGGTTGTATTTGCTTGTTTACGTAAATACCTATGGTCGTATTTTACTATATCATCTAGTTGTCTAACACGACATTTTGCAGATTGTATGCCAGCCCACACCTTAGTTCATTGCAGCAAACTCACAGGAGCACTGTGGGATGTTTTAGATTGTTGAGAGAAACAGCCACACCCGAGAGCTTCCACACACTGAGAAGATACTGGCTGAAGTAGACCACTACTTCAACATTACACTATTCTCGGTTCTTTCAGGTGACATCATATCTACATTCTTCTCATCGACATCGCATCTTTGCAAAGGTGAATTTTACAAAGTTGCTGTGACAAAAATAAAGAATTCCAGGAAAATCAACGTGCAACAGGAAATAAGAGTGACAATGTTTAGTCTAATTCCAAGTTTTGAGAACTGTGCAGTGCCCATAGGTACCCACATTCTAGTAGTAAATAATTATGCTTATTTAATAATGATATAAAAATATTTTTTTCCACTTGCATGTATTTTTCTTTCAACATGTACTAAGATGTTAGGACATAAGTAGTTATTGTTTTGACTTAGCTACTCTTAGGTCAAACTCATGTATTTTGTTGTTGTTGGAGGAGAATTGTGGAAAAATTTCTGAAACAAGACGGCATCATGAACTAAGACAAACTGGGAATTTCTATCCTAACAGAAAAAAAATTGCATGTTCAGACCTATGACGCCCATTTTTTTCCTGGTATCTTTTTTCTTCTAGGGTAGAGTCCTCACCTTTATTGCCAGTTTGCCTGATTGCCATCTATACTTCTTGCTCAGCTCTAACAATGTGATGTTCTTTTACTTTACTTCTGGGGATTACCTTCACTGCTTTTCGATATTAGATTACATACTTCCTTGTTTCCATGTTTACATGTCTTTGTTTATTCCTTCATTTTTCCAAAACAAAACCTCAGTCATTTCCTGGGAACGTTTATATATTTTTAATAGTTTTAGTATCTGAAGACGTGACTTTTGTCCTCCTCATAATTTGAAAGTCAGTTATCTCTCTTGCATCCTGTTTGCATTTCAATATTAAGGTTTTGAAGTTATAGACGTATTTCAGTTTTAGTGAAAAAATATTACATTTCTCTTTTGATTCCCAATTTTCTTTTGAAGTGATTTTTGAGATGGGAAGATGGCAGAAACATCTCTCCCCAAGAGATATTTAACTTTTATATACACGCATTTGTATCATTTGTGCTGTTAAAAATCATTTGTATGTATTACATTTAGACAAAAGAATTAAATACCATTTTTAAAAAGCAAAATTTAAAATGATTATTGGTACCAAGTAAAATTTAAAATTTGGAATTAGAATGAGCATTAGAATGATAAAATAATTTTGGATGATGAGGGGATAGAAAAAACTGCTTAGTATATGATAATACTCCTCATACATTGTCTTCAAAACCTTCCCCCTCACCAAGTCTCTCTCAGTTTTTTGTTTCAGTCTCTATCTAACTGTCATTTTTCTCAGCTTTTTCACAGGCATGTACGTACACATAAAAAAAAAATGCCTTCACTCTCAACTAGGAAGAAGTAGCTGAGAAAACTTCGACTTAGATTACATTGCTGGTGGGGGAGTAAAATAGCATAGCACCTTGGAAAACAATCTAACAGTTCCTCAAAAGCTGAAATATAGTTTCCATACAACCCAGCAATCCCACTCCTAGGTCTATACACACCCTGCCCTGCCCTACAAAATGACAATAAATGTCCATACAGAAACTTGCACATGAATATTTACAACAGCATTATTCATAATAACCAAAAAGTACAGCGGGTCAAATGTCCATCAAATGATGAGTGGTAAAACAAAATGTGGTATATTCACACAATGGAATATTATTCAACAATTTAAAAGAATGAAGTACTGATATGTACTACAATATGAATGAACTTTGTAAAAATTTTGCTGTGTAAAATAAACTAGACACAAAAGGCTACATATTATGTTTTCATTTACATTCAATGTCCAGAAAAGACAAATTCATAGGAATGGAAATCTTATTGGTGGTTGCCAGGGACTGGAGGAGGGAGGAATAGGGTGACTACAAATGTGTACAAGATTCCGTTTTTGGTGATGAAATGTTCTGGAATTGGATAGTGGATTATTGTTGTTAAGAAGAAATTATTTTTATTTAATAATTATTTTCCTCTTAATTTTGGATGTAGGGAAGAGTTAACATGTAAGAATTTGTAACAGCTACAGAGACAGGAAAGAAGCAAGGAAGGGAGGGAGGGAAGGAAGGAGACAAGCAGGGCAACATACAGATATTTGTACAACATCGTGAACATACTAAAAAACCCTGAATTGTATACTTAAGAAATATAAATGACATGAATCGTATCCCAACACATAAGTTATCTGAGAAAAAAATTGAGTGCTCTGTACCCTTTCTAACCCTTAAAATACCCTAATATCAAGAACTTTTTCTCAGATACTACTGCAATTTACATCAATCGACTTTAATAGTCAAGAAACTTCTTCTAATTCCAAGTTTTCAGAGACTTCTAGGCATAAGTCCCTTCTCTTTAATGTATAAGCTACAGCCTACTTTCTAATTTACCACCCCAAAACAGCTATATTAATTAATTTAAAATTAAAAGTAGAACAAAAAAAATCAGGAGAGTCCATACTACCCAAAGTGATCTACAGAATCAATGCAAAATCAGTGCAATCTTTATTAACATTCCAATGATATTTTTCACAGAAATAGAAAAAACAAAGTCCTAAAATTTGTATGGAACCGCAAAATATCCAAAATAGCCAAAGCAATATTGAACAGAAAAGAAAAGAAAAGAAAAAAAAAACTACAGAAATCGAAAGAGCTAGAGGAATCAGGACAGCGTGGTACTGGCATAAAAAAAGGAACAGAACTGAGAGCCCAAAAACTCACACATTGATGACCAGTTAATTTTTGACAGAGGTGCCAAGAATATACAATGAAGAAAGGATAATCTTTTTAACAAATGTTTTTGGGAAAACTGAATATCCGCATGCAGAAGAATGAAATTGGATCCTTACTCCATCTCCTATGCAAAAATCAACTAAAAATAATTTAGCATCTGACAAATAAAACCTAAAACTATTAATATAAAAGTACTGGCAGAAAACAGGGTGAAATATCCATGACATTAGTCTAGGCAATGATTTTTTTGTTATATGACCACAAAAGCATAGGCAACAAAAGTAAAAATAGATAAATGGAATTACATCAAACTAAAAGCCTTTTGCGTGACAGAGAAAACAATTTGCTAATGTAAACATTAATTTTTTGGTAAAAGAAAGCACAATGTTCATTCTAAAAATATATATATATATAAAGATATTATTTTAATTGAGAAGACATTTTGGCTAATTTTTTTTCAGCCAGAGCATTTGAGCATATTTATCCTATTTCTTTAGTATTATTTTCCATATTTCTATTTTTCAGACAAAAGGTGAAAGAATTAATGTATATTTTATGTAACATAATATAATCAAGTATTAGAATCTGTTGTTTGGGACAAGGCTAAAATGTGGTGTGAACTTCATGTATTCTTAACAACTAGACCAGGGGTTGCAGAAGGACAGGTAGTAAATATTTCAGAGTTTGCAAGCCTGTTATCTTTTGCCACCACTCACTCTGATGTTTTAGCATGAAATTAGCCATAGACAGTACATAAAAGAATAAACATGTGTATGCTCCAATAAACCTCCTTTACAAAAACAGATGGGAGATCAGATTTTGCCCATAGACCATAGTTTGTCAACTCCAGAACTTCACAAAAATATGTGAAAAAATTAACCTGATAAATTTTTGAGAAAAATGTTCACACTTAAAGGAAAGATGTACCAGTTTATATTCATATTTACTTGCATACTTAATATAAAAATTTAGACTTTCATTTTTTAGTTCATCGATATGAGCATTATTATTTAATTTGTATTCAATTAAATTATTAATTTGTTAGATCATTCCATTTTTTAGCCTGTTTAAAGAGTAAGATAATTTTTTATTTTTAAATATTTTGGTCTAATGATTTTTATTGATTTCCATTATAAGAAGTATCCTTGTGACAAGTATGTCAGCAGGCATGGTGGCTTCAATTTGATCTCATGTTTTAATGACCCTGTGTGTAATCTTAGAACAATAGGAAATTGTGTGTAATGTCCACTCCAGTCAACCAAGACTTCATCAGAAAAGAAATGTTTGTACATATTCCAATGGCAGGACCAGAACAAATGGTGGAGAAAAAAACTCACTGATTTTTATTTCTTATTTCTTCCCATTAAAATTATCTGAGTGGATGATTAGAAACTAAAACTATGATGACAAGGTGGTTTAGGAAATTGAGAGCCATCACATGTTTTTGCCAGTTTGTTAAAATTTTGAGGCACAATGTAGTCCATCACAGTAATGATAAATAATTCTTCCACAAAAGAATGTATATACAATTTAATGATCTTTCTGCACTTGCCCCTATTGTGTTTTGATGCAATTTGAAAAATGAGTTCTGTTTGAAAACACATCATGTGGAATCAAACAAAGACTTAGTGAGAAGAAATGTAAATTAATTATTGGAAATTGAATCCAGTTTAACCCAGACTTTCCCAATGATTCATTTTTCCTTTTTAAGCTAAGCAATAGAACTTTTACCTCATACCAAAGAAGATGGCTTTGCAAAATGAGGCTACTAAACCTGCATGTAAAATGTAGGGTGAGATTTTATTCTTCAAGACTTTCAATATTTGCTGGAATAATATAATCAAGAATGAGAGAATGTCTAAGATTTTGTAAGCTAAAGGGACTTCTAAAATTAATATAAAATGCCTCAGAATTGTTGAAATCAGAGAGTCTTATTTTTCTCTCCCTCTTTATCTTGACAGCTTGAAACTTCATAGTTGGCTTAGGGTAAATATTATGTAATATGAAATATAACATGTTTTTTAATATTAAGATTTGATAACATAATGAGAATGCATATGTATAAAAAATACATCTCAAAATATACATTTTAGCAGGTCAAATGAAACCCAAATATTTCAAATTGAACCGTTACTGTAAATGTGATAATGTCTCAGTATATTCAATGTTTGTAAAATTAGAGCCTTCCATGCCCACTATTAGATAGCTGCAGCTTCTTCTGAAGAGCCAAACTTACAGCGACTCCCTGAGTATTTAAGACCTAAAACATCGTGTCAGACGTCTTTCTCTTCCTCTTTGGGTTAATATCTTCTTCAATAAGACCCATCTGCAAAATTCTTTTAAAAAAAATGCCAAAAATTGTATACCACCAACAAAATGCTAGCCTTCACTAGCACTAGGAATATTCAGCATGATTGCTTAAATTTAATACACTTGGGTAAGCCCTTCTAGATTCATGTTTTGCTTATATTTTTTTCTTATGCTGTAGTCTTTTTGTCTCTTACTCATTCTCTTTCTAAAGAAATAATAGTTAGAAAAAGAAGTATCACTCATATCAACAACTGAATTACTCTCTTTAGATAATCTTGTCAAATTTGGAAAAAAGAACAGGAGAAATTTGGCAGGAGAAGAAGGATATAATTTAACTCTTTCAATTGGAAGCAAATGTTTGATTTATCATAACAATATTATAATAGCACTGAAAAGACAACTATATTGAGCAGATTTGTGTAAAATTAAATAAAATGGCATGTGTTTCCAATTACATTTTTTATAGTCTTTCCATGTTAAAATACATACTTTACATATATTATGTCTGGTGGTCATGAAGTATTCTAATAAATTATGATTTCTGTTTTAGGAAAATGGTTGTTTAAATTTACTTCTTTTTGTTACTATTATAAATGACAAGTAACTAAACAAATTATTGCATTCAGTTTTCCTGTTTTACATTTTTTCTTTGCAAAAATTCTTACTAATTTAACATTTTGTAAAATACGGATTTTTTGCTTTTGAAAATATTTTGCAAGACTACATTTTAAACCTATAATTTACACTGTCACTACTTCAAATTTACTATTTTCATTACAATTTAGCTAAAATTATGTTTATATATGTTTTTCTTTTTCGGCACATTCAATAGATGAAAATCACTCATTCTTTTATTTAACATTTTCTTTTTTTTGTTTGTTTTTTGTTTTGTTTTATTTTTTATTTTTTATTATTATACTTTAAGTTTTAGGGTACATGTGCACAATGTGCAGGTTTGTTACCTATATTTCCATGTGCCATGTTGGGGTGCTGCACCCATTAACTTGTCATTTAGCATTAGGTATATCTCCTAAGGCTGTCCCTCCCCCCTCCCCCCACCCCACAACAGTCCCCGGAGTGTGATGTTCCCCTTCCTGTGTCCATGTGTTCTCATTGTTCAATTCCCACCTATGAGTGAGAACATGCGGTGTTTGGTTTTTTGTCCTTGTGATAGTTTACTGAGAATGATGGTTTCCAGTTTCATCCATGTCCCTACAAAGGACATGAACTCATCATTTTTTATGGCTGCATAGTATTCCATCATGTATATGTGCCACATTTTCTTAATCCAGTCTATCGTTGTTGGACATTTGGGTTGGTTCCAAGTTTTTGCTATTGTGAATAGTTCCGCAATAAACATACGTGTGCATGTGTCTTTATAGCAGCATGATTTATAGTCCTTTGGGTATATACCCAGTAATGGGATGGCTGGGTCAAATGGTGTTTCTAGTTCTAGATCCCTGAGGAATCACCACACTGACTTCCACAATGGTTGAACTAGTTTACAGTCCCACCGACAGTGTAAAAGTGTCCCTATTTCTCTACATCCTCTCCAGCAATTTGTACCCTAATTTTCTCAGTTATATAATAGGTACAACAATATGTCATTGATGGCACAGATTTTTAAAAATTATGTGTATATACAGAGAATTACTATAAAAATAAAAGGCAATATTAATGTTTTATCTAGTCAGCAAATATTAATGAAAATTACATTGACTGGAAAAATGTATCTGTATCAATTAACAAATAAGGAAAATAAGAAATGTTAGTTAAACCGGGTTAGTAAATTACATAACAAGTCTAAAAAATAGAGGAACGGACTTTAGGGAATAATATAATATTGGCAGAAGAATGAATTAAATAATTTAATATGTATTTTCCATGTCTGATTCACTTGGTTATGTAAGCAATAAACTTATCTCTTCTCTGACTAGGCCAAGAACATGTCAGATTAAAAATATGGTTCTCCAAAATATTGGGAAAGTTAATTTGAAAGACAATTGTATGAGACAAATTGTAATCTGTATTGAAAAATAAATAAAAGTGTTTTATTTACCCTTTCCTAATCTAATATTAGTGGAAGTTAATGCTTAAAAGCCCAGGTTTACAAAGGAAATTTACTTAATTATCTAAGACCGTTGATGTGGTTTGAAAGGCTAAGTAAAAGTATAATGGTGGAACCCATAATCAACTCTAAAAGGTAAGCCCCTAGGCCTCTGGAGTCCTCTTTTATCAAGGTCCAGTGATAGAAAAATACTGCAGTGTCCACATTTGCAAAAACACACAGCTAAGAAGTAACAACACTTGGTAAACATTCAGCCCTGGAAACTGAAAGGTGAATTTAGGTGAACCCAGAAAAATGGATTATTGTTGTTAAGAAATTATTTTTATTTAATAATTATTTTCCTCTTGATTTTGGATGTAGGGAAGAGTTAACATGTAAGAATTTGTAACAGCTACAGAGACAGGAAAGAAGCAAGGAAGGGAGGGAGAGAAGGAAGGAGACAAGCAGGGCAACATACAGAGACAATTCACTTCTCTTCTTCCTATCTCCAGGGGAAAATATTTTTGAAACTGAAACCTCAGGGAGAATATTTGTTAAAAATTGTATTTTTCTGAAAACAAAAGGGTGCTAGAGAGCTGCTCTAAGTTTGTGAACAACTGTGTTTATTTCTGATCCTTCAGGCCTGACATCCTTCTTAGTTCCAAGATGATCAATTCAAGTAATATCTCCCACCCCACTTTTCTTCCTGAGACTGCTTCTATATACTTCACAGACCACTTCCATACTTTTACAAACACACTTTCTCTGGAAAAATTCCCTGCAAGCAACCCCCAGCAAGAGCTGTGAATTTTCTTCTGGAAGTAACTGGCCCTGATGTAGACATTGGAACCTTGCCTGTGTACTCCAGCCCTCCTGCAGTGCTGGCAGGATTCCATAGCGCAAGAATTGTTGAAGCCAACAGTTCATGGACAGAGAGAGGAGCAAGGCTATTGAGTCCAATATTGTGAAAGGGAAAGGTCAAATTCGGTCAAAAAAAAAAATCAAAATGTGAGAATGTAATCTTTGTCTTATGTGGTATTCTATACTCCCTACTGTATGGTATCTCAAAGAGACAAATGTTTGTTCATACTCTTTTGAGATTGCTGTCTCAGAAATATACATATTTGAGTTTCAAAGAAAAGTTTAGCTACACATATGTTTAAAATTTAATGTATGAGATACTTCTTTCCTAATGAATATTTTCTTTTGATTATCATCTCACTTAGGAGCACTTGAAATTTTGCTGAAATAAGACTGTAACAAATCCCTATTTTACTCTACACAATCATGTGACAAATTGGCATATAAGATGTTTCAGAAACTAGTAGGCCATATTTATTTATTGTTTAAGTTTTTTATTTTTTTTATTTCAATCAGTTTTGGCGGAACAGGTGGTGTTTGCTTAAGGTCTTTATTGCTGATTTCTGAGATTTTGGCGCACCAGTAACCTGAGCACTGTACACTGTATCCAACGTGTAGTCTTTTACCCCTCCCCAACCCCCACATTTTCCCCTGAGTCCCCAAAGTCCAATGAATCGTTCTTATACATTCCCATCCTTATAGCTTAGCTCCCACTTATGAGAGAGAACATATGTTGTTTGGTGTTTCATTCCTGACTTACTTCACTTAGAATAACTGTCTCCAATTCCATCCAAGTTGCTGTGAATGCTGTTATTTCTTTCCATTTTATGGCTGAGTAGTATTCTGTGGTGGGTGGGTGGATGGATAGATGATAGATGGATAGATAGATAGATAGATAGATAGATAGATAGATAGATAGATAGACAGATAGAGATATAGATATAGATAGATAACATTTTCGTTACTGTTTGATTGATGGGCATTTGGGCTGGTTCCATATTTTTACAGTTGCAAATTGTGCTGCTATAAACATGGGCGTGCAAGTATCTTTTTTTGTGTAATGACTTCTTTTCCTCTGGGTAGCTATCCAGTAGCAGGACTGCTGGATCAAATGGTAGATCTACTTATAGTTATTTAAGGAATCTCCACACTGTTTTCCATAGTGGTTGTACTACTTTATATTCCCACCAACAGTGTAAGAGTCTTCCCTTTTCACCACATCCCCACCAACATCTATTTTTTTTTTTATTATGGTCATTCTTACAGGAGTAAGGTCGTATCTATTGTGGTTTTGATTTGCATTTCCCTGATCATTAGTGATCTTGGACATTTTTCCATGTGCCTTTTGACCATTTACATATCTTCTTTTGAGAAGTTTCTATTCATGTCCTTAGCCCAATTTTTGATAGGACTGATTTTTTTTTCTTGGTGATTTGAGTTCTCTATAGATTCTAGATATTAGTCATTTGTCAGATGTATACATTGCAAAGATTATCTCCCACTCTGTGGGTTGTCTTTTTACTCTGTTGATTGTTTCTTTTGCTCTGCAGAAGCTTTTTAGTTTAAATTAAGGCCCATCTATTTATCTTTGTTTTTGTGGCATTTGCTTTGGGTTTTTGGTCATAAAATCTTTGTTTAAGCCATTGCCGAGAAGGGTTTTTCCAGTGCTGTCATCTAGAATCTTTATGGTTTCAGGTCTTAGATTTAAGTCTTTAATACATCTTGAGTTGATTTTTGTATAAGGTCAGAGATGAGGATCCAGTTTCATTCTTCTACATGTGGCTTGCCAATTATCCCAGCACCAATTATTGAATAGGGTGTCCTTTCCTCATTTTATGCTTTTGTTTGGTTTGTCAAAGATCAGTTGGCATTAAGTATTTGGCTTTATCTCTGGGTTTTATATTCTGTTTCATTGGTCTATATGCCTATTTTTTATACCAGTACCATGCTGTTTTTGGTGAGATAGCCTTATAGTATGAAGTTGGGTAATGTAATGCCTCCATATTTGTTCTTTTTGCTTAGTCTTCCTTTGGGGGCTCATTTTGGTTCCATATGAATTTTAGGATTGTTTATTCTAGTTATGTGAAGAATGATGGTGGTATTTTGATGGGAATTGCATTGAATTTGTAGACTTCTTAGGCCGTATAGTCATTTTCACAATATTGATTCTACCCATCTATGAGCATTTGTTTGTGTTGTGTATGATTTCTTTCAGCAGTGTTTTATGGTTTTCCAAGAGGGACATTATATAATGAAAAAAGGATATTTCTCAATGGGGAAACATCACAATTCTAAATATATATGCACCAAACACTGGAGCTCCCAAATTTATAAAACAATTACTAATAGATGTAACAAATTAGATAGATGGCCACACAATAATATTGGGGGACTGTAATACTCCACTGACAACACTAGCCAGGCCATCAAGACAGAAAGTCAACCAACAAACAACGGACTTAAACTATACCCTAGAACAAATGGGCTTTACACATATTTACAGAACATTTTACCCAACAACTGCAGAATACACATTCTATTCATCAGCACATGGAACATTCTCCAAGATAGACCATATAATAGACCACAAAACAAGTCGCAGTAAATTTAAGAAAATCAAAATTATATCAATTACTCTCTCAGACCATGGTGGATAAAACTAGAAATCAACACCAAAAGGGACACTCAAAACCATGCACATACATGGAAATTAAATAACTTGCTCCTGAATGATCATTGGGTCAACAATAAAATCAAGATGGAAATTTAAAAATTCTACAGCAAAGACAGTACTTGAGAAAGTTCATACCCTTAAATGCCTACATCAAAAAGTCTAAAAAGCATGAATACACAATGTAAGGTCACAGTTCACGGAACTGGAGAAACAAGAACGATCTAAACCCAAACCCGGCAGAAGAAAAGAAATAACGAAGATCACAGCAGAACTAAATAAAATTGAAACAACAAAAATAAAAATAAAAATGATAAAAACCTGGTTCTTTGAAAAGTTAAACTTTATAGACCATTAGATTGACCAAGAAAAGAAGAGAGAACATCCAAATAAGCTCAATTAGAAACGAAATGGGAGATATTACAACTAATACCACAGAAATATAAAAGATTATTCAAGAATAATATGCACACTTTTATGCACATAAACTAGAAAACCTAGAGGAGATGGATTAATTTCTGGCAGTATACAACCCTCCTACATTAAACCAGGAAGAAATAGAAATTTTGAATATACCAATAACAAGCAGCAAGATTGAAATGGTAATTAAAAAATTGCCCATGAAAAAAAAGAAAGCCCAGCACCAGACAGATTCACAGCTGAATTCTATCAGACATTCAAAGAAGAATTGGTACCAATCCTATTGAGAAAGAAATCCTCCCTAATTCATTTTATGAAGCCAGTATCACCCTAATACCAAAACCAGCAAAGGACATAATGAACAAACAAAAACACTACAGACTGATAGCCCTGATGAACATAGATGCAAAAATCCTCAACAAAATACTAGCTAACCAGATCCAACAGCATATCAAAAAGATAATCCACCATGATCAAGTGGGTTTCATACCCAGGATGCAGGGATGATTTAACATACTTAAATCAATAAATGTGATACATCAGAATTAAAAACAAAATCACATGATCATCTCAATAGAGGTGGAAAAAACATTTGACATAATGTAGCATTCATCTGTGATTAAAATCCTCAGCAAAATTGGCATAGAAAGACATACTTGAAGGTGATAAAAGTCATCTATGACAAACCCACAGCCAACATTATACTGAACAGGGAAAAGTTGAAAGCATTCCCTCTGAGAACTGGAACAAGACAAGGATACCCACTCACTTTAACCACTTCAATTCTGCATAGAAAAGGAAGTGCTTACCAGAGCAATCAGACAAGAGAAAGAAAAAAAAAGGGCATCCAAATTGCTTGCTAATGATAGGACAAATGTATACCTAGAAAACCCTAAAGACTCATCCAAAAGGCTTTTAGAATTGGTAAATGAATTCAACAAAGTTTCAGGATACAAAATTGGTGTACACAAATCAGTCTGCTATACAGCAGATCAAGCTGAGAAGCAAATCATGAACTCAACCCCTTTCACAATAGCTGCCCCCCAAAAAAGACCTCTACAGGGAAAAAAATAATATGCCATATTTAACTTTAAGGCTAGGAAAGGCCTTTTCAAACTTGAATAAAAAATCTTAAAAGGAGAAGATGATTGACTATGGTGTATATTATTTTATTTTTATTTGCGTAGTTTTATTCTATTTTTAATTGACACAATAATTGTACATATTTATGAGGTATATTGTGCTGCTTTAATACATGTACATACTGGCTAATAGTTAAATCAGGGTAATTAACAAATCCACCACCTTAAATATCTATCATTTCTCTGTGGTGAGAACATTCAGAATCCTCTCTTCTAGCGAGTTGAAACTATACATTATGGTTAACTATAGTGACCCTACTGTGCAATAGAGCACTAGAGCTAATTCCTATCTAACTATAACTGTTTACTCATTGACCAATGTCTCCCCAACTCCCCCTTCTCCCTAGGCATTCCAAACTTTGGTAACCACAATTCTGTCCTCCACTTATATGAGATGAACTTTTTCAGATTCCCCATATAAGTGAGATCATGCCAGATCTTTCTGTGCCTAGCTTCTATCAGTGAATATGATGTCATCCAGTTCCATCCATGTTGCTGCAAATTACACGGTTTTATTTTTTATGGCTAAATAGTATTTCATTGTGTATTTATACCATATTTTCTTTATCCATTTTCCATTGATGGACACTTAGATTGACTCCATATCTTGATTATTATGAGTAGTGCTGCAATAAATATGGGGATGGAAATATTTCTTTGGCATACTGATTTTCATTTTGATATATACCTAGCAATGGCATTGCTAGACCATATTATAGTTCTATTTTTAATTTTTAAGGAACTTCCATATTATTTTAATAATGGGTATCTACATTTAGATTTATATCAACAGTGTGTGAGAATTCCATTTTCTCTACATCCTCACCAACACTTGTTATGTTTTGTCTTTTTATAATAGCCATTCTAACTAGAGTGAGGTGATATCTCATCATGGTTTTGATTTGCATGTCTTTGATTGTTAATGATGTTGAGCACTTTAAAAAATATGCCTGTTTGTCATTTCTGTCTTCTTTTGAGAAATGTCTATTCAGATATTTTGCCCGTTTTTAAGTCAGATTATTTGTTTCTTTGTTACTGAGTTTTTATATATTATCGATATTAACCTTGCCAGATGAGTACTTTGCAAATGTTTTCTTTCATTCTGTAGGTTGTCTTTTCACTGTGTCAATTGTTTCCTTCACTGCACAGAAGCTTTTTAATTTTGATATAACCCCATTTATTTTTTTCTTGTGTTGTCTGTGTTTTTGAGAATTAATTCACAAAATGTCTTCCTGGACCAATGTCTTGAAGCATTTCTCCTATGTTTTCTTCTAGGAGTTTCATAGTTCAGGTCTTACAGTTAAGTCTCCAATCCATTTTGATTTTTGTATATGATGAGAGATGGGAGTCTAGTTTTATTCTTCTTGCATGTGGATATCCAATCTTCCCCGAACAATTTACTGAAAAGACTATCCTTTCCCCAGTATGTGTTCTTGGCCCCTTTGTCAAAAATCAGTTGACTGTAGATACATGGATTAATTTCTGGGTTCTCTATTCTGTTCCATTAGTCTATGAGTCTGTATGTCAGTAACATACTGTTTTGGTAACTCAAACTTTGTAGTATAGTTTAAGTAAGGTAGTGTGATGCCTCCAGCTTTGTTCATTTTACTCAAGATTGCTTTTGCTATTGATGGTTTTTTGTGGTTCTATATAAATTTTAGAATTGTTTTTCTATTTCTGAGAAGAATGTCATTGGTTATTTTGATAGGGATTACATTGAATCTGTAAGTCAATTTGGGTAGTATGAATATTTTAATAACTTATAGACACAAGATATATTTTCATTTATTTGTGTAATCTTCAATTTCTTTCATCAGCATTGCATGGTTTTCATTGTGGAGAAATTGTATCTCCTTGGTTATATTTATTCCTACATGTATTTTTTTGTAACTATTATAAATGGAAATTTTTTCTTGACTTCTTTTTCAGATAGTTCACTTAATTTAAAGAAATTCTACTAATTTTGTATGTTGATTCTGTACCCTGCAACTTTTTAGATTTTTTTTATTATTTCTAACAATTTCTTGGTTTGAGTCTTCAGAGTTCTTTCTATATAAGATCATTCCATCTACCAAAAGGAACAGTTTGATTTTCTTCTTTCCTATTTAGATGCCTTTTATTTCTTTCTCTTGTCTAATTGCTCTGGCTAGGATTTCCAGTGTAATGCTAAATTAGAAGTAGAGAAAATTGGCATCCTTGTCTTAATCTGGATATTAAAAGATAAGCCTTCAACTTTTCCATATTTAGTATGATGTTAACTATGGGTTTGTTATATATGGCTATTACTGTGTTGAGGAATTTACCTTCTATGCCTAATTTGAAATAATCATATGACCTTTTTCTTCATTCTGTTAAAGTGATTCACTGACTGTTAATCACATTTATGGATTTGAATATATTGAACCAGACGTGAATTTCTGGGATCAATCTCATTTGATTACAGTGAATGATCTTTTTAATATGCTGCTGGATTCTGATTGCTATTGTTTTGTTGAGGATTTTTGCAACTATGTTTAACAGGGATATTGGCCTTTAGTTTTCTTTCTCTGTTGTGTCCTTGTCTGGTTTTGATATCAGAATAATGCTGGTCTAGTAAATGAGTTTGGAAGTATTTACTTCAATTTTATTTAATAGTTTGAAAAAGGTTGATATTAGTTCTTTAAATGTTTGGTAGAATTCAGCAGTGAAGCCATCTGGTCCTGAGCTTTTCTTTGATGGGAGACTTTTTATTACTGATTCCATCTCATGATTCCTTATTGCTGTGTTCAGATTTTCTATTTCTTCATGATTCAAACTTGATAGGTTGTATCTGTTCAGGAATTTATCCATTTCTTCCATGTTTTCCAATTTGTTAGCCTATAATTGCTTATAATAGTCTCCCGTGATCCTTTGTATTTCTGTGGTATCAAGTGTAATATCTTCTGCTTCATCTCTGATTTTATTTGAGTCTTCTCTCTTTTGTTCCTTAGTTTGGCTAAATGTTTGTTGATTTTGTTATCTTTTCAAAGAACGAACTTTTTGTTTCATTGATTCTTTGTATTGTATTTTTAGTCTCAATTTCAATTATTTCTGCTGTGACCTTTATTATTTCCTTACTTCTATTAATTTTAGGTGGAGTTTGTTCTTGTTTTTCTAGTTCCTGGAAGTGCAATGTTAGGTTGTTTCTTTAAGGTCTAATTTTTTGATATAGGCATTTCCTCTAAGTACTGTTTTTGCTTTATCCCATTGGTTTTGGTGTATTTTGATATGTTCTATTTTCGTCTGTCTATAAACATTTTTTACCTTCAACTTTTAATTTCTTCATGGACTTATTGACTGTTCAAGAGCATGTTGTCTAATTTCTGTGTATTTGTATATTTTCTGAATTTCCTCCTGTTATTAATTGGCTATTTCATACCATTGTGTTCAGAAACAATACTTGGCATGATTTCAATTTTTTATAATTTGTTAAGACCGGTTTGTGGCTTACTATATATATCATATATCTATATATCTATCTATATATAAATATATATAGATATGTTCTATCTTGAATGATGTTCTTTGTGCACTGGAGAATAATGTGTAATCTGCAGCTGTAGGATGGAGTGTTCTACATATATCTGTGCATTTTGTCTAAAGCACAGTTTATTCTGTTTTTTCCTTATTAATTTTCTGTCTGGATAATTTGTACATTGTTGAAAGTGGAGTACTGAAGTCCCTTACTATTATTGCATCTATTTCTTCCTTCATGTGACTGGGATGTATTTTGAATTACGAAAAATATGTAAAAGTTTTACCCTAGAAAAATTATCTGCACCTATATGATAGAAATATTAATCAAAATTAAAATAAAGAGCTTTAAAAATAAATAAGAAAAATACACCAATATTTATAGAAAAAATGCAAAGTTATAAACTGATAATTGAAGCTCACTTCCAAAAATAGAAATTCAACTTGGGAATAAATTGTTTTTAATCTATCAAGCTATCAAATATAAAAAATTGAGTACTTAGTAGTTTGGGGAAACAGATAAATCAAAAAATTATAAACACATATAAGTACACCTAGTAGTATTATAATGATTTATAGATAATAATAACATTGGTATTATTTCACTTGTCCATAAATTATAATCACTGAATATGTTGTTGTTATTATTATTTTGAACTGTTACTGTTAGATCAATTGAAAATAAGAAAATATAAAAGATTATATTTTACCATCATTTATTCTCTCTCTAATGCTTTTATTATCTTTATAGAAATCCAAGCTTCTCACCTATCTCATTTTTCTTCTCTATGAAGCACATCTCTTAACATTTCTTACAAAGCAGGTCTACTGATGACAAATTTCCCCAATATTTGTGTGTCTGAGAAAGTCTTTCTTTCTCTCTCATTTTTGAAGAATAATTTCCCTGGATACAGAATTCTAAACTAGTTGTTTATTTTTATTTAACACTTTAAATATTTTACTCCACTCTCTTTTTGATTACATAGTTTCTGAAGATAAATCTGATGTAATTATTACTCTTGTTTCTCTGTAGGTAAGAGTTAAATGAAAAATTTCAAGATTCTTTTTCTCTGATTTTCTGAAGATTGAATATGTTATGACTACATGTAGATTCTTTGATATTTACCCTGATTCATAGGATAGTTTTCTGAGCTTCATGAATTCATGGTTTGGTGAAGGTCATTAATTTTGGAAAATTTTCACTCAGTATTCCTTCAAATTTTGTTTTAATCTTTTTTTCTTCTGATATTCCCATTTCATGTATGTTATGCCTGTGTACTTGTCCCACAGTTCTTGGATATTGTGTTGCTTTTTAAAAAATTATTTTTTACTTACATTTTAATTTGGGAAGTTTCTGTTGAGACTCTACATTAGCAGCTATCCTACAGAACAAATAAGGTAGAAGTGGCCTGGGCCCAGCCTGGCTCAGCACAATTAAAGTTCATTCCTGGGCCAGGCTTATAAGAATGGTAATATTTCACTGGAAATATTGAGTATATGGATGTAGATTCCAACCTTCCTATCTTCTATTTATATTTTATTCTGTTCTCAAGTTCTGCTTACATGACTGTACTTGATCCCAATTTGAAATATTTTAGCTCTTCCACTTTTCATCTCAAAAATTTCACTTAGATTGGTTGACATCTCTGTGACATTTAGGACAAATGTCCCATATGTGTATAAAATATGACTGTGTGAAGAGGCAGTGCCAACCAATACTTAGAAGGCATAATCTGGAATCAAGCTGTTCAAGCTCAGATTTCACATTTTCATTTACAGGCTGTGTCATCACGGACAACTTAATCAATCCCTCTGTGTCTTGTTTTCCTTATTCGTAAAATTGGATAACAGTATCTGTCTCAAAAAATTGCACTAAATAACACTTATAATATGTTTAAATGAGTGTCTGGCATATAGTAGGTATTCAGCATATATTAGCTATTATTAATTTGCAGCTTTGGGAGAGGAACACAAAAGGAACACAGCAGTTTATATTTCCTCTTTGGTTTCTGATGTTTTCAAATTATCCTCCTCTCTTTTAGTGTACAGCCAGTGCCTTCAGAAAATGGGCTAGTACAAATTACATGTAAATTCCTATATCATTAGGTACTGGGCAACTCATATCTAAATTTAAAATGAATTATACCTGAATTCTCTGTATTACACTTAAAAATGTCTCACAACACTTTAATACTTCCCATTCCTTGTTAAATTGTTTACATAGAAGATATACATGTTTTTTTTAAATATGAGATCTTTGCTGTCTCTTACAAGATATAAAGGATATAATAAATTATTTCCCTAAGGAATATTAGTTCATGTAGTTTGCCATTCAGAAAAGCTACATTTTACCCCTGCATTTTTTAAATGACTAAAGTATTTCCCCCAGTCATGAAAATAGATTTCCCCCAGTTCCTTAATATATCATTTTAACTAAACTTTGGCAATAGAATTTTGGCTAAGAACTTATTGAAAATCTTTTTATTTTCCAAAATTGAACTAATAGCCATTTGTTTATTTTTTCCAGATATTCACATGCTTAGTTACTTCAAATTTGTTCATTATATAAGAACAGACCGGGCCAGGCACGATGGCTGAGGCCTGTAATCCCAGCACTTTGGGAGGCCGAGGCAGGCGGATCACGAGGTCAGGAGATGGAGACCATCCTGGCTAACACGGAGAAACCCTATCTCTACTAAAAATACAAATATTAGCTGGGCGTGGTGGTGGGCACCTGTAGTACCAGCTACTCAGGAGGCTGAGGCAGGAGAATGGCATGAACCTGGGAGGCAGAGCTTGCAGTGAGCCGAGATCAGGCCACTGCACTCCAGCCTGGGTGACAGAGCAAGACTCTGTCTCAAAAAAAAAAAAAAAAAACTGAAAGGGTTAAAATTAAAGTGAATAATATCACAAAAGTAATAAACACAGTCTTTGTTGATTAAATCCTAGGAGATGCCAGCATATTTTAAGAAACTTTTTTGAATTGCATAAAATAAAATTTTTTTAACTCATGAAACTATTCTACTTTACTCAACAGGCAATAAATGGGAAAAGTATGCCACTTCAAATATATAAAGCTGGATAATACTATATATGTATATAAATTCAATATATCCCAGGAAGATTCTATTCTGTGACACTGAGGAATCCTGGAATTATTTGAAGTTCATTCTTACTGATAATTCTTTAACATTTCAGACAGGATAAAGTTAGCTTGTAAAATTTGCCTAGGCATAATTATACTTAGATATTCTAAACAGTGGGGAGAAATTCTATTTTCACTCAAGCCTTTGCCAATATTTTTGAAGAGCTCCATATTTTTTTTTCCTGGAGCTTTTATTCAATGGTCGTTGCCAAATCCTTCAGTTGTTTAGCATCTGGCAGGAGTATTTTGAGACTCTGGTTAGTTTCAGTTATGTGGGTACCAGAAAAGGGAGGTAATTCCAGATATGCAAATAGTGTGAGATTTGAGTTACAGATCAAATCCAATGCTTTGTATATTTGAATTTATTTTTCTTTGGCAAAGCAGGTCTTCTGTTCTTGAAAGGGAAAAGCATTAAGACATACTTTATTGAGAAGACAGCTAAAATTGGTTCTACATCAAAAACTCATAAAACTAATATTTGATGATATAAATGTAAATGAATTAAAAGCACATGCATGAACATTCTCTTAAATACACAAAGTTATATGAAATAGGTATTTGGGTTTTCTTAGTCTGGCATGATAGAAAATTAATTTAAGATGACTGGAGCATCAAAAATGTTTCCAGGTTCACTGGTTCCTCAGACACATGCTGAAATAATGGCATTTTATTTAAAGACAGAATTCTTATGGTCTGAGGAACATTCATTTGTTTTTTTATGGGCTGGCCAATTGCAAAAAGCCTCTGGGTCACTTCAAAAATTGTGTAAGAATAATGAGGACCTACTGAATATTTGCTACAATTGAGGCAGATTCATAAAAATCTAGCTCTGGATAATCCACGTGAAACCTGTATGTAGCTCTCTACTTGTTTACTAAATTCATAAAATCATTTTCATAGTTTATAAATCACCAATTTACAATATACAAATTTTATTTAGAGTTCCTCTATGTCTAGAAAACTCTGATGTTACTTCTGTGCAATGCAGGTTGGTTGATGTTAATGAAACAACCCTAAGAGTCACACAAAGCTACATATTAGTATATAGATCTTAATCTTTAATCCCTTTTACCTAGCAAAGTACCAGTTAGAGATATTGTTGTCAATGGATACAGCTTCATAAAAAAACACTAATTTCAGGATGCACATTTTATATATGTGCATAAATACAGTCCCACACACATATTTCTGAGATGCGTATAACTCTCAGTGAAGATATGCTAAAGTTTGCCTTTTTTGCCGCACAGTCTCTCTTGTAAATTAGTCCAAGTCTCATTCCCGGAATGCTGTTCTACTCTCTGCCATCCCCTTGCTTCTTTCTGCCCTTCTGGGTTCTCATTTCTTTTCACTTGTCTACTCTCTAAAGCCCGTTTAGCCTCCATGACCATATTCCAAACTGTGTTTTTATGGAGATAGTCTAAGAACAGCAGGCTACACTGATTACTCCCTTTCCGGACTTATATATTTATCTTGTTTTTTGCCTACATACCTGCTTATTTTACATATGTGAACAATCCATCTCAATAAAATTGTAAACTGTTAGAGTGCCAGACAATGCTCAATATCTTCCCTTATGTCTTTCCCAGTGCACAGTAGGAGGAGACCTGGGGTGTTTTCTGTAATTAGAAACTGCCTTACCTGATGCTTACTTCAGTGATGTCCTTTTTTGGTTGTCGGAAGCTCTACCCTCTTCTTCCACGGGTGTATGAAAATGCTCCATCAGAAGTACAGACAGACACACTGACATACACACTTCCGGATATAAAAAGAATAACAGGTCTTTGACAATGCATGATACTCTCTACCAGACTCTTTCCTATTGAGGAAAGAAAAGCTGCTAGTACAATGTAGCAATTCCCTGAGAAGGTCAGAGCTAATCTCTTTACTGATTTCTCTCCTTCTATTCTCTTTTCTCTGCCCTCTTCATCATTGACTGCTGTTGTATAAATATAATATCTATTTTATTAATCTGCGTTTTGTAGGATGGAATACTAAAAATTAAACCATTTCCTACTTCAAAGTGTTTTCCTGGTTGTATTGCGAATATTATTCATTGAAATTGGGGAAATTAACTCATTTTCATCTAGTAATTTGCCTGATACATTTGTTCTTACAAACTTTATCTTGTTTTATTCTTTCTTCTTTGTGTGTTTCTGTATTTCCTATTTCCTTGTCATCTGCTTTTTTTTTTTTTCTGGCAGGGAGAGATTCTGTTACCTTTGCTTTTATTATTTTCAGAGTTTTTTAGTTTTTGCTTTCCAGACTGAGTGTAACTGCTCATTGCAGCCTTGACCTCCCAAGCTCAAGTGATCCTCCCACCTCAGCCTTCCAAGTAGCTGGGACCACAGGAATGCACCATCCCTCCCAGCCCTGTTTTTGCCAGTGTTTTAGATGATATGTGTATTCCATTTCTAATTCTACCAACTTTTAGATTTAAATCTTAAACAGTATTTCCAGAATTATGAGAGGCATGATCTGATATTTTAGCATCCTTTCTATTTAACATAAAAATGTAATCTACCTTTACTCCATACAAATTTCCACACTCATGCGCTCATCTGCTCCTTGGTCTTCTTTAATATATACAGTGTGGTTTAATTCTGGGTTACTAAATATTGGCTTTTTATAAAATACCATTTTTAAAGCTGCTTTTGTAAATTCTTGGTATCAGTGATCAAAACAAGGTATATAAAACATTTTATCTTATTTTTCATTTTGTATTAGTCTCTCAACCCCCTTATGAAGTGGAATGGACATTTTACAGAGAAATAACTAACCTATATTTAAAATATGTCAAGTGCAATCGATCTCAGTATAAAGTATCTAAAGCTAAGAGTCCTAGTTCTTGTCACTCTGAGGTCTCTACTTTTTTTAAGGGTTGAGGTTCTTTAAAACCAGAAATACCATCACCAGGACCCTTTTCTTCATGATGATCATTACAGGCATGCTTGATGACTAGGTGTGGATTGCTAATTCCCATGGCCTCCAGCGTCTTCTGGACTTCCTCATCAAATGTCATAGCCCTAGAATTTGTAGTTTACATTTAAGAGACATCAAGACTAATTTTCCTTTTTCTCTCAGTAATAAGTGTTTTGCTTCAAATCATTTTTTTAAGGAAAACAACATTCAAGCTATATTTTTATTAAGTCCTAGCATATTAGAAACATTTATCACGAAATATTTAACTTTATTCTTGTGCTTTACGTAAATGACATTTTTAAAACATTTTCAAAAATTTTCACTGAGGTAACATTGACATAAAATAATATGCACCCATCTTAAGTGGATGAGTTTTGACAAAAGCCAAAACATCACTACCATCACAATCAGGATATTACCACAAAGGTTTGCAATGAATCCCAGCCCCAGTCAACCACTACTCCGTGGTCTGTCACTACAGCTTAGTTTTCCCTTTTCTGGAATGTCAGATAAATGAAATAACATGGTAGTGTGCACCCTCTTATACACGGCTTCTTTTATTCAGCATGTTTTTGAGAGTCACTACTTCTTTTATATATCAGAAGCTTGTTTCTGTTTTTTTGCTGTGTAGAATTCTTTTGTATGAAGGATACCAAAACTTTTTTTTTTTTTTTTTTAACAATTTACTTGCTCATGAGCACTTGGGTTACATCTATTTTGGGGTGATTATGAATAAAGCTGCTAAATATTTATGCACAAGATTATGTGTGGGCATAAGCTTTCATTTACTTGGAGTAAACAACACCTAAGAGTGTAATTACCGAGTTATTTGGTAACTGAATGTTTAATTTTACAAAAAACTCGCTATTTTTTTTCCAAAATGGTCGTACCACTTTTCATTCCTGCTAATAACTATTAGAGTTATAATTGTTCCACTTGTTCCCCAAAAGTAGTTTTGTTTTTTGCCGCGTTTTTTCAAATTTTAGCTGTGTTAGTGGTTATGTAATGGTATCACATTATGATTTTATTTGCATTTCTTGATGATTAATTATGTTGAATAACTTTCATGTTTACTAACCATTCATATACTTCCTTTTATGAATTGTCTTTTCAAATAACTCACACATTTTATTGGATTGAGTTATTTTAAGATTTCTTTATATATTCTAGATAGAAATATTTTGTCAAATATATGGATTGCACAATTTTCTGTCTTTGGTTTGCCTTTTCACTATTTTGCAGTGAAAAGTCCTAGCATACTATCGCAAGGACAGAAAACCAAACAAACACCGCATGTTCTCACTCATAGGTGGGAAGTGAACAATGAGAACACTTGGACACAGGAAGGGGAACATCACACTCCAGGGCCTGTCATGGGGTATGGGAAGGGGAAGGGGAAAGCATTAGGAGATATACCTAATGGAAATGATGAGTTAATGGATGCAGCATACCAACATGGCACATGTATACGTATGTAACAAACCTGCACATTGTGCACATGTACCCTAGAACTTAAAGTAAAATAAAAAAAAAGTGGAGAAAAAAAAAAAGTCCTGGCATATAAGAAATATTTTTAAAAAGCTCAAGTTTTAGTTTTGAGAAATCTATTAGATTTTTCTTCTATACCTAGTGCTCTTTTGTCGTAATTATTGTGTACTCCAAAGTTATGAAGATTTTCTTCTACATTTTTACTTTTATGTTCAAAAATTAATTTATTTCCTGTGTTCCTAATATTGTATTTTTAATTTTTTTGCAATTCTTTCAAGTTGTTAAAGCTTAATACTTATCAAATACTTACAAAGCAGCAGGCATTTATAAATTATATAAATTTCAAAATAATTCAAGTGAATTAAATTATTATTGTTATTCTCATTTTAGAAAAAAAGGAATGTGAAACATGGATAGTTCAAATGAGTTGGAGCCCAAGGGTTCTCTTTTCTTCACATCCTCACCAGTAACGATAACATTCATTATTTTGGTAATAGGCATTTTATCAGCTGTGAGGTGACATGCACTTTTTTTTCCTTTGATCTTTTTTTAAAATTTTATTATTATACTTAAAGTTTTAGGGTACATGTGCACAATGTGCAGGTTTGTTACATATGTATCCATGTGCCATGTTGGTGTGCTGCACCCATTAACTCATCATTTAGCATCAGGATATCTCCTCATGCTATCCCTCCCCCCTCCCCCCACCCCACAACAGTCCCCAGAGGGTGATGTTCCCCTTCCTGGGTCCATGTGTTCTCATTGTTCAATTCCCACCTATGAGTGAGAACATGCGGTGTTTGGTTTTTTGTCCTTGCAATAGTTTGCTGAGAATGATGGTTTCCAGTTTCATCCATGTCCCTACAAAAGACATGAACTCATTTTTATGGCTGCATAGTATTCCATGGTGTATATGTGCCACATTTTCTTAATCCAGTCTATCGTTGTTGGACATTTGGGTTGGTTCCAAGTCTTTGCTATTGTGAATAGTGCCGCAATAAACATACGTGTGCATGTGTCTTTATAGCAGTATGATTTATATTCCTTTGGGTATATACCCAGTAATGGGACGGCTGGGTCAAATGGTATTTCTAGTTCTAGATCCCTGAGGAATCGCCACACTGACTTCCACAATGGTTGAACTAGTTTACAGTCCCACCAACAGTGTAAAAGTGTTCCTATTTCTCCACATCCTCTCTAGCACCTGTTGTTTCCTGACTTTTTAATGATGGCCATTCTAACTGGTGTGAGATGGTATCTCATTGTGGTTTTGATTTGCACTTCTCTGATGGCCAGTGATGATGAGCATTTTTTCATGTGTCTTTTGGCTGCATAAATGTCTTCTTTTGAGAAGTGTCTGTTCATGTCCTTTGCCGACTTTTTGATGGGGTTGTTTGTTTTTTTCTTGTAAATTTGTTTGAGTTCATTGTAGATTCTGGATATTAGCCCTTTGTCAGATGAGTAGGTTGTGAAAATTTTCTCCCATTTTGTAGGTTGCCTGTTCACTCTGATGGTAGTTTCTTTTGCTGTGCAGAAGATCTTTAGTTTAATTAGATCCCATTTATCAATTTTGGCTTTGTTGCCATTGCTTTTGGTATTTTAGACATGAAGTCCTTGCCCATGCCTATGTCCTGAATGGCAATGCCTAGGTTTTCTTCCAGGGTTTTTATGGTTTTAGGTCTGACATTTAAGTCTTTAATCCATGTTGAATTAATTTTTGTATAAGGTGTAAGGAAGGGATCCAGTTTCAGCTTTCTACATATGGCTAACCAGTTTTCCCAGCACCATTTATTAAATAGGGAATCCTTTCCTCATTGCTTGTTTTATCAGGTTTGTCAAAGATCAGATAGTTGTAGATATGTGACATTATTTGTGAGGGCTCTGTTCTGTCCCATTGATCCATATCTCTGTTTTGGTACCAGTACCATGCTGTTTTGGTTACTGTAGCCTTGTAGTATAGTTTGAAGTCAGGTAGTGTGATGCCTTCAGCTTTTGGCTTAGGATTGACTTGGCGATACAGGCTCTTTTTTGGTTCTATATGTACTTTAAAGTAGTTTTTTCCAATTCTGTGAAGAAAGTCATTGGTAGCTTGATGGGGATGGCACTGGATCTATAAATTACCTTGGGCAGTATGGCCATTTTCATGATATTGATTCTTCCTACCCATGAGCATGGAATGTTCTTCCATTTGTTTGTATCCTCTTTTATTTCATTGAGCAATGGTTTGTAGTTCTCCTTGAAGAGGTCCTTCACATCCCTTGTAATTTGGATTCCTAGGTATTTTATTCTCTTGGAAGCAATTGTGAATGGGAGTTCACTCATGATTTGGCTCTCTGTTATTGGTGTATAAGAATGCTTGTGATTTTTGCACATTGATTTTGTATCCTGAGACTTTGCTGAAGTTGCTTATCAGCTTAAGGAGATTTTGGGCTGAGACAATGGGGTTTTCTAGATATACAATCATGTCATCTGCAAACAGGGACAATTTGGCTTCTCTTTTCCTAATTGAATACCTTTTATTTCCTTCTCCTGCCTAATTGCCCTGGCCAGAATTTCCAACACTATGTTGAATAGGAGTGGTGAGAGAGGGCATCCCTGTCTTGTGCCCATTTTCAAAGGGAATGCTTCCAGTTTTTGCCCATTCAGTATGATATTGGCTGTGGGTTTGTCATATATAGCTCTTATTATTTTGAGATACATCCCATCAGTACCTAATTTATTGAGAGTTTTTAGCATGAAGGGTTGTTGAATTCTGTCAAAGGCCTTTTCTGCATCTATTGAGATAATCATGTGGTTTTTGTCTTTGGTTCTGTTTATATGCTGGATTACATTTCTTGATTTGCATATGTTGAACCATCCTTGCATCCTAGGGATGAAGCCCACTTGATCATGGTGGATAAGCTTTTTGATGTGCTGCTGGATTTGGTTTGCCAGTATTTTATTGAAGATTTTTGCATCAATGTTCATCAAGGATATTGGTCTAAAATTCTTTTTTTTGGTGTGTCTCTGCCAGGCTTTGGTATCAGGATGATGCTGGCCTCATAAAATGAGTTAGGGAGGGGGTTGATTTTTTACTATGCATGTAATGTCGGCATTTGAAGGAGGAAACACCTCTTACAGTCTTGACAGATTTGCTTCTCCTGGTAAAAGTCTCCTGTTGAATACCAAGTTGATGGGATTGGGGATTGGAGGAAGATCATGTGGCTACTCTTGGGTCCATAGTGGCGTCTGTAGTTGGCAGACCTGTTACAAGGGACTTTAATGGACATAGATCCTTTCTGGTCCGTGGATGGACTGGACTGACTCCAGTACATTGGTCAGTAGGACTTGCATTAAGATAAAGGTCTGCCTGAGGGCACAAACAACATGCCAGGTGAATTGATATGTGTGACTTCCTCTAGGTCACTGGAAGGGCTCTTACTCAGTCATTGGTTGAGTCAAAGCTGCATCTGAGATGAGCCAGAACAAAGTCATTACCACCACTTCAGAGTCCACAGCTAATCCTGTTCTGTTACCTGCCTCTGAGGTCACAAATAGGCATGGGTACCATGGGCATTAGGACTGCCCTCAGTCTGCAGCTGAGAGGGGTTAGAACAGACTTACAGTGCCATGTCAAGATCCAAAGTGGGACTATGGCCAACAAGCCTTGTCTGTAGAGGCATTAATGGGCATGTCTCTCTCTGGGTTCCTGTGGAGACAGCTGCTCATAGAGGGCAGTTGAAAGGAGCAAGAGCAAAATTTGGGGCCATTTTAGGATCTGCTGTGGGGCCAAGGTTGTCAAGCCTACCCTGGGAACTCTGAAGAGTATGTCTTCTTCTGGTCCCTATATAGGCAGAACTGATCTCAGACCACAGCCAAAAGGGGCTAGAGTCAAGTTTCAGGGCTGTTTTCAGGGTCCACAGCAGGAACACAGGTTGGCTAGGCTGTCACCTGAGGCACTTGTGCACATAACTCTTTCTAAGCCCCTTGGTAGATGGTTTCGGTAGAAGGACCAAGATCAAATGGGGCTATAGCCAAATCCACAAGGAGATGAGTCCATTTCTTGGTCTGCAATGAGGACCCTGCAGCAGTACATCTGACACTTAAGCATGGGTTTCTCCTCTCAAAACAGCCCTCCTAGTTTTTGGTCTCCACTGGAGTTTCACAACCTCCTGCCTCAATCCTAAGGCTTGCCCAAAGGCACTTTTTTGGTCCACAAATGGCTGCAAAATTATTGTTGCTATGATTACCAAAAACATAAACTATAGGCTAATTCTTTAGGCATTCTAAACAGAGAACCTGATTATATGTGTACTGTTATTACAGGCATGTTACTAAATCTTTCTTGGCTATTTACCCATTGCCTTTCCACCACTCTCTTATTAAGACTTTAGAGTTCGATTCCAACTCAAGCCTACCTTCTCCCCATCTATGAGAAATATGTTACAGAGTTATATACAGCACCATTCAGGATGAGTTTTATAATGTATTCCTCTCAATTCAAAAGAACATCCTCTTTATATCACTTTTAAAATCACAATTGGATGAAATTTTACTTTAGAACATTACAAAAGTGGTATAAAGTTTCATAAATTAAAATTTTCCCAGTTTTTTTCTCTTTGCTTGTGACAATTATGTTTTACAATTTCAAATTTGACCACTTCTTTTTTGCAAAATGCCATTCAATGATGGTAACTATCCAAAGAAAATTTAAAATGAGAAATTTAATTTATTCTGCCTAGATTTAAAAAATAAGTGAAATAAATTTTGTAATTTAATGCTTATTAAATTAATATTTAACATGTTAATAAATACCAAATAATACAATAATGACATAATAATTTGAATTAACACATAAAACTGGAGACCATTCCCTCATAAATAGTATTTTTATTTTTCTTATAGACCTACATTTATTGCCAAAATAAATGTAATGTATTTAACTTTCATTTTAATTTCAATTCAATTCAAATTTTCAAATTGAAACACAATGTATATTGAATATTTTTTCACAGCCTATATAATTTATAACCCCTTTGGAACATTTTAAGAGTAGGAGCTAGAGTAACTCACCCCAGGGGACAAACATTAGCTTCTACAATATTAGTTTTGAAGCCATAAGAAAAGTTTATGATGAAACAAGAAGATTCATTAATTTCATATATAGATGGTTATGCTTACATAAAATATTTTCCTGGCAATGAATATTTTCCTGGCAATGGACTGTTTATTCTACATGTAAGAATTAACATAAGCACATATTATTAATAAAAATGGGCAGCCACATGATACTCAGTAGATCTGAGGTGTTTATGGGATCCGTTTAATAAAAACAAGAGTTGTTTTCTATTTTCTAGTGTGAGCTGGACCATCTATCAGCCAGGGTACAATTCACATCAGGATTCTAACTACTGGATCGATGACTTTTATAACTATCTCTACATGATGAACTCTAGAGATGCCTTAAATAATCGCCATTCAAGGTAAGTGAATGACTCTATGTAAAGACTAACAAAGTGACTTGGAATCCTATTTCTTTTTTAGAAGTTAAAATAAACATACAGACACACACACACACACACACACACACTACTGAGATTTATGTAGCACTTTATCATTTTGATTTAATAGAAGAAAAAATTAAAAGTGGGAAAAAAATCTTTGTCCCATTCCTCTATCGTAATCAGGAGCAGATCTTGGTCTATGGAACCTGAAGCCCAGATAACTGGTCAAGGGTGTATTAAGTCATCTTTAAATAAAATAACACAAAACTAGGTACAAATTTATTTAGAATGAGAAAAAAAATCATAACGATTTATTGAGATTTTAAAAGATGGCAAATGTCACATAAATGTCACATATACCCAACTACCTTTGTTGACTATAACTCCTCTCTAATATTGTTTTTTCCTACATTCTTTGGTCATATCATCTTTGTGCTCTTTGTAATACAGCACAATCTCTGTAATATATTTCTTTAGAGAGAGAATAGGAAAGTAATTCAGCCTGCAGCCCTGTGCCCAAAATAGCAATACTCCCTGAGGGGAATGTCCACTCACTTCTGTGATCACTCCTTCTTCAGGAATTCTTGGTTGCTTGACATCTCTATGACACCTGCAAACCAATGTTTCCATTTTGTATATTATCTGCCTTTTATACTTTTTCACAAAGGGAGATTTGGTCTGATGCAAGCTACTCTCATACCTAGAAGCAGAGGCTCTCCTTACTTTTTGTTTTTTTCTTCACTTATTCAAGCATTTAGGCTATTTTAAAAAATCTTTTTAAAGAAACCAGTTTTTTTTTTAATTTTTAGTGTGCTTTAATACTATGATACCATAAGAGATTACCGAAATGTACATATTTTTTTCTCCTGTACTCAATGGGCTTTGGGTTCTGTTGTCTGATTTTCATAGTTTTTCTCTTTTTTGCTTTCAGGCTTTTTGCCCTTTTTATAATTGCTATTGCCACCTCCCCTTTCAACATGTCCTTCTGTAATATGCTATTTCTTTTTTTCCTTTAAGTTCTGGGATACATGTGCCAGAATGGCAGAATGGTGATTATCAAAAAGTCAGGAAACAATAGATGCGGGCGAGGCTGTGGAGAAATAGGAATGCTTTTACACTGTTGGTGTGAGTGTAAATTACTTCAGCCATTGTGGATGACAGTGTGGTGATTCCTCAAGGATCTAGGACCAGAAATACCATTTGACCCAGCAATCCCATTACTGGGTATATGCCCAAAGGGTTATAAATCATTCTACTATAAATATACACACACACACGTTTATTGCAGCAATATTTACAACAGTTTTGTTTTTATTGATCAGTTTTACTGTTATTTTGCTTTCTAGTTTATTAATTACGTTCAATACTTTTATTACTTTTAATACTTTTTAGTATTTATTTTACTTTTTTGTTTTTTGTATTTCTGGTTGGGCATACTTTTTGATGCTATTCAGATTTTTTTGGTGATAAATAGATATTAAATTTCATCACATGCATTTTTAAATATATTGAGATAAGAATACATTTTTTTCCTTTAGTTCAAAAGTATGGTGTATTACATGGGTAGCTTTTTCTAATGTTGACCTAAACTTGTATTATTGGGATAAACCTTATTTGTTATAATTTAATACATTATAGCTTTGGCTAGATAATATTTCGTTTTGTTTTTTTTTTGAGACAGAGTCTCGCTCTGTCGCCCGGGCTGGAGTGCAGTGGCGCAATCTCGGCTCACTGCAAGCTCCGCCTCCCGGGTTCACGCCATTCTCCTGCCTCAGCCTCCGTTGGCTAGATAATATTTCAACTTGAAATGTTAATGTCTCTGTTCACAAGTGAAATTATATATTCTTTATTTTATTATACTTCTTATTTTGAATCAAAGTTATAGTATCCCCAAAATAAGAGTTGCAACTTCCCAATTTATCTATTTTTTCTTGAACAGCTAACATAATTTAAAGATTATCTGTTTCATAAATGTTTAGTGAAACTTACATGTAAATCAATATGAAAAATAGGGGAATTTATTGCCTAATGGAAAAGTCTTTGGTTACCAAGTCAATTTTCCAGTGGCTATTAGTAAATCCAAGTTTTATTTAAAAAAATCCTTTTATACCAATTTTGTCATTTATTTCTTTAATATATTTAATTATTTCAGTCTACCAAATTAACTAGCATGAATTTATTCATAATGTAATTTTATTATTGTTTCAACTTCTGCCATATTGTCTTTAATTTTGTATTTGACTTGTTTGCATCTTCTCTCCTTTCTTTCATGTTTATTTTTTTCTGTAAATATTGATGATATTCCCTTCTACAAAGAATAATTAAGCATTATTTTACATCTGGGCCCATTATTTGTATTACATCCACTTTCCCTATAAGCATGTTGGCAATATTTAGAATTTTAGTCAGTATCTAGAGTATATCTAGGTGTATTTTTTCTTCTATCTAAATTAATTGCTATAATAGATTGTAAAGATGACCCCAATACTTTCTCCTTTTCTATCACTTTGCAATGTAAATTTAATGATCTTCTTTCAATAGATAGAAATCCATAAATCTTAGCTTAGACATATAACTTATTTCTTCAGTAGAATAAGGATATAGAATCTTCTTGGTGATCATAGGAGGAAATACTTAATTTTTTAAGCCACTAACATTTTTACTGAATTACTTTAATAGTCTTATTTCTCATATCCAATTTTTCTTTTCTTCTTATTGAGACATTATTCAAAAGCATTTTCTAAGAGATGTTTGTATACTTCTGAGGCCTGGTAGAACCCCCAAATATCATAACTGTGCACTCATATTTAAATGGTACAGCTTTCTATTTCACGGTTGAGTATTTGATATGTGCATTCAATTCTCGTATCTTTACAAGTCATATGGTCTTTTTTAATCTAGAAGCTTTTAGATTTTTCTCTTTGACTTCTTCATTGTTCTTGAATCTCAATACAATCAATCTAGGTGTATTTTTTTCCTTTGTAACTTAATTGTTGTAATAGATTGTAAAGATGATCGCAATTCTTTCTCCTTTTCTGTAACTTTGCAATGTAACTTTAATGTTCCTTTCAATTGGTAGAGTTTATTTCACTACTCTTTAAATCTTGGCTTAGACATATGACTTATTTCCTCAATAGAATATTGGCAAACATGATATACACAGAGACCTGGCAACACTTACCTATTGGGTTTTGCCCTCTTTTGCAGCCCTTGGAACTCTGAGACCACAAAGCAAGGATGTGAATGAGGCTGAGATAACCTACTGGAGAGACCACAGGAAAAATAGCCTAACACCTGCCAGATATCAGAGTAAGAGCATCCTAGATTAGCCAGTCTCAGTCAATATGACATCTGACTACAGACCCATAAGTGAACGTAGCAGAGGTCAGAAGCAAAACTACTCAGATGATGTAAATTTAAATTGCCAGCTCTCAGAATTATGAACTAATGAATGATTTTTGTTGTTGTTTTAAGCCACTAAGTTTTGAGATGGCTCGTTATACAACAAAGACTAACTGATAAATTTTACTCTCCTTCAGCTCTTCTAGTCCTAAGATATTTCTGTAATTCTTAGGAATTCTCCGTCATTTATTTATTTCCCTACTGTTTATTTTTTATCCTCATCTGAAATTGCTTGTATATGGATTTTTGATACTATTATTTTATTTTTACTTGCATTTATTTTATCTTTTCTATCAATCATTCTTTTATTTTCTTTTTCATTTTTTGATATCTTAACCTGATTTCCACCTGGAAAATTTGTTCCTCAGCTTACCTAGCCTCTTATTTCATTGCTTGAGTTATTTATGCCAACCATTTTATTTTTTATATCCCAAATTTCTGCTTGATTCTTTATAATTGCATCTTGCTTCATGTTAAAATAATTTTATACACTTTGTAAATTATCGATTTGTCTACTATATTATTTTTTATTTGTCTGGGGAGATCATCTTTTGTTTTCATTTTATTTTTATTCCTTAATTCTAGTGAATTTTTCTATACTAATATTTTTAACTGGAAGTGTCAGCATAATGCATGTGCTCACTTCACCATCCTAAAAATATCTTACAGAAGTTTACACATAAGAAATGGACTAAAGTTAAAAGAAGTAAACCTGGACTGAGGAACTATTATTGACATTGTTTATATGACCTCGGGGGATATATTCAAATCAGACTCTAGCATGGTTATTTATCTGACCACAGGGTCAGAACACAACCCTCTTAGTAGGAGTGAGGCTTTTCTTTTGAAGAGATTGGAGATTTCCACGGCCAGTTATCAATGTCGAAATTCGATTAAAACTTAGCAGGCAAGTATTAAATAGGGAGAACAGAAAATATTCGTTCTTCCTGAAATGAGGACCAGCTTAGTAAGGATATGACAGAAGCCTATGAAATGATTCATGTAAAGCTGGTCTTGACTGTCTGATGTCAGTCTTTGGACCATTGTTTTAGAAACTTCCCTTCAACTACCACATACAAACATACAGGGCAGGAGGGCCAATAGCATGGCTCTGCTTCACTCAAGGCAGATATGAGAGTAAGGGTATCCATTTATAATCCAGCTGCCCAATTAATTAGGGACATAGAGCTTGGATTAATATTTATGCCCCCATATGATCTGATGATTTATAGCATGTCACTCTAAAATTCTGTCATTAATAAATATATTTATTTTACTTTTATTGATTTCTCCTCTAGAATACAAAGCTCATTTTTCTTGCTAATACCTACATCCTCTGAGCCGAAAGAGTTTATGATGGAATATTTTATCAACAAATGTGTTGACAATATTAAATTGCAGTAAATATAATAAATAAATTAAATATATCTTCATCTGGACCCTTTATTACTACATGAATCTGATTTGTTTTTTAAAAAAATTAAATTCCAAGTCAGCACTGACTACACTTTGATATTTTTAATTTCTATAACAATTCTTAAGATACATATTAGTTTCTGTTTGTGTAGATAACTAAAAATACAGCTCAGGGTTTAAGAATTATACCTAATGTCACATAGTTAAAAAGTTATGGAGCTTTGATAGGAGGTCTGTCTGATTCCAAAGCTTATTCCCAATATGTCATTTTTAAGGTGTGACTAGTAAGCCACTGAAATATCTACTTCACTGATTTGTACCTCAACCTGCCCATCTTTAAGAATGATTCAATTTCCTTCTATTTAACGGCAAAGGAATAGACATAAGAAAGTTTCAGTATAGTACCAATTAAAATAATATTCAACTAAAGTTATAATCCCTGATAATTTTTACCACATAAAATTCTGAATTCTGGCCCCGGTAGGGTGGCTTATGCCTGTAATCCCAGCACTTTGGGAGGCCAAGAGGGGTGGATCACCTGAAGTCAAGAGTTCGAGATCAGCTTGGCCAACATGGCGAAACCCTGTCTCTACTAAAAATACAAAAGTTAGCTGGGCGTGGTGGTACGCACCTGAATTCTCAGCTTCTTGGGAGGCTGAGGCAGGAGTATTGCTTGAATCCAGGAGGAGGAGGTTGCAGTGAGCTGAGATCGTGCCACTATACTCCAGCTTGGGTGACAGAGCAAGACTCCATCTCAAAAAGGAAAAAAAAATCTGAATTCTATCTTCATTTTATTTTTTGTCTCTGAATTCCAAATAGTCATTTACTTCCCTTATGCAGTCAATTCCATTTAAGGAAAAATATAGAAGCTCTGAAACTCTGAAAAAACAAAAAAATGAGTTTCTTTTTATTAGGGTGCTATGATATGAATTAGCTCATTATAAATTTCCCCCAAATTTTTCCCTTAGTGATGAAATAATATTGTAATTTCAATAAAAATATATAATTGTCATTATTATCAGAAGTCTTCATGCTTTACCTATGCAGAATTAAAAAGTTGCCCCCAAACAATTTTCAAGCACCTCCATCTGTGTGTCTCAGAGTCAGGACAGACAATAGCTAGACAAATGGTCATATCAAAGTAGCACCTTTTATAGAGGGGACTCCCTCTGCCAGTGGACCTGAAGAGAGGGTCCTTGGATATGAGATCATCCCAGAGAATACTGTTTGCCTTGCTTTTTTCTTTATTTTCTTAACCAGGAAAGTGTTTGTCCATGTAGCCATTGGCAAGGCCTGTTATCCCAGAGGACTTCTTAAACTAATAGTCCCAGTGTCAGGCCTAAGAAGAAAAGCAATTACATCTGAACCTTAAAGAAGTTTGTTCAACAACTTCGAGTATTCTCTATTGTGAATTTTAAAATTAGTTTTTCTTTGAAGTTTTCTAAAAGTTTTCTTTCTTCCTATTTATATTTAGGCTCAAGTGTAATACTGTCAGTGAAAAAAACTATCCAATTGGTTTTTCTTGACCAAAAGTAAAATATGCTTTGGGGTTGAATGAGTGCCTCACTTCTCTGAAAAGCTCTTCCATGGCCCTACACTGGCTTGTTTTCCTCTGTTCCTCATTGAAAAGTAAATGGCATAATTAGAGAACACCCTGAAAATGAGAATCGGCAGTAGGATTGTTTTCCTATGTGTTACCTGTGAGGATCTCAACATGCTTGTTCTCCATACAAGGACATTTAGAATTCCACTTCAAAAATAACTAGACTGAAATTAGGAAAAAGTGCTTCCATCTCATTCCAACCTTTTCCCCCATCCTACGCCCCCCACAAAATGACTAGGATCTATGCCTAAGAAAATAGTAACACATTCGCAAGTTGTGAAGGCTAAAGACAATTACTGTTCAAAATGTAATTCATTTGCCAACCACAGTTCACTATTTGAAACAGCTATAAATTCATCTGATTCTACTCTTACATTCATAAGAATATTTTTAAAAATCCTGAAGGCTCTTGTGCAAATTCTTCATAGAAGACTAGTTGCAATTGGCAGATGAACCACACTGTCTTTCACCTACGTGCCTTTAAATATGCTCTTATTATCTGGAATACCCTGTTGACCTGGTTAATTCTTATTGGAACTTAAACTCTCAGATCAGGTTCTCCTTTCCCAGAAAAGTTTCCTTGCTAACTTCATTGTCCAGTTTAGTTACTTCTTCATTGCACCCATGTGACTGCTACATTATTACTTATTATATTGCATTTTAATTGCTAGTTCATCAGTCTCCTATAAGAAACCATGAGATCTTTGAGGAAAAGTGCTGTGGTTTTGGCCATATAATAAGCCCCTCACACAGTGCCTAACGCATTTTGCAGTCAATAAATTTTTGCTGCATGAGTATATTAGTACAGGAATTATTAATGCATAAGTAAATTAATGCAAAAATTATTTATTCCAGATGAAGTAGTCATTTCTGGTTGACTCCACAGCAAGCGTTCCCTATCACATACCCCATGGTCACTTTTCTTCAGCCAACATATTTTCACTGGAGAATTAACTCCTCATATATTTTTAGTCATGTGAATTTGGGGGAAGTGATCCCGTGGGCCCTCCAAGGAAGGGCTTAAACCAAACTGTGTACTCTGTTCCCTGGTTAAAGGAGCTGCTCTAGCATATACAAGTGACCTAATCAGAGCTAGTGAGATTTTGCAGCATATTGGAGACAAGGAGATTCTTTCCTTTTGCAAGACCTATTAAAAGAGATAATCCCCGTTCTAATGCACATATCAAAGAAGACTGAATACAGCATCAAGAGCTGATTATAACCGTCTTGTGATTGAAAGAGAAGAATATGTCTGAGGATGGACTGAAGAAGGCGAAAGCAGAGTCAATAATTGGCAAGACAAACCATAGCCTGCTCGTATTATTTGAGCATGGGAAAGAAGAAGTCCCTAGGGTTAGTTTCTGGTCTATTCAGTTGAGAGAGTCAATATTATGTTTAAAGTATTTTGAACTATGTTTTACATTCCTGCAATATAAATAGTTCTTTTTACTTAAATAGCTCACCTTTTTTCCACTCTCCTCTTACATTAGCTCAGTCTCCCATTTTATATAACATTTCGTCACCAGCTTCAGGTCTCCCATAGTAGCATAATAGTGGCATAGTGGAAATAACATGGATTTTGAATTAAAATATAGATTTTTAATTAAAGCTCCACCCTTTTATCTGTGGACCCTGGGAAGGTCATTTTACCATTCTGGGTTTAATTTTCTTTTACTGTACCTATCTTAGAAGTTGCTGGAGAATTTATGAGATAAACATATTTAACATTCCTAACTGAATGTGTAGGATGTAGAAATTTATAAGTTAATCAAAATCTTTGTTTTTTTCTTGAAATTATTCTTCGTAACTTGAATCATCTAATAGGCTGATACATCTTACATTCTGACATCTCAAACTTCTCCACTTCATTCTAGTACTTGCTAACACCTTAGAACACCCTACAATCCTGTCATGTCTCTCTTTCTTCTATTCCAACATTGTTGCCTTTCTTACCACTCATATTGTCACGTCACAAATTTGCTTTTATTTTCAATGCCAGGTCATCAACTTTCCCAATTTCACATTCTTTCTATTGATCACATCTCTGTTTAGTTCCACTTGCACTTGGTGAGTAGCTACTGTATACCAGCTTTAGAGACACACAGCTGAAAAAGACATGATTTCCTGCTCTCAGGATTCTTAGAATTTAGAAAAAAATGTTCTAAATTAGATAAATTTACTAGACATAAAAATTGTGTGTGTGTGTGTCTGTGAGAGAGAGAGAGAGATGGAGTGACATACACTTGAAGATAAAGTAGAATGAAAGCCAGCAGTTGAGTTAGGAGGCAATCAAAGGGAGAGAGGATGATTTACCCTAGATGGTGCCAATGGAGATGGCAATAAATTGAGATATTATGAATATATTTTGAAATGTGAGCCAGGAAATCATGCTATTGGAGCAGATAGAGTGTGAAGAAACAACAGAAGTTAAGGACAGCTCCCAGCTTTCAAGAAAGAACATTTGCAAAAATATAATTCAACAAACCTGGAGGAAATACACTAGTGAAATAAACTAGACAAATACTGCATGACTTCACTTGTATATGTAATCTAAAAACCTGGAACTCATAGAAGCAGAGAGTGGAATGGCTATTGTCAGTCTACGAGGAGGTAGGGGAAATGGTGTTGGTCAAAGATACAAATTTTAGTTATATAAGATGAATAAGATCTCTGAATTTGTTGTACAGCATGGTGACTATAGTATATAATGTTGTACTGTTTACTTGAAATTTGATAAGAGAAAGTTTAGGTATCTTTACCACACACACACACACACACACACACACACACACACACAATGGTTACTATGGGTGGTGATAAATGTGTTAATTAATTTGACTTTGGAAATCAATGAACGTGTCCCAGAGATTCTGGTATGTTGTGTCTTTGTTCTCATTGGTTTCAAAGAACATCTTTATTTCTGCCTTCATTTCGTTATGTACCCAGTAGTCATTCAGGAGCAGGTTGTTCAGTTTCCATGTAGTTGAGCGGTTTTGAGTGTTTCTTCATCCTGAGTTCTAGTTTGATTGCACTGTGTTCTGAGACAAAGTTTGTTATAATTTCTATTCTTTTACATTTGCTGAGGAGAGCTTTACTTCCAACTATGTGGTCAATTTTGGAATACGTGTGGTGTGGTGCTGAAAAAAATGTATATTCTGTTGATTTGGGGTGCAGAGTTCTGTAGATGTCTATTAGGTCCACTTGGTGCAGAGTTGAGTTCAATACCTGGGTATCCTTGTTAACTTTCTGTCCCATTGATCTGTCTAATGTTGACAGTGGGGTGTTAAAGTCTCCCATTATTATTGTGTGGGAGTTTAAATCTCTTTGTAGGTCACTCAGGACTTGCTTTATGAATCTGGGTGCTCCTGTATGGGGTGCATATATATTTAGGATAGTTAGCTCTTCTTGTTGAATTGATCCCTTTCTCCTTATGTAATGGCCTTGTCTCTTTTGATCTTTGTTGGTTTAAAGTCTGTTTCATCAGAGACGAGGATTGCAACCCCTGCCTTTTTTTCTTTTCCATTTGCTTGGTAGATCTTCCTCCATCCTTTTGTTTTGAGCCTATGTGTGTCTCTGCACGTGAGATGGGTTTCCTGAATACAGCACACTGATGGGTCTTGACTCTTTATCCAATTTGCCAGTCTGTGTCTTTTAATTGGAGCATTTAGCCCATTTACATTTAAAGTTAATATTGTTATGTGTGAATTTGATCCTGTCATTATGATGTTAGCTGGTTATTTTGCTCATTAGTTGATGCAGTTTCTTCCTAGCCTTGATGGTCTTTACAATTTGGCATGATTTTGCAGTGGCTGGTACCAGTTGTTTCTTTCCATGTTTAGTGCTTCCTTCAGGAGCTCTTTTAGGGCAGGCCTGGTGGTGACAAAATCTCTCAGCATTTGCTTGTCTGTAAATGATTTTATTTCTTCTTCACTTAGGAAGCTTAGTTTGGCTGGATATGAAATTCTGGGTTGAAAATTCTTTTCTTTAAGAATGTTGAATATTGGCCCCCACTCTCTTCTGACTTGTAGAGTTACTGCCCAGAGATCAGCTGTTAGTCTGATGGGCTTCCCTTTGTGGGTAACCCGACCTTTCTCTGTGGCTGCTCTCAACATTTTTTCCTTCATTTCAACTTTGGTTAATCTGACAATTATGTGTCTTGGAGTTGCTCTTCGTGAGGAGTATCTTTGTGGTGTTCTCTGGGACACATTCAAAGCAGTGTGTGGAGGGAAATTTATAGCGCTAAATGCCCGCAAGAGGAAGCAGGAAAGATCCAAAATTGACACTCTAACATCACAATTAAAAGAACTAGAAAAGCAAGAGCAAACACATTCAAAACCTAGGAGAAGGCAAGAAATAACTAAAATCAGAGCAGAACTTAAGGAAATAGAGACACAAAAAACTCTTCAAAAAATTAATGAATCCAGGAGCTGGTTTTTTGAAAAAATCAACAAAATTGATAGACTGCTAGCAAGACTAATAAAGAAGAAAAGAGAGAAGAATCAAATAGACACAATAAAAAATGATTAAGGGGATATCAACACTGATCCACAGACATACAAACTACCATCAGAGAATACTACAAACACCTCTACACAAATAACCTAGAACATTTAGAAGAAATGGATAAATTCTTCAACACATACACCCTCCCAAGACTAAACCAGGAGGAAGCTGAATCTCTGAATAGACCAATAACAGGCTCTGAAATTGTGGCAATAATCAATAGCTTACCAACCAAAAAGAGTCCAGGACCAGATGGATTGACAGCTGAATTCTACCAAAGGTACAAGGAGGAACTGGTACCATTCCTTCTGAAACTACTCCAATTGATAGAAAAAGAGAGAATCCTCCCTAACTCATTTTATGAGGCCAGCATCATCCTGATACCAAAGCCTGGCAGAGACACAACCAAAAAAGAGAATTTTAGACCAATATCCTTGATGAACATTGGTGCAAAAACCCTCAATAAAATACTGGCAAACCGAATCCAGCAGCACATCAAAAAGCTTATCCACCATGATCAAGTGGGCTTCATCCTTGGGATGCAAGGCTGGTTCAACATACGCAAATCAATAAATGTAATCCAGCATATAAACAGAACCAATGACCAAAACCACATGATTACCTCAATAATTGCAGAAAAGGCCTTTGACAAAATTCCACAACCCTTCATGCTAAAACTTTCAATAAATTAGGTATTCATGGGACGTATCTCAAAATAATAAGAGCTATCTATGACAAACCCACAGCCAATATCATACTGAATGGGCAAAAACTGGAAGCATTCCCTTTGAAATCTTACACAAGACAGGGATGCCCTCTCTCACCACTCCTATTCAACATAGTGTTGGAAGTTCTGGCCAGGGCAATTAGGCAGGAGAAGGAAATAAAGGGTATTCAATTAGGAAAAGAGGACGTCAAATTGTCCCTGTTTGCAGATGACATGATTGTATATCTAGAAAACACCATTATCTCAGCCCAAAATCTCCTTAAGCTGATAAGCAACTTCAGCAAAGTCTCAGGATACAAAATCAATGTACAAAAATCACAAGCATTCTTAAACACCAATAACAGACAGAGAGCCAAATCATGAGTGAACTCCCATTCACAATTGCTTCAAAGAGAATAAAATACCTAAGAATCCAACTTACAAGGGATGTGAAGGACCTCTTCAAGAAGAACTACAAACCACTGCTCAATGAAATAAAAGAGGATACAAACAAATGGAAGAACATTCCATGCTCATGGGTTGGAAGAATCAATATCGTGAAAATGGCCATACTCCCCAAGGTAATTTATAGCTTCAATGCCATCCCCATCAAGCTACCAATGACTTTCTTCACAGAATTGGAAAAAAACTACTTTAAAGTTCATATGGAACCAAAAAAGAGCCCGCATCACCAAGTCAATCCTAAGCCAAAAGAACAAAGCTGGAGGCATCACACTACCTGACTTCAAACTATACTACAAGGCTACAGTAACCAAAACAGCATGGTACTCGTACCAAAACAGAGATATAGATAAGTGGAACAGAACAGAGCTCTCAGAAATAATGCCACATATCTACAACTATCTGATCTTTGACAAACCTGACAAAAACAAGAAATGGGGAAAGGATTCCCTATTTAATAAATGGTGCTGGGAAAACTGGCTAGCCATATGTAGAAAGCTGAAACTGGATCCCTTCCTTACACCTTATACAAAAATTAATTCAAGATGGATTAAAGACTTACATGTTAGACCTAAAACCATAAAAACCCTAGAAGAAAGCCTAGGCAATACCATTCAGGACATAGTCATGGGCAAGGACTTCGTGTCTAAAACACGAAAAGCAATGGCAACAAAAGCCAAAATTGACAAATGGGATCTAATTAAACTAAAGAGCTTCTGCACAGCAAAAGAAACTACCATCAGAGTGAACAGGCAACCCACAAAATGGGAGAAAATTTTTGCAACCTACTCATCTGACAAAGGGCTAATATCCAGAATCTACAATCAACTCAAAGAAATTTACAAGAAAATAACAACCCCATCAAAAAGTGAATGAAGGATATGAACAGACACTTCTCAAAAGAAGACATTTATGCAGCCAAAAGACACATGAAAAAATGCTCATCATCACTTGCCATCACAGAAATGCAAATCAAAACCACAATGAGATACCATCTCACACCAATTAGAATGGCCATCATTAAAAAGTCATGAAACAACAGATGCTGGAGAGGATGTGGAGAAATAGGAACACTTTTACACTGTTGGTGGGACTGTAAACTAGTTCAACCATTGTAGAAGTCAGTGTGGCGATTCCTCAGGGATCTAGAACTAGAAATACCATTTGACCCAGCCATCCCATTACTGGGTATATACCCAAAGGATTATAAAACATGCTGCTATAAAGACACATGCACATGTATGTTTATTGCAGCACTATACACAATAGCAAAGACTTGGAACCAACCCAAATGTCCAACAACGATAGACTGGATTAAGAAAATGTAGCACATATACACCATGGAATACTATGCATCCATAAAATATGATGAGTTCATGTCCTTTGTAGGGACATGGATGAAACTGGAAACCATCATTCTCAGCAAACTATCACAAGGACAAAAAACCAAACACCGCATGTTCTCACTCACAGGTGGGAATTGAACAATGAGAACTCATGGATACAGGAAGGGGAACATCACCACCCCACACAGAAGGGGTCTGTTGTGGGGTGGGGGGAGTGGGGAGGGATAGCATTTGGAGATATACCTAATGTTAAATGATGAGTTACTGGGTGCAGCACACCAACATGGCTCATGTATACATATGTATGTAACCTGCACGTTGTGCACATCTACCCTAAAACTTAAAGTATGATAACAATAAAAAAGAACTTATTAACACAAAGAGGTAAACCACAGACACTGGGGTCTATTTCAGCAGGAACCATCGGAGGAGGGAGAGGAGCAGAAAAGATAACTATTGGATACCGGGCTTAATACCAGGGTGAAGAAATAATACATACAACAAATCCCAGTGACACGTGTGTACCTACGTAGCAAACCTTCACACGTAGCCCTAAACCTAAAATAAAAGTTAAAAAATTAAAAAAAAAAAACAAAAAAAAGGTCTGAAATCTTATCAAACTTTGTCATTTATGATAAAAATGTACAATGAATACAGTTATCTTTACACAAAACCAAAATAGTTTCAGCAATATTGCAGTCAATGATACATCCCTGAGGTATCCCATGTTCTTGGGTAACAGATCTTTTTAAAATTCTATATATAGCAAAAAAGTATATGGAGGTCACTTATATTGTATTTGAAGAATACAACATATTTTAGGAATTATACCTTAGAATATGTGTTTTCCCAGAACATAAATTCTTAAATTCTACAACGTGACAGTCTGCTTAGTTTGATGCTTGTAGTTTACCAAAAATTGTTAGTTTTATTTAGATCTTACTAGGTACTAAGTATGAGATACAGTGTTAAAATGATAGAGTCCTTACCTCATATTGCTCACAGTCTAAAATGTAAAATAAACTCTTAATTATGTAGACTCAAATGCTTTACAGTAGCTGATAAATGGAAGTCTTGCTAACATAATTCTGTTGTTTTTTATGGCTTCCTGATTGCCATATTGAGTTTCTAGTTGAGTATCCTTCTGTTAGAATTTCTCAAAGCGTTGCACTTCTAGTAGAAACAAAAACATATGAGGTGAGACACTAAATGCAGAACAACATAGCACCGCTACTGACAGTCCACCCACCTCTGCCAGTTATTAAATGCTTAATGGAGCATCGATTACTCTGAGTTTTAATGACTGCCTTTAAATAAAACTTGCTTTTAGAAATGTCTTTAATAGATGTAACTATTTTATAAAAAGTCAACGGTATTCATTAATTCATTGGTTAAATAGTACAACAGAGAAGGCTTTGCTGTAAAAGTGATTCTTAAAGGAAGTGAAGGGGCAAGTTATCTTACGGGAAATGGTTCCAGGCAGAGAAAACAACAGGAAAAGCATTGAGGCTAGAATTTGTGTGGAGTTTGAAGAATGCCAAGGAGAACAGTGTGGCTAGAGCAGAAGCAACATGAAAGAAGCAGCAGATGGTACAGCAGAGATGGATCAGAGATGAGATTGGTGGGCATGGGAAAAATCTGAGTTTGCTTTAAGTGTGTTGGGAGACCATTGGAGAATTTTGAGCAGGAGCATTGCATGACTGGACCCATGTTTTAAACTTTTGAAGAATCACTGTCTGATGTGTTGAGAAAATGCTCAAAGGAAACAATCATAGTAACCAGAGACCAGTTAGGAGACTGCTACAATGATCCAGAAGAAAAACGACAGCAGTAGCAGTACAAGTGGTGAAAATGGTCAGTTTCTGAATGTATTTTGAGTAAATTTGATGGAAATTGCTGATGGATTAAATATGAAGATTAAAAGAAAACAAGGGAAAATCATTCCAAGATTTTGTGTCTGAGAAATCGAAAGAGTAGCTATTGTGGTTAGGAAGACTCAGGAGGTGTTAATTTGAGGTTAGTTTAAGTGATTAAGTTTTGTTCCCTTTCAAATTGAGATGCTTATTAAATATTGAAGTAAAACTCTTAGATACACATAAAGATATTATATCGAAAATTGTTCAAATAAAAATGTTATTAAGAACAATAGGATTAAATGAGTTCACCAGGGAAAGGAATGCAAATAGAGAAAGTGATCCCTGAGGAGTGGCAATGGAGAGAGGTCAGGCTGATGAGGTATTAGCAAAAGGAACTGAGATTAAGTGACCAATGGGATGGGTAAAAAACCAAGGGGACATGGTGTCATTAGTATTGCCATAAGTATCAACATCATCTTCAGTAACATTAATCAAACACTACTGTATACCAGAAATACTGTAAATGTTATTAATCAATTATTTCAACTAACTACCATGGAGGAGGTACTATCATAATCTATATAACAATTAAGTAATTTTTCCCAGGTCAAACAGATGAAGAATAGAAAAGTCAAAATTTTAACACAGGTCAACCGACTCTAGAGTACAGGTTCTTCACTGCTACAAGAGGCAATCAAGACTTAGAGAAAGGGTTTAAGAGAGAAGTGGAATAATAAGAGAAGCACATTTATCAGAGATGTTTTTATTTATAATACTACATAACCAAACACTATAATCAGTTATTAAAAGAGCTTACCAGTAAAGCTTACTTTTGTGTGCTGTTTTCTTACAGTATTCCATGTTTATGTACACATACTGAGCTGAGGTGAGAAGAGAAAATGGCTGTGCTCTTACTCCAAACCATCAAGTCTGGGTGCCATATTAAAGACTTGATACATATGGCCTTCTTAAAAGCACGTTGGGATGTCAATAAAGAGATGAAGACCACGCTATTGGCCTAGGACGGTCACTGAGGAGAACTTGAACAAGTCATCTGGCCTCTCAGAGCCTCCCTTGCTAAATCTGTAAGAGAGGAATTTGCACTAGAAAGTTAGTTTTATGACAGCAAAAGTCTTAATGAAAGCAAGTTATTGACAGTATTAATAGATATCTGTCTATAATTTATGTCAACTCCAAAAAAAGTCTATTAATTTTAAGCACTGAAAAAAATGTCTGCTTTGGATTAAAATATTTTGTTAAGCCCCATATTGAAATGTTTCTTATGTGATATTTTCTTCAGGTCTATCTATATATGAGATAATGAGCTCCATATACAAAGTGATATATAATTGTAAACTACCATGTAAAAATGGAATAATATAATCTCTGTAAAACATTATTAAAATGTAAATTATTTTCTAAATATTCTAAGGAAAACATCAATGTGGTTTTATTTGACTTCACAGTCTTCTCAAAGTATCAAGTATTTTAACTTTATCATGATAGTCAATGTCTGTTAATACCATCACTATCTTGATATCATTAGAACTTCCAGACTAGAATAAGACATCTGAATCTTGGATTCAAAAGCTATTAGGATGTTTTCACACTGTTTAATAATATTTAGTGAGATTGCTGTTTTGCATATAATTATGTTTTTGAAAACTTAGCAAATACAATTTAAAGAATATCAACTGTGTGGAAATCATGGTCCTAGACATCTCCACTTATTCATTTAATTATTATCAAGCCACATGTTTAATTAAGTTTATTAAAAACAGATCTTTGCTTGCAATGGATAAAATGAACCTTCATAATTTAACCCAGAAATAAAATTATGGAGGCAAACTTCCCAGTTGCTGTAATTGTTCTGGGGGTCTCTAAGGATTTATGCAGTAGCTGAAATGCAGACATTTTTCATTAACTTCATACGGTTAAAAGAATTGTTTCTTTAAAACTAACAATCATTGACAAAAGAATGAAATAATTCATATTAAGTAAATCCCTTGTTCCAAATAACAATTAACCAATATTCCGGGGGATAAAATAGAATGATCCCAGGTCTGCTGCCTTATCCTGGGGCCAGTTCAGAGAAGTTCATCATCAGTGAACTTTTTCTGACAGACTGGAGTCACCCTTTTTCATGGTTTGAGCTAACTAGCCTACTATTCCATACCAACCCTATTTTCTTCACAAATATGAAGTTTTTTTCTGAAACTCAGTTCATTTGTTTGCCAATTTATTTTTCTATTTTAAAACTCTCTAAGTACATGATTTCTAGCATTGCTTCACAACTCTGTCACACTTGAATAAGTAACTCGTGCTCAATGTAAAGCTTGTCCCAGGCTCATACAAAGATGGAACACAAGAGGTGGGGTAGAGGTAAGGTGTATGGAGGCTGGCAGCCCAACACAGGAGCCTTGCAAAAGTGGTCTGCGGGAATCAACAGCAATGTGGCTGACAACACATTTCACGTACATGTGATGGGAACTGACAAGAATTCAAAGAAACACATTAAGAAAGAGTGGCTTGGGGGTAATAAGAAAAATGCTTAGAATCAATGATCAGACTTGTACCTCTTAGAGTCATTAAAAATGTATGTTATTCAATCAACACATTATTACCCACTCCATTGGGCACGGGAGGTGAGTGCTGAGACTAAGATAATTTTCAAGAATATTAGAAAACCGCTCTCCAGCCTCAACCTTCTTCTACCTTTATCAAACTTAGTAACAGGTAGTGAAATAGAAAAATTTTCTCATTTTTTCACCTAAAATAGTTAGAAATAGTAATATTTCAGAAGTATATAACAGAAGGGGCAAAAAAAATAATACCTGAAATGCTTGATAAAAGTTTATAATTAGTCATAAAGACAGTACTCAAAAAGAGAAGAAATGCCAAAAGCATGATCCATTAAAAAATTGCTAAGTTGCACTTAAAATAGAAATGTTAAAATGAAAAACTCCTACTCTGTGAAAGAGATTTTTAAGAGAATGAAAAAAAAAAACTAGAAGAAATTATCTGCAAAATACATGTTTAATAAAGGATTGGTGTTCCAGATATGCAAAGAATTCTTAAAACTCAACAAGAAAACAACCTATTAAAAATAGGCAAAACCGCTAAACAGACAACTTACCAAGGAAGACACAAAGACGTCAGTAAGAATATGAAATTGGTATTAGGGAAGTGCAGATTAAAACAGGAACTGCAAACTAAAACAGCAATGAGAACACTACTACATACTTATTAGAATACCTAAAATCCAAAACATTCACAGGACCAAATGATGACAAGAATGTAGAGTAACAGGAACTTTCATCATTGCTGGTGGGAATACAAAAAATATAGCCACTTTGGATGATAGTTTGACAGTTTGTTACAATACAAAACATACTTTTACCATAGGATCCAACCATTACACTGTTTGGTATTTACCCAAATGACTTGAAAATTTACAATTAACTTCCACACAAAAATCTACACATGGATATTTATAGCAACTTTATTCATAATTGCCAAAACTTGGAAACAGCCAAAATGTATTTCAGTAAGTGAATGGACAAGCTGTGATAAATCTATACAATGGAGTATTATTCAGTGATAAAAATAAATGAGAAATCAAGCCATGAAAAGACATGGAGGTACCTTAAGTGTGTATTACTAGGAGAAAGAAGCCAATGATGTGAAGAGGCAACATAGTCTATAATTCTAACTGTATGACTTTTGGGAAAAAAAAACAAAACTATGGAGACAATAAAAAGATCAGTGGTCACTAGGGGTTCAGAGAGAGCAGGGGAAGGGTAAATTGGTGGAGCACATGGCATTTTTAGGGCAGTGAAATTGTACTGTATGATAACATAATGGTGGATCTATTTGCCCAAACCCATAGAGTATACAACACAAAGAGTGATTCCTAATGCAGACAATGCAATTTAGTTAATAATAATGTATTAGCGCGGTGGCTCATGCCTGTAATCCCAGCACTTTGGGAGGCCGAGGCGGGCAGATCACGAGGTCAGCAGGTCGAGACCACGGTGAAACCCTGTCTCTACTAAAAATACAAAAAATTAGCCGGGCGTGGTGGCGGGCACCTGTAGTCCCAGCTACTCGGAGAGGCTGAGGCAGGAGAATGGCGTGAACCCGGGAGGCGGAGCTTGCAGCGAGCCGAGATTGCGCCACTGCACTCCAGCCTGGATGACAGAGCAAGACTCCGTCTCAAACAAACAAACAAACAAAAATAATAATAATAATAATAATGTATTAGCTCATCATTTGTAACAAATGTAACTGTTAATAATAGGGGAAACATTTGTAACAAATGTAAATGTTAATAATAGGGGAAACTGGGAAATGATGGTGAAGGACTATATAGGAACTGTCTGTACCTTCTACTCAATTTTTTTAAAACTCTTAAACTGCTCAAAAAATTATTTGAAAAAACTGAAGGATGGCATAAGGGTTCAGGAGAATGAATAAACCCAGACTAACAGCATTGCTGTTGTTTGGTTTGTGTGTGTGTTTAGAATATTTGTGTTATTTAGTAAGAGATGGATTTTAAAAATAATAATAAACAAAACAGGCAAATAAATAATGAAGTTAATTTGGCACCATGAAATACAAATATGAAAAAATGTGGAGAGTTTCTCTCATATTTATTTTGCATGTCTTTGGGGCTAGATAGTTATTCAATAAATACACATTAAATACATTACTCAGGTAAAAGACATATAAATAAACTAACATAAATTAATATTATTATTCATAAGTAGCCCGAAGTAGCAACTATTTGTTGATCTAAAACCACTTTCAATAGTTATAATTTATATACACAACATGAGGTTCTAAAACTGAATTAGCTTCTGAAGTTTGTGAATATAGAAGCAAGTTAAAACTTCAAAAACCATTTCTCATAGCATAGTATTGATTTTGCTCCAAATTTAATACTAAGTTTAGGCTGAATGTAATGCTAATGGTGAAGATTGTCCATCCACATTTCTAAATGTGTTTGTCCATCAGTTAACGACAAAAGCAAGGCCTTGAGCATCTTTTCATCATGGAGTCCAACAAAGAATATCAATATAATACAGCCTTCAGAACTATTTCTATCATTTGGTGAAAATAGAAAAGTTAATTATAAAAAAAGAAATCACAAAGGGGATTACAAATTCGACTTCAAAAGGTAAAATTTCATGTTATTTTTACCCATTGGATAGGGAAAAAATTATCTAGTAGGTAATTTGCTCACAAGTTAAGCAAATTATCTAGTGGTTTAGAATTTTCTATTTGATCCCACTTCAACAGTTTGTCTCTGGGAAAGATTCCAATTCAATCTGAAGCACTATTTTTTCCATAGGAAAATATGTAAAAGAATATTCCCATGTATTCTCTAATATACTAATTAAGTGCCACCATTTAGGCTATAAACTTAGTTCAGAATCTGATTGACCTGTGGTTAAGGAAGATGAAAGTATTTTGTTTTAAAGAAGTATGTCTTTTAAGCAATTTTTCTGATACCAGTATCTGTACAATTAGCATCAAAGGGTTTAGCAGGCCCTCATAGGTGAATCACAACTCAGGCCTTTAGGATTTTGGAGCAAGGATGTGCCATAATCTATAGATAATTATTCTCCTTTTGAGAGACATCTCTTGGCTTTAGTAGAAACTTAACACTTGGCCATGGGCTACCTAGTTACTATGTGAGCCTAGCTGCCCATTATGGACTGGGTGTTACCTGACCACCAAGTCATACAATTACGCACGCACAGCAACACTCCATCATCAAATGGAAGCAGTATATTCATGACGGAACCTGAGTAGGCCCTGAAAGCACAAGTAAATTACATGAAGAAGTGGCCCAAATGCCTCTGAGCCCCCCTTTTCCTACACTGCCTTCTCTCTTTCAGCCTGCACTATTAGGCTTATGGGGAGTTCCCAATGATCAACAGAGGAATAGAAGACTAGGTTCTGGTTTATATATGGTTCTGCACAACATGAAGGTACCACCTAAAAGTTGACGGTTGCAGCACTGCAGCCCCTCCCTGGCATATTACTGAAGGACAGTGGTGAAGGGAAATCCTCCAAGTGGGCAGAATTTGGGGCAATGCACTTTGCTTTGAGGGAACATGATTACAAAATTGGTAACAAATTTGGAGAAAGATATGTAGATATACTTCTCTAAATGGGCAAAAAACATGAAGTATTTGTGTCCCATGTGAATGCTCACCAAAGGATGACCTCAGCAAAAGAAAACTTTAATAATCAAGTAGATACAATAATGTGTTCTGTGGATACCGGTCAGCCTTTTTCCTCAGCTATCCCTGTCATTGCCTAATGGGCTCATTAACAAAGTGATCCTGGTATCAGGGATAGAGTTTATGCATGGGTTCAGCAACATGGACTTATACTCACCAAGGCCAATGTGGCTATGTGGCTATGGCCACCACTTAATGCCCAATATGGCAGCAGCAAAGACCAAACACTGAACCCCCAATATAGTACCATTCCCCAGGGTGATCAGCAAGCTACCTAGCAGCAGGTTGAATTCACTGAGCAGTTTCCATCATGGAAGAGACAGCATTTTGTTCTTATTGAAACAGGTACCCTGTGTATGAATTTCCTTCCCTGCCATGCAATACTTCTGTTAAAACTACTATCCATGGATTTACAGAATGTCTTATGCACCATCACAGTATTCCATACATCATTGCTACTGACCAAGAAACTCACTTCACAGCCAAAGAAGTGTGGCAATGAGCCCATGCTCATGGAATTCACTGATCTTACCATGTTCCCTACCATCCCACAGCAGATGGCTTAATAGAATGATTAACATTTTAAGGATTCAGTTATAGCACCAACTGGGTGGAAATAGCTGGGGTTAGGTGCTCCATAAGGCTCTATATGTTCTGAATCCAATATATGATACCATATACAACATGCTACTATTTCTCTAATAACCAGGATTAGAAGACCGATTGCGGCACTATTCACAATAGCAAAGACTTGGAACCAACCCAAATGTCCAACAACAATACACTGGATTAAGAAAATGTGGCACATATACACCATGGAATACTATGCAGCCATAAAAAATGATGAGTTCATGTCCTTTGTAGGGACATGGATGAAACTGGAAAACATCATTCTCAGTAAACTATCGCAAGGACAAAAAACCAAACACCGCATGTTCTCACTCATAGGTGGGAATTGAACAATGAGAACTCATGGACACAGGAAGGGGAACATCACACTCCGGGGACTGTTGTGGGGTTGGGGGAGGGGGGAGGGACAGCCTTAGGAGATATTCCTAATGCTAAATGACGAGTTAATGGGTGCAGCAAACCAACATGGCACATGGATACATATGTAACAAACCTGCACATTGTGCACATGTACCCTAAAACCTAAAGTATAATAATAAAAAATAAAAAAAATAAAAAAAAGAAGACCCAGGAATTAAGTGGTGGAAATGGCAGTGGCACCACTCATCATTACCCCTAGTAACCCATTAATAAAAGGTTTGCTCCCTATTCCCACAACTCTATTCTCTGCTGGCCTAGAGTTCTTAGTTCCAGAGGGAGAAATGCTTCCACCCTATGGAAGACATAACAATTTCACTGAACTGGAAATTAAGACTACCACCCAGCCACTTTGGGTTCCTTGTGCCTCTGAGTCAACAGGCCAGGAATGGAGTTATGGTGTTCACTGGAGTGATTGATCAAGACAAAATTGGAAGCCTCCTCCTCAGTGGAGGTAAGGAAGAGCATGCCTAGCATACAAGAAATCCCTTGGGTTGTCTCTTAGAATAACCATGACTTGTGATTAAGCTCAATGAAAAACTATGACCACCCAATCCAGGCAGGACTACAAATAATCCAGACCCTTTAGGAACAAAGGTTTGGGTCACCCCACCCGATGAAGTACCATGACCAGCTGAGGTGCTTGCTGAAGGCAAGGTAACTACAGAATGGGAAGTAGAAGAAGGTTGTTATAAATAGTAGCTATGACCATGTAACTGGTCATAAAATGAAGACTGTAATTGTCAAGAGTATTTTCTCCCCATTTTGCTATGCCTAGATTTATGTGAATATATACATATATTAAGTAAATATCTGTTTTCTTTCCCTCGTTCATTTTTTATCATATAAGATGTATTGACATTATATCATATTTAAGTATTGTTAATTTTACATCATGGCATTTAATTATGGAACATCAGAAGAGGAGTAAACATCAACCAAGACCTTACCTGCTCTTCTGGGGAAGGGATTAGCTTGGTTTTTGTTATATTTAGGATAGTCATACACTGTTAGATGAAATTATAACATTCTTGTTGTCTTTATTTGGAGATTAAGTGTGTTTTAAAAAGATAACTATGGTCCCAAGTTGACAAGGGGTGAATTCCTGATGGTTAATATTATGTGTCAACTTGACTGGGCTGAAGAAAACTCAGATAGTTGGTAAAACATTATTTGTGAGTGTGTCTGTGAGAGTGTTAGAGATCAACATTTTGAATCAGTAGATTGAGTAAAGAAGATCTGCCCTTACCAATGTTGGTGGATTTGTCTAGTCCTTTGAGAACCCACATCAATATTCTTCTGCCCTCAGATACTGGAGCTCCTTGTTCTTGGGTATTCACACTCTGGGCTTACATAAGCAGCCCCAGTTCTCAGGCCTTTGGACTCATACAGAATTACAACAGTGGCTCTCCTGGCTCTCAGGCTTTGAACTCAGACTGAATTACACCACTGGCTTTTCTGGTTCTCCAGCATAAAAAAGACGTATTAAGAGACTTCTCAGTCTCCATAACTTTGTAAGTCAATTCCCATAATAAATATTTTCTTATCAATCTATCCATATATATATATGGAGAGAGAGAGAGAGAGCGCGCCTATTAGTTTTGTTTCTCTGGAGAAGTCTGACTAATGCAATGTTCCTGTCTAAAATGCTTTGCACTTTTTTTCCTGATGTTCTGGTTAGTTTAGTCTCAACCAGTCAGTGTTTAAAAACATACATGAACAGACACTTCTCAAAAGAAGACATTTATGCAGCCAACAGACACATGAAAAAATGCTCATCATCACTGGCCATCAGAGAAATGCAGATCAAAACCACAATGAGATACCATCTCACACCAGTTAGAATGGCCATCATTAAAAAGTCAGGAAACAACAGGTGCTGGAGAGGATGTGGAGAAATAGGAATGCTTTTACACTGTTGGTGGGACTGTAAACTAGTTCAACCATTGTGGAAGTCAGTGTGGCGATTCCTCAGGGATCTAGAACTAGAAATACCATTTGAACCAGCCATCCCATTACTGGGTATATACCCAAAGGTCTATAAATCATGCTGCTGTAAAGACACATGCACACAGCAGTGAGCCGAGTTGGCGCCACTGCACTCCAGCCTGGGTGACAGAGCGAGACTCGTCTCAAAAAAAAAAAAAAAAAAAAGACTAATAAGTGCAACAGTCTGAGACATGTAAATGTGTTTAAATACACAAGTTCGAGGGTGGAGCCAAGATGGCCGAGTAGGAACAGCTAAGGTCTCCAGCTCCCAGCCCCAGCGACACAGAAGACGGGTGATTTCTGCATTTCTGCTTGAGGTACCGGTTTCATCTCACTAGGGAGTGCCTAACAGTGGGTGCAGGACAGTTGGTGAAGCGCACTGTGCGCGAGCCGAAGCAGGGTGAGGCATTGCCTCACTCGGGAAGGGCAAGGGGTCAGGGAGTTCCCTTTCCTAGTCAAATAAAGGGGAAACAGACGGCACCTGGAATATTGGGTCAGTCCCATCCTAATACTGCGCTTTTCCAACGGGCCTGGAAAACGGCACACTAGGAGATTGTGTCCCCCACCTGGCTCGGAGGGCCCTATGCCCACAGAGTCTCGCTGATTGCTAGCACAGCAGTCTGAGATCACGCTGCAAGGCGGCAGCGAGGCTGGGGGAGGGGCTCCCGCAATTGCCCACGCTTGCTTAGGTAAACAAAGCAGCCAGGAAGCTCGAACTGGGTGGAGCCCACCACAGCTCAAGGAGGCCTGCCTGCCTCTGTAGGCTCCACCTCTGGGGGCAGGGCACAGACAAACAAAAACTGAGCAAGAACCTCCACAGACTTAAATGTCCCTGTCTGACGGACAGCTTTGAAGAGAGTAGTGGTTCTCCCAGCATGCAGCTGGAGATCTGAGAACGGACAGACTGCCTCCTAAAGTGGGTCCCTCACCCCTGAGCAGCCTAACTGGGAGACACCCCCCAGTAGGGACAGACTGACACCTCATTCAGCCGCATACTCCTCTGAGACAAAACTTTCAGAGGAACTATCAGACAGCTGAATTTGTGGTCTCACGAAAATCCGCTGTTCTGCAGCCACCGCTGCTGACACCCAGCCAAACAGGGTCTGGAGTGGACCTCTAGCAAACTCCAACAGACCTGCAGCTGAGGGTCCTGTCTGGTAGAAGGAAAACTAACAAACAGAAAGGACACCCACACCAAAAACCCATCTGTACATCACCATCATCAAAGATAAAAAATAGATAAAACCACAAAGATGGGGAAAAAACAGGGCAAAAAAACTGGAAACACTAAAAAACAGAGCACCTCTCCTCCTTCCTCCAAAGGAACGCAGTTCCTCACCAGCAACGGAACAAAGCTGGATGGAGGATGACTTTGACGAGTTGAGAGAAGAAGGCATCAGACGATCAAACTACTCTGAGCTACGAGAGGAAATTCAAAACAATAGCAAAGAAGTTAAAAACTTTGAAAAAAAATTAGAAGAATGGATAACTAGAATAACCAAGGGAGAGAAGGGCTTAAAGGAGCTGATGGAGCTGAAAGCCAAGTTTCGAGAACTATGCAAAGATTGCAGAAGCCTCAGTAGCAGATGCGATCAACTAGAAGAAAGGGTATCGCTGATGGAAGATGAAATGAATGAAATGAAGAGAGAAGGGAAGTTTAGAGAAAAAAGAATAAAAAGAAATGAACAAAGCCTCCAAGAAATTTGGGACTATGTGAAAAGACCAAACCTACGTCTGATTGGTGTACCTGAAAATGATGGGGAGAATGGAACCAAGTTGGAAAACACTCTGCAAGATATTATCCAGGAGAACTTCCCCAATCTAGCAAGGCAGGCCAGCATTCAGATTCAGGAAATACAGAGAATGCCACAAAGATACTCCTTGAGAAGAGCAACTCCAAGACACATAATTGTCAGATTCACCAAAGTTGAAATGAAGGAAAAAATGTTAAGGGCAGCCAGAGAGAAAGGTCGGGTTACCCACAAAGGGAAGCCCATCAGACTAACAGCTGATCTCTCGGCAGAAACTCTACAAGCCAGAAGAGAGTGGGGGCCGATATTCAACATTCTTAAAGAAAAGAATTTTCAACCCAGAATTTCCTATCCCGCCAAACTAAGCTTCACAAGTGAAGGAGAAATAAAATACTTTACAGACAAGCAAACGCTGAGTGATTTTGTCACCACCAGGCCTGCCCTAAAAGAGCTCCTGAAGGAAGCACTAAACATGGAAAGGAACAACCGGTACCAGCCACTGCAAAAACATGCCAAATTGTAAAGACCATCGAGGCTAGGAAGAAACTATAGCAACTAACGAGCAAAATAACCAACTAACATCATAATGACAGGATCAGATTCACACATAACAATATTAACGTTAAATGTAAATGGGTTAATGCTCCAATCAAAAGACACAGACTGGCAAACTGGATAAGGAGTCAGGACCCATCAGTGTGCTGTATTCAGGAAACCCATCTCACGTGCAGAGACACACATAGACTCAAAATAAAGGGATGGAGGAAGATCAATCAACTGGAAAACAAAAAAAGGCAGGGGTTGCAATCCTAATCTCTGATAAAATAGACTTTAAACCAACAAAGATCAAAAGAGACAAAGAAGGCCATTACATAATGGTAAAGGGATCAATCCAACAAGAAGAGCTAACTATCCTAAATATATATGCACCCAATACAGGAGCATCCAGATTCATAAAGCAAGTCCTCAGTGACCTACAAAGGGACTTAAACTCCCACAAAATAATAATGGGAGATTTTAACACCCCACTGTCAACATTAGACAGATCAACGAGACAGAAAGTTAACAAGGATATCCAGGAATTGAATTCAGCTCTACATAAAGTGGACCTAATAGACATCTACAGAACTCTCCACCCCAAGTCAACAGAATATACATTTTTTTCAGCACCACACCACACCTATTCCAAAATTGACCACATAGTTGGAAGTAAAGCTCTCCTCAGCAAATGTAAAAGAACAGAAATTATAACAAACTGTCTCTCAGACCACAGTGCAATCAAACTAGAACTCAGGATGAAGAAACTCACTCAAAACCGCTCAACTACATGGAAACTGAACAACCTGCTCCTGAATGACTATTGGGTACATAATGAAATGAAGGCAGAAATAAAGATGTTCTTTGAAACCAATGAGAACAAAGACACAACATACCAGAATCTCTGGGACACGTTCAAAGCAGTGTGTAGAGGGAAATTTATAGCACTAAATGCCCACAAGAGAAAGCAGGAAAGATCCAAAATTGACACCCTAACATCACAATTAAAAGAAATAGAAATGCAAGAGCAAACACATTCAAAAGCTAGCAGAAGGCTAGAAATAACTAAAATCAGAGCAGAACTGAAGGAAATAGAGACACAAAAAACCCTTCAAAAAATTAATGAATCCAGGAGCTGGTTTTTTGAAAAGATCAACAAAATTGATAGACCGCTAGCAAAACTAATAAAGAAGAAAAGAGAGAAGAATCAAATAGATGCAATAAAAAACGAAAAAGGGGATATCACCACCGATCCCACAGAAATACAATCTACCATCAGAGAATACTACAAACACCTCTATGCAAATAAACTAGAAAATCTAGAAGAAATGGATAAATTCCCCAACAAATACACCCTCCCAAGACTAAACCAGGAAGAAGTTGAATCTCTGAATAGACCAATAACAGGTTCTGAAATTGTGGCAATAATCAATAGCTTACCAACCAAAAAGAGTCCAGGACCTGATGGATTCACAGCTGAATTCTACGAGAGGTACAAGGAGGAACTGGTACCATTCCTTCTGAAACTATTCCAATCGATAGAAAAAGACGGAATCCTCCCTAACACATTTTACGAAGCCAGCATCGTCCTGATACCAAAGCCTGGCAGAGACATAACCAAAAAAGAGAATTTCAGACCAATATCCTTGATGAACATTGATGCAAAAATCCTCAATTAAATACTGGCAAACCGAATCCAGCAGCACATCAAAAAGCTTATCCACCATAATCAAGTGGGCTTCATCCCTGGGATGCAAGGCTGGTTCAACATACACAAATCAATAAATGTAATCCAGCATATAAACAGAACCAAAGACAAAAACCACATGATTATCTCAATAGATGCAGAAAAGGCCTTTGACAAAATTCAACAACCCTTCATGCTAAAAACTCTCAATAAATTAGGTATTGATGGGACGTATCTCAAAATAATAAGAGCTATCTACAACAAACCCACAGCCAATATCATACTGAATGGGCAAAAACTGGAAGCATTCCCTCTGAAAACTGGCACAAGACAGGGATGCCCTCTCTCACCACTCCTATTAAACATAGTGTTGGAAGTTCTGGCCAGGGCAATCAGGCAGGAGAAGGAAATAAAGGGTATTCAATTAGGAAAAGAGGAAGTCAAATTGTCCCTGTTTGCAGATGACATGATTGTATATCTAGAAAACCCCATTGTCTCAGCCCAAAATCTCCTTAAGCTGATTAGCAACTTCAGCAAAGTCTCAGGATACAAAATTAATGTACAAAAATCACAAGCATTCTTGTACACCAATAACAGACAAACAGAGAGCCAAATCATGAGTGAACTCCCATTCACAATTGCTTCAAAGAGAATAAAATACCTAGGAATCCAACTTACAAGGGATGTGAAGGACCTCTTCAAGAAGAACTACAAACCACTGCTCAATGAAATAAAAGAGGATACAAAGAAATGGAAGAACATTCCATGCTCATGGGTTGGAAGAATCAATATCGTGAAAATGGCCATACTGCCCAAGGTAATTTATAGATTCAATGCCATCCCCATCAAGCTACCAATGACTTTCTTCACAGAATTGGAAAAAACTACTTTAAAGTTCATATGGAACCAAAAAAGAGCCCGCATCGCCAAGTCAATCCCAAGCCAAAAGAACAAAGCTGGAGGCATCACGCTACCTGACTTTAAACTATACTACAAGGCTATAGTAACCAAAACAGCATGGTACTGGTACCACAACAGAGACATAGATCAATGGAACAGAACAGAGCCCTCAGAAATGATGCCGCATAGCTACAACTATCTGAGCTTTGACAAACCTGACAAAAACAAGAAATGGGGAAAGGATTCCCTATTTAATAAATGGTGCTGGGAAAACTGGCTAGCCATATGTAGAAAGCTGAAACTGGATCCCTTCCTTACACCTTATACAAAAATTAATTCAAGATGGATTAAAGACTTATATGTTAGACCTAAAACCATTAAAATCCTACAAGAAAACCTAGGCAATACCATTCAGGACATAGGCGTGGGCAAGGACTTCATGTCTAAAACACCAAAAGCCATGGCAACAAAAGACAAAATCGACAAATGGGATCTCATTAAACTAAAGAGCTTCTGCACAGCAAAAGAAACTATCATCAGAGTGAACAGGCAACCTACACAATGGGAGAAAATTTTTGCAACCTACTCATCTGACAAAGGGCTAATATCCAGAATCTACAATGAACTCAAACAAATTTACAAGAAAAAAACAAACAACCCCATCAAAAAGTGGGCAAAGGACATGAACAGACACTTCTCAAAAGAAGACATTTATGCAGCCAAAAAACACATGAAGAAATGCTCATCATCACTGGCCATCAGAGAAATGCAAATCAAAACCACAGTGAGATACCATCTCACACCAGTTAGAATGGCCATCATTAAAAAATCAGGAAACAACAGGTGCTGGAGAGGATGTGGAGAAATAGGAACACTTTTACACTGTTGGTGGGACTGTAAACTAGTTCAACCATTGTGGAAGTCAGTGTGGCGATTCCTCAGGGATCTAGAACTAGAAATACCATTTGACCCAGCCATCCCATTACTGGGTATATACCCAAAGGACTACAAATCATGCTGCTATAAAGACACATGCACACGTATGTTTATTGCGGCACTATTCACAATAGCAAAGACTTGGAACCAACCCAAATGTCCAACAACAATAGACTGGATTAAGAAAATATGGCACATATACACCATGGAATACTGTGCAGGCATAAAAAATGATGAGTTCGTGTCCTTTGTAGGGACATGGATGAAACTGGAAAACATCATTCTCAGTAAACTATCGCAAGGACAAAAAACCAAACACCGCATGTTCTCACTCATAGGTGGGAATTGAACAATGAGAACTCATGGATACAGGAAGGGGAACATCACACTCCAGGGACTATTGTGGGGTGGGGGGAGGGCGGAGGGACAGCATTAGGAGATACACCTAATGCTAAATGACGAGTTAATGGGTGCAGGAAATCAACATGGCACATGGATACATATGTAACAAACCTGCACATTGTGCACATGTACCCTAAAACCCTAAAGTATAATAAAAAAATAAATAAATAAAAAATAAATAAATAAATACACAAGTTCATAATAATACTAAAAAAAAAAAAAAGACACATGCACACGTATGTTTATTGCGGCACTATTCACAATAGCAAAGAGTTGGAACCAACCCAAATGTCCAACAACAATAGACTGGATAAAGAAAATGTGGCCCATATACACAATGGAATACTATGCAGCCATAAAAAATGATGAGTTCATGTCCTTTGTAGGGACATGGATGAAACTGGAAAACATCATTCTCAGTAAACTATCGCAAGGACCAAAAACCAAACACCGCATGTTCTCACTCATAGGTGGGAATTGAACAATGAGAACACATGGACACAGGAAGGGGAACATCACACTCCGGGGACTGTTGTGGGGTGGGGGGAGGTGGGAGGGACAGCATTAGGAGATATACCTAATGCTAAATGACGAGTTAATGGGTGCAGCACACCAACATGACACATGTGTACATATGTAACAAACCTGCACATTGTGCACATGTACCCTGAAACTTAAAGTATAATAATAATAATAATTAATAAATAAATAAAAACATACAAATGACAGAAAGTGACCTCTTTCTTTAGGTGATTATATAGAACCTGCCCACCTCTAATTACTTTGGACAAGTTTGCTCTCTTCTGATTGATACACAGATGACAGCATGAATAATTAGTTCATTTCTTTTTTTCTTTCCCTTTAAAGAACATAATTTCCTTACATGGAAAAAAATCAAACATATTTTGCCTCAATCAGTTTATACTGAGGATATAGGACCCTGTTAGAATACTTGTCTTTGAGTCACGCCCACTGAGTCTAAATAAGCTAGCCCATTGTAGTCAGTTTACAATAGACGTAATATAAATAAAAGTTAAAATAGCAAAGTTTCTATATTTCATTTTAAAATAAATCAGTGAAAATTCAAGTTGATCCTTATATAACCTTTCACCCAATAATTACATTAATGTTCTCCTAAAGTGCTTATAGGCAGTGCCAGAAAAAGAACCAGTGGTACTAGTTGTTTCAACACCCACAAGATTTGAGAAATTAAGGGAACTATTTCTGAAATCTGGACACACTCTTGGGATTACATTATGCATGAAAATACCTTCCTTTATGAGCATCAAAACAGAAAATTCACTTGGAATATCTGGTGCATATACTAAAAATGTCAAGTCATCAAGGAGTATAAGTCAGGAATAAAGACCAGATTAGTGACTAAAACATGAAATCTAGATGAAGATTAGAGATTAGAAGCCTTGCATAAATCAAGGAGCAAGTTCAGAAAATCAGAGGAGCAGTGGTATTTATACCAGAAGTCAGAAAACTAGTAGATGAGGCTTAGAATAGGTTGAAGATACACAGACATTTCTCAAAATCAGAAATAGAGGAAGACTGCCTGAGACCTTGCCTGTTCCTTGTGATGTCTTTCTATCTGCTCACCCTGGGTTTATAGGTTAAATTCAGGAAACCAGCCCAGGAACTTTTCCAAAAGTTTCTGATCTAACCAATGGTTCATGAGAGGTTACTGACATATTAAGACATTAGTTCTTGTAACTGCCACTCAGTGTCTCAATGTTATGTCCACAAGGGCACAGATATAGTGTTCCTAATGATAATTTAAAAAAAAGAAGAGAAAGAAATATTTTTTTAAAAAAAGAATAAATCCAGAACTCTGAAGCTACTTGGGGGGTGAGGGGGGTTGCCAAGAACAAGAACCCTTGAAGTTTTGCATGATAATGAACAAAATTTTATGAGCATAATACACGTTTGCCAGTACTAAAAACAATGATCAATCAGCAATAAAGTGAGAATTTAATCTTAAGTTATAGAGAACATGTTCTTTTTGGCAGAATTTGCTTATTAAATTTGTGTGATATTTAATTAACAGGCAACAGACCACAGTTTCCATTGCAGAGTTCAAGTTATCTGTGTATGATACTATCTCTAATGTATTAATAAAACAAAAGGAAGTAGGAAAATAAAATAAGAACTAGAGAAAATAAGAACTAGTATATTCAGAGTTTGATAAATTAAACAATACGTTTTTGCATTCATTAGAGGGAAGTTCAGCTGATCTTCTTTAGATAGCTTTAGGGATTGTTAGTGTAATTGGTTTTGCAATAGTAAGTCTTTCTAAGGCCAATCCTATGTTCAGGTTACTTACTCCAATCTATTTACATAGAGTATTTGAAAAAATCAAATTAGGAAGAAAGATATAGCTTACATTTTTTTAACCTGTGCTTTAACACACCGACACACACAGACACACACACACACACACACACACTCAAGTTTCTCCAAAAAAAGAAAAGCTGATATTTTATAGTAGAACTCAGACATCTCAAACTTCTAGGTCCCAAGGTCAAGCAGGTAAAAAATCAAGACATGCAGTCACAAATGCAGGTGCAGATACATGCTTGGTCTGAATAGTGGGGGCTCTACGGAATGGAGCACACGAGCCTGTCCAAATGGGGCTATCTCCATGTACTACAGCCCATTTAGAACACAGAGCCAGTGCTGTCAGCCTCTTGTTTTTCTGTTCACAAGAATCCAGAAGTCTGGTTCTCTAAGTAAAACATCTCAATGTTTAAATGTTTGCTTAATTTTATTAAAAACACAATGTAGGCCAAACAAAACACTGTATGGCCCAAATTCAACCCACAGGACAATAGCATGTGATTTCTACTCTAGGTAATTGGCTATAAAGTCAAGGCATTTTATGTTTGTGTGTAGATTATATGTAGATATAAATACTTAAAATCATAAAATAGTGTTTTTTAGTATAAAATCCAAAGGAAACAGTAAAAATCAGGTCAATATTACTAGCTTAAAGCCGGTTTTTATTGCAAAACACCAGCAAGTATGAGTTAGAACTTTCAAAACACTTTCCATCAATGTATAGATCCCAGCCAAGATTTTTCACTCTTTATTTAAAGGAACCTACTTAATACATTATATTTTCTCTTAATATTTTTATTCAGAATAATTTAAGCTTATAGGACCTAACACATGTGAACCTACCATCCAGATTCATGAAATTCTAACATTTGCCACACTCACCTTACTTAAGAAAATAAAACATTACAGTCCGGGCACAGTGGTTCACGCTTGTAATCCCAGCACTTTGGGAGGCCGAGGCGGGCCGATCACGAGGTCAGGAGATCGAGACCACAGTGAAACCCCGTCTCTACTAAAAATACAAAAAATTAGCCGGGCGTGGTGGCGGGCGCCTGTAGTCCCAGCTACTCGGAGAGGCTGAGGCAGGAGAATGGCGTGAACCCGGGAGGCGGAGCTTGCAGTGAGCCGAGATTGTGCCACTGCACTCCAGCCTGGGCGACAGAGCGAGACTCCATCTCAAAAAAAAAAGAAAAGAAAACATTACAGGTACAGTATCTTCTGGATTTCTTTCATCTCCTATTCTCCTTCCTTGCTTTCTGTAAGTAACAACTCTTCTGAAGTATATGTTTATCAGTCAGTCCCCTTTTTACTGCATAGGTATGTCCCAATATATAATATGTGGTATTATTTATTTAAACTATTTTCCTGCAAATTATTTTGCTCACTCAATAGTTTATTTTGAATTATGCTTATACTGATACAAATAATCTTCATTTTTTTCTAATTCTAGCCTCTATCATTGCTTTAACTTTTTGCTTCAAGATAATCTTAGACACAAAGGATGCTACAAAATAGTAGACAAAGTTCATGTATACATTAATCCAGTTTCCTCAAATGTCAACATATTGTGTAATATTATGTATTGTATCATGTTTGCAAATAACAGAATTATCAAACCAGGATGTCAAAGATTGGTAAAATGTTAATAACTAAACCACAGATCTTAGATGATTCTACCAGTTTTTTCCCCTAATGTCTTTTTATTTCTGCTCCAATCCAGGATCTTACATTGCATTTAGTTGTGTCTTCTTGTCTCATCCAGTCTGTGAGTTTCTCAGTCTTGCCTTGTTTTTCGTGACCTTAATACTTTTGAGTAGTGGTTAGTTGTTTTGAAAAATGTACTTAAACTTAGATTCATCCAATGTTTTCATAAATTAGGGTAAGGTTGTATATTTTTAGCAAGAATGCCATAGAAACAGTGTTCTCTGTGTATCATACTTGTTACTGATGTTAACATTCGTCACTTGGTTAAGGACTTATCTCTCACTGTAAAGTTACCTTTCTATTGATAAATATCTGGGAGAGATTATTGGGATGATGTTATTATTCTGCCCTCCCCAAACTTTTACCCACTGATTTTTAGCATTAATCCGATCCTACATGTAACAATATTGCCTAATGATTTCATGAATCTTTTATTCCTTTTAATTTTATTAATTGAAATTCTTATGCAAGTAGTCATTTCACCAATTACTTATTCATTTATCAATATAAACTCACGGTTATTTATTTTATTCTGTGGATTATGGATTATAATACAATTCTACCATTATTTTGTTGCTCACATTTCTATCTTTGGCCATTAGAACTCTGTGTCTTTTTAATGTTATCCTATTTTCTAACCACTTTATTATTTTCTGTTATCGTGAAATAGTCCAGGTCCACCTTACATTTTCCCTGCTCAAGCCTTGGGATCAACAACTTCTACAAAGAGCTTTTGGAACTCTTGTTTTCTTAATTACACCATGGGTTACAGAAACCAAAATATGATGCTAGATGTACTCATTGCCACTAAAATATTATTGCTCTTGGCTGTCTCAGCAGACAGAGCAAGGATATATATATATATACACACACACTAACCCTACAAGACACAAATTTGTAGTTATTTCGGTATCTATTTGTGTATGTACATTTATAATACATGTAGGTATTACCTATAAATTATACTAATATCTCCAATTCCAATCCACTATAAATTTCTTCCTAGCCTTCCATCGTTCTTTGTTAAAACTTCTTTCTCTGACAGTGAAAAACTCGACAATATTATCTTAAATATATTCTCTTTCTTGTTCAAACCTAGCATATACAAAATAGTTTCAGTTAACCATATGCATGTGAAAAATAAATTTACTAATTAGAGTACTTCCGTACAGTTCTTTTTTTCTTCAGTCTTACAATATCCAGTTAAGTTTTTATTTTTCAAAGCTACTTAGGTGAGTTCTTTGCTTTCCTATCCCCTTCCGTGTGATTAGGTTATTCATTTGTAATATAGTAAGGTTCACTTATTAAGGCTTGTATTCAATGTGGGGCTTTCTCCGCCTTCAGGTTGATTTTTATTACTTATTTGGGGAGTGGGAAAAAATGAACATCATTTACATTTTTCAGAGTCAAAACAGTACAAAATGTTAAACTGCGAGCAGCATCATTCCTTCCTCATTCTCATACTAACTTGGTTCCATTCCCCATTCATTTTCACTCCTTTCCCACTCAGCCCTCCTAAATAGTTATTTTACAAAAGTGAAGAGATGTGTATTTTCTTACATCCTGTACTTTCTTACTTGAAAAATAGCATATTTCAGGTACACTTTTGAACTTTCCTTTTTTTCACTTATCAGTATATCCTGGGAACCAATCTAAAATAAAGACATTTATCGTATATGTTTTACAGTTTATTCAACTATTCTCTTGAAATTGTAAACAACACTGCAATGAATTACCCATTATTCATGAATTTCTTTTCTTTTTTTATTACACTTTAAGTTTTAGGGTACATGTGCACAACATGCAGGGTAGTTACATATGTATACATGTGCCATGTTGGTGTGCTGCACCCATCAACTCATCATTTAACATTAGGTATATCTCCTAATGCTATGGAATTTTTATATTGTTGGAGATGTAACTTCGGCATACATTCCTAGAAGTGGTATTGCTTCATCAAAAGGTAAGTGCATTTACAGTTTTGTTAAGCATTGACAAATTTCTTTCCAGAAGGACTTCACCAATGCATTCCCACCAGCAAACCTCCAGGTGTTTCTGAATCACAACCATAGTTTTATTGTAAAACCTAGACCTGATACCAAGAGTGGGACTATGCAGAGACATAAAATAGCAGCAAGCATAGATTTAGAGAACCATTCAGGTAGCACCTTCATCTGCAGAGCGAGCACTGAAGGAATAAACTGCTATCAAAAACAGTCAAGTTCCAGAATTTTAAATTTTGTAAGCACATCCAGCAAACTCAGTATTCTTACGTATATTCAAAGGTGTTAAGACTTGAGAAACAGAGAAGGAAGGAAACAGAACTGAGACAGAGACACACACACACACACAGACACACACACACGCAGAGAGAGAGACAGAGACAGAGAGAGAGAAAGGAAACAACAAGTGTGGAAGAAGAAAGGTAGAAAGTTTAAAAGGAGACATAAAAAGAAGTATGTGACAAGAAAAAAATGCTGAAAATCACCAATATTCAGATAAACCTCAGTGCTACCATCTACTCATGAATTTGGGTCTAAATGTAATATATATATTAAAGACGTCAGGGGAATCTTCTGTTTCTAGCAACAAGCAGACTAAATATCATCAAGGACCCTTTTCAGAGCAATACATGAATAGCATGTAAATAGAGTCACTTTACGTGCCCTGCTGGGTGATTCATCCCATCCCCACTCTTCAGTATTTCTTAGAAAGCCAAAGCTGTTATCTCTGCTGGCATTTAAAACAGATACACATACATATCTTGTTTTAAGTAGTAGTTTTGTTGTCAGCTACAGTACATCTCATTTTATCCTATTTCTGCTGTGCTAACTCTATTATTTTTATTTCTACCTTCTGCTATTTTTTCTATTATATTTCTATTTTTGCCTGCTTCTACTCTGCCAAAAGTCCTGGCAAGTCACAAAAGCATGCAAATGTGAATTGTGTCTTTTTTGCCTTTTCTAGTTTACATATTCAGAAGTATTAACACTAAAATCAACTCTAATTATGAGCTGAGTACAATCACTAAACAATATGGAAAATATAAAAATGAATACGTCATGATCACTACATTCCATAAATTTAGCAAGCAGGAGAGACAAGCATAGTCACAGATAATTAAAATTCTAGGTTATGATAGGATCATTCGTGTGATTAAAAACATATAAAAAGAGGAATGTGGGAACATTACGGAGTAAAAGTCAATTAGGCTTTATTGAGGTGAATGTAAAGAGGTGTCATCAAGGGAAAGCACATGGGATGAACTTGAACCAGAATCCCAAATAAGGAATAGCCAAAACTCTGTAATTGTCACAATTTCTTATCTGCCTAATTAAACCCTAAGAAGTGCTACTCTGGGATGTAGGAGGGTTCATTTACCTCTGATGTTGACACCAGGAGAACATTTTATATTACATGTTCCAACATGAATTTTTCTCAATATTTGGAATATACCTGGAAAAAACTTATCTTTTAGTAACTCACTGTAGGTATCATAAAAATATCTTAAGCATATTGTAATGCAGTACGTACTACAAATTCTATAATTATTTATTGCCAATGGAGTAACATTGGGTTTTTTTGGAAATTACCTTTTTTAAGTTTCAAAGGAATACGGATATTAAAAAAGATTACTGAAAAAAGTTGTTTTAGACTGAGAGAAGGGATGAAGTATATACATGGAAGTTGTTGACTAACAATGAATCTGCTTTAAAGTAGATTCTACTTTAGTAGTAAAGTAAATCCCACTTTCTCTAAACCTGTTTACTCATCTGTGAAGTATTTTATTTCTTTATAATCCCAATGCCATCACAGTAGAACGATTTTATAAATATTGCTTGAATACAGTTTGCTTGAATGCACTTTACCTGACACCCTTGTATAGTTTCAATTTGGGGGTTTCATTCAATTTTAGCAAAATTCTTGACTTGAATTTATCTCTACCTATCTTGCCTATTGTGTATCTTGCTTATTGTGTATCTAAGACACTTTTCCTATGAGGAGAAGATACCATTCAGGACATAGGCGTGGGCAAGGACTTCATGTCTAAAACACCAAAAGCAATGCAACAAAAGCCAAAATTGACAAATGGGATCTAATTAAACTAAAGAGCTGCTGCACAGCAAAAGAAACTACCATCAAAGTGAACAGGCAACCTACAGAATGGGAGAAAATTTTTGCAACCTACTCATCTGACAAAGGGCTAATATCCAGAATCTACAATGAACTCAAACAAATTTACAAGAAAAAAACAAACAACCCCATCAAAAAGTGGGCAAACGACATGAACAGACACTTCTCAAAAGAAGACATTTATGTAGCCAAAAAACACATGAAGAAATGCTCATCATCACTGGCCATCAGAGAAATGCAAATCAAAACCACAGTGAGATACCATCTCACACCAGTTAGAATGGCCATCATTAAAAAGTCAGGAAACAACAGGTGCTGGAGAGGATGTGGAGAAATAGGAACACTTTTACACTGTTGGTGGGACTGTAAACTAGTTCAACCATTGTGGAAGTCAGTGTGGCGATTCCTCAGGGATCTAGAACTAGAAATACCATTTGACCCAGCCATCCCATTACTGGGTATATACCCAAAGCACTATAAATCATGCTGCTATAAAGACACATGCACACGTATGTTTATTGCGGCACTATTCACAATAGCAAAGACTTGGAACCAACCCAAATGTCCAACAACGATAGACTGGATTAAGAAAATGTGGCAGGCCGGGAGCGGTGGCTCACGCTTGTAATCCCAGCACTTTGGGAGGCCGAAGCGGGCGGATCACAAGGTCAGGAGATCGAGACCACGGTGAAACCCCGTCTCTACTAAAAATACAAAAAATTAGCTGGGCGTGGTGGCGGGCGCCTGTAGTCCCAGCTACTCAGAGAGGCTGAGGCAGGAGAATGGCGTGAACCCGGGAGGCGGAGCTTGCAGTGAGCCGAGAACACATGGACACAGAAAGGGGAACATCACACTCCAAGGACTGTTGTGGGGTGGGGGGAGGGGGGAGGGACAGCATTAGGAGATATACCTAATGCTAAATGACGAGTTAATGGGTGCAGCGAAACAACATGGCACATGGATACATATGTAACAAACCTGCACATTGTGCACATGTACCCTAAAACCTAAAGTACAATAATAAAAAATAAATAAATAAATAAATAAATTTCAAGTTCAAGAAAAAAAAAAAATCAGAGCAAAAGACTACATGACGGTAAATCCTGACATTATTTGATCCAGTTTTCTAGAACAAATACTCAGTTTTTTCTGACAATAACTACATTTGACTTTGTCTTCTTTATTTTTTCTGGCAATGTAAGAACACCGTCTGTCATTTCTCCTGGAATTTTTCAAAATTTGTATCTTTTTTCTATTTAAATATCCATTTCTTCACATTTTATTGTTGCATGACTAATATTCTTTATAGTTTTTGTACAGCAAGAATCATTGAGGAAGCATTTTAGAGCCTATTTTTCACTCTTCAAGGCTAACTCTGTTCATTTGCAAACATTTTTGTGGTCACATAGAATGTCAGAATTGAAGTAACTGAAGTTCTGTTTCTTTGATTTACAATCAATGTCATTGTTTCCTTCCAATGTTTTAACATAAGAATATGTAGCACTATATGATTGGATATACTAGCAGTAAATGAAGGTAGTTCAAATGTTTCTGAACCATTATAAACTTATTTTGGAAACCAATACAAGTAGTCAAATCCTTATATGTTGGGGGCATTCTATATTATTTTTTCCCAAATTAACAATGTTATTAAAATATTAATGATAAAAAAATCTTATTTTAGCCAGGCACAGTGGCTCATGCCTATAATCCTAGCGCTTTGGGAGGCTGAGGCAGGTGGATCACTTGAGGTCAGGAGTTTGAGACCAGCCTGACCAACATGGTGAAACCCCGTCTCTCCTAAAAATACAAAAATTAGCTGATGTGGTAGCAGGCACCTGTTATCCCAGCTACTCGGGAGGCTGAGGCAGGAGAATCTCTTGAACCTGGGAGGCAGAGGTTGCAGTGAGCCCAGATCATGCCACTGCACTCCAGCCTGGGCAACAGAGCAAGACTCTGCCTAAATAATAATAATAATTATTATTATTATTCTTTTAAGTGTATAAATCTATATATGTAACACATAAAAATAAAACATTAACCACAGCAATTATTAAACATAAGGGTTGGCAAACTGTTTCTTTAAAGAGCCAGATAGTAAGTATTTTAGGCTTTTTATGAGCCAAGAAGCAAAACTGAAGATATTATATAGGACTTATCTAACAAGAGAAAAAAAAATTCCACAAATTATTTTTAAGTCATATTCTGGATTTGGTCCATAGATTACAGTTACCAACCCCTCTCTAATTTAGACTTTACCAAAAAAAAGGGGATTTGCGGGGAAAAAATATATTATTTGAAATATTTTCATCATAGTAACTGACGTTGTTTAGAATTGTCAGCGCATGTTCATTATTTAAAATGTAGGCTTGTTTTTTATTACTTTTATATTATCTATAGATAATGTAATCCCTCATATTGCTCACAATGAAACCACCCCTATTGGTTGTCACTGCATATAAACAGAATATTAATAAATGGGGAATGAAAAGTAACTCTTCTGAAACACTTCCTCCACAGAGTATGGTCTCCTCTCTTTTGTCTCTTGGTGGGCCAATGTCTTGATTTGTTTTCATTAACATGAAATATAGTAAACTATAAATGAAAGACTATAAAGTTCAGAAAAACCACAACTTAAAAATTATGGCTCTTCTTTCTTTTCCTCTGTCACTCAACATTCTTTAAGTTTAGTACAAAAAATCTCATCTGCTATGATTCAGTTCAATGAACTTAGAATGTAAGTGCTTATTTCACCTCTAAATAATCCATTATCACTATACAAAATGACAGAAAGTAGAGTACCCAATTGTTGCTGGTAACCTACTTTCATTAAACAACCTTTATTTTAAATTGTTTTACAATAGGATTCAGTAAGTGTTAAATAACTTAGTTCTCTGCCTATTGTTTGCTGGCAGTCACATAATTACAAAATGTCCACTAGTCTACAGTATTTAAAAAAAATGTAAAACTTGGACAATACCTACAACCTGATATTAAAAGAGGAAATAGATATCTTGTAAATCCTTTTTACCTCTGAGATTCTATGACATTTCCTTATAATTTCATCAACTGAAAATTTGAAGAACTAATTGTTAGGATAATATTTGGTTATAAAGCATTCATGTTATGATAGAGAAGCAAAATTGTAAAACATTAAAAGCAAAATAAATAAAATTTGAAAGTCAGAGTAGATCAAGGAAGCTAGTTGGTCTATTTGAATGTCTAAAAATCAAAGATGGCAAATGTGGTCTTTTAGAACAAAGTAAATGGATTGACCCATTTTGTATTGTATTATCCTAACAATGAAAGGTTTAGGAGCAGACTTTTAGCCTACTAAAGGCCCAGGCAACCATATTTGGCTAGTATCCCTCTTAGCCTATGAAAATCCCTAATTGCCTAGTGTTAAGGAATTTTTCTCATTATGATTCAGGGCACTAGACCTTATCAATAATATGCAAAATTGTGTGAATGTGCTCAATAGCCACCTTAAGAGACAGCTTGCTATGTGAAACTCAAGTTTGACATGAAAACAAATAAAATTCATAAAGATATTTAGGTACTTCATGGGAAAAGAAGGTTATCATTGGCTATTCACAGAATATAGAGACATATTACTAAGTCAACCATCTGTCAAATTACTTGCATATAAAGCAAAACTGGACTTGAGTTTTAGGACACCTCAAGAACATTTTAAAATTTGTCTCCTTTAAAAAATCTGTTGCACGTGTATAATACAAGATTCAAAATCATACAAAGTATAATTCTAAGAGTTTAAAATGTTTTAAAAAATACAACAAAGATTTAAAATCCAAAATTGATCACTGATCTTTTTGCCTCAGCTAAAAATGACCCTAAGCCAGGAGTGTAAACTTCAGCCTGCAGGCCAAATCTGCCTACCTCCTGTTTCTGGAAATAAAAACCAAGGAACACAGCCCATTTATTTTCATATTCTTTCTGGTTGCTTTTAAGCCACAATGACAGAGTTGAGTAGTTACAACAAAGACTTTATGACCCCAAAATATTTACTCCCTGGCCCTTCACAGAAAAGTTTACTGTTCCCTGTCCTAAACTAACATATCCAACTTCAAAAGAGAATAAATATTACAATGATGTTCAAGATGAAAGTAGGAAATACTAATTTGTCATCCTTAAACTACAAATATAGGACATTCCTGACACATATATTAACTATAAAAGTGGTATTTGTTTCCTAGTGGTAAAAGGAAACCAGACTCTAAATCCAGATACAAGTTAAGTTTCCTGTTTATATTCTTAGATCCATCTATTCTGTCCCCCTCTAAGAATCAACTTTCCCAGCCAGAAACTGATTAGAACCTCAAACCCAACCCTCTATTCTAAATTTTTGCTTCCCATAGTTGTAACACTGTTTCAAGGTTTTCCATTCCCTACAACATTGGAAATTTCCTGTATCTGAAGTTCCCTCTCTGTGGTGAATCATAATAATAATATGCTCTGAATAATTTGTTTGCTGCAGTATAGCAATGTGGTAGCCAGGATCTAAACTGTTCCAAAAAGTTGAGAATATATAAGCCAAGTCTGAGAGTACCCAAAGGGATAGATAAGCTAGCTGCAGCTGTCTTCAAAACAATTGAGAGACATAATTTTGGTTTTATAAGGTAAGTAAATATGACTAATAAACTTAAGACTCTTGCATAAGATCCTACTTTATACTTCCAAGCACCCTCATGGGGGACTGAGAGGTGAAATCCTGCCAAACTTTTTGGACATTCAAAAACTTTACTCATAACACGATTTTGCTATTTAGAACTCTTCTGGATCCCACCAAAAAGGCACTTCCCTCTGGTTAAGAACTCAAATGAAATTTGTTTTCATCCATGTGTGGGACTGAATTCAGCCCAGGAACTAAAGTAACTGGGTTAAGAGGCAGACATACTTGGCTGGCTTTATATCCCATAGCTATGAAATGATAACAAATAACTGGAAAGCTGGGAGCAACTAAAATAATACCCAACTGACAACCAACAAACTTTAGTTGGTGCCATAAATTTATTAGAACCAATAAATCGGAAACAAGATGATGTAGGTATCAAGGGATAGTATTATTAATACCTTATTGGGTAAGGGTGGGAGTCATATTAATTTTTAGCAAGCACAGGAAAATAATATAAGCTAATATTATGTATTAAAAGTATGATAGAAGAACTGAGAATGGGTAAAATGAACCCTCCTTTCTTCTTTGTGGACCTACAGTCTTCTTTATTTTCCAGTGTTCACCAAGTGCCTATCATTTTATTTTATTGTATTTATTTTATTTTTGGGACCAGGTCTCACTCTGTCACCCAGGCTGGAGTGCAGTGGCACGATCTTGGCTCACTGCAACCTCCGCCTCCTCGGTTCAAGAGATTCTCCTTCCTCAGCCTCCCTAGTAGTTGGTATTTCACGTGCCCACCACCATGCCTAACTGATGTTATTGTTTTTTCAGTAGAGACTGGGGTTCACCATATTGGTCAGGCTAGTCTTGAACTCCTGACCTCAGGTGATCCGCCCACCTCGGCCTCTCAAAGTGCTGCGATTACAGGCATAAGCCACCGTGCCAGGCTGGCTATCATCTTAAAGCAGTTAATAGAAATATGTTTCAATAAACACATGTTGTTCTATCTAAAATCCCCTCTTCACTCTGTCCATTCTATCTCATCTTCTTTCTTCTTCCTCTGTGAGTACTCAATTTTAAGAGAAGCTTCTTAAAAGCTGTGAAGCCTAATGGAGCCAGCTATCATAATGTAGCACATATCTACACTATAATTTTCATTGAAATTATATTTTTGTACTATTTTATTTTAGTCTGTCATGAATTTTGACTGACTTCGTAATAGCATTTTTGCTATTATATAAGTGATACAGGCTTATTGTGAAATGTTTAAAGATTCTGATGGAAAAATAAAAATTACCTGTAATTTCTCCCACCTAGACATCAAGACACAACTCTTTTTAACATATGCTCTTTCAGATAATATATCCATTAAATATTTTGTATCCTATAATTCATTTGTAAAATCTTTCAGTAACATATTTTAATGTTAGCATTTTATTTTTACATGATCATTTGAAGAGTATATAATAATGTATAATATTCAATTCCTTGTTATTTATATTTTTTCTAAATTTTTCTATATAAACAATATTATGAAGAACACCCACAATTCCTTCTTTGGGCTAAATATCTATAAGTGTGGGTCAAGGGATTCTATGTGGGTCAAGGGATACAGTCTAAATATCTAGACTCATATTAATCTTTGGAATTCTATTGTCAAATTATCTTCTAGTAAGGCTGTACTAGTCTTCATTCCTAGCTCAGTATATGAGAGACAGGTCCGAAAGATGGGTAGGACCTTTCAGATGGAAACACTATTATAATCACACTGTACTAAAATAACATGTCTAAATCAACCACTTTTTTTCTTCTGGCTTAAAATAATGAGATCTACATTCACCCAAGCAGCACTATAATACCAAGATAAACAAAAAGAGGTGTATTAAATGTAACACAAGGATAGACAAAATAGTTAAAGTAGCCACCATCTGTTTGACACTGACTAGAGTGAAAGAGTCGGCTGACAGACAAAAAACTAGTCCTTACCTTTATCTCAGTGCTGTCCTTCTCTTCCGTATCTTGTTTTTTGATTCACTTTTTTAGCAGGCATTTGACTGCCTCCAGGCTGCCTCCAGATGCTCACTGGGGCCTGGACCAACAGTAATGGCTGTTCCTTCTTTCATCAGCCCATGGCATTTTTAACCCAGGACTGGTATTTGAGTAAGAATGAGGAGACCTAGGTAATTTTGTTGACCTATAGGCAATTAACCTTTGTTTCTTCTTCTTCAAATGGAGGATGAGGGTGGGAGGTCTTATTAACTGACATCTCAGTTTCCTTCTATTTCCAGCTTTCTATGATTGTTTCAGAAAAGGAATGCAGAAAAAATTCAAAACACCCAAAACTTTGTGAGTTTCTACAAATTATCTGAATTGTTTTTTCTCTCTCTTTTATAAATTTTCAAATAAAATTAGAAATTATTAAGATTCTACCATGCCAAATAAAAAAAGCTCCATAAAGCTAAAACACAGGTTTTCCCCAGTATCAAATCACAGGAAAACAATCAGTTGGATTCCAAATTTTAAACCTCTACTTCTGAAAGATAATTTACTTTCATTTTCTGAGTTCGTGCATATTATTTTTTGCCAACTTTCAAAAAACTGACAGGAAACAAATTAGTTCAGCAAAATACACTATTGAATAATATGAGAATTCCCAGAGCAAAGTCTGAAAATAAGTGAAAACTTAATGAACTGTCCATAAAGACATGTAATTTAGTTGATGAAAAATAATAGTAATCATTAAAAACTATAAAGTTGTCTGGACTCTTGCTGCCATAAAAACATATTTTTGGAAGGCTGAGGCAGAGAATTGTTTGAACCCAGGAGGCAGATGTTGCAGTGAGCTGATATCACAACCACTGCACTCCAGCCTGGGTAAGAGAGTGAGACTCCCATCTCAAAACAAACAAACAAACAAACAAAAACATATTTTTAAACGGATACTATACTATCCAAAGTGTCCCCTAGTGCCATTTGCTTATATTAAAATATAAAAGTTATCCATAACCCAGTTTTATATCAAAATATAAAAATAGGTTTCTCTAGAAATGTGCATGTGATTTTTATTGATTACACTTTTTTTCACATTTTAACACCATCCGTTCTAATCCAAAGACAGGACTTTTTTTTCGTTTTTCATTAATTGTAACTGTTTCTTTCCTTAAAGTAATAGACATTAAATTAGTTACCATCTCTGAATAAAATTTACGTGTAATCTTTGTATCACAACGGAACATCTCTCCCCAATCTTTTTCTTGGAAAAGACTAAGTGTATATTCTGAAGGAACACCTAGAATATTGGGTAATCAGAAGTTCACTTTTGTTGCTTTTTCACATTTATTATATATGATGAGAAACTCATCACTGTTCAGTGCTATCTAGACAATTTCAGAAAGTACTGGTGAAAGCATATTTTATTTACAAATGTAAATTTTTTAAAGGATATAAAACAAAAATTATATGTAAAACTAAAATGTACAAAATTCCTTGTTTCTTTTATCTCCTGCTTGAAAGACTTCTCATTGGAAATACAGACAATTTTAAACATGAGATACTGATTCAAGACAATGCTAATTGCATGGCTTAAGTGTACATTATGCCTTTTGTTTTCCCTAAGATGTTGCAGCCAAAAACGCTCATCAGCCTCATAAAATATCACTTGAGAGGGCCATCATAATACACAGATTCACCAAAGAATTAGTTGTAATGACCTTTTCAATCAGAGCAGTTTTTAACATTTTTTATTTACTCTTTTGTTGCTATACTAGGAATTTTAGATCCTTTCTATTTCTGATGGACCTTAACAATAAGCATCAATGGTCACATTTATTGAGCAAAATGCTTTCAACTGATCCTTATTAAAGCCTGGGGAGAGCTAGGTTCAATGGCTCATGCGGGTAGTCCCAGCTACTCAGTAGGCATGATCCTCATGGGAGAATCTCTTGAGTCAAAGAGTTTAGGGATGCAATGGACTACGTTCACACAACTGCATTCCAGCATGGGTAACAGAGCAAGACCTCATCTCAAAACAAAACAAAACAAAACAACACGAAACAACTGGAAAGACAGAGAAAGTAGATATTCCCATTTAACACATAGTAAAACTAAGGCTCTGAAAAATTGAGTGATTTGTGCAAGAACTTACTTTTAGAAAGTAAGAAGGATATGTAGGAATAGAAGTCAGACTCTAAATCAAGTACTTATAGCTAGTCTACATATACTGACATAATCCCTTAATTTTTATATCACTTATGACAGAATTTATCATGCTGGACAGATCTGGGATGCGATAACTGAAAACTAATTCTGAAGTTCCACAGAGGCCCTTTATCCTCAAACCATTATATACACAAAACATTCCTAAAATGAACATCCTTTAAATAGACTGTCTAACTTGAGTCTGGCATTTGTACCTTAATTTTTAGGGCTTACTACAACTATCAATAGCATTAAACCTGGGCACTGCCTATTCAAGTATTTGTCTCTCTAGTGTCTAGATGCTTGCCAATTAAACCCCACAAGAAGAGTTGTCTAAGGAAGGCTTTCTATAATAGCAACATCATCTTTCCTCTGACTCCTATATTATCCCATTCCCACATTGCTATAAAGAACTACCTGAGACTGGATAGTTTATAAAGGAAAAAGGTTTAATTGACTTACAGTTCTTCAGGCTGTATAGGAGGCATGACTGGGGAGGCCTCAGGAAACTTACAGTCATGGAAGACGGCAAAGGGGAAACAAGCACATCTTACACTGGTAGAGAAGAAGACAGAGAGGGAAGGGTGATGTGCTATACACTTGTAAACAACCAGATCTTGTGAGAAGTCACACAGTATCACAAGAACAGCAAGGGGGAAATCTGCACCCATGATCTAATCACATTCCACCAGGTCCCTGTCACAAGATTGTGAATAAAATTCGACATGGGATTTGGGTGGGGACAAAGAGCCAAACGATATCAATTCCTAAGTTTACATTATCTGTCTTTCCCATCACTGGATACAACTTAATTTATAGGTTAATATGCTTTCACAATATGAATCCCTGAGTGTCAAGTATTTACAAGTCACTCCTGAAAATTGCAAGGCTCCAATTATTAGTGTGATTTTCTTCATGAACAAGTTCCTAGATGTGGCCTATAAGTGGGGCAGCACACCAATACTTGTTTTATCGCAATAGAAAAGGTATCAGTTATGTGTGAATTTGATCCTGTCATTATGATGTTAGCTGGTTATTTTGCTCGTTAGTTGATGCAGTTTCTTCCTAGCCTAGATGGTCTTTACAATTTGGCATGTTTTTACAGGGGCTGGTACTGGTTGTTCCTTTCCATGTTTAGTGCTTCCTTTGGGAGCTCTTTTAGGGCAGGCCTGGTGATGACAAAATCTCTCAGCATTTGCTTGTCTGTAAAGGATTTTATTTCTCCTTCACTTATGTAGCTTAGTTTGGCTGGATATGAAATTCTGGGTTGAAAATTCTTTTCTTTAAGAATGTTGAATATCAGCCCCCACTCTCTTCTGGCTTGTAGAGTTTCTGCCGAGAGATCAGCTGTTAGTCTGATGGGCTTCCCTTTGTGGGTAACCCGACCTTTCTCTCTGGCTGCCCTTAACATTTTTTCCTTCATTTCAACTTTGGTGAATCTGACAATTATGTGTCTTGGGGTTGCTCTTCTCGAGGAGTATCTTTGTGGCATTCTCTGTATTTCATGAATCTGAATGTTGGCCTGCCTTGCTAGATTGGGGAAGTTCTCCTGGATAATATCCTGCAGAGTGTTTTCCAACTTGGTCCTATTCTCCCCATCACTTTCAGGTACACCAATCAGATGTAGATTTGGTCTTTTCACATAGTCCCATATTTCTTGGAGGCTTTGTTCGTTTCTTTTTATTCTTTTCTCTCTAAATTTCTATTCTCGCTTCATTTCATTCATTTCATCTTCCATCACTGATACCCTTTCTTCCAGTTGATCGAATTGGCTACTGAGGCCTGTGCATTCGTCACGTAGTTCTCATGCCTTGGTTTTCAGCTCCATCAGGTCCTTTAAGGACTTCTCTGCATTGATTATTCTAGTTAGCCATTTGTCTAATTTTTTTTCAAGGTTTTTAACTTCTTTGCCATGGGTTCGAACTTCCTCCTTTAGTTCGGAGTAGTTTGATCATCTGAAGCCTTCTTCTCTCAATTCGTCAAAGTCATTCTCCATCCAGCTTTGTTCCATTGCTGGTAAGGAGCTGTGTTCCTTTGGAATAGGAGAGGGGCTCTGATTTTTAGAGTTTCCAGTTTTTCTGCTCTGTTTTTTCCCCATCTTTTTGGTTTTATCTACCTTTGGTCTTTGATAATGGGACGTACAGATGGGGTTTTGGTGTGGATGTCCTTTCTGTTTGTTAATTTTCATTCTAACAGTCAGGACCCTCAGCTGCAGGTCTGTTGGAGTTTGTTGGAGGTCCACTCCAGACCCTATTTACCTGGGTATCAACAGCAGAGGCTGCAGAACAGTGGATATTGGTGAACAGCAAGTGTTGCTGCCTGATCGTTCCTCTGGAAGTTTTGTCTCAGAGGAGTACCCAGCCTTGTGAGGTGTCAGTCTTCCCCCACTGGGGGGTGCCTCCCAGTTAGGCTACTCAGGGGTCAGGGACCCACTTGAGGAGGCAGTCTGTCCATTCTCAGATCTCAAGCTGCATGCTGGGAGAACCACTACTCTCTTCAAAGCTGTCAGACAGGGACATTTAAGTCTGCAGAGGTTTCTGCTGCCTTTTCTTTGGCTATGCCCTGCCCCCAGAGGTGGAGTCTACAGAGGCAGGCAGGCCTCCTTGAGCTGCAGTGGGGTCCACCCAGTTCGAGGTTCCTGGCCACTTTGTTTACCTACTCAAGCCTTGGCAATGATGGGCACCCCTCCCCCAGCCTTGCTGCCACCTTGCAGTTTGATCTCAGACTGCTATGCTAGCAATGAGTGAGGCTCCATGGGCGTAGGACCCTCTGAGCCAGGCGCGGGATATAATCTCCTGGTGTGCCATTTGCTAAGACCATTGGAAAAACGCAGTATTAGGGTGGGAGTGACTCAATTTTCCAGGTACCATCTGTCACCCCTTTCTTTGACTAGGAAATGGAATTCCCTGACCCCTTGCACTTCCTGGGTGAGGCGATGCCTTGCCGTGCTTCAGCTCATGTTCTTTGTGCTGCACCCACTGTCCTGCACCCACTTTTTGACACTCCCCAGTGAGATGAACCTGGTACCTCAGTGGGAAATGCAGAAATCACCCATCTTCTGCATCACTCACACTGGGAGCTGTAGACTGTAGCTGTTCCTATTTGGCCATCTTGGCTCCACCCCAGCAAACAACGCATGTTCTCACTCATAGGTGGGAATTGAACAATGAGAACACATGGACTCAGGAAGGGGAACATCACACACTGGGCACTGTTGTGGGGTGGGGGAAGGGGGGAGGGATAGCATTAGGAGATATACCTAATGTTAAATGATGAGTTAATGGGTGCAGCACACCAACATGGCACATGTATACATATGTAACTAACCTGCATGTTGTGCACATGTATCCTAAAACTTAAAGTATAATAAAAAATAAAATAAATTACACTGAAAAAAAGGTATCAGTTTATTTAAAAAAAAAGATTGTATACCAACCACAACCCCAAAAGTATGACGAATTTCAATCAAAATTCTAGAAGTAATTACTAAAGAAGAAGTAGTTGTTTTTAGGTTTCAGCACTAGATTTATTAAGGTGATAATTCCATTGATCAGCAAAATATAATAAATGTCGTATATTGGACTTTAGGTTAGACATCTGATCTAGCCTCTTATGGTATACTTACAACAAAAATGAGGAAATATGGAATACGTAATTTTGACAGAATATCACAAAAATTCCCGGTCAATGAGTCTGCATCAATCTAAAAAATGTTTTCTTAAAATATATGAGATATCTATCTTTCTACAGCTGCATTGATAGGAGTGGTGTCTAAAATAAAGGATGTGAGAGGAAAAGAAGTGATGTTGGCAAGATTGCTGACTAGAGGCACATGGCACTCATCCCCCCTTCACCACCACCACATACACCAAAAATCAACCAAGGAAAATCAACAAATAAACATTTATCCTTTGACTGGAGTGTTGAAGGGAAGGAGCCGGAGTGCAGCAAGTTAGTGGAGATGCACTTGTGATGACTGGAAGCCCACAAGGGTGGGAGGGAGGTACCTGTCACTGCAGCCAGATCTCTCCCACCTGGATCAACCTAGAGTCACAAGGGACTTGCCTTTGTGGGGAAAAGGTAAGCAAAAGAACCCTACCAGCTCCCACTGCCACTGCAAAGACCTACAGTTCTAATTACAGGAGAATCTTGGAGTTCTTGCGAGTCTTGAACCTTGTTTGGGGAGCTGCTATGAATTCATGCAGCTGCTTCACTCTAGATTAGGAGCAAAAAGTACGCACTTCCCATATTCCACCCAACCCCTATGAGCCAAGCTGCTGCAGCACAGCACTATCTTGAGAACAGACCCCCTTCTGGAGTATGCCATGTCCTGGGGCCAATAGCGACTGCACCTCTCCTGCCCTGGGACCAGAATCAACTGTGACTCTGGTCCTGCACGGCAGGCAAAACAATCCCTGCTGCCTGCACTTTTAGCTAGAGGAACAATCTGGCAGTCCCACCCAGGGTGAGCCTATCCTTGAGCACACTAAAGCACTACATGAAGAACTCCCCAAAACTAGAGAGATCCTTGAGCTACTGAGCAGCTGACACACCCCTGGATTGGCAGAGTGGCTATACACCTCTATGCAGTGCCTGAAAAACAGCTCCATGGTTCCCTCACACCCTGCAGACATGCCCTAGTCTCGTGAGGCAATGGCCCCATACTCATGCTCAGTGCCTGAGAAAGAGCCCATGGGCCATCCCAGGCAGACATACCCCCAGGCCAGCTGAACAGCCATAAGCCTGAATCTCTGACCTGAGAAACAGCCCTGTGGCCACAACCCCAGTGAGTCAGACCTCAAGTTGGCCAACCCAATGTGTGCATGCATGCAGTTCTCAACCTGAAATACAGCCCGCTGAGTGTAATCCAGCAAAACTGTGCTATTGCCACCTCAAACTTTGACGGTCTAGGACACTGATACACTTGCAAATGTCACTAGCATAGATTACAGCTGAGGAAACTACACAGTGACTACACTATTATATATACCTAGAACCAAAGCCAATGCACTCTTCACTCAAATGACACCTCAAGGTCCATCTGTATGAATAAGTATTTCCTTACAAGACCTACTCTATAAAATTAGAAGAGGTGACTTTTCCAACAGATGCATAGAAATCAACGTAGGAACACATAAAACATGAAAAAATAAGGAAAAGGAAAACATGATAACCCAAAAGGAATGCAGTAGTTCTCCAGTAATAGGCCCCAATCATAAGGAAATATACAAAATGCCAGAAAAAGAATTCAAGATAATAATTTTAGGGAAACTCCATGAGATACAGGAGGATACAAATAGATGAGTCAACAAAATCAGGAAAATAATGCATTATTTGAATTAGAAATTCAACAAAGAGAGAGATATTATTGAAAAAGGAACCAAACAGAAATCCTAACACTGAATAACTCACTGAATGAAATAAAAATACCATCAAGGGCTTCAACAACGGACCAGATAGACCAAGCAGAAAACAGAATTTCTGAACTTGAAGACAGGTCTTTTGAAATAAACAGGCAGAAAAAAAAGATAAAAAATAAAAAAGAATGAAGAAAGCCCACATGATTTATGGAACACCATAAAGTAACAAATGTTCACAAATATGAATATTCCAAAAAGAGAAAGGAAAAGCTGTAGCAAACATTTAATAAAATAATAGCTAGAAATGTCCCAAGTAGGAAGAGAGGGACATCCAGATCCAGGAAGCTCAAAAGTCCCCAGTAGATTCAACTGAAATGGGTCCTCTCTGAGGCACATTATAGTCAAATTATCAAAAGTCAGACAAGCAGAGAATGTTTACAATGACAAAAGTGTCAAGCGACATAAAAGGGAATCCCCATTAGATGAACAGTAGAATTTGCAGGAATAGATTTTTTTTAGATTTATATGTAAATGTGTTTATTATAGAAGTATTTATAATATAGTAAAATCTGAACCAACATACATGTACAACAGGTGGGAATAGACAAACAATGCATGGTTCAGTCATAAAACATGTTCCATGTAACCATTAGGAATCATAATTTTGAGTTCATGTCCTTTGCAGGGACATGGATGAAGCTGGAAACCATCATTCTCAGCAAACTATTGCAAAGACAAAAAACCAAACACTGCATGTTCTCACTCATAGGTGGGAACTGAACAATGAGAACACTTGGACACAGGAAGGAGAACATCACACACCGGGGCCTGTTGTGGGGTTGGGGGAGCGGGGAGGGATAGCATTAAGAGATATACCTAATGTAAATGATGACTTAATGGGTGCAGCACACCAACATGGCACATGTACACATATGTAACAAACCTGCACATTGTGCACATGTACCCTAAAACTTATAATTAAAAAAAAGAAAACCAAGTACTATCCCTAAAAGATACCAGTGTTATTAAAATTATAAAAATTTCATGGAATAGACATTCTTATGTGAAACAAAAGAGACTTAAAACCCAAAGCTATAAAAAGAGACAAAGATGGACATTATATAATAATAAACATATTAATTCAGCAAGAGAATGTAACAATTATAAATATATATATGTACCCAATACCAGAGCACCCATATCTATACAACAAATATTATTAGATGTAAAGGGAGAGATAGACCCCAATACAACATTGGGAAGTGCAGCACCACACTCTCGGCATTGGACAGGTAATCTAGGCAGATCGTCTTTGGCAAGATTTAAACTGTGCCATAGACCAAATGTCCAATATACCTAATAGACATTTATGGAACATTTTACACAACAGCTGCAAAATACACATTTTTTTATTAGTACATGGAATATTTTCCAGGACTGACCATATATGAGAATACAAAATAAACCTCAAAAGTATTTTTAAATCAAAATCATATCAAGTATCTCATCTGACTACAATGGAAGAAACTAGAAATAAATAAAAAGGGGAACATTTGAAACTATACAAATATGAGAAAATTAAACAATATGCTCTTGAGTGACCAATCGGTGAAGGGAGAAATTAAGAAGGAAAAACAATTCCTTAAAACAAATGAGAATAGAAACACAACATACCAAGACCTATGGGACACAGCAAAATCAATATTAAGAAGCAATGTATAGCAATAAAAATCCACATCAAAAAATAGAAAGATTTCAAATAAATAACCTAACAATGCATCTCAAGGAACTAAAACATCAAGAACAAGCTAAACACAAAATTATTAGAAGAAAAGAAATAGCAGAAACAAAACTGAAACAAAATATTAGCAAACAAAAGTTTTTTTGAAAAGAAACAAAATTGACAAACCCACAACTAGACTAAGAAAAAAGAGAAGACACAAATAAAGTCAGAAATGAAAAAGGAAATGTCACAATGGATACCAGAAAAATGCAAAGGATCACTAGTGGCTGCAATAATTTACATTCCTACCAAGAGTGTACGAAGGTCTCCTTTTCTCTTTATGCTTGCCAGCATTCGTTATTGCCTGTCCTTAGGATCAATGCCATTTTAACTTGGGTAATACATCTTCTTGTAGTTTTGATTAGCATTTTTCTGATGATTAGTGATGTTGGGCATTTTTTGGTATAACTGTTGGCCTTTGTATGTCCTCTTTTGAGAAATGTTTATTCAGATTTTTGCCCATTTTAAAATTGCATTTTTTTCTTTTGAGTTGTTTGAACTATACTGATTATTAATCTCTTATCAGGTGGATAGTTTGCAAATATTTTCTCCCATTCTGTGGGTTGTCTCTTCACTCTGTTGATCGTTTTCTTTGTAGTGCAGAAGTTTTTTGGCTTAATATGATTTTATCTGGCATGACTGGGTTGAATCTGTAGATTGCTTTGGGAAGTATGAACATTTAGAACTACAATAAGATCCAGTAATTCCACTACTGGAAATTTATCTAAAGGAAAGGGAATCAGTACATCAAAGAGACATCTGCACTGTCATGTTTATTGCTGCACTATTCACAATAACCATGATATGGAATCAACCTAAATGTTAACACATGGATGGTTAAAGAAAATGTGGTATGTATACACAATGGAATGCTATTCAGTCAGAAAAAAAATGAAATCTTGTCATTCACAGTGACATAGATGAAACTTGAGTACATTATGTTAAGCAAAATAAGCCAGAAACAGAAAGTTAAACACCACATATTCTCACTTATACGTGGAAGCTGAAAAAAATTTGATCTTATTAAAGTAAAAAGTGGAACAGAGGAATAGCTGAGAAGGCTAGGAGAAAGAAAGGCATAGGGAGAGATTTATTAAAGGATAAAAAATCACAGCAGATAGTACAAATAAATTCTAGTGTTCTGTAGCACTATTGGATAACTACAGTTAACAATAATATATAGTTTCAAATAGCTAGAAGGAGTCAATTAGATGTTCTCAACACAAAAAAATGATAAATGTTTGAGATTATAGGTAACTAATTACACTGATTTAATGACATGTATCAAAACATCACAAATGCCCTTATAAATAGGTACAATTATAATGGGTCAATAAAAAATTAAAATTAAAAAATGTGAGAATTAAATTATCCTAAGACTTGCTATAAAAGATTGCATTCAGCTCTTGGATGCTGATGAGTAATTTTCCAGGATATTGCAGGTACTTAAGATAGCTACTTAGATATAAGCTGTATAACTGCTTTAAAAGCATAATATATAAAGATTTTAACAATGCTCTTTGGTTGATGACGGAATCTTTATTTTTCGTAAGGTTAAATTTCTGAATCTTAATTAGGCTCTGATTTTATTATTGTGTTTGAAGATTGATAAGCCATTTTGGGTATACAAAGTGTAGTAAAGCAGTTATAAAACAGCTTTGAAGTCAAACGTGGGTTCAGACATTGACCCCTCCACTTACTGGTCTTGCTCAATGTATTTAATCCCCCTGAAACATGTTCTATAATGTAAAAAATAGGAAAATATAACATTCCTTTGATACAGCTCATATAAAAATTAAAAATGTGGTATATCTAAGATATTTGGTTTAGTGCTTTAGACATAGCAAATCCTTAATAAATAATAGTCATTATCATAGTAATACAAAAATTAAATTTACCCACAAGAGATATTTAGAGATAATCATATAAATAATAAATAACATCAGGAAAATGCCCTACTTCTATTGTAATCACAGATTTTAATGTTATTTTTATTAGAAAATAACCGTACTTTTTATTAACTGCTTTAATGTGGTAAAAATAAATGCCAAAACATAATCATGTTGGATTCTTAAAAGGCAAAAATAATCTTCATTGTCTAAGAAGAAAAGGACAGAGAAGCAAAGAGACTTTGAATTTTAAACTGTTAACTATGTTTAAAAATATTTTTGTTTTCCTGGAAAGTGAAAAATAATTATACTCTTTATTTTTTGACATATTTATTAAACCTCCGGTTACAATATAGGTTTGTTAGTAATCAAAACTGAGAAAAGTTTAAATACCATAAATGAAACCCTACTATCGAATCTCCTGTAAGTCACACCATGTCCTTATAAAACAAGAAAAATGATGCTAAAATCTGAAAAACGTGCAAGTCACGGGACTTGGGAATTTTTTTAAGTCATTTGAGCTAATAATATATTAATTATTTTATGAATCAAATAATGTATAATTTTATGTCTTGAAAATAATCAAGTCAGTGTAATGTTGTATGCATAATTTGAATAGCAAAAATTTAGTTATCCTATAAGGAAGTTTGTCATCCATGAATTATAATACCTGCAAACTCATTGTTATAGTAAATCTATGTGAGATCTATCTATCTATCTATCTATCTATCTATCTATCTACCTATCTATCTATCTATCCATCCATCCATCCATCCTTCTATCTACCTACCGACAAACTTAACTCGGGATGCTATAACAAAGTACTGCAGACTGAAAGCTTATAAAAACAATAGGAATTTATTTGTCACTGTTCTGGAGACTGGAAGTCCAAGACCAGGATACCAACATGGTAGGGTTCTGGTGAGGACCCCCTTCCAGGTTGCAAACTACCAACTTCTCATTGTATCCTCACAGAGTGGAAAAGAGAGAGGATTAGCACTCTTCCTATTCTTTTATGAACACTAATTTCATCTTAGGGGCTCCACCTTCATGATCTAATTCCCTCTGAAAGGCCTCACTTTCTACTACTATCTTACTGGGGGCTAAGGTTTCGACATGTGAATTTAGGGGTGACAGATTCATGTCATTCATAACAAGTAGTTAAAAATTTTTAATTAGTAATGAATTTATTTCTTCTTAAATGGTACAGAAAATGCTAACCAAAACTAATCTTTGTAGTCATCTTAAAAAGCCAAGAATATACAAAGAACACTGAATTTAGAATTAGGTTTAAGTTCAATTTTAGTTTAGTACCCTATCTAAGACCTGAAAAAATTATTTACAATATTTGAAATTTATTTTCATCTTATGAAATGTGGAAATAATATTTGTTTTACAAACTTATTGTGGAGACGAAATGAGATTAAAGTACTTTGAATATGAGTATGATATAAGTGACTTATAACTGGGGTCTTATATTCTATTGAAAACTCAAAAGTAGTTACTTTCTTCCAAAAAAATTTACAAAAGGCAATTCATCTAAATAGAGAAAATAATAATAAACAGGCTAGCCTATGATTCTCCACAGCAACATACAATGCCAAAAGACATGTGGAAATGGCTAAATTCTGAGTGAAAGAAATTATGACTCAGAATGTTATAACCAGCCACTATGGTAATTATTCATAATATAATGAATAGGCATTCTCAAAGGCTAATTTGAATTTGTCAACTAGTAAAATGTCTTTTTAAAAACCTACATTAAAAAATCAAGTTAATAAGAGCCAAAGATAAATAAATGGGAGGGAAAAGCCATCGTAGAAAGATACATTATTGATCAATTTGAACATGCAAATAAACAGTTACAGGAATTATAGTTACAAAAGGAATGCAAATGTTTGATATCTTGACAGTGTAAAACTACCAACATAACTTAAAATATCAAGACATGGGAAACATGAATGTGAGTTATTTTATACCACATATTAATCAGTTCATTAAAAATTTTAAAGATGGTGTTTAAAAACATAATTATTGAAAATAGTTTTATTGACTTTTTCTAATCTTACAAGTATCTTCAAGACATAACTACCATTTTAGAGAGAATATATTTATATGTTCAATATTTCCTTAAGTCTTACTTTGAGTTTTTCCCTTCTGTAAAACTAAATTTAACATATTTTATTTTTAAATACATGAACTTTAAAAGATTATTCTTCTGAATTTTGAAGTTTGCCAAAGTTATTAACCCAAAACAAACACGTTGTTTCTTAATATCTGATGAAAAATGACTTAGAAGACAACATTTTAAAACTATTGTTTTGTTGTGAAGAAAACTCCAAGATAGGTTCAGGCTGAAAAAAGTGTTGATTATGTTGAATCCAATTTATTGAGCAAAATCAATACCACATTAGTTTTAAAATAGATATGGCCAGTGCTAACTTTCCTTTACATAACCGTTGTTCATCAGCAGTAATGATTATTTTCAGCAATAACTCTAAACTGTGATAACATAGAGTAGTGTTTCATTGATTTTTACACTTTTATTTAGACAATTAATTATAATTGCATTACAGAAATAAACACTTTTGCACTACCTACATAGTAAGTATGTTAAAATAAGTGCACGATATAAGACACCCTAGAGAAATGTTCTGCCTTTTTAAAAGCATACCTGGAGCCGGGTGTGGTGGCTAACGCCTGTAATCCCAGCACTTTGGGAAGCCAAGGCCGGCAGATCACCTAAGGTCAGGAGTTAGAGACCAGCATGGCCAACATGGCGAAACCCCGTCTTTACTAAAAGTACAAAAATTAGCCGGGCGTGGTGGCTCACGCCTGTAGCTCTAGCTACTTGGGAGACTGAGGCAGGAGAATCACTTGAATACGGGAAACAGAGGTTGTGGGGACCCGACGTCGTGCCACTGCCCTCCAGCTAGGGCTACAGAGTGAGACCCCTGTTTCAAAAGATGAAAAAAAAAAGGATGCCTGGTTCTGGTGCTTGGGAATGTTAGACGTGTGCATTTATTTAATAACAATTGATTATAATTTATTCATCACATTTATGATAGAAATGTATCTTTAATCAATAATATGTTTTTAAATAGCCCATGTTAATATAAATGTAATATATTATTTATTTTCATATAATCCAGTAAGGCTGTATCTCCACATTAGCCTAAATTAGAAAGGCTCTCCAGTAGACAGCATCTTAAACCAAACTGAAGTGGGTTTTTTTTTTGTTTTTGTTTGTTTTTGTTTTTTTGAGACAGGGTCTCCTTCTGTCACCCAAGCTGGAGTACTATGGCAGGATCTAGGCTCACCGCAACCTCCACCTCCCAGGTTCAAGCATTCTCATGCCTCAGCCTCTTGAGTAGCTGGGACTACAGGCGCCCACCACCATGCCCAGCTAATTTTTGTATTTTTAGTAGAGGCAGGGTTTCACCATGTTGGCCAGGCTGATCTCCAACTCCTAACCTCAAGTGATCCACCCACTTTGGCCTCCCAATATGCTGTGATTACAGGCATGAGCCACCATACCCGCTCTAAACTGAGTATTTTTAAGATCATATAATTCAATCAACCTCAGACATTTGAATATTTCATGCTCCTTTTTGGTTTGGTTATTGTTTTTGCCTCATAATTTAATTTGTAATATTCTACTCATGTTAAAGAAAAAACAGTTTAGGTTTATTATGTATGAAGCAGATCAATGAAATAGAGCTTAGAAAGAAAGTCAGAATGCCTGATCTCACTTCGAGTGAAATACTTATATTCTTTGAGTATCAATTTATATCTATAAATTAGGTAAATAATTTTTGCTCATTTTCAAGGAGCAAACAAGGTAAAGCAGATTTATTTTATTAGTGCAATTGCTCAATTGTAGTTAAAACCCCAAACTAAAAACCAAAATATTTTAGATTACTCAAAATATAAGTGGTTTTCTCATTATTTACTTTGCCCTAAAATGCTGTCTCATGAGATTTTTGGTCTGTTTTTACCGTTTCCCCTGCTTCAAGCTCTTTCATGAAATTCCTTCCAGAATATGATAAGGAACAGACACAAAAGTTTGCCAACAGGATTATAGGGCAGATTAAAGCCTCTGATGGATATCATGCATCTGGTTTCACGGTGATATTAAAGAAGAGAGGATCTGAATCCACACATCATTTACTTGTCCTATTCTTTTGTAATCCTTCCTTGTTTCCAGATCCGAAAAGAGCAATGATACGGAAAACTAAACAAGAAATAACTTTGAGGCAGAACTCTGTGCACATGAAAAAAAAAAGTGGCAGCATTTTTCCCCAGGCAATGAAAAAAGTAATCTTCTTTTCTATCAAAAATAATCAGAAGGTTAGAATATGGTATGTTTATTTGGGGGAGGGGGTTACCGTAGTTATTAACCACAGTTCTTTGAGGAAAAGTTATTGTATTTTAGAGCAAATGTAAGATATATTTAGCTGAACAAGAGAGCAAAGCACAAAAGAAACCAATTATACCCCATGTTGTGAAATTACTTTAAATTTCTACCCTTAATCCTTGTTGGTTAAACTCTTGATTAACTGTTCAAAATGTGTTATTACAAGTCTGCAAGAGCTCCTGGGGTCATTAAATCCCTGTAGAATACCTTACTAGCTAAAAAGGCCTCTCTTTCTCTTCTAACAGATGATGTTTGTGTTAGGGGCAAGGGAGGTATTAGAGGAGAATGAAAAGAAAGCACCCTCACCTCAGACCCTATTATTGGCCTATAGGCTTCCATATGTACTCCCTTCACCCTTCCACTATAGCGTTTTCCAGATAATATTAATAAGTGTTGATGAATGAGTTACTAAATGTAACTGGCAGAGCCTCTTTAATGTTCAGAGATCCACTGCAAGGAGAGCAAGGGGGAGGCAAATTCTACCAGATACCTAGGATGCTCTGGAAATAAAAGACCCAATGAGGCATTGGGCTTCATCTGAAAACTGCCCTAGGAGCTATCCAAGGTACTAACCAGCCTCAGATTAAACCATGCACTCATTCTGATTAGTTTGTCCTTTGAAAGCGGGAAAAAGCTGGGGAGAACGCGTAGACAGAAGGGAGAAATGTTATTCTACCTATTGTAAATTCAAATGCTGCCTTTGAAAGTCACAAGTTATGCATACCTGAAAAGTTATTTCATCTCTCTCTTTCAATTCCTTCATCTAGAAATGAACATAACTACTCTACCTATCTAATAGTATCATAAGATGTAGTAAAGATTAAACTTCTTCTTGCATGTAAAGCCTTTAACGCAGTACCCAGCAGAGAATAGGGTCTTCATAAATGTTAACTTAATATTATTAATGTATTAATAATATAATACAACAAGCACTAATGTGTCTACTCCCAGAACAACTGAAAGTCACGTTTTGTCATGTCAGCCTCATGATTAATGCCTGTCTTTATTACTAGGATTTTAAACTCCAGAGGGACAGAAGGCATTTCACTTCATCCATTACTTTCCCAGTGACTGATTCAAATGTTCTGGATGTACATTGTGTGCTCTCAGTACATAGTATATCATGTATTCTCAATACACATTTCTAGTATGCACTGGAAATGAATAAGTAAAGGAAGAAAATAATAAGAGTAGTCATGAAATAAAGAGAGCAAGCTACATCAAAAACACCATTGGAAAGAGGGAAAAATGTGCACAGTATTCACCTTAGGAAGAAATTGAACTAAAAACTTGACCGACAAAATGTTTCTACATTTGTCACTACTTATTAGAAGCCCTGTTTAGGTATTCCTGGAGTATAAAATAATATTATAAATACCTGGGCTAATTTTCACAATAAAATGTGTTAGCAATTAAGGTATTTTTCAGCTTTGACTTAAGGGTATCTGATCTTGTAAGTTTCTCTGTGTTTATCGACTATACCCCATCCACAGGCAGCACAGCATAAATAGTTTCATGCCATTTATGCCATTTTAATGGTTAGAATCTCCATCCAAACCTCCTTCTGTAACCTCTTTTGACCCCAGTGATAGTTATTGATAGTTATTCTGACCTTGATAACCATCTTTTAGTACATTGTGCTTCTTCCCCTTCTGCATCTCATGTCCACAATGCTTCCTCAGCTCAAATATTTACTTGTTTTTATGGCCATAATTTTATTTTTATTCTTTTCAAGCCAATCTGAATAAACATGCCAAATAGTGAATCTCCCATGGAAAAGACTGCAACTCTGTGGACCCAGATACAAGTTAACTATCTGACTCTGATCCAACATGAAATCAACGAAACTTTGGAAAATATGTGTCTGAATAAAACACAGTGTACAGGCAGGTTGACTTACAATCATTCCACCCTCACTGAATACCAAAGCAATAAAGGAAAGTTTGATGAAAATTGAATTTTAAAAATCTATTTTTGTGTATTTCCTAAGAGCCACCTGCATTTTGAGCAATTATACCAATTTCACTGTATTCAAAATATTACATTTTAAGAACAATACATTTCGTACTAAAAAGCTAAGTGTGTTTTGTCCTAATCAAAATTTTTCTTATTTCATGGAATGAGCCCCCAAAATGAAGCAATGAGAGGATAATTACTATAAAATCACACACACTGTATATAGAATAATCCTATATAATTGGAGTGATGGACAGGATAATCTGCTAGGTTTGTCGCCTTAAAGATTTTATGATTGTGTAAAACTGCATAGGCTGCATAAATGTTTGCTTTTTCCTCTTTAAATGTCATATCATTTATTCTTCCTTCCTCGTGATATGTCAGCCAAATAGCTCATTTATGATAATCAGACATGAAGACTCTGCTTACAAATAAATAGACATACAGCCATAATTGCAGGTTGATTAATTCTGAAGTCTTGCAGAGACCGTATACTGTCTTACTAATGACTGTGACAACTATGCATCATTAGAATCGAGGGGCTAAAAAACTCTCCCTACACATGATATAATTGCACAGGTGTGGTGATTTGCATTTTAGTGGCACAGAAAATTACATTCCTAGAGAAAGAAGATTCTTAAGTTTTTAAGTTTTTAAAAGTTGATTGGATTGATTATAGGGACTAGTAGTAAAGGTCGTATGGATGCTATAAATTGTCATCAAAGCTATTAAGAATAATTTTTAAAATACTCATTCAAACCAAGACTTAGTTATATTATAAAGACCAATGTTATCACAAGTCACATTTATATTCTGTGAATTGTCTCTGCTTCTCATGTCAATTTTAAAGAAAATAAATAAAAAATAAATGCACCATTTTATAGATTTATTTGGAACCGTGTCCTACCTACTGATGTCATGGTACTTTTAGAAAATATACCCTCTTAATATCCCATGTAAGTACAAATGTTCCATCCTTTTCAGTAATGAGGGTAGAGATCATTGGTTTCTAGAATATTAGGAATCTGAGTATTGAAGTAATGGTATAAGATAAGCTATATTAAAATTCACCTTAAAGAAACAGGATGGCTTTCAGGTGTAAAGAAATATTTTATAGTAACAAAATTAATGACATTTGTGATTTTTAAAAGAACTATTTATCTCAAAATTTGGAAATAAACATAGAACAGAAATAAATATAGTCAGTAAAACAAAATGAACCATGCTTATCTAGCACCGCGTAGGGGTAACCAGTCAACTAAACTCAACTTCTTATAGTGAGAGGTTTATGCCTCTTATGGGAATGATTCATTTACCACAGCTTAATTTTTTTAGCCATGTGAATTAATCAAATAACTCTTGCTCCAATTTCATGCTGTCTGAACAATCTGACGTCTTGAATAGAGATTTCTGAACAGAGATGATATGTAGAGCAGCCAGCATGAGTTTCTTAGTTCACAGTATGTTGTAAATCTCTTGAGAATGGCCATTCCAAGGAAAGCAGCCAGAGTAGCATGGCCTTTCCTGACCTAGCTTCAGAAATCAAGCAGTTTCACTTCTACTGAATTCTATCGTTTATAAATGAATCACTAAGGTTAACACAGAATTCTATCTTTATTTCTCCCCATAGCACATATTTACATGTTATTACTTAATTGCTTATTATCTATCACCCTGTCCTAAAACATAAGCTTCATGTGGGCAGGAATCCTGTTTTATCATAGTTTATTCACTGATGTATCCTCCACACTCAGCACTGTTCATAATAAGTGCTAATCAATGAATAAATAAATTGTCATGTTTCCTTTGATAGGTATGAAAAGAAACATATTTATAAAAACAGGCAACTGAGCCGGGCACGGTGGCTCACGCTTGTAATCCCAGCACTCTGGGAGGCCGAAGTGGGTGGATCACGAGGTCAGGAGATCGAGACCACAGTGAAACCCCGTCTCTACCAAAAATACAAAAAATTAGCCGGGCGTGGTGGTGGGCGCCTGTAGTCCCAGCTACTCGGAGAGGCTGAGGCAGGAGAATGGCGTGAACCCGGGAGGCGGAGCTTGCAGTGAGCCGAGATTGCGCCACTGCACTCCAGCCTGGGCGACAGAGCAAGACTCCGTCTCAAAAAAAAAAACAAAAAAAAAAAACAAAAAAAAAAAACAGGCAACTGAATTGTCAAGGCTGGAAGTTTAATAGCTCAAATTTGTGACTATTAAACTGTTTCATAGAATAACAGATCTATTATATGTTGCAGAAAACGGTTCACAGTTGAGTGTGTTCGAGAAACAGTGAATACGGCTTAACTCCTGAAAAAAAACACGGATCTCTTACACGTTCAAGGCTTCTAGAAATCTTAACTATTTTTTTTTAAAACGCTAAATTTTGTTCAGCTCACTTTCCCCCAATATATGACAAAACACTTCCATAACAGAGTTGTTATTTATCACCCATGTAGCTAATTTTCCACAGAATGCATTTTAGTCCAACCTTCTCATCCTAATTTAGGGAGAGTTGATTTTTCTATACATAGGGCTGGAAGACGATAAGGGCTCCACTCTATGGCAGTATCACACAACATTGTGAAATGAGGACTCAGAATTCAATCAACTTGCTTAAGGTCACAATAAGAGTTACTGGAAGGCTGAGAACCAAAGACTACTTCTCCTTACTTTTAGCAAAATGCTCTGTTCAACACCCTGGGCTTCTCAGATTCATAGACACCTTGGACTCATCCTGGATGGATGGTTATTCTCTTCTTAAGAACCCCACGAGAGACACAATTTGTAATCTCCTTCAGTAGCCTGTCCCATTATTTATCAAGTCAAATTCAGATTGCAATAGGGTGGGATTCCATTACAGAGGGAAAGCATTTTCTTTGTCTCATTTAAAATGCTCCATTTAAAAAAATAATTTATGATAAATTCACAAGTACAATTTCCACTTGTTCCTTGGCCAATAGGGTGGTGAAGCTTGGAGCAGTGTCTTCAGTATGCACTCAGTCCTTGGCTCCAGGCCCCAGTTTAATGACAAGCTGAATCCTCACACTGACAGGCCCCTCCCAGTGAGGCTGCCAAGTGTTCGTCATAGTCATGCACATTAGTCGGTCACAGGAATGGAATGTGAAATGGTCAAGAGTAGGGCAGACACTAAGGCAAAAAGTTTCTCAGCTCCAAAATGTTGGACACTTAAAATACAACCTCCCTATGTTCTACTGAAATAATAAAATATGTAATTAAATCATCAAATTCTGTTTTCATGTCCTCAAATATTTTAATCATGCTACTCATTTAGGGACACGATTTTATTTATAAAAACATTTTTCTATAGATAGGCATTCATCCATCTACTCCATTATGTTATATAATAAACAGAATTTTAGAAAGCTAGATATAAAACATTATGTGAAAAAGAGCATAGGCTTTGTATTCCCACAAGACCAGTTTGGATTCGATATCCACTTCATCAATTGCTGCATAGCCTTCAGCAAGTTACTTAACAAAGCTAAGGTTCTCACATCTGAAAAATGGTGACAGTAAGTAGAATTTCAGTGTACTTTATGAGAACTGAATAAGAAAATTTACTTGAAAGTAGCTAGGCCGGGCACGGTGGCTCACGCTTGTAATCCCAGCACTTTGGGAGGCTGAAGCGGGTGGATCACGAGGTCAGGAGATCGAGACCACGGTGAAACCCAATCTCTACTAAAAATACAAAAAAATTAGCCGGGCGTGGTGGCGGGCGCCTGTAGTCCCAGCTACTCGGAGAGGCTGAGGCAGGAGAATGGCGTGAACCCGGGAGGCGGAGCTTGCAGTGAGCTGAGATCGCGCCACTGCCCTCCAGCCTGGGCGACAGAGCGAGACTCCGTCTCAAAAAAAAAAAGAAAGTAGTTGGCACAGTGTCTGGAGGACAGTAGGTTTTCAATAAATATTCTTTCCTGTCTCCTATATAAAATGAGAATTACATTTTAAGTTCACTGGGGAACTCAAAAATTAAAAGTTTGAGCTTGATTCTCTTATAAACAAAATGGTATTTTACGTGAATTAATACCCATATATCTAATTGTTTGGAAATGTCATCTTTTAACATGGTCAACTTTTAAAATGGTGAACCATTTTACATTAGGTTACATAAATATTTCTTCTCTATTATTTGTTGGCAAAAGCCTGAAAACTAAGCAGACCAATGCATACATTTTAAAAACTACAAAATAGACTGTTGTGTTCTTTATCTGTTTACTAAAATTCCAGTAGTTATACTTCAAGCCTAATATCAAGGGAATTACATATCTAGATAGATTGATAGATAGATAGATAGATAGATAGATAGATAGATAGATAGACAGATATAGATATACATATATCAAAGAAAGGAGGCACATAATTAAACCTCTATGCATATAAACTTTGGCAAAAAGTAAGCCAAAGGAAATAATGCACAGCAAGGACAAAATAGACCTGTGACATATCTGTGATAATAGGAAATCTTTGGGATTGGCTAACTGATAAAATTCCAAACTTCAGATGACACATTAGGAAGTTTTACTGATACATGACCCTGCAGCCCACTTAAAGTATCCACAGAAATCTGCATATGGGTTTACCAAAAGATGTACTAGAATATTTAGAGCAGCAATACAAATAACAGCATCCATGAAGAAAACTACCTAAATTCTTACTAAGAGTTGGGGTGAAAAATTATAATGTGGTTATGTAATGGAACACTGTATACAATTAGTAATAAATGATCTATGACAAAGGCAACATTGTGGAATCTCTCAAGCATAATATTAAGCAAAAGAAACCAGACACAAAAGAATATATGATTCATTTCATATAAATTTCAAAACACACAGATCTTATTTATTATCAGGAGAGTAGTTACTCCCTTGGAGTTAGTAACTAGAAGTGGCCTTTTGGGAAGTTGTAATATTCTGTTTATTGATTGGGGCATGTTCAGTTTGTGAACATTCATTAGCTATATACTGATGAAGTGCCACTTTCCTCAATGTATTTTATACTTTTAGGTTGGTGCAAAAGTAACTGTGGTTTCAGACCATGAATTTTAAATTATTATAGCTAGGCTCAAACATATCTTTATTAATCAAACTAGGAACCATTAAAATCAATAATTTTTGCCAACGAGAAATGTTTATTCCTGTATCATAAAAATCTGTGCTTCAGGATTCAACAAACTCTTAGAAGGCGTTTTCTGTATCCTGCTAGTTGTGGAAGCATTTTCCCTGCAAAAAGTTGTGGAGATGCCTGAAGAAGTGGTAGTCAGTTGGCTAGAGGTCAGGTGAATGTGGCAGATGAGGCAAAACTTCTCAGCCAAATTCATTCAACTTTTGAAGCACTGGTCGTGCAACATGTGGTTGGGCATTGTCCTGGAGAAGAATTGGGCCCTTTCTGTTGATCAATGCCAGCTGTAGACATTGCAGTTTTTGGTGCATCTCATTGATTTGCTGAGTGTACTTCTCAGATGTAATGGTTTCACCTGGATTCAGAAAGTGGTAGTGTATCAGACCAGCAGCAAACCACCAGTCAATGACCATGACCTTTTTTGGGTGCAGGTTTGGCTTTGTGAAGTGCTTTGGAGCTTCTTCTCAATCCAATCACTGAGCTGATCATTGCCAGTTGTCATATAAAATCCACTTTTCATTATACATCACAATCTGATTGAGAAATGCTTCATTGTTGTTGCATAAAATGAAAAGATGACACTTTGAAACAACAATTTTTTTCCCCAGCTCATGAGACACCCACTTATAGAGCTTTTTCACCCTTCCAGTTAGCTTCAAATGCCGAAAGATGGTAGAATAGTTGACTTTGAGTTCTTTGGCAATTTATCGGGTAGTTGTAACAGGATCAGCTTCGATGATGGCTCTCAAACGGTTATTGTCAATTTCTGATGGCTGGCCACTATGCTCCTCATCTTCAAGTCTTTCATCTCCTTTGCAAAACTTCTTGAACCATCCCAGCACTATACATTCATTAGCAGTTCCTGGACCAAATGCATTGTTGATGTTGCGAGTTGTCTCTGCTGCTTTACAACCCATTTTGAACTCAAATAAGAAAATTGCTCAAATTTGCTTTTCCTCTAACATCATTTCCATAGTCTAAAATAAATATAAATTAAACTGCAAGTAGTAAGTCATTAGCAAAAAAACAGACAGCAAGAAATGTGCATTAAAATGGTGTATAACATAACCACATTTATTTAAGAATGTATTCCAATATCAAACAGCAAATTTCAATAACTCAAAAACTGCAATTACTTTTGCACCACCCTCGTTCCAAAAATTTTTCTTCACAAAACTAAATGTTTTACAATATTTTCACTAAGTTGAATAATTAGTTTTGGCATTCGCAAATATTTAAAAATCTGCTTAACATCAAGCAGACTCTACTATATAGTAAAACTTTAAATGAAAAAAGGTTTAGCATTCAAGATCATGTTGAAGAAGAAAATGTCATGTACTTCAGACTGTCCTCAAATATTCTAAAGGATTAACTCAGCCAATTAATCAAACTAATGAAAAGAAAATTTGTAAAACCAGTTGGTTGACTGAGTTGAAAATATTTATTCTAGAGTCCTCATGTGATTCCTTTTCTGCTTATTCATCACTAGCAACTGAAGGCTCTCAATTGGAGGCTCCAGCAGTGAGGCTTCAAGTTCCTCCTACCACCAAATCGATGAGAATCACATTGACTGATTTTTTCCTGTGTAACAAGAGGGATTTGCTGCTAAGCACCCACAAACCAGATTGTGCCTTTTAACAATGTAACTACCACTGATCAGCCTGAGATTGCATTGTGATCTTAAATACCGTAACTTTGCCCTTTTCCCATTCTTCCTTGAGTGTCAGCCCTAAGCCAGGCCATTTTTCCAGAATGGTTTATTCCTCTATTCATGATATGTTACCATTTTGTTCCAAGAAGCCGTAGGCAAAGCCCATGCAAAATATGATATTTTGAATAAAGCTCATAGTCTCATAGTCACTGCCTTTTGGCTACAGATGTCTACCAAATAAAAATATACAAGTTTACATTATTTTGAATCTAAGTCACCCAAAGGCATGGAAAATCCTCTAAATAAAAAGGCATTTATGCCTGCCAAAGACTGGAAAATGCAGACAATGATTGCAGTTCTACATTTCACATCATTTTTCATAAACATGTATAATCATTACAAATTAAAATTGAAGTTCACTTGTACCTCAAACTATAGAAATTACTTTGTATCAAATGTCAACCAAACCTGCAAACTATTTTCAAGTAAGAAATAGGAAAAAAAAAAACTTTGACATTTCACACTAAAAATATACTTTCCGGGTGTGTTCAAATAAAAATAAAATTATTCATCTTAATTTAATCTGGAATTAAATTAATGTAGTTACATAATGCAATATGAAAAGACTAAAATTTTAAAACAAAAATTCAAACATCTGAATTTCTAAATTATACATCGAACGATTATCTGAAGCCATAATTACTCTTGCAATGATCCTATTATGATAAAGTCAAACAGTTAAACTTGACTATTTCAGTAAAAACAATCATTTTTGACTTTTTGGCCGTTATTCAATTATTCAAATCTCCTTATACTGTGAGTTCATTGGCTCCTACTGATTTGAGATTTTCATTACAGCACGTCTACCTGGCCTAACCACCCCAATATGGAGTATAGGCAAATCCACTTATTGTGAAGTAATAAGGTATTGTTTACAGGTTACTAAAGACAGTGATCCAAAAAGCAGATGACGGCTGAATATGTAAAGATATACCAGTTGGGTGCAGTTGGGAAGAACTCTAGAAAATGTCAAAATGATAAAAATGATCTGCTTCAAGGTTTAAATGGTTGCTTCATGGTTTAAACAGCTGCAGTGTTGAATAAGTGGCTGCATTTCTGAAATTTAGAATCTGAGCATAGACAACAGATTTTGGCACAATGAGGTGTTGTCAGTAATTCCTGTAATTATAGGATAATCTTGCTAAGCTGTCATGCCTAGAGCTTTGAATTGGAAAAAGGCAAATTTCCCAGTGCAGTGAACATGATTTCTCTGACAGAAATGTAAGGAAAACTACATGCATTTGCTAAAATTGTAAATATTTGACAAAGGTACACTCATATATGATGTTTCTGGTTTATTCTGCTTAATAGAGAAAATTGACAATAAAAAATGTAACTCTACAATATTTCATCTCTTATTCAGCATTCATAATAACTAATGCTAATGATAATTTGAATTAATTTAAAATGAAGGACATGCTTTTTTCTGAACGATTTACTTCAGTCACTTTATATACTGGGTAATGTGCAACAAATTGAAAGTTACAATTATTTAAAGCTCGTTTAGATTTACTCTAATGCACTGCCTTAGTACTTTTATATTTTTTAACTTACTGTTTTGTTTATCTTATCTTTTAATTTAAAAAAGAAGCTATTGGAGACTCTGCAGACAATGGTCTCCAGAATTTTAGAAATATTTATTTCCCATTTCCAAAAGCTTCAACATTTGACACAGATGAGGTTTCCTATTTTCAAGATTTTCTTTTAGTATTTTTTCTTCTTTCTTCAATACACTTTTAGGTATTAAAATACTGTTTTAAATATTTGGCAAATACCAAATAATATATAAGATATATAATGCTATAAAGCATAGTAATACAATCAACTTTAAATTGACAAAAATTGTGTATATATGTGGCATATAGCATGACGTATTGATATATGTATACACTGTGAAATGGCTAAGTCAATTACTTTTATATTAATTTAGCTGTGAATCTTAATATCCCATTGACTCATACAGGTGTCTTAAGTAACGTTTACTTTTTTTGTTAATTTTAGTTATATTTAGTTATAGTATCTATATTTATAGTTATAAATGTTCCAATTTTCTTTAAAACATTTTTGCACAAAAACTTATAATATTAATTTTAAAATTTTATAAAGAAACCAAAGTAGGAGGCAGAATAGATGAGATAGTATATTAAACAATCCAAAAAGGATAGTGTGAGAGAAAGGTTTCTAGAATCAAGAATATTCTTTCTTATGCTCTTTTTACTTGTTACAATGTGGAATTCAGAACTGATCAGAGCTACAAGAACCAATTGGATCAGAAAGTAGTCAAGAGTGAAGGGAAATAACCATTCATACAATTCTCAAGAAGTACAATATATGATAAAATTCTTGAACTAGATTATTTTATTTTTTCCTCTATTTGAATATAAGCTGTAAGTATAATAGTGGATTAATTAGGACTTGATTATGACTCTTTATATACTATTACTCACTGAGGGCCTCAGTTTTAAGTTTACATATAGCAAGTTAAGATGTCTTGGAGGGGTGGAGCCAACATAGTCAAATAGGAACAGCTCCGGTCTACAGTACCCAGCCTGAGCGACACAGAAGACGGGTGATTTCTGCATCTCCATTTAAGGTACCGGGTTCATCTCACTAGGGAGTGCCAAACAGTGGGTACAGGACAGCCCGTGCAGTGCACTGTGTGTGAGCCAAAGCAGGACGAGGCATTGCCTCAATCAGGAAGCACAAGGGGTCAGGGAGTTCCCTTTCCTAGTCAAAGAAAGGGGTAACAGACAGCACCTGGAAAATCGGGTCAGTCCCACCCTAATACTGAGTTTTTCCAACAGGCCTGAAAAACGGCACACCAGGAGATTGTGTCCCGCACCTGGCTCAGAGGGTCCTATGCCCACAGAGTCTTGCTGATTGCTAGCACAGCAGTCTGAGATCAAACTGCAAGGTGGCAGCAAGGCTGGGGGAGGGGCACCCTCCATTGCCCAGGCTTGCTTAGGTAAACAAAGCAGCCAGGAAGCTCGAACTGGGTGGAGCCCACCACAGCTCAAGGAGGCCTGCCTGCCTCTGTAGGCTCCACCTCTAGGGGCAGGGCACAGACAAACAAAAATTCAGCAGGAACCTCTGCAGACTTTAATGTCCCTGTCTGACTGACAGCTTTGAAGAGAGCAGTGGTTCTCCCAGCACACAGCTGGAGATCTGAGAACGGACAGACTGCCTCCTAAAGTGGGTCTCTGACCCCCTAGCAGCCTAACTGGGAGGCACCCCCCATAGGGACAGACTGACACCTCATTCGGCCAGGTACTCCTCTGAGACAATACTTCCAGAGGAACTATCAGTCAGCTGAATTTGTGGTTTCATGAAAATCCACTGTTCTGCAGCCAGCGCTGCTGACACCCAGCCAAACAGGGTCTGGAGTGGACCTCTAGCAAACTCCAACAGACCTGCAGCTGTGGGTCCCATCTGGTAGAAGGAAAACTAACAAACAGAAAGGACATCCACACCAAAAACCCATCTGTACATCACCATCATCAAAGACCAAAAGTAGATAAAACCTCAAAGATGGGGAAAAAACAGAGCAGAAAAACTGCAAACTCTAAAAAGCAGAGCACCTCTCCTGCTCCAAAGGAACGCAGTTCCTTACTAGCAACGGAACAAAACTGGATGGAGGATGACTTTGACGAGTTGAGAGAAGAAGGCTTCAGACGATCAAACTACTCCGAGCTATGGGAGGAAATTCAAAACAATAGCAAAGAAGTTAAAAACTTTGAAAAAACATTAGACAAATGGATAACTAGAATAACCAATGGAGAGAAGGGCTTAAAGGAGCTGATGGAGCTGAAAGCCAAGTATCGAGAACTACACAAAGATTGCAGAAGCCTCGGTAGCTGATGCGATCAACTGGAAGAAAGGATATCAGTGATGGAAGATGAAATGAATGAAATAAAGCGAGAAGGGAAGTTTAGAGAAAAAAGAATAAAAAGGAACGAACAAAGCCTCCAAGAAATTTGGGACTATGTGAAAGGACCAAACCTATGTCTGACTGGTGTACCTGAAAATGACAGGGAGAATGGAACCAAGTCGGAAAACACTCGCCAAGATACTACCCAGGAGAACTTCCCCAATCTAACAAGGCAGGCCAACATTCAGATTCATGAAATACAGAGAATGCCACAAAGATACTCCTCGAGAAGAGCAACCCCAAGACACATAATTGTCAGATTCACCAAAGTTGAAATGAAGGAAAAAATGTTAAGGGCAGCCAGAGAGAAAGGTCGGGTTACCCACAAAGGGAAGCCCATCAGACTAACAGCTGATCTCTCGGCAGAAACTCTACAAGCCAGAAGAGAGTGGGGGCCGATATTCAACATTCTGAAAGAAAAGAATTTTCAACCCAGAATTTCATATCCAGCCAAACTAAGCTTCATAAGTAAAGGAGAAATAAAATCCTTCACAGACAAGCAAATGCTGAGTGATTTTGTCACCACCAGGCCTGCCCTAAAAGAGCTCCTCAAGGAAGCACTAAACATGGAAAGGAACAACCGGTACCAGCCATTGCAAAAACATGCCAAATTGTAAAGACTATCCAGGCTAGGAAGAAACTGCATCAACTAACGAGCAAAATAACCAACTAACATCATAATGACAGGATCAAATTCACACATAACAATATTACCTTAAAATGTAAATGGGCTAAATGCTCCAATTAAAAGACACAGACTGGCAAACTGGATAAGGAGTCAAGACCCATCAGTGTGCTGTATTCAGGAAACCCATCTCACGTGCAGAGACACACATAGACTCAAAATAAAGGGATGGAGGAAGATCTATCAAGCAAATGGAAAACAAAAAAAGGCAGGGGTTGCAATCCTAGTCTCTGATAAAATAGACTTTAAACCAACAAAGATCAAATGAGACAAAGAAGGCCATTACATAATGGTAAAGTGATCAATTCAACAAGAAGAGCTAACTATCCTAAATATATATGCACCCAACACAGGAGCACCCAGATTCATAAAGCATGTCCTGAGTGACCTACAAAGGGACTTAAACTCCCACACAATAATAATGGGAGATTTTAACACCCCACTGTCAACATTAGACAGATCAACGAGACAGAAAGTTAACAAGGATATCCAGGAATTGAACTCAGCTCTGCACAAAGTGGACCTAATAGACATCTACAGAACTCTCCACCCCAAATCAACAGAATATACATTTTTTTCAGCACCACACCACACCTATTCCAAAATTGACCACATAGTTGGAAGTAAAGCTCTCCTCAGCAAATGTAAAAGAACAGAAATTATAACAAACTATCTCTCGGACCACAGTGCAATCAAACTAGTGCAAATTAAGAAACTCACTCAAAACCGCTCAACTACATGGAAACTGAACAACCTGCTCCTGAATGACTATTGGGTACATAATGAAATGAAGGCAGAAATAAAGATGTTCTTTGAAACCAACGAGAACAAAGACACAACATACCAGAATCCCTGGGACACATTCAAAGCAGTGTGTAGAGGGAAATTTATAGCACTAAATGCCCACAAGAGAAAGCAGGAAAGATCCAAAATTGACACTCTAACATCACAATTAAAAGAACTAGAAAAGCAAGAGCAAACACATTCAAAAGCTAGCAGAAGGCTACAAATAACTAAAATCAGAGAAGAACTGAAGGAAATAGAGACACAAAAACCCCTTCAAAAAAATTAATGAATCCAGGAGCTGGTTTTTTGAAAAGATCAACAAAATTGGTAGACTGCTAGCAAGACTAATAAAGAGGAAAAGAGAGAAGAATCAAATAGATGCAATAAAAAATGAAAAAGGGGATATCACCACCGATCCCACGGAAATACAGTCTACCATCAGAGAATACTACAAACACCTCTATGCAAATAAACTAGAAAATCTAGAAGAAATGGATAAATTCCTTGGCAAATACACCCTCCCAAGACTAAACCAGGAAGAAGCTGAATCTCTGAATAGTCCAATAACAGGCTCTGAAATTGTGGCAATAATCAATAGCTTACCAACCAAAAAGAGTCAGGATCTGATGGATTCACAGCCAAATTCTACCAGAGGTACAAGGAGGAACTGGTACCATTACTTTTGAAACTATTCCAATCAATAGAAACAGAGGGAATCTTCCCTAACTCATTTTATGAGGACAGCATCATCCTGATACCAAAGCCTGGCAGAGACACAACTAAAAGAGAGAATTTCAGACCAATATCCTTGATGAACATTAATGCAAAAATCCTCAATAAAATACTGGCAAACCGAATCCAGCAGCAAATCAAAAAGCTTATCCACCATGATCAAGTGGGCTTCATTCCTTGGATGCTACGCTTGTTCAACATACGCAAATCAATAAATGTAATCCAGCATATAAACAGAACCAAAGACAAAAACCACATGATTATCTCAATAGATGCAGAAAAGGCCTGTGACAAAATTCAACAACCCTTCATGCTAAAAAGTCTCAAGAAATTAGGTATTGATGGGACGTATCTCAAAATAATAAGAGCTATCTATGACAAGCCCACAGCCAATATCATACTGAATGGGCAAAAACTGGAAGCATTCCCTCTGAAAACTGGCACAAGACAGGGATGCCCTCTCTCACCACTCCTATTCAACATAGTGCTGAAAGTTCTGGCCAGGGCAATCAGGCAGGAGAAGGAAATAAGGGGTATTCAATTAGGAAAAGAGGAAGTCAAATTGTCCCTGTTAGCAGATGACATGATTGTATATCTAGAAATCCCCACTGTCTCAGCCCAAAATCTCCTTAAGCTGATTAGCAACTTCAGCAAAGTCTCAGGATACAAAATCAATGTACAAAAATCACAAGCATTCTTGTACACCAATCACAGACAAACAGAGAGCCAAATCATGAGTGAACTCCCATTCACAATTGCTTCAAAGAGAATAAAACACCTAGGAATCCAACTTACAAGGGATGTGAAGGACCTCTTCAAGGAGAACTACAAACCACTGCTTAATGAAATAAAAGAGGATACAAACAAATGGAAGAACATTCCATGCTCATGGGTTGGAAGAATCAATATTGTGAAAATGGCCATACTGCCCAAGGTAATTTATAGATTCAATGCCATCCCCATCAAGCTACCAATGACTTTCTTCACAGAATTGGAAAAAACTACTTTAAAGTTCATATGGAACCAAAAAAGAGCCCGCATCGCCAAGTCAATCCTAAGCCAAAAGAACAAAGCTGGAGGCATCACGCTACCTGACTTGAAACTATACTACAAGGCTACAGTAACCAAAACAGCATGGTACTGGTACCACAACAGAGACATAGATCAATGGAACAGAACAGAGCCCTCAGAAATGATGCCGCATATCTACAACTATCTGATCTTTGACAAACCTGACAAAAACAAGCAATGGGGAAAGGATTCCCTATTTAATAAATGGTGCTGGGAAAACTGGCTAGCCGTATGTAGAAAGCTGAAACTGGATCCCTTCCTTACACCTTATACAAAAATTAATTCAAGATGGATTAAAGACTTAAATGTTAGATCTAAAACCATTAAAATCCTACAAGAAAACCTAGGCAATACCATTCAGGACATAGGCGTGGGCAAGGACTTCATGTCTAAAACACCAAAAGCAATGGCAACAAAAGCCAAAATTGACAAATGGGATCTCATTAAACTAAAGAGCTTCTGCACAGCAAAAGAAACTACCATCAGAGTGAACAGGCAACCTACAGAATGGGAGAAAATTTTTGCAACCTACTCATCTGACAAAGGGCTAATATCCAGAATCTACAATGAACTCAAACAAATTTACAAGAAAAAGACAAACAACCCCATCAAAAAGTGGGCAAAGGACATGAACAGACACTTCTCAAAAGAAGACATTTATGCAGCCAAAAAACATATGAAAAAATGCTCATCATCACTGGTGATCAGAGAAATGCAAATCAAAACCACAGTGAGATATCATTTCACACCAGTTAGAATGGCCATCATTAAAAAGTCAGGAAACAACAGGTGCTGGAGAGGATGTGGAGAAATAGGAACACTTTTACACTGTTGGTGGGACAGTAAACTAGTTCAACCATTGTGGAAGTCAGTGTGGCGATTCCTCAGGGATCTCGAACTAGAAATACCATTTGACCCAGCCATCCCATTACTGAGTGTATACCCAAAGGACTATAAATCATGCTGCTATAAAGACACATGCACACGTATGTTTATTGCGGCACTATTCACAATAGCAAAGACTTGGAACCAACCCAAATGTCCAACAACGATAGACTGGATTAAGAAAATGTGGCACATACACACCATGGAATACTATGTAGCCATAAAAAATGATGAGTTCATGTCCTTTGTAGGGACATGGATGAAGCTGGAAACCATCATTCTCAGTAAACTATCGCAAGGACAAAAAACCAAACACCGTATGTTCTCACTCATAGGTGGGAACTGAACAATGAGGACTCATGGACACAGGAAGGGGAACATCACACTCCGGGGACTGTTGTGAGATGGGGGGAGTGTGGAGGGACAGCATTAGGAGATATACCTAATGCTAAATGATGAGTTAATGGGTGCAGCAAAACAACATGGCACATGGATACATATGTAACAAACCTGTACATTGTGCACATGTACCCTAAAACCTAAAGTATAATAATAAAAAAATAAAAAATAAATTAAAAAAAGAAAAAAAAAGATGTCTTATCCCCTTATTTTGTAGATGAAGATTTCCAGTTCATTGGGAAAAAACTTACTTGTCATGAAATATAGTAAATTAGCATAATACCTAGAATTTGAATTCAGAGTTCTCATTCTTTGTTTAGGATACATTTCAATATCTCAAATTATCCCTAAAAGTTATCTTAGTTAGAACTGATAGTCACTGAACTTATTGAGTTCTCACATAAACTTATATCTATTTTATTTTATTCATTTGTATATAAGGATAATATCTATCATGAGATTATTCCTAAAATGTGGATAGCTTTGAGGAATTAAATTCTAAATTTATAACAATTCTTCTACCCCAACATTAATCAACAGTTAACAACAAAGCCAAATTTTATTTTGCTCCAAGGAAAATAGTCTTTTTTTAAGAAACATCAGTGTTTACATTTAAAAATTATCTACGTTCAAAATTTCCTACCAAGTCAACTGAATCCTAAAACATCACAATCAAAATGAATTAAAATAAGACTTTTTTATATAATGGATTTGTATAAATCTACATTTCATTGGCTTCATTAAAAATAGTTTTGTAAATTTTTTTTAAAAGTTCACAATTCAAGATTTTGTTCTCAATGAAATCATGTTCTATTAATACTTCCTCAGATTTCTGGTTGATTTGGTATATGTTTTGCGTATTTCAGTTTTTGTGTTTTTAAGAAATAGAAATGCAAAATAATACTTCCTCAGATTTCTGGTTGATTTGGAATATGTTTTGCATATTTCAGTTTTTGTGTTTTTAAGAAATATAAATGCAAAAAAAGTGAGCTTTGTCTACATTTTTTACCTTTACTTTTATCTCTCCTTCAGGAAAGTTTCTCCCTGGTTGCAGAGAAAGCATACATAAAATAGAATGTGTTTTATTATTAAATGAATATGACTATTCACCAATTGAGAAAGATATAAAAGAACTCTATTTTATACTGCATAGAATTTGAGATTTCCACATAGTAAATATGAGTCAAAAACTAGACATCAGAGCGGAGTGAAGCAAGATGGTGGAATAGAAATATCTGGTAATCATCTTCCCACAGAAACATTAAATTGAACAACTATCTACATACAAAAATACCTTCACCATAGCTAAGTAAACTAGTAAAAATTATTGTACCTGATTACAGCATAATGATAAGAAAATATGCATTGCAGAGAATAGGAAGGACAGTTTTACATTACATTTGTCACCCCTCACCTCCCCCAAAGGTAAAGAAACCAACTGAGAGATGGTAGTACCTGTTTGAAGCATAACAATAAGAAAAGATGAATTAATGAGGATAGGAAGGTCAGGTTTAAATTATCCACATCAGCCCTTCCCTAACCCTAGGCAGCACAGCATGGGAGAAATACCATCTTCTTGAGGGGAAAAGGCTGAAGTAAGCATGGAACTTTGCCTTAAACCCCAATATTAGTTCTGCCACAGTAATACACAGCACCAGGAAGATCCTCACAGCCCCTGGCTCTAGGTTGGTACCCCAGACTGAGCCTCTAGGCCTGCCCCAACACTAGACAGGAGCCCACTGCTCCTTCAAAGCAAACTTGAGTTTGTTTTGGAAATGGAAAATGGAAAAAATAAGGTGTCAGTGATTGGCCCTAAATCAATGGAGATGTATGAACTAGCTGACAAATAATTTTAAAGTGGCTGTTTTAAGAAAGTTCAGCAAACACCAGTAAAATACAGAAAATAATTCATAAATTTATAAGAGAAGTTTAACAGAAAGATTGAAATAATTTTTAGAAATTATACAGAAATCCTGGAGCTAAAAAACACAATAAACAAAATGAAAAATGCAATAGGGAGCATCAGTAGCAGAATTGATCAAGAAGAGGAAAGAATCTGTGAACTAGAAGACAGGTTATTGGAAAAGATACAGTTAGAGGAGAAAAAAGAGTAAAAACGAAAGAAAGGCTAACAGGATTTGTGGAACAGCATTAAAAAATCAAATTTATGAATCATCGGTGTCAAAGAGGGAGTAGAAAATGATAAAGGGGCAGAAACTTATTTAAGTAAATAATAGAAGAAAACTTTCCATGCCTAGAGAAAGATATGAATATCCAGGTAGAAGAAGGTGAAATGTCTCTAATCAAATTCAAATAACACTACCCTATGACATATTATAATCAAACTGTGAAAGATAAGAGACAAATAGAGAATCCTGAAATCAGTAAGAGAAAGAAGCAAATGACATGTAATGAAGTCTCAATATAACTAGTAGCACACTTCTGAGCAGAGACCTTACAGATCAGGAGAGAGTGGGATGATATATTCAAAGTGCTGAATAAAAATAAATGCCAACAAAACTGCTAACCAAGAATACTCAGACATGTAGAAGAGATTAAAAACTTTCCCAGATGAACACAAGCTAAGCAACTTCATCACCACTAGAACAATCCTACTATAAATGATAAAGGGAATTCTTCAAGTTGAAAGAAAAATATGCTAATGAATAACATAAAAACGTCTGAAAGTATAAAGCTCACTGATAAAATATGTTCACTGTCAAATTCACATTACTTTAATACTGTAATGGTGGTGTGTAAATCACTTGTATCTTTAGTATGAAGGTTAAAAGATAAAAATATTAAAAATTATAACTGCAATAATTTATTAAAGAATATGCAATATAAAAACATGGAAACTGTAGCATCAAAAATTGAAAATTTGGGGGGGAGTGGAGTTAAAGTGTAGTTTTTTGGTTTGTAGGGATTTTTTAGCAATCAAAGTTAAGTTTTTATCAGCTTACAATAATCTCTTATACTTGTAAGAGTTTTCTTTTAAGCTTTATGGTAACCATAAAGCAAAAGCCTATTATAGATACACTAAAAATAAAAAGCAAAGAATCAAAAAATACTACTAGAGAGAATCACTTATCCACTAAGGAAGACAGTAAGAGGAAAAAGAAAGACAGTATCTACAAAACAACTAGAAAACAATTAACGAAATGCCAGCAGTAAGACCTTACCTATCAATAATGACCTTAAATACAAATGGAATAAATTGTCCAATTAAAAGACACAAAGTGGCTGAACTGATAAAATAACAAGGCTCAAATATATTCTGCCTACAAAAGACACACTTTACCTATAAGGACACACATACACTGAAAGTGAATTAATATAAAAAGTGTTCCAAGCAAATGGGAAGCAAAAGAGAGCATGATTAGCTATACTTATGTCAGATAAAATGGACTTTAAGTCAAAAATGATAAAATGAAACAAAGAAGGTCATTAAATAATGATAAAGGGTCAATACAGCAAGAGATATAACAATTGCAAATACATATACACTCAACATTGAGGCACCCAACTATTTGAAGCAAATATTAGTGGATCTAAAGGGAGAGCAACACTGCAATACAATAATTGTAGGGTACTTTAACACTCCATTCTCAGCAAAGAACAGGCTAATCAGACAGAAAATCAACAAAGACACATCAGATTTAAACCACATTCTCAACCAAAATGGACCTAACAGACATTTACAGAACATTACATCCAATAGCTGCAGAAAAAAACATATTCTTCCACAATTGCAGGACCTTCTCCAGGGTAGACTATATCTTAGGCCACAAAACTAGTCTTAACAAATGTAAGAACACTGAAACCATATCAGGTATCTTTTTTGACCACATAATATAAAACCAGAAATCAATGACACATAAAACTTCAGAAACATTACAAATACATGGAAAAGAAACAACATGTTCCTAAATAACCAATGAGTCAATGAAGAAATTAAAAGACAAATTTAAAAATTTCTTGAGAAAAATGCAAATTAAAATGTAACATACTAAAACCTAGGGATATAGCAGAAACAGTTCTAAATGGGATATTTATAGTAATAAATGCTTACATCAAAAAAGGGAAGAAAAATCTCAGAAAAATAATCTCTAATTACACCTCAAGGAACTAGAAAAACAAAGACAAATTCAGCCCAAATTATTAGAAGGAGGGAAAAAGTAAAGAAGGGAACAGAAATAAATGAAATTGAGACTAAAAACTACAAAATATCAACAAAAAAGTTGTTTTCTGAAAAATAAACAAAATTTAAAAACTTTTAGCCAAGCTAAGAAAAACAAAAAAACATTCAAATACATATAATTAAAAATGAAAAAGTAGACATTACATTTGTTACCACGGAACTACAAAGGATTATAAAAGACTAGTAATGACAATTACATGCCAACAAATTGAATAGCCTAGAAGAAATGAATACATTACTGGACACATACAATCTACCAAGATTGAATTATGAAGAAATGGAAAATCTGAACAAATAACTAAGAAAACTAAATCAGTAATAAAAAGTCTTTCATCAAAGAAGAGTTCAGGATCTGATGGCCACACTACTGAATTCTACCAAACATTCAAAGAACTGATACCAATTCTTCTCAAACTGTTCCACAAAAGTGAAGAGAAGCAAATACTTCCAAACTCATTCTAGGAGGGCGACACCACCCTGTTACCAAACCAGATACAAAAGAAAAAAATAACTAAAGGCCAATATCCCTGATCAACATACATGTAAAAATTGTTAACAAAATACTAGCAAAACAAATCAAATAGCACATTAGAAAGGTCATTTTCATAATCAAGTGACATTCATCCAAGGGCTCTACAGATGGTTCAACATTTGCAAATCAAGGAACATAATACCTCAGATTAAGAGAAGAAAGGACAAAAGCATATGATTATTTAAATAGATGTAGAAAAAGGATCTGACAAAACTCAATATCTCTTCATGACAAAAAAAAAATATTTCTCAGCAAATGAGGTATGTAGTAATGTACCTCAATGCAGCAAGGCCATATATAACAACCTCAGTGCTATCATCATACTGAATGGGGTAAAGCTGAAAGCTTTCCTCTAATATTTTGAACAAGACAGGGATGCCCACTTTCACCAATTCTATTCAAGATAGTACTGGAAGTTCTAGCCAGAGCAATTAGGCAAGAGAAAGGAAAAGGACATACAAATTGGAAAGTAAGAAGTTAAATTACACGTTTGCAGATGACATAATCTTATATATGGAAAACCCTAGAGGGTCCAGCTTAAAAAAAAAACTTGTTAGATCTAATAAGCAAATTCAATAAAGATGGAGTATACAAAATCAACATGCAAAAATCAATATAATTTTTAGACACTAATAGCAAACTTCTGAGAAAGAAATAAAGAAAAAAATCCCATTTTCAACAGCTACAAAAAATACCTAGGAATAAATTTAACTAAGGAGGTGAAAGATCTCTATATGGAAAACTATAAAACACTAATGAAAGAAATGTTCAAGACACAAATAAATAGAATGATATATCATTTTCATGAATTGAAAGAATGATACTGTTACTATTCATATTACCCAAAGTAATCTACAGATTGAATGTAATTCCAAGTTAAATTCCAATGAATTTTTTACAGAAGTAGAAAAACAATTTTAAAATTCATGTAGAATGACAAAAGACCTCTAATAGCCCAAATAATCTTTATCACAAAGAACAAGGCTGGATGCATCACACTACCTGACTTCAAAATATACTACAAAGCTATAGCAACCAAAATAGCATGGTACTGGTATAAAAACAGACATATAGACTAATGGAACAGAATAGAGGGCCCACAAATACATGCATTTACAGCAAATACATTTCCCACAAAGATGCCAAGAACATACAATGAAAATAGGGGAGTATTTTTAATAAATGATGTTGGGAAAACTGGATAGCACATGAAAAAGAATAAAGAGAGATAAGAGACTCTTATCTCCCACCATATACAAAAATCAACTTAAAATGGATCCAAGACTTAAATGTAAGACTAGGAACTATGGACTTACTGGGAGGAAACATACAGGTAAAGCTCCTTGACATTGATCTGGGCAGTGACTTTTTAGAGATGACCTCAAAAGCACAGGCAACAAAAACAAAAATAGATAAATGGCATTATATCAAAATAAAAAGTTTCTGTAAAGCAAAGAAAGCAATAGAGTGATGAAACAACAGCATGGGAGAAAATATTTGCAAACTATACATCTGATAAAGAGTTAGTATCCAAAATATATAAGGAATTCAATTTAATAAAAAGAAAACAAATAATCTGATTTTTAAAATAGGCAAAAAAATCAAGCAGAAAAGGCTTTCAATAATATTTAACACCCCTTCATGTTAAAATCTCTCAATAAACTAGGTATTCAAGGAACATATTTTAAAATCATAAGAGTCATCTATGACAAACCTACAGCCAACATCACAGTGAATGGGCAAAAGCTGGAAGCTTTCCCCTTGAAAACTGGTAGAAGACAGGATGCCCTCTCCCACCACTCCTATTCAACACAGTGCTGGAAGCTCTGGCCAGAGCAATCAGTCAGGAGGAAGAAATAAAAGGCATTCAAATAAGGAGGCAAGAATTCAAACTATCCCTGTTTGTAGAAGATATGCTTTTATACCCAGACAACCCCATAGTTTCAGCCCAAAACTTCATCATCTGATAAACCACTTCAACGTTGCAGGACACAAAATCAATGTACAAAAATCAGTAGCAGTCCTATACGCCAACAACACCCAAGCCAAGAGCCAAATCAGGAACACATTCACAATTGCTACAAAAAATAAAATAAAATAAAATACCTAGGAATGCAGCTAACCAGGGAGGTGAAAGATCTCCACAATGAAAATTACAAAAAACTCAAAGAAATCAGAGATGACACAAACAAATGGCAAAACATTCCATGCTCAGGGATAGAAAGAATCAATATTATTAAAACGACCGTACTGTCCAAAGCAATGTACAGATTCAATGCTATTCCTATGAAACTACCAATGACATTGTTCACAGAATTAAAAAAAATAAAATTCATATAAAACCAAAAAAAGCTCAAATAGCCAAGGCAATCCTGAGCAAAAAGAAGAAAGCTGGAGGTATCACATTACCCAATGTCAAACTATACTACAAGGCTACTGTAACCAAAACAATACGATAATGGTACAAAAACAGACACATAGACCGATGGAACAGAATAGAGAGCCCAGAAATAAGTCCAGACACCTTCAATCGTCTGATCTTTGACAATGCTAACACAAATAAGCAATGGGGAAAAGACTCCCTATCCAATAACTAGTTCTAGGATAACTGGCTAGCCATATGCAGAAGATTGAAACTAACATTTTTCATACACCATATATAAAAAATCGACTCAAGATGAATTAAAGACTTAAATGTCAAGCCTAAAACTATAAAGACCTGGAAGATAACCTAAGAAATACCATTCTAGACATAGGACCTGGCAAAGATTTAATGATGAAAATGCCAAAAGCAATTGCAACAAAAACACAAATTGACAAATGGGACCTAATTAAACTAAAGAGCATCTGCACAGCAAAAGAAACTATCAACAGAATAAACAGACAACCTACAGAATGGGAGAAACTATTTGCAAACTATCCATCTGACAAAAGTCTAATATCCACAATCTATAAGAAACAAATTTGCAAGCAAACGACAAACCCATTAAAAAGTGGGCAAAGGACATGAACAGACACTTTTCAAAAGAAGATATGCATGTGGCCAACAAGCATATGAAAAAAATACTCAACATCACTGATACTAGGAAAATGCAAATCAGAATCACAATGAGATACCATCTCACACCAGTCAGAATAGCTAATATTGAGAGATCAAAAAATAACAAATGCTGGCAACGTTGTGCAGAAAAGGGAACAACTTATACACTGCTAGTAGCAGTGTAAATTAGTTCAGTCATTATGGAAGCAGTATGATGATTTCTCAAAGAACTTAAAACAGAATTATCACTGGACCCAGTAATCCCATTATTGGGTATATAACCAAAGGAATATAAATCATTCTGTCACAAAGACACAAGCACACCTATGTTCATTACAGCACTATTCACAATAGCAACTACATGAAATCAACCTAAATGCCCATCAATGGTAGACTGGAGAAAAACAATGTGGTATATATAACACTATAGAATACTATGTAGCCATAGAAAAGAATGAGATCATGTTGTTGCAGTAACATGGGAGGCGCAGGAGGCCATTATCCTAAGCAAATTAACACAGGAACAGAAAACCAAATACCACATGTTCTCACTTATAAGTGGGAACTAAACAATGAGAACACATGGACACAGGCTAACAGCAGACACTGAGTTTGGAGGGTGGGAGAATGAAGAAGATCAGAAAAAATACGTATTAGTTAATATACTTATTACTATGCTTACTGGGTGACAAAAAAATCTGTATACCAAACCCCCAAGACACGCAGTTTACTTATATAACAAACCTGCATAAGAACTCCTGAACCTAAAATAAAAGTTAAAATAAAAACCTAGACATTAAAAGGGGACCTAGAAACTAAACGTACTATTGCAGCCTGCCAGTTTTTCACCTTCTCCTCTAACCAGTTACTACACCTAATTCTTCACATCTTCAGAATCAGTTCTACTCCAGAATTTGGCATTTATTTGGCCCCCAATAATGAAACAATAAGCCAGCCAGCCTATGGCAGTAAAGTGGCATTTGAGAATCTGTTCTGACTTTGAGATTTTGTTTTTAGTTTGCTCACTAATTTATTTAAAAGTATTTATCGAGCACCGACTATGGACCAGGCATGATACTAGTGGAATACAATAGCAAGTAAATGCAATTGAATTCCATTTCATCTCCTACAGCAGAGAAAGAAGGTTGATATCAACAAATAATTACATCAAAAGTATAGGATTAGTACTTCATTTATTAATTCACTTATTATAGTATTTTAAGTATCTTTCATGATTCAGGGATAATCCAGGGTGTACAAAATACAAAATGAGAAGGGCAGGCACCTACCTGCCTCCCTGGAGTATGGCATTCTATGGGTAAGGGATAGAATTGGGGAGGGGGAAGGCAGAATTGAGCAGACAATGAACAGTTAAGGTCAGTTTCTAAAATTATAGGAAAGATATTTTGATTTGTGGTAAATCCTGAGAAAAAGACTAAGTGGTATAATGGAAAGTAACAAGACATGAGGCTCATTTAGGTAGGGTAAGAGGAGGCCTCTTTGAAGAGAGTGGTTTGGAATCTGAAGATGCTTTTTCCAGATTCAAACAGGAAAGAGTCAAACTTACAAAAGGTCAGATAGAATGTATTTTAGATGAAGGAAAAATCAAGTGTAAAGTCCCAGAGGTGAGAAAGATGTGTGATAATTCAAGGAAAAGAAACAAATCCAGAATGGCTGGAATATAGTAAATGAGACAAAGGTTAGTAAGAGAAATGATTTGAGAAGGTAGAAAAAGAACTATGTAATCCAAAATAAGGAATTTGAAATTTAGTTCAAGTGAAATTGGGCGGTATTAAAGGGTATTAAAGTGAATTCATGAGATTTATGTTTAAAAATCCATCTGACTGCTTGGTAGTAAAGGACTATGAAAGGACAAGAATAGAAGTAACGAGCAAGACAAAGTATTAACAGAAGCTATTGTTCTTAGTATGGTCCAGGGAAGAGATGATATGGTAGTTACACGGAAAAGAAAACCAAGTAACAATTTTGAGATACTTTAGAATAGAAAAGACAAAGCTTATTGATAGATAAGGTGATGTAGGTACTTGAGTTTCTTACTTAAGCAATTGTTTATATGACACTGATTTATTGAAACGAGGAAATGGGAGAGAAGCAGGTTGTTTGCTTTTCATTGGATTGCTTATTATTGTTGCCATTTTTTATGGATAAAAGGGGAACAGAAATCAAGAGGTCCATTTGCTTCTTGTAAAATGTGGAATATTGATAAGACCTGGATATACGATAAGGAATTAGATATATAATTCTGGAGTTCAAGTAAGAGGTCAGGGCTATAAATAAATAATTGGGAATAATTCAGCATAAAGATATCACTGAAAACTGAGGATCACTGAATGAGATCGCTTACAGAGAAAAACAGAGACAGAGCAAAAACTATCAGTAGAAGTAGAAGCCAGCCAATGAGACCTAGAAGCTGTGATCATATCGAAGAGTCATATCAAGGAAAGTGTGTGTTAAAAAATATTTTTAAAAAGTAAAAAGTTAAAACTATCACTCTTATGTAGACATAAAATAAATACATATAAAATTTTATTTAACTCATTAATCAACAAAGACTCATACAGATGTCACAACTAATCTAAAGAAGTCAAAGTATATATGGAGTAAAGAAAGGAATGTTAAAATAAATATACAAATGGACCCAAAATACAATTTTAGAGGGAGGTAAAGGTGAGAATTGTATCCCCCATTATATAGAATTTATTTTCATGTCTACAGATAAGAATTATTTATATTGCTTTCAGTTATCTGTAAATCCCAATTGTAAAGTAGCTTAGAAGCCCCACAGAACCAGACAATCCCAGAAGATCCAGTATTGCATTGAAAAGACATCTAGTAATCTCCTTCACTTATTCCAAAGCAAAATTATTCTTTAAATGGATAGCCAAGAGAATATACTGTCCTAGAAGCCAAAAGAGAAAATAGTTTCAATACCAAGTGAATGAGCATCTGTGTTGGATACTACTAAGCACAGGGAAATGAAGACAGAGAAGTACCCTATGTATTTGATAATGTGGAAATCACTGGTGTCCATGAAGTAATAATTTTGGACAGGAATGGGGGTGGAAACTAGACCACTAGAGAGTAAATGGGAAGTTGAGAAGTGAAGACTGGAAATTAAACAACTCTTGAGCTGGACTTTTGTTGTTGTTCTTTCTTTGTTTTAACCTATTAAGGAAAATATTGAAGTGTGGTAGAATCTGGATGCAGGCTAGTGATGAAGGAACTTTTTTGCTTTGATTATATTGAAAAATCCTAAATCTTGTTCAAACCTTTGAATGTTGATAGGAATGTCCAGGGAAGAGGGAGATATCATTAATGTAGAAAAAAGGAGAATAAATACAGGTGTAGAATGTTTGCAAAAGCAGTTAATAAGATCCACTGTATAAGTGGAAGAGTGTATATGACAAGAATAAAGATAAGGATAAAATAAAATGGATAGTATGTGGAACTTTCCTTTCCCAGGTGAAAGAATTCCCCTGACATGTTATCTGAGTTCTAATATTTGTTTTTAATATTCTAATCGATTTCCAAGTTTCCCAAGACCCAGTTCTCCCATTAACTAGAAATTCCATTCCTTCACCACCACCCTCTCTCCATGTATGAAGCCTAACACTTTATCTACCTTTCCATTTCCAGCTGCTAATATCATGGCCAAATGCTTGGTCTAGAGCCATCCACCAATAATCTGGCCTCTTTCTGCTTAAATGAATATCAAAACTCTTTAACTCATTCTAAACTTTTGACTCAAGGTGATCCCTCAAAATTTACTGTTTTTCTCTTGCAGGATATTGACCTTCAAATTTTCCTTAGTCCTAAAGTCTTCATGCCTCTGTGCCTTCATGTTCACTGGCCTATGCTTCTGTTTTTATGTTGATCCTTCTGTTGGATGTCCTTCTTTACGGGTCGCCATAAATTTTGTCATGGGATTACTTTACCAAATGCTTATGACAAATACCTTAAATGCAAAGATTTGAGAAGATCTTATAATCTAAACTACAGAGACTTATGTACAGTATGCCAAATTGAAGAAATAAGCAACTTTCTTAGATAATTTATATAAAAATAATTATGTCTCATGAAATTTTACCAACATGGTCTTAGAGAGCAAAAGTAGATATATCTGATGTAATTGAGTCAAACTGGGTAAATGAGAGAGAACCCTGGAAGGAATATCCAGATGTTTTCAAATTTCATATAATGAATAGCAGATTTTTTTCCTCTTGTCTCTGAAGAGAGTAGTCCTGATGATCTTCAGAAGCAGCCAGTATAAACGATGTAGTAAAGGGTCTGTGTTGTATTAATTTTGTCAAATCATCAAAAATTGCCAAGTTTTTTAAATAAAACTGCATTCTCTTAACCTACCAAAATTATATACTTTTTCCTATGATTTCCATGGGCCTTGAAGCTTTCAACTTCATGTAGTCCTTAATAAAATTGTAAAAATATATTTATAACTTTTAAATATCAATTCTAGGTAATAGGTTTTCACTAAATAATATAAACAACAGAAGGAGTATATTTTGTATATTTCTAAATCTTCACCTACACAAGTCAGTATGTTCTATACAAAAGAAAAATCCAGGCACAGTGACTCATGACTGTAGTTCCAGCACTTTGGGAGCCTGAGATGGGAGGATTGCCTGAAGCCAGGAGTTCAAGTCCAGCTTAGAAAACATAGTGAGACCTCGTCTCTACAAAAATTAACAAGAACAACAACAAAAAACAGCCAGGCATGTTGGCACACATCTGTAATCCCACCTATTAGAGAGGCTGACATGGGAGGATCAATTGAGCCCACGTGTTGAAGGCCATAGTGAGCCACGATCATGCTACTGCACTCTAGCCTGGGCAACAGCAATACCCCAACTCCAATTAATTAATTAATTTAATAAATTTTTTAAACCAAAGAGAACATTGGTTAATCTCATGACTCAATTCTATGACAATCTTTTAAGAGAGCTACTATATGTATTCTGTCCTTCCAAAGAAATAATATTTACCTTTCTCTGTGGCAGCCATAGTATAAGGTTAGTATTAAGACTATAATAAAGTTAGTTTTTTGTTTAGTTTTGTTCTGTTGTTTGTTTTATTTTGAAATGGAGTCTTGCTCTGTTGCCCTGGCTGGAGTGCAGTGGCACTATCTCTGCTCAGTGCAACCTCTGCCTCCTGGGTTCAAGTGATTCTTGTGCCTCAGCCTCCCTAGTAACTGGGATCACAGGTGTGCACCATCACACTGAACTAATTTGGGGCATTTTTAGTAGAAATGGGGTTTCACTATATTGGCCAGGCCGGTCTTGGACTCCTGACCTAATGATCCAGCTGCCTCAGCCTCCCATAGTGCTGGGATTATAGAAAAATAACTATTAATTTCATAACAAGTTTATATATAAAGAACATTTGACTTAAATCCTAAATAATTTTGAACTAGGCATCAGTCACAAGACCATGGTGACTTGGTGACTTACTTATGAGATCTAGAGTCATATAACATATCTGACCTTCATCTTTTTGCTGTGTAAAATAAAGATAATCCAATTTCCACTGGGACGAGGGGATTAAATAATATATAATTTATGACTAACCCAATAATTAGCATATACTAGATTGTCAATAAATTTTGGTTTCTTCCCTTCCATTCAAAAAAGGAAAACAGATGCGAAGATGATGCAATGAAACACTCAGTGTCTTAGAGTGATTACGTTTGTGGGATGTTGAGCAAGCAAAAGGGTCCAAGTCAGGCTCCATTGTCTTCACTCACAATACCAACTAATTATTCAGTTGAAGTATGAAAAGTCCAGTCAGCCAACATGTTTTATTTCTAAATATTAACATTCTTGGTTACACACAATAACAGCAGCTTCTTCTTTAGGACTTCACTCCACCCAAAACCCCAGTTAGAGTTCTGGAAATAGAAAGTATCTGGGGACCAGACATGGATACATTGGTGAAAACTCAGTAAATTCCAGTCATTGGTGAAAACTCAGTAAAGGTGTTTATGGTGATGGGTCAGCGCCATCTATGTGTGAGAAAAATAACATGTTTCTTGGTGACTGATCTTTTTCAATAAAGAGACCGTTTTGGTGTTAGAGGAAATGACGCCACAGTCTACTGGTTAGGTTCTGGGCCATTTAGCTCCTACAGAGGCCCTAGTTGACCTATTAACTTCAATTTTCTAAGCCAATAGTTTAGATTAGATATATGGTTAGACTACGCATATAGAAAAAATTTTTGAAAACATCTACACTATGCTGAAAAATGCTTTTAAAATAAAGAATAAAAATCTTTGGATTGGTTGGCATAGACAGATATTTATATCCCATCTAAAAGACTAGTAAATCATACTTATATAGAAAGAAAAATGTAAATGTAAATATTTTCCTACTGTATTAGTAAATAAAAGAATTTTAATGTTCATAATCTTTATTACTGTGGTAAATCACAACATGAGATCTATCCTTTTCACAAATTTACAAATGTACAAAACATGATGTACAAATGTACAAAACATGACCTACTACAGACATAATGTTTGTACATCAGATTACTAGAGCTTAATTATCTTGCTTAACTGAAACTATGCCTTAGATAAGTAACACAACTCCCCATTTCCTTTGCCCCAAGCCCTTGGCAAGCACTATTGTGCTACTTTTTGATTCTATGAAGTTGACAATTTTAGATACCCCATGTAAGTGGAACAATGCAGTTTTTGTCTTTCTGTCCCTGGCTATTTTCACTTAGCTTAGTGTCCTCAAGATTCAACCATGTTGAAATATATTGCCAGGTCTCTTTCCGTTTTAAGGCTGAATAGTATATCATTATGTGTCTATCATATTTTTAATCCATTCAACAGTCAATGAGCAGGTAGTTTTTCCATCTTGGCTATTATTAATAGTGCTGAAATGAAATAAACATGGGAGTGCCAATGTGTTTTTGGGATCCTGATTTTAATTATTTTGAATAAACACTCTGAATTGAGATTTCCAGACCACATCAAAGCTCTGTGTTTAACTTTTGGTGAATCTCCATACTATTTTCTACACTGGCTGCTATATTTTGCATTCCCATAAGCAGTAGGCAAGGGTTCCAATTTTTCACGTCCTTGCAAACACTCATCTTTTGTTCTTTGATAATAACCATCCTGGCAGGTGTGGGGTGATATTATTGCAATTTTGTTTGCATTTCTGTAATAATTAGTGATGATGATAATTTTTGTACATCTCTTGGCCACTTATATATCTTCTTTGGAGAAAAGTCTGCTATCTTTTAAGCCTCACAATTACAATAAGGAAGATCACCAATGATATTTCCTAACTTTAGGTGGAAAACCACCTTAACTGTAATTTTTAAATTAAAGTGAAGCAAAAATACTGAGAAGTCTCCCCAATTATGGAAACAATTAATATTATTAGCATCCAAGAAATCTGTATTTTTAGTTCTGATCACATCAAATCCTCAGAGGTCAGAGGTGAATACTTACTCCTTTATAATTTGGATATTCTTTATCTCTTTCTCTTGCATAATTTCTCTGGCTAGGACTTCCAGTATTATGTTGAATGAGAGTGGTGCGAGTGAATATCCTTGTTTTGTTCCAGTTCTTAGAAGAAAAGCTTTGAGCTTTTCTCTATTCAATAAGATGTTACCTGTGGATTTGTCATACATGGCCTTTAAGGTGTTGAAGTATTTTTATCCATACCTAATTTATTAAGTGTTTCATCATAAAGAGATATTGAATCTTATCAAAAACTTATTCTCCATCTATTGAGATTATCATATGATTTTTGTCCTTCATTCTATAGATGTGATGTATGATGTTTATTAATTTGCATATGTTGAACATCTTGCAGATGTCATGATCTTATAGTAAAACCTAAAGACTTTACCAAAAACCTCTTAGAACTGAGAAACAAATTCAGTAAAGTTGCAGTAAACATACAAAAATCAGTAGTGTTTCTATACATGAACAATGTACTAGCTGAAAAAGAAATCCAGAAGGTAATTTCATTTAGAATAGCTACCTCCAAAAAATAATATATCTAGCAATACATTTAACCAAGGAGGTGAAAGAACTCTACATGGAAAACTACAAAACACTAATGAAAGAAACTGAACAGAATACAAAAAATAGGAGGACATTCTATACTCATGGATTGAAAGAATTAATATTATAAAATGACAATACTACTTAAATTCATCTAGAGAGTCAACACAATTCCTATCAAAATACCCATGACATCCTTCACAGATGCAGAAAACAATTCTAAGACATGAATGGAAGCACGAAAGAACCCCAAATAACCAAAGCAATCCTGAACAAAAATAAAGTTGGAGGTATCACACCACTAGACCTCAAAACATCCTACAAGTGTGTAGTAACCAAAACAATATGGTACTGGCATAAAAACAGACACATAGATTAATGGAATAGAATAGAGAATCCAAAAATTAATCCACTTATCTACAGCCAACTGATGTTTGACGAAGGTGCCAAGAATACTCATCTGCAAAAGGAAATCTGTTAAATAAATGGTACGGGGAGAACTGGATAGTCACATGCTGAAGAATTAAACTGGACTTCCACCTCTCACCCTATACAAAAATCAACTCAAAATGGATCAAAGGACTAAATGTGAAACCCAAAATGGTAAAATTACTAAAAGAAGACATAGAGGAAACATTTCAGGATATTGGTCTGAGAAAACATTTTATTAATAAGACCTCAAAAACCCAGGCAACAAAAGCAAAAACAAAAACAACGGGATTATATCAAACTAAGAAACTCTGCACAGCAAAGGAAATAATCAACATAGTAAAAAGAAAACCTAAAAAGTGGAAGAAAATATTTGCAAACTACTCATCCTACAGAGGATTAATATCCATCCAGAATAGACAAGGGACTCAAACATCTCAACTGAAAAAAAAAGGAATAAAAATAGGCAAATGATCTGAATAGACCTTTCTCAAAAAAAAAGACATACAAATGGCCAACAGCTATAGGAAAATCAAGTCATCAGAGAAGGGAAAATCAAAACCACACTGACATATCATCTTACTCCAGTTAGGATGGCTATTATCAAAGAAAAAAATAATTAATGCTGGCGAGGATGTGGAGGAAAGAGAGCCTTTAAAGGCTGTCGGTGGGAATGTAAACTAGTACAACCACTATGGAGAACAGTATGAAGGTTCCTCAAAAACTACAAATAGAACTAACATACGATCCAGCAATCTCACCACTGAGAATTATCAAAAGGAAATCATTATATCAAAGAGACATCTGTACCCCAATGTTTATTGCAGCACTATTTACAATAACCAAGATATGGAATCAACCTAGATGTCCAGCAACAGCTGAATGAATAAAGAAAATGTGGTATATATACATAAGGGAATACTATTTATTCAGCAATACAAAATAATGAAATCCTATAATTCACAGCAACATGGCTAGAACTGGAGAACATTATGTTAAGTGAAATAAACCAGTAGCAAAAAATTAAATACTGCATGTTTTCACTCATATATGAAAGCTAAAAAAAATTGATCTTCTAGACGTAAAAAGTACAACAGAAGATATTAAAGACGGAGAAGGGTATGGGGAAAGGAGAGATAGGCAGATATTTATTGAAGGATAAAAAATCACAGCTAGACGGGAAGAATAAGTTAGTGTTCTACAACATTGTAATCTGACTATAGTTAACAGTAATGTATTATGTAGTTTTAAATAGCTCAAAAGAGGATATGGAATGTTCCCAACACAGAGAAATGATAAACGTTCAAGATGATGGATATGCTAATTATCCTAATTTAATGAGTATATGTTGTATGTATGAAAATATCACTGTGAACCCTGTGAATATGTGTGATTATTTTTTATCAACTAAAAAAAAAATTAAAAAAATATAAACCCTCTGTATACTGCCATCCACATCATAGGTGACTCAGGTCAAAAATTGGCTTTTGTTGAACATGATGTATTTTTATTCTTGCTGTATCAGGGTCTTTGGTTTGACCAAATCTAAAAAATACAATATAGAACTGATATATTCCAACACTTAATATAGTATTGTAACAAAAAGAAAGCATTTTAAAATAAATTTAAGTCAAGAATCCACTTAGACATTTTTATTCCTGGATAGAATGATCCTTTTAGCCTAAAGACTTTACATGAGTAACTTTCATAGAACAGATAATTGATAATCTCAGTATTGAAAAAAATAAAGGAAGGAAGGAAAGGGAAGGGAAGGAAGGGAGGGAGGGACAGAGAGAGGGAGGGAATGCAACAAAAAAGGAGCAAATTTTTGTTTTAGAATCAGAATTTGACATTTTTTTATATATTATGGAATTTTTTCTTTGTCCATATGTTAGAGATAATACTAATATACAGTCATGCATAACAATGTTTTGGTCAATGACAGACATATACAATGGTGAGCCCATTAGATAATGGAGCTACCCTATACGGGCATACCCATATTTATGATTTATGCCATATTTTTACTCTACCTTTTAAATGTTTGGATATTTTTAGACACATAAATACCATTATGTTACAATTGCCTACAGTATTCAGTACAGAAACATGCTGTACAGGTTTGTAGCCTAGGAGCAATAAGCTATACCACACAGCCTAGGTGTTTAGTAGGCTATACTATCTAGCTCTGTGTAGGTACATTCTATGATGTTTGCACAATGAGGAAGTCTCTTAACTAGGCATTTCTCAGAAAGCAAACCTGTCATTAAGCAAGACATAACTGTTTTATAAAAATTATAAATGTATAACTCAAAAAATATTATAAAGTAGCCTATGAATATTTCAATAAGACAGTTTGAGATATAATTTTAAAATGAGGTGTAAAGTAGACAGCATTACTAAATCTCACAAAAAATACTTAACTTGAATCCTAATTAAGGCTTTACACCTTATTTCTGGGCTACAGCTAAAACATGGCAGAGAGGAAAAAAACTAAATGACACTCCCCCACTTTTCAATTACACTTTCCCAATTTTAGCACTGAAATTCCAGGTCCTGGAAGCCCCAGCACTAGGCAAACTAGAATGGTTGACCACACTAGATAAGGGTTCAGGCCAACCTATCAGATTGTCTCATTTTAATAGTACTTTGAAATTTTCTCCATCACTCACGTACTAGGTTTTGAATCTCAAATCAAGAATCTTGCAGATTTAAATTTCTGATGACCACACCAAATGAAAATTTAATGTCTTCATTCTGATTTGTGGGAGGGTCATTGCAGAGGAAGCTTACATACTACATAAGGCCTCAAAGTATTAGTCTGTCAGAAGTCAATATCAATACTTCATATATTAAGCTAAGAAGATATTTTCATAATCTTCCAAACTATTAAGCCTCATAAATAATGAATCTGGTATGCATTATGAAAGAAGGCATAGACAAAAACTATGATTATGGCACTAGTCATAGCATTTTTTAGAATGAATCAATATATATTAGTGCAGGCATATAATAAATTGTTGCATATATTTCACAGCAAGATTCTAAACTGAAGATAACTTAACAATATCTTAGAGTCTAGGAATTTCATTATTATTTTTACTGATTTAGCAAAAACAGAAAATAAGGAAATTGCACCATCAGTCCATAAAGTTCCACAGTTATATCCAGGATACACAAGCCAACGAACTGAGCTTGTCAAGAGGAGAAGAATGAGAGTTCAGATAAACATAAATGATCTTTCAGCTGTTGCTGAGTGCACAAAGTAGCAAGTTCAGAAAAATTAACTGAGAATGGCAGTAGCAGGTAGATCTCGCACATGTAGCGAGTCAGCTCAAAGTCAGGTAGTAAGACAAGCCGTAGTTTCAGAGGTGTTGATTATATCACGAAACTAGTAGTACAATGTTGTAAAGGTAAATTCTGCCTTAAATTCAGGCAGGAACATGAAGGCTGAAACGCAGGGAAGAGAAGTAAGAGGATACTGGGCTGACATCTTATCAACATGTGCTTGCTCTCTTCAAAGATAAAATGAGATTAAATGGTGTAATGGAAAATGTGCCACATAGCCAGTATCATTCTAAGGATCTACCACTATAATCATATTATGTATTCACACAAATGTTTACTGTGCTTTCAGTAATTAAATACTATCTATTTTAATTTACACTCAGCTTACTTTCTATTTGAAACCTGAGAACTGTTGGAAAAACATGGTCTTATATTTTTATTGCAATGTGCTTTTCAAACGCTCCAACTGTTTGTGATACCTTTGCCAAGGTTTTATTATGAAATAGATTGACTGGGGGTAAATACATCAGAATAAATGTCAAGGTGTAATTTGAGAAATAATATTATTTGCTAATAATCAAGGCTTGCCATTCTAGACAGCAAATACTAATCCACTTATGAGCCAAAAGATATAAACAGAGTTCAGAGAAGAAATTACAGGGAAATACAATGTGTATTTTAGATTTAATATGGATGGCATTTACATCTTATTGGTTCAAAATGATTAAAAAAAAACCTGAACTTCCTTTTCAGTAAGTTTTTACTTCATTGGCAAACCTTCTTTAATAAAAAGTAAGAGCTTTATTTTATTTACTCTTCTTGATAACTCTCCAACTGTTCAATACAAACTGAGAAATGCTCCTCGCCTCCCTCTGTGCTTGAAATTTTTATTAATAGCGTATGTGTCATTATGTTCATATTGTGGAAGAAAATCATAAATATTGAGAAATTACTAAGTAAACAAACCATCAACATTACCTCTATAACTTTTATTTAAACCAATAGACATAATGGCACAAAAACACATTCATTAGATTAATTATCCTCATTACTAGTATTTCTATTGTTCTTTGCTGAATACTCAACAATAAACAGGTTAAATTGCTAAGTGATAGCACCTTTTTTCTAATTTCCTTTTTAAATTTTATGCACAAACAAGAGAATTCAATTTATTTCACAAGGAGTAAAATTTCATTTGGATGTAAAATTTTTGTAGATCTATGTTTATTAAAGTAAAAGACAAATTCTTGACATAAAAAGAAAAGATGTTATAGCCTTTGTGATCCCCAGCCTTCCATAGTCAAATTTCCCGGGACCACTGTGGTCAGCATTCACTTCTCTATTCTCCTACCACCGCTAGATCCTTGCTACTGTTACCAAGATTATTGCAGAAAATTCCACATGGTCTTAATGCCCTGAATATTTTTCTAAATCAAATTTGTCTTGAACACTATGGCAAATTGTATCTGTCTAAAAAAATTGATTATGTCACTACCCTACTCAAAAATGTTTGATTTAATTTCAAAACTTACTAGAGAATTAAGGACCCATTACTCTAATTACTAGAGAACTAAGGACCCTAATGTCTCCTAGTCAAAGTCTTCCACAGGTAACCCAGCCCTATGCCCCTGTCTCATGCCCACTACAAAAGCTTTTCTCTTGCCAAACTGCTCTGCTCATTCTTTTCTAATATGCCCCAGACACTTCCATCCTTGCTTAGCCATTTGAAATTTGTTCTATCTGATTGTTAAAATTTTCTGAACCTTTCAAATTTCCTATAAAATATGACTTGACCCTACTACCTCAGAAGCTCATAGAGAGGAAACTACATCTCAATGATAATTTCTTTTCCAATGACACCTAAAGCAGTCAAGGCACACAGAAGTTGCCCAAGAAAATATCTGATTATTTGGTTTGTTTATGTTTTTATCCTATCTGAAGGAGGTGCTACAACAGAATAATGCTACACCACATACCATACCTCATTGCACCCCTGATAAAATGTGAATATGCTTCAAATAATATTTATATCCTTTAAATTATATGTACTCAATGTGGACTAAAATACCATAATTTTAGTCCTGATAACAAAACATATTCTTACTTCTATTTTAGGACTAGTTTCCTGTGTTACTTGGACTCACAAAAAACTCTCAAATAAATTATTAAGAATAATTAAAACTATGTCTTAAAATTACAGCTTAAACTAATTTGAAAAATGATACCAAATATCAGCATACGATAGGGCTGAACATAAGAAGACTGTGGAAGGAGGGTACTTAACAGAAAGGCAATAACAATTCTCACAAATGTTAAGAGATTTTTGTACAATTAATTCCATAATCTTGGAAAGAAATTTGTCCCTTATCCCCATATGGCATGTATTGAGAGACATCTGCTTCTCTAAAAAACTAAGATACATACTTCCATTTTCTCATAAAAGAAAACTCAGTCTCTCTGCATCAGTCGCTTTCTAAAGTTTATTATTAAAGCTTTACATAAACTGAATTTGTCCAACTTAGTTTGTTTCCTTAATCTACCTATGCATCACACAAACATAATTCCAGGTGAAATTATGAAGTCAACCAGGTTTCCCTGGGTTTCATCTTAGGAAACGCAATTATTTACCACTTAAACATCAGTAACTCTTCTTATGCACAAATGTCACATATCAGAATACCAGCAAGTCAAACTACTGACTACTTTCATTAACTTTTGCCAACATATATGATTCTGAATTTTTCCTTGTTGCAAATAAAAAAATCCTCAGAAAAATCCATTCACATCTTCAGAAATGGTTTATTTCACTTAAACAACAACCACGGGGTACCAACAAGTCACTAAATCTTTCACAAAATGCTACCTGGTGTTCTTTATAATACCTAACAGCAATGGACATTCATTTTGGTTAACCATTATAGTCGTTCTTTGCATTTTTGTATCTTTTTCCTAAGAGGAAGAAATATGGCCCTATATAAACCTAATGCCAAGAAAAATGTAAGCTAGTACTCATTAAAATACCCACTCTTTGCCAAAGCTAAATTCTGCCTCAGAATTGTGAGGGTAACGCCCATCACAATGCCTTTGATGCCACAATAAATTGTTTCAAACATCTTCCTGCTATTTAAAGTGTGGAAAAAATACAGACAATCTTCTGGAATGCATTCATTACCTTGAGAGTGCCTGACATGCTGGTCATGCTGAAATGAATGTTATTGTAGCTTTTGTGGTATAAAACACTTTCATCTCATTATAGTCTCAAGATAATTTATGTTATAATCCCATTTTCACTTACAATTACCTTCAAAATTCTCCACTGAGAAACTTTCACACTATAGAAACAGACTTAAATTTACATTTTGCATTTTTTTTAAAAATGAACAAAACATCTTTCACAAAAAAGAAGCCTTTAAAAAATCAGAGATTAGTTACGTGGTTTGAAGATTCCAGACTACTGTGTTCATTTCAATTATTATTACCATACCTACAGATCACAGAAGAGAAAATGAAATAAATTATGATTTAACCATTGTTATTTTTAACTAGCAGCTGGCTTGGTAGGATGAAACTTGAGAGTAAGATGTGAAAGAAATATATTTTAATTACATATAAATTATCTATACACTTCCTGTGTTATAGGCTTTGCCACAAATAATGAAGTTAATTTTCTTCCTAGGGAACATGTTTTTCATTAGTAATGAACAATAGGCTTAGAGAACATTAACAATTCAGAGAACTTAAAGTTTTCATATTATAAAAATTTGTGAATGTTTAAACTAATGGTATTCAAAACCGATTAAGCTGCAACAAAATGATGAACTTGGTTGATTTCCTACAAGCAGGATAATTTACTACTTTCTCCACTCTCTAATTATGCTGCATTACCTCTTCTTCCAGATAATGAATCTCTCCATTATACTACCAGATAACACCTTAATTCTCATTGGGAACTGCGTGGCCTGACTCACCTCTCCTGCTCTGACTCTTGCCATTTGCTCCCACCCACTACTCTTCTGTATGTCTTCTGTATGACTTCACTCACGCTAGTGCATCTGTCTGAATTACCCTTCCTCTGCCTTTCCATATGCCCTGACTGCCTGTGAACATAAACTCATCCCACAGACTCAACTCAAGCATCTTTCTTCATGGCTTCCCTGGCATTATGTACACCCCAAGAAGGAGTCATCACTTTTTCATTTGGGCCATTTAGCATAACATGTATAACACATTACCACATATAACAATTTTTATTCTATCCGTCAACAAATCCCATTGGTCTCACTTCTAAAATATAGCCGAAATGTACTCACTTCTCTTTATATCCTTTACCACCACTTATCTCGATCCACACCAAAATAATTTCTGGTCTTACTGATTACGATACCCTCCTAACCCATCTCCCTTCTTCAACTCTGGCTTCTTTCCAACTCATATTTCCTGAAGCCTGTAGAGCGATCTTTTTAAAAGGTCATCAGACTAGATCATGCTGATTTGCATATTAATATGTTCCTATTACTTTATGATACATATCTAAAGTTCCTCCATGGCCTGCAGTGCCCTGTATGATTTGGGCCCACCTGCCTCTCTAACCTCATCTCACATCACCTTTCACCTCAATTCTTCATTATTCTCCAACACTAGGATTATCACACTGCTCTTCAGACACTATGTATCCTTTCCCACTTCAGAACTTACCCCCTTGATGATCTCTATAACTTCTAGTTCCTATGTGGGATTCTCATCGTCATTCTTCAGGTCTCTGCTCAAGTGTCACCTCCAAAAAGTGTTGTCCATCATTCATATACAAAGTAGCCTCTCCCTCCCCCCATTTTCCTATATATACCAAATATGATGTGATAGAATATGAGGGCTTCATGAGGGTAAAAACTCTGTCTGATTCGATACTGATGCACCCTTCCACCACTATCTGATGCTTGGTGGATGCTCATTAAATATTTAAATAATTAATTAATGACTACAGTTTTCCCTGTCTGTTACACTGTAAACTCCTTGAAAGTAAGGATTGTGCCTTATTTACCTTGGTAATCCAGAATCCAGAAAAGGGCTTAGCATAAGATAAATTGTCCACAAATGACTGTGGAAAAAATAAATAAAAGATTATATTTTAAAATGTGGTTAGCATCTTTATGTGCACAAAATACATTTATGGAATACTTTCTGTGGTGCATGGAATGGAACATGGAAGGTATTCAATAAATCTTCATTGAATAAATAAATGGACAGAGTGTGCATATAGATCACCTATTCTTCATGCTGCACTTATACCTTAAAATATCCAAAATAAGCCAGAACTTACAAACTTGAAAACTAAAGAAGAAATCAGAACATGTCAAGATAAAGTTTTAGTTGTGTGCTATTAGTTATAATCTCTCATTCAAAGCCCAACGCCTTTCATGTGTTCATGTTTACTCTTCTTCTTACATATAAAACAATCAGAAAACATCTGGGTCTTCATATAAGAATGGCCTATAACTTCAGAAAGTGTTACTCAGTTAAAAAGTCTGGCCTGGAAAACAATTTTTAAAGTAAAACAGACTAATTTGGTAAGGAGTGTTGCTGAAGAGTGCATGCTCTTTAATCATCAAAATTTCTAAATCATTTCAGTTGTCATTCAGAAAATGAAAAGAATCTCTTTGAACTAAGTTGTTGATAACAAACTCATAATCTGAAAGTGAAATTTGAATCTGGGAGGGGTGTGAGGGCAAGAAGAAGCATTCTTTATAAATAGTTTATTTTTAAAAAAGTAAAACATGTGTTTGGATTGAAAGTAATTATCCTTTCGTGCTTTCATTTTGGAATGGACTTTTATGGGGCAATCAAGATTAGAACCATATATGCTAGGCTTAATAAAAGATCAGTTCATAATAAAACAACTGCAATTATCAACCTCTAGAAAACAACTACGATTATAAAAATAAAACATAGAAATGCTTAAGTTAGGGAAGAAATAAAATAATACAAATGTTACATTTGACCATTAGCCTTAACCCCATCTTAAAAACATACTTTTTTTCTACTGGTTTCACAGGAAAATTTGACATTTATTTTTCTCTGTTTAGATTATATTTTCAAATAACTGCACATGCTTTAACTATCAGGTTAAGTGATTTGAGCATTATAAGAAACAATCATCTACACAAGGTATATTTGAATAAAAAATCAAGAAATTTTTAAACGTTTAAAATTTAAAAAATTTTTAGACTCAAGAAAAACGTAAAATCTGAAAATTCATTCTTGAAAGGAATGAAGTCAGAGATTATAATGAGGTTTTCATGAAACTTCAGCACTCCCAAAGGTGATTAAAATTCCAGTATTATGGTTGGGTCTTCTTCTTACCATAGCTACCATTTTTTGAATTCCTAATAGGAATCAGATACTGCCTTTAGAATTCTGTATTTATCATCTCTAAGCCTCATTCAACACTCAAGGTATTATTTCTCCTCTTTGTCAATGAGAGAAGTGAGGCTATGCAAAATTCAGCCATTTGCAAGCAAGCTTTACCACCATCAAGATCAACATTAAACCCTCCAGTACCCTCAGGTGAACATGTTCTCCATATCAGTGGTTCTCAGACCAGCAAGAGAATTCTTACCTAAGCTCTTGTAAGTAATGCAAATTCTCAGCATCACCCCCAAAATCCTACTGAATTAAAAGTGCTACAGTTAGAGGTGGAAATCAGCAATTTGTGTTTTAACAAGCCCTCCAAGTGATTTTGCTGCACACTCAAGTTTGAAACCATTGAACTAGTTAAAATTATTTGCTCTAAAATGAAGCTTCAAGACAAGTCCCTGACTCCTATTCAAACCAAGACTGCTTTTCCAAACTTTTTTGAAGAAAGTTTGGAACTCTCTGGAAGAGTTCTAGCTCTACCACTCCCTAGTCTGCTAAACCCAAAGTCTATCATTTTCTCATAATCTCTGCCTCTTGATTTGTTTTGCATCTCTTCTCCTTATTTAACCCCAGAATCACTTTTTCCTCATGATGCTCTCCTGTTAAGATCTACCTTGCCACTGCTGAATCTGCCATTGCTACATCCCAGTCCTATATTCACTCCTTTATCCTCTTATGCCTTTTTCTTATAGAAAACTTCTAAGTGTGATGATTGTAAGACTACAAAGAGCCTATAAATGTTATCAAAGAATGACAAAAAAGAAAGAGTTTTTCATCAAAGTCTTCTCTTCCATTGCAGGCCCAGCCTGGCTAGCTACAGGGTTGTCTGAGCCCTGTGATTAACTGCTTGCTTGTGAACTCCATAGCCAGTTTTAGTGGAAATTTTTTTGTTCAAGGTCAGATTGGGCACAGGTTTCATAAATATGACAGAAATATCAAGGCTTATCCAGATATTTTGATCTAACATTTTTCACGTTATATAAGACTAATACCTACTGTGACTATGTATATTCTTCAGGCAGAGTTACCCAAATGATGAATAATCTCGATATTGTATTTGCTTTATAACAAGAAACAATGGCTCCTCCATGATAAATATCAATGGAGAGAAATGCAAAGTTTAGTTCTGTTAGTAAACTACCAAACTAGTCAAAGTAGTAGAGTAATCTATCAAACTACATATTTGGACATTCGGTAGAAAAAATAATAATACATTGATGATTGATCAGTTGGTTATTTTTCTAGTTAGTTATATTAATATCTGGATACCATAAAAGTTGTCAGAGTACAAATACAAAATGAGCTGATTATCTGAGAGAATTTCTAAGAGATAGCTTCTCCTTAATCTATAAAAATTTCTGAAAAGAAGAAAAATAATCACAGATCTTTAAAAATGAGTCCTTGTTGATCTTCATAGTTCATAGGGTTCATGTGCTCATGGCACGTGATGGGTCTCTATGGCAATGTGTAGTTGTTTGTACATTCCAATTGTATGATCAAGATTTATTTTAAAATGATATAATTTGATTAATAATGATTGAGTTCCTATGACTGCCCTGGGAAAAATAAATCATTAATCACAAAAGTCCTAAATCAAGGAATCTTTATTGATTATGCCAAAATTTAGAAGCAAAGGAAAAAAGATGAGCAGATACTTACTGCTCCTCATAACTGTACAAGTTAAGCAAGTCATAACTCTACCATGTCTCTCCACATTATTTTTTTTTTGCAAAAGCTACATTAAAATACTGGGGCAAAAATTTTAGAATGTACAATCACAAATGTATTAAGTTGGATTCATCTCTAATTTACTTTAGGGTAGAAAAAAATGGTTCCCGCCACAGCCTAGTTTTCACATCTTTTTTGTCGTTGTATGAGGGAATCTTTTTGAGGTGGAAAAAGTACTCCCTTAGGAGAACTTTTACAAATATTTCACAATACTTCCTGACAAAACTAGATTCTGGCTAACTCTAGGTCATCAATCCACAAACAAATTGCTATCAACAAATTAATGTCTCAGGCAATTAGTACCAGGTGTCAAAGCACCAACAAAGCAAAGAGTGTTTTAAAAAGAGCAATTGAATTTTATTTTCAATATGAACCACAGAGCTTGCTATGGAAATTTCAACTTCCAGAATTTTTGTAAAAGGAAGTTACTCTACTTTTTATTTTCAAACATGTACAGCTGCTTAGCTCTTGGCAAAGAAATTGATAAATGAGAATGTGTGTTAGAATTTTAGAAGGAAAAACATCTATCCACAAATTTTTAAAAAATGAGTTACCAGCTATCAGCTAAAAAAAAGTTAATAAAGCATTAAAATATTCAATCATTTAAAAAGTCATGAAACTGAGGTAATTATGTATTGCATGTATATGACATAATTATCATAACTAATCAAATAAAATAAGCATAACATGAAATGTGCTAATTAGTTTGATACCATCCAAAGGATTGACAAATTACTTTATTTACTAGATAGGATAGAACTATTACCAAATTAATAATTCCACGTTAAAAAAAAGTTTCTTTCTACCTATGTTTTCATTTGCTGCTTTATGTTTTTGTTATTGTTGTGGCATGTTATGTTGTTTTTTCAATGGGATGCCAAGCATTATAAATTTCATCTTTTTTTTCAGTTTTTTTAATACTTTAAGTTCTGGGATACATGTGCAGAACATGCTGGTTTGTTACATAGGTATACACGTGCCATGGTAGTTTGCTGCACCCATCAACGCGTCATCTACATTAGGTATTTCTCCTAATGCTACCCCTGTGTTTTTAAGGAAATACTTGTAGCTCTATCCTCTAGCTGCCCAAACATAATCTTCTTGCAACACTAAGAACTTAAAATTCACTGGAAGAGAATACCTCTATCTGTTCTATTATTTAATAAAATTCATTTGCAGGCTATTTAGCAAGTTACATGGTTGGAGAAATAACACATAATATTTTTTAGAAGTAATAAAGGCCGGGTGCGGTGGCTCACGCCTGTAATCCCAGCATTTTGGGAGGCCGAGGCGGGTGGATCACAAGGTCAGGAGATCAAGACCATGCTGGTTCACATGGTGAAACCCCGTCTCTACTAAAAATACAGAAAAAAAAAAAAATTAACCAGGCCTGGTGGTGAGTGCCTGCAGTCCCAGCTACTAAGGAGGCTGAGGTGGGAGAATGGCGTGAACCCGGGAGATGGAGCTTGCAGTGAGCCGAGATCGTGTCGCTGCACTCCAGCCTGGGCAACAGAGCAAGACTCTGTCTCACACACACACACAAAAAGTAATAAACTGGAGAAGTAGTTTAAATTACATTTTAGCTATTAATTTTTGCTAAAATTTATTTCAAAATCAAAAAGTAACTCATGTTCCTTAAGAGCCAATAAAATTAATAGAAGGTAAATTCCTTGAGCTCAGAGAGCACTGTCTGCTTTTTACTGATATATTCCACTGAGAATAGTGCCTGGTACATAGTAAATAATAAATATCTATTAAATAGAAAAACACATCATGCTGAACCAGCTAATTTTCTTTCTTTTACAAATTCTGACTGTATGTATTCTAAGAAGTAATTGCTTTGATTTAAGGTTTTCAACAGTTTGCCCTGTTATTTTGTCATTTTAATAAATATAATACATAATATCAATATGGTCATGTATAGAAATTAATGTTTTAAAAATTCTCTTATCTTAAACATTTTCCCTTTCAATATTTACAAAGTTTTTTGAAAAAGGTGGAAATATACTATGTTCTTTCGATAAATAAAACTGACTTCCTAGGAGGTAAAATGGCTTGCTCCAAATCATTCAATTATTTAACAAAAATGTTTATACTATGATTTATCTATCATAATTTCTCATCCAATGATTCCTTAAATATATAGAATACCACACTCTCTTCTCAGGCTATATTTATATATGTCAGATGTATTTGAACTAACAAGCTTAATCCTTAAATCCTAAAGAGAAGATTGAGTTGGGAGAGGGGTAATGACCTAAAGGATGATCAAACATTTCAACTCAGTCTTTCAGGTTCCTGGGAAGTCTAACAAAGAACCACCAGGAGGGACCAGCTGCAACTGTGAATGATGGATTTTGAATTTAAGAGTCGATACAGATATTAGAGATTGTCTATTCCATACTTTTTATTTTACAGATAAGAAGCCTGATGTCCAATGAGATAAGTTAGTTGTCTAATACCATACAACTAACAGACAGTGGAACTATATTAGAATTCCCAGATTTCTGACTCCTTCCAGTTCAATTCACATACAAAAAAAATGGATAATAATGTATTTTTGATCATAGCCATCTTAGATAAAAATTATTAAAGCCTGAGAGAATCAAATATCGCAACAATGTTGGGTTTTGAACAGATGCTACATTACATGAACAACTGAAATGGTGAAAGCTCCTGTTTTTATGGATAGCTACCTGTATAGCAATTGGCAATATTCGCTCTGTATTATTTTGATATATTATCTGTAATCTACATATGGCTCCATGTGCTCCTCACCTCTGCCACTCCTGCCTTACCTTCTTTTCTTCGCCTATTAGATTACATTTCACGTGTTGTGAGAAGCTCATTTCTGCTTTAACAGCAGAACCCAAGCTCAGTGCAAGAATAGCAGCCTATATTTCTGCTACAGACCTGGAATCTGCCAACTGGCTGGATTCGCATGCCGCCAGAGAAAGGAGATTGAAGCCATGTGTCAAGTCTTCTCCTCCAGAAACAGCTCAACATAAGCCCTTCTGTTAACGGGAAGACTGGCTCAGAAACACTGAATCAGCAGTATCATGTGCAAACCTAAAACAAGGCAATGGTAAATAGTGAACAATGCACTAAGTTGTTTAAGAATAACCTCCTTGGGCAAGCAGTTGTTTAAAATGAGTAATCAGTTCTCCTTAAAAGACTTCAGGGGGATCATATCACATTGACACTCACTAAAATTTAAAAAAATAAATCCAAGTAAGTGAGTTTGTGTCATCCCTTGAAGATTTCATTATCCAGAGAACAGTGACCTAACTGAAATCTGAGTGCATTAACTGCTTGCCTTCTGAGATCTTTTTGGTCGTATGTCATTATTACCAGAATGCAGACCACACACAAAGTTGGTGCTTCCTCACACAACCCCAGAAATGCCCAAAGGAGTAACTTCAGCATTGTCACTAAGAACTGAACTCAAAATACTTCACCCAAAATAGATGCCTATTACTACTTGTAGAATGCTTTTTGGGTGGCTGTGAGATTGTGGTTCCCTATAACCTCAAGAAAGTTTCTATTTTAAGAATTGTCATGGTTTGGTTTAAGAGCATTTTTATTTGACTTAAGACAAAATAGACCTATGTGGAATCTACTTGGTCAATGTCAATAATATAAAATGGTCAACTTTTGCTTTGAACACCTTGCATGAAGTTACAAGTTACGGTAACTTTTATCTTAGGTTAGTTTCACTTTTTAAAGTTATTTTTCAAATGGTCAGAATATAACCTAAAAGCTATTTTGCAAAGCATTTTTGCCTTTAAGTTTTAAATCTATGTGTCTAGTTCTTTTATACACAAGTCATCAAATGTTATTTAAAGAGCAATTTTTATTTTCAAAAAATCTTTTCTGCATTTTAGAAACACATTTAAAAGACATCCTTAAAAGCTAGAAGTCATCTTTAGACAAAATCAAATGAACTCAAATAGATCACCTCTCCAAATGCAAAAAGGTTAGGCTTAAAGAACTGAATTCTCTTCTGCTAGTCTACTTTCAGTTTTTTAAGTCAATAAGCAAATGTTTTTAATAGGGTTTTCTCTCCACCATTAAGTCAAGATTTAAAGGTAGGCAGTACTATTCCCTAATTTTTGTTAAATGCTTATTTTAAATGGCATGTTTTTGAATTTCAAAGGTAATCTATGATATTTGTAGTAAACTGGAAAATAAAGGTAGGTAGAAGAAAATGAGAAACACATGTAATCTTACCACAAATAATTAATATTAACATTTTGTTTTATATCCTTACTATTTTTTTTTTTTGAGACAGAGTCTTGCTCTGTCACCCAGGCTGGAATGCAGTGGTGCCATCTCGGTTCACAGCAACCTCCGCCTCCCAGGTTCAAGCAATTCTCCTGCCTCAGCCTCCCGAGTAGCTGAGACTACAGGCACGCACCACCATGCCCAGCTAATTTTTGTGTTTTTAGTAGAGACAGGGTTTCACTATGTTGGCCAGGCTGGTCTCAAACTCTGGACCTCAGGTGATCCGCCCACCCTGGCCTCACAAAGTGCTGAGATTACAGGCATAAGCCACTGTGCCTGGCCTATTTTTCTATGAATATTTTTACATAGATTATTTTTAAGAAGACTACAAAGAATACCATGAGCATAATATTTTATAACTGATTTTTCTTAAAGACAGGGTTTGCTGTGTGACCTAGAGTGTAATAGTGTAATCATGGCTCACTGCAGACTCGACCTCCTGAACTCAAGCAATCCTCCTGCCTCAGCCTTCTGAGTAGCTGAATTACAGGTAGAAGCTACCATGCCCTGCTAACTTTTTAATTTTTGTAGACACAGAGTCTCATTGTTGCCAAGGCTGGTCTCAAACGCTTGGCCTCAAAAATCCTTCTGCCTTGGCCTCCCAAAGCACTAAGATTATAGACGTGAACCACCACACCAGGCTTAGAACTGATTTTCTGATTGAATAATTTATTGTGAACATTTTTAAGTCATTAACTATTCTACAATATAATGTTAATGTCTAGATACTATATTATCTGGAAATATGTAAATGTATTTAACTTATCTGTCATTAATGAACATTAGGTTTTCAATATTTAGCCTTAATAATGCTGCTATGAACATCTTTGTATAAATATTTTGCATATGTTCTGAATATGTTCTCAATTTAATTCTTTAAATGGGAATTTTTAATTTGACGAATATAAGTATTTTTAATTCGTTTAACTTTGTCAAAATGACAAAACCTCTAGAAAGTTTTATGGATATATAGGTATATATATATATCTATACACACAAACACACACACACACACACACGTACCTGAAATTATTTTTTTCCCTAGCCCTTAGCTATATTAGGAATTAACATTTTATTAAATTCTTGTCAAGTTTTGTTGGGAGGAGAAAAATGTGAAGAACAGGTAGTTTTATGGAATGCTATTCTTTCCATAAGTTACTATGGGTGCTCTTCTATTTACATAACTCTGTTGAGTGAACTTTTGATTCCACCCACACAAGCCAGCTAGAACCTAATCTCATGATTCTTTCTTTCTTAATGGTAGATTCATTCCTTATTGAGCCCCAAGGAGTGTCTTCAGTGTTTTTTGAGATACAACTTTCTGGTTATCAGAATTTGCATACTTCCTAGAGCTGCCATTATTTCAAGCCCTCATTTATTATCCTTATTTACTAAAGCTAAATATTGAAAACCTCCTAATCATCATTAATGACAGATGAGTTAAATACATTTACATATTTCCATATAATAGAGTAGTATCTAGACATTAATATTATATTGTAGAATAGTTAATATTTCACAATATAAAGGTGGCTCATGTTTGTAATCTCAGCAATTTGGGAGGCCAAGGCAGGTAGATCACCTGAGGTCAGAAGTTCGAGACCAGCCTGGCCGACATGGCAAAACCCTGTCTCTACTAAAAATACAAAAAAATTAGCCAGGCGTGGTGGCAGGTCCTATAATCCCAGCTACTCAGGAGGCTGTGTCAGGAGAATCGCTTGAACCTGGGAGGCAGAAGTCGCAGTGAGCAAAGATCAGCTACTACACCCCAGCCTGGGCGACAGAGCAGGACTCTGTCTAAAATAATAAAATAAAATAAAATAAAATAAAATAAAATAAAATAAAATAAAAAAATAGTTAACTGAAAGAGCAGGATACAAAACTGTATGTGATAATATATAAAAAAAGAGAGAATCGATATATTCTCCAGATTATATGGATTATATATTAATCCATATAATCCTATATATTTGTATATGTTTTATGTGTTTGTATACATGTTATACAAACACGTACATATACACACATAAAAATAGTAAAAGACTAGAGGAAAAGACATTAAAATGTTAACTGTGGTTATTTCCAAGTGGTGAAACCATGCCTGAATTTTTTTTTCAGACATTTTGGCATTTCCCAAAGTTTTACCACAACCCTCAAAAAGCAAATTCCTAATATTGCCCAATATCAACATGGAATTTTATCCAAATATACAGAAGAAATGTTTTAAAATCCTGTTTCTGCAAATACTTTCAATTATCCAACACATCTCCCAAAGTCTTTCCTTTTCCTTCAGACTCCAAAATATCCTCAAACCTGACTGCATAGTCAAAACACTTTTAGTTCCAAGTCTTAGATAATTAGATAATCAACTTGGAATAAGTTATACTTAAAAAAAAAAAAAAAAGAAAAAGAAAGTGTATTGGTTTATACAACTAAAACGTTCAAGGATGGTTTTGACTTCAGGCATAGCCAGCTATCTTGTCAAGTTGAATATTTTTCATGCCCTAGAGGGTATAATTTTTTGAACCAAAACAATTATTGAGAATTTTGGCATATTAATATTTTATTTTTAACAGTTACCAATTTGAAATACTTTTTCCTCACACTTTTAGCTCAATTTACAACTCTTATATTCTATTTATCAATTAAGTCAATTTTAATAATGATTTATAACAGAGGTTTTACAGTTTAATTATGTCTACTCCCTTAAATACTTTAAACTGTGGTTAAAAATGTTGTACACATTCTTTTTTGAAGTACACCAGGATGATTAAAGAAGTCTTCCTACATACTTCAGAAATTCTCAGAAAGTTATACTAATAAATATAATGAGCTTTGGGATTTCCTACATGTTCTAATATTTTAAAATGCTATAGGATTTCAACTAAAAACCAAAATTTAAACAAATTACTCAATTTGTTGCTCTAATAAGATAAAATCTTCCATAAGCTTTTAAAAAGCTTAAAATGCTGAAATCTGCACAAATTATAGTTTATCACACAAAAAAATTGAAGTACTGTGGTTTGGTTTACTTCATCACTTCAGAACTATGATTTTAATTTTCCTTAGAGTTAAAGACACTTAACCCCTAGGAGGCAACTACCTTCTCAGTTGGCTGAGGCTGGGTTTGCTTGAGGATCCGAGGTTTTGACTTGGGTATGAAATATGGAATTGTACACTTCCAGAGTAGTTCTTGTCATGACCCTAGAGGCCATTCAAAACTTATTTTTATGATTAGTGTATTGTGAGGTTTGCTATATGTCCACAAAGTTCACAGCTACCATTTTCTAACTCTTCCACCTTATCCTAGTGTCACAACATCCTTGAGGTGTTGTTTGGCCAGCCGGAAACCTCTGTGGCCAACCCCACCTTCTGCCTGAGTATTGCTCATGCCTGCTGGGCTCATACTACCCACTTGTCCTGGCAGGCTGTGCTCAGCTTGTGCTACCAGCCCAGATCTCACACCTGCCAAGGGCGAGCCAGGCACACAGCAGAGAGCTGTGTGTGGGCAAGCAAGTGTGGGGTCCAGCCACTGTCCACAGCCAGGCACACTGGCTACTACGGCAGGGTGGGCAGCTCCAGGCACCAGCACAGGTGCCAAGTCTGTGCAAGGCTGCAGCTGGATCAGATGTACCACATGTGGCTTCCACTGTGGACACCTATGTCTGGACAAGGGGAATGCAGTGGTGCCCAGAAGCTTGGAGACACCAGGAACTTCAGAGCCCCAAAGAGGGAGTCACAGCCCTGGATCAGGGAGCCCCTAGGTGTGGGCTCCCCAAAGGGCCACAGCTCTTCTCTCCTCTTCATCACCTGCAATGTAGTGGTGGGGGTGGGGTGGGGGGTTGGGGGGGGTGTTTCATCCCTGTTTGTGTTACAGCTTTTTCATTCCCACCATTCAGCAGGTCCCGAGTTCTTGTCCCCCATCCGGGAAGAATGAGGTACACAGCCATCCAGGAGGGGAGCAATGCAGAGAGAAGCTTCATTTAGCAACAGAACAGCTCTCAGGAGACCAGCAGTGTGTACCTCCTTTCTACAGGCAAGTAATCCTGAGGAGTGTCCAGCATTCAGCAGAGAGGAGACCCACAGTAGGTAGCTCCTTTCCACAAGCAGGTTGTCTGGATATCTATCTGAGTCTGGCTGAGTCCAGGATTTTTATGGGCTCAGAAGGGAGGAAGTATGTGCTGATTGGTCTGTGGGTGGCCATGGTTGGGCCTGGAAAAAGCACCATAATTTCTCACTCCAGGCGAAGGATTCCACACAGAACTGGCATCCTGGCCCACAGGCTTTAGGCCATCCCTGGCTTGAAGGTGGGGTTTCACCAGGGACCTGCCCTTTTCCACCTAGGAACCTGTCTGCCTCCCACCATCAACATGCCGTCCATGGCACCCAGATTGCTCATGCCAAGGGGCACCTGCAGGCCTACAACAAGCTGCCCTCAAGCCCCACCCGGCCTCTCTCCCTGTGCTCCTCATTGCCAAAGGTTCAGAGTGGGCCAAGGTGGCAAAGAGCACTGGCATGTCAGCACCGCCCCCAGTGCAGGCACATCAGCGCTGGGTTGGGATGGCGTCCAGGCTGTAAACTTCAGTTACAGTTTCTATGGTCATTCTAATGATAACCACAGAGTAAATTAAAAGTCCAAGGGAGGTCTGTCTTCAGACACAGCTTGGCCAAGTACAACAAAGGCTGTCTCTTTCCATCTCTTAGTTCTGGTTTGTTTCTCTAACTCCTTCATATTTCCTCTCTTTCCCTCTCTGCTAGGGTAAATAATTTGCAGTTAGATTCTAAATTAGAATCTCATACCCATCACTAAGTAGCTGAGATTTGGGGCAAGATATTTAATCTGTCAATGTCTTAGATTTCTTATCCATAAATGAGAATAATAAGAGTTCTTCCAACATATATTTTTTGTGAAAATTAACAACGTATAGTCTTTGGCAATGTGGCTGACACATATTTCCACAAAGGGAGGAATGTGAGGGAGTTAGGAATATATATCCAACACAGGACCAAGATTCTTGTCCACTCCTCCCTTTACCTTCTATATTGTCCCTTTGTTTTACCAGTTTCTTTCTTCTGCTTCTCTTAGAAATTCCCAAGCCACTCTGACTTCCTCTTTTTTCACTATGTTTATTCTTAGCCAATCCAGAACATGCTGACTTTTACATTCAGAAAATATAAACGCTATAATTTTTAAGGAACACAAATATCTTTCTTAGAATAAATCTCTAAAATTCTCTCCAAAATCATAAATTGGATCCAAGAAAAAATTTAAAAAGTAATAGCAAAATTTTTGAATATCATATCCTAATTTCATTTACATTTAGTTGGCTTTCTTTAAAACCATGAGCTTTGCTGACATAGATGTTTATGGGGTAATGTTACCCTTATATAAAAATCACTATTTTTTAGTTACTATAGTATATTGCATCTCTCTCTTCCCAGTAGACTATGAGGAAGTCTACACTGATGTTAGGTACCATGATTTTTATTCATCTTTGTATTTCCCCCAAGACTTTGCACAAGACCTAGCACATACTAACATGTGCCTACCACTAAGTTAAAAATGCAATAAAATATAGGTAATGTGGTTAACAAATTTTTAAAAACCTAGAACCAAGAGGACCCACTCATTTGATTAACTAAAATAAAATACAAAGAGGTCCTAGAATGTCATGGAATGATGAAAAAATCTTGTAAGATGAAATGTTGTTAAATAAAGTTCTATCGTTTAGAAAATATTGAGTAAGTATGGAGAAGTATGTGTTTAGAAATCAAAATTCTGTAAATAAGAAAAACTTTTATTAATTACAAGAAAGAATATCCTAATAAATTTTTAGAGATTGGTCAAGACAATTTATTATAGGTTTCTTTATGTTGAGAACATTCCCTCAATCTCTTCCTGCCTGTTTCCCACTCTACTCCTTCCAAACTCAGTCTAAGTTTAAAATCACTCGTCTTAAATTCAGCATCATTTTCTAAGCAGTTTTCTATCGGAGGCCAGTTTTTCCATTAAAAATAAGAAATTAGTTAAGTAATAATATACTTGCATAGCATTTCACAAATTACATAATTGTTTTACAAGTGTCATTTTATTTGCTCTTCACAGTAACCCTTTGGAGTAGTCAATGACAACAACATAATGCTCATTTTTGGATGAGAAATTTAAAATTGAGAGAATGGGTTTGCCTTAGAGTATAGCAAAAGACACAGCCAAGATTGAAGCCCAAAGTGTTAAAAATAAAGTTGATATTAGACTCCCAATGTGGTGTTTCTTAAGAGGGGAGTGAAAATGTATGCTCTCCTGTGGAAATGTGGATAGAATTCATTGACAGAAGCACAGAGAAAAGCTTCCCAGAAAAGTATACTTTCACTAGCACCAAAAATGAAGTTAAGTAAATTCTTTACCTTTCAAATGCCTTCATTTGCTTTCTTGTCAGGCCTTAAAACTTAACTATTGTATAACTAATAAAAAACTAGTAGTAATATACTATATATCAGCCAGTAAAGAAGGTAATAAAATATTAATGATGCAAAACACACCTTCTTGAATATTCATATTTTTCATATGGAGAGGATTTTATATAATATCTACATGTGATACTACTTGAAAACAAATCTAGCCCTATAAATAACTCCATTAAACTAAAATGATATATAGCTATAGTAGTAGTGATCGGTCAACACATAAATAGCTACGGTTGAATTTTAGAGAATTCCAGCATATAATTTGAGGACATGGTTTGGCTCAGATTGCTGGGTTGTCCTACCACAGGCGTGACCAGACCATAGGAACTAAGAAACACATTTATCAAAAGTGAAATGTTCAATGACTCCTTTTACTATGTACTGAATACACTATGTATCTATCATGATTTTGAGGTTGTGACTGAATGTTCAGTCTCATGGTTTTGAACATAAACAAAGTTCTTCATTTACATGCCAGATGATATTTTTCAGGTGATATGTGAGATTTCCTTGAGGCAAGTAAATTGAGAATATATAGAAACCCATGTAAATACCAGACAATTAGTGATACCAAATCCACCCATTTTTGCAGAAAGTCATTTTTATAGAAACTCAAGAGAAGTTACAAAGTTGTTAAATAACACACTAGAGGTATATGGGTTGTAGCTGAAGTAATCATTACTTACATTTACCGTAGCTTTTTTTTTTTTTCTCTGTGATTCCAAACACCAAATCCAATCTGGGTAAGTGGGTCTGATTCATTTCTTTCCTTAATATTAGTTTCCGTGTGTGAAAGAATGTTTTGTAACATCAAAATAAACGTAATAATCATTCACTATACCTTTCTTCATATCATTTGGCATGGCTGGAAGTTTATATTTGTGTGATCATTCAATTAAATCTCACACAGTCCCCTTTCTCCACCAGATTTTCTGCATTATGATTACATCCCAGAACATAGCAAAGATGTTAAAGAGGTGGGTAGCCAGAAGGACAGCGGACGTGGCTTAAGATAGGTCTCTGTGCACTGAATGCAATCACAGCACACTGAAGATGGCCCACTTGTACTTGGTAAAAGTGGTGACTGGACCCACAAGGGCAAAAAAAAGCCATATATGTGCAATGTCACTGCACATTAGCACTGCTGGGAGTACTTATCCAACTTTCTTTTTTATTTGCCATATTTTTTTAATATTTTACACTGACAAATAATGTCTATTTCTGAATGTCTATAATTGCCTGTGGGAAAGGTGAGGTTGAGGATACTGGAAACTACAGCAGTGCTCATGGAGGAAGAGTAATTTGGGACTTCGTGGGAATAAAGAAATGAATGGGTCAACAGAGTTCTGTGGCTAGAGGAAGAACAGGGTGGAGTTTTATGAAAAACTGAAGCACTGTGTGAGGAATAAAAGGAAGCCCAGTACAAACTGTACCTAAAACTGACTGAAGTGGCCTCTGGTCTGCACTCATCTCTCATAAAATGTACAGTGAACTGGAGGAAATCTTCTAGCTTCTATATACTTCAGTCTCAAAATCGCTGCAGAGGGCATGTTGTATCCTTTATAAAGAGACACATCTTGTCATTGTAACCCAGGTGGTTTCTTCACAATTTTGAAAACCTCGGTGCCGTAGACAATGAGTCCTCCTCCTGTGGTTCTCAATTCATGAACCATACGTTTTAAAATAACACGTTCATACACAAAAGTTTGCAAGGGTAGTTGTTTTTGCTTGGATCCACATTTTCCCAACCTTGTGCCTTTATTTTCTTTCCTTGTCTTTTCCCACTGCAAGGAAGTTCTAGCTGCCTCAAACTCACAGTGGGCTCAGAAATCCAAACTTGCCCCAGTCCCACACAGATATTCGTATGTCCAGGCTCACAACCTTTTCTTTACCCTCATAGCATATGTTTTATTTCCTTCTATTTTCTGCATTTTTTATTTCTTCAATAATATGTATTATAGTTTTATTTCCTTCTATGTTCTGTGTTTTCCATTTCTTCAGTAATACATGAGTTATATTTAGTAGGAAAAATCAAAGTAAAAATACATAATAATAAGCGTCTGTTTAATGTGAAAGTATCTGACCAGGTTCAGAGCTTTTACCACTCATCTCCTTGCCAGGGATTCTCTGTAACTGTGCCTTGAAAGGCCTCTTTCTCTTCCATGCCATGGCTGGCATTTCACCTCCATCATTTTTTCTCATCTACCACAAGTCTTTCAAGCTAACCATGGCCTGACAAGGCAAATGTACCTGACAAAACACTAACTTAAAATACCTTGAACCTATGCCCTGCCTCAATAAGCACTACGAGGTACCATCTTTCTCAGTTCCAAACTCAGCATGTTTCTATGTAAGTTAACAATCAAAATGATTTTTCTAATGTAGGATTTATAGTAGGTGAAATAAAGATCTAAGATAGAGTCTAAAATCTCTATTGAATACTTTTTTAAAGGCACTACGTGGTCTGAATCGATTTAATCTTTTCATTATTTTACTCTAACACCTGGAACTTTACTGAAAATTTCCAAAATACATTACATTTTAATAATTAACAATTGCATGGGTTAGTCATTGTCAAGTTCATATAAAGAAGAACATTAAGGGGCAATAAAAATTTACTGTAGAATTTAACTGTTTTCCTACACATTTTGGAAGTTTAAATTTAAAAAGTATGAACCATGGCCACATAATTCCATTGTTAACTTTCATGAGGAAACCCCACAGATGATATTACATCCATGAAAAAGAAAGTATGACATCAGTTATTTACAGTGTTATCACCTCATCCAGCTTGTGAATTATTTGAAATGTAAAACATATATGCCATGTTAGACTACTGCTGATAGATTGCTGATTTCAATAATGTTATGAATTTGAATAAGTTTGCTATGTCTACAAAAACACAAAAGAAAATTATATACTCTCTAAGAAAAAGTAGCCACAGTTAAGGCAAACCTCTGCAGATGTTTTCTTCCCCTCCTTCTACCTAATTTATATTTTAGAAGTTTATGAACAGAGCTGAGTATAAAATCAGGTGTTTAGTATTAATTGCCTGATGCTAATTCATGACCCAAATAATCTTTTTTAACCTTCAAGTGCCAAATTCTTGAAATCATGGCTAAAGCAAAGGTTACTCATGTAGAGAGAGTCCTGGAAATGGCAAGTATGGCAAGATGGAAGACCCAAAGGGACACAGCAACTCATAGCAAAATACTCATCAAAGGGTGAAGCATCTGCCAGACTACAATCATCACTACATCAAGTCCCTGCCTTGTGTCACTCCATGAGATACTTGCTAAGAATTCAAAACAGAGATGACATCATCAAAATTTCACGTCATCTAAGGACCATCCCAAAATCTCTTGAGGGTCGAAATAGCAAATTTCCCTAACTTCATTATTCCACTTTTGATACAGAAAAAAAAAAATGATTAACAAAAAGACAAACTGAAATTACCATTTGGAAAATGCGTGACATTAGTAGAACTATGCTTACTGGTGTTGACTCCTATTGATCTGTATGACTGGAAAACACATCTAGAAAAATTTTGAGTAGTAAGAGGGACAGAAAAACACTTTATACTATACTCTCGCATGACGAGAGCTAGAATGAGATTTTTTTAAATGCAAAATTATTTTCTGCAAATTTCTTAACTAAACAGGGCTCTGCATCCCTCTTACAAAATACACAACAGCATATTCTTACACCAGAGAGCCCTTGGAAAAGCTGGGCCTGTCAGGAGTCCCATATTGAAACAATTTGTTCACCGATGTTTAGTTACAGATTTCATATTTTTACCCAGAAAAGCTTAATACTATTTTCATGTTACAGAATCTGTTGTATATAATTTACAGTCTGGCAGATGTTATATTCTACCTTTTAATGAAAGGTAATTTGTCAGATGCTTCTAAAGTGTATTATTTACTAGATTATACTGCCTTTCATATTTAAGAAAACCCAATCACCTAAGACAGAAATTTGGATGTCATCCCATCCTCTTGCCTTTCTCTCATCATCTATTTTTTAGAAATCATGAAGTCTTCCCTGTTTCCCTCCTTAGGATCTCTAAGATTCCTCTTGCCTTCATCCTCACCACCCAGCATGAAATCAGTTTCTCCCTTGGACCATTGAATGGTCTCCTAAGCCTTCATCCTGCCTCCAATATTTCCCCCATCCCTTCCATTGTCTATATTGTCCCCCAGTAGAATAGCTCTAGAGCTAAAATGTGATTATCTTATCCCTTCACGGTACATTTGATTTATGATATGGTTACGCCTGACTCTTAGCTTTCATTCCTGTCTCTCCCTACTCTGTATGCACTACACCCATAATCTACTAAAATTTCTGTCACACATCAAACGTACCCTGTTTGCTTATACTTTGCTATTCTCTGTAATGCCCTTCTCTCCATTGTTCATCTTTGCCTTCCAACTCTTGCTTATTTTTCAAAACTCTACTCAGATAGCTCTTCTCTATAAAACCTTTCACGTCCTCTTGTTTTTCTGAATTCATTTTATTTCCTCTGTTCTCCCAAACCCCTAAACGTCTTTAACCATAGCATTTAAAACACTCTTCACTAAGAACTAAGAGAAGGCAGGATCTTATTCAATTGGCTGCATTCCCATAGCCCATAACATATGACAAAGTAGATACATAACAAATATTTGCAACACTAAACCGAATAAACCAAATTGAATATTTTATCAAGACTGTTTTTAAGTAACACCTACTAAGGGAAACAAACAAAAAGCGATAGAAATTGGGAAAAATAATAATCAGCGATAGAAATTGGGAAAAATAATAATCTACTAAAACTGCAAGCAACTGAAATTTCATCTTCAAATTATTTTTAAACCCATGAGCTAATTAACCTAAATTATATTCAATACCCACCTAGATAGTATGTCCATACAATACCTTTATAGTAAATAAGGTCCTTTTAATGTAAATATGTCTAATGTGTTGGCTGGCCTTCTGAAATTACCATTGTTTCTAGTATCATATGACCTGAATCCTGTATCCAAATTCATGCAGGGTCACAACAACGTGCCTAAAAGCTCAGCCTATTTTTGTCAGTCTGTGATAGCTGTGGGGTGGAAGAGTCCAAAAAGACCTCAAACTCAATCCCAGATTTCAAGCCCAGGTGCATTATTCCACAGGAAAGCTGTGGTCTAGTTCTTAGCTCCAGCTACTCCTTTTACCAAAGGTTTCCTGAGGTCTTTAGAACTATCCATTCATCCACTAAGTGCCTTCTGACCACTCCTTTAAAATACTGCCAAAAGGAATGCTTTCCAGTACTGTTCCATGGTAAATGTTAAGTGGGAGAAGAACAGACATCTTTCTTCCTGATTAGTTTGTGGCTCAGAATTTTGGATGTCTTTTTAGTAATTTTTTCTTATATGCTGGATACAAAAAACATAGTTGGATACATGACAAAATTTTAAACTTTTACATATCTTAATAATTTTTCTCCTTGTCAATATCCTGATTCCCATCTTCACATAGAACTCAAATCTGCTAGGATCCTCCTTTCCTTATTTGTTTTAGAGTACAAAACTCACCAAACATGCCCTCCCATTTATGGACCCTACTGTGCTAAAAGACTTTGAGAGCTACTTTGCAATTATACTTTGCAACCTGAATAGCTCCAAAATATTCAATTTTGTATAATTCACATTTTAAGGAATTTTTAAATAACACCTGTAAGCATTTTTTTCTTTAATAAAGAAATATTGGTAGGCCAGGTGCAGCAGTTCACGGCTATAATCCCAGCACTTGGGGAGGCTGAGGCGGGTGGATCATTTAAGGTCAGAAGTTGAGACCTGCCTAACTAACATAGTGAAACCCCATCTCTACTAAAAATACAAAAATTAGCTAGGCATGGTGGTGCATGCCTGTAGTCCCAGCTACTCAGGAGGCTGAGGCAAAAGAATCACTTAAAACTAAGAGGCGGAGGTTGCAGTGAGCCAAGATCATGCCACTGTACTCCAGCCTAGGGGTGACAGAGGGAGAATCTGTCAAAAAAAAAAAAAAAAAAGAAATATGAAATATTGATTATTCACAGTTGTTTCCTCTGATGTTCATTAATCCTTTGAAAATGTAATAATTCTTCCCAGAAAAAAAGTGTATATATATATATATATAAAATATCTGTGTGTGTATACATATACTATATATACTATACTATATACATATATGTACAAATTCATTCACAAAAATTCTCACATATAATTTCAAGTGCTCTGAGGAGCCTCTGGAGCTTGACCACACAGTGGACCTTTTTTACAAAGTTTTGACATCCTTGATTCACTTAATGGGTTTTGGTTCTCATGCAGAAAAATCCATAACAATTTAGAAAAATTAAAATAACATCTAATTTTAAATTTTTAATAACTGTTTCATTTAGTTAGAAAAAAGCAAAGCATATGGTCTCTGTGAGATAGTGTTGCATAATTGGATAGACATCGACTCAGAAATAGCAGAACAATGTCTTTCAAAAATCCATTAGCTGATAAATGGATGACTATTTCTTATTTAACTGCTGGAATGTTGACTATCTTAGTTTGGGATTGACACAGATCTATTATCTACTTTCTGATTATACTGGGTTCTGGAAAATTATTACTTCATATTCTGTAACAATATTTGAATAGGGTTTTAAATTATGACCAGTAATATAACTTTGATTTATTTTTTAGATGAGTGAGGAAATGTATCAATCCCTGGGCATGTGCCTTTGGCAGATGCTGGAATACCACCAAATATGCCCAGCAATTATTCTCCAACATTTCCCAGCTTCGCTGCAATAAGGGTAGCATGTGACTTATTCTGGCCAATGAAATGAGAGTGACACTGAAGCACTATCACTTCCAAGCACAAGCACTTTCACTGAGGCAGCAAAAAGCCTGTTTGTGAGTATCCAGTCTCTTTTCTTCTCTGCTGTAGTGACTGGGATGTCATGCTTCAGATGAGGCAACAATAAGATGCTTGAACTTCTGTCAGATTTGATTCTCTTGTGGAACCCAGGAATTTGCATGCAAGTCCAATCTAGTTTAGAAATCTTGATAGCCTCAGCTTCTACAAAATACCAAAAACTCATGTCTTGTGACTGCCCGTTGGATATCTTTTTATTAGCTTTAATGTCACTCTAAAATATTTTAATTTTTTTCTCATTTCCAAACATTTTTGTACCTGTTTGCCTTCAACATCAGGCATAGTTAAATGTCAAAGGCAGAATCATCTTGTATTGCAACAGTGTCTTTGCATTGTATGTTAAAAAATACATATGCTTAGTGGTCAGATTCTGATTAAATTCTCAATTTACAAATTTTTCACACCACTGAATCAGAATCCAGAAGCAAATTGTCATTGTCATCAGTGGCTAATCAATGTATGGATTAGTGTTTAGGTCATATAACACAAATGCTGTGACTACCAGCCCACCAAAAATACTTGCTTATCTTCAAATATGCTAGACTTGAGACTGGAAAGTGGTTGTCCACCCAGATCCTGCATTTCCCAGTCTACTTGGAATTAAGTATGGCCACATCATTGAGTTCCAACCTGTGGATTGTGAATGGAAGTAATGAGTGCCACTTGCAGATCTAACTCATTCTTCAATATTGTGCTCTTTTTTGGTCTTTTCCTTTATTGGCAGGCTTGAATGAAAAGGACCCTCCAGAGTAATCTTAGAAGATGCATTTTAAAGAGGGAAGAGACTATATACCTGAAGAACTGTATAAAGCAGGGATGCCCCAATATTTTCACCCATTGAATACTGCTAGAACAAGAAAATTCTATTGTAAGCTAAGATTATTAAATATTGTTCATATTTGGGCGTTGTTACAGAAGTTAACTTATTTTTACTAGTATGGAAAAATTTATTTTGTTCAAAAGAAAATTGCATTCCCTTCTGAAAACATAAATGGTGCCAAATAGATATTATTATCTTACACCTTTTAAAGTATACTAAATAACATAATATATATTTTAAACTAATTTTTTAATTTTTTTCTTCTATACAATGAGTTTTGAGCGATTAATAAAACAAAAATATAGGATGCATTAATACTACTTTATGATATAAGCACCAATATACCCCCAGAAGTGATTCATACTTAGGGTATAGTCATTCTTATAGACTCTAGTTTTCACTGGAGTTCTGTCATTAGTCTTTGCTCAAATAATTTTCTAAATTGTAGCTTTTCGAATACTATTTCCATGATGATTGCTATAAAGGTTTAATTAGTTATTTTAGTAGTAAGTGCTGTTTGAGGCACTAGAAACACTAGCAGATGAGCAGGACATAGTTTCTAATCCAGACTTGCTTACAATCTAGCCCCAACAGTTCTTAAATGTCTTTCCACACACACTTGTTCTTGGAAATGTTAATGAATTTTTTGTGAACAAAATCCTACTGGTCAAATATACGTAGGATGCTATTAAGTAAGAGCATAAGTTCTGAAGTTAGACTAAAAACTCTTTCCTATCTAACTTCATGACTTTGGAAAAGCAATTTAACTATTCTTCCATTTCCTTATTTGTAAAATGGAAACAAAATTTTACCCATTAATTTATCGGTAAAACAAAACAATGAATTTAAAGTACTTAGCACAGCACTTGATATATAGAAATGGCTCAATAAAAGTACTTATTATTGCTGTTCCCCTTTAATCTCCATTTTGGTGAGTCACAGTATACAATAGCGTAGTACAACAGCATCTCTAAGAAATCCTGCAGTACACTAAGTCATGTAAAAATCCTACAATAAACTAAACCAAACCATAAAAGGATAAATATAAAACCTTTATCTATATGAGATATATATATATATCTCCACAGATACATGTATCAAGGGATGACTTTATTGCTTTTATCATTACACTTACTAATATTCAACAGAACAATTTTCCACGAGCAAAATTTTGGATGCACTAGTCAATTCATATATGAGAAAGGCACTAGCCCAACACAAAAACAATCCTTCTGGAAAAAGAATGACTTCCAAGCTAAGTGCACCTTGAAATATTCCCCCTCCCTCAAGACTGTAAGTTAGCTGGACATTTAGTAACAGCTAAGCTGGCAAGCTGTATAATGCTCACTTCTGCTTCAAATACCTGTTCCTTCCTTCAAATATTAAAAATATCTTTGCAAATAACCTCAGGCTGGATCCAACATGAGCTTTCCATGTTTGCTCAGATTTGACATTCTAGACAGTTTTCATCTAATCGGCTCACTACCTCCTCCCTGGAAAGCTCCTAGAATGCTTCACCACTCAAGGCCCTGTGCGGTATATTTCATGACATGTATATGTAGTTTATCTTCCAATTTTCTCTTGCAAATTTCCCGCACAAATTTGTAAGAAAAATATTTTTATTAAATAAAGTAGTGTATTTAAGTCTAGGAGAGTATCTAACCTAGAGTAGACACTCAATAAGTGATTCCTTTTCTATTTTGGACTCCCTTCATGTATCCTATTAATAATCGCTATAAGGTGATTTCATGATTATAGGAAGTCAATATAAAATAGGTATGGCTGACTAAAAATTTAAGAGTTCCTGGTTAACTCCTTTATGCAACAATATATTTTATTATTCAGTTTGGCTAAATGATTGGAATATATGTAATTCATTTTAACTTTATTGAAATTATGCTTGACACTGTCATTCCTACAAACATCAGTTAAACACTTGCAGAAACTAAAACACAGAACTTTGCTCCTGAACTAATAAGTCTAAATCACTTTATTGTGACTCTTATTAACTTCATTGTTGTGGTTGTTGTTTTTGTTGTTGTTTGGTTTGGTGACACAATTAGTCCTGACTTTTGGGTTGATTTGCATTTTCTTATACTGCTTTCCACATCTATCATCACTGCCTTAGGTATGCCAGGCTATGTATGCCAGCTGTCTCATCTGCTAATAGTGTTTCTAATTTTTGGTTATTTTGTAAAATAAATAACCAGGTTGTTAAACTTGAGGTTCATATGTACATAAATGAGACATGAGCGTGGGCCTGAAATACTACTTCTGCAAACTACATGAATTTGGGCACATTGGGTTTGGAGCTTCTTAATATAGCTACCAAAGGTCTCTTTTGCTAATGTTTAGAATCTTGGTGGAATTCCAAAACGTGATGTTGTTATAGATTTGATTTGTAGACAGGAGCTATTTTACAGTACTATTAATGGAACAGAAACACTAGAATTCAAAGTGATGTAAAATTAGAGTAATTAAAATGGGAGGTATGAGGTTATACTTTTTGGCATAACTTGTCTTGCTGTTTTACAGCTAAAAAAACTGTGGGTACTACCCAGATGTGTTTTGTTCCATAAATATGAAGATTTCCTTCAAGGCATTAAGTATCATTATCATTTATAAATCATTTCCCATTTATTGAATATAAACAATGGAAATATGCCTTGAAAGTTTCCAAAAATGTTTCTTTTAGTACTTTTTCAGAGGAAGTTTTATCAGCAAAAAACAAGCAGTTTTACTCCTCACTGTGCATACAATGATTTCCTTTGAACGTAAAATGTTTTAATTTGAAGTAGTAGGATATAAAAGCATAAAATATAGTTATCTTGTAACCGATTTCAAAATGTCTTAATGTTGATTATAACTATTTTGATTTGTAATACATAAAAATTTGTCAGTGGAATCAAGCTACTGAAAAATGTCCTTAAAAGCATGTAATAACCTCACATTCTAGCAAAGTAAAATAGGGTCAATGATTACTAAGATTTAATTTGAACTCTACTTGACTATAATTTGTCATATTCCAAAGTACCAATTTACAGAAGAATTTAATTAGAAGGTAAATTGTGAGACAATTTCTACACCTTAGACTCCTTACTATATAGTTTAGCCAGACATTTCTACAACATATTTTAATGACATAGAGAAAACACAATTAACTATCTTGGAAATATAATGTGGATCATTAGAATAGCAGATTATCTTAAAGATGACTAGTTTTGCTGCTTAGAACTTTGGGGAATTAAGTAGCAAATTTCCCATCTAACTATACCTTGAGAGGGAAAAACTTTTTGGTATTTTTTTCTCAACATACATGAGACAGTCCAGAAGCAATTATTCAAACTCAATAAAACCCATAATTCACATGCTTATAATCAAGATTTTACCAATTAATTTATTGTGGTTCTTAAATATAAGTGTTTTGGTGAAGAGCAACAGTTCTAAGACAAATTTTCTGAATCAAACAGTGGCTTTTCCATTTCAGCCATTTATTGCACAAATAATTACAAAGAGTTTTTTACATGCCAGACATCATGCCGAGTTTGAAGATATGTACATGGTCCATACACTCATGAATCATCTATCAGTCAAATGGATGCTCAGACAAGCAGAGATGCATGATACCATGAAAGCATATGGTGTCTGAAGAGGCCCTGCCCCATGTGAGGGGGGTTGTAGCAGGCTTCCCAAGAAGATGAGATCTGAGAGGAGTTAAGGTTTACTTGTTTACTTTGTGGCTTTGGGAAAATTACTTATATTAAATAAGCCTCAGGGTTTTTTTTAATCTAAAAAGTAATAGTACGTGTCTCATAAGATACTGCAAGAATTAAATTATATTATGCTTATAAATCACTTAATATAGCAACTGATATATAGTAAATGACATGATTAGAAAGGCTGTTCCTCAAACTTTTTGCTAGTAATTGTAATTATTTCATTAATAATCAATATCTTAAATTACCATAAATTATAAGACATGATCTAGAGACCTCACTGATTCATACATATTGGCCCATCTCAGACAACTTGTTAAAAAAGTACGTTATCTAAAAGAAGTCAGAAATTTTCACGTACTTCAAAGTATGACCAAATTGACTAATCACTTGGGACAAGATAATGTTTTTGTTTTTTTTTTTTTTAAAGGAGCCTGCAATTTCCTTACAAACTTGGATTCAACTACTAAAGTCACTTTCTTGAAAAAAATTAGAGACAATCTACACATAGAGAAATCACCTTAGAATTCCCTGTTATGGAGTAATTAAGGGAAATTATTGTCCTCCTCACTATTCTAAGTTCATTTATCTATGTGACTCCAGGTGTGAAAAAGAAAGTTATGTGTACACTCCCTAAGATACAAATGAGAATAAGAACATGGGAGAGATCTATTTATGTAATGATAAATTCAGTCCATGAAGCATAATCAATGGCACATTTCCACACATGTGAAAGCAAGGGTCCTGTAACAACAAAGACAAATCACTAATGTGTTTTGCATCAGCTGTCTAAAACATGTAAATCTGGGCGTGGTGGTTCACGCCTGTAATCTCAGCACTTTGGGAAGCCGAGGCGGGTGGATCATCTGAGGTCAAAAGTTTGAGACCAGCCTGGCCAACATGGTGAAACCCCGTCTCTACTAAAAAAAATACAAAAATGAGTTGGGCATGGTGGCACACGCCTATAATCCCAGCTACTCAGGAGGCTGAGGCAGAAGAAATGCTTGAACCCGGGAGGCGGAGTTTGCATGAGCCAAGATTGCGCCACTGCACTCCAGCCTGGGCAACACGAATGAAACTCCATCTAAAAAAAAAAAAAAAAAAAAAAAAGGAAATCCTTTCTCTTACAGTTCAGTGAAATATTTCAAGGTATATGTAATCTTCTGAGTAACTGATAATAATTTGAGGGAAAGTATTGTGCTAACAGACATCAGAATTATAATTTAGTCCTTAACTATCAGTTTCAGAAATTTCACTTAGACTTAACGCATCTCAACATGCATCCAGTGTGTTTAAATTTTCAAATCTACTAATTTCCTTGGAGAAATGGCTTCATAAAAAATCATGTTGAATTATGCAGCAGACATATGAAATTTACAGTCTTCGTTTTAAAAATCCATAAGTAATATTATTTTTCAATCAGAATAATAAGGTTGTCAGTTTTTGTGTTGTGGATTTGCTAAAGTGTTGCTCTAGAATAAATCCTGGCTTAAACTGGCAGTATGCAAAGCAAATGCAGTACAAATGGCTGAATATAATGTGCAGTGATAGTTCATTATTTTACGTACCACAATAAACATTTATCAAACACTACTTCAAGGGCCAAAACAAAGGTAAAAGCTGGGAACATATAGACAAATGCAGTCTATAAACCTGAGAAATAGTCATGTAAGCATCAGCACCGCATTATATAATCAAGTCTCATTATTTGTGGTAGTTCTCTTCTATAAAATTGTTGAGAACACTGGCTTAGCAAATACTGATTTATTGTTGTTAGGGGAAAAAAAGATTAGATTCCTCTCAGTCTTTGATCACTTCATCATCAACAAGTTATATTTTATTTGTGTTTTTGTTTAAAGACACTTTAATACATATTGTTGATTCAGTAACATTGAACTCACAGCCAATAGCACTATAACTCCCATCTAAATGAAAGTATTTAACATACATATTTTCTCCATAAGGTGCATCACAGCCTTCTTGCCCTTAGAAACATTAGACAGCACTTCAGCACTACACTTGGGGACCATTATTAGGAGCAAAATCTCCCAACAAAAAGCACAAACGTGGAAAAAACAATTTGGTAAGACCACAAAAAACATACTTTTTCAAAACCTAATGAGATCTGAAACAAGACGGCAGAGGGTCACCCTGTTAGACCTTAGCTAGTAACAGGCATGCCAGATGACTCTATTTTTACTACTCTGTACATGTCTGAGAATGACCACAAAATGCCAGGAGTACTAAATGACATAACAAATTTTAGCAAGCAGTCAAATTCGCGAATACAGAATCCGTAAATAATTAGGATTGACTATAAATGCACATATTAACAGTGGCGTGCAATTGTATGCATCTAGTAATTGCATATGCAAAGCGTTACATAACAATCACTAGTCCTCTCAGCTAACAAATTAGCCCAAGATCTTTTCTGCTATAGACTCTTCAAAAACACAACATGCTGTTCTTTCTTTCTATAAGGTAGTTCTCCAAACTCTTTGCATAGTTGCCTCTTCCTCATCTTCTATGTTTCCACTAATGTGTATCTCTTCAGAGTATAGTTCTCTGACAGCCCTATAACATAATCCTATTATCTGTATCCCTTTAGTTTTATCTCCATTATCATACTTATTGTATCAGAGGATCCCCATGACACTGCATATTTCTATAGCTTCAGAAGCAGAGGGAGCTTAGACCATGCACAGGGTAAAATAAGACAATACATAAAATATGTTTCAATACATAATAAAAATTTACTGATTAAGACTCTGTAGATATATTATAAAAAGTTGTTAAAATCATTCTGTCTACTATAAACACCTATAAAATTTTTAAAATGGTAAAAAAGTGATCTTATAAAACAGTAATTTGTAAATTTGGCAAATTGATTAACCTAAAAGATGTTCAGAGAATCCCCCAAATTTGGAAATTCATGAAACAAAAATAAATGACTTTAAAAGAGATTTAAAAGAAAATAACATAACTAAAAAGTTCCCATTTAAAATAACCTGGTTACAGTTTTTAAAATACTAGTGTATTAGTTCATTTTTATACTACTACAAAAAAATACCCAAGACTGGGTAATTCATAAAGAAAAAGAAGTTTAATGAACTCACAGTTCTACATGGCTGAGGAGGCCTCACAATCATGGCAGAAGGCAAAGGAGGAGCAAAGGCATGTCTTACATGGTGGCAGGCAAGGGAGCATTTGCAGGGGAACTGTCATTTATAAAAACTATCAGATATCATGAGACTTATTTGCTATCACAAGAACAGCAATGGAAAAACCCAACCCTATGATTCAGTTACCTCCCACCTGGTCCCTTCCATGACACATCGGGATTAGGGGAGCTACAATTCAAGATGAGATTTGGGTGGGGACACAGCCAAACCACATCATTCCACCCCTGGGCCTTCCCAAATCTCATGTCCTCACATTTCAAAACCTGTCATGCCCTCCCAACAGTTCCTCAAAGTCTTAACTCATTTCAGCATTAACTCAAAAGTCTACAGTCCAAAGTCTCATCTGATGCAAGGCAAATCCCTCCCACCTGTGAGCCTGTAAAATCAAAAGGAAATTAGTTACTTCCAAGTGAAAATAGGGGTACAGGCAATGGGTAATTACGCCTGTTGCAAATAGAATAAATTGGCCAAAACAAAAGGGCTACAGGCCCCATGCAAGTCTGAAATCCAGGAGGACAGCCAAATCTAGAAGCTCTAAAATGGTCTCCTTTGACTTCATGTGTGACACATCCAAGTCTCAATGATGAAAGAGGTGGGCTCCCATAGCCTTGAGCAGCTCCACCACGTGGCTTTGCAGGGTACAGGCCCCTCCCAGCTTCTTTCATGGGCTGGTTTGAGTGTCTGCAGTTTTTCCAGATGTATGGTGCAAGCTGTCAGTGGATCTACCATTCCGGGGTCTGGAAGAAAGTGGCCCTCTTCTCACAGCTCCACTAGGCAGAGCCCCATTGAGGACTCTGTGTGGGGGCTCCTACCCTATATTTTCCTTCTACACTGCCCTAGCAAAGGTTCTACATGAGGGCTTCATCCGTGCAGCACACCTCTGCCTGGACATCCAGGCATTTCCATACATCTTCTGAAAGCTATATGGATGATCCCAAACCTCAATTCTTGACTTTTGTGCACCCACAGGCTCAACACCACATGAAAGTTGCCAAGGCTTGGGGCTTGAACCTTCCAAAGCCACAGCCTGAGCTGTACCTTTGCCCGTTTTAGTCATGACTGAAGCAGCTGGGATGCAGGGCATCAATCCCAAGGCTGCACACATCAGTGGGGGCCCTGAGCCAGGCCTACAAAACCTAAGCCTCCAGGCCTGTGACAGAGAGGGGCTGCCACAAAGGTTCTGACATATCCTGGAGACATTTTCTCCATTGTCGTGGTTATTCACATTCAGCTCCTCGTTACTTATGCAAATTTCTGCAGTGGCTTGATTTTCTCCCCAGAAAATTGGTTTTTCTTTTTATTGCATTGTTAGGCTGTAAATTTTCCAAACTTTTATGCTCTGCTTTCTCTCGAATGCTTTGCCACTTAGAAATTTCCACTGCCAGATACCCTAAATCATTTATCTCAAGTTCAAAGTTCCACAGATCTCTAGGATGAGCACAAAATGCCACCAGTCTTTTTGCATAGCAAGAGTGACCTTTAATCCAGTTTCTAACGAGTTCCTCATCTCCATTTGAGGCTACCTCAGCCTGGATTTTATTGTCCATATTACTAACAGCATTTGGGTCAAAGACATTCAACAATTCTCTAGGAAGTTCCAAACTTTCACACATTTTCCTGTCTTCTTTTGTGCCCTCCAAATTGTTTCAACCTCTGCCTATTACACAGTTCTAAAGTTGCTTCCACATTTTTGGGTATCTTTACAGCAGTGCCCCACTCTCTGTGGTACCAATTTACTGTATTAGTCCATTCACATTCTGCTAATAAAGGCATACTCAAGACTGTGTAATTTATAAAATAAAGAAGTTTAACTGACTCACAGCTCCACAGGCCTGGGGAAGCCTCAGGAAACTTACAATCTTGGTAGAAGGGGAAGCAAACACATCCTTCTTCACAGGGAGGTAGCAAGGAGAAGGACCGAGCAAAAGGGGGAAAAGTCCCTAATAAAACTATCAGATCTCATGAAATTTATTCATTATCACCAGAACAGCAAAGGAAAAACCCACCCCCATGATTTAATTACCTCCCACTGTGTCCCGCCCATGACACATGGGGATTATGGGCACTACAATTCACGATGAGATTTGGGTGGGGACACAGCCAAACCATATCAAATAGTGATTGAAAATATTCAAGAATAATACATTTATGAATCTATTTATAAAGTCTACATTAATGAAATGACAAAACCACATTTAACATTATTCAAAATGACAAGAATTTATCAAAATATTCTTGAGAAAGTTCATTTCTTTGTTGTATTAGAAATAATTATTTCTTGTAAAACATTTACTAAATTGACTAGGGAGCTTAAAAGGAGATTTGAACAGATAGAAGAAAGAATCAACAAACTTTAAGATAAATTCATTGAGATTACCCAGTCTGAGGAAGAAAAAACAATAATGGGTAACACATAGAAACACATCATGGGAATAATAGAAGAGGACAGGTTGAAACAGGCTGAAAGAACATTTGAAAAAATAATGACTGAAAACTTCCCAGACATGATTTAAAACATTTTGCTACACATTCAAAAAGCTTAGCAAATTCCAAACAGGATAAACTCAAAGAGATTCACACCAAGCACATTTTAATCAAACTGTTAGAAACCCAAGACAAAGAGAGAATCTTGAAAGCAAGAAAGCAGTGACTCATCACATACAAGGGATCCTCAGTAAGATTAACATTTTATTATTTCAGAAATCATGGAGGCCAGAAGGCATTGGGTTACATACTTGTTTAAAGTGCTAAAAGAAAAACAAAAAAGAGTGTCTAACAAGAATTCTATATCCAGCAGAAAGAAGTATCCTTCAAAAATGAAAGAAAAATTAAGACATTCCCAGATAAACGATATCAGAGAATTCATCACTAGCATATCTATCCTATAAGAAATGCTAAAGGGAGTCCTTAACCTGAAGTAAAGAACACTGGACAATAACTCATGTAGAGCTTAGTTATTGTCTAGTGTTCTTTTATTTCACCCTGAAGCAATGAAAAAAACACTGAGACATGTAACTACATAGGAAAATATAACAAACAGTATAAATGTATACAGTCATTCCTCAGTACTCATGGGGGATTGGTTCCAGGAATCTTTGTGGATCCCAAAATCTACAGATGCTCAAGTCCCTTACGTAAAATGGTGTAGTATTTCCATATAACCTATACACATCCTCCCATACACTTTAAATCATCTCTAGATTACTTATAATACCCAGTAGAAGCCTACACATCCCTTTATTTGTGAGGATTTAACATAGTACCTGGTACACAGCAAATTCAAATTTTGCCCTTTGCAATTTTACTCTTTGGATTTTTTTTCTGAATATTTTTGATCTGCAGTTGGTTAAATCCACAAGTATGGAATCTATGGATATGAGGGCCAACTGTATTTTATCATTGACTCTTTTTTCTATCTGATATAGAGGAGAACTACATAAAAATGGCAATTATAAATCTAAGTTGATGGGCATACAATCTATTAAGATGTAATTTATGGCAATAACAATAAAAAGATGGGATGCATGCTATATGTATATGAGCAAATTTTTTTATATTATTAAAATTAAATGGTATGAATTTGAACTAAATTGCTATAAATTAAGATGAATATTTTAATCTCCAGAGGAACCACTAAGAAAATAACTCAAAAAATTCAGTGAAAGAAGTGACAAAGAAATTAAAGAAAATATATATTTAATATAAAATAAAGCACTAATAGAGAAACTGAAAAATAAAAAAGACATAAGACACTGAAAGCAAAATCTAGCATATGACCATCAAGGTAGGTGGTAAAGAGTATGGGGAAAATGATTACTAAAAATGAAAAGTTTAAGAAATGAACAAATTGTGATGTTAGATATTTTCTCTCCTAACAGGGCAGTGAAGGATGAAAAGGATCTGAGAGGAGATGAAGGTCCGGAATCTAAAGTCTCCACTGGGTGTAGAAGAATGACAGCAGGAGAGAAGCTGACATCAACAAGAAGAGAAAGAGAATGTTCTAGCCCCAAAGGCGTAGGTGGACAGTGACAAAGTTAGGGACTGGAGTCCTGAAGGGAAGCAAGGAAGACATCCCTCATAAGTATGGTCTGTGTGATGTGAGAAAAAATAAGCTTCTCAACAAACCAACTGGAAAACAAGTCCTCTGGGGTGGGAAGGTGTGAAGTGGGTTTCAGCTAAAGCTGGTAGGTTATGGTAATCTTCACACACAGACACACACACACACACAGAGACACACACACACACATTTCCCTATCATATCCCTCTGGTGGCACTATTCTTTCAATGTTTCCTTTTCCACATGCAGCAGTGGTAGGAATTAGGTTCTTCAGGCAATAACCATTAATTAGCATATATATATATATATACACACACACATATATATACATATATATATACACATATATACGTATATATATACACATATATATACATATATACATATATACGTATATATATACATATATACGTATATACGTATATCTATACACATATATACACGTATATACATATATACGTATATATATACGTATATATACATACACATATATACGTAAATATACACGTATACACGTATATATACATATATATACACGTATATACGTGTATATACATATATATATACGTGTATATATACGTATATTTACATACGTATATATGTACATATATACGTGCTTCAATTCATTGTTAGACTATATATACACATATATAGTCTAACAATGAATTTTGAAGAAGCACAAAAACATTGAAATAGCATAGGCTCAATCATTAGCATAGTGTTTTAAGTAGCAAAACTAAAAAAAAAAACTCTGTCATGAAACAAATGAGAAATTCTCAAGCACACCTATATTAAGACACTAGCTATTATAGTAAAGACAAAACAAAACTATTTGGCAACAAGTAGATATTTCATATTCAAAAGATAATCATGTAAATTTTAATTGAAAAGGGAAATCTGAACAGTAAAATAGTTTGGTACACTGAGTAGTCATGTGGAGAAAACCGTAGTTAAATAAACAAAGGCATTCATTGAAGATGGCAATAATTATGTATTATTAACATTCAAAACCCTAATCGGCTTAAATGAGCTGACAAGGCTAAAATTGTGCAAGAGAAAAGCTAAGGCTATTCAAACGACAGGTCTCTGCTGTTCTGAGTAGGGAAACATTTAAATGTTGTCTGCTTCCATACTTGTTCTTGAAACTCCTAAACACAAACAGCATCAAATCAGAAATGAGTTTTGTTTATTTTCCTAATGCGTTATTCAAATCCCAGAATAATCTCCATATCCTGATGTGCTCTATTCTAATGTTGAAACAGCCAGCTTCTCCTCTTTCTCTGGTATGATTAGTACATAGTTAAAATCACAGACAAGCAATTGCCATTCAGTATATCTGTAACTTTGGCCTAGTTTCTTAACTTACCTAGAACTTCTTTCCTCATATGTATGATGCACAAATTAATATTACATATCTCACAGGACGTAGCAAATTTTTAAAGACGATCTATGTGACTCAGAGGATGTGGCGAAATTAAATATTTTTGTTAAATATTTTCAAGCTGCTCAGCACATATCAAACTTCAAATAAATGTTGGCTGATCTTACCTTAATGGACAAATATTTTAATTTATTTTCTATTTTCTTTTTACCTAAGTAGTAATCATACATGGCTAAACAACATTTTTTAAACATTCTGTTCTATTTGTAGACCAATTCACCAAAAGCAACACTTTAGGCCAAGGATAAAAGCTAAACTTAGCAAGGTTACGTATTAACTAGTAGATTTTTTTCTGATAGAGAATGCAACCAATTTTGATCCAGTGGAAAACATAATAGATACAGTTTATTGTCCTGTGGGACATTATGCAGTTTTATATCTGATCCAGCAATCAGATCCTAACTAAGCAGAAATCTCCCCCCGCTGAGAGAAGGGCAGAAAACTCATTCACAGAAGAACCACCACAGATGCAAGGTAAAGTTGGGAAGTACAGGGATACTGAGAAAGCTCCATTATCGAGGCCCAGGCTCATATGTCCTTTCTGTGACCAAGGCTGGACGAACATAACTGAGAATCCCCTAACCTCTAAAAAACAATTCTAGCAGTGAGTAACAAGAAATAGTAGTTATTTTTTAGAGGGGAAACAAGAGCATGGAGAGGGCATCACTATGGGGTCCAGCAGTGCAAAGATGACTGAAAGCTTAGAGTAACACACAAATAGTGAAAAAAAGAAAAAAAAAATCAAACAGTGCAGTCTTTACCCTAGGCACAAGAAATAGCAATCCACTTCTAGAAAGATGGGATGCTTGTGTTGCACTGGAGGTAATGACAGAAACACAAAACTATAAACTAACTCAACCCCTGGATAGAGTGATTGAACCTCCCAAAGAAGATGCATACACATACATATGATTTAACTCAGTCTCTACTGTCCTATACACAATGAACTACATTCATTAAAAAATTGACAGACACAAAAAGGATGAGAAATTAACACATTCTCAAGAGATAAATAATAAACAGAACTAGACACAGAGATGACTTTAAAATAGCTATGAGTAAGGTATTAAATAATCTAAGAGAAAAGATGAACAGAATTCATGAACAGAAAGGATATTTGAGCAGAGAAATGGTGATATGGTTTGGCTACATGTCCACCATCAGTCATAGCAAGAAGTCCTAAGGTAATATCAAAATCTGATAAATTGAGAAGTAGCATTCAAAATAATTCTTATGTATATTGAATAACCACTGGAGGAAATAGTTAAATAATTAAAATTTAGTTGTGTTAAAGTATAATTTTCAAAAAGGTAAAATTATGACTCTCAAACATAAAATAAGGATGTGTCAAATATCTTATTCAATTCATTAATTAAAGAGGGAACCAGTAAGGTACAGTACAAAGGGCATTTGAATTGTTTTTGGAGGTTAGGGGATTCTCAGTTATGTTCGTCCAGCCTTGGTCACAGAAAGGACATATGAGCCTGGGCCTCGATAATGGAGCTTTCTCAGTATCCCTGCACTTCCCAACTTTACCTTGCATCTGTGGTGGTTCTTCTGTGAATGAGTTTTCTGCGCTTCTCTCAGCGGGGGGAGATTTCTGCTTAGTTTCTGCTTGGTTTAGAATCTTGAGTGTAAGAGCATTTTCTGTCCCTCCCCACAGATGCAGACCATTTTTGCTTCTATTTCTTTCCAGAACCAGTGGATATTTACCCGGGGCTCTAGAGGAAGGTTAGTTTGTTTCTACACCACTCACTTGAGGGGCCTTTTCTTAAGGGTAATAAATTGTCTTTGACCTTTGTTGTGAGAACCTGCTGGGACTCATGGAGAAGTACTTTTAGTAAATGTGGACTCCCTTTGACCTGGAGCTCCCAGTTATGTTAAACTGTCAAGCCGGCCTACATTCAGCATTTGAGAGTTTGTTAAAATATCAGCTGTATTCTTTTTATCTACTTTTATGATGACCACTTCTTCCCCTTGTGCTCTGCCAACTGCAAAACAAACTATGTTTTATTCCTCCTGAGGCATTTGAGTTTTGAGAATATAGCTTACTTGGTTGCATTATAACCTCAGTTTTCTAAGGGAATTTAAAATGTTGTAGATTATATGGCTCTCATTGTTAGAGTAAAATCACATATTGTTTTGGGTTTCTACCTCTTAAGCAAAGAAGAACTATTGCTTGGCTTTGTTTATGAAAATATTTTAAAAGGTAAGTAATGATGTTTTTAATAAGACGCCTATTTTCATTGGAAAAGTAGACCTTATGCCAATTATTTCAATGATCTTAGAATTATTTTTTGTTGCCATTAAGAATACTGTTACAATTATTGGATTGGTGCAAAAGTAATTGCAGTTTCTCCACTACTTTCAGTGACAAAGACAGCAATTACTTTTGCACAAACCTACTATTTACACTTTCAAAACATGAACTGGTTGCTCCCTGCTATAATATTAACAGATGAAATTTAGTTTGTATAATTACTTGTATTATACTTACAACTATTTTACTTTTCTAGAAACATCCCTCATGTTGCTATTACTATCTTTTATACAACCTGAATTGAATTGCTAGAGCTTATAAAAAATTTTTCTAAAATTATTTTATACAAATTTAAGTCTGTTTTTGTTTGCAGGTAAAAATAAATTATCAACAATATCTCCTTGATATTTCTGGACACTACAAAGGAAGTACCCATTATGCGTGTAGTTCAACACCAGTATAACTTCATCTGTACATAAATAAGTATTTCTGAGAAGATTAAATAAATCAACTTGGAAATGCTACTTCTATATTCAGTAAATCATGAGGAATCTTAGATTAATATTTCTTTCCAAAAATTCCTTTGCCTAATCTCCTGTAAAAAAATACAGATTGGCTTATTCCTGCAATCCTAGCACTTTGGGAGGCCAAGGCGGGCAGATCACCTGAGGTCAGGAGTTTGAGACCAGCCTGGCCAATAAGGAGAAACCCCGTCTCTACTAAAAAGACAAAATTTAGCCAGGCACGGTGGTGCATCCCAGCTACTTCGAAGGCTGAGGCAGGAATTGCTTGAACCCAGGAGACGGAGGTTACAGTGAGCTGAAATTGTGCCACTGACTCCAGCAGCCTGGGCAAAAGAGCGAGACTCCATCTCTAATAGAAAAAAAAAGCCGGTTGCGGTGCGGGGCGGTCATAGAACAGTCCCCAAGGTGGAATAGATGACATGAAACAAATCTCAATAGCATTGAAAGGATTAAAATTATAAAAGGACATTCTCTGATCACCAGGTAATTAGATTAGAAATCAATTACAGAAAAAGATCTAAAAAATCTCTAAACATTTGGATATTAAACAATACAGTTATGAATAATCAATGGATCAAAAAATAAATCACACTGTAAATTAGAAAATATCTTGAATTGAAGGATAATGAAGACTAAATTTACTAGATTTTGCTGACTGGAGCTAAAGATGTACTTATGAAAGTATCACATCATTAAATGCTTATAATGGAAAATTACAAAGGTCTAAGGTCAATGATTGAAGCTTTTTAATGAGGGTTGAAAATTAAAATCACATTACATGCAAAGTAGGTAGAAATAAAGAAAAAAGAACAAAATCAATGATATTAAAAAACAGAATAGTAATCAAAAATCAAAACTGATTTTTGGAAAAGATCAATATAATTGACATATTTCTATCTAGACCTAGCAATAAAAAAGAGAACAAAGAACACACAAATGACCAATATTAGAACGATAAACAGGAACTCTGATTCTACTCCTACTATTAAATGGTATTAAGGCGATATTATCAATAACTATGTCAACAAATTCAACAGTTTAGAGAAAATGTACAAATTCTTTGGAAGATACAAAGAACTGAAACTGATACAGGAATACAAAATATTCATATATCTTTAAATAAATTCAACTTGTAATTAAAAGCCTTCTAGCAAGGAAAACTACAGAGCCAGTTTGCTTTACTAGTAAATTCTATCAAACAGTAAAGAAATAATAGCAAGCCACTGAAAACTCTTGTAATATAGAGAAGAGGATATTTCCAAATAATTTTATGACAGTATTACCTTGATGTCAAGACTGGACAAAAACACAAGAAAACCATAGGCTTCATTAACATAATATGAGAGATGCAGGGGAAAAGAGAGAGAGATACTCATGAACACAGATGTAAACATCCTTAACAAAACATTACCAAATTAAATCCAGCAATACTTTAAAAAATGTATTATTATGAGGTAGGGCTTACCCTAAAAATGAAAGGTTAGTTTAACATTTGAAAAGTATTCAATGTATTAATTCAGTTTGAAAGAATGAAGAAGAAAATGACATGAACATCTTAAATACAGAAAAATCACATTACAAAATTCAATCAGTATCCATTCATACAAAAAATAAAAACCTGACACACTAGAAACAGAAAAGACTTTCTGTGATATTACATAGAGCATCTATGGAAGAACTACCTAAAACCTTACTTAATGATGATAGATTGAACATTGTTGCCCTAAAAATAGGAACAAGGCAAACATGTCTGCTCTTCTCTATTCTATTCAACATAGTACTGGAGATCCTAGGCCATGCTGTAGGCAAGAATAACAAATAATGACATATATATTATAAAGAAGGAAGTAAAACTGTTGATTTGCATAGGAAAAAATGTTATGCCTGAAACAAACTAAGGCATAAACAACCAAAACCTACTAGTACTAAGAAGTGAATTTATCAAGAAAACAGAATACAAGTTCAATATACAAAACAAAAATTATTTTTCATACACTAGAAATAAACAATTGGAAAATAAAATATTTTATCATTGCATGAAAAACACCTTAAATACTTAGATAAACAACAGAAATTGGTGCAAACTCCTACAAAAAAAAAAAAAACTACAAAACATTCTTAAAAGTGAATAAAGACCTAAAAAAAAGGAATATACCATAATGAATTGGAAGCCTCAATATTATTAAAATATAAAATTCCTCAAAATTATCTATAAGTTCAAAACAATCTCAATCAACATCCCAGCAAGACTGCAGAAATTCACAAGCTGAATTTAATATTTACATGGAAATACAAAAAACCTAAATGCCAAAACAATTTTGAAAAGAAGAACAAAACTGTAAGGCTTATGGTACCTGATAAACCTATGGTGATCAAGACAGTGTGGCTCTAACACAGAGATATACAGGTAAATGAGAGAATATGAAGTCTATATAAATACACACACTCATGATCAATTGATTTTCAAAAGGATCGATTTAAAGAGAGAGGATAATCTTTTCAATTAATAGTACTGGAAAATCTGATATCTGAATGAATCCTCACCTCCAGTATGCACAAAAACTAACATGGGATCGATTATATACCTCAATCTAAAGCAAAAATATAAAACTAAAAGGAAAATAGAGGAGAAAATCTTTGTGACATTAGGGGAAGCAGGGATTCTTAGCTAGGACTCCAAACGTTTTAATAATAAAAGAACAAAATTCATAAATTGCACTTATTCAGAATTTAAAACTTTGTTTCTAAAATAAAAGAACAAACACTATATTTGGAGAAAATATTACCGATGTATATATCTGTTAAAGCATTGTTATCTAAAGCATAAGAAGTACTCTGTAAACTCATTAGTGAGAAAAACAAAAAAAAGGGCAGCAAATTTTAATAGAATATATAATAACAAATACAATAAATGTTAAACATTCACATGAAAAAATATCTTCATTAGTCATTAAGGAAATGCAAATTAAAACTATAATGACATATATCTATACTCTACCAAAAAGGCTAAAATTAAAAAGACTGGCTGGGCACAGTGGCTTACACCTGTAATCCCAGCACTTTGGGAGGCCGAGTTTGGCAGATCACTTGAGCTCAGGAGTTTGAGACTAGACTGGATAATGTGGTGAAACCCTGGTTCTACAAATTTTTTTTTTTAATTAGCTGGGTGTGGTGGCATGCGCCTGTAGTCCCAGCTACTTGGGAGGCTGAGGTGGGAGGATGGCTTGAGCCCAGGAGACAGAGATTGCAGTGAGCCGAGATGGTGCCACTGCACTCCAGCCTGGGTGACAGAGCCAGATCCTGTCTCAAAAAATAAAATAAAATCGTAAAAAATTATAAAAATAATTTTAAAAACTTAAAAGTGTTGACAACTATGAGCAATAAGAACTCTCATACATTGGATGATACTACCATTTTGGAAAATAATGCAAAATATTCTAAAAATAATATTAAATATTAATTTGTGATATATCTCCAGGTGAGAATATTAATATTTTTTAGGAATTAGTCAAGAGAAATGAAGACATATATACACACAGAGACTTGTACTCAAATGTTCAAGGCATTTTTATAAATAATACACCAAAAACTGAAAACATCCCAATGTCCATCAACATTTAAATGAAACACATGGTTTCAGGAGACAAAATATGGGGCTATTTCTATAAACTGGCTTGATATGGAATAAATGCAGTCTCACCAAGAAATAGTAAATTTATTGAGTGACTTTAAAAGCAAACATTTATTGCTTAAGTATAAAGACTGTCAGCAGTATGCATCACAATAAAATAGTTCTTATCAGTCCAAGTATAATGAGAGCCTGAAGTTCAAAATTTTATCTCAAATGTAAGTTCCCATGGGCATTTCTAATGTGTACACCAAGTTATGGCAATGATTAATACAGAGAAAAGTGCTATGAATTGTGATCAGTAAAGATTATGTGAGGGCAGTGATGCTAATGGTTAGAAAGGTTCGTGGACATTCAGGAATAGAAGAACGTAACCCAGTGTAATGCACATCTTTGTAGAGATTTGACCATCATGCATCTGATCACACAAATTGACACTTTCCCTGTTAATGCGCAACTATCTTTATTCGATGTAAATGACCATCAGTATACCACAAAAAGAATAAAAGAGTGTTTTCACTTTCATTAAAGGATAGAAAAATAGTTTACTCTTCTGAACTTTAAATATCATTTGTTCTCTCCTCACCTCAGAAAATACCATATACTTTTAAATTATCCAAAACAGTTACTACATGTCATATATTTTCTAACAGTGCTTATTTTACTTATTAGCATTTTTACAAAAGTGACAGTAGTTGCCAGGAAATTTCCACATTCCCAGAAATGGCAGGCAAAAGCAGTGGTAAGTAAGGGAATCCAAGTAAATTGAATGAGTCTTATTTCTGTGAGCTATACTCAAACTTATTAGTCTATGTCTATTCACCAGAATCATGATAAACTATTTCATCTAATGCCAATCTATTAAATAATCTCTCCACTAAAATAAACTTGCCAGTCATAACCCAGTGTGATGTCTCAAATGAAAAGAAGGAAAAACTGATTCAGAAGTCACTGGTAGTATAAACACAGTTGGGCAACACTTGTAGTCCCTTTTCCCTCATAGTCATGGTGATTGATGAAGAAGAGAACTAAAAATAACTGCACAACAGATGGTAAGAAGCATAGCAACAGCACCTGATTTTCTGCAATGCTTTTTGCAAATGTTAATGTGCATAAGGCATAATGAGAGAACTGATGCAACTTCGAAAGAGGCATTGTTTGTAAAATTCTGAATATTAAAGAGTAACCTAATAAACATGGATGCCTTGCCCCTGGCTACTGGCTAAGATTCTAAATTCCAGGAGCTTAGGAAATCCAGCCAGAGGATGCAGTCTGTCTTCAGTGTCTGTGACAGGATCATGCAGTTGCTCCAGGGAAAGCACGCACCACATGATCCATGCGTAGAATCGCATCTTGGCACTACACCATCCTGTGAAAATGTAACAACTTTGATACAGCATCCAAGAAAAATATGAAGTTAAATGAGATGTATAAAAACAAGCTTGTGTGAGCATGAGAACAGCTTTTGAAAAAATTAGACCCTTACTTCACAACCTGCTTGGGCCAAAAATCCATTGAAAATTGGTCCCATTGTGACCACAGTTTCAATGACAACCCTACTCACTAAATTGTCTAATTTCTGCCTCCCTTCTCCTGTGCTTTCCTGCTGTTATTTGGCTAGAAATATAAACATTAGATCATCAGGATGATCTTTTACTTTGGGGAAAAAAAGATTTATGGCATTTTTCTTTTTATGATTAAAAAAGTTCCTCCTAATTTAACAAAGATTGAAATAAATGCAACTATTTATGAAGTTCCCATTATTAGTCATATGTGTGATAAATTTGATGAGCAGAAAAAAACTGTACACAATAGTGCAGTTGTTCACATGGATACCCAGCCAAAGGGCAACCCAGCCAAAGGGCATCTCTTCCGAGATGAAGAGACTTCTGCTAATTTTCCCAGCCACTGGTAGCATCTATTAGCAATTTGTCTGCTTGAGGAAGGATGTCTTTTCCTGATACACACAAACACACTGGTAGGCAAACAGAGACCCTAAATATGAAAAGGAACCTAATGAAATGGAAAACAAACAACGAACTTGATAGGTATGATAATGGCCAAGAAATAAGAAAGGGAAGTGAAACAGAAGAGTTTTTATAAAAGGTCCAGAAGGCTGGACCTTGAAGAAAGAGCAGGATTGGGTATCTGGAAAAAGACTGTAGATATCACAAGCATTGGAGTTAAATGGGACCACAACCAGCGTATTACCCAGGAGCTACATCATTCATTTAAAACTGGGTGAGATTAGAGCTATGCTCACTAACTGAGAAGATAAAACATGCTCTTATTCATATACTTCCATCACTGTGGAAAACAATTTTATACTTTTAAGAAAAATATCCCAAGAAAGAGAATAAATTTTTATTTGCTTAACAGAAAATACATTTCCACTGGGAATTTTGCTTTCAAATAGTACAGCGATTCAGAATTGTGTAAACTTTTTTAAAAATTCTCAAATAATGGGTTGATAGTAATTTTTTAAAAAGTACTGATTCCATTGAACCACATGTATTCTAAATATACAGATTAAATTAGGAAATCACAGAGTATTCAGAAAAGGAAAAAACACGGGCCATAAAGATGTGAAATGTACAAATGTGAGGTTTTTTTAATTATACTTTAAGTTCTAGGATATATGTGCACAACCCACAGGTTTCTTCCATTGATATACGTGTGCCATGGTGGTTTGTTGCACCCATCAAATTGTCATTTACATTATATTTCCCCGAATGCTATCCCTCCCCCAGTCCCCCACCCTTGACAGGCCCCAGTGTGTGATGTTCCCTGCCCTGTGTCCAAGTGTTCTCATTGTTGAATTCCCACTTATGAGTGAGAACATTCAGTGTTTTGTTTTCTGTCCTTGTGATACTTTGCTGAGAATGATAGTTTCCAGCTTCATCTGTGTCTCTGCAAAGGACAAGAGCTCATCCTTTTTTATGACTGCATAGTATTCCATGGTTTATATGTGCCACATTTTCTTAATCCAGTCTATCATTGGTGGACATCTGGGTTGGTTCCAAGTCTTTTCTATTGTAAATAGTGCCACAATAAACATACATGTGCATGTGTCTGTATAGTAGCATCATTTGTAATTCTTTGGGTATATACCCAGTAATGGGACTGCTGGGTCAAATGGTATTTCTAGTTCTAGATCATTGAGGAATTGCCACATTGTATTCCACAATAGTGGAACTAATTTACACTCCCAGCAACAGTGTAAAAGTGTTCCTATTTCTCCACGTCCTCTCCAGCATCTGTTGTTTCCTGACTTTTTAATGATTGCCATTCTAACTGACATGAGATGGTATCTCATTGTGGTTTTGATTTGTGTTTCTCAGATGACCAGTGATCATGAGCATTTTTTCATGTGTCTGTTGGCTGCATACATGTCTTCTTTTGAGAAGTGTCTGTTCATATCCTTTGCCCACTTTTTGATGGGGTTGTTTTTTTCTTGTAAATTTGTTTAAGTTCTTTGTAGATTCTGGATATTAGCCCTTTGTCAGATGGGTAGATTACAAAAATTTTCTCCCATTCTGTAGGTAGCCTGTTCACTCTGATGGTAGTTTCTTTTGCCATGCAGGAGCTCTTTAGTTTAATTAGATCCCATTTTTCTATTTTGGTTTTTGTTGCCATTGCTTTTGGTGTTTTAGACATGAAGTCATTGCTGATGCCTGTGTCCTGAATGGTATTGCCTAGGTTTTCTTCTAGGGTTTTTATAGTTTTAGGTCTTACATTTAAGTCTTTAATCCATCTTGAATTAATTGTTGTATAAGGTGTAAGGAAGGGATCCAGTTTCAGTTTTCTGTATATGGCTAGCCAGTTTTCTCAGCACCATTTATTAAATAGGGAATCCTTTCCCCATTGCTTGTTTTTACCAGGTTTGTCAAAGATCAGATGTGTAGATGTGTGGTATTATTTCTGAGGCCTCTGTTCTGTTCCATTGGTCTCTTTTGGTAACAGTAACAGTACCATGCTGTTTTGGTTACTGTAGCCTCGTAGTATAGTTTGAAGTTAGGTAGCATGATGCCTCCAGCTTTGTTCTTTTTGCTTAGGATTGTCTTTGCTATGCAGGCTCTTTTTTGGTTCCATATGAACATTAAAGTAGTTTTTTCCAATTCTGTGAAGAAAGTCACTGGTAGCTTGATGGGGCCAGTATTGAATCTATAAATTACCTTGGGCAGTATGGCCACTTTCATGATATTGATTCTTCCTATCCATGAGCATGGAATGTTCTTCCATTTGTTTGTATCCTCTTTTATTTCATTGAGCAGTGGTTTGTATTTCTCCTTGAAGAGGTCCTTCACATCCCTTGTAAGTTGGATTCCTAGGTATTTTATTCTCTTTGTAGCAATTGTGAATGGGAGCTCACTCATGATTTGGCTCTCTGTTTGTCTGTTATTGGTGTATAGGAATGCTTGTGATTTTTGCACATTGATTTTGTATCCTGAGACTTTGCTGAAGTTGCTTATCAGCTTAAGGAGATTTGGGGCTGAGACGATGGGGTTTTCTAAATATACAATCATGTCATCTGCAAACAGGGACAATTTGACTTCCTCTTTTCCTAATTGAATACCCTTTATTTCTTTCTCTTGCCTGATTGCCCTGGCCAGAACTTCCAACACTGTGTTGAACAGGAGTGGTGAGAGAGGGCATCCTTGTCTTGTGCCGGTTTTCAAAGAGAATGCTTCCAGTTTTTGCCCATTCAGTATGATGTTGGCTGTGGGTTTGTCATAAATAGCTCTGATTATCTTGAGATACATTTAATCAGTACCTAGTTTATTGAGAGTTTTTAGCAGGAAGAGCTGTTGAATTTTTCGAAGGCCTTTTCTGCATCTATGGTGATAATCACGTGGTTTTTATCATTGATTCTGTTTAGGTGATGGATTACATTTATTGATTTGCACATGTTGAACCAGCCTTGCATCCCAGGGATGAAGCCCACTTGATCATGGTGAATAAGCTTTTTGATGTGCTACTGGATTCAGTCTGCCAGTATTTTATTGAGGATTTTCGCATTGATGTTCATCAGGGATATTGGTCTAAAACTCTCTTTTTTTGTTATGTCTCTTCCAGGCTTTGGTATCAGGATGATGGTGGCCTCCTAAAATGAGTTAGGGAGGATTCCCTCTTTTTCTATTGATTGGAATACTTTCAGAAGGAATGGTATCAACTCCTCTTTGTACCTCTGGTAGAATTCAGCTGTGAATACATCTGGTCCTGGACTTTTTTTGGCTGGTAGGCTATTAATTATTGCCTCAATTTTAGAACCTGTTATTGGTCTATTCAGAGACTCAACTTCTTCCTGGTTTAGTCTTGGGAGGGTTATGTGTCCAGGAATTTATCCATTTCTTCTAGATTTTCTAGTTTATTTGCATAGAGGTGTTTATAGTACTCTCTGATGGTAGTTTGTATTTCTGTGAGATCAGTGGTGATATCCTTTATCATTTTTTATTGCGTCTATTTGATTCTTCTCTCTTTTCTTCTTTATTAGTCTTGATAGTGGTCTATCAATTTTGTTGATCTTTTCAAAAAACCAGCTCCTGGACTCATTGATTTTTTGATGGTTTTTTTGTGTTTCTATCTCCTTCAGTTCTGCTCTGATCTTAGTTATTTCTTGCCTTCTGCTAGAATGTGTTTGCTCTTGCTTCTCTAGTTCTTTTAATTGTTGATGTTAGCATGTGGATTTTACATCTTTCCTGCTTTCTCTTGTTGGCATTTAGTGCTATAAATTTCCCTCTACACACTGCTTTGAATGTGTCCCAGAGATTCTGGTACATTGTGTCTTTGTTCTCATTGGTTTCAAAGAACATCTTTATTTGTGCCTTCCTTTAGTTATGTACCCAGTAGTCATTCAGGAGCCGGTTATTCAGGTTCTATGTAGTTGTGCAATTTTGAGTAAGTTTCTTAATCCTGAGTTCTAATTTGATCGCACTGTGGTCTGAGAGACCGTTTGTCGTGATTTCTGTTCTTTTACATTTGCCGAGGAGTGGTTTACTTCCAATTATGTGGTCAATTTTAGAATAAGTTAGATGTGGTGCTGAGAAGAATGTATATTCTGTTGATTTGGGGTGAAGAGTTCTGTAGATGTCTATTAGGTCCACTTAGTGCAGAGCTGAGTTCAAGTCCTGGATATCCTTGTTAACCTTCTGTCTCATTGATCTGTCTAATATTGTCAGTGGGGTGTTAAAGTTTTCTATTATTATTGTGTGGGAGTCTAAGTCTCTTTGTAGGTTTCTAAGGATTTGCTTTATGAATCTGGGTGTTCCTGTATTGGGTGCATATATATTTAGGATAGTTAGCTCTTCTCGTTGAGTTGATCTCTTTACCATTATGTAATGGCCTTCTTTGTCTCTTTTGACTTTTGTTGGTTTAGCTTTTTTTGCTTTCCATTTGCTTGGTAGATCTTTCTCTATCCCTTTATTTTGAGCCTGTGTGTGTCTCTGCACATAAGATTGGTCTCCTGATTACAGCACACTGATGGGTCTTGACTCTTTATCCAATTTGCCAGTTTTTCAATTGGGGCATTTAGCCCATTTACATTTAAGGTTAATATTGTTATGTGTGAATTTGATCCTGTCATTATGACATTAGCTGGTTATTTTGCCCATTAATTGATGCATTTTCTTCATAGCATTGATGGTGTTTACAATTTGGCATGTTTTTGCAGTGGCTCATACCAGTTGTTCCTTTCCAGGTTTTGTGCTTCCTTCAGGAGCTCTTTGTAAGGTGGGCCTGGTGGTAACAAAATCTCTCAGCATTTGCTTGTCTGTAAAGGATTTTATTTCTCCTTCACATATGAAGCTTAGTTTGGCTAGATATGAAATTCTGGGTTGAAAATTCTTTTCTTTAAGAATGTTGAAAATTGGCCCCCACTCTCTTCTGGCTTGTGGAATTTCTGCCAAGAGATCAGCTGTTAGTCGGATGGGCTTCCCTTTGTGGGTAGCCTGACCTTTCTCTCTGGCTGCCCTTAACATTTTTTCCTTCATTTCAACCTTGGTGAATCTGACAATTATGTATCTTGGGGTTGCTCTTCTTGAGGTTTGTTTGTGGTGTTCTCTGTATTTCCTGAATTTGAATGTTGGCCTGCCTTGCTAGGTTGGGGAAGTTCTCCTGGATAATATCCTGCAGAGTGTTTTCCAACTTGGTTCCATTCTCTCCGTCACTGTCAGGTACAGCAATCAGACAAAGATTTGGTCTTTTCACATAGTCCCATATTTCTTGGAGGCTTTGTTCGTGTCTTTTTACTCTTTTGTCTCTAATCTTGTCTTCTCGCTTTATTTCATTAATTCGATCTTCAATCACTGATATCCTCTCTTCCACTTGATTGAATCGGCTACTGAAGCTTGTGTACGCGTCACGAAGTTCTCATGCCATGGTTTTTAGCTCCATCAGGTCATTTAAGATCTTCTCTAAAACGTTTGTTCAGTTAGCCATTCATCTAACCTTTTTTCAAGGTTTTTAGCTTCCTTTTGATGGGTTAGAACATTGAATGTTTTGTAATGTGAAGAATTCATGAGAAAAATATCTTTTTTTTCCTTCACATAGGTGCACATAGTAGTTTAGAATACTGAAAATAATCACAACATTGACAAGGGATTTCCACCTTTACAACTATGTTAATACTCAAAGCCGTGATTATAACACACTTTAAATTCATCCATACAGGAAGCATCCTATTCGTTTTCTTTCATACTTTTCATTTTTTAATGACCGTTAATCCCTATTTTTCCACTTAGTGTCTTTATTTTCTGCCTGACTGCCACCATATTTTCTCCCTCCCTAATTTCCAATGTTCTAACTCACTTCCTGACAATGAACACTCTCTTAAAACCCAACTTAGTACACTGTCTTTCTTGCATCAAAATACGTGTAGAAATAAGGTGTACTATTTGTTGCTGAAATAGTTAATTTTTTTAGGTTAATTTTTTTAACCTACCAATCAACAATCCTAAAGTGTAGCCAGACTGGGACAGATATGAAGGCAGCAACCAGGATGGAAAAAACAATATAAATGAAGTTCCTTGAGGAGTAAAAGGGTTCCTGCAGGGCCATGAATGTTATTTTCTCTGCTTAGAAAGACATTCCCCAAAGACACCTTCCAGTTGGCCAGGTTTTTCCTACCACTCATTCTCTACAACTTGGTGCCATCCTGCTGTGAAGTCTCACATGACTTCTCATTTTTTGAGCCCTCACAGCACTCTATTTAACTGGCTGCTAAAGGAATTACCATGATTCCTTGTAGAAAGGGGGTCATGTCAATCCCCACCTACCACGAAGACCTGGTAGAAATGGAAGAAAGGAGAAAGAGAGGAAAGGAGAGAGAAAAGGAAGAGGAAAAAAAGGAAAAAAATAAAAGAATATTAAATTCTAAAGAGAAGCCATTAAAAATATGATAGTTTTCTCAAGACATTTAAAGAACTGTCTTGTAAGAAAGAAACCTCATTTCTAAATGATTTAGAGAACACGAGAGTGAACTAATGCTAAGAAGAGTCAGAGAGTCAATTTTTGACTCACATTATATGAATGAGCTCTATGAAATTATAGTTGTCTCAAATGGAATACTTTGTTCTTTGTCTCTGGAAACATCCATATAAAGTCTGGAAAATTACTTTCAAGAGATACTGGTGTGGGATTTATACAGAGAGTACACAAGAGTTGGACCAGATTGACATCTCAAACCTGGATTATATTCTTTCACTGAATTTCAGCATCTTCAGGGGAGGTAATACATTGACTAAGGCTCTGTTTTTCTCTATTTTTTAACCATTAAATTTTTCACAGAGAACACTGTTTTTAACAAATATTTATTTTTATAAATCTGCTTTAGTCTTCTAAAAGAACTAAAAACATTTCATGAAATCCTTATGGTGGGTTATCACATTACACAGATTGACATCTGAAAACAGTTTTAAAAAGTACAAGGCAATGAGACATACCACAAACAAATATTTTTATGCCCACTGTACATGGGAGAAAAACAAATTCAAAATATATGAACCATGCTTCACGGAAAAGTGTCTGTGAGATACAAACAAAAGCTATGGATAGACTACGTACAAATAATTATCACAATTTCTAAATATAGTCATTACACATTTATATCATGTTTTTAGTTTGTTACATGTGGAAATATCTAGATTGTTGATCAAATGTTGTGCAACTTTTTTTGCCAATATTTGAAATTTGGCAAAAGCTAAAGTGAATTTTTCCATTATTTATTAAGCCCATATGAATTTCAAGGATTATTTATTAGAATTATTTCATTCATTTGGAAGGTTCCTAGTGATAGATTTGTTTATAAAAGCAATGTTAATGCCTATAAAATGTACTCAATTAAACACATTTTTGAGATGAATTTTTCATCAAAAGGAATGCTAATTCTGAATTTATCCTAAGGACTTAGACTCTAATCCCTCTTTGGCCATGTTTCCTTAATAAAGCAGCTATTTCCTGAGTACCCACTCCATGCCAGGGACTTTACATTGTACCAAGGAAGCCCTGGCTGAGCTTGTACCTTAAGAAATTTCTTTCTTTATTAGAAAAGACTAACAAGGAACTGGACTGGGCTTGATGTAGCCCCATGTGAACCAGACAGCTTATGTCGCACAGATGGTCTCACTTAAGACTAAATAACCTAGATTTTGCAGAAATAAACTGATGTTCAATTACCATGGAAACTGGGTTCTGTAATGTTGATACCATAGGACCAAACAGGGAGTCTTACCAAAATAAAGCAATGATGAAAACCTAGTATTTTCCTATAGACCTTGAAACTATACCTTTCATTCTAAAATGCCAAAGGGTTCAAGACTATCCGTTATTAAAAATAACACAAAAACATCAAGCTGGCCAGGAAAGGTGGCTCACGCCTGTAATCCCAGCACTTAGGGAGGCCGAGGCGGGTGGATCACAAGGTCAGGAGATCGAGACTATCCTGGTCAACAGGGTGAAACCCTGCCTCTGTTAAAAATACAAAAATCAAATGGGCATGGTGGTGCGTGCCTGTAGTCCCAACTACTTGGGAGGCTGAGGCAGGAGAATCGCTTGAACCACTGCACTCCAGCCTGGTGACAGAGCGAGACTCCATCTCAAAAAAAAAAAAAAAAAAATCAAGCTATGCATAAATGTTAATGACCACAAGCTTCTAAAAATAAAGGAGACTTACATCTACTCCTTATATATAATGTAGAGAAAAGATTGTATGTAATTTCATGAATAAATGCAAACAAATGTTTTGTAGCTTTAAAAAAAAGACTTTTTTCCATGAAAACTTTGTAAATTAAAATTTAAAAATTGGCAGGTAACTCAATTAAATATTTTGGTCCGTATTTTTTTTTACCATCTCCCTCCCAAAAAATTGCTTTTAGACATACTAGCGGTATTTTATTCATTGTGGGATTCATGACAGCAGCCATGGTCTGACCACTATACAATAATCTCTATCAGCTGCAAACTCAGAATGAGCAACAGAAGTAGCTTTAAATAATACAGTTTTGAAAAGAGTCACTACACATAGTAATCACGTCTAACATGCAGAATACGTGGCAAACTGGGATGCGGACCAGGAGGCTGAAGATTTTAAAAAATCAAGATATCCTATTTATGATTTTGAATCTTTCCATTTCGAGGATTGTTTTGCATTTTCCTATCCACTAAGTTATTAGTCTCCATTTTTCTTTTTTCTGCCCTTTTTCTCTTCCCCCCCCCCCATGTTAAAGTGTTGTATGGTTCCCCTGGAAACACAATCTTTGTAATATGAGTAATATTTAAGAACATGATCTGATTCAGTGAACATTGGATCAGATCCAGTCTTCTATTCATGATTTAATATAACAAACACCTATTATGTACCAACAAAACCTGAGAAGGTAAATAAAACATCAGGCCCAGAGCTTGAAAGTTTACTTTGCGATTTTTTAGTCAAAAAACAACATTTTCAATGGCATGAACACTCTTGTGCTGCCTCTACATCTACCTCAATTTGCTGAGGAGTTGGGTTGATGGCAGGGAATGAAATTAAGAAAACAGTATACAGGCCATTGCCACTAGCACATTCCTTTGTCTGAACCCTGGCATCCCAGGGATGAGGAAGATGTCTGGGCCATGGCTTGAGTTGTACTTGATTTACTACCCATAACCTTTCATCTTCCTTGGGCATGCTATCCTGACTGCCTGTTTTGTCCCTCCTTTCTTCATTTCCACTATATGCTAAATTTATTAAGGCTGTAATGGTGTCTCCTTTTTCTTCTGAGTCTTCCCCAAGTTGTCCAGCACCATGCTTTGCACATAAATGCTGACCTTATTATATAGAGTTTGCACTAATGAAAGGGAAACCATAGACAGTATCAAAAGAATAAAACGAGAGGGAAAGAAAAAATTACTTTCAGAAGGATACATGGTCTTAATAGTGTAGTTTTCCTATTAGAAACCTCTGTGTTTGTACTGAATTTCCTATAATATTGTGTGCACAGTAAGCCCACCGGGTATTGCATTTTCCACTGGCTAAATGATGCATGTGTAGAGGCATTGAAACAAATGAGGAAAAGAGAGAGAGGCACTTTAAACATTTTAATTAAATATTTCCCCTCAGGAAATCTAAAAGGAAAAAAAATTCTATTTTTCTTTCAGCATATGTGGCAAATACTGTGTGTTGCTAAGCAAATGCCATTTCCTTCCCCCTGTTCTACTAGTCACCTTCCCCATGACAATCTGATAATGCTAGCTGTTCAATTTACCAGCTTCATTTGTCAGTAGAGGAGCCAAAAGGGGATTCCACAGAGATGTTCTGGATAACAATTTTCACTCCCTGATTTAAAAAGCAAGATCCACAAGGATGTTCCTCTCACTCGGTATCCCCTCCCTTTTTGTCTTTCCATGAGTCCTGTTCTCAAGCAGCAGTAGTCATCTTGCTACAAGGAACAAACACGCTGGGGATGAAAGACAACACACAGAGCCAGCAGAGTGAGAACTGAAAGTCTGAGCCTTCCAGTTCTGGATTTCTGATGTGATATCATACAAATTCCTATTAACTGACATTTATCTGAGTGTTCTGTACTTTGTGTTAGGTGCTCTGCTAAACACTTTATATGCATCACTTCATTTTATTCTTAAAACAACCCCATAGGGAGATATTCAAGCCTGTTTCAATGGATGAGAAAATTGGGGCTAGGAGGCTCAGTCCCATCACAATGCCATACTAAGTAGCAACCTCGGAAGTCAAAACTAATGCTACCTGAGACAAAATAATCTAGACTTTAACTTCATTTTAACTCTAACACTTATCAACTCAGTACTCTTCATTTGTCAATTTAAAAAGAAAAATATTCACAGCAACTAGGTCAATGCTATGAGAAAGAAAGAGATGGCTTAAGAGCAGTATTAGTGAAACATCTTGGGGGATGCCTGATAAACCCTGACACACCGTGATGAAGAGTTTGACAACTTCACATACTATAACCTGTACAGTAACATAATCCCTCAAGAGACTTGAGCTCACCTCAGCCCTGACAGTGCATTTCTAGCATTCAACAAGGGCAGCTGCTTAGGAGGCACTCAGTCAATATCCATGAATTAATGAATAAGTGAATGAATGCTGACTATTGGGATAAGTGAGGAAGTACACATATGAGGATCAGGTTGAATTAATTCTCTGAATATCCACAGGAGTCTCAAGTAGCAAGTAGTACGTTTAGTATTTGTTGAAGAAAGGAAGGAAGGCAGAGAGAAATGGAGGAAGAAAAGAAGGCACCTAATAGAAGTACTGTAATAATTTAATCCCAGCCACATCTGGATATTGTAGCATTGGTCTGGGCCCCTCACATCTCATTGATTTTTAGGGTTCCAGCTGTTACACAGACAAAGACATCTCTTGGACTTCAATCCTGCACTATCAGTGGGTTTCCTGATCATGACTTTTGTTTTCTTACGGCTTGAGGTGTGATCCTGCATCTAGTTACCAATTGGCTCCATGTGAGTTTACACTATCTTTCTTTAATCATTGACTAGCCTGCTCAGGCTTACATTGATGTTCTGGATCTTGGATCTCTATTTCTTACTTTAATAGACAATACTCATGCTCCTTTTATTTTCTCCTTAGGTTACTCCCTTCTGAGGGTTGCTTATAAACCTGTGTCCCACCATGTCCCTAGGTATTCTATCCCATTCCCACACTATTACAGTGCTTCTTAGAGTGTGGTCCCTGAACCAAAAGAATAAACATCACCTAGAAATTGGTTAGAAATGCAGATGGGATCGGGCACATTTAGGGTGGTATAAAACCCAAAGCAAGGGATTGAAATTGCCACTGCAAAATTATAACTGAGACAGTAAAAGAGATCTGACCTAACCAACTCCATCTTGTTTCTAACCTCCAAGCTGTCCTTGTTCATGCTTAGGCATAGGCTGAACTAACTTTGGGAGAAACTGAGTTTATAGTTTAGAACAAAGACAATAACAGCCCTTTCCCAAAACAAACCCCGGACTCAACTGTCTTTGTAGGACTAACAAATTAGCCGAAAGTTTAGAAATTACAGTTTAGGAGTTATGCAGCTAGAGGCTGCAAGATTCTGACCCTCCCCAAATTGCTCTTGGGGATAAAATTCACTATTGTAAAACCTAAGACCAGTGCTTGAGACATTCTGCAGACCCTGCATTTGATGGATCAACTGGCACCACCCAGATTGATAAACTGGCTCATCTGCTCTTATGGTCCCCACCCAGGAACTGACTTGGTGCAAGAAGGCTCTTTATGATTTCATCTCTGACCTGACCAATCAGCACTCTCAGTTCGCTGACTTCCCCACCATCCACCAAGTTGTCCTTAAAAATCCCCAAATGCTCAAGGAGACTGATTTGAGTAATAATAAAACTCCAGTCTCTGCCAAAAAAAAAGAAATTGTTAGAAATGCAAATGTAGTTTTTCTAGGAATAATACCAAGAAGCAAGAGTGAGGAGGCAGGGACATGAGACAAGGAAGGAGAAAACAAATGAATCCTTGGGGTCACTGTCATCATCAGCAGCAGTTCAAATGTTCCATACTCTCAAATAAGTACAAAAAACACCCCAGAATATTTCATCCAAACTCTGGGAGGGTGGAACACTTATCCACTGATTCCTGTTTACTATTATTTGAGGGTTTGCCCTTGCACTATGGGCTGCACCAGCATGAAACTGTGGTCTACAGCTCTGGAGAGAACCCTGAGGCAGAAGAGTAGAATGATGGATGGGAGGCACTTGAGGCAGGTGCTCCCTGCACACAGACCTGGCCCCTAAATTGGGATTGTGATTATAATGGGCTCAGGCAATTGAATGCTGGGCACTAAATGCTTCTGATATTGCAAAATATTAGGGCTTTGTCCTAGGAAAGAAAAAATTGTCAAGTTACTGTTTTGTTTTTTTTAAATCACAGTAATTTCATTTTTGATTATATTTGAAGTGACTGATAAGAGGCAAACTTTATAAACAATTACCATTTCTTAAATGAGCCATGTTTTACAACTAACTATGGTTATCTGACACATGTTTCACCAACTTCAACATCCAGACAAGTTTAGATGAGAGTCAAGGTTTAAGAATATGGCTTAGATAATTGTGGATAGTTACAAAACACAATTAAGAAGTCTGACAATTAAAGGGATATGTTCATTGCATGAAAACTTCAGTTTATATAGACACACAGAGTAGGGCCTTTATGTACAGAACTAGAAGAAAAAACTTGTGTTAAATAATTTGTTTCATGTTTACTTTAAAAGTTTCCCATTTATAAAAAAAGGTTTCTGATTTTTGTTTTTCTCTCAAGGAGGCTTATAGGATACTGTTCTCAAAGTAGACATTGTATCTATTTTCTATGATAAAAAGATAATTTAGTGACACGTTATTCATGTCCAATGATGTAGTTAGTGAACTCAGTTCTTCTGCCCCTTCACCCCTAAACTCTGTACACTGGATGCCAGAGCCTGCTGGTTGTCCCATAGCATTTATTTTACCTTTTCTTTACAGAGAGAGAACTCACAATTTTTAACAAGGAAGTTTAACTGATCACAGTAAAGTCTACTACTTATCCCAGCTTCCCTTGCAGCTAGGTGTGACCATGTCACTAAGTTTCGCCAATGAGATATAAGTGGGAATGCCATGTGGCAGCTTTTGGAAGTTTTTCTTAAAAATCCAACCTGCGTATAATATGCCCTTTTCCCCCGTTTTTTCATCCCTTCCTCCTGCCTGCTGACTAATGCAGCTGTGATGACTTAGCAATCATTTGATCTTTGAGATGATCTTGGGCAGGAGTCAGCAAGCTATAGCCCATGCAACAATTCAACGAACTGACTGTTTTTATACAGCTGACAAGAAGAAAATGAGTTTTACATTTTCTAGATGCTAAAAAAAAATTTAAAAAGGAATATTTTATGACACATGAAAATAATATAAAATTCAAATCATCAATGTCCATAAAAAATTTATTAGAACACAGCCACATTCATTCGTCTTACTGTTTATGGCTATTTTCATACTATAGTGGCAGAGTTCAATAGTTCCAACAGAAACCATATGGCTCACAAAATGTAAAATACTTGCTATTTGGCCATTTATAGAAAAATTTCATTAACTCCTAATCTTGGCAATGGAGGCCAGGCTAGGCACAGCAATGATATATAAAATAGGAATCTCAACCCTTCAAGGATTCATGGAGAAGAGCTGTCATACAATCCTGGATCAAGTACACCCACATCTTCATATGAAAGAAAAATAAATTCTTACCTTTTAAAGCCACTATTCCATAATATAATAGATTGAATATTGCCCTCAATTCCTCACCCTTCCTCGTATCCTGCCAGCTATGTGTCTTTACAGTTCCTTCCACAAAAAGCACAGTACACTTCCCTATCCCTTGCCTTTGGCCCTGACCAATTGAACGCCAGCAGATAATACACAAGCAAAAGCTTGAAGTGTGTTTGTATTTTATAGCTGAGCTTATCCTCTTATGCTACTGTCTTTGCCACAAGAAAAAACTTAGCCTAGTAGCCCATTGATTCCTGAAGAATGGGTAATAAGTGGATTTGAAGCTCTTCTTCAAATCTGCAATTTAAAAAGAATCACCTCAGCTGACCCATAGACCTTCAGTCTTGGTTTGAATCACTCCAGCTGACCTGTGAGCATGATAAATGCTTGATTGCTGCATGTCACTTAGTTTGGGGGTGATTTGTTCTGCAGCAACAATGTATGTTAGACACAGTTTTTTGCTTCTGGTACTTATAGCCAAACCTAAGCCTACATTATTGTTTATGGCAATTATTCCACAACTAAAAAGAGAAAATTCTAAGCCTTCTAAAGATTTGCCAATGCTGTGGAACCTAGTGGACCTACATTTAAAAAGAAAAAGTCTATCTCTGCCATGTAACATTTGTGCAATCATGGAGATGCTATTTGACCTCTCTGAGCCTTAGTTTCCTCATCCAAAATATGAAAATTGTTCTATCTGCATCATGGTGCTGTTTTAAAATTTCATAAAATTATGTGGAAAAACACGTAGTAGGTAATGCAATTATCATATTAGCATTTATTGAGGGTTTACTATGTGCCAGCCACTGTGCTGAAAGCAAACCCATGGCAAACATTCTGTTTTAATCCCTATTACACAGGAGGAAACTGAGGCTTAGTGGGTTTAAGCAACTTTCCCAAAGATACACAGTGAGAAACTGGGGCAGTTGGGGCTCATCCCCTAGAAGTCTCAACTCAGAACCTATAATCTTAACTCTAGCGCTTGGCATCTTCACCCCATTTCCATTCTTACAGTGCTCAGCCCAGTTAATATTTACTTTCAGGAGAAAATCACTCCCTATGCCTGGCAAGCTACATGTACCAAATGAATGTTTACTATGAAAGCAAAGAGTTAATTACCATCCTTTTAACATCAGACTTTGTAGCGCTCAGGTATATTCTCAAACCACTGGTATCTTGGTAAATATTTAACAACTAACTCACCTCCCTTCCCCAAGACCATTTGTAGCAGTGGCAGATTTCTATTGTGTAAATATCGCCAGGGCTGAGTTCAAGCTACCAACTGAAGGGTCCCCGATCATGGATTGGAAAGAAATTGGAAAGTACAGTGGATTGCTAGGAGTTGTTCCAACACACCATTGCCTCAAACCCACTGAGTAATGAGACTACTCACGTCTAGAAAGAGTCAAAAGAATGAGAATAACATTATCATAAAAACCACCACAAAATGTAAAATGTTTAAAAGTAACAAAATTGGCAAAAGTGAGTCATTAAAAGTAGTTGTTAGGAAGATTTTAAGTCCTGTGGTTTTAAAACTTTCGTACAATGTTTGCATTTTAAAGATCTCCTCTAGAAACTCTTTTAAATAAAAGTTTAGTTGGAGAAAAATAGAACGACTATGTACATAGGATGGTAAAAAAGGTGAATAAAATTCCTAGGAGTCCTCAATCTGGATAATTATTCTTCAACAACATTCTAGAAAAATCAAGTACAAGCATAAACATTGCTTTATTCAAATCCTCAATATCAAATCATTTGATAAAGTCAACATGAAATGAGTCTAGATTTGGGTTGAGGGGAGAAGAAAAGATTAACTGTTCTTATTTTAGTTATGGCACTTGATCTGCCTTTTTTGCCAAAAGTCTGAGTTCTGAGCCAAAGACCCTCATAGTAAGATGTTACTCAAAGTTTTTTGAACCCAATTCCTGAGTCTGCTTGAATGGTCTGAACATGATGTCTAGCCATATTCTTGAAACTTTCAATGTGTACACAAGCATACAGTTCAGGAAATCAGTTTATTCTATTCAGGCATCTGTATCTAAATATTTGAGAAGTTTGTTTGCTTTTTAATCTTAGTATCCATAAATCTTTTAAAGTTAGCTTGTATTTGTTTGTTTTCATGACCACTCTGTTTAATGCTGTGAATGGCAGGAGTGTTATAAGCATGTTCTGTTCTCTTATTTACCTAAAATTGCTGAAAAAAATTGTTCATTAAAAAGAAAAAGGCAGTTAGAAAAAAAAGAATGAGAATAGCAACCCAGCTTCCCTTCAGATGCCAGAGGCAAGAATTAGTCTCTATGGTTACAAATTGGTAGATATAAATACCATCAGAGTCAAGACAATTAATATGCATGTAACATGGGCAAAAGTGTGAAGAGAGTAGAAATAGTGGGGCCAGTGATGAACCAAAGAGGCAGTGTAAGCCACTGCAAAAAGCATTTAAAGTCAGCTTAAAAAAAAAAAAGTGTTGACTCTGCACATTCCTAGACACACATGTACACACACAAAAAATAAAAATCAATAGACTAGATTAAGCTGTGAGCCACCAGTTTTTTGTGACTTTCTGTGACTCAGAAGTTGAGGAATTAGACTCGGTTTAAGGATTGTGCACAAAACAATTATCTAGGAACCTTCAAAATAAATTCTACTAATGCAGCCTTTCTCATGTCCTGTGACATGACATTATTTTCACTGTAACAGAAACAAACTCTTAAGTGACAAAATTCTATTTATATCTTTATCCCCTATTATCCTTGTTAACCCCATATAACTAGCCAAAATGTCTGCTTTGTATTTCAAGCTGCATTTTTTTGGTAGGTTCTATATTTCTTGTGAACACAAAGGTGCCCTGCTTGAAAATGTTAACCTCCAAAGCAGTATTAGTTACTAAGCTACCAACTCTATTTCTATGGTTTTAAAAAAATACCTCAGACAAAGATTTGGAATGAACACCTCCAAAATCTGGGATCAATCAAGAAATCACTCCCTAAAAATCTTGTTAGCTCCAATAAGTGTTTCCATCTAAAAAATGAGTTTTACTTCAGAACAATTCCAAATCCTCTGAATTAATTTTCCATTTTCCCTTTCACTGTTTCAGCACTTATTTTCATATATGCCTCTGTTTTTTCCAGGCTGGCAGATGTTTAAAATTTTTAATGAGTAAATTCAAGTTCTTAAGTTAATTCAGAAGGATAGGATTATACCAATCTATTCTGGCCAATAAATTATCACTTTAAATTAAATCACTAAGCAACAAGAGTCATATTTCTACACAAATCAGCAAAATACACCAGAAATTATCTAAAGATTCCATAATTTTTTTGAGATGTGCTGTTGTGAGCCTTCATAATCTATATAAATATGTGGGGTTTTGCAAAAAAAAATATGCATATATATATATATATACACAGCCTTGAGTGGTCAAGCCGTCTGAATCTTATCAAAGTTCCACTGACACAAAGTGATATTTATGACATACGCTTTGAAGAATATGCAAGACACTCATTCCTCAAATCAGGGACTTCTACCTTGAGTTCTCAGGTTCTACAGTTCACATTTTGAGGTTCACACATCTTCCAGATCTACTGATCCTTAAGAACAAGGGCAGGCCAAGCTGAAAGATGTCAGAGCCTATCACTCCCACCTAAATCAAGAGAGTTGTTTTACATATCAGGGTCGGCCACATATTTCAATTGAAAAGAAAAGGGGATTCTGATACTTAAAAACTATAAAATTCAGTGCTATGATAATGCTAAATTTTATACTTAATTTTATACTTAAATTAATCCTGAGCATTAAGCATTGGAATTCTTCATGATTACACAATATTGTATTGATTCCAGGACAGTAATAATATTATTTTTGTTTGTTTTTGTGTGTGCGAGACAGAGTTCCCCTCTGTCACCCAGACTTGAGTGCAGTGGCACACACCCATGCTGGAGTGCAGTGTCACAATCTCAGCTCACTTCAACCTCTGCCTCCTGGGTTCAAGCAAATCTTATGCCTCAGCCTCCTGAGTAGCTGGGATTACAGGCATCTGCCACCACACCTAGCTAATTTTTGTAATCTTAGTGGAGGCAGGGTTTCACCACGTTGCCCAGGCTGGCCTTGAACCCACGTTGGCCTCCCAAAGTGCCCGGCCTGATTATTATTATTAAGCAACTATACTGTGAAACTCTTAATGCAATTGCTGTAAGTAATTATTGAGCTCTCTGCCCACTGCCTTTTTATTTTCTTTTTTTTAAATTATACTTTAAGTTTTATGGTACATGTGCACAACGTGCAGGTTAGTTACATATGTATACATGTGCCATGTTGGTGTGCTGCACCCATTAACTCGTCATTTAACATTAGGTATATCTCCTAATGCTATCCCTCCCCCCTCCCCCCACCCCACAACAGTGCCCAGTGTGTGATGTTCCCCTTCATGTGTCCATGTGTTCTCATTGTTCAATAATGCCCCACATATGTAACAACACTTGAAAAACAGCTTTAGAGGTAAAGGATAAGCAAAGTTTTACCTTATGATATTGGAGAAAGTATATCTAATCGTATTTCCCTTTTTACTTCTACTTTCTAGAAACTTGAAACCAAATGCATGTCTAAGAGATAACCACTATAAACAACTTTGTGACTTAAGATTCTGTTTCCTCTTTTTGTCTTCATATATTAATTTACATTTCACCAAACTATGTTTTTAACTATTTTACTCTTTTATTGTATTCTATTATTCAAGATATGAGCTGGATTATATATAACAGATCTGAATGGCCAGGTAAAAAGTACTTCTCTCATGTGAAAGGGATAATGTCCAGGGATTCCGGCTCCTTCAATCTTGCTGCTCCCTCAAATCTGCAGTCTGGTCCTTATTTGCATGGCTTATGATGGTGCACCCACCATGTCCACATCCCATGCAGCAAGATAAAGGCAGGGTTGGAAAAGCAGCACAGACTTTCTTCACAAGGACACCACCAGGAACTTGTACCCATCAGTTCCACATATCTCATTGGCCAAACCTAGTCACACATACAATCTTTATAAATGTGCCTTCATCTGTGGGTTCTTCTAACGTAAAAAGAAAGCAGGGAATAGATATTAGAAGAAGGAAATAAACTGCTTAACTTTCTTAAGATTATAGCCTCAATCACTGGTTCTCACATGTTAGCATGTACCAGATTCATCAGTAGTCAGCTTATTCAAAGCACAAATTCCTAGGCAACCAACACTGTGTTTCTGAACTAGAATTTCAAAGAGGCCTGGTAAGCTGAACATTTAACAATCATTTCAGGTTATTTGGATCACTGAGTAAATTTGAGATGCTTTAAATTATTTTTCTTGTTTTCAATAAGATAACTATTCTGAACTAGGTGATTCAGATATAATTATCCCTTTAAATCATGTTGGAGGTTAAAAGGCAACATGGCAAATAACATCATTTCCAGTCTTGCCCCTAATATCCAACATATACCCTCCAAAGGGCCTATTCTGTTCTCCTGTCAATCTTTCTCTTTTTAATGTATGCCTGCTATTTCCCCTAAATTAGGGTTTATGTCACAGTTCTACTTGAATTCACCTCTTGATCCCTAAATGCAGCCGCAACAGAACTCCAGCATTATTCTTGACCATATCTAGTGCCATGAGGAAGAGCCACATTAACAGATAATTACACGGCAACATGACAGTTGCCATGTTAGAGGCATGTGCAAAATTGTTCCAGATGACAAATAAAATGGTAGCATCACAACAGTCTCAGAATGATCCTCAATATTAAATCTAATTGGGACAAACGGAAGAAAGAGAGAACAAAGACGCCTAGGTTATAGGAACAGCAGAGTCACAGAAGGCCAAAGACGTGCAAAGGCTTCTTGTGGCCACAGGTCACATCAAAACTCTGATCAGAAACCTGTGGGCCCATACTACATACCCTTGTCCTAATTCCTTCTAATCCCTATCTTCCTACATTTTTCAAGGTAGCTCACAGACTGGCATCTTCCCAAAATCCTCTTCATTGGCTTCTCCCGATGCTGATCTGCTAATCATCAAAATGAATCTTACCTGTTTGAGTTCTTAAGCCCGGCTATGCAAAGAGACAAAGAAAAGTTCTCATAGACAGACCTTTGAGTATGCTCGCCAATCCTGTGGATTACACACCAGCAGACATCATGGTCGGAATAAACAGTGCTCCCTCGTGGTGTCCCATTAGCCAATTCCTGATTTTCTCCAGTAAGTTTGTACTTAATCACATTGATTGTGTGTTTATGATTCCATAGCATTATAAAGCATGTTTATCTCCAGCTGAAAATTCTTATTTCCAACTTTACAAAGAAAGGATGAGAAATTGGAATACTATTACAGAAATGTATTTAATGCCACATTTTTAGGTTCACACATCTTCCAGATCTACTGATCCTCGTATCATCAGACTAAAATAACATGCACTCTGCAAACCATACTTACCAGGAGGTCAACTGTATATATATATGAATTTTAAGAAACTTACAAAAATAAAAGTTCAATATTTTACTAAGGGATTTAAAAACACTTGAATAAATATTGAACCAAATTACGTTCAGTGTACGAACACTCAATATTCCAAAAATATATTCCAAAATATATATACAGTTAACCTCCTGGTATATATATATATATATATATATATACATATACACCAGGTTTTATATATATATATATATATACATATATATATATATATATAAAAAACTCTTTACTAGCCATATATATATAACTCTTTATATATAAATATCTTTATATATATAACTCTTTATATATATATACATAAAACTCTTCATATATATATAACTCTTTATATATATATATAACTCTTTATATATATATAACTCTTTATATATATATCTCTTTATATATATATACATATATATATAACTCTTTATATATATATACATATATATATAACTCTTTATATATATATACATATATATATAACTCTTTATATATATATACATATATATATAACTCTTTATATATATATACATATATATATAACTCTTTATATATATATACATATATATATAACTCTTTATATATATAACTCTTTACTAGCCATATATATATATGGCTAGTAAAGAGTTAAAACAGTGTCAATAAACAAGTGATCTAAAGAAACAAGTGATCTAAAGAAAAACAGTTCCCACTATAGGTTTTTTTTTTGTTTTTGTTTTTTTTTTTTGAGACGGAGTCTCACTCTGTCGCCCGGGCTGGAGTGCAGTGGCGCGATCTCGGCTCACTGCAAGCTCCGCCTCCCGGGTTCATGCCATTCTCCTGCCTCAGCCTCTCCGAGTAGCTGGGACTACAGGCGCCGCCACCACGCCCGGCTAATTTTTTTGTATTTTTAGTAGAGACGGGGTTTCACCGTGGTCTCGATCTCCTGACCTCGTGATTCGCCCGCCTCGGCCTCCCAAAGTGCTGGGATTACAAGTGTGAGCCACCGTGCCCGGCCCCCACTATAGGTCTCTTAATGGATCGCAGCATACAAAGTGGTCATAAGGAAGCAAAATCTTCTGAGAAATAAAGAGGATATGGGAATTGATGCCTGCAGCTACACATTCAAAATAAGCAGGTCCACACTGCCCTTGATTTAAAAAAAAAAAAAGCAGCTAATGACAGTTTGATTTTCATGTGCTATTGTAACTCTTAAGAAGGTGATAAAACACACAGGCCTTTGCAATAATTAAAGCTGAATCTCATTTTCTACTGAGAATTTGGCATACTATATATATACTAGAGCTGAAATAATTCAAGAATACTTTGCCGGTACTATTTCTGCAATAAAATAGAATGAGTTTTAAAAATTAAAAATCAGAAATAAAAAAGATCATTTTAAGATAATAGAATTGTTCCATTAAAAAGTCAGGAAACAACAGGTGCTGGAGAGGATGTGGAGAAATAGGAACACTTTTACACTGTTGGTGGGACTGTCAACTAGTTCAACCATTGGGGAAGTCAGTGTGGCGATTCCTCAGGGATCTAGAACTAGAAATACCATTTGACCCAGCCATCCCATTACTGGGTATATACCCAAAGGATTATAAATCATGCTGCTATAAATACACATGCACACATATGTTTATTGCAGCACGATTCACAATAGCAAAGACTTGGAACCAACCCAAATGTCCAACAACGATAGACTGGATTAAGAAAATGTGGCACATATACACCATGGAATACTATGCAGCCATAAAAATGATGAGTTCATGTCCTTTGTAGGGACATGGATGAAACTGGAAACCATTATTCTCAGTAAACTATCTCAAGGACAAAAAACCAAACACCGCATGTTCTCACTCATAGGTGGGAATTGAACAATGAGAACTCATGGACACAGGAAGGGGAACATCACACTCCGGGGACTGTTGTGGGGTGGGGGGAGGGAGGAGGGATAGCATTAGGAGATATAAATAATGTTAAATGACAAGTTAATGGGTACAGCACACCAACATGGCACATGGATACATATGTAACAAACCTGCACATTGTGCACATGTACCCTAAAACTTAGAGTATAATCATAATAAAATAAAAAAAGATAATAGAATTGTTTAAATAATTCCAGACAACCAACATAAAAATCAGTAGATCTAATAAGAAAATGTGGCCAGGCATAGTGGCTCATGCCTGTAAATCCCAGCACTTGGGGAGGCTGAGGTGGGAGGATTGCTTGAGGCCAAGAGTTTGAGGCCAGCCTGGGCAACATAGGGAAACCCTTTCTCTACAAAGACTGAAATACCAAATGTAAAAATAATATAAGACTTTTACCCATATATCAAGAACTACTACATACAAAACAAATTTTAAAATTAAACACAACATTCTTAAAAAATTATATAAAATGTTCAGAAACCAAAAAACCATGAATTTTAAGAAACTTAGAAAAATAAACGTTCAATATTTTACTAAGGGATTTAAAAACACTTGAATAAATATTGAACCAAATTACATTCAGTGTAGGAACACTCAATATTCCAAAAATGTTGACTCTCTAACATTAATTTATACAGTTATCTAAAATAATTTCTATACAAGTCAAAACAAAATTTTTGGATGTATTGAGTTAATTCTAAGTTACTTAGAAAAATAAATAGACAATAAAGAGAAATTTTGTGGTGAAATGAGCAAGGAAATATTAGCACTTTCATACTTTAAAATATAATATTTTAACATAATACACACTGAAATAAAAGAGAATGGTGAAAATAGAATTAAACATAAAAATACTTATTTTTATAAATCAATAAGGCTAGTAAATAAATATTCTAACCAGTTAAAATAACTGGTTAATAATATTAAAAAACAATAGCCTTCACAATACTTGCCAAAGATCTCTAGGAGATTAAAGTGGTAATTGTAAAAATTGAAACCATTTTTCAAAGAAGAATAAACTACGGGTAAATAGTTACATAATTTTGGAAAAAGAAAAGACTTTAGAAGCAAAATAATAAAACTTTACTAGTTCTTTACAAAAGTTTTATAGTTCTGTGTATTAAAAAATACAATAAAAACATTAGAAGGAAAATAAGCTGGGGGCAAAAGATTCATAAAATATATGACTGGAATAGGGAAGTCCGGGACTGAGTGATCACAGGTTGATCTGTAGGTTCAAAATATGTCCATGTACCACTAACCATGTAACTACTACCATATATGAAACAGAACAATCGGAATAGCTAGTGCTTTTCTCGTAATCCTTCTGTCTCCTGAAAGATAAATCATTTTACCAAAACGCAAAGTGGCAGCCATTCTCCGCAGTCCTCTGATACTACCAGGGCAGCTGAGGAAGGCACTGACTCGGTGACCAACTGCATAACAAACTGGTAAGGGGAGAATTGAATCACTAGACTTGGAAAAGGATGAAACAGTAACACATAGCTTGGAATCAACCAAAAGTTTATGTTCAATTAATTCTGAGGGTGTTGGAAATATGCCTTTTGTGTTATTGCTGCCTATATTTCTTCTGTGTTAACTGAAGTTTATGTTAAAGAGTCATAAATTCTATGAATTCTACCTTCTGTATAACTGCACTTCCATTGCCCTAGTACAAGATGTCATTGTTTTTCATTTGCCTACTGCCATGCCTTCTAATCCATCTCCTTCCTTCCCTCCAGCACATCTCTCATCTAGAGATCTCTAAAGTGAGGTACAGATGCCCTAGGAGCTAAAAGTCAATCTCCTGAGTATTGGAAGAAATATTAGACAGTCTATTTATATTTATTTTTACCCCCAAAATTCAATGAATGTAAAATTAAAAATAATTTATTTCTTTGCATATAATATACAGATAATATAGTACTTTTTTCCACAGAGCTGCTGTGAAGATTAGTTAGGGTAGAACAGTGCTTGGAAAAAAGTAAATTGTAAATGAAGATTAGCTGTAATTATTAATATGTAAGTCAATGCTAGCCCACTCCTTTGGCAGTATGCCAGCCATTTCCTCTGATATTGTAATAATCCTGAGGGCAAAGAGGACATTCAACAATGTAGAATAATTGATAGTTTCAGCATATTGTCTTACAAAGCAGTTGAAGCCAGGTTTTGATTATTTTATTTTAATCAAACTGGTCATCATAGAATAGTGATTAAAAAAAGATTCAGCAACAAAATAGTAAAATAAAACACTAAATTTAAGACAGCATTAAAAAGCCAAGAAAATCACAATACTGATGCATTTAATGAGCCACATTCTAGGGCAGAACAGGATGAACTAATCAAATCCAATATGGTTATGTAATTTTCTCCCAATATTAATATCAGCAACTACAAAACTTCTTACCTACACATTTAAAAACTCAGGAATATATTTTGCTCACCTGTTAAAAGTGTTTGCAAATTCTATTAGTAGATATAGAGCTGATTTATTAAAAATCTGACAACTTCCAATTAATTTGTAACTACTGTCTGTCATCAGCAAAGATGGGAATTACCTAAGTTTTAACACAAAACTTTGCATAATTGAAGGGTAAGATTTGAAAATGGAGAAATATTCTAAAATTGAATAAAATCATGAATATTGAATGAATATTATAACAACTATGAAAGTAAAATGATTAAAGAATCAAAATAAACTGAACTAAGATAAGCACATAATATAGCTTTTTCACAAAGGGTAAATAAACTACAGAGTTGTTTTCTTTTTAGGAAATATATTTATTCACATTGTTCTCAATGTAAGCATACATGAATTTTATATAGTAGTAAAATTGTATTACTATCTTAACTTTATATTAGGAAGCAAAAGTATTTTACTGTTAATAAAATAAAATTTAAAAGAATTAAGAGTTGAATCTTATCTTTATTTTCCCCTTTTGTGTAAACTTATAATATACATAACTTTAGTACTATGGCACTAGCAATGTAACCTATAAACAAAAAGTATATGTTATATTATGAAAAAATCCAAAAAGCTGGGAAAACAAACACTGCTGCAGTCTTTAATTCTCACAGCTGCTAAAGTTATTCTCTTAATACACACTTGAATCATGATTTATCCTTCTTTAAAAATCTGTTAATGGCTCCCAATGGCCTAATGAACAAAATGCAAACTCTTTAACAAAATCTATGAGTGACCGGGTCAAATATTTTCAGCCTTATATCTATGAGGCTTTCCCCTCTCTCAGACGTGACTAATTCCCCATATTTCTATGACACTTAACCTGTAACTTTAACAAAGTACTCACTTTACTCTTTCAGTATTATTAGGAGTTTCTGTAGAAGGATGAATAGAGCATTGGACAGAGTCAGGAAACCTCTGGATCCACCCAGCTCTACTGCTGTGTAACCAGGAGACACTGATTTGTCATTTTACGCATCTAAGCTTCAAGTCTTTAAAATGGAGATAATGGAAGACTGTTACAAATAATTTACCTAAATGTTTGAGTTAAGTCATCTGTCTCCAGCAGTTAGTAAATACTAGTTCATTAAATACTGGAGGAACTATGTGTTATTCAGAAAAATACGAATTTTCAAGTAAATATAATAAAACTAACATCCATAACTGCATTTGATTATTTTTTGCCATATCTGACTATTTCATTTTAGGATTAATAGACGTCTCTATTTGGATTGTAAAAATATTCACCACTTCTCACCGTTTACTCAAAGGAGAGTTTGGATGCTAAATGATCCCAGAAGTCCCAATCTAGACTAGAATTTATTTCTAATGCTCAACATATGGCAGAAATCACTGCAGGTAAAGTTTATCTTAGATCCATCCTAGGAGACTTACTTAATCAAGCAATTAAAATAAATGAAATTATTTTAAAGTATTGTGACCACGTAGCCTAGTGGAAGGTTCTGGAAATTGATTCAGCTCTTCCACTGAGGTGCATCACAAGAGATACTACCTGCGGACCACATTAATTTGTGAAGCTTTGAACCTTCTGGCAACAAAAGAAAGCAAGTAAAAAGAAGGCTCTGAGAAAATTGGATTTGGCGTTTCTCTACACCCTACTCTGTGTGTTTCTAAACACACAGCTTTCCCCAAATTCACACATATGTAGAAATAAGGGAAGATACCCAATGAGCATATGTGTGACTTAAAGGACAAAAAAAGCTTCAAACTCAGCTGGGTTCATGTTGACAACTAAAAGCAATGTTTATGACATATCAGAATGACATCTCTTTGTACATATTTATATATTAAATATAGTACAATCCATATTTTGAGTAAAATAATATAAATGTGTATCTACAAATATTCTATGGGCATTTCTGTAGGTCTATTGCATGAATATGTTTCACATAAAGTGTCACAGAAATTCATGTGTGGGTGGGGTCAATACAAAGGGAAAAGCAATAACTCAGTCCCTATAGATTATTGATTGGTTTTAATAGCTCTGTTTGAATCCCAGCCTAGAATTTACTAAAATCTTCTGGCTGAAAACATTTATTAATAAAATTACTTACTTTGAAATTCTTTCTTGTTTCTAAAAATGCTATCAGACCCTAGAGAGCCCACCACTGCACCTTACTGCATATTTTAGACCTGAGAGTGTTCGCATTTAGTTACCCATCAAGCAAAGAAAAGATAAACTCTAAAGTCATGAATTTTGGAAACAGAAAAAATGATGAGGAGAAATAAAAGTATACAGTGAAGGTCTATATCATTTATAGGTTCAAATTCTCAATTTTCCTTTCAGTAGGTGAAAAGAAGTCATTTTTTTATTATTATACTTTAAGTTCTAGGGTACATGTGCACAACGTGCAGGTTTGTTACATATGTATCCATGTGCCATGTTGGTGTGCTGCACCCATCAACTCGTCATTTAACATTAGGTATATCTCCTAATGCTATCCCTCTCCCCTCCCCCTACCCCACAACAGGCCCCTGTGTGTGATGTTCCCTTTCCTGTGTCCATGTGTTCTCATTCTTCATTTCCCACCTATGAGTGAGAACATGCAGTGTTTGTTTTTTTGTCCTTGCGATAGTTTGCTGAGAAAGATGGTTTCCAGCTTCATCCATGTCCCTGCAAAGGACATGAACTCATCATTTGTTATGGCTGCATAGTATTCCATGGTATATATGTGCCACATTTTCTTAATCCAGTCTATCATTGTTGGATATTTGGGTTGGTTCCAAATCTTTGCTATTGTGAATAGTGCCACAATAAAAATACGTGTGCATATGTCTTTACAGCAGCATGACATAATCCTTTGGGTATATACCCAGTAATGGGATGGCTGGGTCTAATGGTATTTCTAGTTCTAGATCCTTGAGGAATTGCCATACTGTATTAAAGACTTAAATGTTAGACCTAAAACCATAAAAACCCTAGAAGAAAACCCAGGCAATACCATTCAGGACATAGGCATGGGTAAGGACTTCATATCTAAAACACCAAAAGCAATGGCAACAAAAGCCAAAATTGACAAATGGGATCTAATTAAACTAAAGAGCTTCTGCAAAACAAAAGAAACTACCATCAGAGTGAGCAGGCAGCCTACAGAATGGGAGAAAATTTTTACCACCTACTCATCTGACAAAGGGCTAACATCCAGAATCTACAATGAACTCAAACAAATTTACAAGAAAAAAACAAACAACCCCATCAAAAAGTGGGCAAAGGATATGAACAGACGTTTCTCAAAATAAGCCATTTATGCAGCCAACAGACACATGAAAAAATGCTCATCATCACTGGCCATCAGAGAAATGAAAAGAAGAATTCTTAACCATTAATTGAAGAACCCCTCTAAGAATACTAGCTCTTAAGGTAAATAAATAAGACTTTAAAAACATTGCAATACTAATCTGGGGGAAATAAGTATTAACAAGTTTCTGATGCATTCTGAATTTTTAAATTTGAAATTTTCAAATGAATTTGAGCTCGCTGGTGTTGAAAATCAACGTGTAAAACCATGAGTTCTTTTTATAGAACAAAGAAATTTGGAGATATTATCTGACCATCCCTGGCCCTGCCACCCACAAAACTATCTTTTCATGAATAGTTAATCAACAAATAATTTTTTTCTAAAATATATATGGAAGAAAATATCAAGGTGGATATATAATGAAATTGAGTTTGAAAATTTTTAACTCACTTTCTGTGACCCCAAGTGTTAATTGTTTGGTAAATCTATCAAAACAAGTTTAGTATAGCAGGGCAGGGTGCCAGTAATGGCATTGTTTGGCATCGCTCATGTTGAAATAATTTATGAAATTGAAAATAGTGCTCTTACCAGATGTGCTCAAAACTATACAAAATGTTATGGAACAAGACTCTTTATGCTTTAGAGATATAGTCAGTACTAAAATATTTACTGGTGAAAGAATACACTGCCCAGAATTATAGTCAAAGAAATCCATAAACAAGGGTTAAATTTGGAGAGAGTAATGGAGGAAACAAGGTTTGTTATGTAAGTGGAATAATAGGTACATGTGGGTATATTATACTATCACTCTCTATTTGAAATGTTACATGATCGTTTAAATCTTATGCAGATATTAAATATAGCATTGTTGAAGAAAAGAATGAAAATAAGCGAAGTACTCATCATTGCAATTGAGAACTTATAAAAAGGTATCAAAAACTAATATCAAAATCATGCAAAGGTGGTCTGGGGTAGAAAAAAAGATTTCCTATTTACTGTCTATCATTTTGCACTTTGTTTCCCATGCATAAGCATTATTTTAAAGCACCGTGTTTTAAAAGTCACCAAAATGGTTAATCATTCTAAGTGATATTTTCGAAAGATATAATTGAACCTGCCAAAGAAAGTCAATAGTAAAAATTAGTTAAAAAGATGACTTTGGTATAAAGAACCTTTTGGGACTGGGCATCAGTTTTAAATATTTCTTAAATTATAAATTTTTAGCCTATGTCTACATTCATGTTAAGATAACTGCAGTCTACTTTAAGCATTACTGTACATTTAGAAAATCTAGCCATAACTTTACAAATAGTCATCATGAGGCTTGCACGTACTTTGTCACTAGCTTCTTTATTAAGTTTAATTTATTCAAATGAATATGTTTCTTGGAAATGTGGAAAAAGAAAAACTGACCAACAATAGAAAGGGGGTAATCATAGTCTATCCCAGATATCACCTCTTCTCTCAGGTACCATAAGATAAATAGGTCCAGTATTGTAGAAGAGCAGAAATGTGCACTCGTTTGTGGTTAAGAGAACAAAAGTGGCACTCACAGCCACTCTGTTCCATCAAAATGGATAGCATCTGTGGAAGCAGTCAGAGAAGTTGAAGTGAGCTCTTTAATGGCCCAGGATTATAGAGAGAAGTGTCAGAACCAAGCATAAATTGGCATGAGCACATACTCCGGTTTTTCTTGAGATCATGCAAGTCTTTTGTCTTTTATAATGGGCATGAGCAGCAGTGAACGGACAGGCAGCAATACTAATGTATGCCACAATGTATGCACAAGCTTGGTTTGCTAAGTCCTAATGAAAAAATAACCAGAAGACATGGACTTTATTTCCTTTCCTTTAGTTTTCAGGACCTTACTTTTTGACATTGATCAAGGAGTTGCAACAACTATGTCTTTTTTTCATCGTTTTACTCGGATTTCCCTAGATATTAAATGTTGCAATGGAAACATCGGTTTTAAAGGTTGCCCTATTTCTGTTTTTGATCGTTAACATTCTCCACAGCATGCCTCAGGAAGTGTAAAATGAAATGTGCAGATTCTAATTCTTATTGATAAAATAATGAGGGAGCCAGAAAAAGGTCATAGCTTAGATACCAGATTCATGAATGTACAATGTCATATCTCATTTTGGGACTGATATCTCAGTTGTAATTTCTCTTGCTAACTTAATTCTTAAATCTCATTAAAATATTTCTTGTGTTTTATAAAAGGATAAAAATTTATTCATGGATTCCTGACACATTTGTATCCATGACAATTTTGTGTTCCATCCCATATGTGGAGATAAATAATGATTACATTTTTAAAAATCAGTAACACTTCTGAGATTTTATAACATGACATATACATACATTGAAGTTTTCAATGGAAAATATTTATATAGAAAAACACTAAGAGTTTTATCCTATACAATATATAGGGGCAGATGGGCTATTTCTCAGTGGCACGCAGTCTTTTCTCATTCCTCATTAGCAAATTGAGACTATATATGGATTTTCCCCTAGAGAAGGAAATGGAAGATTACATTTTGTATCTTTACTGTGTGCCAATATTTTGTTTTTCTATGCACATCATTTAATCCTCATGGAAACCTTGTGAGGATGGTGGCAACCTCAGTTTACAAATGAGCAATATAAAACAGAGGAATTAAGTAAATTGCTTGAGAGTGCTCAGCTGGTGACTTAAACTCAATCTAACAGATTCTAAATCTACACATCTCATCTCTACTATGACATACTCATTCCCATAGTACTTTTCATGTGGAACTAGGAATATGTCTACTAGAAATTTTAATATTGTTTATTTATTCAAGATGAAAGGACAGCAGTAGTGTCTCAAGCCTGTAATCTCAGTGCTTTGAGAAGTTGAGGTGGGAGAATCACCTGGACAATATAGCAAGACCCCATCTCTACGAAACAAAAAGGTCAAAGTGCACACTCACAAATCAATACAGGTAGTCTTCAAAAACATTCTGCTCTATTAAAATTTTAGAATCTTTGTCACTGTTAAAGTTTTCATTAATAAAATGAATAGGAAAACTAACAGTGTTTAACCTAGATATCACTTTGATTCATTATCACAAACTATATTGAGAGTAAAAGTTATATAAAATCTGAACATAGACTAAAATTAGGTGTCAGCTTGTAAGGTGTGAGGTTGAAAAGTTCAATAGACTGATGTATTCTCTAAAGGGTGTCTTAGTTTAAGGGGCAGAAACTGCTGGCTCCCACCAGAATGAACATGCTGTTGATAGAGTCCCTCTTATCTCTACAGAGGCTATTTGGCTTTATTCCTCCTATATGTGTGGGAGACTCTCAGCCAACCAAGAGCTGCACACACCATGCCACCCGCCTTAAGAAGTGAGCAACTATCATCATAAGATGATTTACAGCATACTGAAAAAAAAATTGTTTCAATTAACATTTAATTGCTATTTTTTTTTCAATTATTATCTTTTACTGTTCCCTTTCCTATTGGTTTCTTATAGCCTTTGAGACAACTTGCACTCAAAGCCTGCTAAGAGAAGCAAGCTGGGAAAATCACAGGCATTTCCCACAACCAATATGCCCAGAGTGCAATGAAATTTTACAGCTGAGATCCGAGCTGTAGGCCTAATGTGTCTGCTGGCAAACAGTATTCAGTATTCTACTTTCTCTCATCCCTTCCCTCCTGGCCCCAGCCACACTGTGGAATTCCAAAAGTGTCTCATAACACTATTCAGTTCTAAATTAGTCTTCATAAATCTTTTTCATAGCTTCATCTACTTTCATCAGCAATTTGTGATTGCCCCTTCAAAACCTTTTTACAAATGCCTTTCTCATAGCTGTCTTTCTACAGCTATTTCACTGACAGTTAAGATGGGGAAGACTATTGAACATCCAAATAGCAGCTCTTCCGTCAAGTTATTTTGTCATCATGGTTACAAACTCATCTTCCCAGCACATATTCTCTGTAGACAGGCCAAAGAAGCTAAGATTTCCAAGTGCTATTTCTGAGTTGTATGTGAAAGTGGTATGCATGCCATTATTTGAGTTGAGGTTTTCATAAAAACAATGATCTGCCTTACATTTGGAAGAGGCTGTCAACCATACTAACCAGTTTAAATAACAGTAAACCATAACAAGAAGCTGGGAAAAGTCATCTTCCAAGCACTGCCTAATAATTAGGTAGGGATAGTTAATGCCTAATTACTCACCTAAGCAGCCTGAAAGGTTCTGAACCATCAGGGTGGAAGTTCTTGTTAAAAAGGTGTAGGGGGGCCGGGCACGGTGGCTCACACCTATAATCCCAGCACTTTGGGAGGCCAAGATGGGCAGATCACGAGATCAGGAGATGGAGACCATCATGGCTAACATGGTGAAACCCTGTCTCTACTAAAAATACAAAAAATTAGCTGGGCGTGATGGCGGGCGCCTGTAGTCCCAGCTACTCGGAGAGGCTGAGGCAGGAGAATGGCTTGAACCCGGGAGGCGGAGCTTGCAGTGAGCCGAGATTGCGCCACCGCACTCCAGCCTGGGCGACAGAGTGAGACTCCGTATCAAAAAAAAAACAAAAAATAAAGTGTAGGGAAAGGGAAGACAACGTGAGAAGAGGCTCCTCCTTCATCTCCCCACCAGCCCAGCCACAAGGCTTGCTTGCCTCTTCTACCGTCAGTGCTAATCAGCTTTATTACCTAGTCAAGTCCTCAGGCTGAGGGTGAAGCTAATTAACCCAGGATGACACCGAATTGACTTTTGTTTCGTTTTAAAATCTATTTTACATTATCCCTCACTTTTCCTCTTCATCCTACCTTGATGCCACCATTACCTTGGTTCATCAAAATTCATGCTACTTTGGTCTTTTGGATGGGTATAATAATGACAAGTGTTAATATTAAATGCTTCTGTGTAAATATTTTTATATATATTTTAGTCTCACAACAACACAGAATTTTAATCATCATTTTATAGATGATGAACCATGACTTATGGAATGGTAGGTATCTAAACTAAATCAACTACTAAGAATGGAGCCAACTGAAGTGCAAGGTTTTTCTTCCAAAGCTCTCTTTTGCTTTCAGTATGTTATACTAGCTCTCTTTGATAGAAAAAGGTGATCCAGTCAGGGAGATTCTCATTAGCCACAGAGTAAGTTTTCATCACAGAATGTGAATCTCTATTTAAATATGCCTAATTCAGCAGCTCCTGTATATGATAATACAGTAGCGTCCCCTTATCCATGATCGGGCCACTGTACTCCAGCCTGGGCAACAGAGTAAGACTCCATCTCAAAAAGAGAAAAAGAAAAACAAAAGCCAAGGAAACAAAATCAATTTGCAAGCTAACTGTGACACTTTTTAAATAAAACCTTGATGACTCAAAACCAACATTAAAAATGTTACATTCTAGAAAAGAAAACAAGGATGACACTCATAAAATTAGTACAAATATCCACACCACATAGCCCTAATAGATGGGGTTGTCCAATTTCAAAGGAATTAAAGAGCTTTCCAATGGTCTTATAAATTTCTAATGGCACTGTGATGGTTAATATTGAGTGTTAACTTGATTGGATTGAAGGATGCAAAGTATTGTTCCTGGGTGTGTCTATGAGGGTGTTGCCAAAGGAGATTAACATGTGAGTCAGTGGACTAGGAGAGGGCAACACACCCTGAATCTGGGTGGGCACCATCTAATCAGCTGCCAGTGCACCTAGGATAAAAGCAGGCAGACGAACATGGAAGGACTAGCCTGGCTAAGTCTTCTTGCATCTATCTTTCTTCCGTGCTGGATGCTTCCTGCCCTCAAACATCAGACTCCTAGTTTTTCAGCTTTTGGAGTTTTGGACCTATACTGGTGATTTGCCAGGGCCTCTAGGGCCTTCGGCCTCAGACTGAAAGCTGCCCTGTAGGCTTCCCTACATTTGAGGTTTGGGGACTCCTACTGTCTTCTTTGCTCCTCATCTTGCAAAGAGTCTATTGTGGGACTTCACCTTGCGATTGTGTTGAGTCATTACTCCTTAATAAACTCACTTTCATATATACATCTGTCCTGTTAGTCCTGTCCCTCCAAAGAACGCTGACTAATACAGGCACATCTCATAAGTCTAACAGATTAAAAGCTTTATGCTCCTTTTAATGATGGCTTCAGCCATTGTGCTAACACTGTTTTCTCAAATATTAAATGGTACATACTCTGTACATGCAAATAAACAAGTTCTACAAAATGATAGACAGTTTTACTGTGGTGGGTCCTCTCCTTCTCATAGTAGGCCTCTGACTGCCATCACTACCTCCACCCCCTCCCCTTTCCCTCCTGAGTCTATTGATGTCACAGCATAATGATTCTATGAGATATGGTCTTCTCAGTTTATTATTAGAGTTTTAGTTCCAATAAAATTTATCTTTCCAGCACCTTAGATCATTAAAAACTTTCTCAAGCCAGGTGACAGTTGACTGGTGAATATTTTATATACCACAGCAATATAAGTAGACAACTTATTTTCTGCAAATCAGGTTGTGACCAAAAACTCTCCTGGACAGAGCTAGTTCATCCTATCCAGTACAAACATAGGCATCCTGAGTACAAAAGTCATGGAAGTAGAACCTGGGTCAGTGAGGTTTCCCAGACTGCCATTTTCCAAAGGAATTATTGGGTCATAGTCATGTTGAAGAGCGAGCAACTTTTCTACTTTTTCTGTTTCTCGGTAAAGAGGCAAGACAGTTACAAATATATGGGTTTAAATCACAGCTTCAACTCTTACCAGCCAGGTGGTTGAGATCGGTACTAACTTTCTCTGTCCCTGAAACCCTTTTTCAGTTTTACCTGTAGAATAATAAGACTACCCACCTCAGGGTAAAGGTTAAGCAAGATCATGTACGTAAAACTCCTAGTACGATACCTGAGCTATAGAAGATGCTCAGAAAATGTGCATTCTTCATATCTCCATTTATAAATAAATATTCTGCCACTCACTGGCAAGTTGTGGCATTTTAACCTGTTTTTACAATGCCTATCCAACACATCAGAGGATATTCATTTTAAATGATTAGTTAAAATTTGGGAATGCATAATAATGTTTTCTTTCCACTAACCAAGATGATTTAAGTTAGGGTACAAAAGTGGAAATTGAAAAGACAGAGATTGGAAAAATAAAACAATGCAGGGAAGTGACCAAGGCAGTAATGTGATTAATAGAATTGACAATCAAAAATAATTTAGGTAGTTTCTGAGTAAATAGTGTAGGAGCGTCTTGCCTGAGCAAATATGTTCTAAGTGTAAGATACTTGGGTGTTTGCAGATTATATTAAGCCAACATTGATTTTTAAACGGATAACTGGCTATGTGACCTTAAAAACAGAGTCATCATTCAACTCCTGTTAATTTAGTATGAGATCTTATATATGAACTATAATTACAAAATCCATGTTTGGTAATAATATAACTATAAATGCTACAAGGGATATCTGTGTCCTTTTACGTAAAACATAGAAAAAGCATTTAATGTAATTATTAGCACATATTCATCAGCATGGATATAAAAAATGAAGAATTACAGTAGTTCCCTCTTATCCATGGTTTCACTTATCCAGTTTCAGTTACCTGAGGCCAAATGCAGTCTGAATATTAAATGGAAAATTCCAGAGGTGAGCAATTCAGAAGTTTAAAATAGTGAGCCATTCATGTCTAAAACACCAAAAGCAATGGCAACAAAAGCCAAAATCGACAAATGGGATCTCATTAAACTAAAGAGCTTCTGCACAGCAAAAGAAACTATCATCAGAGTGAACAGGCAACCTACACAATGGGAGAAAATTTTTGCAACCTACTCATCTGACAAAGGGCTAATATCCAGAATCTACAATGAACTCAAACAAATTTACAAGAAAAAAACAAACAACCCCATCAAAAAGTGGGCAGAGGACATGAACAGACACTTCTCAAAAGAAGACATTTATGCAGCCAAAAAACACATGAAGAAATGCTCATCATCACTGGCCATCAGAGAAATGCAAATCAAAACCACAGTGAGATACCATCTCACACCAGTTAGAATGGCCATCATTAAAAAATCAGGAAACAACAGGTGCTGGAGAGGATGTGGAGAAATAGGAACACTTTTACACTGTTGGTGGGACTGTAAACTAGTTCAACCATTGTGGAAGTCAGTGTGGCGATTCCTCAGGGATCTCGAACTAGAAATACCATTTGACCCAGCCATCCCATTACTGGGTATATACCCAAAGGACTATAAATCATGCTGCTATAAAGACACATGCACACGTATGTTTATTGCGGCACTATTCACAATAGCAAAGAGTTGGAACCAACCCAAATGTCCAACAATGATAGACTGGATTAAGAAAATGTGGCACATATACACCATGGAATACTATGCAGCCATAAAAAATGATGAGTTCGTGTCCTTTGTAGGGACATGGATGAAACTGGAAAACATCATTCTCAGTAAACTATCGCAAGGACAAAAAACCAAACACCGCATGTTCTCACTCATAGGTGGGAATTGAACAATGAGAACTCACGGACACAGGAAGGGGAACATCACACTCCGGGGACTGTTGTGGGGTGGGGGGAGGGGGGAGGGACAGCATTAGGAGATACACCTAATGCTAAATGACGAGTTAATGGGTGCAGGAAATCAACATGGCACATGGATACATATGTAACAAAACTGCACATTGTGCACATGTACCCTAAAACCCTAAAGTATAATAAAAAAAAAAATAATAATCAAAAAAAAAAATAATAATAAAAAAATAAAATAAAATAAAATAAAATAGTGAGCCATTCTGACTAGCATAATGAAATCTCACTCTGTCCCCTGAGTCCTGCTCTGGATGAGAACATCCCTTTGTCCTGTATACACAACTGTATACACAACCCCCCTGTTAGTCACTTAGTAGCTGTCTGGGTTATCAGGTTGACTGCCGCGATGTTACATTGTTTGTGTTCAAGTAACCCTTAATAACGGCCCCAAAGAACAAGAGAAGTAATACTAGCCTATTTCTGTAAGTGTCATACTTTATTAGGTATTGTTGTAAACCTCTTACAGTTCGTAATGTACAAATTAGACTTTATCATAGGTATGTATACATAGGAAAAATAATACTGTATACACAGATACTCCTTAACTTACATTGGGGTTACAAACTGTTATATCAATTGTAAACTGAAAATATTATAAGTCAAAAGTGCATTTTTGAACTTATAGTATTTTTCAACTTACGATGGGTTTATCGGGACATAACTCCCACTTAAGTCAAAGAGCACACTGAATACATATCACTTTCACACCATCATGAAGTTTAAAAACTGTAAATCGAACCATTGTAAGTCAGGAACTGTCTGTTTAGGGTTCAGTACTAGCCAAGTTTTCAGGCATCTACTGGGGGTCTTGGAAGTTATCCCCCATAGATAAGGGGAAACTACTGTACATGCAATTAATTATAAATACCATCCCTCAGAACACATGTTTGGCAGTTTTCTTGTCTGCCATAAAGGAAATTAGCAGGTAATTAAAGCCTTTAATTTTTTTCTGAGTGAATTTTGCATATTGGAGAAGTGGAAAAAAATTATCCCTCATGCAAGAGGGTTAGGGTTAGCAAACAAATCTTCCCAGGGTCCATAATGCTAATGGGCCAGAGCCTAGCAAATGTATTCATGCACATAAGAGACATGAAAAAGTAAAACTCTGTGCATTTACTACTCAAACCCACAGACAAAGATTTCAACAGACTTTCCACGATGTTTTGGGTTACACCAATGCCCAGAGAACACCTACATATAATACAAAGTTATAAAACCCCACACCACATCTGAATGTGATAATTCAATCACAGCCAGATTTCAGGAGTTAGAACAATGTTCTAGAAAGTGGTGCCTTTCTGGTTGCCAGCAACTTTCTCCCTCATAATCCAAGAGTAGAGTAGATGAACTAATCTAGCGCTCCTTAGGAGAGACTCTGGTGAAAGAAAGATCAATTAAGCCTTTAGTCTAAAAACTAGGGATCTGCCACGGCCTCTAATAATTGTGCTTAATCACCTCAACAGCAGGGAGTATGCCATTGCCAGAAACATAAGCCAAGATAATGGTGCTAGAGTTTGCACGGTTTAGTTTAAGCTTCAGTTATATCATTCACCCACCTTTCACAAACCTTCACCTTGGCAAATTTGGGTAAGTCAAGTTGGAATCGAGTTACCATTAGGAAATCTGTGAAGCTCATGAAGTTTGAATGCAAACACTCTCAACTCCCTTTCTACCATCATTTTTTTTTTTTTGAGGTAGAGTCTCACTCTGTCTTCCAGGCTAGAGTGCAATGGTACCAACTGGGCTCACTGCAGTTTCCACCTCCTGAGTTTAAGTGATTCTCCTGCCTCAGCCTCCCAAGTAGCTGGGATTACAGGTGCCCACCACCACGCTCAGCTAATTTTTGTACTTTTAGTAGAGACTGATTTTCACCATGTTGGCCAGGCTGGTCTTGAACTTCTGACCTCAAGTGATCTGCCCACCTCAGCCTCCCAAAGTGCTGGGATTACAGGCATGAGCCACTGTGCCCAGCCTACTTCTGTTTTTTATAACCTTCTTTATAGCTTTGATGAACCTTCTGATTCATTCAATGTACCTAAGAAAAATCCCACTCTCTTAGGTTTCATTTTGCAGGCAATTGAGTAAATTGATTTAATCAATAACTTGTTTCTTCCCAAGAAGCTAATACGTTCTGAGTCCATTGGAAGCACTAGGAATACAATATTGCTAAGAAATCATATTACCCTAAAGGACTTTGTCTAATTTGGAGGAGAAGGTAGACATATGAAACAATTGTTAAAGAAGTGTACAACAAAATGTTAAAGTAACTCATACTGTATATGCAAAAGTACATACAGAAGTAGGAAAACAGTGTGAAAATGCAAAGTGGAATAATTTTTGGAAGAGGTGAGACTGGAATTAAACTTTGAAGCCTGAGAAGAATGTGGTATGGGGAGAAGGCATTGCAGATGGAAAACAATTAAATTATGACAATATTAAAATAGAAACTAGTGAATATAATACCATCCTGCTTAAACAAAATGTGGCTTTTTATTGTGCTTTCATTTCGTCATCTCAAACAATAGTGATATAGAGTCAGGCGTCACTTAATGATGAGTGTCAGGCCTCTGAGCCCAAGCTAAGCCATCATATCCCCTGTGACCTGCACGTACACATCCAGATGGCCAGTTCCTGCCTTAACTGATGACATTCCACCACAAAAGAAGTGAAAATGGCCTGTTCCTGCCTTAACTGATGACATTACCTTGCGAAATTCCTTCTCCTGGCTCATCCTGGCTCAAAAGCTCCCCCACTGAGCACCTTGTGACCCCCACCCCTGCCCACCAGAGAACAATCCCCCTTTTTCCTTTACCTACCCAAATCTTATAAAACGGCCCCACCCCTATCTTTTCGGACTCAGCCCTCCTGCACCCAGGTGAAATAAACAGCCTTGTTGCTCACACAAATCTTGTTTGGTGGTCTCTTCACACAGACGTGCATGAAATTTGGTGCCGTGACTCGGATATGGGGACCTCCCTTGGGAGATCAATCCCCTATTCTCCTGCTCTTTGCTCCATGAGAAAGATCCACTTACAACCTTGGGTCCTCAGACTGACCAGCCCAAGGAACATCTCACCAATTTAAAATCCAGTAAGCGGCCTCTTTTTACTCTCTTCTCCAACCTCCTTCACTATCCCTCAACCTCTTTCTCCTTTCAATCTTGGCGCCAGCTTTCAATCTCTCCCTTCTCTTAATTTCAGTTCCTTTCCTTTTCTGGTAAAGACAACTCAGGAGACGCGTTTTATCCATGAACCCAAAACTCCAGCATGGGTCACGGACTCGGGAAGGCAGTCTTCCCTTGGTGTTTAATCATTGTGGGGATGCCTGCCTCATTATTCACCCATGTTTCAGAGGTGTCTGACCACACAGGGATACCTGCCTGATTATTCACCCATGTTTCAGAGGTGTCTGACCACGTGGGTATGCCTGCCTTTGTCCTTCACCCTTAGTGGCAAGTATCGCTTTTCTGGGGGTCAAGAACCCCCCGACCCCTTCTCTCCATGTCTCTACCCCTTCTCCACTTGGGCAAGCACCCCCCACCCCTTCTCTCCATGTCTCTACCCTCTCTTTCCTCTGGACTTTCCTCCTTCACTATAGGCAAACTTCCACCCTCCATTCCCCCTTCTCCCTTAGCCTGTGTTCTCAAAGACTGAAAATCTCTTCAACTCACACCTGACCTAAAACCTAAATGCCTTATTTTCTTCCACAACACCGCTTGACCCCAATACAAACTCGACAGTGGTTCCAAATAGCCAGAAAATGGCACTTTCAATTTTTCCAGCCTACAAGATCTAAATAATTCTTGTTGTAAAATGGGCAAACGGTCTGAGGTGCCTGACATCCAGGCATTCTTTTACACATTGTCCCTCTCTAGTCTCTGTTCCCAAGGCAACTTGTCCCAAATCTTCCCTCTTTCCCTCCCGCCTGTCCCCTCAGTCCCAACCCCAAGTGTCGCTGGGTATTTTTCTTTCCAGTCTTCCTTTTCTACAGAGCCATCTGACCTCTCCCCTCCTCCCCAGGCTGCTCCTTGCCAGGCCAAGCTAGGTCCCAATTCTTCCTCAGCCTCCAGTCCTCTACCCTATAATCCTTTAATCACCTCCCCTCCTCACACCCAGTCTGGCTTACAGTTTCATTCCGTGACTAGCCCTCCCCCACCTGCTCAGCAATTTCCTCTTCAAAAGGTGGCTGAAGCTAAAGGCATAGTCAAAGTTAATGCTCCTTTTTCTTTATCCGACCTCTCCCAAATCAGTTAGTGTATAGGCTCTTTCATCAAATATAAAAACCCAGCCCAGTTCATGGCTCATTTGGCAGCAACCCTGAGACGCTTTACAGCCCTAGACCCTGAAAGGTCAGAAGGTCGTCTTATTCTCAATATGCATTTTATTTTATTAACCAATCTGCTCCAGACATTAAATAAAGCTCCAAAATTTAAATTCCAGCCCTCAAACCCCACAACAGGACTTAATTAACCTTGCCTTCAAGATGTACAATAATAGAGTAGAGGCAGCCAAGTAGCAATGTATTTCTGAGTTTCAATTCCTTGCCTCAACCATGAGACAAACCCCAGCCACATCTCTAGCACACAAGAACTTCCAAATGCCTAAACCATAGCAGTCAGGCATTCACCCAGGCCCGCCTCCCCCAGAAGCTTGCTAGTAGTGCCAGAAATCTGGCCACTGGGCCAAGGAATGCCCACAGCCCAGGATTCCTCCTAAGCCATGTCCCATCTGTGTGGGACCCCACTGAAAATCAGAGTGTTCGACTCACCTGGCAGCCACTCCCAGAGTCCCTGGAACTTTGGCCCAAGGCTCTCTGACTCCTTCCCAGATCTTCTCAGCATAGCGGCTGAAGACTGATGCTGCCCAGTTGCCTTGGAAGCCCCCAGACCATCACGGATGCCGATCTTTGGGTAACTCTCACAATGGAGAGTAAGTCCATCCCCTTCTTAATCAATATGGAGGCTACCCACTCCACATTACCTTCTTTTCAAGGGCCTGTTTCCCTTGCCTCCATAACTGTTGTGGGTATTGATGGCCAGGCTTCTAAACCTCTTAAAACTCCCGAATTCTGGTGCCAACTTAGACAATACTCTTTTAAGCACTCCTTTTAGTTATCCCCACCTGCCCAGTTCCCTTATTAGGCTGAGATATTTTAACTAAATTATCTGCTTCCCTGACTATTCCTGGGCTACAGCCACACCTCATTGCCACCTTTTACCCCAGTTCAAAGCCTCCTTCACATCCTCCCCTTATATCTCCCCACCTTAACCCACAAGTATGGGATACCTCTACTCCCTCCTTAGTGACTGATCATGCACCCCTTACCAACCCATTAAAACCTAATCACCCTTACCCCACTCAATGCTAATATCCCATCCTGCAGCATGCTTTAAAAGGATTAAAGCCTGTTATCACTCACCTGTTACAGCATGGCCTTTTAAAGCCTATAAACTCTCCTTACAATTCCCCCATTTTATCTGCTCAAAAACCGGACAAGTCTTACAGGTTAGTTCAGGATCTGCGCCTTATCAGCCAAATTGTTTTGCCTATCCACCCCATGGTGCCAAACTCATATACTCTCCTATCCTCAATACCTCCCTCCACAAACCCATTATTCTATTCTGGATCTCAAACATGCTTTCTTTACTGTTCCCGTGGACCCTTCACCCCAGCCTCTCTTCACTTTCCCTTAGACTGACCCTGACACCCATCAGGCTCAGCAAATTACCTGGGCTGTACTGCCTCAAGGCTTCACAGACAGCCCCCATTACTTCAATCAAGCCCAAATTTCTTCCTCATCTGTTACCTATTCGACATAATTCTCATGACAATACACGTGCTCTCCCTGCTGATCATGTCCAGCTAATCTCCCAAACCCCAATCCCTTCTACAAAATAACAACTCCTTTCCTTCCTAGGCATGGTTAGTGCGGTCAGAATTCTTACACAAGAGCCCAGGCAGTACCCTGTAGCTTTTCTGTCCAAACAACTTGGCCTTACTGTTTTAGCCCAGCCCTCATGTCTGCGTGCAGCAGCTGTAACTGCCTTAATACTTTTAGGGGCCCTCAAAATCACAAACTATGCTCAACTCACTCTCTAGAGTTCTCATAACTTCCAAAATCTATTTTCTTCCTCACACCTGATACATATACTTTCTGCCCCCCTCCACTACCTCTCAGTAAGCCGAACTCATTGCCTCAACTCAAGCCCTCAGTCTTGCAAAAGGACTACGGATCAATATTTGTACTGACTCTTAAATATGCCTTCCATATCTTGCACCACCATGCTGTCACATGGGCTCAAAGAGATTTCCTCACTACGCAAGGGTCCTCCATCATTAATGCCTCTTTAATAAAAACTCTTCTCAAAGCCGCTTTACTTCCAAAGGAAGCTGGAGTCATTCACTGCAAAGGCCATCAAAAGGCATCACATCCCATCACTCAGGACAATGCTTATGCTGATAAGGTAGCTAAAAAAGCAGCTAGCGTTCCAACTTCTATCCCGCACTTGCAGTTTTTCTCCTTCTCATCTGGTCACTCCCACCTACTCCCCCGCTGAAACTTCCACCTACCAATCTCTTCCCACACAATGCAAATGGTTCTTAGACCAAGGAAAATATCTCCTTCCAGCCTCGCAGGCCCATTCTATTCTGTCCTCATTTCATAACCTCTTCCATGTAGGTTACAAGCCGCGAGCCTGCCTCTTAGAACCTCTCACTTCCTTTCCATCGTGGAAATCTATCCTCAAGGAAATCACTTCTCAGTGTTCCATCTGCTATTCTACTACCCCTCAGGAGTTTCTCAGGCCCCTCCCTTCCTTACACAACAAGCTCGGGGATTTGCCCCCGCCCAGGACTGGCAAATTGACTTTACTCACATGCCTCAAGTGAGAAAACTAAAATACCTCTTGGTCTAGGTAGACACTTCCACTGGACGGGTAGAGGCCTTTCCCACAGGGTCTGAGAAGGCCACCACGGTCATTTCTTCCCTTCTGTCAGACATAATTCCTCAGTTTGGCCTTCCCACCTCTATACAGCCCGATAATGGACTGGCCTTTATTAGTCAAATCACCCAAGCAGTTTTTCAGGCTCTTGGTATTCAGTGAAACCTTTATATCCCTTACAGTCCTCAGTCTTCAGGAAAGGTAGAACGGACTAATGGTCTTTTAAAAACACACCTCACCAAGCTCAGTCACCAACTTAAAAAGGACTGGGCAATACTTTTACCACTTTCCCTTCTCAGAATTCGGGCCTGTCCTTGGAATGCTACAGGGTACAGCCCATTTAACCTCCTGTATAGATGCCCCTTTTTATCAGGCCCCAGTCTCATTCCAGACACCAGACCAACTTGAACTGCACCCCAAAAATCTTGTCATCCCTACTATCTTCTGTCTAGTCATACTCCTATTCACCATTCTCAACTACTCATACATGCCCTGCTCTTATTTACATTGCTGGTTCACACTGTTTCTCCAAGCCAGCACAGCTGATATCTCCTGGTGCTATCCCCAAACCGCCACTCTTAACTCTTAAAGTAAATAAATAATCTTTGCTGGAAAGGCTATGCTGAACCTCCTTGGGCACTCTCTAATTAGATGTCCTAGGTCCTCCCAATTCTTAGTCCTTTAATACCTGTTTTTCTCCTTCTCTTATTCCGTTTAGTTTTTCAATTCATACAAAATTGTATCCAGGCCATCACCAATAATTCTACATGACAAATGTTTCTTCTAACAACCCCACAATATCACCCCTTACCACAAAATCTTCCTTCAGTTTAATCTCTCCCGCTCTAGGTTCCCATGCCACCCCTAATCCCCCTCAAAGCAGCCCTGAGAAACATCGCCGATTATCTCTCCATACCACCCCCCAAAATTTTCACCACCCCAACACTTTACCACTATTTTATTTTTCTTATTAATGTAAGAAGACAAGAATGTCAGGCCTCTGAACTCAAGCTAAGCCATCATATCCCCTGTGACCTGCACGTACACATCCAGATGGCCAATTCCTGCCTTAACTGATGACATTCCACCACAAAAGAAGTGAAAATGGCCAGTTCCTGCCTTAACTGATGACATTACCTTGTGAAATTCCTTCTCCTGGCTCATCCTGGCTCAAAAGCTCCCCCCGCTGAGCACCTTGTGACCCCCACCTCTGCCTGCCAGAGAACAATCCCCCTTTATCCTTTACCTACCCAAATCCTATAAAATGGCCCCACCCCTATCTCGCTTCACTGACTCTCTTTTCGGACTCAGCCCACCTGCACCCAGGTGAAATAAACAGCCTTGTTACTCACACAAAGCCTATTCGGTGGTCTCTTCACACGGACTCGCGTGAAAATGAGGATGTGTTCTGAGAAATGAATCCTTAGGCAATTTTTGTCATTGTAAGAACACCATACAGTGTACTTATACAAGCATAGATGGTATAGCCTACTACACACCTAGATTGTATGATATAGCCTATTGCTCCTAGGCTACAAACCTATACAGCATGTTACAGATTTGTATTTAGTACAGCATGTACCAAATATTGTAGGCAATTGTAACACAATGGGAAGTATTCCTGTATCTAAACATAGAAAAGGTGCAGTAAAAATATGGTATAAATGATAATAAATGCTACACCTGTAAAGGGCACTTACTATGAATACAGCTTGTAGAACTGGAAACTGCTCTGAGTGAATCAGTGAGTGAGTGGTAAGTGAATGTGAAGGCCTAGGACATAACTGCACTACTATATACTTTATAAACACAGTACACTTAGGATACACTAAATTTATAAAACAATCTTTCACTTTCTTCAATAAGAAATTAACCTAAGCTTACTGTAACTTTATTTTTTAAATGTTTTCATTTTTTAACTTTCTAACTCTTGTAATAACACTCAGCTTAACACACAAATACATTGTACGGTGTTTTCTTTCTTTATATCCTTGTTCTACAAGCTTTTTTTGAATTTTTTATTAGTAATATTTTTTGAGTTAAATTTTCCACAGGCTTTATTTCATTTAATACTTACACATGTTTAAGGTCATCGCAGTTATTGTCAGCTAAAGAACTGAGTTGTAACAAGGTTAAGTATTTATCGAATACTGTTATCTGGATTGCTACCATAAGTGGTGAAGCCAGAATTTGAACCATTTGCTATGACCCCAAAATCAATGTATTAAAGACAAAGTAAAATTGTGGGTTATCAATATGGCATAAAATTAGGGAAATGGAAAAAGGAGAAGATATATGAAAGAAAGGTCTGAACTACTGTATAATTTTTAAAGATTTCCTTCAATACATTCTTACAATAGGCTAGAGAATCTCCTATTCAACATCTTTTTTATTATTATTATTATACTTTAAGTTTTAGGGTACATGTGCACAACTTGCAGGTTTGTTACATAAATGACGAGTCAACATCTTCATTTACCATTTTTCCAGCTCCTGATTTACAGACCATTCTATTACTCTAGAGTGAAGTGTACAAACCTCCTTCTGTCTTCTGCAGCTCACCAGTCACGGAGCCCAAGACTTTCTGCAGCGGGTTGTTTTTCTCCTCTTTCAGTCTGCAGGGACTAAATTTGGTGCTTAATGAGATGACGTGAATGCACTAATTTCTGCAGGTGATCCATGCCAGAGCTAATGTACATTCATGTAAATGAAAATAGTCCTGGGAATCCCGAGAAACCAGATAATCAAATTAAATGTTCCACGTTTCCTTAAGAAGCAGTTTACAGTGACCATGACAAACATTCTATAAGAGACATTTCCAAACAGTTCAGATTTGAACAAGTTATTCTGAAGCAAATTAAGTAGGTTTTTTCATTGTAATGCAAAGCCATGGGGTCCACTTTGTTTTGTTTTGTTTTGCTTTTGGGGGGCAGAGGGAGGTGCCACACACTTTTTAAAAACAATGTTTTATTTCCAAAGCTTTTTGGGGAACAGGTGGTGTTTGGTTACATGAGTAAGTTCTTAGTGGTGATTAGTGAGATTTTGGTGTACCCATCACCCAAGCTGTACACACTGAACCCAATTTGTAGTCATTCATCCCTCATCTCCTCCCACTCTTTTGCCTGAGTCCCCAGAGTCCATTGTATCATTCTATGCCTTGGCATCCTCATAGTTTAGCTTCCACTTATGAGTGAGAATATACAATGTTTGGTTTTCCATTCCTTGTAGTTCCATCCAGATTGCTGCAAATGCCAATAATTCATTCCTTTTTATGGCTGAATAGTGTGTGTGTATATATATACGTGTGTATATATATACGTATATATGTATATATACGTATGTATGTATGTATATATATACATATATATATATATATCACAATTTCTTTATCTACTTGTTGATTGATGGGTATTTGGAGTGGACCAATACTTACACAATTGTGAATTGTGCTGCCATAAACATGCATGTGCAAGTATCTTTTTCGTATAATGGCTTCTTTTCCTCTGGATAGATACCCAGTAGTGGAATTGCTGGATCAAATGGTAGTTCTACTTTTAGTCCTTTCAGAAATCTCCAAACTGTTGTCCGAAGTGATTGCACTAGTTTACATTCCCATCAGCAGTATAGAAGTGTTCCCTAAGAAATGCTCATCATCACTGGCCATCAGAGAAATGCAAATCAAAACCACAGTGAGATACCATCTCACACCAGTTAGAATGGCCATCATTAAAAAATCAGGAAACAAAGGTGCTGGAGAGGATGTGGAGAAATAGGAACACTTTTACACTGTTGGTGGGACTGTAAACTAGTTCAACCATTGTGGAAGTCAGTGTGGTGATTCCTCAGGGATCTAGGACTAGAAATACCATTTGACCCAGCCATCCCATTACTGGGTATATACCCAAAGGACTATAAATCATGCTGCTATAAAGACACATGCACACGTATGTTTATTGCAGCACTATTCACAATAGCAAAGACTTGGAACCAACCCAAATGTCCAACAACGATAGACTGGATTAAGAAAATGTGGCACATATACACCATGGAATACTATGCAGCCATAAAAAATGATGAGTTCGTGTCCTTTGTAGGGACATGGATGAAATTGGAAAACATCATTCTCAGTAAACTATCGCAAGGACAAAAAACCAAACACTGCATGTTCTCACTCATAGGTGGGAATTGAACAATGAGAACTCACGGACACAGGAAGGGGAACATCACACTCCGGGGACTGTTGTGGGGTGGGGGGAGGGGGGAGGGACAGCATTAGGAAATATACCTAATGCTAAATGATGAGTTAATGGGTGCAGGAAATCAACATGGCACATGGATACATATGTAACAAACCTGCACATTGTGCACATGTACCCTAAAACCTAAATTAAAAAAAAAAAAATTGGAAAATGAAAAAAAAAATTAAATTTAAAAATTAAATAAAATAAAAAATTAAATAAAAAAATTAAAAAATTAAATAAAGGAAACATAAAAAAAAAAAAAGAAGTGTTCCCTATTCACTCCATCCATGCCAACATCTATTTTTTTTATGGCCATTCTTGCAGGAGTAAAGTGTTATTGCATTGTGGTTTTGATTTGCATTTCCCTGCTCATTAGTGATGTTGAGCATTTTTCCATATGTTTGTTGGCCATGTGTATATCTTCCTTTGAGAACTGTCTATTCATGTCCTTAGTCCACTTTTTGATGGGATTGTTTTTCTCTTGCTGATTTGAGTTCCTTGTAGATTCTGCATATTAGTCCTTTGTCAGATGCATAGATTGTAAAGATTTTCTCTCACTCTGTGGGTTGTTTACTCTGTTGACTGTTTCTTTTGCTATGCAGAAGCTTTTTAGTTTAATCGAGTTCCATCTATTTGTCTTTGTTTTTGTTGCATTTGCTTTTGGGTTCTTGGTCTTTGCCTAAGCCAATATCTAGAAAGGTTTTTCTGATATTATCTTCTAGAATTTTTATGGTTTCAGATCTTAAATTTAAGTCCTTGATCCATCTTGAGTTGATTTTTTATAAGGTGAGAGATGAGGATCCAGTTTCATTCTTCTACATGTGGCTTGCCAATTATCCCAGCGCCATTTGTTGAATAGGGTGTCCTTTCCCCACTTTATATTTTTGATTGCTTTGTCAAAGATCATTGGCTGTAAGTATTTGAGTTTATTTCTGCATTCTTTATTCTGTTCCATTTGTCTATGTGCCTATTTTTATACCAGTACCATGCTGTTTTGGTGACTATAGCCCTAAAGTATAGTTTGAAATCAGGCAATGTGATTCTTCCAGATTTGTTCTCTTTGCTTAGTCTTGCTTTGGCTATGCAGGCTCTTTTTTGGTTCCATATGAATTTTAGGATTATTTTTCTAGTTCTGTGAAGAACGATGGTGGTATTTTGATGGGAATTGCATTCAATTTGTATGTTGCTTTTGGTAGGATGGTCATTTTCACAATATTGATTCTACCCATCCATGAGCATGGAGTGTGTTTCCATTTGTTTGTGTCATCTATGATTTCTTTCAGCAGTGTTTTATAATTTTCCTTGTAGAGGTCTTTCACCTCCTTGGTTAGGTGAATTCCTAAGTATTTTTATTTTGCATCTATTTTAAAAGAGGTTGAGTTCTTGATTTGGTTCTCAGCATGGTTGCTGTTGGTGTATAGAAGAGCTACTGATTTGTGTATATTAATTTTGTATTCTGAAACTTTGCTGAATTCATTTATCAGTTCTAGAAGCCTTTTGGAGGAGTCTATGGTTTTCTAGGTATAGGATCATATCATCAGCAATAAGGAACAGTTTGACTTCCTCTTTACTAGTTTGGATGTTCTTTATTTCTTTTTCTTGTCTGAATGCTCTGGTTTCTTGTCTGATTGCTAGGACTTCCAGTACTATGTTGAACAGAAGCACTGAAAGTGGGCATCCTTGTCTTGTTCCAGTTCTCAGAGGGAATGCCTCTGAACCTCACAGGTTACATGCTGAACCCCACAGAAGGTAACATATCTCATCACAAAGGGTAACATGTCTCAGATGTGGATCTAACCCTATTTGCTTTTTATTGCTTTATCAGAGCAGAGTGTTTTCTCTTTTAAAACAAACCAGTACACACACACACACACACACACACACACACACATATGCTCTCGTTGTATGTGTTTTGTCAAGGGTCATAGTCTAATATGCTCTCGTTGTATGTGTTTTGTCAAGGGTCATAGTCTAAGCATCTGGACAAGATTTAAAAAAAAACTTTGCATAACATGACCTTTTCATCTCAAAAATATTAATGCCTTCCTATATACTAGCCATGACACTCAAATAATGAGTTGATAACTGAAAATTTTAGTTAAAACCTGTTTTGGTATCCGATAAAAAAATTAAAATCCAGTTGCTTTTCTGAATTCAGAACCAATTGAGAGGTGAGTTTATTTTTAAAGCTGAATTCTATCAAACAGCTATTTGTGTGGAAAATACACTTTCCAGGTGGAACTACTTGCAGGACTAAAGGACAGCTTTATTGTGGGAAACTCGGTAAAATGCTGATTCCAATTTAGTAGGCCTGGGGTGGGCCTGAGAGTCTCACTTCCTAACAATCTCCCAGGTGTTGATGCTGCTGGTACACCAGCCACACCTGGAGTAGCAAGACTGTGGAATGAGGAGCGTGGAGCATGATTTTAAATCTTTTGATGACTGATCTTCTCATCTGCCATCACATCCTGTGTGAATCAAGTAAAATATCTGCTACTTTAGTAAAATGTATCTCTACTTATATACAACTGTGCAATGGTACAAAAGAAAAACTGTGACTGCTTAATAATGAGTATTGATGCTTTGTAATAATTTGTTAATATTTTTCTCTTTGTGTTTCCACCCAAATGAAGAAGCAGATACAAAAAAAAGGCGGCCGGATGTGGGGGCGGGGGGAGAGGGGGAAGCTTGTTTTGAGTGTAATGAACTCTGATTCAATTTCTAATGTTTGACTACCGACAGCCGTCAATCCCACCCACTCCTCTTTCCCTTCTGCCCTACAATTGTCAAGCAAAGAAAGCCTGGGTTCTCTCTCATTTGCTACCTGCAGGAAGTTGAAACCAGGTAAGTCTCTGTCTTCCTGGGAACCCTCAACTGGCCCTACACTCTAAAGCCAGTAAGCACCCCATGCCGGTCTTCTTTCCCAGATCTCTCAAGTCATGTTTTAACATCCTTGGGAGTTTTACTCCTGTCCCCATAAAGCCTCATGATATAAGCAATTAAGCTTTTTACACCTTGTGGTACATGTGTGCTATCATTATTCTGGACATATGAATCAGATTTTTGGTGAGGATCCATTTTGTCTCTGCAGCGTGTCCCAGTAGACTGCCTTCAGACATATGTGTAACCAGTAACAAAACAGAGGAAAATATTTCATTTAATTTGAAATTGGTGTTTGAACTGGAATGGATGGATTCCTAAGAATTAAAAGTAATTTTAAAAAGTATGGAATCTGCTATTAATTAAAGGATTGGAAGTAAATAATATAATAGAGCACAGTTGGAAGCAATGATTTTTAAAAAAACATTATGTACCCCCCTTAAATTGTGGGTTCTTAATAATATATATATATATTTATTTTAGGAGAAAAAGCAACTTCAGTTCAATTTATTTGATGACTGTGCTTTAAGCACGACAAGATTTGTTTTACTTGAACAAGCACTTTGTGAAAATTAGTAAACAGTATCACAGAAGTCTCTCACAGAAGATCTACATTTTGAATAATACCACAGTCATCATGTGATCTAGAAAAGGGTCAATTATGATTTTGGGTGATCAATCACAATTGTGCAACCCAAATCATCCACAAATCAAGTTTCCATGGAAGTTACTGGTTTCTTTATATAAATCCAACATATTCATCCATTTATCTCTTACAAAATATATGGGTTCCAGGAATGAGTGTGTTGTCTTGTTCCTTACCTTATCTCCAGAACCTAATACAGATAGTACTCACTCAATAAGTATCTGTTAAATGAAATTCATCCCACTAGAATTTATTGAATGACTAAGTTGTCAGGCAATGTTCCAATTACAAAGGCTAAAGATGTTGGATACGTGAGATACAAAATATTTTAAATTAAAATTATCTGAATGCATTGGTTATAATAATTTTCCTTTCACTAAGAATATTCCAGAAGTACAAAGATGGATGGCCAAAAGTCTGATTTATTTCATGACTCCAAATTTCAGGCCAAATGTTGAAAGTGTAAGGTATAGGCAGCTGGCCAAGCCAACCCCATTAGGATTATTCTCCAGAGACTTTCCTAGTGAGATCAAAAGGAAGGTAACCTAGCTCTGAAGTGGAGAATGAAGCCAACCTAGCTCTGAAGTGGAGAATAAAGGATGTAAAGATCAAGAGCTAGAGATAGTCATGTTCTTTATCCTATGGAGGATAACTACTTTCAGACTACTTGAAAGATGGATTCAACCATACATTTAGGCCCACAGAAATGACCTATTAGTTCTTTATGTTGGCTTTGAGAGGTGTGGACTGGGGAAGGAGAGAGGGAGGTATTGATCAAGAACAGGTGGTGATTAGGAGTACCTTGGCAAAGAGTGTTCCTTTTACACAGGAGGGATGGAAGAGGTTGAGCGTACTTTGACCAAGAGAGGAAAGTGCAGCTAGGAGGAAGAAAGATCAAGAGGTTCCAGCTACATAGTTTCTCCACATCCCAAAACTGAGAGTTACCCTATTGGTTTTCAGAAATTGTGAGGCCAAGAGTACTGGGGAAGCTTGTGATAAGTGCCAATCTCTGAGCCCTGGGCCCCAGAGATTCTGAATCATGTGACTGGCGAGGGCAGGGCTGAGGTGGAGTGGAAGAGATGGGTCACATAAATATTATTTTGAGATTTACCTCGGGTATAAGTGATACAGATGATTCACAGATATGACTTGTTCCTGTATTCTTTTCTCTTCTGTTATCACACATGTGAATGACTACAGAAATGTTTGCTTATGATTCCAAACTCAGTCCATTCAAAGCCAGCCTGTGCCATCCGCTCTTTCACGATCCCAAACACCAATCTTATATGTCTTTCTGTCTAACCACATCTCTCTCTATTGCTCTTTTATTTTCAGAAAATACACTATACTATGATTTGTTTCTCTTCCCAACTTACTAACTAATAGATCTTGGAGTTCCTTCTACAATAGCATATATATACAATAGCATATATATATATATATATATATATATATATATCTAGACCATTCTTTTCATCGGCTGCATATAAATACATAATTGGATGCATCAAACATTGTTTCAGCATTGCTTTTGAGATATAACCTCAGATTTTTTTTTCTATTTTTTCTATTACAAGAAACCATGCAATGAACATTCTTGTACCAGATCTTGATGAACATAGACAATATGTTCATACAGTAAAATTTTAGAAATACAAGTTATTGGATTAAAGAATATGTGCATTTAAAATCTTCTGAATGTTTGAATTTTTTCTCCAAAATATTTACTCTACATCCTATTCCCAATTAGAATAAGCATGACTTTTCCCTTAAGCTTCATCAGCATTGCACATAAACAAGCTTAAGAATTTCACTCATCAGATAAATTTGAAAAACTCAGTTTTATTTGCATTTATTTGATTACGAATAAGGCATATCCTTTATATTATTTATAAGCCTACTCTATTTTTTAAAAATGTAAATTATATGTTCATATTTGAATGTTTTTCTGTTGCTTTAGTTTTTAATATTATTTTATAAAAGTGCTTAGAAAGTTAATAAACTAATTCTTTCGTATGCCATCTAGGCTGAAAACACTTTTCAGATGCAGTTTTATTTTTTGTTATCTGTAACATAAAATGGTCTGTCCAAAAATGTGAAGAGTCTGCAATTTTACCCTGCTACTTGAAAGTTTCATAGAAACTGTGAAAAGAGCTGTGGTTCAATGTCCCTTTGTTTTGATTCTTCTGAATGCCCACAGTTGCAACTGCCAGAGAGGTTTCACAATATTAAAAGACCTGCTTCTAAGGCCTGCCTATCTTTGCACTATTTAGTAATTTTTTCTACTACTCAATTTAGATTGATGTATCATTTTACTACCATAAAAATAGAAAGTTTATTTCCATTAACTGCTAAACATTTAAAATGTTTTCCATTTAGACCCACTCCCCTTTTTTTCTTTGATAGGTATTTGAATTCTAATTTTTGGCACTTTTAATACTAAAATGTTGTTACATTTTTAAATGTAACGTTCTTCAAAAAATTAATTAAAAATGATGTCCATCATACCCAAATACCTATCACTCAGTGCTCCTCCCAACTTGTAAAGGTTTACTGGCTTTTTCAGTCAAATTTCTCTCACTACACAGTGTAAAATAGCAGTGCTTCTCCTGAGCAACTTATTTGTTTACATCCTATAGACACTGAACCAATAATTCACCATATTGTCCTCTCTACCTTTATTACCTAAAAGCTTAAAGCCAAATCTATGGCCTACCACTAAGATCTGTAAAGGAAACCTCAGTCATGCAAACTGTGAACTAACCTCACTGTATATTTGTTGTTTTTTCATTATTATTTCCTTTTTTGCTTACTTATTTGTATCACATACTCTTTCACAGAGTATCTTAAATAATTGTGGGGACTAAGCAGAATATAAATTAATTAATTAAACTCAAGCATTGAGAGAGTTCCCACTGAAACAAAGTTTTGCCTCATTATGTTCACCTTCTACTGGTTGACAAAAATCATTCTTAAAAATAAAAATGTCCTTCAGTGAACTCTTAGCCACTCATCAAGGCATCAGCATCATTTGTTAAGCAACATAAACTTGAAATTAACATTGTTCCCATTAGTAGCCCACGTACACAAAGTGCGTCACCTCCGTCCCAGGGGCTAATCAGAAATCATTCTGTCTTCCATCTGCTGCTTTTGACTATTTGATGTTGTGAAGCATTCTCAGGAAAGCCTTGAAGCCACAAACTTCTCCCTTTTCCCATTTGTAGCATCCATGATTAGGAAGGTACAAAACAAAAATAAACTAACAAAACCACACAGAGCCAGGCTCCCACGGGGCAGCCTTCAATGTTTCCCTACTTTGGCTGCTTAGTGGTTCTTGTCATTACCTGACTCTCAAGGGCATGTTTATTTACATTTGGACAGAAAAGCAGGCTTTCTCTCAATCCTTTTTGTTTGGCTTTCTGGCCTCGATAAAGCAATATATATTAAAAGAGTGCTCTTAGTGTAATATTCATTTAAGAGCACGTATTTCAACCCGAATGCTAACCCCCAGAAAGGGAATGTATGTGCGCAGATTTCAGAAGTACAAATCAGTGCACGTCTTCAGATCAGGATCTCTCCCAGCAATGTACAATTGTGTGACTGTGACTTTGACCCGGGCTGCTAAGGAACAAGTATCTCTGCAGTGACGCAGGAGGCTGAGCAGGAAGTGCCTGCTAAGTGTATTTGATGACTCAAATCCATTTGCTCTCCAGCTCACTGCAGTTTGCTCATTAGCATCGGTGCTGGGGGCTAATGGATACTCAGTAGGAAGTAATTTTTCATTGTAAATGTCTGGTGAAAAAATGGAAATGAAAACCCAATGAGCACTCGGTTCCTGGCAAAGCTTTCCAAGACTGATAGAGACTGTGTTTTGAGAGGTCTGGTTACAGGGTTCAGTGGTGAATTTCAGGTTCTTAGGACTGATTACCTTCATCTTAAAATAGGCTTTCAATCTCCGCCCCCCACACACAAACACACAAAGTATGAAATAAATGAAGCTAAGCCAGAGAGTTATATGTATCTCTATTGTCTGTTTCTTTTAAAACTATTAGAGGGAATTTTTAAAATGCCATGTATTCATTATGTGTCCAAGCATCCACTGGTGTGTTGGTAAATGTTTGACAACTGTCTCTGGGTAAAAAGAAAAGGCCCTGATTTCCACTGTTTGCTGATTCCCATGGTGTAAATACTCCCACCACAGCCAGTGTCAAGCTACAACATGAGCCTCTGAATGCAGAATTGGGAAACAATGGAAACAATTATTTCTCCTTTAAGCCAGTAAGCACCAGTTCCACCATGCCCTGTCACTCCTCTAAATGCAAATGGGGGCTCATCCTCATGTAGAATGAAAGAGCACCATCCTTTTTTCACAGAGTACCGCCAAATCAAAGCATGATTCTGTTATGCTGCATGCCACATATATATGTATTTATATAATTTTATTTAGCTTCTGCTTTTTTTATTCTCATTCCTGGCTCATTCAGTTCTCTCGGGTTTTTCTAGTGGCCCTAGGAGTAATATTTGAAATGTTATAGGAATAGCCAACTCACTAAAAATAAAAACTGGAGTATTATCTAATACTAAGCAGTTTTTTAAAAATTTCCTTGCACAGTAAGACTTTTGCACTATGGCACAAAATCATTGATATATTAACCATGTAGAGTACCTTATTGCTTGCCATTGTAAGCTCTTCAGAATTTTGTTTTGTATCCAAATGTTTAACGCTTTTAGTGGTGATGATTTTTCTGAAAGCTGTAAGAGAAGATGAAATATTTCTGGGAATATGTCTATACTTACCTTTGGAAAGTGAAGTGAAAATCTTGCTATTTAAATCAATGAAAGTCTAACACCTGATCAATTTCATGCCACAAATCATGAATCTATTGTGTAAAAAACTAGATTGACTACAGCTAAAGTACTACCAAAATATTCTATATTAAAACTCCAGAATGCACAGGAACTTCAGACAAAAGACATCTAAGAACAAAGATTGTGAAGCAGTCTAGTTGTATGTTCCTGAAGGCCTGGAACAGTGGGTTAGAGTTTGACCCTGGAGCCAGACTGCTTGGTCTAAACGCCAGTTCTGACACTTACTAGCTGCGTGGTCTTGGGCAGGTTGCTCAAGAGCTCATCCTCTCCACCACAGTTTCCTCCACTGTTAAGTGGGGACAATAATAATACCTAATTCACTGGGTTATAGTAAGGATTAGCTCTGTCAATATTTATAGAATGCCTTTATAGGCACATAAGTGTTTGCTAAATAAATTTAAAGGAGAATTTTCAAAGACTAAAAAAAAATGAATTAGAGATCAAATCTAAACCTTTCAAGGGAGCTGATTTATAGAAGAAAGTGTAATTTCATCTAATAATTACATGATGACTCAATATTGCTCCTACTCCCTGACTATGCAAATTAATGCTAATGTAGCACACTGAATTACAGGTAAAAAATTTAACAGTCTAAACAAAAGAAGCTACATCTTCCTATTTCAATCAGCGTGGAGAAAATCTTCTTAAATGGGAACATTAAAGTAGTCAAAAGGGTACCATTCTGTTTATTAATAAAGACATACATGGAACTATAAAACATTCCCATCTTCATAGTATTTAATGGCAGTGGTAGAGGCAGGGGAGCATGGATTAAGGCTCTAAGGAATTCTGAGGTATTACTAATATTTGAAATATCACTGAAAGTATTTCATGGAGCTATGATTCACAGCTCCTGTCAAATATCAGAGTCCTTTCAAAATTCAGAGTTGGATTTAAGTCAGGCATTACTTTCCATTCTATAAATCCTGGGTGATGATAATGAAGTGCTATATTGTTAGTATTGAACATCAGTGCATTAAAAGGAGACAGGCCTCGGTTCTCTACTGTGTTTGCTCTTCCTAACCCTAACTTGCCCTCTTTTGGTTCCTCCTAGTCTCCTCATTCTGCTGACCTCCCACTAAGCATCAAATCTTCCCTTTCTCAACCAACATAATGGACCTGGCCTCTGCCCAGTTTCACAGCAACCTGTTCGCAATATTCTACTACTATATTGTGTGGCTGTTTAAGTCTTTTTATAGGTCTAGAAGTACTTGTTTTATGAATCTGGGTGCCCCAATGTTGGGTGTGTATGTATTTAGGGTAGTTAAATCATCCTGTTGAATTGAAACCTCTATCATTGTATAGGGCCCTTCTTTGTCATGTTTAACTGTTGTTGGTTTAAAATCTATTTTATCTGATATAAGAATTGTGACCCCTTTTTGTTTTCTGTGTGCATGACAGATCTTTCTCTAACCCTTTACTTTGAGTCTATGAGCGTCATTACATATGAGATTGGTCTCTTGAAGACAGCAGATGGATGGGTCTTGCTTTTTTATCCAGCTTGCCACTGTGTGCTTTTTAAGTGAGGCATTAATTGGAGATTTCTCAAAGAACTTAAGGCAGAACCACCATTTGACCCAGCAATTCCATTACTAGGTGTATGCCCAAAGGAAAATAAATCAGTCCACCAAAAAGACATGCAGGCATATGTTCATTGCAGCACTATTCTCAATAGCAAAGATAAGAAATCAACCTAGATGACCATCGATGGTGGATTGGATAAGGAAAATGTGTACATATACACCATGGAATACCATGCCGCCATAAAAAAGAACAAAACCATGTTCTTTGCAGCAACATATATGCAGTTGGATGCCATTATCTGAAGTGAATTAATGCAGGAACAGAAAACCAAATATTGCATGTTCTTACTTATAAGTGGGAGCTAAATATTGAGTGCACGTGGACATAAAGATGGGAACAGCAGACACTGGGGACTACCAGAGGGGCAAGGTAGGAGGGAGTCAGTGGTTGAAAAACTACCTATCAGGTACTCTGCTGATTTCCTCACAGGCTCCCATGCTCCTTTGAAGTTCCATCCTTCTTGTCTAGAACATCCTACACTTGGTGGTAGGATCATAAAAATGAAAACAATACAACAAGGATGGTGGAGGAAATAAGTGGAAGAAACCCAGTATAAAGTTAATATGAAGGAACAGACAAACAAACCAGCTCTGAACTACCTATCTCCAGACTTCTCAATAAGAGAGAAAAATAAACCCCTTCTTTGTTTATGCCAGTGTAGTCTTATTTCTGTTACATGTAGCCAAATACAATAATCTCTTCTATATTTTCTTTTTACATGTAAGAGAATACAAGCTTGGAAACATTAAGCAGCATGCCCAAAGTCACAGAGCTCCCAGATTTGCCCTCAACTTTTCTCTTCGATGCAGAGCCCATGCTCTTTCCACTCTTCCATACTACCTTTATAGACATATCAACATTCTGTGTTAAATCTGTAAAAGAACTCAGAAAGCATACAACCAAAATCCTCATGTTAATCATAAGAAACCTGGAATCCAGACCAGGTAAATGATCTGCCATTCTAAATTGTTATCAAGAGTGAAATGTAACAATCCAGGGTTCTCACCACTGAATATACTCAGGAGTCACTGAGACAAAACAGATGGAAAATTAACTTGAAACCAAAATTAAATGTCTATGATTCAGGAAAAAGAAACTGAGATTAAGAATCCTGAAGAACAGAAGAAAAAATAAGTTCACTACAACAGATTGTAAAGACAATGGTGAGGCACAGTGTTGCAAGAATCAGATATTTTGGTATCACGGAGGAGGATCTGAGGATTTCCAGGAAACAGAAAAATGTAACTGAGGAACACAGCCTCAGAATGACCCAGGAATGAGTTTTGCCATGAAGGCCCTGTTATAAATTTCACTTGCATATTCTTACACCAGGCAAAGCCACTCAAAAATTAGCTTTTAAAATTCAAAAGTCAGCATTTGCAATGTATCTTTTGAATATGTTTGCAGTCCAAGACCCCTTTGTGGCTTCACAAACATATCACTCTACGAACTCAGTTTTTTAAAAAAATTGATTGTTAAGTAATGTACACAGTAACACACACTCAATAAAGATGGATGTACATACATAGACACAGACACAGGAAAAGTTGAAAGGTAATACATCAAAATGTCAACAGGGGCTGTTTCTGAAAGCTAGAATCATTAAGTAATTTTTTTATTCTCATTGCTTTTCTGGATTTTCTAAATTTCTATCCTAAATATATGAGATTAATAACAGAAAAGTAAATGAAAACATATTTTAAAATCTATTTGGTGGTTATATCACACTATACTTACAACACTAATAGCCAAATAGAATTTGGGACTTCTAGCTATATTTTCCCATTAAATGTAAATTTAATTCTTACAATGAACCAATACATTAAGTGTTCCAATAAAACCATTTAAAGATTAGTTAATTTAAATTTGTTCACTACATTTTTGATGGCATAAGAAGCAAAAAATTTATCTGACATGATAAAAAATGCTTTCTTTCAAAATTGGATCATTATTATTTTATCTAATTTTCTAAACTGTATGCTAAATTACAACCCTATGTTATATTTGAACACATAATTGCTACATCAGAATTTAATTAGGTACCAACAGTCACTTAAAAGTTTATTTAACTCATTAGTGCAATTATTAAGCACTAAGATTACTTATTGGTAGTTGCTTGTTTTAGAAAAAAATGCATTTATACTACAAATTTTTAACATAATGTTGAAAAGGAATATTACAAAAAAATACTATCTCAAAATATTTGAAGAAATCTTTTCATATAAACAGTTGGGTTTGGGTTTTTTTTCCTAACTTTTAGGCTGAGGGTTACAGGTGCAGGTTTGTTATTTAGGTAAATTTGATGTCATGAGGGTTGAAGTACAGATTATTTCATCACTCGGTTAATAAGCATAGTACCCAATAGTTTTTTGATTCTCTTCCTCCTCCCACCTTCCACCCTCAAGTAGGCCCCAGTGTCTGTTGCTCCCTTCCTTGTGTCCATGTGTTCTCGATATTTAGCTCCCACTTATAAGTGAGAACATGTGGTATTTGGTTTTCTGTTCCTGCATTAATTTGTTTAGGGTAATGGCCTCCAGTTTCATCCATGTTGCTGCAAAGGACATTATTTCATTCTTTTTTATGGCTGCATAGTATACTGTGGTGTCTATGTACAACATTTTCTTTATCCAGTCTAATATTGATGGGCATTTAGATTGCTTCCATATCTTTGCTATTGAGAATAGTGTGGCAATGAACATACACATGCAAGTGTCTTTGTGGTAGAATGATTTATATTCCTTTGGGTATATACCCAGTAATGGGATTACTGGGTCCAAAGGTGATTCTGTTTTTCATTCTTTGAGAAATCGCCATACTTCTTCCACAATGGCTAAAGTAGTTTACATTCCCATCAGTAATGCATAAACATTCTCCTTTCTCTGCAATCTTGCCAGCATCTGCTATTTTTTGACTTTTTAGTAATAGGCATTCTGACCGATATGAGATGGTATCTCAGTATGGTTGTGATTTGGTATCTCATTATGGTTGTGATTTGCATTTCTCTAATGATCAGTGATATTGAGCATTTTTTATATGCTTGTTGGCCATATGTACGTCTTCTTCTGAAAATTGTCTGTTCATGTCTTTTGCCCACTTTTTAATAGGATTGTTTGTTTCTGGCTTGTTAATTTCTTAAAAGTTCCTTATAGATTCTGGATATTAGACCTTTGTCAGATGCATAGTTTGCAAATCACTTTTGAATGTCTATTTTGAAAAATATTTACTAGTAAGAAAATTAACAATAAGCAAATATAGTGTAAATATTACTTAAATACAAAAAAAGTTCAATTCATAGATTCACAGGTCCAGAGATCTTTTATTTTTAACAAGAAGGTATAAAATATAAGAAAAAGACAATGACGTAAATAACAACTCTTTATATATTGACGCAAGAAAAAACTATGCTATACTTGACCTTGTCATTTTGGGTGTTCCAGTTATTCTCTTATTTGAGAGAATTCCAAACTGACTAAAGAAGCCAAAGTGCATAGATGTTCCCTTTCTCAACTCCTAGACCTGGCAAGTCTTGTGCTCTGACTTAGGACTTCAACTCTGCTGCTAGTGACCCACAGCCTCAACACAGTCTGACATAATTTTTAGTGCCTGCTGATGAATTGAAAGTGCTGTGCCATAACGAGGAGCAAGGTCCAGTGTTGGCTGCAGTAAGTGGCCATTGGTGATGGCACCAGTGTTGAAATCACAGACAGGCTACTCCTATGGTCGCATCCTTGGCTGGTTTTATGACAGACAGGCTACTCCTATGATTGCATCCTTGGCTGGTTTTATGTCTATTAATTCCTGGCTAGTTTCCTAGTCTAGTTCGTTAGAGTTCTCATCAATTTTGAGAACTGCTTAACACATATTATTCTCCTTTTAAGAAAATGCTCGTGCTTTTTAACTGGGCTAGTCAAGACTGAGCACTTGGTCATGAGATATTTGTGACCATATGACCCAAATTATATTAGGCTAGATGAAAGCTTTTGAATGGGCAAGAGTTGTTGTAAGATAAAAATGTTTATGCTGCTTGGGGAAGCCAAATCTTTGGACCGTGGTAAACATTTGTCATTTCTAAGGCCCAGAAAGCAACACTCTTTCTGTCTGGTGTCAATCCTAAAACAAATGGGAATCCAGACTCCAGTTTCCAAAATGGAAGCCAAAGAGGCTTTTTTTCAGATGCCTGACAACTAATCCATAAGCCTAGGCGTTGCCACCTAAGGCTTGGGATGTGGAAATCATGATCCAAAACCTGAGGAAAAAGCACAGGTTATTCATTGTAAGTTTAGCAGAGTTGAAGTACACCCAAATGGCAACAAGTATCCAGGAATGGCAGACTTGATAGTCAGTCATGACAGCTGCACTTCAATGCAACAGTACCAGTGGTGTCCTGAGCATAGCTGTGGAATGATCTTGCGTGCTAATGGGCTTTCTTTGCGCCTACCCATTTCCAAAGTCCTCTTGCTTTCATGAGCTACCCACTTTACTTCTAACAACATTTCTTTTTCACTTTATTTAGATAGCTGTTTCTGTTGCTTGCAACCAAATACCCTGATTGTTGAAAAGCCAACAATTCAAAACTCCAAAATCTAGTAAGTATATTTTTCATAAATGTTAAGTTTGTGGATGTTAGAGGCAGCATAAAATATTGCAGTTATAGTTTTACGATCAGACAATCCAGTGCTGTAACCTCTTCTTTTGCCCTTGCTAGATGTATGACTGCGTGAGTTTCTTAACTTTGCCGTACCTCAGTTCCCTAACATGAAAAGTGACAATACTGTCTACCATATGTGCTGCACCACATAGGCAGTGTGCAGCACAGGATGAAATGTATATCCACTTAATTTTCTCCTCTAATCATACTTTTTAAGAACAGGAAAAAAATGGTTTTTTTATTTTTAATTTTTTACTTTTGTGAGTACATGGTAAGTGTATATATTTATGGGGTACATGAGATATTTTTATATAGGCATACAGTGTGTAATAATCATAACATGAAAAATGAGGTCTTCATCCCCTCAAGCATTTATCCTTTGTGATACAAGTTATCCAATTACACTCATTTAGTTATTTTTAAATTTACAATTAAATTATTACTTACTATAGTCACCCTGTTGTGCTATCATATATTGGGTTTTATTCATTCATTCTTTTTTTTTTTTTGTACCTATTAACCATCCCCACTTCCCCTCTATACTCCCACTACCCTTTCTAGCCTCTGGTAACAATCCTTCTACTCTCTGTCTCCAAGAGTTCAATTGTTTTGATTTTTATACTCCACAAATTAGTGAGAACATGCAATGTTTGTCTTTTGTACCTGGCTTATTTCACTTGATATGATGATGTCAAGTTCCATCCATGTTGTTGCAAATGACAGGACCTTATTTTTTGCTGGAAGAATAATATTCCATTGTATATAAGTAACACATTATCTTTATCCATTCACATGTCAATGGACACACAGGTTGCTTCCAAATCTTGGCTACTGTGAACAGTGCTGCAATAAACATGGGAGTGCAGATATCTCTTTCATACACTGACTTCTTTTCCTTTGGGTATATAACCAGCAGTGAGATTCTGGATCATATGGTGGCTCCAGGTTTTAGTTTCTTGAGGAACCTCCAAATTGTTCTCCATAGTGATTGTACTAAATTATATTCCCACCAACCCAGTACAACTGTTCCCTTTTTCCACATCCTCACCAGCATTTGTTATTGTGTATCTTTTGATAAAAGGCCATTTTAACTGGGGTGAGATGATACCTCGTTCTAGTTTTGATTTGCATTTCTCTGATGATCAGTGATGTTTGGCACCTTTTCATATTGCTATTTGTCATTTGTATGTACTCTTTTGAGAAATGTCTATTCCGATCTTTTACCCATTTTTAAATCAGATTATTAGATTTTTTCCCTATATATTTGTTTGAACTCTTTATATATTCTAGTTATTAATTCCTTTTCTGATGGATAGTTTGCAAATAATTTCTCCTATTTTGTGGGTTGTCTTTTCACTTTGCTGACTGTTTCCTTTGCTCTTTTCTCTTTTCTCCATGTCTTCATCAGCATTTATTACGTGTCTTTTGGATAAAAGCCATTTTAACTGGAGTGAGATATCACATTGTAGTTTTAGTTTGCATTTCCCTAATGACCAATGATGTTGAGCACCTTTTCATATAACTTCTTACTGTTTGTATGCCTTCTTTGAGAAATGTCTATTGGAATCTTTGCCCATTTTTAATCAGATTATTATACCTTTTTCTTATAGAGTTATTTGAGCTATATTCTGGTTATTAAGCCCTGTCAGATGAGTAGTTTGCAAATATTTTCTCCCACTCTGTGGGTTGTCTCTTCACTTTGTTGATTGTATCGTTTGCTGTATATAATCTTTTTAACTTGATGTGATCCCAATTTGTTCATTTTTTGCTTTGGTTGCCTGTGCTTATGGGGTATTACCCAAGAAATATTTGCCTAGTCCAATGTCCTGTAGAGGTTTCCCGATGTTTTCTTGTAGTAGTTTCATAGTTTAAGGTGTTAGACTTGTCTTTTTTTTTTTTTTTTTTTGAAACAGAGTCTCACTCTGTCGCCCAGGTTGGAGTGCAGTGGCGCAATCTCGGCTCACTGCAAGCTCCGCCTCCCAGGTTCACGCCATTCTCCTGCCTCAGCCTCTCCGAGTAGCTGGGACTACAGGCACCCGCCACCACACCCAGCTAATTTTTTTGTATTTTTAGTAGAGACGGGGTTTCACCGTGGTCTCGATCTCCTGACCTCGTGATCCACCCGCCTCAGCCTCCCAAAGTGCTGGGATTACAAGCGTGAGCCACCACACCCGGCCGTAGACTTAAGTCTTTAATACATTTGGATTTGATCTTTGTATATGACAAAAGATAGGAGTCTAGTTTCATTCTTCTGCACATGGATATCCAGTTTTGCCAGCACCATTTACTGAAGACACTGACTTTTCCCCAATATATGTTCTTGGCATCTTTGTTGAAAATGAGTTCAGTGTAGATGTATGGATTCGTTTCTGAGTTATCTAATTTGTTCCATTGGCCTATGTGTCTGTTTTCATGTGAGTACCATGCTATTTTGGTTACTATAGCTCTGTAGTATATTTGAAGTCAGATAACGTGATACCTCCAGTTTTTTTGTTTGCTTGTTTGTTTGTTTTTTAATTTTTGCTTTTTTTGCTCTAGACAGCTTTGGCTATTCTGGGTCTTTTGTGGCTCCATATAAATTAAAAGAATTGTTTTTTCTATTTCTGTGAAGAATGTCATCATATTTTAATATAGATTGCATTTAATCTGTGGCTTGCTTTAGGTAGTATAGACATTTTACAATATTTATACTTCTCATTCATAAACATGGAATGTATTTTCATTTTTTGTGTCCTCTTCAATTTATTTCATCAGCATTGCATAGTTTTCATTATAGAAATCCTTCACTTCTTTAATTAATTTCTAATTATTTGATTTTATTTGTAGCTATTGTAATTGGGATTACTTTCTTGATTTCTTTTTTAGATTATTTGCTGTTATCACATGGAAATGCTACTGATTTTGAAATATTGATTTTGTATCCTTCAACTTACTGAATTTGCTTATCAGTTTTAATAGTTTTTTGGTCGAGTCTTTAGGTTTTTCCAAATATAATATCATACCATCTGCAAGCAAGGATAATTTGACTTCTTTCTTTCCAACTAAATGCCTCTCTTTTCTAATTGCCCTAGCTAGGGCTTCCAGGACTATGTGGAATAACAGTGGTGAAAGTAGGCATTCTTTTCTTGTTCCAGATATTAAAGACTTTCAGTTTTTTTCCCATTCAGTATGATACTGGCTGTGGGTCTGTTAAATATGGCTTTTATTGTGTTGAGTGTCTTTGATCTATACCCAGTTTTTTGACAGTTGTGATCATGAAGGCATGTTGAACTAAAAACTTTTTAGCACTAATTGAAATTATCATGTTTTTTTTTCCTTTATTCTGTTGACATAATGTATCATATTCATTGACTTGCATATTTTGAACCATCCATGCATCCCTGGGATAAATTTTACCTGGTTATAATAAATTATCTTTTAAATATGTTGTTAAATTAGGTTTATTAGTACTTTGTTGAGGATTTTTGCATCAACGTTTATCAAGAATACTGGTCTTTAGTTGTCTTTTTTTTAAAATTTGTCTTTGTCTAATTTTGGTATCAAGGCAATACTGGCCTCATAGAATAAGTTGGAAATATTACCTCTTCCTCTATTTTTTGGAATAGTTTGAGTAGGATTGGTATTGGTTCTTCTTTAAATGTTTGATAAAATTCAGCAGTGAAGCCCTCAGGTCCCAAGTTGTCTTTACTTTGATCTCATTACTTGTGATTGGTCTGTTCAGGTTTCAGATTTCTTCATGGTTTAATCTTGGTAGGTTATATGTGTCTAGGAATTTATCTATTTCTGTTAGATTTCCCAGTATTGGGATATAGCTGTTCATAGTAGCTGCTAATGATCCTTTGAATTTCTGTAGTATCAGTTGTAATGTCTTCTTTTTCATCTCTGATTTTGTTTATTTGGATCTTCTCCCTTTTTCTTCATTAATCTGACTAAGAATTTGTAAAGTTTGTTTACTTTTTCAAAAAAGCAACTTTTTTATTCCATTGATCTTTTGTACTGTTTTCTTCATTTCAATTTCATGAACTTCTGCTCTGCTCTTTACTAGTTTTTTTTCTTCTACTAATTTTGGGATTGGTTTGCTCTTGCTTTTCTGGCTCTTCAAGATGCATCATTAAGTTATTGATTTGAAGCTTTCTTCTTTTGGATACAGGCACTTCTAGCTATGAGTTTCTGTTTCAGTGCAGTTTTTGCTGTATCCCATAGGTTTTGGTATGTTGCATTTCCATTATAACATGTTTCAAGAAATTTTTCAATTTCCTTCTTTCTTCATTGACCCACTGGTCACTCAGGACCATATTATTTAATTTCTATGTGTTTGGATCATTGCCAAAATTCATCTTGTTACTCATTTGTGTTTTAATCCACTGTGGTTGAGAAGATACTTGAGGTAATTTCATTTTTTTTTTTTTTTGAGACAGAGTCTTGCTCTGTCACCCAGGCTGCAGTGGCATGATCTTGGCTCAGTATAAGCTCTGCCTCCTGGGTTCATGCCATTCTCCTGCCTCAGCCTCCCAGCAGCTGGGACTACAGGTGCATGTCACCAGGCCCAGCTAATTTTTTTGTACTTTTAGTAGAGACGGGGTTTCACCATGTTAGCCAGGATGGTCTCCATCTCCTGACCTCGTGATCTGCCCACCTTGGCCTCCCAAAGTGCTGGGATTACAGGTGTGAGCCACCGCACCCAGCCTCAATTTTTTTAATGTTTTAAGACTTGCTTTGTGACCTAACATATGATCTGTCCTTGAGAATGGTCCATGTGCTAAAAGAAGAATGTGTATTCAGCAGCCATTGAGTGAAATGTTCCATAAAATATTTATTAGGTCCGTTTTGTTTATAGTAAAGATTAAGTCCAATGTTTCTTTGTTGACTTTCTGTCTGGATTATCTGTCCAATGCTGAAAGTAGACTGTTGGAGTCTCCAGCTATTTTTGTACTGAGGTTCATATCTCTCTTTAATTCTAACAATATTTGCTTTATATATCTGAGTGGTCCAATTTTGGGTGAATATATATTTTAAAGTGTTATACCCTCTTGCTGAATTGATCTATCAGAAGATAATGACCTTCTCTGTCTCTTCTTACAGTTTTTGTCTTGAAATCAATTTTTTCTGTTATAAGTGTAGCTACTCCTGCTGTTTTTTTGGTTTCCATTGGCATGGAATCTTTTTCCATCCTTTTATTTTCGGTCTACGTGTATCTATTGGTGAAGTGTGTTTCTTGTAGGCAACAGATCATTGGGTTTTGTTTTTTCATCCATTCAACCACTTTATGTTTTTATTGAAGAGTTTAATCCATTTACATTCAATGTTATTGTTGATAAGTAGGAAATTACTCCTGCCACTTTATTGTCTTGTTTCCTGGTTGTTTATTTTTTGGCTTCTCTTTCTTCTTTCCTTCCTTCTTATCTTCCTTTAGTGAAGGTAATTTTCTTGCGTAGTATGATTTAATTTCTTGGGGTTTTTTTGTGTATGTATCCATTATATGTTGCTCAATCTAGGTCACCATGAGACTTGAAAATACTATCTTATAACCTATTATTTAAACTAATTATAACTTAACACTGACCACAACACACAAAAAGAAAACTAATAAAAACCTTACACTTTAACTCCATCCCCTGACTTTATTATTTTTCCTTCGGCACTTTAAATATATCATGCCCTCTCTCCTTGCCTGAAAAGTTTCCATTGAAAAGTCTGCCAGACATAGTAAAGCTCCGTTGTATGTTATTTGTTTTTTCTCTTGCTGCTTTTAGTTTCCCTTCTTCATCCTTAACCTTTGAAAGTTTGATTATTGAGTGCTTTCAGGTAGCACTCAAATCTGCTTGGTGTTTTATAACGTTCTTCTATTTGAATGTTGACATCTTTCTCTAGGTTCGGGAAGTTGTCTGATATTATCTCTTTAAATAAACTTTCTACCCCTTTCTCTTTCTGTACCTCCTCTTTACGGCCAATAACTCTTACATTTGTCCTTTGCAGGATATTTTCTAGAAATTGTAGTTGTGCTTCACTCTTTTTTATTCCTTTTTCTTTTGTCTCCACTGACCAGGTATTTTCAAATAGCCTGTGTTCTCAAATAGCTGGTGATGCCAGGTAGGTTTGTGCACTTCCCTTCAGAGCTGCGTGTACCCCCAGGCCCCAAGTGTGTCCAGAGATACTCACTAATTATTTCTTTGCTTGACCAGTTCTGATATTAAGAGGCTCTGATGCATTTTCAGGATGTCAATTGCATTTTTAACTCTAGAATTTCTGCTTGATTCTTTTTATTTCCATATCATTGTTAAATTTATCTGATAGAATTCTGAATTCCTTCTCTGTCTCATTTTGAATTTCCTTGAGTTTCCTCAAAACAGCTGTTTTGAATTCTCTGTCTGAAAAGTCACATATCTCTGTTTCTCTAGGATTGGTCTCTGGTGCCTTATTTAGTTTGCTTAGTGAGGTCATGTTTTCCTGGATAGTCTTGATGCTTTTAGATATTTGTCAGTGTCTGGGCATTGAAGAGTTAGGTATTTATTGTAGTCTTCAAAGTCCGGGCTTGTTTGTGCCCATCCCTCTTGGAAAGGCTTTCCAGGTACTCAAAGGGACTTGGGCCCCAAGTCCAATAACAAAGTGGTTTTGCAGACTCATAGAGGTACTGCTTTGGTGGTCCTGGATAAGTTGCAGAATTCTCTAAATTACCAAGCAGAGACTCTTTTTTTTTCTTACGTTCTCTCAAAGGGAGTCTCTCCCTCTATGCTGCATTGCCTGGAACTGGGAGTGTGGTGATGCAAGCACCCCTGTGGCCACCACCACTGGAACTGTGCCGGATCAGACCTGAAGCCAGCATAGAACTGTGTCTTGCCCAAGGCTCACTGTAATCACTACTTGGTTACTATCTATGTTCACTCAAGGACCTATGGCTCTATGATCAGCAGATGGTAAAGCCAGCCAGGTTTGTGTCCTTCCCTTTAGGGCTGTAAGTTCCCCCAGGTCACAGGTGGGTTCAGAGATCCTATCTGAGAGCCATAGATTGCAGTCAAAAACCTTAGAAATTTGCCTGACATTCTATTCTATTACAATTAAGCTGGTACTCAACCACAATACAAAGTCCTGCCTGCTCTTCCCATCCCTTTCCACAGGCAGAGAAGACTCTCCCTGTGGCCTCCACCACCACTTGCCCATGGAGGGTTCTGCCAGGCCACCACTGATGTTCACTTTAAAGCCCAAGGGCTCTTCAGTCAGCTGTGGTGAATGTTATGAGGCCTGGGACTCACTCTTTAGGGTAGTGGATTCCCCTCTGCCCCAGGGCAGATCCAAGAGCCTAGGCCTAGACTTGGGGACCCCAAGAGCCTGATTGTTGCTCTACCCCACTGTGGCCAAGCTGGTACCTAAGGTGCAAGACAAAGTCCCCTTTACTTTTCCCTCTGCTTTTTTCAAACAGAAAGAGTGTCTCTCTGTAGCCACAACAGCTGGGAATGTGCTGGTCACTCCCAAAGTTAGCATGTCTCAGAGCCCAAGGCCCACAGCGTACTCCCTGGATATTGCTGCTGGTTATTCAGGGGCCAAGGACTCTTTAGCAGGTGATGAATCCTGCCAGGACTGGGTCTTTCCCTTCAAGGCAGCATGTTTTCTTTTCATCCAGAGTGTGTCTAGAAATGTCATCCATGAGTGAGGGCCTGGAATGGAGGCCTCAAAACTCTGCCCAGTGACCTATCCTACTGTGCCTAAGCTGGCGTCCAAGATGCAAGACACAGTCCTCTTCACTCTCTGCTCTGCCCTCCTTAAGCAGAAGGAAGGAGTTACTTTAGTTGCTGCAAGGTGTACTGCCTGGGGTTGGGGGAGGGATGGCATAATCACTCCCTTAGTTGCCCTAGCTAGTGTCCCTCTAGGTCACGTGCTGGCCTAGTCCACTGGCTCGAAGCCTAGACTAGCACTAGGAGTTGCCTGGGAATTGCAGTCCTTGTGTCCTAGGCTGCCTTTCAAGTTTACCTAGGACCACAGAGCCCTTTGGCCCGTAGTGGCGAGGCTTGTGGAGAAACTCAAATTATGACAATTGGGATGAGCAATTCCCTTCTGGCTGGGGCTGGTCCAGATGCTCTCTCTATGAGCAGGTGCTGGCTGAGCCAAGCATGGCTTTATTCTCCATTGTGACAAGGCAGCACTGAGTTCAACGTAAAATCCCCCAGTCATTGTGCTCTCCCTCTCCCAAGAGGATAGATTCTCTCTCTGCGCAGTGCAGCCACTGCTGGGGGATAAGGAAGTGGTGATGGTGTTCAAGACTCTCTCTCATACCTACGCTCTTCAATGTCTTTTTCAGTGACATGATCTTAAAACCGCATACTTTTGATTTCAGATGATTTCTCACCTGATTTTTGGTTCTTGTGATAGTGCTTTTCTGTGTGCAGATAGTTATTAACTATAGAGACTAACGGTGCAGGCTTCTATTCTACCATCTTGATCCACTCCCAGAAATGTCTAATTTTAAATGTCTTAGTAGCCACATTTTTTCAAAGTAAAAAATACATAAAGCTAATAATAAAACTATATTTTGTTTGGACCAATGTATCAAAGGTATTATCCTTTCAACTGGTAAAAACTATTTGAAAAATTATTAATGGCATATTTTGCATTTTTTACTAAGCTTTGAGTTCTGTTATATCATGTGTGCATGTGTGTGTGTGTGTGTGTATATGTGTATATATATATATATATACACATATATATATAAACACACATCTCATTTGCACCAGGCTTCTTCCAAATGCTCAACAGCCATATGTCGTTAGTAGCTACCATATTGGACAGCAAAGCAGTAGATTAGGTTGGCCTTTTAGGTCATTGTAAAGTTTGGAGTTTAAATAGAATGAGAATCTGTTGAGTGAGTTTCAGTGAAAGGTAATAACATATAAATTATCTACTGGTAATTTTATAGATTCTTTTTTATACGTTTCAAATATAAGAAAACTAGAAAATGTTTGGTATGGTATATGAACCTAACATTTTTGCCCCTATATATAATCAATTATACTGTACCACTTATTAGAAATAATAGAATATATGTGGAAACTAACCAATTGTCACTATCTCACCACTGGCATCCTGGTCAAATCTATCATCACCTCTAGTCTAAATCATAGATATGCCTCACCACTGCCCTCTTGCCCCTCTGCAGTCTATTCTCAATACAGCAGTCAGAATGATGTTATTAAGATCTAAAAAGGATAATAAAAACCATCAATGGCTCCCCACCTACCTCTCTGTGTGTCCTACTAAGGTCCTACCTGTCCTGGCCTCCTGTTACATCCTTGACTTCAGCTCATACTGGTTACACCCTTGCTTATTCTTCCTCAGCCTTTCTGGTCTTGTTCTGAGAACACACTCTGTATTCTTCTGTCTGAGAGCTTTGCCCTTGTTCTCTTCCCCTAGATACACATGAGACTCTTGCCCTCACCTCATTTTGTTCTTTGCTACAATGTCACATTTTTCAATGATGCCTTGCTGACCACCTTATTTAAAATTGTACCCATATATCTCACCCCACTCCTGCTTTATTTTTCTGCATATAATTTATTATCATCTGTAATATTATACATTTTTAGTTTTTTATTTTGTTTAAGACTCTGTCCTCTCATAGGAATATAAACTCAGCCAGGGATATTTTCAAGTTCTTTATATCTATATAGAAATATTTAATAAATATTTTTAATACGGTATTATTTTATCAATGTCTCTCATCCCCACTATGTTCTAAACCTCCGTGAGGAAAGGGCCATGTCCTGTTTTTGCTCACAAATGTATTTCCAAGGACTAGTGCTAAAAAAATATGAATTTATTTTGTGAAAACTCAATAAATATGTATTAAATAAATACACTTACCTTTCTATCGTAGGTAACACAAAGAAAAGAATCAATATTTTATGATAGTTGAAAAGATTGCACTATAAGAGCAATAGTATTATAAATCGGAGTTAAATAGGCTCTAGCACCTAAAAGGTGATGGTGGTTCATTTATGTCAGCTGTTCATTGCTTTGATTAGAAAGGAAGAGAAAGAATCTGAGAAATATTAAGTTGGATTTTCTATATTTTTCTACAACTTTGGAAGGCCTATTTCAAGCCTATGAAAGTGAAGGTAGTATCATAGATCACCAGCATTCACTCAGATGGAAAGAATTTATTATGAAACAGAAAAAAGTGAATACTCCAGGTAAAAATGCTCAAGTGACTGGTAACTATTCCTATCTAGATAAGTGAATGTTTTTCTTAAAACTGAGGGTATCATCATACTTTCTTTTCTATTTGTACCTAAATCTGTTGTATCTCAATGTTTAACTTGTTTAAAATGCAGTCAAAGTAATCTTCTAAGGAGATTCAAATTTATTTATAATTCACGACACTTTGTCACATAATGAATTTTTCAGAACTGAAAACAATCAAAGATCTAATAATGTGCCCTGTTTCTCTGCCAGTGGCATTAGGACATACATATTGTGTAATTTTTTCCAAGTGTGGTAAGGGATTTGCACTTTTCCACTCATATTGCACTGTGCTTTCAGCTAATAATATGCATTAGTAAGGTGATCGGCTGAGGTTAAGAGTGCAAGCATGACTAAATAATGTGGCCCACACAGGAACTGAATTCATGAACGTGATTTCATTCATATGGTGTGTGAATCACCCAAATTAAACAACCACAGTTAATTAAAGATCTACATCTCTCTAACACTCATGCACCTCTAACTTACAAATCAGTCCATTCATTGTCTGCATCATTGAAACACTTTTGGTTATGGATAGGTTTAATTAACAGAGAATACCATAAAATAGACATAAAAATAATATCATGTAGTTTTTCAATTTACTCAGCAGAACAAAAGCACACAAAGAAAAATAGTTGCCTTCCCAAATTGACAATTTCATGAATGACCAGAAAAGCAAAATTAATACAAAGAGCATCATGATCTGATTGGTTTGAAGAATAAGCATAGTGTAATAGAAAAGCAAACTGGGTTTCAGACCTTCAGAGTTCAACTCCTGGCTCTGCCTCTTACTGCCATAAGAGACCTGGGCAACTTGGCTTCTGTCGGCCATAATTTCCTCATCAAAGTAGAGTAATGATATTACCATGAGAATTAAATGGCCTTATCAATGTTAAGTGCCTGGTATGTAGTAGTCACTCGATACATTTTATTATTATACACATATTACTCTGGTAGCTGTTTTAAATACAGATTTAAAAAGATCAAAAGTGGAGGAAGAGGAATCAGTAAGAGGGTCATTGTAGTAATCCCGGTCTGAAAAGATGACACATTCCACTCCCCCCAAAGAAAACAGATTTGACAGACACTGAAGAGATAGGGTCGACTGGCATGTGGTGGTGGCAGGAGTGCTGGGGGTAGTGAAATGCAGGGAAAAATCTAAAGTGGCTTTCATGATGAGGATATTCTATAGATTTCTGGAAGATAAGGTGACAAAGCCAGTGAAGGCTACATAAAGTACTGTATTTCTTTTTTAAGTGTTAAGTTATTTTATTATTATTATACTTTAAGTTTTAGGGTACATGTGCACAATGTGCAGGTTTGATACATAGGTATACATGTGCCATGTTGGTTTACTGCACCCATCGACTCATCATTTACATTAGGTATTTCTCCTAATGCTATCCCTCCCCCAGCCACCCACCCCACAACAGGCGCTGGTGTGTGACGTTCCCCACCCTGTGTCCAAGTAATCTCATTGTTCAATTCCCACCTATGAGTGAGAACACGCAGTGTTTGGTTTTCTGTCCTTGTGATAGTTTGCTAAGAATGATGGTTTCCAGCTTCATCCATGTTCCTGCAAAGGACACAAACTCATCCTTTTTATGGCTGCATAGTATTCCATGGTGTAAATGTGCCACATTTTCTTAATCCAACCTATCATTGATGGACATTTGGATTGGTTCCAAGTCTTTGCTATTGTGAATAGTGCCACAATAAACATACATGTGCATGCATCTTTATAGTAGCATGATTTATAATCCTTTGGGTATATACCCAGTAATGGGATTGCTAGGTCAAATGGTAATTCTAGTTCTAGTTCCTTGAGGAATTGCCACACTGTCTTCCACAATGTTTGAATCAATTTACACTCCCACCAACAGTGTAAAAGCATTCCTATTTCTCCACATCCTCTCCAGCATCTGTTGTTTCCTGACATTTTAATGATTGCCATTCTAACTGGCATGAGATGGTATCTCATTGTGGTTTTGATTTGCATTTCTCTGATGACCAGTGATGATGAGCATTTTTTCATGTGTCTGTTGGCTGCACAGTCGTCTTCTTTTGAGAAATGTCTGTTCATACCCTTTGCCCACTTTTTGATGGGGTTGTTTGTTTTTTTCTTGTAAATTTGTTTAAGTTCTTTGTAGATTCTGGATATTAGCCCTTTTTCAGGTGGGTAGCTTGCAAAAATTTTCTCCCATTCTGTAGATTGCCTGTTCATTCTGATGATAGTTTATTTTGCTGTGCAGCAGCTCTTTAGTTTTATTAAATCCCATTCATCTATTTTGGCTTTTCTTGCCATTGCTTTTGGTGTTTTAGTCATGAAGTCTTTGCCTATGCCTGTGTCCTGAATGGTATTGCCCAGGTTTTCTTCTAGGATTTTTATGGTCCTAGGTCTTATGTTTAAGTTTTTGATCCATCTTGAATTGATTTTTGAATGAGGTGTAAGGAAGGGGTGCAGTTTCAGTTTTCTGCAATTGCTAGCCAGTTTTCCCAACAGCATGTATTAAATAGGGAATCTTTTCCCCATTGCTTGTGTGTGTCAGGTTTGTCAAAGATCAGATGGTTGTAGATGTGTAGTATTATTTCTGAGGCTTCCGTTCTGTTCCATTGGTCTATATATCTGTTTTGGTAACAGTACCATGCTGTTTTGGTTACTGTAGCCTTGTAGTAAAGTCTGAAGTGAGGTAGTGTGATGCTTCAGCTTTGTTCTTCTTGCCCAGGATTGTCTTAACTAAGTGGGCTCTTTTTTGGTTCCATATGAAGTTTAAAGTAGTTTTTTCCAATTCTGTGAAGAAAGTTAGTGGTAGCTTGATGGGGATAGCATTGAATCTATAAATTACTTTGGGCAGTAAGGCCATTTTCGTGATATTGATTCTTCCTATCCATGAGCATGGAATGTTTATCCATTTGTTTGTGTCGTCTCTTATTTCCTTGAGCAGGAGTTTGTAGTTCTCCTTGAAGAGGTCCTTCACATCCCTTGTAAGTTGGATTCCTAGGTATTTTATTTTCTTTGTAGCAATTGTGAATGGGAGTTCACTCATAATTTGGCTCTCTGTCTGTTTTTGGTGTATAGGAATGCTTGTGATTTTTGCACGTTGATTTTGTATCCTGAAACTTTGCTGAAGTTGCTTGTCAGCTTAAGGAGCTTTTGGGCTGAGATGATGGGGTTTTATAAATATACAATCATGTCATCCTCAGAGAAAATTTGACTTCCTCTTTTCCTAATTGTATACCCTTTATTTCCTTCTCTTGCCTGATTGCTCCGGCAAGAAGTTCCAATACTATGTTCAATAGGAGTGATGTGAGAGGGCATACTTGTGTTGTGCCGGTTTTCAAAGGGAATGCTTCCAGTTTTTGCCCATTCCGTATGATATTGGCTGTGGGTTTGTCATAAATAGCTCTCATTATGTTGAGATACGTTCCATCGTTACCTAGTTTATTGAGAGTTTTTAGCATGAAGGGCTGTTGAATTTTGTCGAAGGCCTTTTCTGCATCTGTTGAGATAATCATGTGGTTTTTGTCATTGGTTTTGTTTATGTGATAGATTACGTTTATTGATTTGTGTATGTTGAACCAGCCTTGCATCCCAGGGATGAAGCCCACTTGATCATGGTGGATAAGCTTTTTAATGTACTGCTGGATTCGGTTTGCCAGTATTTTATTGAGGATTTTTGCATCAATGTTCATCAGGGATATTGGCCTAAAATTTTCTTTTTTTGTTGTATCTCTGCCAGGCTTTGGTATCAGGATGATGGTGGCCTCATAAAATGAGTTAAGGAGGATTTCCTCTTTTTCTATTGATTGGAATAGTTTCAGAAGGAATGGTACCAACTCCTCTTTGTACCTCTGGTAGAATTCGGCTGTGAATCCATCTGGTGCTGGACTTTTTTTGGTTGTTAGGCTATTAATTATTGTCTCAATTTCAGAACCTGTTTTTGGTCTATTCGGAGATTCAATTTCTTCCTGGTTTAGTCTTGGGAGGGTGTATGTGTCGAGGAATTTATCCATTTCTTCTAGATTTTCTAGTTTATTTGCATAGAGGTGTTTGTAGTATTCTCTGATGGTAGTTTGTATTTCTGTGGGATCGGTGATGATATCCCCTTTGTCATTTTTTATTGCGTCTATTTGATTCTTCTCTCTTTTCTTCTTTATTAGCCTTGCCAGTGGCCTATCAATTTTGTTGATCTTTTCAAAAAACCAGCTCCTGGATTCATTGATTTTTTTGAAGGGTTTTTTGTGGCTCTATCTCCTTCAGTTCTGCTCTGATTTTAGTTATTTCTTGCCTTCTGCTAGAATGTGTTTGCTCTTGCTTCTCTAGTTCTTTTACCTGTGATGTTAGGGTGTCGATTTTAGATCTCTCCTGTTTTCTCTTGTGGGCATTTAGTGCCATAAATTTCCCTCTATGCACTGCCTTAAATGTGTCCCAGAGATTCTAGTACATTGTGTCTTTGTTCTCGTTAGTTTCAAAGAACATCTTTATTTCTGCCTTCATTTCGTTATGTACCCAGTAGTCATTCAGGAGCAGGTTGTTCAGTTTACATGTAGTTGTGCAGTTTTGAGTGAGATTCTTAATCCTGAGTTCTAATTTGATTGCACTGTGGTCTGAGAGACATTCTGTTGTGATTTCTGTTCTTTTATACTTGCTGAGGAGTGGTTTACTTCCAATTATGTGGTCAATTTTAGAATAAGTTAGATGTGGTGCTGAGAAGAATGTATATTCTGTTGATTTGGGGTGGAGAGTTCTGTAGATATCTACTAGGTCTGCTTGGTCCAGAACTGAGTTCAAGTCCTGGATATCCTTGTTAATTTTCTGTCTCATTGTTCTGTCTAATATTGACAGTGGTGTGTTAAAGTCTCCCATTATTGCTGTGTGGGAGTCTAAGTCTCTTTGTAGGTCTCTAAGAATTTGCTTTATGAATCTGGGTGCTCCTGTATTGGGAGCATATATATTTAGGATAGTTAGCTCTTCTTGTTGAATTAATCCCTTTACTATTTTGTAATAGACTTCTTTGTCTCTTTTGATCTTTGTTGGTTTAAAGTCTGTTTTATAAGAGACCAGGATTGCAACCCCTGCTTTTTTTTTTATTTCCATTTGCTTGGTAGATCTTCCTCCATCTCTTTATTTTGAGTCTATGTGTGTCTTTGCACATGAGATGGGTCTCCTGAATACAGCCCACTGATGGGTTTTGACTCTTTATTCAATTTGCCAGTCTGTGTCTTTTCACTGGGGCATTTAGCCCATTTACATTTAAAGTTAATATTGTTATGTGTAAATTTGATCCTGTCATTATGATGCTAGCTGGTTATTTCACCCGTTATTTGATGCAGTTTCTTCATAACGTAGATGGTCTTTACAATTTAGCATGTTTTTACAGTGGCTGGTAGTGGTTGTTCCTATCCATATTTAGTGCTTCCTTCAGGAGCTCTTATAAGGCAGGCCTGGTGATGACAAAATCTCTCATCATTTGCTGGTCTGTAAAGGATTTTATTTCTCCTTCACTTATGAAGCTTAGTTTGGCTGGATATAAAATTCTGAGTTGTAAATTCTTTTCTTTGAGAATGTTGAATATTGACCCCACCCTTTCTGGCTTGTAGGGTTTCTGCCAAGAAATCTGCTGTTAGTCTGATGGGCTTCCCTTTCTCTCTGGCTGCCCTTAACATTTTTTCCTTCATTTCAACCTTGGTGAGTCTGACACTTATGTGTCTTGGGGTTACTCTTCTCAAGAAGTATTTTTGTGGTGTTCTCTGTATTTCCTGTATTTGAAAATTGGCCTGCCTTGCTAGGTTGGGGAAGTTCTCCTGGATAATATCCTGAAGAGTGTTTTCTAACTTAGTTCCATTCTCCCTATCCCTTTCAGGTACACCAGTGAAATGTAGATTTGGTCTTTTCACATAGTCCTATATTTCTTGGAGGCTTTGTTCATTTCTTTTCACTCTTTTTTCTCTAATCTTGTCTTCTCACTTTATTTCATTAATTTGATCTTCAGTCACTGGTATCCCTTCTTCCACTTGATCAAATTGGCTATTGAAGCTTGTGTATGCTTCACGAAGTTCTCATACTGTGGTTTTCAGCTCCATCAGGTCATTTAAGCTCTTCTCTACACTGATTATTCTAGTTAGCCATTCATCTAACCTTTTTTCAAGCCTTTTAGCTTCCTTGCGATGGGTTAGAACATGCTCCTTTAGCTCGCAGAAGTTTTTTATTACCACCTTCTGAAGCCTACTTCTGTCAACTTGTCAAACTCATTCTCTGTCCAGTTTTGTTTCATTGCTGGTGAGGAGTTGTGATCCTTTGGAGGAAAAGAGGCATTCTGGTTTTTGGAATTTTCAGACTTTCTGCTCTGGTTTCTCCCTACTTTGTAGTTTTATCTACCTTTGGTCTTTGATGTTGGTGACCTACAGATGGGGTTTTGTGGTGTGGATGTCCTTTTTGTTGATGTTGATGCTATTCCTTTCTGTTTGTCAGTTTTCCTTCTAAAAGACAGGTCCCTCAGCTGCAGGTCTGTTGGAGTTTGCTGGAGGTCCACTCCAGACCCTGTTTGCTTAGGTATCACCAGTGGAGGGTGCAGAACAGCAAATATTGCTGCCTGATCCTTCCTCTGGAAGCTTCGTCCCTGAGGGGCACCTGCTTGTATGAGGGGTCTGTCGGCCCCTACTGGGAGATGTCTCCCAGTTGGGCTACACGGGGTCAGGAACCCACTTGAGGAGGCAGTCTGTCCTTTATCAGAGCCCAAACGCCATGCTGGGAGAACCACAGCTCTCTTCAGAGCTGTCAGGCAGGGACGTTTAAGTCTAGAGATGCTGTCTGCTGCCTTTTGTTGATATATGCCCTGCCCGCATAGGTGGAATCTAGTGAGGCAGTAGACCTTGCTGAGCTGTGGTGGGCTCCCCCTAGTTCAAGCTTCCCTGCCACTTTGTTTACACTGTGAGCATAGAACCACCTGCTCAAGCCTCAGCAGTGGCAGACACCCCTCACCTGCTAAGCTCCCACATCCCAGGTTGATCTCAGACTGCTGCACTAGCAGTGAGCCAGGCTCCATAGGCATGGGACCCACCAAGCCAGGCATGGGAGGGGATATCCTGGTATGGCAGTTGTGAAGACTGTGGGAAACGCACAGTATCTGGGCAGGAGTGTACCACTCCTCCAGGTACAGTCACTCACAGCTTCCCTTGGCTAGGAAAGGGAAATCCCCTGACCCCTTGTGCTTCCCAGGTGAGGCAATGCCCCGCCCTCTGTGGGCTGCACCCACTGTCCAATCAGTCCCAATGAGATGAACCAGGTACCTCGGTGGGAAATGCAGAAATCACTCATCTTCTGTGTCAACCTCACTGGCAGCTGTAGACTGGAGCTGTTCCTGGGGACTCTCGTGTTCCTCAACAGGCTCTGAAAGCTTCCTGGTCATTTTGAAGTTGGAAGACTCAATTTTGAACCACTCTCAGGCAGAAGAGAAGAGTCACTATCCATTGCGATTAAAAGAATACCTGCTGGCAGACGAGCCACACGCCTCAGTGGTCAAGACTTCCATGGCGACCTCCACGGGCGAGCCTATGCACTGGGTACCCGGCATGCCCTCAGGAGTGGCTGAGGCTACTGGCTGTCACAGGGCAGGGTGGTGGGAAGCCTGAAGCTGGCGGGAAGGGCACACCCAGGTGGGTCTGAGCTGAGCCTGAGTGAGAGCTACATGAAGTATTGTATTTATGTTAAAACCCACTGTTCTTGGACATTGGGCTCCAAGTCCCTCGGAAATAGATTTATCCTGAGATATGTAAATCTATATGAACTCCAACCTATATTTTTAAATAAAATCAATATGATTCCCCTTGTATATTTTACTACTTTCTTTTTAATTTGTGTCAATGCTGCAATGATCAATAAATTACAAATTCTCACACAGAAATTTCTAAAATGTAGCCTTTTATTATTACTTATATTTTTAATTGCCAAGTATTCTAAGTCATGTTTTGGTACATGGGCTAGAATACAACCCTTTCTTTATATTTTCTTTAATTAATGTCCTTATTCTAGAAAATGATGATAATTAGTGCCTACCCAGTTCTTGACAACTACTTTCTAATTTCAGAAATTTTTCTAATTATTTGAGATTTAATAAATACGGCCATAATGGAGAATTGAGAGGGATGCCACAGAGTATCCTACTGCATCTAAACAATGTCATGTTTGTTTGGTAATTGTTTTTCTTTGCACCGATTATTTTAGTTGCTGTGGCTGTTCCCATAAATATTTGTACACAGCTGGACATAATTTTGCAGTGCTTATTTCCCTGTTAAAACCTCTACTCCACCCAAAGAACTTCCAACAAGTACTTGAGTAGAGATTCTTCCAGGTAATTGCAATAGAATCTGTATTCCCCTGTGAAAGGACTTAGCTTGATGAGTTAAGAGGAAACTAACATCAATCTGGAAACAGAGAGAAATGCTAAATACAGAGATGAGTTGTAAACACTGCCTGCATGCCATTTTGACACACCCAAGACATTAGTCACTGGGTCTGCATTTTCAGTTAGGTTGTACATAGCAAAGCAAAGTTCGTATTATTCAAGTCAACAAGGACATGGGGAAATAATTGCTACTGGCTCATTTTTTACCACCAACCCATGTCACAGCCTATTTAATAGCTCTTCAAAAAATAAACTAAGAAAAAATATTCAACAATTACTTTAATGGGATGACAGTTTTACTTTTATTTTGTTTTTTCCTGAAACCCCAAGACAATATTTTTCTAGCCTAGGTAAGTCAATTAGACTGTGCATTTCCCTTCCCCACCCACACCATCACCACCACCATCACCCTATACACACACACACACACACACACACATAGAGGCACCACACTCACTTTTTTACTTAGAAATATATTGATGCAGTTTAATATTTTAAGGCATTTTTTCCACATGGTGTACATTGTCAGCTCTATAGCTGTGCTTTTCAAAACCAAGGTCAATGTTTTCAATGCTGTGGCTTTGTGCTCTTGGTGAAAATAGTAGAGATGAAGTTGAGGCAAGGTCTGACTATTCCACCAGAGTCATAAGAAATAGCAGAAGCACTAAGTATGGCAGAAATCTTAGAGGACTAAGAGTTATAAGGCCAGGTTTAAATGCAACTGTACCACAACTGCTGCCTAAACTGAAGCCAGTCATATTGGTAATCTGGGCCTCTGATTACTAACACAAAATGAAAGGTTAACACTATATGATATCTATGGTCTCTTGCAGCTATCGAATTGATTGCATTTCTGAGCTGCCTGCCCATTCACTGAATGTCCTGTACCTTTGGTATTTTCCCAAACAGGAGACAGCTAGGCTCAGCACCATCCTGGTCTTAAGAAACTGCCTAGACCTTACTTTAAAAATACATGCTTAGGGGGGGCTCCAGGCAAAAGATAAAAATTTAAAAATAAAAAATAAAATAAAATAAAAATACATGTTTAGATCCTCTTGCGTTTGCCATACCATATGATGAGAACCTAATGCAAACATTTATTTTGGCAAACAAGTATGTTCAAAAAATGCATATAAAATTGTGAGTAGAATAAAGCTATATGTGTATGCCATATCAAAAACCCTGATTGACTCAACAAAACCAGTGCAATACCTGAAATATTTATTGAGAGGAAAATTGGAATAAATGACTCATTAAGTCAAAAGTCCTAGAGAGTTTAAACAAGAGCAGTTACCAAAGTGTGTTCCACAAGAGTTAAATGTGTTCCTGTGTCCCTGTTTGAAACAAAAGGGAAAGGGCAGTTACTGTGGTCAAGTTAGTTTAGAAATGGGTCAGTTAAATAATTAAGCAAAAATATTTTGCTGCAGGGCCTCTGAGAACAAGGTATAAAGCCAAACTCACTCACCATGGAAACTTTCTTTCCCAGAATACTTTATAGGGATCACTGTTAAAACACAAACAAACAAAAACAAAAAAAACACCCTATACTGTTTACTGCCTGAGATAAATTAGAGAAATGAATATATTGAAAAAACATGTCAACTTGCTCTTTGATATGCACTAATAAATTGACATATCATCTTTAATAGATACAATCAAATGTGACATCTGCTTTAGATTTTATTCAGCCAATAATGAAATTTTTTTCAAAATGACATTTGTCAAATGTCTAAATGGCTCTCAAAATCTCTCCAATTATATTCCAACACAAATATGTCATGTGTACCTTTTGAAAGTGGGCTTTAATATTTATGAACTGATGAGGGGAATAGAAATGGAAGAAAATGATTTTTTTAAAGTGATCTATGTTTGTCTTCCATGGAACCTTTTTCCATCTTTTCAAAAAGAATTCCCTTGGCCAATTCTGGCATCTCTCAGGAAACTACAAGCCAGGATAAAGAAGGAGCCTGCTGTAACACTTCATTCTTATACATCATTTAAAAGGCATGCACTCTTTGTGTGATTCTAATAACACTGGACATACTGAGAATGGGGGTTATGTTAGGACCCCATAAATGATGCTTCATCTCATCATTTAGGCTTGATAAACAAAGGAACGCTGTGAAAGAGAGAAGTTATATTTTAGAATGAGGTATCCCAATTTTTCAATAAGTTGAAGAAAACTTCAAGCCTACAATCAAAAAGACAAGAAAAAGTCTATAAAATAACACCCTTACTTTAAAAAAATTGAGGTTCTTTTTGCAGAAGTGATATTCGGGAAGGCTGTCTGTGATCTGTTAGTATATGAAGTACTTCTATAAAAATGAGAGAGGCCTCTAAGACCCCAACTAAAGGAAAAGCCTCGAAGTTATCATGATATAGATTTTATTAGGGGGTATTTTGGGGTATAGTATATCAGTTTAAGCCTAAATAACTACCTGTGATTGATAGGGCTATAAGGTGTGCCTGCTAGGGGGTATTAGAGAAGAGACTGAAACTCCTCCTGGGTAAAACTACAGCAAAATTGAATTGAGACACACAGGTTTGGTTCAACGACTACAAAATCAAAGGCAAGACAAAATTATTGGGCAGTACAATGTCAGTCACTCATATTCCCCTTACTTCAGAGCTTGCAGATTCATGGCCAAATACCAGAATGGTATTGACCAAATACCAGAATGGCACTGACTGAAGAACAGGTAAAACCAAGAGCGACCAGGACAGATATACAGAACACAAGACAACAGCAGTGCTGGGGTTAATCTCATCCCCCACAGCAGGAGATACTGGTGACTAATGCTAAGACTTCGTTGACACACTTGGCAGTCAGCACTAGCAGCCTGAGAACAGACACTGTTCCTTCTAGAATCATCTCCGTAGGGTGGCATTGGCAGCAAGGCTGCTGTTTTTTATACCAGAAGGCAGGAGACATATTACACTGGTATATGATAAAAGAGAGAGAAAATCAAGCATAGGATGCCACTGGGTAGTTAAAAGGCTACATTTTCTGATTGTAGATGACATACATCTTAAGAATGCTATAATTATTTAATAAAAATGTAAGGGTAATCCAGAGTTCTCACATGGTGAATAGGAGCATGGCCAGAGAAATACCAGTTTGCAGCAATCATAATGTTCTATTTTTATCCCCATGCTGGTGTGGCCTGAGAATCAAGAATTACATAAGAAAGGATTGCGTAATATTGAAATTGCTTGTATTGGAATGAAGTGCTGGCTGGCCATGGTAGTCTTTGTAAACAATGGAAAATCTCTTTTAATCAAATTGGCTTAGGTTTGGTCCATTGTAAGAGGTTGTGAATTTGATAACTGGTCAAGGTCATCTCCCTAATCACCGTGAATGTCCTCAAGAATACTGCATTATTTTCATGTGATTTCCAAAGATCAGGGCACTTTGGCTTATTCTTAGTTAAGATTTATTACTTCCAAGCTGTGTATTCTAGAGTATAATTTTAAAAATCTTTCAAAACTACCATAATGATCATCTACTTGAGTATTTTTAATACCAACAAATAATTTTCATAAAGATAGTCCATATTTTTATAACATGCCAGGTTTTTTCAGTTTCTCCATTTGATTATGGGACCCTATAAGAAGAGCAGATGAGAAAAGATTTGCTGAATCGGCCAAGGATAAGCAATTACTGGATGATAAAGTTGGGTCTATACAACCGATATGTCTGGGCTGCTAATTCAAGCCAGCTCACTTAACCACACCTTCTCTTCAGCACTTTCTCCCAATCCGTGAATCACTTCAACAAACTCAAACATTATCCATATTGACACAACCAAAAAATCTAAAACAATGGACTTCTTTAAACTGTATTACCAAGAAGCACCAGACAGTTAAATCTTCCTAAAGGTTTAATTCTTTTAAAATAAAAGGTGCTTTTAGACTTTGAGTTTTCAAACTTTACTTTTTTAGTGTCTTTAATGAAATGAATGCCAACATTGGTTTATTTGTTTCTCTTCTGGATGTTCTTACAAAACACTTGGTGGAGCATTTTCTTCTCCAAGCTGTAATGCTGTTCTTTCCACAGCGTAATCCAACCACCCAGCCAGAGGACAGAAAAGGTGTCCCACACAGAGTTCCAGTTACTCTGTGAATTTATGCCTCTGGCACAAGGAATAACCACATTATGCTAAAAATTTTCTATGGAGTAGAAATAGATAATAGAAGAAACGACTTTTATGACAGAAAGATTGCTTCTTCCTAGGGAAGGCAAATATTATATTGTTGATCAGTCATACAGACACACACAATGTGTCCAATCTACTTCCTCATAAAATAATTTTAATAGTCTCAATCAAAGGACTCTTCATATGACATGTTTTTAATGATCAATTGAAACAACTAAATCTAATATAATTCTACCTAATATTAGAAATTACAAGTGATGAGAATGCCCGCCATGCTATGATATCTGGAAATTCCCAGAGTTTGTGTTATATTTCATTAGTGTAACAATTTATACAACCCCAACGCAAAAGAAACAAAATTGTCTTCTCTTTAAAAATGAAATATGCTATAAATGCTTCTTTTTCTTGATATCCTTTAGCAGATGAATAAAATGATTCATATTAAACTCATATTAGCTTTGCATCATCACATATTTTTATTATTTTTTGCTTCTTTACTTCCCTTGTGGCAATACTTTAATATAACTTTATTGAATTTAGGAGACAGTTTTGGAAACAAGATATGATACATCCAAGAAAACTTTATACTGAATTCATCTGAAGAATGCAAGAAATGACATTCTTAAAGCTTTGCAAAGGGTGCTGTAAATCATACATGAGTCTTTGGCAGTCATCATGATTATATTTGACAAAATTGTCTAAGCCCAAATACCCAGGATAATGAGAAGCCCCTTTTACCTGTAATCTTTAAAAGACATTTCATATGAAAATATGAACACATATTATGTATAGTATATGTGTTAAATGTATATACATAGATACTTGCATGCACATATATTTTTTAAACATTATTTTCAGAGTGACCATCTCTGTGATATTCCTGATCGTATAGAAAATATACATTGATTCTGAATGTAGTAAAAACTCCATTATAGTGTGAAAAATCTCTTGAAAGATTTCAGATAACACCAAACATAGCAGAAATTTGTTAATATCATTTACCTAAGCAACAGTTAGAAAGCCAAATTTTTTATTCATTCAAAATCCCTTTGCCTTACTTCCTAAGCCACCTAGAAGCCTAGAATTTTAGTCCTAGATTTTGAACAGCAGATATTAAGGTTTCCACTCAAAATTGGGGAAAGAAATCCTGCAGGTAGAATCTTTTAGAACTGGTTTTACAGACACATGGTAATTATATGGCAGAATTTCTACCTTGGGATTAAAGAGAATATATTTTTAAAATACAGCCTAGCTTTAGACAGCAACCATCAAGGAAGGTCCGCAAGCAGAAACAGAAAAATTTTAATACCTCTTTTGCTCCCTCTGCTGGTTGGTTTCATAGAATGAAGAGTGGGTGCTTTGAACTCTCCTTTTTGCCAGCCTCATTATCGGCCTCAAAAATGCTAATGTATTTTAATTTTTCCCAGACTTTAAGGATTTGGGTATCAGGACTTGTCTAGTTGACTAATGCTGTAATTGAGTTGTTGGATCTCTACTTGTTTGAAGTATAAATGACTAGATAGGAGACCATGAATATGGAAGCTCCATTAGATTAACAGTCCAGCAGTTATTGAGCATGACTCAAAAGGGAACATATGACATCCTCGTCTTAAAGTAATATGATCTCAAGGAAGAAAAAGACACATGTATATAATATTACCCAACAATGAAGCAGTATGTAATTCAGGACTAAATTGTATGGTATCAACTGCATGTTCAAAGATTTGAAAAAATTCATAAACAAGAGGCAGGAGTTGGGTTGAAACTCAAAAATGACTGTTATAGAACACAAACTCAAAAGCAATAGGAGTAGTTGTTGAAGGAGCAAGATACAGTGTCATCAATAATTTGCTGATTTAAAATACAGAATATTGTGTTTTAAAAAAACACTGTAATTAAACAAAAAAATAAAAAACACTGTAACTGTGGAGTGTAAATGACTTGTATCTTAAGCAGGAAGACTAAAAGACGAGCCAATCAAAAATAATAACTACAACAGCTTTTCAAGACCAGGGACAGCACAGATATAAATGGAAAGATCAAAAAGTTAAAAGGCAGAGGGACAAAATTAAAGCGTGGCATTGTTATTAGTTTTCTCTTTGCTTTTTGTTAGTATGCTTGTTTCTTTATGCAATCAGTGTTAAATTGTCATCAGTTTAAAATAATAGCTTATAAGAGATTATTTTCAAGCCTCAGGATAATCTCAAATAAAAATTATTCAACAGATACACACACACAAAAAAAGCAAGAAATTAAAACATAACACCAGAGAAAACCACCTTCGCTGAAAGGAAGACAGGAAGGAAAGAAAGAGAAAGTCCACAAAACAACCAGGAAACAACAAATAACAAAAGTCCTGACTTACCAATAATAACATTGAACGTAAATAGACTAAACTATCCAATAAAGAGATCAAGTGTCTAAATTGATTTTTTAACAAAGACCTAGGGATCTGTTGATTGCAAGAAACACACTTCACCTACAAATACAAACAGACTGAAAATAAAAATAAATGGATAGAAAAAGAGATTTCACTCCAATGGAAAGCAAAAAAGCACAGGAGTAGCTATGACTATATCAGACAAAATTGATTTTAAGCCCAAAACTCCAAAAAGAGAAAACAAAGGTCATTATATAATGATAAAGTGATCAATTCAGTAAGAGGATGTAACAATTTTAAATATTTATTCACCCAACACTGGAGCACTCAGGTATATAAAGCAAATGTTATTAAAGTGAGAGATAGACCTAAATACAGTAATAGCTAGAGACTTCAACAGTCCTCTTTCAGCATTGGACAGACCTCCCAGACAGAAAATCACAAAGAAACGTGGGACTTAATCTGCACCTAGACCAAATGAACCTAATAGATATTTACAGAACATTTCATCCAACAGCTGCAGAATACATATTCATCTCCTCAGCACATGGGTCATTCTCAAGGATAGACCATATGTTAGGTCACAAATAAGACTTAAATCATTCCAAAAAATTGAAATTACATCAAGTATCTTCCCTTTCCACAATGGAATAAAACTAGAAATGAGTAACAAGAGGAATTTTGGAAACTATACAAACACATAGAAATTAAACAACATGCTCCTGAATGACCAGTGGGTCAATGAAGAAATTCAGAAGGAAGTTGAAAAATGTCCTGGAACAAATGAAAATAGGAACACAACATATTGAAACCCGTGGGATACAGCAGAAGGAGTACTAAGGGGGAGTTTATAACTATAAGCAACTTCATCAAAAAAGTAGAAAAATATCAAATAACCTAATGATGCATGTTAACCAGAAAAGCAAGAACAAACTGAAGCCAAAATTAGTAAAAGAAAAGAAATAATAAAGATCACAGAATAAATAAATGATATTGAAATGAAGAAAACAATACAAACATGAAAGAAACAAAAAAATGTTTTTTGCAAAGTTAAAGTCAACAAAACTTTGGTTAGACCAATGGAGAAAAAAGGGACAATATCTAAATAAAATCAGAGATGAATAAGGAGACATTACAAATGACACCACAGAAATTCAAAGGATCATTAGTGGCAACTATGAACAATTGTATCCCAAAGAACTGCAAAGCTTAGCAGAAATAGACAAATTCCTAGACTCATAAAATCTTCCGAGACCGAACCATGAAGAAATCCCAAACTTGAAGAGATCGATAACAAGTAATGAGATTGAAGTCATAGTAAGAAGTATCCCAACAGAGAAAAGCCCGAGACCCAGGGGTTTCACTGCTGAGTTTTACCAAAAATTTAAAAAAATTTACTACCAGTACTACTCAAATTATTTCACAACATAGAAGAGGAGGGCATATTTTCAAACTCATTCTATGTGGCCAATATTACCCTGATAGCAAAACCGACAAAGACAAATTTTAAAAAGACAACTATAGGCAAGTATTCTTGATAAACATTGATGCAAAAATCCTCAACAAAATACTAGCAAACCTAATTTAACAACACATTTATAAGATGGTTCATTGTGATCAAGTAGGATTTATCTCAGGGATGCAAGGATGGTACACTATATGCAAGTCAATCAGTGTGATACATTGTATCAGCAGAATGAAGGACAAAACCCATATGATCATTTCAATTAATGCTGAAAAAGAATTCGATAAAGTTCAACATGCCTTCAAGATCAAAACCGTCAAAAAAGTGGGTATAAAAAACATGCCTCAACACAATAGAAGCCATATTTAACAGGCCCAGTATCATACTGAATGGAAAAAGAAGACTAAAAGACTTTCCTCTAATATCTGGAATACGAAAAGAATGCCCATTCTCACCACTGTTATTCGACATAGTACTGGAAGCCCTAGCTTGAGCAATTAGACAAGAGAAAGAAACAAAAGACAATCAAGTTGAAAAGGAAGGAATCAAATTATCCTTATTTGCAGATGATATGATCTTACATTTGGAAAAACCTAAAGACTCCACCAAAAAAAAAACTATTAGAACTAATAAACTCAGTAAGTTGAAGGATACAATATCAATATCTAAAAATCAGTAGCATTTCTATGTGGTAACAGCAAACAATCTAAAAAAGAAATTAAAAAAAGTAATCCCAATTACAATAGCGACAAATAAAATATATTAAGGAATTAATTAAAGAAATAAAAGGTTTCTATAATGAAAACTATAAAACACTGATGAAATAAATTGAAGACACATCAAAAAATGGAAAGACATTCATTCCATGTTCATGAATTGGAAGGATCAATATTGTTAAAATGTCTACACTACCTAAAACAATCCACAGATTATATGCAATCTCTACCAAAATATCAATGGCATTCTTCACAGAAATAGAAAAACAAATCCTTATATTTATATGGAGCCACAAAAGACCCACAATAACCAAAGCTCTCCTGAGCAGAAAAAAACAAAACTGGGGGTATATTACCTGACTTCAAATTATACCACAGAGGTATAGTAACCAAAACAGCATGATACTCACATGAAAACAGACACATAAACCAATAGAACAAAATAGAGAACCCAGACGCAAATCCATACATCTACAGTGAACTCATTTTCAACAAAGATGCCAAGAACACTGGGGAAAGGTCAGTGTCTTCAATAAATGGTGCCGATGATGCTGGGAAAACTGGATATCCATATGAAGAATAATGAAACTGGACTATCTCTTGTCATACACAAAGATCAAATCCAAATGGATTAAAGACATATCTAACACTTTAGCCTATGAAACTCTCCAAAAAAAGAAATTCCGGGAAATTCTACAGGGCATTGGACTTGGCAAAGATTTGACATTGGACTTGAGACCACACAAGGACAGGCAATCAAAGCAAAGATTTGGCATTGGACTTGAGACCCCACAAGGACAGGCAATCAAAGCAAAAACAGACCAATGGGATCACATCAAGTTAAAAACCTTCACAGCAAAGGATACAATCAACTAAGTGAAGAGACAACCCACAGAATGGGAGAAAATCTTTGCAAACTACCAATCTGACAGGGCTTAATAACCAGAATATATAAAGAGCTCAAACAACAGTTTAGGAAAAAAATCTAATAATCTGATTAAAATGGGCAAAAGATTTGAACAGACATTTCTCAAAGAAGGCATGCAAATAGTAAGAAGTTGTATGAAAAGGTGCTCAACATCATTGATCATCAGAGAAATGCACATCAAAACTACAATGTGATATCTCACCTCAGTTAAAATGACTTTCATCCAAAACACAGATAATAACAAATCCTGGCAAGGATGTGGAGAAAAGAGAACCCTCTTACACTGTTTGTGGAAATATAAATTGGTACAACCACTATGAAGAACAGTTTGAAGGTTCTTCAAAAAACTAAAAATAGACCTACTATATAATTCAGCAATCCCACTGCTAGGTATATACCCAAAGAAGAGAAAACAGTATATCAAAAAGATAACTGCACTCTTGTGTTAATTGCAGCACTATTCACAATTCCCAAGATTTAAAAGCAACTTAAGTGTCCATGAGCAGGCGAATGGATAAAGAAAATGTGGCACATTTACACAATGGAGTGCTATTCAAACATAAAAAGAATGAGATCCTGTCATTTGCAACAACACGGTGGAACTGGAGGTCTTTAAATTAAGTAAAATAAGCAAGGCACAGAAAGGCAAACTTTGCATGTTCTCGCTTATGTGTGGCAACTGAAAATTAAAACAAGTGAACTTATGGAGATAGAGAGTAGAAGGATTGTTACCAGAGGCTGAGAAGAGTCCCTGGGGAGTGGGGAAGGTAGGAATGGTTAATGGGTACCAAAATATATGTACCTAGAATGAATAAAATCTGGTATTTGATAGCACAACAGGGTGACTACAGTCAACAATAATTTATTGTACATTGTAAAATACTAAAAGAGTATTATTGTATTGTTCATAACACAAATAAGGGATAAATGCTTGAGATGATTAATACCCCATTTATTTTTATGTGATTGTTACACACTGTATGCCTGTATCAAAATATCTCATGTACCTAATATATACTCCTACTATGTACTCACAAAAATTAAAAATAAAGGAGAAGTCAGCCAACTATTTTAAAATAAAATAAAGAATCTACCTTTTGACTTCTCCCCACAACACCGCCTTCTTCTCATACATATAACTTCAAAACAAAGCAATAGCAGTGACAGCATACTCAAGCTTAACATAACGAAATTATCTATATTCCAAATGAAAATGTATGCATCCTCTTCCTCAAAGTGAATATCCACATTCAGTCACCATAATTATCTCTGAGAGATATTCAGTCCTTTTATATTTAGTGCAATCACAAACTAGTTTTGATATCCTGCTATTTATGGATCGCATAAAGTTAATAACCAGTAATACACACTCTCTAAAATACTGGAGGAAGACTAGAAGATAGACATACTAGAGATGACTATGCGGCCCTTCTCAATGATGTAAATCTTTCCCTTTATTTAAGGAGCTCTGAGTCTATTATTTGATTAGGTCAGGCTGGCAAGTTGGGAGGGACCATGAATTTCCAAGGTGGTGCAACACCCAAGTCACTGCCAAACCTAGAAAGTTTTTAAGTGGGACCTTAATGGGCTATTATCAGTTTCAGTTCTAGGATCCTTATGATCAGTTAGTCACTTCCAAAAGTTTTCTCAATGTCAAATTTTATTATTATCACTCTCACCCAGTTGATTATTTTGAAAACCACATCACCTAGCTTGACCAATTAAGTGTTGCTGTGTGGTGTCAGTCAATATGGGATGCCACTGTATATGGTGGTATCATCCCAGCAAAGATATAACAAACACTGCAGTCTTTTTCAAGAATGTTGCAGTCCCCTTCTCAATGAATTTCTTAATATCTAATGAAGAAAGTGGCCGGGCACGGTGGCTCACGCTTGTAATCCCAGCACTTTGGGAGGCCGAGGCGGGCGGATCACGAGGTCAGGAGATCGAGACCACGGTGAAACCTCGTCTCTACTAAAAATACAAAATATTGGCCGGGCGTGGTGGCGGGCGCCTGTAGTCCCAGCTACTCAGAGAGGCTGAGGCAGGAGAATGGCATGAACCCAGGAGGCAGAGCTTGCAGTGAGCCGAGATTGCGCCACTACACTCCAGCCTGGGTGACAGAGCAAGAATCCGTCTCAAAAAAAAAAGTGTTTCCTTTTTATTTTTATTTTTTAAATTTTACTCTAAGTTCCAGGATATATGTGCACAACATGCAGGTTTGTTACGTAGGTAAATATGTGCCATGGTGGTTTGCTGCTCCTATCAACCCATCACCTAGGTATTAAGCCCTGCATGCCTTAGCTATTTGTCCTGATGCTTTCCCTCCCCACCCACCGGCAGGCCCCAGTGTGTGTTGTTCCCCTCCCTGTGTCCATGTGTTCTCATTGTTCAGCTCCCACTCATGAGTGAGAACATGTGGTGTTTGGTTTTCTGTTCCTGTGTTAGTTTGCTAAGGATGATGGCTTCCAGCTTCATCCATGTCCCTGCGAAGGACATGTTCTCATTCCTTTTTATGGCTGCATAGTATTCCATGGTGTATATGCACCACATTTTCCTTTTTCAATCTATCACTGATGGGCATTTGGGTTGGTTCCATGTCTTTGTTATTGTGAATAGTACTTCAATAAACATATGTGTACATGTATCTTTATAATAGAATGATTTATATTCCTTATAATACCCAATAATGGGATTGCTGGGTGAAAGGTATTTCTAGTTCTAGATCCTTGAGGAATTGCCACACTGTCTTCCACAATGGTTGAACTAATTTACATTCCCACCAACAGTGTAAAAATGTTCCTATTTCTCCACAGCCTCACCAGCATTTGTTGTTCTTGACTTTTTAATAATCTCTATTCTGACTGTCATGAGATGGTATCTCATTGTGGTTTTGATTTGCATTTCTCTAATGATGAGTGATATTAAGCTTTTCTTCATGTTTTTTGGCCACATAAATGTCTTCTTTTGAGAAGAGTCTGTTCATATCCTTTGCACACTTTTTGATGGGATTGCTTTTTTCTTAAAGGGAACTTAAATTTTTTTAAGTTCCTTGTAAATTCTGGATACTAGACCTTTGTCAGATGGGTAGATTGCAAAAATTTTCTCTCATTCTTTAAGTTGCCTGTTCCCTCTGATGACAGTTTCTTTTGCTGTGCAGAAGCTCTTTAGTTTAATTAGATCTCATTTGTCAATTTTAGCTTTTGTTGCAATTGCTTTTGGCAATTCCATCATAAAATCTTTGTCCATGCCTATGTCCTGAATGATATTGCCTGTATTTTCTTCCAAGGTTTTTATGGTTTTGGGTTTTACGTTTAAGTCTTTAATCCATCTTGAGTTAATTTTTGTATAAAGTGTAAGGAAGGGGTCCAGTTTCAGTTTTCTTCATATGGTTAGCCAGTTTTCCCAGCACCATTTATTAAATAGTGAATCCTTTCCCCCTTGCTTGTTTTGGTCAGGTTTGTCAAAGATCACATGGTTGTAGATATGTGGTCTTATTTCTGAGGTCTCTATTCTGTTCCATTGTTCTATATGTCTGTTTTGGTACCAGTACCATGCTGTTTCGGTTACTGTGGCCTTGTAGAATATAACCACTGACCCCACAGAAATAGAAACAACCATCAGACAATACTATAAACACCTCTACACAAATAAACTAGAAAATCTAGAAGAAATTGATAAGTTCCTGAACACATACACCCTCCCAAGACTAAACCAGGAAGAAGTCGAATCCTTGAATAGACCAATAACAAGTTCTGAAATTGAGGAAGAATAAATAGCCTACCAACCAAAAAAAAAAAAAAAAAAAAAAAAAAGCCCAGGACCAGACAGATTCACAGCCAAATTCTACCAGAGGTACAAAGAGGAGCTGGTACCATTCCTTCTCAAACTATTCCGAACAATTAAAAAGGAGGAACTCCTCCCTAACTCATTTTATGAAGCGTGCATCGTTCTGACACCAAAACCTGGCACAGACAAAACAAAAAAAAAGGAAACTTCAGGCCAATAACCCTGATGAACATCCATGCAAAAATCCTCAATAAAATACTGGCAAACTGAATCCAGCAGCACATCAAAAACTTATCCACCACAATTAAATCTGTTCCATCCCTGGGATGCAGGGCTGGTTCAACATACACAAATCTATAAATGTAATCCATCACATAAACAGAACCAATGACAAAAACCACATGATTATCTCAGTAGATGCAGAAAAGGTCTTCAATAAAATTCAACATCCCTTCGTGTTAAAAACTCTCAATAAACTAGGTATTGATGGAACATATCTCAAAAATAATAAGAGCTATTTATGACAAACCCACAGCCAATATCATACTGAATGGGCAAAAGCTGGACGCATTCCCTTTAAAAACCAGCAAAAGACAAGGACGCCCTCTCTCACCACTCCTATTCAACATAGTATTGGAAGTTCTGCCCAGGGCTATCAGGCAAGAGAAAGAAAGCAAGGGTATTCCAATAGGAAGAGAGGAAGTCAAATTTTCTGTTTGCAGACGACATGATCCTACATTTAGAAAACCCCATTGTCTCAGCCCAAAAGCTCCTTAAGCTGATAAGTAACTTAGGCAAAGTCTCAGGATACAAAATCGCTGTGCAAAAATCACAAGCATTCCTGTACACCAGAAATAGACAAGCAGAGAGCCAATCCATGAACGAACTCTCATTCACAATTGCTACAAACAGAATAAAATACCTACAGTAAAATAACTAGAAATACAGCTAAAAAGGTACATGAAGGATCTCTTCAAGGAGAACTGCAAACTACTGCTCAAGGAAATAAGAGAGGACACTAACAAATGGAAAAACATCCTATCCTCATTGATAGAAAGAATCAATATTGTGAAAATGGCCATACTAACCAAAGTAATTTATAGATTCAATGCTATTCCCGTTCAAACTACCATTGACATTATTCACAGAATTAGAAAAAACTACTTTAAATTTCATATGGAACCATAAAGAGCCAATCAATAGCCACATCAATCCTAAGCAAAATAATAAAATAATAAATAGCCAAGTCAATCCTAAGCAAAAAGAACAAAACTGGAGGCATCACGCTACCTGAAGGAAGTGTTTTCAGTATCCTCTTGAGGAAAAAACTTAGAGGATACCCAGTCTCCCTAAATTCTTTAGATTTATCTTTCTACAAGATACAGATTTATTTCTGTCATTTCAACTTCATTTGATACATTCCACTGATGAGTCCAGGCTTCAGACAAACAACCACTTTCAGGTGGTTGAACCACTTTCAGGTGCACAAGCTGATGCAGTGCATTGAATCTATTTATCTATTTCTGCAGATATTGATGTGTTTATGCATTCATTCAACAAGGATTTATTCAGCACTTGCAGGCTATCAGACAATATTGCAAGCATTAATAAAGCAAACAAAACTTCTGACTTTATGAAGTTTACAGTTGATGGGAGAAGAGTGAAGAAAATAAAACAAATAAATATTTTAAAATACATAGTGCATTTGAAGGTAATTAGCACTCCAGAAGGAAACAGCATGACAAGGAAAATTAGAAGCATTGGGGTGTATAATTTTACATGGGGGGAGATCAGATTAGGCACTTTGAATAAAAAGACATTAAGTAAGCAGATAGGAGAATAATTGTTAGTGTTGTGCTTTAGAAAACTCATAGTTTTAGAAATATCTCATTTTCCTCATTTACATCCTTTGTTAATAAAATTTGCTAAAACTTACAAACATTTTACGTTAACAAATGCTACATAGCAACCAGTTTTTCACTGGCCCTCTAAAGTTCATGGAATACAAAAATTCAGACATGTTCTTTCCAACTTAGTCAACTCATAACAAGCTTATTCATTGTCTGACGAAATTCTTCCTAACCACCACAAGCTATGGTAGAATTATCACCGGGAGCTAGATGTGTATTATGAAACAGAAATACAAGGTTAAGACTTAAGCACCCTGATGAAGGATAGTTGAGATTTCTTTTCAAATAAAGCATTAATCTTCAGAGAACACATGAAAAAGCCCAGCAACACCTTCCGACTTGTCAGTAAATATACATGTATTGGCTTTTCTATTTTAACCGGCATACTTTAAAGGAAACATCCAAGACATAGCTTTTGAATGGGGATATTAATTATTGATTTGCCTCTGAGCAAATAATTCAATTAAAGCTGTATTCTCAGAGAATGGTTAGTTTAAGAAATTTAATATAGAAACTCATTTTTTTGTTTAAAATTTTTGTAGATCACCTCAAATACCAAAACAGGTAATTTTTATGGAAACTATAAATAGGTTATAATGTAGAATAAGCACACTAATAATAAATAACTCCAATGAACCCCTTTTTTTACATAGCAAATCCTTACTGAAAATGCCAGAGACATGACCTCATATTAATGAATGATATGACAGAGAAATGATTGTTTCAATAAAGGTATTCCTAAGGCAATTGGCTTTTTCTGGGACTAATTATTTATCTATAGAGATTAAGTAAATCAAGATGGAAATGATATAACTTCTTATGGCCCACTTCAGTGGAAAAATTTATTTTCAATGTATTGGTTGAAACTAGTGTTTGTTTGCTACCTACCTGTCCCTTACATTGTATTATTTTAAAACATAATCTGATGTCATCATCACAGAATTCCTGTTGAGCAGGTATAATCACACTCCTTTTAAAGATGAGGAAACTAAGGCTCCAAGGTAGATGGACCGCCCTGAGATCATACATACGAGTGATTAAGTCGCAGGACTAGACCTGGAATTCAAACCCTTTGATCCCACTTTACCACACGCTACTCTGCCCTGTGGCTCTCTGCCAGCCTGGCACTAGGACAGTCCCTTGTAATACCTTCTTTCCTTATGACCTGCCTATATTTACTACATTTTTTTCAGTTTACTATTGATTAGGAAATCACATCCATAACAGAAAACTTATCTGTCATGTTTCAAGCACCAAATTTGCCTATAGTATATTAAGGAATTTAACAAACAAATAAAATAGTCACACTTTTTTAAAGAGTGAAACCTTTTTCACAGTGGTGTTTGGTTTTAATAGAACATGAAATATACACTGATTCATAGAGAAATGTGGGAAGAAGTCTTTTGCTTCAAATACTGAATAAAATATTTCTCTATATATGTTCAGATACAAAGTCTCATAAACAAAATATTAACGTCTTGGCCACAACAAACAAGAAATTCTATATAATTTTCTTGTGCTTATATGCCACCATATCATTAATTATATTGCAATTAGTGCTATTCCTGAAAAGAATATCAATTCCTTGGTCTCCAATACTGTAATTATGAAGATCCCTAATAAAACTTACACACAACTTAGATATATTGCTTATGTTATTTTTAGATGACTAAATCACTGCTGAATAACACTCATGGTGCTTAATTATTTTTAAAAGGCTCACCTTAATTAGCAAGTCCTTAACATATAATATGAATACATTATGCAATTTCAGACATCTCTAAATCTTAAAACTGTAATTTCACATAGTCCTATAATTTTCTCACGTGTTAAAAATGCCTGTTCTAGTAACATCGTCTCATTCCAGGGAAATTTCCTCACTAAACAATAAACTTTTTAAAAAAACAAACCACACAAAGAGAGTTCTATCACCTTTGTATAAGAAAACCAGTTTCTCTCCAAAACAAAATCAAATGGAAAACAGCTTTTTAGGTGAAAAATATTACATTTTGAAAAATTCAATTTGGTCAAGAATTTTAATTTTTAAACTAAATATTTTCCATTTTTTCTTTATTAAATGTTAAAGCATATCTCAGAGTAGAAATTGCATCCTGATACAATTATCATATTTGAAATCCTCAAATTCTCCTCTTGGGAGGATATAAGAGGCCCAAAATTAAGGATATGGCTCTTTGAGTTTCCTCATAGCAGTTTCTCCTTGAGCCCTGTCTGTAAAAGATTCAGGATAAAAAAATACCAGATTGATGAATAAGTAAAAAGTATCTGAGGGTCACTAAGTGTACACGAGCCAGGATTATGCAGGTGTTAAAAAGCAAGTTCACAATTGTGCTCACGTCTCACATCTATACGCACTGCACAGGTTACCCCAATTAAGCTCCCTAAGCAGCCTGAACATTAAGCAGAGCAAGTATTTTTATCCCCATTTACCTGTTAGAAAACGGAGGCTCAGAAAGATTCAAACATTTGACTGATGTTACTGGCAGTATCAAGGCTTGAATCTAGGTTTCTGATTCCTGGTAGATGTTATGCCACTGCACTGAGTCAGATTTTGAACTGAACATGTCTAATACCAAAGTATGTGCTTTTACCACTATATTGTATTGCATTACCAAAATATTAATAAACCCTTATAGATATTCTTAGTTCTAGCACTTATAATCCGTGATGTAAATTTAGAAGGCAATATTATGAATGATACCATTTCAGTAAAATCAAAGATCACAAATGATATCTGGGTTATATTAAACATCCATTTATATTACCTCTATAGTATTACGCTTTCATATTTTATAAAAACTATCCTCCTAAGACTTAAAACAGTTTGTCTCATTACTTATTTTTGTATTAATATCTGACTTATAAAAGGAAACGTTATTTCCAATGATTTAGAGCTTTATGAAGAAAACACATCCTAGTCATGAATTTTACATGAACATAGAAGATAAATAAAAAGACCAGAAAAAAATAAATTGTAGAGTCTAAACATCACACACACCGAAAAAAAAAATCCCTTAGGAAGTAAACCTTCACTACTAAATAAGACCAAAGACCAGTTTAGGCCAAGCACAGGCAGCTCAGGTAAGAAAAACCACTTTTTCTCTCATCTTTCACCTATATCCATACATGTATAATAATACATTTGCGCCTCAATTCCCCTAGTTTTTTCATTCTCTCTTCTTGGTAACAATATTTCTTCAATCTAACGCTTTTGTCTTTCTTTCTATTCTTCATTTCAAGTTCATTATTTTTGCATAACTTTATTGTTTCCCAGGCCTTCTGAAGTCATCCTCATTCCTTGTTTAGACCCTTCATCTTTGAGATGTCCATCGATCCTCGACCATGTTTGGAAATATGCTTTAAGATCAAACATGATTTAGTAACCACACACACTTTGACACCTGTGCATGGGATCAAATAAACTGGGGAGAGAACGAAACAGATGTGTAGAAATCTAGGAGGAGGCACAACCCTTGGTAACATAAAATTTTTACATGTCAATCTGTTACTCATAGTGAGGTCTCGACAAAACCAGCAAAGTATTGTCAAATAATTTTAGCTTATTTTCCTTGGAGATAACACTTTCTAAATTTTTCAGATGTGATTTACTTAGACTAATCATAATTTTTATCTGAATTCAATAAAAAAGAATGAATTAGTCACATCAGTCATTATCATTTCTTTTTATCAAAGTAAAAGTAGTTTCCTGGATAAAAGAATAAGAGATAAAAACAAAGTGCCAGCCAGTATTAGCCTGACAATAGTGTAGGATAAAACAAAATAGCTTTACTACAAATAATGATAATTAAAATTTTTCTTTAAATCAATTATTAGCACCTTTTTTTTCCTTTCAAAACAAACGGACTTCCTCAAAACTGACATGATAGATATCATACACTATCCATAGCAAAGATAAAAAAGATGAGCAGTTGTACTTATATAAATTAATGGTGTACATCTGCGTGGGAGAAGATAAAAGGTGTTTGTACTCTATTTCAATATGGTAGTTATAAGTGCAGAGATAAGAAGCACATTACTCTAAAGCCCAGAGGCAGCATTTCTGACAACTCAGATGCATCTCTTCGGGGCAGGTGGTTAAAAGATGAGGACAGCCCTTCTATTAGATCTGGCAAGCGTGCTGTTAATTTAAGAGTGCAATCCAAGGTCTATAATTGCTTCTGAAAAGAACAGGCAGCAACAAAGTATAGTGCATTAACTGTCAACAAACATCTGCTGAAAGAAACAGTTAACCCCACGAGGCCCATGAAACACAGAGTAGATGTTAAGATCAGCCATGTTGCAGCACAATAAATGCTTTACTGGGACATTAGACCAACTTAGGCTTGTCTGAAAGTTTGCATAGTTAAACTCTGCTGTTTTAGAATCTAAATTGACTGCCTCATAAAAGTGTTAAGAGTCAAAAGTTCACACGATTTGGATGTTTCAAAAAACTGAGGTCATTGAATATTTGCCATCAAATACCAGATATCACATAATGCAAAAGAAATCAAGTAACAGAAAGGGAAAAATAACTAAACAGCCAAAACACCCATCACATAATCTATCTCCTAACGCCCTGAAGTTATTTATAGAGGAAACAACTCAGCATCTGCTTACTATTATTTAAACACTCTTTCAACAGATTTTTAGAATATAGCTTCAGAGTCCACATATGAAATTGGAGTTACACTCAGAACAGACAAAAAAAAAAAAGTCAGGTGACAGACGATGACCAGTCAGGAATAAAGGAATGAGAGAAAAGCCATAAAAATAACACAAAGAACACAAGCATGAGAGATTCAGTCCACTCAGTTCAAGCAGCAAACTAAACTATTTCATTAACCTTGACTTTCTTGTTCTTGTTGCAATTGTAACACATTGAATTACATTCACGCTTACATGTAACTAGTAGCAATAGGATATTTTTAAGAGAGTAAGTTCAGAAAGGAAAAAGCTAGAAAATCCAGGGATGCTCTATGCTTGAAGATCTCAAGAAAAGAGGGAGAAATGGGGTGCTACAGAAGATAAAAATGGTTCATGATTTTTAGGTTGAAGTTATTGAAGGCAACTGTCCATTTTACTCTTTATACCTAGGACACTTTAATATTCAGATATAATAACAATCTTTGAAAGATCAATTTCTTCTCATCAAAAAGTCTCAAAAGTGTTCTGTCTCATGGTCAACTGAGTTTCCTATTAGACTATTTTCACATGTTCCTATACATCTGTGTGATTGAAGGTCTATAGAAAATATGTACATGAATTTGACAGATTAGAAATTGCCACACATTGACATGATGGTTAATTTATATATACTGCTTGAGTTTTTGTGCAATTATTTGTTGCTGTTCTTCTTTTAATATAACGATATAGGTTGAAAATTAATGTATATCCAACATTATTGTTATTAGGGGAAATGCAAATTGAAACCACAATAACATACTACTTCATATCCTCCAGAATAACCATAATGGTTACAAGATTTAAAAATGAAAAATAAATGCTGGTGAGATCATGAAGAAATTGGAACCCTCATACATTGCTAATGGGAATTTAAAATAGTGCAGCCACTGTGGAATTTAGCAGTTCCTCCAAAAGTTAAAAACAAGGTTTCCATATGATCCAGCAATTCTACTCCTAAGTATATACCCAAGAGAACTGAAAACATATGTTTACACGACAACTCATGCACTAATGTTCGTAGTGACATTTCCCATAATAATAAAAAGTGGCTGATATGGTTTGGCTCTGTCTCCACCCAAATCTCATCTCAAATTGTAATCCCCGTGTGTCGAGGGAGAGGGATGGTGGGAGGTAATTGGATTATGGGGACAGATCCCCCATGCTGATCTTGTGGTAATGAGTGAGTTCTCATGAGATATGATGGTGTAAAAATCTGTGGCTTCCTTCACTCTTGCTGTCTCCTGTCACCATGTAAGATGTGCCTTGTTTCCCCTTTGCCTTCCACCATGATAAGTTCCCTGAGGCCTCCAGCCATGTGGAACTGTGAGTCAATGAAACCTCTTCTCCTTATAAATTACCTATTTTCAAGTAGTTCTTTATAGCAGTGTGAAAACAGACTAAGACAGTGGCAATAACCCAAATGTCTATCAGCTGATGAATGGGAAAACAAAATGTGATACATAAAATGAAATATTATTCAGCCATAAAAAAGAATGAAATATTGACAGATGCTACAACATGGATAAACCTTAAAAATATTTTGCCAATTGAAAAAATCCAGACCAAAGGGCTGCCTATTATATTTTGTATTATTCCATTACCGTATTTATATGAAATTTTCAGAGTAGGCCCATGTATAGAGACAGAAAGTTGATTTATGGTTGCCAGGAAATAGAGGATGGGAGAATTGGGTAGAGTTTCTTTGGCAGAGGTGGTGATAGAACTATTCTGGAATTAGTGGTAATGACTGAATAACATTGTGAACATATGAAAGCCGTGAAATGTACACTTTAAAGTGGTTAAAATGGTTACTTTTATGTCATGTGAATTTTATCTTTATAAAAAAGAAGAAATCAGTATATGTGCATTTTGTTGCCATGCTTTATTTTATAAGTCTCCTGTGTAATGAATGCCCCCACAGATAATCAATTGTGTTCAAAAAGTGAATATATGTTCAACTGTTCGATCTGACCAACAGGAATTATTCTGAATATTTCAAAATGCTTCAATTCCCAAATGAATACATTTTACTTGACACAACCTTATAAAATATTTGAAGGAATTTTAGACTAAGTTGAACATTTTACTTACAAGGTAATATTCTTTCCCCATTGCCTCTTAAATTCTTTTTAGCAGAGAGAAAACTTTTCCTCTAATATTACATACTGTCTCAGAAAACAGAGATTAGAAAGGTGAAAAGTTACAGCCTAATTTTATATAGATCTAATATATTTGGTCACTATTATCCCTATAGTTGAGTATTTTCTAAGTAGGACCCTCCAGTTTCCTCCTTTATTTTATTTTTATAAAGGACTCTTTCATTAGATTTTTCTAAATCTTACTAAGATAAAGAATTCAACATTAAAAGACATTATCTTATGGTCACTGTATATAGTATTTTAGTAAAACAATAATGGTGATTACGCAGCAATTCAATAGCAAAGGCCAAAACATCCCTCTGGTTTACTTTTAATAGTTATAGATTAATAGAATTATTCTTTTTTTCTAATGAATAGAAATCCAGTGTTACAATTTTATTACATGTCTGTAGCATTTCTTTGGTTTCTTCAGGATTATCGAGCTAAGTACAGCATTTTTTCCTCTCCTTTCAGCATCAGGCATCAGGCAAAAAAAAATCCCACCCCATCCCTTTTCTGGGCGAACTGATTCTCCCTTATTTCATGTGGTTCTGGTAGAGCTGTCAATAGTAATAAGCGAGTCCTCACTCTGTCAGTTCCTGTGAGATCTGATTGTTTCAAGAGTCTGGTACCTCTCTTGCTACTGCTCTCACCATGTGACACATCCACTCCCCCTTTGACTTCCATCATGACTGTAAGCTTCCTGAGGCCTTCCCCCAGAAGCAGATGTTGGTGTCATGCCTATACAGCCAACAGAGAGGATGCTCACAGGGGCAGGAAGCAGCACTAGAAATCTGTATCCCAATTTTCTGGGGTTGGAGTGCTTGCAGCTTTCCAGGTTTTATCTCTGCTAGGGTTGATTTTTCCAAACTTCCTTTAATTCTCTGAGCATCCCATTATATCTCCAGTGTATACCTTTTCCATTAGCTTAAGTTGGAGTCAGCTTCCTTTGCTTTGAGCAAAGAAACTCACTTGATGTGGCAGGGCTCACTTTCAGAACATTTTGAGACCAATATAACTTGTAAGAATAGCCTTGGACTTGGTCGGGGGATGGTATAAACTTCTTCCAGTCTTGGTGTAACCCTGATATTTTTATGTAGAATTGGACAATCAGAGCATCTCTCTGAGGCCGATATTTCAGAAGTATAAAATAAGAGGTTGAGCTCAGAGACGGTTTTTCTAACTCAAAAGTTCTATCGTTTTATGAATGAAAAGGAATTGAGTTTGAGAAAAGGAGTGTAGTGTTTAGCAGAGACTTGTTTTGCCAATATAATTATCAGAGCTCTTGAAGGAACTTTTGTGAAAGAATTGGTGGCACTTTGATCCATGGCCACTGACAGGACTTGGCTATTAGCTGACCCGCTGGAAGCTGCTACCCAAAAGAGCTTTTATCCCCAGGACTAGCTGCCACAGTCCAAGTCCACATCTATGCTGGCTGAAGTGGCTTCCCAAAGGGACTCCTGCTTGGAACCTGTGCTGGGTCCTGCTAACAGCTGCTATTTCTAGAAAGGTGTCAGCCTATGGTGACCTTATGGCTCTGTGGCATCCAGATTTTGTCACCTTAATGTGAATTACTCTTAAACTCTGTGGAAGAAAACACATTGTCAGCTCTGGCAAATATTTTTTGAGGAAAATAAACAGAAATTTCCTGTGAGTAAACTTCATGGGTTTCACTCCCAGGAGATATGTGCAGGGGAAAACAGATGAATTGGTGAAAATCTCTCTGGGATCCCAGGATGCTGTGCCCAGGTGTCACTGAGCTCTCTTCACAATGGGGGATCACTGGACAACCATGGCACAGTACTGCCAGAAAAACCAGGGGTGGTAGAAGCTGTCATACTTCCTAAAGAAGGACCTGGGGAAAAAAATAGGAGTTTCCCCTGCTTGTTCCAACAAATGGTATTAATTCCAGGGAACTCTTTTTAACTTCTAGACAATATGTAACAGAATGAAAATAAATGGAGAAATGATTCAAGGCAAAATCTTATGTTCTGCTGCTGACCTTGTGGTTGAAGAAACTCTGCAGGATGAAAAGATGTTCTTGAAGCTAAGATTTCCCAAGCTAATTGGTACCTCCAGAAAGTAGAAACCCAAGGTCAGGATGTAGATGAATTTTGGAAATTTCACCTGTATATTCCTTTCTGTCATTGATAAATTATATCAAAATGAGCTACTCCTCAAAGCCCCAACAAGGTACCACTAATGAACAGAAGTCTCATTTACAAGCCAAATATAAAATGACAGCATTTGTTCTCAGAGTAAATTGTGACATGTTACATGTGGGATTAAAATAGCCCTACTTGAAGCTGGCTAAAGACTATTGGATCAGTTGGAGAAGACCTAAACTGCACACAAATAGGCAAGAAACAGTTAAACAGCAACCTATAAAAAAGGATAAAGTGGACAGATCTTTATCTCCTCTTTATTACAAGCAACTGGAAATGGGTAGGAAAGAATTAAAGAAATTGGTATTTCTAAATGTAGCCTACAAATCAGTGCTAAAGGGGGGAAAGCTTCTAGATGATACTCACCTTTGATGTAATTATTTTACCATCTAAATTCAAGTTATAGGAGCTCTTCCAAATTAAGGAAGGGCAAGAAAGTTTTTTTATATAAGCAATAGCTAGAATGCATTCTGACTGAAGCATAGTGTATTTGTCCATTTTTATACTACTAGGAAGAAATACCTGAGACCGGGTAATTTATACAGAAAAAGAGGATTAATGGACTCACACTTTCACATGGCTGGAGAGCCCTCACAATCATGGCAGAAGGTGAAGGAGGAGCAAAGGCATATTTTACATGGTGGCAGGCAAAACAGCAAGGGCAAGGGAACTGCTCTTTATAAAACTGTCAGATCTCATCAGACTTATTCACCACCACGAGAACAGCATGGTGAAAACTCACTCCAAGTTTCAATTACCTTCCACCAGAACTCACCTACGACACAAGGGGATTATGGGAGCTACAATTCAAGCTGAGATTTGGGTAAGGACACAGCCAAAACATATCATTATGCCCCTGGCCCCTCCCAAATCTCATGTCCTCATATTTGAAAAGCAAGCATGCCTTCTCAACAGTCCCCCAAAGTTTTAATTCATTCCAACATTAACTCAAAAGTCCATAATTCAAAGTCTCGTCTGAGACAAGGCAAGTCCCTTCCACCTAATAGCCTGTAAAATCAAAAGCAAGTTAGTTACTTCCTTCATACAATGGGATTACAGGCATTGGAAAAATACACCTGTTCCAAATGGGAGAAATCAGCCAAAACAGGGGGGCTACAGGCCCCATGAAAGTCTGAAATCCAGTGAGGCAGTCAAAACTTAAAGCTCCAATTTAATCTCCTTTGGCTCCATGTCTCACATCCAAGTCACACTGATGCAAGAAGTGGGCTCCAATGGCCTTGGACATCTCTACCTCTATGGCTTTGCAGAGTACAGACCCCCTCCCAGCTGCTTTCACAGCCTAGCATTGAGTGTCTGAGCTTTTCCTGGCCCACAGTGCAAACTGCCAGTGGATCTACCATTCTGGGGTCTGGAGGACAGTGGCCTTCTTCTCACAGCTCATCTAGGCAGTGCCCAAGTGAGGACTCTGTGTGGAGGCTTCAACCCCACATTTCCCTTCCACACTGCCCTAGCAGAGTTTCTCTATAAGGGCCCTGCCCCTGCAACAAACTTCTGCCTGGACATCAGGCATTTCCCTGCATCCTCTAGGTGGAGGTTCTCAAACCTCAATTCTTAACTTCTACGCATCCTCAGATTCAACACTACAACAAAGCTGCCAAGACTTGGGGCTTTCACCTTCTGAGGCCACAGCCCAAGCTGTACCTTAGCCCCTTTTATCCATGGCTGAAGCAGCTGGGATGCAGGGCACCAAGTCCCTAAGCTGCACACAGTAGGGGGCCTCTGAGCCCAGCCCACATAACCATATTTTCCTCCTAGCCCTCCAGGTCTGTGACGGCTGCTGTGAAGATCTCTGACATGCCCTGGAGACATTTTCCCCATTATTTTAGTGATTAACATTTGGCTCCTTGTTACTTATACAAATTTCAGCGGTTGGCTTGAATTTCTCTCCAGAAAATGGGTTTTCCTGTTTTAATGCATCTTCAGGCTGCAGAGTTTTGTGGTGAGCCGAGATTGCGCCATTGCACTCCAGCCTGGGCAACAAGAACGAAACTCTGTCTCAAAAAAAAGAAAAAATCAAACTTTTATGCTCTGCCTCCTCTTGAATACTATGCTATTTAGAAATTTCTTCTGCCAGATACCCTATATAATCTCTCTCAAGTTCAAAGTTCCACAGATCTCTAGGGCAGAGACAAAATGCCTCCAGTCTCTTTGCATAGCAAGAGTGACCTTTACTCCATTTCCCAACAAGTTACTTATCTGCATCTGAGACCACCTCAGCCTGGACTTCATTGTCCATATCACATCAGCATTTCGGTCAAAGCAATTCAATAGGTCTCTAGGAAGTTCCAAACTTTCCCACATTTTTATATCTTCTTCTGAGCCCTCTAAACTCTTTCAACCTCTGCCTGTTACCCAGTTCTAAAGTGGCTTCCATATTTTGGGGCATCTTTAGAGCAGCACCCCATTATTCTGGTATCAATTTACTCTATTAGTCCATTTTCATACTGCTATGAAGAAATACTTGAGACTGGGTAATTTATACAGAAAAAGAGGTTTAAAGGACTCACATTCCACATGGCTTGGGAGGCCTCACAGTCATGGCAGAAGGCAAAGGAGAAGGAAAGGCATGTCTTACATGGCGGCAGGCAAGAGAGCATGTGCAGGGAACTGCCCTTTATAAAACCAACACTATCACAAGAGCAGCACAGGAAAATCCCACCCTCATGATTCAACTCTCACCCAGTGAGTCCCTCTCAGGACACATGAGAATTATGGGAGCTACAACTCAAGATGAGATTTGGGTGGGGACACAGCCAAACCATATCACATAGTAAACCTCCTGCATTGAGTGGACTTGAATAGTATCTCATAGAAACTGACATAACCGAAGTATAATTTCAAGAACTGTGTACCACATAAACTAGTTCATTCAGACACTTAGAGGTCTTTCATAAACAGCCCTTCCATAATCCAATAATTTAGAGATGTTCATTTCATGGAGCATTCATATCACTAGCATTGTAAAGGCTTTGGGAAGCCCTATATTCAAGTAACCTGTTTACCTTTCTATAATCTGGTGTTCTTAAAAAATTATTTGACCATGGAACTACTTTTTCATATAAAAAGTATTAATACCTTTTGCAATAGTGCTCCAAGGAATATAATTTTAAAACCATATTCCTAGAGAAATTAATGAAGTTTACCTAAATTCTAAATATTTAACAGCTACAGACATGGAGATACCTTTTTCAATTTGCATGTGATACAAAGTACAAGAAAATTATAAGTTCAGTCTGAGCTTTAGTGAATTAGCTTGAAATGTATAATTTAAGAAACAAAGTTCTAATTCTGTTTTAGCCACTTATTGGCTTTGAAATTGGAAAAGTTAACCTTGATGTATCTCAGTCTGTAAGACTGAGAAAATTATTAAGTAAAATTTGTGTCTTAACCATTTTACATTCTATCCAACACATAGTAAGTACTCAAAATAGTAACTGTTATGATAAGAAAACCAGTAGGAAACAAAGAATTGGGTCCACAGACAAAGAAAATGACCTAGATTGAATGAGGACAGACTTTCCCTTAAAAATTCCACTTCAAACTGTGGTACATATATGCCATGGAATACTGTGCAGCCATAAAAAAAATCACAATCATGTTCTTTGCAGCAACATGGATGTAGCTGGAAACCATTATCCTAAGTGAATTCATGCTGAAAGCGGAAAACCAAATATTACATGTTCTCACCTGTAAGTGGGAACTAGACACTGGGTACACATGGATACAAAGGTACGAACAATAAACACTGAAGATTCCTAAAGAGGAGGGAAAAGGGAGCAGGGAAATGGGTTGGAAAACCACCTATCAGGTACTATATTAATTACTCAGGCAACGGGATCTTTTAGAAGCCCAAACCTCAGCATCATGCAATTTATCCATGTAATAAACCTGCATACAAATCTCTTGAATCTAAAAAAATCTTTAAAAAAAAATTCATTTCACCAGTGCCCTTATAATGAAGAATTGGTGTTTAACAACAGACCAATAGGCAAGCATACCTAAATGTTATTTATATATGTTCATTCATTTACATTACACTCCATTCAGCAAAGTTTTTGAAGTTACTATGTATTCCCGTGTGTTAAAAAGGCCAAGTTGTCTCTTGACTTCTGGCTTTGTCACTTCCCTTTGTTCCCGTGTCCTCTCACTTCCTTCAGAATATTTATCTGTGAGGAATCACACCTACGAGCCCTTTTATGATCACTTTGCATAAAATAGCAACAGTCCTCACACACCCATCCACCCAAAACAGCATTCTCTGCTATTTTTCTTCACAAGCACCTAACATCATCTGACATACTGTGTATTTACTTATCTGTTTATTGTCTGTTTCGCCTACAGAATACAAGGTCTATGAAATCTTACCTGTTTTGTTCATTCCTGTGTCTTCATTTCCTTGAACGGTTCCTGAATTAATTAATTCATTATTTATTATATTATTACTTTTATATATATTAACATTATTTTATATATAGTTTATATATATTACTGCAATAGTTATTTTTATTAATGGAACATTTTTGTTTCTACATTAATCAAGCGTAGACTTTAATTTTTGCTTTAATTGTAGCAATGAACATTTATCCAGTGATATTCAGAGAAATTCCAGTGTTGGATCAGTTTCTGCTCTTAATTTTTTAAAATATTTATCCAGCACACATATGTATATGTGAGAAACAGCAAAACACCCATTGCTAGTGCATGAAAATTTATGTGTTTATCCACATAACTGTGCAATTAAGAATTGTTATTGTTCTTTATGACACAGTTTAGAAATGAATAGAGAACAGAGGCATGGGTATATGTAGCTCTCGTGATATTAAAAGATACTAGAAGTGTCCCGCTGTGGCGGAAAGAGGGACATTTATGTATAACAGGAAATTAAAATACAATCACTGTAATTGATATAAATCTTTTTTTTAACTTTTTTATTTCTTTGAGAAATGGATTTTTGCCATGTTGGCCAGGCTGGTCTCAAAATCCTGGCCTCAAGTGATTCGCCCATCTTGGCTTCGCAAAGTGCTGGGATTACAGGCGTCAGCCACTGCGCCTGGCCTGTAATTGATACGAATCCTTTGTTACCCATTCAATAGCCTAAACCTGCTCTCAGTTCAGAGAGTCTAGAAATAATAGAAATTTATTTTTTCCAGCCATTTTTGTAGCTCAGGGGGCCATGAGACATAATTCTGGAAATTACTATGTAGAAAATATCTGATTGCTTCTGGAAAATATTCCAGCCTTAAAAAAAGAGACATACACGTTGAGTGATCCCATTTAACCCCTGCTCTTTCTTTTTTCTCTAGATGCCGTCACATTGCGACTAGTGTCAGGAGCTGCAGCAGTCCTCTGTGACTGCACTTGAGCCACAGGACAAGGCCAGCATCCTGACAGAGGCTGAAGGTGTCGGGATTCTTTGCGGCATCACCAAGCTAGTTAACTGTTCCCATACAGCCTACTTCTGGGCTTCCTATTCAACAACTTAAACATCCTAATGGTTTAAGACATCCTTAGTTTTCTGTTACCTGTAGTCAAAGCAGTCTTTTTTATTTATTGAGCATCTGTTTTCTGCATGGATCTCAAACACAAATCACTTTCCCACTAAAGAAAATGAATTATAAACCTTACCTTCACATAGTGAACCAGAGAAAGCAGACAGCAGAAAATATGTTGACACACATACATAGATAAAAAATTTTTCAGACAGCTACAAGGTCAAGTAAACATACTAAAATGATTTATCCGGTTGAGCAGTCAGGATTTCTGCAGAGTATATAAGGGTGAAGCAAAGTGATTGTATAAATCAATTGATAAAGCCTATAATTTGATCAAGTGCATTAAAAAATTAGAATAAAGACCTGAAACTGAAAAGAGACAATTCCAAGATTTCCATGGGATTGCCAGGAAAAAAAAAAAGGAAGAACTGTGATAACACAAAAAATGAGAGTCCCAAATGATCAGAAAAGCCTCCTTCTTGGCCCCCCAGTCTTATCCCCAGTCCCCAGCAATATCATTAGTCCATGAAGAAGTATCTATTTTTTAAAATTGTGTGTTTAAATTAATTTATAATGAAACTAACATAGGTATTATTCTGTTTTAAGATTTAGGCATATTAAATAAATCACTTCATTAATCCCAAATTCAAAGACTGCTGTTTATTGTTTTACATTGATATCTTGATGGATTGAATTCTACCTGATAAAAATTTCCCTAATTTTGTTGCATATAGTAAATATCTCCTCCCTCCCCAAATTCTATATCTAGATAAAGCTATTTCTCTTATACTTGTCCATTCAGAATATCTCTACCTGGACCAAGAAATAGAATTTGGATCTTATGATAACTAGTTGGGCACTTCATGAAACGTCTGTGAAATGAGGTGTGAGCTCTCAGCCCATAAAACAATAATTCCCATTCTTTACCACTAGATTCACAAAACATGGACACATTTTGGAAACATTTCATGAGGTAGAGGAAGAACTCCTAACATGTGATATAGTATATCTAGCTCCTTGGTGTGCTGAAGCCAAGATAGATTTCAGAGTTTCTTAAACAAAATTATAATAGTTAGCTGTACTGAGGTATCACCCTGTGTCCCAAACATTCTCTCACTTTCTTTCTCACTGTATCTCAGAGCTTGAATTTTCACATGGCAAAATCAAGCACAGAGAATTATTGGATGCACAGTGGAGAACACTGGAGAAAGGGATGACTTCTTGTCTAAGAAGGTGTATTATTGCTGTTTTCCTCACTACATCGAGACTATCCAATATCTTTTCCTGGGCATAAAAGGATTATTTACAACACATATCAGCCTGGACCACTAATAGAGAAGAGAGAGTAATGACAAAATGTCATTATTTCAGAAGCCTCAATGATTTTTTTCATGCCAAATGCAAAATATCTCAAGTTCCAAGCATTTGCATGATGTTTCTATTATTATATGCCCAATTTTAATATGTAATTTAGAAATCTGAAGCTAAAGCTAAGGTCTTTTGTTCTCAATCTTTTGTGTCCAACGTAATTCTTGTTATTCAAGTCAAATTTTCCATCACGTGGTGAATTTTTCTACTGCTAAAGGGAACTTTTTTTTTTCTCATCTCTAGGATCTCTTGGACTACAATTAAGGCATTAAAAAAATAAAATATCAGTACTTTTACTAGAAAACCTGCTCAAATCTGAGTTCTGGATACGTACATTCAAAAGTATGACATTCAATGACAAACCATTGTCCATGAAGCCTAAGAATATCGATAATAAATAGAATGTCTTGTAAACTGACTGTGTGCCAGGCACTTACCAAGCCATTTCACTTGGCAATGTAAATTTACACTTATACAAGGCCTTTATTTCTAAGTGTTTCTACTGATACTCCATTGTATTTTCATGTGATAACTCAAAGGCAAGTATCATCTCTCTTTCTTTTATGTATGAAAAAGCTGTGACAAAGTCCATGCCTCTGTTTATACAAAAATGAAAGCAACAGCTTAATGTTGGAAGGAAGTCAGGATGCAGAACAAAGTCTGATATCATTATATGCTTCTAATTTTTGCTCAATAAAATATTTTCTCTGAAATTACAATACATTACATATACTGTGCATTAGCATTCTCAAAATGCATTTTCATACAGTATCACATTTGAACTTCACAATCACCCTTTAACGGGTGTGTGTGAATATGTTTTTCAAATGGGACAATAATATTTTGGTCATTGTCCAAAAGTAAAAATAATCCAATTTTTAAGATAAAAGTAGATACTAAAAGATGTCAAAGTTACTTACCCAAGTTCACATAGCTTCACTTCTGGACTTCCGGTAGGTACCATGCTCTTCTCACCACAGCAAACCACAACAAAAATTTGGCTTTTCCGTTTTCTAGAAAAATGTTAAAATATATTGCTCTCATTTCTTAAAATCACCAAGGAATTTTTACTAGACATCAATATATTTCTACTTCTCTCCTTTTATAAGCTAAAACACCATGAGACTGGCTTTCTAATCAGCATACCAACTACCAATTCTAAAACTGTCCTTCAAAGCAGTCACCTTGAAAATCTTTAGTCCCATTACAAGCATAACTGACTGATCAAAACATGTTTAAAACGTTTTAGGAGTTACTTTGAAAATCAGGTTACAAGCCACAAAAGAATATCACTTTCTTTACTTAATAGTTACACCTCATTTTTTAAAAAAATTAATAACAGTTTAATCACTCACTTTCTTTACCAGATGAGCCTCTGATTTCTTTGGACCTTTCCCAAATATAATATTTTTGCTCAAAGCATGAAAAATTTTTACCGTGAAATACAATTTTCAAAGTTTGCAAGGCCTTGTGGGACAATTCCACAAGAGAAATTCCAAAAATGAGTTGTCCAAAGGCGGCATCCCTGAAATGAGTATGAAGCCTGCCAAGTTGATGACTTTGATGGAACTAACTTTTCCTTAGTGTGTAAGATTTTAAGTTTTATTTCAAAATAAGTTTTATTAAAAAATAATTTTGTCACACCTCATGTACTATATGACTTTTTATGCACACAGTGCCTAAGGGGGGATTTTACATAGATTTTGTCTAAAAAGAGGAAGCTATCCGCATGGCTGCCAAAATTAAGTCCTCTGGAGGGTGATTTTCTGAACTAGCAATGATTCAATTGCCAAATAACTTCTGTTTCTTACAATTTAGCAAGTTTCAATTCAATCTACCAATTTTCCCATTATGCCACTTTTAAGAGAGGAGATCGTTTTAACCCCAGTGGAGCATTTCAGTAAATTGCCCACTATAGAAATGCTAAGGATATGTTATAACACCTCTTTTCTTCCACAGAAATAATACCTTTCTGACGTTTTGACAAGTTAATGAAGCATTTCTCTCCCATCTGAAAAAATCAGTTGGCATTCTTTCATCAAGCAAGTAAGCTTCCAAGTGTTTCTTCATTTGACCCTCAAAACACCTTTTAGCACTTTTCTTATGAGTGATGTCAACTGGCATGCCAGTCACTTGGTACATTCCCAGACCTTTTAAAAATAATTCCATCACATTGGCTAATCCTAGAGGGTCTCTCCAGAACTAAGTGCACTTGTAAAACTATTCATAAAAAGGTCTCCTATTTCTGTCTCTACTTCCTTTAACACCCTAGTTATATTTTACTTGGACCAAGAAACACATCAAATTGCAACGCTTAGAATATTGGTCCATTTTTTAACTGCTTCAAGGAGACTGTTCCCTGCAGCTTCATCCTTCTTACTAATAAATTTGATTAAGGTAAATCCTCTTTTGTGAAACCAGAAACCAAATTTTTCTGCTATTCTCCCAATGCTTGCATTTGGCTTCAGTCTCAATTAATTAGCCACTTGGATCTTTAAAAGTCCTCACCTCTTTTTCCTTGTCTATGTATATACTCTTTAAAAGCCTGTCAGCAGTCAGTTGAAATGTTTAGTCTTGCTTGAAATTAATTTTCCACTTTTATTGTTCCAATTATTTGGCAGGTTATATGGCTTTAGAATAATTCCCTGGAGCCCTTTGAACCTGTTATGCCTTTTATATTTATGCTAGGTGTGTTTCCTTAGCAACACATTGATTCTGCTGACTGTCTGTTACATGAGATGTAGGCAGTGAACACGTCCAAGCTGTGAATATGAAGATAATTGTCACAGATTGTGATGTTTTGAATCTCCAAAATAGTTTGTAAATTGTGGTTGCAATCAGAAGAAGATATTTTTTAATTCAACCTTATATTTCTTCAACCAGTTTGCTTTCTCTGTATCTTTGATTCAGTTCTACTTCCTTTGCTAAAACAAGTTTGCAAGACTTGGTTAATTAATAAGGTCATGGAAATATTGCAATAGGAAGATTTTATCAATTTCAGCAAAACAACAGTTTCTATAAATCCCACTACTTTGGTCCACATGCTTTTTAAACTGGTGAATTAATAACAGTAAAACCTCATGATATTATCATTTGACTGCATAAATACTATCCATCCATTCAGTCATTCAACAAATATTAATGTAGCAGTGCTGTATATAGATTTGTGAAACTACAGCGTATACATTACTGCAAATTTTGCGTGGTTTCTTATCGCCCTTTAGACTATACTAGTATGTGTGGCTCCTATAGAAGGGAGTCTCTACCTAAACTAACTGCAATTATGTTTAGTAGTTCTCTAGAACAAAAGCAGTTAACCAACAAATGGCATTCCCTTCTTTTCCAATCTCTTTGATGATTCAGGGAATGACTGTCACTTACATTCACACCCAAATTCCAGTTCAAGTTTTTTTTTATTTTATTTCAAGTCATTGTGTGTTTTTGAGAGAAAGAATGTGATATGGTAGGAAGATCACAGACTCAACAACAAACAGATCTGAGTTCAAATCTCAGCTCTGCCCTTTCCTGTGTGACCTTGAGCAAGTACACAATCTCATTACAGCCCAGTTTCCTTATATGCAATATAGGTTATTGTGTGAATTATATAACATACAGAAAGTATTTGGTATGTAGTTGGTATTTTTGAATAAACATTTTAATTAATACGCTTAAGGTGCCCATGTTGGAGTAAGAATTTTGTCTTCATAAAAATGCCATTAATTGCTTAGATGTCATATATTAATTCCTTCTTATCCATCTGAGCTGAAGGCAAAAATTGAGATTGGTTTATCTAGGAAGGACCTGTAGAACTAATACAGATTTTGGTAATTGGTAGTAGGATGCTGCTGTATCAAACATCTAAAAATCTCATCCATGGGATTTAGATTCTTAAAAATTCCAATAGTTAATAGAATTGCTACTGAGGAGCTTAAAAGTTTCTAACAAAGAAAAGGATTCAGTTGTATCAGTTTTTCCTCAAGTATTTTGAAGCTGAGACGTTAGTTGTATAAACATTTGGAACTGTTTATATCCTCATAGTAGATTGATCCTATTATTAATATGTGATGTCTTTATTCCTGGTAATATTCTTTGTTCTAAAGTCCAGTTTGACACTAATATAGCATCTTCTGGCTTCTTTTGACTAGTGTTTGCTTAATATTATGTTTTCCATTCTTTTACTTTAACTCACCTGTGACTTTATATTCAAAGTGGATCTCTTATAAACAGGACAAAGATTGGTCTTGCTTTTTATTTAGTCTAATAATTTGCATTTTATGTGTAATATAATTGCCTATTATGTACTTATCAACATATAATTATTAATATGGTATGGTTGAAAAATCTATCATCTTTCTAATAGTGCTCCATGCTCCATCTGTTCTTTGCACCTTGTTCCTCTTTTCCTGACTAGTTTTGGATTAAGTATTTTTGTACCCCATTTTATCTTCACTATCGTCTTGTTTGCCATACCTCTTTACCTTTTTAGTGATCGCTCAGGGTTTACAACATACCTCTTTAACCTATCTCACGCTAACTTCAAGTGATATATCATTACACAAGCTATAAAAAAGTTTACAACAGCACACCTCCACTTCCCTCTCCTATCCTTTATACTATTATTGTCATGCATTTTACTTCTACACGTGTTATAAACCCCACAATCAATTCTAATTATTTTGGCCTTAAGCAATGAAGTGTCTTTTAAAGATATTTTTTAATTCTTTTAGTCAAAAGAATGAAGAGTGCCAGAAATGATAAAAGATTGGTAAAGATAAAAGACATTTTATCTTCAAAAGAAAGGTCTAAATTTTACCTGGTATCACTTCCCTTCTACCTGAAGAACTCTCTTCTTTTAATGCAGTTCTGAAAGCAATGAATTCTCTTGGCATCTTTTGGCAGAAATTTTTCTTAATTTTTGGAATATAATTTCATTGGAGAGACAAGTCTAAAGAATTAGACTCTAGTTAAAAATTCTCCTTTATTTCAAATGTGGATGAAACTAATCTACCTTGATGAGAAAACCTTTTAACTAACAAAAAAATTCCAGGTCAAGTTTTCTGGATGATTTTCAAACTAAGAATTGACTTCCAATTCCTAAAGGAATCCATGTGGATTTTGTTTTATCAAATACTTTAACAAGAAGGCAGATTATTTTTCTTTTTTTTCTTTTTCTTTTTTCTTTTTTTTTTTAGACAGAGTCTCACTCTGTTACCCAGGCTGGAGTGCAGTGGCACACTCTCAGCTCACCTCACCGCGACCTCCACCTCACAGGTTCAAGCAATTCTCTTGCCTCAGCCTCCCAAGTAACTCCCAAGTAGCTGGGATTACAGGCACCTGCCACCATACCCAGCTAATTTTTTTGTATTTTTAGTAGAGACAGGGTTTCACCATGTTGGTCAGGCTGGTCTCGAACTCCTGACCTCAGGTAATCCACCCACCTCAGCCTCCAAAAGTGCTGGGATTATGGGCGTGAACCACGGCGACTGGCCCAGGTTATTTTTCTAATAAAGGAATCTAAGCATCACTTATGGAAACATGCTTGGCTGGATTTCACAACTGCTTAGAACCAGTGACTTTTTTCCCTTCCTATCTTCTACTCCTTTGAACCAGAATGCCTATAACTATTATATTCTGAAGATATTCCAAGGGAAATGATATTAATGCAGAATTGCTCTGCCTATCATAGCACAGTCAAAAGTATGCTATTCTAATTATGCTACTAAATGAAATAAACACAGAAACCCCAGTCTTTTCAACTATAAAGTGGAGTTAATAAAACAACATGTAAAATTGTCTAGCATAATGTTTGTCATATGGCAGCCTCTCAGTAAAAGTTATTTGAAAAAGTGCCAAATGAAGAAGGTATTAATTTACTATACTTTGAAGTTTTCATTATTATTAGCTTAAAATAGAATACATCAAAAATGAAAAACCTCAATTTTTATTGGAAATGTTAACTTTATCTGAATTATTACTCTGAAATAGAAAGAAAAAATAAATACTCTGTTATAGAACTAAATGACACCTGGTTTCGGGATAAAGAGGTTAACAAATGTGCGCGTCATATTATTTGTTCTCTATTCTAACTAAGCATCACTTAGGAGCTATGCAAACTATCGAGAAGGAAAGTATAATACTGTGAGTTCAACAGACAGATACCCAAAAGGACTAGCTGCCTACTTCTTGTTTTTGTTTTTGTTTCTTTTTACTCTGGCTTTTTGAAACAGCTGCATTGAGATATAATTCATATATAATAAAATTCACCTATTTAAAGTATGCAATTAAATCATTTTTAGTATATCTACAGAGTTGTATAACCATTACCACGATCTAATTTTAGAACATTTTCATCACTCCAAAAGGAAACCTTTCAACCATTTGTGGTAATTCTCCATTCCTCCCCTTCCAAAGCCCTAAGTAACCAATAATCTCTGTCTCCATGCATTTGCTATTCCAAACATTTTATATCAATGAAATTACATAACATGTAGCTTTTTGTAACTGGATTTTTCCTTAACTCTCATGTCACCAGCTCAAACTTATTTCCTAAAATGGAAGTTGATGGGGATACATCATGAATATAGAGTTAAAATTGTAACATTTTAGACATTTCTCCAAATAAGATATTAAAATGGCCAATATGCACTTGAAAACTGTTCAACATCATTAGCCATTAGGGAAATGCAAACAAAAACCATGACAAGATACCACTTTATCCCCATTAGAATGGCTATAATTAAAAAAAAAAGACAGAGACTAACAAGTGTTGATGAGAATATAGAGAAATTGAAACCCTCATAGATTGCTGGTGAGAGTGTAAAACGGTAAAGCCACTTTGGAAAACAATCTGTAAGTTCCTTAAATGGTTAAATATACAGTTACCACGCCATTCCATTTCTAGGTATATTCCATTCCTGGGTACTTAAGCCCAAGAGAAATGGAAGCATACACCAAAACATTGTGCATAAATATTCGTAACAGCATTATTTATAATAACCAAAAAGTGTAAAAAACTCAAATGTCCATCACCTGATGGACAGGTAAATAAAATGTGGTATATTCATGCCATGGAATATTATTGGGCAATAAAATGAAATGAAGTACTGATACATGCTATCACATGGATGAACCTTGGACACATTATGCTAAAGGAAAGTGGCCAGTTACAAATGACCATATTGTATGATCCCATTTATATGAAATGTTCAGAACAGGCAAGTCTATTGAGATAGAAAATAGATTAGCAGTTGCCTGGGGTCAGGGAGATTTCACCTAAAGGAGATGACAGTTAAGAGGTGTGGGGGCATGAGGTTCCTTTTGGAGTAATGAAAATCTCCTAAAATTGTGAGGATGGATGTGCAACTCTGAGAATATACTAAAAGCCATTAAATTATACACTTTAAAAGGGTGAATTATATGGCATGTAAATTAAATCTCATAAAACTATTTTTTAAAAGAAGAAAAGACAAAAGTAAAAAGTCAATTTGCCTTTCCTTCAATAAATATACAATACTGATGAACCGAAATTAAAATTATGACATTTGTATTCAGACTTGTAATATGTTGAAATCTTATTGAATAATTTGATGTCCAGTGTATGATAAGATATACATTAATCATTGCTTCAAAATTTCAGGATATTTCTAACCTTTAAAATAAAATCAGACTGAGACCAGAAGTATGCTCACTTCAGGTCTAAATTAGTTCAAAACAAGAGGACATATATTAGGGAATATTTGCTCAAATCTGGTAAAGTATTACAGAATCACTGGTTATTTTATTTCTAAAAGAACAACTGAAAGTAGGTTCCCTATTATCTCCAAGTAAACACGATTATTTTGTCAGTTTCCACTGTTCAGGACAGCAATATTTTCCGTAATTTCTGTTATTAAACTCACATTTAGCTGATTGATAACTTTTTTCACTATCCTCATAAAGGGATATGGGTAAGTCTGACTTCCTATGTCCACCTTCATTTTTAAAGCTTAAAAAGTCAAAAATAAAAGAAAAATCTTTTTGTTCTTTGATTAGCCAAACTATAAAATGGAAGTAGAGCTTTCTGGGAAAAAATATATACTGATCTGCCAAGTAAATTCACAAAATTGGCATATGCTGAGACATTGAGCAGAGATAATGTACACTATACATTCTCCATTCAAGTCCAGATATTATTTAAACCATTCAGTGCCAATATTAATTTTGTTTTCCACCCAGAACTTACTGAGTATTTAAAAACAGCTTTATATAGATTTTGCTAAATAATCAATGGAAATAATAGTCACTGAATTATATCTGGTCAATTTCAGTAATGTTATAGTAGAAAATAAATTCGGGGTTGGGGTGAGGGAAATCAGTTGACAAGACCAAAAAAAGGGCACAGTATTTGCAGGGCTTGATTCTACTGCAAAGATCAGTATGTATGATAAGGCTAATGTTTTTCAGTCAACAGTTATTAACAGTGTTCTGGGTGCTGACACACTAGTGAACAAGACAGACAAAATCTCTGTTCTTAAGGAGATTTTAATTCTAATGTTTGTAAAACACAAACACAAATCCATCTCTCTTTGCTGTCTCAAAACATAAAATGGAATGTAACCAGGGTAACCATGTCCCAGTTTGAAATTTCATCTGGTGCCACTTAGGAATCTTGACATCATGAAAATAGTAATAAATCACTTTAGACCAGTACTTAGATATGTAGACAAACTAGATGTACTCAACATGGTAACCACTTCTCTATACCAAGTGCAAATCATAGGCCTAATAACGGTGTAAGGGAAAATAGTAGCAAAGCTGTTTCCATCACTGACCACTCAGGCACAGGAACTGGTCTTAGAACCAGTAAGTGTGTGCGTGTGTGTGTGGACATACTGGGGGGGTTGGTACACACATAGGTGGGCACTCAGTATTTTGATGCAGTGGAATGGAAATTTCATGGTACTGGGAATCAGAAGACCTGCCATGTTTTATGAAAGTCTCAAATATTTGGGGATGCATTAAATTGTCCCTTTAAGAAAAAGATCTGAACTACAGTCAAACTCAGCTCTAAAACTGTGAGTCTATGATTTCCTATGCAAAACATAAGGCTTCAACTCCTGAACTTTATCTGCAGAGTCATAGAAGGCAGTCTTTCACACTACAGGAAGAAGTAAACTATTAGGTTTAAAAAATCAGTAATCTCAGATTTACTTTTCTTTCCACCTTTCAGTTCCTTCCCATAGCTTGTGTATTTTGAAAGTTGGATCAAAAAACAAGTGATAGGGAATAGAGTTCAACATTAGTATGTGCAGAGGATGAGGAAATTAATTAATGGGAGTGGGGAGTGGGCATGTCAAGGAATCCTTAGATCTTTCCTGAGGTAAGGGAAAGGCTGCAGGGTACAAGGGGGCAGTAGGGGAAGTGGACCTATGATAAAAAACAGACACAAGCAATGACATGAAATGAAAAGCTCCGATCCTGCCTTCCTCATCTCACTCCGTTCTCGTTATTCTACACCACGGGCCACTTGTTGGGAATCTGTAGGACCCTCTCAAGGATCTAGAGCACCCTCTTGATGCTACCAGCTCCACAGGACTTCCTCCTGTGGCCATTCGCTTTTCCCTCTACCCACCTCCAACTACCATTAACCCTAATGCAAGCCCTTCCCTAGTATGTTTACCTGAGAATAATCTAATTAATTAATTCTCACTAGGTATTACTGATTAGGTCGATCCTATGAGGCTGTGCATTTTAACAGGCATGACCATCACCCAAAGGATTGTTAAACGTGGAAAGGGCCTTAAAAGTACCAGAAACCGAAGCCAGGCCCATCCTCCACCCTCTGCACCTCACTGGCCTGCTGTACCAGCCACATCAGCCCTGATTTTGTGTGCACTAGTTCTTCTTTGTACCATTCTGCCTCAAATGGAGGAGTTCCCAGAACCAGAAGAGATGTGTTATGAAGGCTTTTGAAGCAAAACAGCCTATCTAACACCCTTAAACATTCCCTATAGGCTCTCCTCTTTTTGACTCAGGCATTAGGCTTCCCAGAGAAAGTAAACAGTAATATCTTTAGCCTTGGATTTAAACACCTGTCTATAAAGTCAAGCAAGCTCACCATGGTTTTAAAAATATTAAAAACATTTGGATAAAAGGTTTTGGTTAAATAATTCATCCTTGTGTTATTTATTATATTCTGAGTTTTAAAAGTGCTTCCCATTCACCAATCCTTTTTGTCTCTGAAGACAATCATGTGAGGTGGTTAGAGAGTTTATAACATTAGATTATCATTTAGAACATTAGATTACATAACATTGTCACTTTTGCATATTTAAAAAACAGTGGTTTAGAGTACAGTATCAGGACTAAACTGCCTAGGGATGAATCCTGCCTCTACCACTACTAGTGTGTGACCTTGAACAATTTATTTAATCCATCTGTTCTTCAATCTACTTGTCTGTAAAAATGAGGGTAAAAATAAGACTTACTTCTTAGAGTTATTTGATAACTAAATGAATTCATGCAAGAATGGTGCTCAGAACATTGCCTGACACCTCATCAGTACTCAAACAGTGGTAGTTTGGATATCTTCACCACAACCACCACCACTACCATCATCATCAACAGTATCATCAGAAATGACTATTTACTCAGAACAAATTAATCCTTTGATGACCAGATCCTTACTTCACTCTGTGCCAATACAGACATGGTCTAGATGTTGCTGCTCACTGCTAACATCACCTCTTTGTCTTTGAAAATTGTTTTCCTCTACTTTTGCCACAGTTGATCTCAAGAAGCATGAAGTAGTTTAAAGAAACTAACTGAATTCGATGAGTCATCTTTGTCTCCATTAGAAAGAGGAAAGTAATATTTGAAATGGCAACATGCTAAATAGATGTATGGAGACCCTCTCCATATCTGGAATGTAATATCAAAATATTTCAGGGCTATGATTAGTGTTGGATTAGTAGAGGACCTGAAAGCTTTTAAATATCTTTACGTGGGTTTCTGCTCCTTAGGCACTAAGCATATCAATAACTCACAATTAGCACAATAATAATTATGGCACTGACAGAAATGATATTCATTTAATAAAGTTAGCATTCAATAAATAAGGTTACCTCAACCAATGTTTTGCATGAGGCGTGAAAAGCTTTATAGGAATTGTTTGTTTGATTTTTAACACAATTCCAAAAGATACAGATAACAAAATCCATATCTCCCATGAAGGTAAAATTAGAAAATTTACATTTGATAACTTGACCTAAAAAAATTTAGCAGCATAATCAAACTACAGATGACAGCCCATAAACTAAATATCTACTATTTTCATCAAAGACAAATTTCAATTAGTCCCTTTATCCATTCTTAACTACCTTTACTGTAACTTTACCTTTAATGTAAATTCACATCCTCTCACTAAGCAGGGGTGACCCTAACTAGACAACTCTCTTTCTTGACTGCCTTCCTTTTCACATAATAATATAAATTCAAAGCCAGTGCCTCTCACCTATTAACAGGAACATATCTGATACCTATTCTTCAAGTACTTTTCAGGAAGCCTAATCTTGAACCTAGTGGAAAGGCTTTACATGGCTATCAAAAAACAAATTAAGAAAAGCAACAGTTATACAATGTTGCCAGAAGGATTCCGGTCGTCAGTTCCACCACATACTCTAAAACCTATCCTTGGATTAAGATAGGCCAGTAGAACATTATTTACACACATCCTCATTCTCCTTCATACCCCATTGGCTTGCACTGAGGAACATCCTAGAAAAAGAAAAAACAGCCTCATGGGAAGTACTTTTTACCACCAGAATGTTGGGGAGGTCATTGTTTATTATATGACCTTTCATGGGTAAAAAGGGTGGGACATAGAATTTAAGACAAGCAGTTTAATAAGCACTAATCAAAATAAGTTCAAGAGGGCAACACGACTTGATGTACAAAGATTCCCGTCCCCAAAGGCACCCATCTAGCCTCCCAGAGGGAGCAGGGCATGTTCATCCCGAAGATTTCTTTTCTGGGTTTGAGGTGCTACCAGAGTGGTAACCCCCCTCCACTGAATTCATTCCTTAACTCGCCTCCAAAATGTCCCCTAGGCTTCCGGTCATGCTGAAGAACAATCCAGATGAAAGTTTTATGTTTTTATAAATCTCATCCTATTCTCAGCCTCACTTTCCAATCAGATCAAGCAAGTTCTACCTTTGGGTGAAACTGGATTCCTTACCATATTATTATAAATTACATCTGACTCAAATCCCAGCAGCTATGGCACCAAGGCAAATACCACATTCCCAAACGTTGTGCTTCCCTGTATCTTATGCTATTTACTTTTTCCAACATAATGACTTTTTCTGGTTTACCATATTCTCACTTCTTCTGGATATCCCACAGTAATAAGATCATTTTGGTGAAAATAAAATTGTGTATGTTTGTGTGTGTGTGTGTAGAGAGAGGGAGAGATAACACAGCCTTTTGGGGGTTACTATCTTTAGATGGGTCTGCTTGCAGAATTGACCTTTGGCTGGCATCTGAGGATTTGGCTTTCAGAATATTTTCTATGTTAATAAGCCTGTTTTGTCTACATGAGTTACTGTACTGTTGTTGTACCAGCTTGCCTACACTGATTGTACAAGAAAATGTGGTTGATGGTGAATACTTGCTTCCCTTCTGGGAATTTGCTACGTGTGGCTGGCCACACCAGCAAAGGGTAGTTATATAACTAGCCCCAAATAAAAACTCTGGACTCTAAGTCTCAAACAAGGTTTCCTGGGCCAAAACACTGCACATATATTGCTGCATTTCACTGGTGAAGGAGGAGCATTTCTGTGTGATCCCTCTTGAGAGAGAAAATGTTGGAAGTCTGTGCTGGGATTCCTCCAGACTACCTGATGTATCTTTTCCCATTGCTGATCACTAAAAAAATATAGTCAGGAATACTGCTGCTTCTGAGTCCTGTGAGTATTTCTAATGAATAACCAAATGTATGAATGGGCTTGGAATCTCTGAGTTATATACGTAAAAATTTTAAAACAGGCAAAATAGTTCAACAAATACTTATAAAAGAAGATATCTGCATGTCAAAGAAGCACAGGAAAAGTGTTTCAATGTCATTAAACATTAAGGAAGTATAAATTAAAAGTGCAATGAGATACCACTACATAGCTAAAACTAAAAAGACTTACCATACCAAGTGAGCGATTGTCAACAATATGGAGTAATTACAACTCTCATGCACTGCTTATAGAATGTAAAACGCCACAACCACTTTAGAAAACAGTTTGGCCATTTCTTAAGAAGTGTAATCTACACCTACTATAAGATCCAGCCATTCCACTTTTAGGTATTTACAAAGGAAAATAAAAACATATGTCCATATAATGACTTAATAGCAGCTTTATTAGTAAAAGCCACAAAATGGAAATAATTCCAATAACCACCAACAGATGAGTGGATAAACACATTGTCATACAGCCATACAATGGGGAAAAAGCAATGAAAAGAAATGAACTATCAATACATGTAACAAATCTCAAAATATTTATGCTCAGTGAAAGAATTAAGATGAAAACTTTAGTACATATAGTACAATCCCATTTATATTAAACTCCAGAAAATGTAAAGTAATCTATAGTCACAGAAAACAGATCAGTGTTTGCGTGGGGATGAAAAGAGGGACAGGGAAAGGCAGGAAGGAGTTATTACCATGGCACAGGAAACTTTGGGACATAATGAATATGTTCATTATCTTCATTAGAGTGATAGGTTCACAGGTATGTATCTATTGCAAAGCATATCAAATTGTACACTTTAAATGTTTGCAGTTTATTATATGTCAAAAATACATAAGCTTTTCTTAAAACTTTCCATAACAAGTCTTTTCAGGCTGAGGTTACAGCCTGTTAGAAACACCACCCATCCTAGGTTTCCTATAACATTACATGCAAATCTATTAATAATAATTGAAAAGCAATAGGAAGTAATCTTTAGGAATTTCAGCAATGAGCATAATATAATACCTACCAAGAAAGAATGTATCTGAAAATCAACTCAGATGAAAAAAGATAAAGGTAAGAAAGATAATGACTGGACATGTAACAGATTCCTAACAGAAATTATGCAGCACAATCATTAGTTACTTTAGGCTACATAAATCCAAAACAATCTTCTAAAGCACTGAGGTCTCAGAGTGTAGAACTTGTCTAGACATAAACCTAGATCTATGATATGCATTATAGTGAACATAGGGAGTTCTGTGATTGGGTAAAACCACCCAAGTCTTAGCCATACTCAGAACGTTGATGTCTCCAAAACCTTTGGAGAAATGGTTGATTACCAAGTATGTAAAAAAATACATCCTTAAGGGAAATCCTTACAAATTACTTGAGCCATATTTTTAGAGCAATAAAAGATTAAGTTCAACCGCTTTAAAAAGTAAGAAAAGCAAAAAAAAAAAAAAGTATTTAATTCAAAAATGTAATTCAATGGTTCTCTCAATGGTCTTACAATTACGAAAAAATTTAGGATGTCATGAAATCAGCTCAAACACTCTAAATGCATTCACAGAATAGAATCTGTCCCTTAAGTGAGCATTTCTAGAAATTGGCAGGCAAAATCCTGAAGGTTTTTGTAATTGATATGTTGAACTTCTGCTATTGGTGATTTCTTACTTGAAACATTAATTATTTTAAAATTTCCAATCAACTAATAGGTTACGTAAACATCTCTGAGCATATCAACATATGGTAATTAATTTCTCCTTATTAATCCATTAAAAGGACTTTATAAAATAGTTTACAATCCTATCTATGAAGCTGATCCTAGTATCAAACAAATGCTCCAAAATCATTTTATACATCCACGTAGGAAATAGAGCACATTTACTGAAATTACAGCAATCTTTGTCAGCACAATATTTTTAGCTGAGAAAAATCAGATATGTAAAATAATATATGTCTTTATAATTGAGCTTAGTTGCTGGATGGCGGAAACTTAATTAAGTCAATTCCACGTATTTTTTTTTCTCAGCCACTTCAGAGTTTTTCAGTCAAGTAAGGCATAAACTCAGTTCTGAATTGCCCTTTTCCCTCCCCTGGGGTGTCTAGTCATGAGAAGTGGGTGGAGGTGTCTGGTGTTAAGTTGGTGGTTGACCTCAGGCAGGACCATCCCTCCAGTAGGGGTAACACAGGCAGACACCATGTCCGCCTGTTCTGCAGCCACTAGCCCAACCCACTTTCTAGCATCCCCTTATCACAATGGGGAGAACTCTTCAGGGACAACTGGCTTCTAAATAAACTATTCTCCCTTTTGAGAGCCAAATATATTGGTGCCTTACAATGTAGTCAGGCAATATTCATACTCATTTTTTCAGGCCCTAAGAAAGAGACAAGTCCTCCAGGATCTCATATTCCAAACATCTCTTTATCTGGTAGGAGTGGAGCCAGAGCAGGAGTGGATTTTATTGTCCCCCTAAGATGCCTCGCCCACAAGAACTTCCAAGTCTTACCCTCTTGCGCTAACTGAAACTCCATCTTGGAACCCCCTCCTCTGGAACTAAGCCTTACCATCTAATCCATCAGTTATGGTTTATAATCAAAGTTATTTCCCTGATATCATCTGTAGGCAATGTATTCAATAAACAATACTTTCAAACAAAATGGACACAGTTTGAGTGATTTATACCATAATCAAAGTACATTCAGTGTAAATGTCTGATGCAGACTGCCATAAGCCTTGAAAACTGCTAAGTTAAATGGCGAATTGCCTTTATATTTTTCTAAAAGCAAAAGTCATCACCTCTCAGTAAATTCCATCAATTTAACTTTCCAAGATAACACATAACTCTCTGATAGATGATTCCTAGATGAATACCTTTCTCTTGAAGAAATTTTTTCCAAATAATTTATCTTAGTGTTCTAATCAGAACCTGAACAACAACAACAACAATATATATATTTTATATATATATATATATATATCCATTTTTATAGCAATTCTAGTTCAGGGTCCTATGAGATCCGAAACAGCCTGGTCTTCCAGATAAACAGTACCATCAGTGATCAGGTGTGTGCTCATTTTGTTTAGAACTAAAGCATCAAAATGCAAGACTAGGCATTTCCAAAAGATCCCAGGTGTTTCCAAAAGAGAGGAAATGGAAAAGTGAAGATTCTTTGTGACTTTAAAAATAGAAGATCTTTAAGAGGCACTTAAAAAAATTCACTACAATGCAATCTATTTTGCCATGTTACTCACATAACCAGAAATTATAGGCACCATGAATTGGAATAAAGCGGGTGCCCAATGAGGTAATTATGCCCACTTTCCTATTCACGGTGGCCTTAGGAACTACAATCCTTTAATTAATGGCCCTGGGAACATCCCAAGTCAATATTTTTATTTCCTGTTTTCACCTGCCAGTGGTGAGTACTTCTCTCCATTTTCTGAATATATGACTAAATTTAACATGGGAGTTATGACAAGACATGCAGGAAGCTGCCCAGGCCAAAAGAACCGAAAAACTCAGAATGATTTTAAATATGCTTTTTGTTTTGAAGGAAGTCTTGAAGTTCTGCAGATCTTCATCATTACTTTAATTTTATTTTGATGCCACAATTAGATTTGAAAGAATTTACATACTCCTACAAAAAACTAAAGCATTTCAATTCTATGAGAATAAGGTAAAACTTTTTATGAATTTACTTTGATAAATGAACTATAAAATATCAACCACTTTTTACTTTAGCTTACTGAAACATAAAGCAACATCTGTCAGCTAAACTTCAAATGAAATCTTTTTGAGTTTCACACTCCTTAAATGTATTTTTATACAAATAATCTTTAAAATATTTGCAGTTCATTTTAGCATTTGTTTATAACCTAAACTCAACTAAACTCAGGAAGGAATATTAAGCCATCATATGTATATTTTCTCAGTAAATCATTTTTAATCAATTCAACATGTAGCTTTTTTATCTGAAATGAAACTTTGCTAGCATACAGATATGAAGTGTATTTGTTTTCATAATCATTTTTGCATTTCTGTTTTTTCATTTTTTAAAACAAATCGATTTCGTAAGATACACGTAAAAATACAAGCCAGCAATCCATTCCTTTTGTTTAATCTGTCAGAATATTAATCAGAAAATGTCCTGCTGTGGACTGAACAACCAAATGGTAGAATTGGGTCTACTGTAAGATTAAATAGATCTTCCTTTTGGTGCTTTTTAAAATATGCATTATGTAAATGTGCTTAATGTCTCTGCCAGAGTAATCCAGAAAAGAATTGGAAATGAACAGCTGGGTCAAGGGGAGAAAAAGAGTTGGGAGGGATGATACATGGGGGTTCCTCCTGGGATAGACAAACACAATGGCAACAGAGAAGAAAATGTCAGTGTAAGTTGCCAATTGTATAGCAGATGATTCGCAGTCGTGTGGCAAACAGACCTTCAATTTCCAGGCACATCTACAGCCAAGGGTTTCTAATACTCCTGAGTTGTGATGGCCTTTCTTCAAGTGCTGCATTCGTCAAACTTAATTTCCATCTACCTCTATCATAAGGTGCCTGGTGTATTTGTACTTTTCTCAAACTTTAGTCACATTAATTAATTAATTAATTTATTTATTTATTTATTTATTTATTTTTTGAGACGGAGTCTCCCTCTGTCACCTAGGCTGGAATGCAGTGGCACGAGAGGCTCACTGCAACCTCTGCCTCCTGGGTTCAAGCGATTCTCCTGCCTCAGCCTCCTGAGTAGCTGGGATTACAGGTGCCTGCCACCATGCCCGGCTAATTTTGTGTATGTTTAGTAGAGATAGGGTTTCACTGTGTTGGCCCGACTGGCCTCGAACTCCTGACCTCAGGTGATCCACCCCCCCTTGGCCTCCCAAAGTGCTGGGATTACAGGCATGAGCCTCATTTTAAAGAACAAGAACCTTGTCTACCCACTGGCATGGCCCCTGGTGCAGCAACATAGGCTCCTGTTCCTGCCGCAGCTCTCTCCTTCCTTCTCGGCCTATCAGAGCCCAGAGTTGGCCCACCATGGCTTTACTCACTACTGTCACCCAGTTCTTGGGAACAAATTACGTATCTTGTCTTGTTCTTGCTGCCTGGCATGCCAGTACCTCCTCCAGGAATTTGGAAGACATATCAGCTTACCTGATACCCAAGGAGCAGGCCAGAATTAAGATCTTCAGACGGCAACGTGGCAAGAGAGTGGTGGGCCAAAACACTGTGGGCATGATGTGTGGTGGCCTGAGAGGCATGAAGGGATTGGTATATGAAACATCAGTTCTTGATCCTAATGAAAGCATCCATTTCTGAGGCTTTAGTGTCCCTGAGTGCCAAAAACTGCCACCCAAGGCTAAGGGTAAGAAAGAACCCCTGCTGGAGGGTTTATTTCAGTTGCTGGTGGCTGAACAGATCCCAACAGAGGAAACAGGTATCTTGGCTTTCAAAAAAGTGGGCAAAGAGGACAGCTCTACCCTCCCATGTGGTCACCATGCCGGACAACTTTCCCACCAATATACATCCCATGTTTCAGCTCAGTGCAGCCTTCATAGCCCTCAACAGTGTAAGTAATACTGCCTGAGCATATGCAGAGCTATCAAGCACTGGGAGCTGATTTATGAAGACTGTGTGGATCTGATCACAAAGCTACCTGTGTTGCAGCAAAGATCCACCAAAATGTCTACTAAAAGGGCAAAAATATTGGGGGCATTGACTCCGAGCTGCACTGGCCCCACAGTTTCACCAACATGTTAGGCTATACTGATGCCCAGTTCACTGAGCTCATGCACCTGTATCACACCATCCACAGTTGACCATGAGGGCAGCAATGTAAGCGCCCATATCAGCAACTTGTTAGGCAGTGCCCCTTCAAGCCCTTATCTGTCCTTTGCAACAGTCATGAATGGATTGACAGGCCCTCTACATGTACTAGCAAATCAGGAAGTGCTTGTCTGGCAACTTAACTACAGAAGGAAGTTGGCAAAGATGTGGCAGATGAGAAGTTATGAGACTACACCTGGAACACACTCAACCCAAGATGAAGTTATTCCAGACTATGGCCATGTAGTGCTAAAGAAGATTGATCCACGAGGTACCTGCTATGAGAGTTTGCTCTGAAACACCACATAACGACCCCATGTTAACTTGGTTGCTCAACTACACAAGATTGTGCTCAATATCCTCTTAGAGAATGGCAGGGCCAAGAATCCTTGGCCCAATGTAGACACACACTGGGGTACTGCTCCAGTACTATGGCGTGATGGAAATGAATTACTACACTGTTCTGTTCAGAGTGTCTCAGGCACTGGGTATACTGGCACAGCTCATCTGAAGTCATGCACTAGGATTCCCTCTAGAAAGACCCAAGTCCAAGACCATAGATGGTCTGATAAGTTTGTGGACTCTAAGTTGGGATAAAACTGGAGACTAGGGGGAAAGGGAAAGTGACTACCAGAAAGTGAGGACACATTAAAAAAAAAGTCTACTTTGGTTTTAAGGGGTCTTTAAAGACTTAAGATTCAATTGTATCTGAGGCACTGATAATAGATTTGAGTTTAAAATGTAAATTAAAAGTTTAAAAGATGAAAAGCCTAGCCAACTCCCTTCACTTGCCTAGTATGAGTTGCCCATCAACTGCAGAATGACCACTACTAATGCACGTGTAATGGGTTAAGTTTGGCCCCCGCACCATCTCAGAGTGAGAATCTGGCTCCTCTTTCCCTGGGTCAAAGCTGGTTGCAGAGAATGTGCAGTCACTGCTGAGATTTTGCTTCTACTCTGCCAAGTGCACAATAAGCCAGCAAGCCAGGAATCTTCCCTTTCTGTTTCCACAGGAATGATGTTGGATAATCAGCTGCACCGAGTCCATCAGCCCTCTCCTCTGCACACTAACACCTCCTAGCAAGACCTATTGGTCAGCTGGACATGCTTTGGCAATTTTTTACGTTACCAGCTGAGCATAAAGGAATGACATCTGTTGTAACTGGCAGCCAGTGTTTGATTTGATTTCTCTTTTCAAAACTATCCTATTAAAATTAAGGTCTCAGAGTGTTCTGTTTCCCATTACTTTAATACTCACCCCCATTGAGAATTTCTACACCTGTTGCACCTCAAGGTGAGGATGTTTGGGACCTCCCCATCTTGGTCCTCACCAGAGACCTTTTTCAACAGATCTGTCTGATCTGTGGTCCCAGTCATTGGGTTTTTATCAGTGCTTAATGTGAACTAAATATTTTACTTCCACAGAACACACGCCACTACCCTCTGACCTTCCCCTGCCTTTCTAAGGTGCTGTGGGGCATAAACAGGGACTCAGGAATGACAGCATGGTAGCTTCAGGGTCTGGTCCCAGGAGTATTAGCACCTCTTTTGGAACAAGAAAATGATTCAAGATTGGACATGGTCCCCTCTGATTATTGGGTCCTGGAGTTGAGAGGATTAAAAACAGTAATCCTTCCTCTTCATCTTCTGCCTCAAGAAAATGCTCCCTTATTTAGAAACATCCTTTTCCTGTCCTGCCTCAAGCGCTCACAGTACAGCGTTTGTCTTAGAAGCCCCATTTGCACAGGTTTCAGAAACTCAGAATGCTCTACTGCCTTTTCTTTAAGAAAGGATTAAGATACATTCCTCCTGTGCCCCTTTCTTCCCTCCAAATTCCTGCCTGTGTTTCTGTGGATCTACCATCCCCAGAACTACACTGTTGAGATGAATGCAGTGTAAGCCCCTGATAACTGTCAGGTCATGATGCAGACTTCAGGTTGCTCTGTATAAAATGCAAAGTAAATGTTTTTAATAACAATGAAAAAAAGAACAATACCAGACACTCTGATCTGGCTTTGCAAGTGGCCATATATATCTGAAATAACTTCCCATTATAGTAGAAGACTGACAAATTATCCAGATAATGCAATCATTTAGGGCATTAAAAAGAGTTTCTATGTAATACATCTATAAATGTTATGCATGTATGTAATAAATACATACTCACAAAAGGGTTTCTCTGCTACTGAGAAAAGTATTTTCACCTACACAATAATAATTAGCTAGCGTTTCTTAAGCACTACTAGGTGCCTGACATTGTTCTAAGGTGTTCTACATATGTAGTCTCTTAATCCTAATAGCAGCCTTCTAACTTTATCCTATTATTGTGTCCACAGAGCACAGAAGGCTGAAGCATATGTCCAAGGTCAGCCAGCATTCAATCCCAAGCAGTCTGACTCTGTAGTGTATAGTCTTACCACAACAAAATATAACATCTCATTTGACCTAGTTATATAGGTACTACTATATCCATTTGTCAGATGAGAAAATTGAGGTTCAGTGGGATTATATAACTTTCAAGCTTCCTCTGCTAACATATGATAGATACCATGAGTCAACTCTAATCTTTCTGATTCCAAAGTCTGTGCTTATAGCCAATTATAAGCTTATAAAATCACTACAGCCTCCTCAATGCAGGACCACTGTGTAAGATGTGAAAGTTACCATGACCCTCAAAGGCAATACAAGCAAAAGGGAACAAATTATATTAGTGACCTGACCCACACCATCTCATTGAGGTGGCTCAGCCCTAGATAGGATCAGGATTTTTTCAACACTAATCACAAGGCAATGGTCCTAGGCCCAACCACCCATCTGGCTCAGAGCTACTATTGTCAACATGAAAGATGACCTTTGTTTTCTGGTCTTTACAAATCCTTGTAGCAGTTTCTCTGTCTCCAGGACTGGTCACAAGGCTAGCCAGAAGGAAATTCAACCCACAGACCCAAACCTGGATTCAAAACAGAAACTGCTCGAAGGGTTGAGTCAGGAGTTGTGTCCCTACAGAGCTCTTTGATCCTGAGAGAGGAAATCATTGGCACAAAGGAAAAAAGAAGCAGATTATAGATGAGAGGGCTTTTGTTGCTGAAGGTCTTTTCCTTCTAGATGAGCATTCTGGATTTCAGAGTGGCTGTTTCCTGCTGAGCTTCAATGGGCCGGGCCTCTGCCCCTGCACAAAAGAGTAGGAGAATTTTGAACTCAAACATAAAAGCAGAGCAGCAGGCCACAGCGTCTACAGCTCAGGCCTGCTGGGAGCCCCAGCCAGTTCAGACACCATATGTGTCCTGCTTCTCCATCTGGTTCTTTGGACAAGGCCAAACAAAACAGTGGAAATAAATGGCAGAGTAAAAGTCTTTTGCCCTGGCCCTGAAGCACATACTGACCTCACCTTGCAGAGTTTTTCTGTTAATCATTTGTATTATAAGTAGTTTGATTTAAAGTATAAGAGTCCAATCTATACAACACTTTAAAAGGGGAGAAAAAAGTTCCAACATTACATCGGATTAGCAGGCTAATCACCTTATATCTATCCCTCCATTTACCAATATTACTTCGTAAAGTAAAACCTGAAATCCAGCGAAACCATAGAAACATGTAGCTTAACCACATGTGAATCCAAACCAAAGCAACCACAGTTTATACAACCACTACAAAAGCTTCTGCATTATTAAACTATATTTTATGGAGAATTAGACTCACTTATTTAAGCAAAAGAATACAGTAAATTTTTATGTAATAAGAAGACTCCACAATCTCTGAAAGATTATTCTACATCTTAATTGTCTATGTAATTTCAACTTTGATTAACTTTAGACTATTCATGGAAGCTAATATATCTCTGTGGCTAATACTTTCAATGAATCTAGCTTGTATATATAGTTATGAGTTGTTTAACCACAAGGATACATTCTGAGAAATTTATCTTTAGGAGAATTCTTTGTTGTGGGATCATGGAGTGTACTTACACAAACCTGTCTGTGGTCCCCAAAATTTTGGGCACCAGGGACTGGTTTCGTGGAAGATAATTTTTCCACAAACCTGGAAGGGGAGGAATGGGGATAGTTTGGAGATGAAACTGTTCCACCTCCCTGATTCTCATAAGGAGCAGCAACCTAGATCCCTCGCATGCTCTGTTCACAGTAGGGTTCATGCTCCTATGAGAATCTAATGCTTCTGCTGATCTGACAGGAGGCAGAGCTCAGGCAGTAATGCATGCTTGCTGGCCCACTGATCTCCTGTTTCCTGCTTTGTGGCCTGGTCCCTAACAGGCCACAGACCACTACCAGTCTTGACATAATTGGGGCGTGGAGGTTGGGAACCCCTGCCCTACAACACACATAGGCTACATGATAGATCCCATTGTTTCTAGGCTACCCACCTGTACAGCATGTTACTGTAGTGAATACTGCAGGCAACTATAACAATGGTAAGTATTTGTGTATCTAAACATAGAAAAAGTAATGCATTTTGTTATGACTTCATGATGGCTTCATCACTAGGGGAGAGGAATTTTTTCAGCTCCATTATAATCTTATGGGACCACTGTTATCTATGTGGTCCATTGTTTACCAAAACGTCATTATGTGGTGCACGACTGTATTTCAGTTACTTCCAATAGACCAAACATTAGCCTTGTACTATACCCAGTTTCTGAGTCTCAGCACTATCGACATTTTAGACCAGATAAGTCTGTTGTGGGGGATTATCCTGTGCATTGCAGGACTTTTATCACCACACCTAGTCTCTCACTTAAATGTCACTAGCACTGCCCCCCATTTGTGAAAACACCAAATGTCTCTATATATTGTCAGATGTCCCTGAGGAGTGAGTTGTGAGTTGTGAGGTGTAATCACCCCTGGTTGATTTCAACTCGCTGGTTTATATGATACAGAGAATAACTTTTGAATGTTATTCCTTCTTCTCATTTATACATAATCATTCAGTAACAGCTAATACTCAATATTAAAAGTACAAGACAATGACTAGACCCATTGGATTTTTTAATCTAAGTTATAAACTTATCTTCTGAACTCATAAAAATAATGTTATAATAGCTTCTGAATATCATGAAAATTCAATCACACACAAAAGTCTATGTATTATATAATGGTGGGGTTTATTCCAGGCCCACTGACAAGTCTGTCTTACTTCACTGAAGTTAACCCTCCATACACAGACGATGACAGATGACTGGGCAGGTGGGAAAGACGGATTGGAAGAAAGAAAAAGCAGCAAGAATGTGGAGTCCCGATAAATAAGCAATAACAAGGAAGGGGACCCAGGTGGCAGAGGTCCCCAGGTGGGGAAGAACAATAAACAATTGTTTGGAGAGATGGCTAACCACAAATAACCTGAGGGGACAAGGACCTCATTCTGAGGGCACAACAACCTTGCATGTAGCCCCCCTCCAGCAGGACCTTATAAAACTTCCCTCCAGCCCTGCCTCTTTGCAGGCAGCCTCTTCTCTGCTGTCCTGCCTGTTGCAGTCTTGCCACATATTTTCATACTTTCTCTAATAAATCTGCTTTTCTTCACCTACAACTGTCTTGGTAAATCCCTTTACTGTCTGCACCACTCGCCCCAGATAGTTACTACCCATGACAAAAAAGACTAGAGAGCAGGCTATGAACAGTACTGAAGGTGGCTTAAATCATACGAGTAACGCTCCTTAAGAAAACCAGAAAAATACGTTTTCACGCAAAAGCAAACTATTTTATTAATGTACTTAGTTTGAAAATACTCTTTTCATAATTAAATATAATACATAAAATCCCCATTTAAACGTTCTAAACTTACTATTTTAACTTAGGACCATTTTTTAGTAAACCTCTTTTAATGTTGCTTCACTTAAATCATTTGTCTCTTTTTCTCCAGATGTTATGCTTCCTTTAAGTAATGGCAAAGATGTCATATTAAATTAGCCCTCTGTTTCAAAAGTGAAAAGCTCCAGTGAGCAAAGACAAATGTTTATGGCAAATTGGTTAGTAAAATGCTGTCTCTTGGGAACTGGACATTAAGCTGGAAATGTTTAACATCTCCTTGATCAATCTCAATTCTTCCTTCAGTCACCGAAAATTATTTTTAGTTTAATCACAACTCATCACACTGTACACAATGAGGCTGCTACTTTACTCCCTTAATTAAAAACAAAAACAAGTAAATATATTTTTATTTGGCTTTGCTAAAAGAAACTGGTTTAATTCTATCACTGTGTATCAGAATTCTACTTCAATCTCAGTGATTATATTTTCTATTTTCTGGTCATTTAATCAGACTGTAATGATTCTCAACCATCGATTTCCAAAAAAATGCTTATAAATTAATGTAAATAAAGTGCTTAAAATAGTGTCAGAAATAATGCCTTATATAGTAGGAGCTATATAAGTACTTGCTATTATTACTACAGATGCCCTGGGCTCCACTGAAGATTAACTAAATCCAAATCTATGTGATTGCAGTGAGCAATCAGCAGTGAGAAACATTGACTGTACCATGTGCCAATGAAGCAAATTTAATAGCTTAAATGTCAGAAAACCTGACCAGCCTCATTCTATGTACCATTGATTTAAAAAAAAAAAAAATCTACCATTTTCTAGGCACTGTGCATGTCAAAGACATTGAAAATGAGTAAGACAATCTTTACCCTCAAGCAACTAGCAATCAGTTAGATTAAATAGACCATGGCCCAATAAATACAGAGTAATTCTTTAAGGGTAAGAATAGTGATATTAACTAAGGGTGTGAGCCAGAGAAAGTATCAGTCAATTCGACTTGATAAAGTAAGGAAGGCTCCCAGGGAGAGAGAAATTTGAAGTGACCCTTAAAGGATTAATGAAGTTGTGATGGGTGGAAAATGAAGGGAAAGACACGGAAAGAAAGGGAAATCACATAGTGTTTAAGAAGTATTAAGTAAAAGTTTAAGCAGAAGATGTGATGAGAGTGAAGCTGCATAGATTACAAGGGCTTGAAAATCGGGCCAAGAAATTGTGATGTTTTCCTGTAGGCAAAGGGGAACCAAAGACACATTTTAAGAAAAGGAGTAATATGATCATATCTACAACTTATATCTCACTGTCTTCATGTATCAAGAGCAGCAATAAACACACCCATACAGACTTAGGCCCTCACACGATTGTGCTAGATAGACAGAACCTGGGTTTGAACCTCACCCCATCTCATTTACATGACAGAGCTCTAGCCTAAAATATAAGAAAGCAAAGCAAGTCGGACATTCTTAGTTTTGTGGAACTTGAAAATCTAGATCTCCCAGTCATTTAAGAAGAGGATGAACCAAAAAGCCTTCCAAGGACCCTTAACTGTCAACATTGGCTAATAATTTCTCCTTTCTAAAGGGAAAATAATGAAAACTGTATTCTCCAGAAAATCATAGATCTATTTATGCTGTGAGGAAAGTTTTAAAGACATAGCAAGCATAATATTGCCAGGAAAAAAATAATCTAGGATATTCTTGGATGTTGTCTCCAGATGTTGAGTTTTAATTCTACCCTGATTTAAACAGTGAACTATTAAAATATGGAAAATATGATTATAATTTATGTTCTTCCATCTAACGACTCAGGGGATTTCTTATTTTGTTATTAGAGGGGAGCAAAGCTATTGTTTTAAGTATGACAAAAGCCCACATCTGCTCTTGTGCAAGTTACTCCTGACTGCATCAGGCTTTCTAAGCATTGACTGTGGATGTGCGTGCAGCCGCACCCTCTCCTGGAATTCCTATTGGTCTCCTCCTTGTCCTAAGCTGCTGCTCAGAAGCTCACCGTAAAGGAAACTATGTTGCTGCCATTTGACGTCAAAGCGAATTGATAACTGACCCAGTAATTGGCAACTACTCCTCTATCAATGTGTATGCACATGGAGACTCGGACTGTCGGGTAAGGGTAAGTGGCTAAATTTTTTATCATTGCAATGTGCACTGCTAAAGATAAATGGTGTTTACTGGCCCCCTAAAAGAGTAGTCTTGACTTGGAAAAGGAAAATGGTTTCATCTGATCTTAACATGTAAACATTCAGAATAAGCCTCAGCAGAAATGCTCACTTTCAGAGTTTTAGATAAGGCTATTCCAGGCCAAAGATTTATTTCTGCATACTGCAAAGGCCAATTTCCTGTTTCAGGCTCTATATACAGACATCCTCAACAAATAATATCTGATGGAGATCCCTGTCTGTTTCTGAGAAACAAAGTGTTAAGACTGACATGGGTCAGTGAAATCATTTTTTGCTCTATATCATGCCCAAGAAGAAGAGGATATTAAGTCTCTCTTCCAGGATTTGAAATCTGTCCTGAATCCGTGGCCCATGCAGATGCTGGTATACTGCTTGGTATTTGGGGATTTCTTGCTGATGAATATGATATTTGCTTGGCTGCAATGAGAAACCAGAGAAAAATAAAGAAGTGCTTTTGTTGGTAACATATTGTGGGGTCAGAATGTTGTTTTAGTGACTCACTTGAAAAAAAATGTGGTAGGAAACTAAATTCAACCCCATGACAGAGTGCTATGGCTTTTGTTTAACAATAACTCCAGCCAACTCACTGATGAAGATGCTTTTTATATAGGCTGGTTTTACATGATTCCAAAATATCTAGTAAATTTAATTCTAAAATTTAGTTCAATAATCTGGCTATTTTGCTTGAGAAATGCTAAACCTGAAGTAAACTGCTTTGGACAAATAATATATAAAACATTCTGAGTAACAGATTAATTGGTTAATGAATAGTGGCCTAAAATTTGGGGATGCTTTGGTGTTGTATTAGTCTGTTCTCACATTGCTATGAAGAAATACTCGAAACTGGGTAATTTATAAAGGAAAGAAGTTTAATTGACTCACAGTTCTGCATTGCTGGGGAGGCCTCAGAAAACACCATCACGGCAGAAGGCAGAGAGAAAGCACCTTCTTCACAGGGAAGCAGGACAGAGTGAGTGCAAGCAAGAGAAACGCCAGACATTTATAAAACCATCAGATCTTATGAGACTCACTCACTATCACGAGAACAGCATGGCGGAAACCACCCCATGATCTCATTACCTATACCTCATCCTGCGCTTGACACACGAAGATTACGGGGAGTATAAGGATTACAATTCAAGTTGAGATTTTGGGTGAGGACACAGCCAAACCATGTCACGTTTTTTATAAACAGATTTATACAGCTCACTGTTCCTGGAACCCACCACCTTATTATCATCTCTGCTTCTTGGCCTCTAGGTTAGACAATATATTTCTCAACCAGAAGAGCCCCATTGTCACTGGAATGGAGGAGGAGCTGGGTAGGAGGGTATAAGTGACCATCTCAGAGCCATGTCCTCCCTCATTGAGGCATTCTGTCACTCACTTTGTTTTTGGTTTTGTTAAAATCCCTTTATTAGAGTCTTCATTATGGTCTGACTTTTTTCTTTATATTAATGCATCTTCCACAGCCACAATTCATGACATCTGCATTTCTATCTGCACACTTACCCACCTCTGTTACCTTCATCTGACAGAGCATTTTATTCCATCTTCATCTTCCAAACATTATTCAGATTTTAAGGTCAAGCTCAAAGCTATTTCTTCTATAAAGAAACGTATGCATTCCCTCTTGTTTCATGCAATGGCTCCATTAAAACTATATTTATAGTTTTATTATAGCACATTCTGACTGTGTTATGATTCTTTGTGTCCATGTCTGTGCCACCACTAAATTGTTAGCTCCTTAAGCACTGAACTTCTGTTTACTCACAGGGACCCATTCCTCTTCAATTTCATATTTCTATACCAAGCTCAGTTATTCAGCTAGTAGGTGAGTAACACATTTTTTAATTTGATGATGCCCACATCCTTCAAATAAACACATCAGATGAAAAAGTGGTGTGAGGGTAGTGGGAAAGAAAGAAGGAAATGAGGGAAAACAAAGAGAGAGACAATGTCAAGTTGGAAATTCAACCTGATTTAACATCTAATACACAATTACTCATGTTGGTAAACACCATAAGGAAAAACTCAAACGCGATCGCTCTGCATGTTTTCCTTTAATGTATTTATTCATGCATAAACCATATCAAGGTTTCCCATGATTAAAACGTGGATGTTTCTGCTCGGCTTCCTTTTGGACACACTGCTTCAGAACAAACCAATTCTGATAATAAAGTAAATCTTCTCACTATGCCTTAACAATAACCCCATCCCTTGTTTTAAAACAATAATTTGCTGTCTAAATACTATACTTCCCTCAAGGAAATGAAAGGAGAAGACAGAGCCAGTGCACACTAATATAAAACAGCACCAGAAGTTAAAATACAATTCACATCAGCATGGAAATTACTGAGTGGGTAGCTACAAAATAAAAGGAAATAGTAATCAGAAATGAACTATCTATACCATAGGAGTGAAACTTTTTCATAATGAACCTATAAAAAAGGAGTGAGATTTTTGCATAATACATTTACAGAGGTAGTATTCTACTAAATGCATTTTTTCCAGTAAGATTCAGTATTCTTGGGGAATTGAGGAAACAGATTGGTTTCAGAGGCCATAATTGATCCACTGGGAATTTTATTTTCAATTTTGGGAATGTTCAGGATTTATGCTTTACTACCTATATAGATAGTTGACCCTGCTTTTTTTTTTTCTTTTTTTCAAATGTATGACACTGGAGGTTTAAAGGTCTTGTCTTTTTAACAGAGATTTAACTGGCCTCACCATTTTGATTTGGTTTGACTATTAAAAATAGAATCTAAAGATTTTACACTATGCATCCCAAATTGTGAAACTTTGTTCTCTGCCAATACTATACTTAAGATTTGTAACACTTAGCAATTTTCTAACATTGTGGTTGAGGTCATCTTTGAAAGACCTACATTTATATTTTCCCCTTGTGATGCAGAATCAATACTTTACTGGCTGAGAAAAAGTGAAACACTCCATTCATGTTAGACTGTTGAGCGAAAATGTAAATAAGCAGGCAGCAAATCTTGCATGTTATGCAAACACAGGAGCTAAAAAAAGTATTGCTGATCACTGACTCTCTTGTTGGAAATATTAAATTTGTCCAGGTTTCAGATTTTTTAAGTCTCGACTTTGTGCACTTTTTAAAAGAGGAGTTTCATAAAGAACATGCATAATCGTCAGAAGAAAACCTGTAGTAATCATGCAACACTTCACATAAGAATTTCCATCTAACTTTCCACATGCTTTCTACAAAGCCAAGTCTTTCTTTTCTTCTTCTTCTTCTTTTTTTTTTTTTTTGAGGCCAATAAGACAATCAAATAATATCCACCATCTATAGCCATGAAAATATACATGACATAATGGAAAATCAATTGAAACAGCACTACAAAAGAGGACTAAAAGTAAAGTGAAATCTCTAGATTTTAGGATTTTCTTGAAAAGTTACCCACAATGTCAAAACATTTAAATTTGATTTAGATGTGGAGAGAATTGATTGGAATTTATGCAAGAGAGCTTGAAAATTTAATAATGGACATCAGTGTGTTTGTTTTTTATAAAGGACAGCAGCACTCCTCACAAGACACTTTTGTTTACTTCTGGGGGAGCCTTTCTTGCTGCCTGTCACAGAATGCTACATTCTTAGTGTTTCCTTTCAGAACAGGAATTCTCAAACATAAGCAAGCCTCCAAGTCCCCTGGCGGGCTGGGTTCCAGCTGCAGATTTCTGATTCAGTAGGTCTGGAGTTGGGTCTGGAAATTGCATGTCTAACAAGACTCCAGGATTATTGAGCTGCTGGCCTGGCGACTGCCCTTTGAACTTCTCTGGTTTAAGAGGGAGCAGCGTGGAGAAGCTTGGAAGCCTGAGGGAGAAGGAGTACCGGAGCCAAGAGAGAGATTTGTGGAAAGGAGCTGAGCCTGTGAGGCTGTAGAAACCAAGGGCTGCCTCCGTAGCTAATCTATGGAGAGTATGGTCTCGAAAATACTCCATGCGGTCAGACTGAACCAAGAGATATAAGAATGAAGGAGCCTACAGAATAAGAAATAAGCGCCAAAAAAATTTAAAAGGGAAAGACAGATCACAGACCAAGCCCTTTAAAAAATGACAACAACTAAGACAGATCGATTTCATGGAAAAATCATCCTGCGTCTTAAAATATGATCATTTTCCAGTCCTCCCATCCTCTACCCTAATAGAAAATGGTAGAAGCTTCCCATACAAGCTAGCAAAACAGGTGTGAATTTCATTCCACTGAGTGTAGTGTACAGGAAGCACCATTCTCCTGATTATTCAGTACTTAACTTTATTGCTGAATCCAAGCGCCATCCCAGCTAGGAAAATGCAACCTCAGTTATCTGAGAAGTGTCCGCTCTCCCCCAGGGTTGGGATATGGCTCAGAAATCTTAGACTAGTCCCAGGCACAGTGTGGAATTCAGTGTTCTGTGTTCATCAAGTATCAATCCTCAACCCACATGAGTCATCCTCAGTATGTCCGTGGGCTCTGCCCCTATCAGCTGCTTCCTCACACTGTGACTACGAGACTTTCTTACGAAGCATCTATGACTCAGTCTGACTAAACGCACTGCAGAGCAACTCCCTGCTAGATTCTTCTGGGTTCTCCATCCCAGGAAGCAGAGTTGCCACTGCTTCAGCACTCACAGACTATTTGTTCCTCGCCCACTACAGGCTGGAGGGGAATCTCATTTCGGTTTGTGACTGGAGTCCCCCAAACTCCGCAGCTTCTACACATAATTCTCTGGGACTTAAAAATGTTTTTCTCACTTTTACTTATTTCACAGTTCTCCAATTTTTAGGATTTAAGCCCAAATCCTAAGAGTCCGACACTTATAGGAGCCATAGGGACAGAATAAATAAGAGAAGCAAGACAGTTGTAATAGAATGAAGACTGATAGAGAGTGCTGCACACTGGGAAGGGAAAGAACCTCAAAAAGCATTAATATTAAATTTTTTTTAACTGTGGAGGCCAAACAACACACTTATTTGGGTCAATGGTACAGCAGGCTTCGCATTTGTGAGCATAGTTGAGGTTAATGGAAAACAAAGATGTTTTCTGCTTTCCTCTTGGCTATTCATGAGGAATTGAGTATAGTGCATGCTCTATTTTCATGAAGACAAGAATTGTCTTGCTAGTCTTGTTCACTGTTGTATCCTCAGCAGGTAAAACAGTGCTTGGCACACTATAGATGCGCTCAGTAAATATCTGCTGAATGGCTGAATGAATAAATAACTGAATACATAACAGAAACAAGTACATTATTATCTTAAAATATCATCCAGCCTTACTATCTTTAGTCTGTGCAAATCACACTGATGATTAAATGCCACATTGTATAGAAGAGTAAATGGCACAGTGACCAAATATAAAGCTCTCACAAGTCTATATATATATCCATAAGGGCCCAGCCCTCTTCCTTGCTGATATGGTTTGACTCTGTGTCCCCACCCAAATCTCATGTCGAATTGTAATCCCTAGTATTGGGGGAGGGACCTAGTGGGAGGTGACTGAATCATGCGGGAGGACTTGCCCCTTGCTGTTCTCATAATAGAGTTCTCAAGAGATCTGGTTGTTTAAAAGTGTATGGCACCTTCCCCTTTATTCTCTCTCTTCCACCTGTTTCAGCCATGTAGCACATGCCAACTTCTCCTTTGCCTTCCACCATGATTGTAAGTTTCCTGAGGCCTCTCAGCCATGCTTCCTGTACAGCCTGTGGAAACGTGAGCCAGTTAAACCTCTTTTCTTTATAAATTACTCAGCCTCAGGTAGTTCTTTATGGCAGTGTGTGAATTGACTAATACACTTGCACTACCCTCCATACCACTCCCTGGACACAGCAGTAAAATTGTAACTTCCTGATAAAATGTTGAATGTACAGGACTGAGGCTAAATTAGACAAATATGTTTACATCTGAGTATAGCCTATGTGGTGGCTAAAATAAAACAGAAACTTAGGGTATTATTACAGATTTCAGTGGTTTCAAAGAAAGTCAAGAAATAGCCTGAGGAATCCAAGCTTAGAAGCTGAGAACTTGATCTGAACTAATTTTTGCTGTGCTTCTCTCATTCACTAAAAAGCTGTCTAACTCCCTTGGGAAAAATTATCACTATGTTTCTACCACCTATTCTCCTGTCTTCTACAGCCAGGCTCAGGAGTTCATGGCTTTCTGCCTGCAGCTTCCTCTTTTATCTGAGGCTATTCTGTGAGGTCCCAAACCACTGGAAAGAAAGAAAACTAATCTTCTCTGATCTGCATGGTTGCTTCCACCCATGAATTGCTTCCCTTGGTGAAGCATTAAGCATTAAGCCAGGAGCACACGAGCTCTGATAAAACACTCTGAAGGAAGAGAGATTTGCTATTGCAGCTGTTCATTATTTGTGAACTTCTCCAGTGTTTGTCCTATTAATATTGTCCAGTTCCAGGAATATTTTGGTAAGAGGAAAGAATATTTTGAAGTCCATGTGTCCTTAAGCATGAATAGTCACTGCTCATTCCTACTTTGTAGCAAGGATCATCTCCAACTGTTTGGGCCTCATGGTCTCCATTTCAATTTAGTACACTTTGTAACCTTCCTTCTCATGTACCCACTAATCCAGGACTTTTCATCATTTGTACTGCTGCTGTTGGGAGACAATGTACAAGAGGTGTGGCTTGCAGCATAGTGTGATAGAAAGAGCATGAGATGTGAGGTTAGGAGATCTGGGATGGGCTTACATTTCTACCCATTACTCACATGGATTTGTTTAATTGCCAACCTTCTAAAATACATGCATTAGTGAAAATTGAAAAAATATAGCAGGATGGCTGTGAGGTGCACATGAGATAAAAATAAAAATATGAGAAGGAACTTTGTAAGAAGTAAAGAACAATAAAAATGCTAGTCATTGCTGTTGATAGTATTAACACTATTAGTAAGAACAGAGTGGGAGGCAAGAAGGAAGATGGTGAGTGGGAAATTGTGCTGGTAACAGAAAAGACAAAAGTGGGAGTCCCAGGACTCTTTGATATATGGTAGTTGGGTCTACGGCCATACCACCCTGAATGCGCCCGATCTCGTCTGATATATGGTAGTTGGTTGGGGGAGGATGTGACATCAGGGAACAAGGGCTGACTAATCATCACATGAGTAATCTGCTAGGTATTGCCCCAAAAGAAGAGAATGAACAACTTGGCCTGCAAAAGGGAGAGTGTGGAAAGGTGAGGCATGCAATTTGAGATTTTAACAGTTTGTGGTCTCTTTTCAACATAGCAGCCACCCTAACATTGCTGGAGGAGGAGGAAGAAATTTGAACATAATATAAGGCATATAATAAGTAAGCCTGAGATAAAATAATGACTGAGGTCATGCTGGTCCTTCCTGTAGTTTATGGCTAATAACAGAAAATACTTTTTAATCCCTTCTGCTGTCAGCCCAGACTCACTGAGACCCAGGTTGTGACAAAGATAGCCAGTTGCCTACAGAAAGACCTGTTCTCTCCCATCCTTCTCAGTACGCTTATTTTTCCCTGGGCATATTGCCACCCAGAACAAAAGGCTACATACCCAGACACTCTTACACTTGGGTGTGGTGACAGGGCTAATTTCCGTTCATGACATATAGTGAGAATGTCAGACTTTAAGTAGGTCCCTTGGAACTGACTCAGCTGGGAGTGTTTCTTGCACGGCCTTCTGCCATTCTTCCTTTCTCTGGCCAGCTACATGGACATGATATCTGGGCATCCAATCCTCTACAACCACTGTGCTGTTTCTTATATCAGACATAGTTGAGCTCCCATCAATCAATCTACATTTGCTCAGACACCATCCCCAGAAGACAATGATGTGTTATTACGCTCTTCTTTTCTGGGGATGGTGTTTGAGCAAATGTAGACTGACTGATGGGAGCTCAACTATGTGTGAGCATAATGACCATCACACCACTCCAAGCAAAACCAAGGCAAAGGGAAAAAGATCCTTGATGGCCGTATGTATCTTACAGAATAGAGCTTTTCCAAAGATTCAGGTTGTGAGGATAAGAGAAGATGGAATCTACAGAAGGTAATTACCCTAGTTAGGTGAAGGCTTTCTACAGTCTAGAGATTAAGATGTGTACCAGGTCCAACAAACAACCTTACAGTCTTATAAAGCAACACATGAGATAAGAAAGAAATAGATCTTTGAGTCTGTGATGGCTAATATTGAGTGTCAACTTGATTGGATTGAAGGATGCAAAGTATTGTTCCTGGGTGTGTCAGTGAGGGTATTTCCAAAGGAGATTAACATCTGTGTCAGTGGACTGGGAGAGGCACGCCCACCCTCGATGTGGGTGGGCACCATCTAATCAGCTGCCAGAGCGTCTACAATAAAGCAGGCAGAAGAAGGTGGTAGGAGCTGACTTGCTAAGTCTTCCAGAGTTCATCTTTCTCCTGTGCTGGATGCTTCCTGCCCTTGAACATCAGCCTCCAAATTCTTCAGCTTTTGGACTCTTGAACTTACACCAGTGGTTTTCCGGGGCTCTCAGACCTTCGGCCATATACTGAAGGCTACACTGTTGGCTTCCCTGCTTTTGAGGTTTTAAGGATTTGGACTGGCTTCCTTGCTCCTCAACTTGAAGACAGCCTATTATGGGACTTCACTTCATGACTGTGTAGGTCAATTCTCCTTAATAAACTCCCCTTCATATATACATCTATCCTATTAGTTCCGACACTCTAGAGAATGCTTATTAATACAGAGTCTGAAGACAGGAAAGAAAAGTTCACCTCTGACAACTACTTACTATAATGCACAGAAAAATACCTGAAAAATTAACCAAATTGTTTTTCTTTCTTTGCTGGGCTTTTCGTTGTTGTGGGGTTTTTTGTGTTAGTTTTTTTGTTGTTGCTACTGTTGTTGCTTTTGCTCTTGTTGTGATACTATTGTTTTTCTGACTGTCATCCCCCAAAAGATACAAAGAAGGTAGTCTCTGACACAGGAGTAGAAAGCTATAAAAAGTGCAAAAGTTAAGCTATAAAAACTTTAGAATGAGATTTAAAATAAATACAATATGAGAGTTTCAAAAAACTTTAAAACCGTAGGGTTCACAAAACTTTAAAAATAGTGGAAAACTATCAGCCATATTGATAGCGGCAAATAGTAAAATATATGTTGGAAATTGAAAATAATGATATAATAATAATGTAATGATAACACATTTAAGAAGCACTCTTAATATGTAGAATATGAGGACAAAAAGAGGAAAATGATGGAGGAAAGAGAATTGATATGGCAGACAGAGACTATGGAACCAATATTCAAATAATTGTTACTCAGAGAAAAAGTAAATAAATTGGACAAAAACAATATCAAAGATATTACAAAAGAAAAGTTTCCTGAATTTAAAAAAGGGCCATCAAAAAGAGAGAAATGATGATATATCATACCTATTTTTATTTTTTAAAAAAGCAATGTATAAAAGTCTAGGTACAAAACATATATACGTAATACACACAAGCACAAAAATGATACTTGCCTCAAATTTCCCCTCTAAAATACAAAAAGCTAAAAAACGATGGTGAAAATGTAGTTTTCTAAAGGCTATAAAGATATAATCAAATACAACATTTACCCAGCTAAAAATATGGGGGAAAGTATTCTGATACGCACTCACTGAAATCAAATAATAAAAAAGAAAATTACTGTAAAGGAAATATGTAATTACTGTGATGGAAATAAGATTACTACAGTGGAAAAATGGAAAAATCTAGGTTAAATATAAGATTAAGACATTATCAAAATTATTTCAAGGAGCAAAAAATATGCTAATAACCATGAAAAATAATGAAACAGTTATCAAAATGTACCTCTGAAATAACCACTGAGACCAGGAAATTCAATATAAAATGTAATAAATATCATGCTGTTTAAATATTTTCAGAATACATAAAATTATTTCAACTTCCCACATCTTTATATAAAACTTGCATAACTCTGGTGGCAAAATTGTTATAAATAGTTCAAATAGAAATTATAATATAATGGGTTATAAACATACTTATATAAACCTAAGTGATATAAAATTTTAACGTAGTTACACAACTCTAAATAAATGATATAAAATCTATTTCAAGATAGATTAATGTTTTAAATTTTTAAACAATTTAACCAAAGCAGTATATATCCACAGTAGAAAAGAATTTTAAACAAATAAACACATATCTGCCTGTGTCATAAAAAAAGATAAAAAGACAAACAAATGGAAAGATAGTTTAGACTTCCAAGGTGAGACAGTAGAGAGAAGCCTGATAAGAGAATGTTCCTACCCCAACACTTGATGAAAGAACAAGAAACACAAAACACAAATTTCGAAAAGAAGTGCCAAACAAATGAATAAAAATTGCTTTTTTGGTTCAGGAAGTTTTTAAACTTATCTGCATCTTTCAGAAGAAATGATAGGAAAAGTAGATGATTAATCAATACCTCAAAAGTCTTAATGGTATTCCTAAGAATGAGGAGAAGCTGAAGAAGTAGCCTGTTGGAGAAAGAGTCAGGAAAACAGCTATGCAAGCACCCCTACCAAAGGTACTCAGCAGAGGAAGAGAAAAATTTCAGTGAGTGTCATTCTATGCTCCACTAGCAAGGGAGGGGAAAAGAGAGCATTCTAAAAAACACCAGCAATAAGTTGCAGACATGAAAACAAAAGAGTAGATAAATAGGAACAAACAAACAAAAAACCTGTGAGCACCAAAAGCTGACAAATTAAGCAGAAGGTGAAGTCACCTCTACCCCAATTAACTGTAATGGGGGTAAACCCCATAGGACTCATTATCTTTTCCTGTTCTGACTGGGGAGTAAGTTGCATACACAAAAGGCTGCTGGAAGAATGTGTAAGTAAAACAAGGAAAATGAATAACCTAAACAAACTCTCTTTGCTGGAAGCATATGCTTCAGGGCATCACGCACCAATCAGAAGATTGAACTGAAGTGAGTAGGAAGAGAACACATTCCTAGTTTGGTGAAATTGATTGTAATAGAGAAAATTTACTCCACTCAAAGAAGAAAAAGTGGAGCCTAAGTTTTCTGCCTTCTCCACTCTCACGACTTGAGGCTAGAGAAAAATTGAGTGATAGCAACACTCAGGCGTCAGAGTACAGCTCTGAGAGAGGCCAAACTGGAGAGACCTAGTGGTAAAAGTATCCTAGAGAATTCACTCAGACACACTTTCGGAGCAAAGAGAGAGTTTGGGAGCTGCCCACAGTAAGCATGAGCAAGACTAAAAGAAATGGCATTGCAGTTATGCATAACTGCAACAAAATGCAGAGAGGAAAAGTGTCATGGCATACAAAAGAGACAGCAAAACTCTAGATGGAAAGAAACTGTATTTAAGAGCAGAATAAACTCCTCGAACTTGCTTCACAGCGTGCAAGAACTTACAACAGGAAGCCAAAAATATGAAAGCTCATAAAACAACAGGAGTAGGTATAAAGGAAGATGACAGAGATAAATTGAGAGTCCAACAACATCATTAGAACCATTACATGTCTATTTGATAAATTAGAGATAGCAAGAAAAAAAGACAAGCTGAATGTTGTATTAATGAGATTGAGGAAAGGCCTGAGATAATATTAACAAATTAGAACTAAGCTTATAGAGGGCAAAGTAACAGGATATTTTATGTCCTTATCATTGTAACCCAAGAAAATGAAACAACAAATAAAAATATTAAAAAGAAAAGTCTCTGAAATTCAAGAGAAGCACAGTAGAGGACAGACCTTCTCACCTAGGAAAAAAATATATACAGAAGGATCAACATTGCAGCCTATCCTGATTAAGTTATTAAGATTCAAGGACAAAGAAATATTTTTTTCAGCCATCCAGACAGAAAGAACAAGTCAAATAAAAGGGAGGAAACCGGGTTGGTTGCTGACCTCCCCACAGCAAGAAATTAACCCAGAAAATAGTAGAACAAATATATAGAATATATTTAGAAAGTAGAAAGTAGAAAAGTTCCTCTTCAAAGCTCACCTTGGTTTAAAAATAAAATAATAGACACTAGAAATAATACCTTCTTACTCTAAAGCCTCCAATCAACTATTAGTTCTTACACTTTAGCCCAGTTAGTTGCTTTGCCTCACTCAGGCATGTCTGGACAGGCCCAGGCAAGTCCTAGCTCATAGCTTATGTCTCTTCCTTTTTTGGAAATGTTAGTGCTTCCTTAAACCTTTTATAAGCAACTTCCTCTCCTTCCTTGTTCTCCCTTGCACTTACCTATTTGGGAAAGTTTTAGGTTATTAGAAAATTGGGTATCAGCTTAAGACTGTGAGGTCCAGCTCCAGCCAATGGATGCAGGACACAGCAGTAAGGATGACCCAAATGTGTAAGGGATACACATTTGGGTCCCTTTGTTGAAGTGTGCTCTTGCCATTGTTCAATCTGCGAGGAGCACCCTTTCTGCAGAAAGTAAAAATGGCCTTGCTGAGAGACCCTTTGTCTCCATGCTGACTTTTCTTAACAGCACCAATTATCTATTTCTAACAGAATGTCCTGAAGGAAAAAAAAAATTTTCAAGATATATCGTAGCCAGACATGTTAGTTTAGGAATAAGGGCAACACTCAGACATTCTGAAATGTAAGAGAACTTACGAAACATTATGCATGAGAACTTCCTGAGGAAAAAAAAATGCAAACAAATAAAGCCCACCAAGAAATGACTGGAAAAGCCATAGCAAAATGACTAGTTCAGTACTCAGTGCCATGAAATGATAATGCAATGTCAAAAAAATTCTAAGGCTGGAGTTGCCAACTCTAATGCCTATAGGGATGAGACGAGATATAAAAGTAATTGAAACAGGTTGGATTCAGTGAAGTGGAGAGCATATGTGTGCTATCAAAACAAGGTAGCCGCAGCCAATTTTCTGTTAAGAAAATGAAAAATGTAGTTAACAAGATGTCATATTACTACATCATTGATTTTTTCAAGAAAATTCAGAAATCCAAATTTTTGTATTAATTCTCCCAACTTTTGAATTCCAGCAACAAAATTAACTTTATTCAATTTTATTGAGGAAAAAATTTCTCTGTTGGCTGGACAAACTGGTAAGTAACCAGTTTGTCACCTATGGAAAATAAAATAAGACCCCAAAATGGTGCTCCCAGTCAGTTTAACTTTGGAGAGAGACAGTAGACCCATAGCCACCAATGTGAAATAATTCAAAAGATAGCAGTACTTATGGACCTGCCTTGAAAATTCTACTTGATGATAGAAAGTGGGCAATAAATGAAATGGAGAAACTATGATAAGACTGTTGGTGAGCACTAAATCAATCCAAATATAGAACTAAACTTAAATGACTATAGGAATTATACTTACTGCAAAACAATATAAATATTGACAGTATAAAAGCACACACACATATATGACTAACAGGTGGTAGGAAGAAGTGTAAGCATACAAGACTAATCTATAATTTTTAGAAAGATATTCCAACATCCTAATGTTTACACAATCACTTTTTCTTAACCCTTGAAAGAAACTCAAAGGTTAAGAGATTATAATATATTTTGGTAAAGAACCTGTTATGGGCTGAATTGTGTATCCTTCCCCTCCTCCTAATCTCAGAATGTGACTGTTTTGATGGTAGGGTCTTTAAATAAGTAATTAAGTTACAATGGAGTCATTAGGGTAGGCCCCAGTACAGTATGACTGGTGTCCTTATAAGAAGAGAAGATTAGGGCACATACGACACAGAGAGATGACCATGTGAGAACACAACAGGAAGGCAGCCATCTGCAAACCAAGGACAGAGGCCTCAGGAGAAACCAAAGCTGCCAGCACTTTGAGCTTAGACTTCCAGCCTCCAGAACTATGGGCAAGTAAATTAAATTTCTGTTGTTTAGGCCACCCGGTCCATGGATTTTTTCCTGGAAGTCCTAATGCAGAACCACAGTCTGATGTTGAGCAATCCATTCAATTTTACTTAATTTATCATCATTTCTTAAATGCAAAGAACAAAGAAAATTAAATAGCATACAGAATATGATTAAAATTTTAAAGGTATTTCTACTCTTTTACTCTATTCCTGATACTATTACAGAACACCTCAGACTGAGTGATTTATAAACAAATTTATTGCTCCACAGTTGTGGAGGCTGGGAAGTCCAAGATCAAGCCACCAGCAAATTCAGTATCTGGTGAAGGTTCAGTCTCTGCTTCCAAGGCAGCACCTTGAACAAGGGGCCAAAAGCTTTGTCTTCATATGGTAGAAGGGATGGAAGGTGATAGGTGGCTCCCTCAAGCCTCTTTTATAAGAGAATTAATTCCATCCATGAGGCTCCACATAATCACCTCCCAGGGCCTCACCTCTTAATAATACAGCCTTGGAGATTAAGTTCCAATGTATGAATTTTGGAGGGACATATACAATATAACCATAGTATCTGCTAATATATCTTTCTAATTATATGTTTACTATACATAAGAGATATATGGAATGATGTTAACTTATTGTTAGCAACGTTCACTTCTGGGTTGGGATATTAGAAGAACTTCTCATATTGAGTATATGCAATTTTTAGCAAAACATCTATAACATCATTTTTCTAAAAAATAATATGAAAACATAATATAATCTGTATTTATCTGGAGAAAACTCATGCTGTAGTTATAGCATAGATCTTTCCAAATATATGTATACACATGCATACACACACACACAGACCCACTTATTCACACACAAATGTGTTCACAGACCTCGAACACTGACATACACACATACAAATGTGCTTTTAATGAGTTCATTCAATATTTACTACTCTTTTACCAAATAATATAAACATATTAGGAAGTATAGCTTTATAACATCATTTTGTCTGCTTATTCTCCATTGGGGATATGTGCCTTAATTTATTTAAGTAATATCTAGTTTGGGACATTCAAGTTGTTCATAAATCTTTGCTTTCATATACACTTCTGCAATAAACAAACGTTCTTGTAGCTACATCCCTGCCTGCATTATATTTAGGAGCTAGTTCAGCAGAATATTAAACAAATAAAAAACTAGGGCCAAAAAAGATTTATCAAGAAATGTAATAATGACTTAATATGAATAAATATATTAATATAATTTATCATATAAGAGATTTAAAGAATAATCATATTATGATTATATAAGCTAAAAAAGCTTTGGTTAAGCTTAATATCCAAATGCCCTTAACCAAAAGAATAATCTTTTCCTGGAATAATATCTCTTAACTGAGTAACTGTTACAATTAACAAGTGAAAATAACTAATAGGTAACTACTAAGTAAATACACAAAATTAATAGTTTTTTATATGCCCTCAATGATGATATAAAAAATTCAAGAGAAAAAAGATGCTTTTCACAATAGCAACAAAATATAAAATAGCCAGAAAATTTTAATAAGAATGTGTAAAACATAAATAAACTATTGAACTTCCCTGAGAGATGTAAAGATTACTTAAGTCATAAAAAATGTAGCATGATGCCCAATAGCAAAACTCAATGTAGCAAAAATAAAAATTATCCCAAATAAATGTATACAATGGGGTTATTTTGGAACCTAAGTAATATCAATCATTTTGTAGAATGTGATTAAACAATAATTCTTATATACCGCTGGTAGAAGTGTACATAGAAATAATCTTTTTGGAAGATGATAGTGAAATTTATATCAAAAGGCCTTTTTAAATATCCATGTGTTTGCCCATCAATGATGGATAAATTTATATGTATGAAGAGAGATTTATTCAAAAAGCCTACTATTGCATAGAATGCAAAAATAAGCATTTCACAGTAGCTATGCTCAAAAATCTCAGATCAATACTAGAAAAGGAGGTATATACATAGTTAATTGATGTATATATGTATGTGTGTATGTATAGTCACACCCTTAAGTATTATAAAGAAAGCAGTGTAAGTTAATTTCCTCTGTAAGACAGGTGCAAACAACATACTATGAAGGTCTTTATGGAGAAAAAAGACCACATCATTAGAGAAAAGGGTGGGTCTGGGAGTAGAGAAGTGGATTTACTGTGAAGCTAATGAAACCAAAACCTCAGGGTTCCTCACACACACACAGGATCCCTCCAAGGCCCTGGCAGGGAGGATTAACAGTGTGTTCACATAGTCATATTTTTTAATAAAATTTGCAAACATGGCATATTTTAACCTCAATTAGTAGGCCTTCTACCTCTTTCTGCTTAGTTTCCCTGCTGGCTAACTTCCCCTCCTCATGGTAGTGGCCGTGAGTATTTGTGGTTCAGTTTGGTTAAGAAGTTGGGGGTGCATTTATTGGGTTTACTAGGCTATATTTATGTGATTCACAGTCACTTCTACATATTGTTAAGAATACTGCTCTCCTTCATTGCATAGAAATGGCGCCCCCAAATACTCCTCTCATCCATCGTGCCAACTCAGTTATTATTCTGACACAAACATGCAGGCTTATAGGATATAAGCATTCCCATGGCCCACAACACAGGAATTATGTGAGTCATATAGGGAGAAGAAAGGCTTCAAATGTATAGACTCAGTCTGCAGTCAAAAATTATACCCGGTTCACTAAGGAGCAGGAATTCAAACCAAACACACACACACACACACACACACACACACACACACACAGACACACTTAACTAGTTATAGAATTATGAAGAGTCGAAGAGTCTCTCACTTATGGTTTCTGGTTTTGCTTTTTCTTTTTAATCCAGGCAGAATGCCAACAACCAACGCAAGAAGAATGTGAAAAAGGATTCAGTATGTTCAGGAACCCCAAGCCTGGCAACTTCCTTAGTGTACACCATTATTTACATAAACATCAATAAATTCAGAAGATTAAAGATTTGAAGCAGTAGTAAAAATGACCATTGTTAAATATGCCTATTAAATTAAAAATAGTTATAGCAGTATTGAAGTTTTTACCTAAAAACATAACAGGAAGTCATTCTAGAACTTTCTAATATAGATACCATTGTAAAGCTCAGACGTAAGATCGCTGCTTTAAATTTTCACTGAAAACTCAATACGTGAAAGCTGGTTGCAATTACTTTAATGTTTTCCAGGATTAAAAAATAATTATTAGTACAAAAAAACTACATGTGCTTATAAAATGTTAACATTTAATATTTCTTAATTATTTAAGACATCAGTAGCAAGTAGGATTATGCAATGCCAGGATATAAATGGCTCAGCTACTCTTTGGTGTATTTTAAACCTATCTCCTACTGTTTGATTAAAAGACATGTTATTATCTAAAAGTCACATGTGGAGGTCTTAAATCATTGTATCTACAACTTCAAAGAATAAGATGTCTATTAGTGAAGAAGTCATTTAATTGTATACATTCCAAGACATGAAGCTTCCAGCTGGAGTTGCCTAGTCCATCACTCTGCTTCAAAGAGCACAGAAGCTCAATATCTAGTCAGGAATGGAGGAGGATGAACAGCAACGTGTTTGGCTAGATGCCACATCAGGAAGCTAGTGCAGTTTTGAAGTTACCTATATCCTTCAAACAACATTCACTAAATAGTAACTGAGCATCTACTATATCCCAAAGACTGAAAGAAGCTGAAACTAAATATATATATGGGGAATGTAAATTTTCAGTTAGCTGGGACTGGCTCTGTCACTTACAACCCTAGTGGCCTCAGATAACTCAGCTTCTTGGGGACCTGATTTGCACTTCATAAACACTGTTAATAATATCTACTAGGGAGTGGTGTTGTAAGGGTGAAATTATTGATATAAGTATTATCAAAACAAACCCTCAAAAATGGTTTCATCTATTTAAAAACTGTGCTTGACTACAAGCCTAACAAGAATCAGACTCAGCATTACATTTGAGTGCCCCCGTGGTTTCTCCAGAGTAACACACTGAGTAAGACCCACACTAAAATTGTTTTCAGGATTGGAGATGCGAAAGTGACCACATCAAAATGGAGAGAAAAGTAAAAGGTGAGTGAGAGAGAGAAAGGCCAGCCATTTTCTTGTGTTCTATCCTGTGCCATTTCAGAGCAGAATACTATGCCTCTAACTGTAGATTATTCTCATCTGTAAAATCTGGAAGGAGAAATGGCAGCCACCTTTCAAAGTCTATTCACTTGCTGTGGTAAAATACATGTATCTCTGTGGGACTGACTGCAGCCTTTATTAATGTGCTCAGATTTCTCCTTGGAGTAAATGCTTATTAATACATAAAAACCTGTTGAAAGCTCATAATTATCCACATATATTGCACACAGTTTGTAGACCATCCACAGAATATTCAGGCTGGCGTTGCTCCAGCAACTTACCACAAATATGGCTAACCAACAACTGGTGCGTTCTCAAGAAACCCAGATTTCCACATCAGCATAAGGCAAAAGAAGCTAAAATGAGTTTTACAAAGCCAAAGAAAAATGATTTGAGAATTATCCATTGATTGTATTTATTATCTATGCCAGTAAACTCTTCTCTTATTTGGACAATTAAGAGTTGTCATTGTTTTGCTTTGTTTTTTCTCTCTAATGTCGAATGCAGATAACAAAAATTACTTCAAAAACTGAAATTTAGAGATGGCCTGTTCGGTTTTCTGATACCCTAATAGAGTTCTTTTTCCTTTTGGACCTCTTCAGATTGTATGTAAATATGTGTGTGCAAATGCCTGTCGGTGGGTGAGCCTACACAACATTTCAAAAGCTTTTCTTAGTCTCTAAGTTCATTATTTTAAAAATAATTAAAAATGACTACTTCTTATTTATCCCAAGGTTTTAGTGCCTTCTTTTTTGGTACTTGATTTCCAAGACGAATGTAATGAAGCTTTTTCACTTTCTTTTACTAGTTGTCCTCTAAGCCTATTGTATTTTCAAAACTTAATTTTAGAAAATATACAACAACAAAAATATCACTTAAATCAGACTCCTGCAGAAAGGATTTCCTGGCTACAGAAGAAATAAATGTAAATTTTGCTGTAAAATCTTGCTATCCTTGAGAAATCACTTGAGTTTGAAGCATGCAAATTCATGCATCTTGTTCAATAGAACCAGTGGCCCTCAAACTTTTAAGGAGCAAAAGTTTACTATCTGAATAGCACAAATTTGCAATAACTACAGAGTACTCAGAGAAGTTGGTACCATTTCTAACCAAATATAATTAGAGGACACACCTAAAGTGATGGTGGAAATATCTTCACTTTTCTTGGAGTAAATTTTAGAGCTGGAAGGCTAGAAAGTACATAAATTAGACATTGCAATGTTCACATTTAGTGAAAACTGAGGCCTCTAAAAGTTAAATGAATTTTCCCAAAGTTGCATTGTTTGTTAGTGTCAAAAATCAGGACTATAACCCAATTTTCTTCCTTCTAGCCCAGTATTTATAATTTAAAATAGTGGAATAAAATATAGTCAAAGATAATGTGAGCCATCATTAATGACAAAGATTAGTGATTGTTAAATTCACTTCTAATCAAGTTTTCCAAAATCGGTTTTTTGAAATTAAACTTGTAAGTACGTATTCTGCTCCAAACCACCCAACTTCTTCGAAAATGTAATATCTGAACACCCATCTTAACTTTTTCTAAACCAAGAAACTTAAGCCTACTAGCTACTGATTCTATTCTTGTGATCTACTCCATAGATTTTCTTTGGCAGCCCAGTAAAAACCTCACATGTTGAAATAATTTATTTCTGAACCTAATATCCCTCTGCAAATTCTTCCATTTGATTAACTTTTTTCTCTTTATCATTATCTCATAGACATTCTAACAGAATAGGAAAATTGCTGATTTCTCCAATTATGAAAATAAATTAAATGAATGAATTTGAGAGAGAGATGGAGAATTAACTTCTATAAATTTCTTGGATATTATACAAGTTTTAACTAATTTAAAGACAGCTTCTTGGGGTTTTTAATTGTAATCTAGTTACAATCTGTTTAAGAAGAGGTGAGGTTCAAAATAGTTGTTTCTCAGCCATTTGTCTCAACTTTTAAAATAAACATCTATAAGCAGTCCCTAAAGCCCTTGGGCGGTGGGTGCTGGCAGAGTTGAGCCTTTGTGGTGTGCTGTAGGTATTTTTTTATACCTGCAAAGTTTTCACGTTAAACATTCGTAAAAGAAACTTTTTTTCTGAGTGCAAACAAGGGACAAGGTACAAGGCTGATCTGGTGGTAATTAAGGGAAATTAACCAGGAACAGATGTAGTCATCAGTTCTCCCCCTTGTCCCTGACTTTCAGAAGCACTTTTCCACCAAGACACTAGTGGGCAGTGCCTTGCACAGAAGTTGCTTGTTTATCTTATCTTCATTGCAGCCACTCAGGAACAAGAATGGAAAAGAAATCCCCTGCAAGCTCTGTCTCCCAATTCTCTAGCTCTCAACATCACTGTCAGGAATGGAATACTAAGAGAGGCATTACTGAGACCAAAGTCAGTCATTCTTGGCCCCTGGAGCACTATGGCAAGAACTGGGTACTTAGCACCAAATGACTTAGTTTTGAAGGGAATGAATTGGCAGTACTGAAAAGGGAGAGGGTTGTTTATAAATAGTTGATGGAGTTAATGGAAAAAGTACTAAAGAGAAGCAAACACTGTCACACAATGCACCCGGTAGACGTGATGCACCACCTGAGGCATTTTCCAGTTAGCTTTGCCTTTTTGTACGTTGGGTTCTAGGAATCAAGTAAGTTCTTTTCTTTTCTGATTACTGTCGGTAGATTTGTTTCACTATTTACATTCCTATCACCAAATATGTTTGGCAGTGCCTTTTTGTGAGAAACCAAGACCACGCATTTTCTGGAGCTGCTAAAAACCTCTCTGACCCAGGGTACATCTGTAGAGATTTTGAAATCTGTATTTACACATAAATGTACGTACACTGTGTAGAGCAGTAACTAAGCAACTATCAGGTAATCTGATCCTGGAAGAGAACAAATGACGACTGTTTACTCTCTCTCATCCCACTTACATTTTTGAAAGCCCAAATAGAAAGTACTTATAAAAACAGCATTGAACCTGAATAGATAGGCTATTGGTGGTAATGACTTATTCACGTGTTGCTCAAACTTAAGAAGACCTTAGAGTGTTTTAAAATGTTTCCTCTACACAAGTGAACTTTAATCTTGATAAAGCTCACAACAATTATTTTATATAATTCAACTGTTCAAATATATGCATAACTAGTATGTGGATGTGGAGTTTAGTATGAGTGACAAATCTAAAAATGCAGCATGCTATTTCATAGAGTGCATTCAAAAGTAAAGCCAAGGAGAACATTCTTCATGGGAGGCCTGTTCAGACATCAAAGTTCTGGATAATATTGACAAGGCTCCTAAATTTGGAGGGGAAACCCAGTGTGTTGCCTAAAAACTAAATCAAATATTTGGAAATAATTGAAAATATTTGTACAACTATGATCGAATATCAAAAATTAATCAACAAAAGAAATAAGAAATTTAGCCAGAGTAAGCAAACTAACATGATTTGAAATTCAGACAATCCCATTTGACAAGGAAAATATAAAAAACAGATTTTAATTCAAGTCCAATCTCTGGGACAAACCTCCACTTTTGATTTATCCATGGAAAGCTCTTCAACTGGGAAAGAGTAAGGACGGAGCAAAAGGTGAAATAGCAAGAAGAGTACTGAGGGAAGAGTAACTTACGGGTCTTCTATACAGTCATAGAAGTCATGGACTAGTGATGGACTGCGCCTTTGTTCTTTGGGTCCCAGAGAACCTAAAAATGGACAAGTTGTGACCAAAGCTTAGCCCTGATTCATTTCAGCACCCTGCTGACACTTCTTGCAGAATAATTCCAACTGTGTTGCATAGGGTTTGCCAGATGAAAAATGTAACATGTCTTCCACATTAAGATCACATGTGCTGTACAGAAGTCATTGAGTTTACTGAAGCTTTTATTAAGCAGATCTGATAGCCCAGAAAGAATTTTCAGTTACCAGTCTCTTAAGGACTGTGCTTTTTTCTAAGCTATGATAACTGAAAAGGTCCAAGGACATTTAGACTTCTCTGGGAAAAGTTCTAAAGGGGAGAAATACAGGTAATTCAGTGCATTGTTGATGTTCCAGCTACAAGAGTTTCCAGATGAGAATGAAAGTATCTACATAGAAAATACTGGTAATTCTAATTCTAGTGTTCAATTTTAGTGATTTTCCAGGCTCAGTGTCTCATCCCTATAATCCCAGCACTTTGGGAGGCAAAGGAGGGCAGATCACTTGAGGTCAGGAGTTCGAGACCAGCCTAGCCAATATGGCAAAATCCCCTCTCTACTAAAAACAACAAAATTAGCCAGGCATGGTGGCACACGCCTGTAGTCCCAGCTACTTGGGAGGCTGAGGCAGGAGAATCGCTTGAACCCAGGAGACAGAGGTTGCAGTGAGCCAAGATGGTGCCACTGCACTCCAGCCTGGACAACAGAGTGAGACTCCATCTCAAAAAGAAAAAACAAAACAAGTTTGAGTGATTTCAGAGCAAACAATTAATTACTGAATAATGTACTTATCTTCTTTTGTTGTGAAGAGATACTGAAACCATGAACACATGGGAAAATATCTTTTTCCTGAGGATACGGCCAGCCATGCTCCTTACATGGGGGCCTGTTGGAAAAATTGTCCCGCAAAAGCCCCTGCTCTGGTTTCCAGAATGTCAGAAGCCATTCTGTGGTAGCTTCAAAAAGAAGCTTTTCTTGGAAAAGAAAAAGAAAAAGAGGCTTTTCTTGGAGAAAAGCCTCATGTGCCAGTGAACAGTTTTTAAAGAGATTTCTTCACCTTTCAGTTTTGATGAAAAAATTCATAGTGTTATAGCTGTGACACCAAGAATTTTCAAACATGCCAATATCCACTATTAGAAAACCTATCATATCTGCTGCTCCTGCTCCATATCACTCTTTGGCCTCTTTTCTGCTTTACATTCGTATGGCACATTTTTAAATCACTTAACATACTACGTACTTTTTACATATGTTTATCATCACAGCAAAGACTTTGTTTTATTCACGTTGAATAAAACATCTCTAGTGCTTAGATTATGGAAGAAACATAATTACTCGATATGCTGTGCATATCAAATTCATATTCTCATTCCTATTTTATAAGAAAAAAAAAACCCTGAGGCTCAGAGAGATTAAGCAATCATCTACCCAAGGACATACAGATGTAGATAATGATGTGGCAGATTCACTTGCTTTTTCCAAAGTGTTGACAACTTTAGCTACTTGGAGAAAAAGGTTTTCAGCAAATTAATGCTGTATTTGGAAGAACACATAGTTTAGATATCTCATATTCACTGCATGTATTACATTTACTGAGCATTTCCTAGCCTATATACGTACAGATAGATATATATATATACACTATGCTTTTATATATATATACTATGCTTATATATACATATTTTCTATGCTTTTAAAAGAGAGATGCCTCAAAAGGGAAGATTTGCAGGAAAACTCTAGAATGATTTTTAGACCTTCATTTTGTGTGCACATCATTTTGTGTGCACATATTCTCATTTATATTTTATACGGAAAAAAACCCCTGAGGCTCAGAGAGATTAGGTAATCTACCCAAGGACATAGAGGTGTAGAATAGTAATCACTGGGTGTCAACATAGGTTAAATAGCAACAGACCATGATGTGATCAGTGTTTGGGGAGGATCACTTGATGATGATTATGACAATGACAATAAGAACACACACTTGGGCAGTACTATGGACTCCATGCTTTCTGAGCACATACAGTTGTCACTAACTCATCTCATCCACACAGAAACCCTCCGAAGTATAAACTATTATTATCCCCACTTTACCGATAAGAAAACTAAGGTACAGAAAAGTAACTTACTCAAAGACATACAGTAACTGTACATAGTTAAGCCAAGATTAAAACTGAGGCAAGCTAGCTTGAAAGTCTGTGCTTTAGCTCCCTACTCTCTTGACTTGAAAATGACAAAAATGCGTCTTTATTCAGCAAGCCACTTGGCAAGTCTTGATCTTGAAGACAACAGAAGATGTGTGGATTGAATTGGAGCAAATTAGCAGGGTTTATATTTTATTAAACAAATTATGGTAAGCAATACTGATTAATTAAAGTGTCACCTTAGAGGAAGGTTCCTAGACACATACCACAAGGTCCATTCTGTTCAGTATTTACATCACTTGACTGGATATACAGAAGACAAGCTCACCCAGTTAGCTGATGACAGCAACCTGCAAGGCTCTGCAAAGGTGTAGAATGGCATAGCTTTAAAATAACTGTGTTGCACCCTCAATGGAAGGAGAGTGACAGTGTTCAGAGAAGGGCAGCAAGGCTTCTCTTGAATCCTCCACCAGTATTAATGCTCTTCTTTTCCTCTCTCCTCCTTCAGCCCCACTTCCTTTTCCTGTTTTAAGCTACAGCCTGTATCATGGTCTGTTGGCGAATTGCCACTTGCAATGGGTTTGCTGTAATTTAGAATCACTGATGATGGTAACCTTTCTGTTACCCTGCTCCCTACCAAATACTGAATAGTCCTCCTATATCCAGGTCGATAAAAATAAAAACAGCTAAGGCAAAGTATCTTTCTAATTCCCCACCTTCTCACAATACCTTTAAAATCATTCTATCGTAGTTACTTGGTAAACAGCGTTCTGCTCCCACGTCATTCACATTCATATTTAACGTTTGATTGATTTAAATGCATAGAGTTGCAAAGTGCACTCACAAATTCTTGGTAGTTTCCATTTGAAAATAGAAGGATGACTCACCAGGCTCTCCTTTTCCTGTAAACAAGCTTAGTGCAAAACACTTGAGCCCTGTGTGTTTTTAATGTCCCTAACTTCTGAATGTTCCTGCGTGATAGGGGCGGATTAACGGCTCAAGCCATATAACAGTAGGTTGAGAACAAGCCTTCCAACTGCAAGCGGTGTTGTGTTTCCTACAGACAGGTCAAAGCCGCCTCGGCTTCCGGCTCAGGGATGCGCCCTCTGCTGGCTCTGGGCCTTCTGCGCCTTTGTTCAAGGGCTTCGGCATCCACAGCTGGAGAGAAAGTGGCAAATACTAAAAGGAAGTAGCTAAAGAGTTCCGGAAATTCTGCCATTTCCTTAACAGAGGTCCGCATACATAATAGAGCTCCTTCACCCCACCACATTTGCCCTGTCCATCTGACCCTCCTGCGCCATGAAAGAAAACATACCCAAGACCCAATGTGGACCGCAGAGAAATTTGTTAGAGCTATTGTTTCACTGGGTTTGACATCGACTTGAGGGAGCAGGACATCTAAGCTACCTTTAACAAATAACATCATTTATTAATGCCGCTCTGTGCCTGAAGCAGCTCATTTGTTACAGTGCCTGGGAACACGGCCGTTGAGCTCATTTTCAAAGAAAAAGGAAGGAGGACACTGGAAAATGTTTCCTCTCGGGCAGACATGCTGATGAAAAGTTGCTTGGTATACATCCAGATTTCTGTCTCTTGCTGAATTTTTAATCTTGTTTCTCTTGGATAAGCCTCACCGCTCTGGTTTTGACCACTGATACATGTGTAGGGGTTATGCTATTCTGAAACTATAGATTTTGTTTGAGAGGGGTAGCACCTGGAAAAACTGGCTAGGGAAATAGTGGTATTGTTTTATTAACTCCCTTAGCACAGTCTCTATTCTTTACAGCTTTCTTGAGAAATTGTGTTAATAATAAAGCACGTTTGCAGTGAGCAATTATAGTTCATAGACTTTTCCTTGCTTTGTTGAAAAGGCATTACCTTCAAATGGATGCCAAATAGCAATGTTGTACATTCAAAGAGGATAAGGGGGTTATGTGTCTTAGAACTACCTAAATCACTCCTGTAATTTGCAGTGAGGAAAAGGGAGTAAATGTCCTCATGTAAAATTCAAAAGAAATGCTGGGACAGTATCTCCCATAGCAACAGCTGTTTTAGAAGTTCCAGCATGATTAACAAGCGTCTGTTTCATCTTTTTTTCCTTTGTTTAAAATCAGACCACAGCCTGCTAAATCAGCAGGTCAAAATAGTACAAAGGCTTTCACAAAAGAAAAATGTGACTTCTATGGATTTGTTTTATTTTTCTGTTGAGATCAATTATTTGCCATATTGTTCAACTGCTTTTAATTAATCATTAGCTAACCATGATTAAGTGAAGAAGCTGATTGTTTTAAAAAATCAAAAAATATTAGTAAAATAAAAATTCTATATCTTCATTAATATTTGCGTCGATTAACTGACCAGAATACATTTCAATGCAATAATAGCTGCTTGAATTTACTGTCGATACACAATGACGTTTGACTTCTGAGTCAGTAGGCACATTCCAAGCTTGAGTTCTTCCGACAGTGCACCCTCAGGTGGAGTGTTTATTTGAGAGAGCTCTTAGTGTCAATACCTGTGGAAAGCACAGGTAAGGAGCAGAGTTTAACAGTGGCCCTGAAATACCAACAACAGCAACAGCCTCAGCAGGCCCCACAGGTTGCTCTGAAGCTAAAAAGCCCTTCAGAGACGGGCTAGGTCTTCCTACTCTACAGTGATCGATGTTTGAATGTGGGCTGCTTCAGACAGGGGATGTGATACCATCACCAAAGAGGATTGATAGCTGATGACCTTCTTCCAGCAGCACTATCAGCAACTGAAAGAATAATTCCTGTAATCCAGAAGAGGGATTGGGGTGGTATGTCACTAGTCCACCATAGTATATATGCATAAAATCTAACACTCATCTTTTTAATAAAAGTCATAGAAATTAGGGAATATAACACAAAAACTAAACGCAATATTACTCAAAAATTATTAAACATTTTGGAGCTGAGAATAAAGCACTTGATCAGAGTTATAGTACCTATTAGTTCCTTAACATATCTGGAAAAAGAAGAAATTTAAACACATTAAATTCCCATGAAAAATAAATGAAATAACTACTTCTGGGAAGAAAAGAATATTCCAATACAATTACTCAAAACATGAAAATTAAAAGATTTCCTGTGTTAGTTTCTAAAGTAAATCTCCATGCAGAGGTTATTTTAATTATCCAGCATCCACATGTGCTATAAATGTACTTAACTTGATAAATGTACCTTCTATAAATGTCTTGCATTAGTGTAATGTCAGTTATATTAATTATCATTTTAGAATCTGCTTTTGATTAAACTGTGTATGCTTAAAATAAAATTAGGATACAAAAACATGTCTCACTTATGAATATTTATAGATGTCATTTTTAGCAATTACTTGTATCTTTATTTGATAGCAATAAAACGTAAGCATTCAAGAACACTGGGAGTTTCTATACAGATTTTTTCTGTAAATAGCATTTGTAAAGACTAAGCATAATAGTTTCATTAACTGTATACTTGAATCATCATCATGTGCGTGATATGATTAAGAATGCATTACATAGTATTGTATTGAATAGTCAATTACATGTAATTAATGTATAAATTGCATTGCAAGATAAAAAAAGACATGAAGAAAATGTGTGACTCTTTTGTAAGCTCCAGGAGGCCAGGGCAGCGTCTGCATCTGTTTTGCTTACCACTGAATCCTTGGGTCTTAAAGCAGAGGGCATATAGCGGGCTCTCAGTTTTAAGCATTTGGTGAATATTGAGGGATTATAAATCTCAGTTTTTAAAAAAGCAAGGTTTCTTCCATTTCCAAAAATGAAGGAATCTGGTTCGTGGTTGTTTTCAGGTTTAGATAAAAAGTTAAGAATAAACATTTTAATGGCAAATTTGAACTTACATATTTAGGTTAATACATTCCTTTCTTTTTGTATTATTTCACAGATTGAAACAGATCCTCCTTTTACTTAAAACAAAAGATATTTTCATTGCAAGATATCAAAATGAGACCCAATTCCAATTTTAATATCATATTGCCTAGCAAACATACTACGCAGCAAGTGCTAAATGTTTTGGAGAAAGAGCTATTAAAATTTTGTCAGCAGGATAAATAAATAAATCCTTTTTACAAAAAGGATATTTTAAAGTTTTACATATTTGCTCTACACTTCCAAATTTCTCCAAATGTTCTTAGAACCCAATTGAGTTTCTCCAAGAATAAGTAGGAAAAAAATTAAAGAAAACATATAGAATGTGTATATAAATGGAATTGCCAAAGCCAGCCATGTTATTACAAAACACCAAGATAAACTCAGAATGAAAATGACCCTAAAAAGTTGCAAATGAGTATGTTTTGCTGATTTGGAAATACCCAAATCCAACCACCCCCATGTCTTAAGTACTATAGTTTACTACACTTTTTTCTAGAAATAGAAACATAGCCACTCTATATTTATGTTCTATTAGTGGCTGAGTTTTGGCAGTCATACCAAGAGGATTCCAGAAATGAAAAAAAAAAAAAGATTTTGTATGAGTCATCTATTATGAGCCTCCATAAATCTACATCATTACCAAAATATGACCAAAATTGCTATGTAAATACCCAAGAATTGGAAGAGATGAGAGAAACAGGGTATTATGTTAGAATTCAATTAGTTCTAATATGGTAAGAAAGCTACATCCATCTTGGAGTCCACGAAAAATTTTTTGCTGTTTTGGGGGATCTTCTTTTTAATGATATGTTGACTCGAACAGAAGGCTGATGCAGGAGAAGATCTGTGGCACAGGCTTGTTAACCACTACCGTAACCACAACAGTATGTGATGGCATGCTCCATCCTCCCTGCATTTCAAGGCTTAACTTTAAATGGTCAATACTTACATAGAATACATGAAGACAAGACTGTAAATCATTTGAATCACAGTCCTCAGAAGAATGGCTTTCCATTATTTTCTAACATATGTTGGACTAATATTCCTCTAGGAGTTCTTTAACCAAATTATAGTCGCACTACAGTTTTGAATACAAATAAATATCTCATTTCCTTGGGTCTATGCCTAAAAGTCACTTTAAAAAAGACATTATTTTACACTATTTTAATAATATTTTACTTCTAATTTTATTTGTTTCAAAGATTTCACTGAATAATCCTTTTAGAAAAAGCTATTCTAGAAATTCAAGTAGTAATATTTCATGTCATTTCCATTAACTAGTTACACATTACATATTCCATCTACTAAAAACCTAATGCCATTTCCCCAAAACACACACATATGCACACATGCCAATCTGGAACCTAACAGGAGGTTAGTAAATGTTACATCAGAAGATAGTGGCAATTCCTGCTAGTAGCTTGTATTAAAACCAATTGCTACAGGCCTAAAAGTAGGAAAAAGAGTTACTTCTTTAACTGATCATCTGAAATGTATCACTCTAAAACAATTTTTTGAGAGACAAGCACTTAAACACAGTTCACTAGCTCAGTTCTAAGACCAGAGCAATGTTCATGAAAATGTGACAGAACCACATATAAAGGGTGATTTTGGAATAGAGTATAAGACTAAATGCCTCATTAAGACAAAAAGTCCTGAGCACTTTACATGTTTGTTAAATTTTGCCATGACCTCCACTTTACAGATGGTAAATCAAAGCTTAGAAGAGTTAGGTAACCTATCCATAAATCCACTGCTTACAAATGGTAGCTTCAATCTAAGCTCAGGCCGTTTGACTCCAGTGCTCACATTTTCATACTGTGGCTATACAATAGAGAGAAAGACACACACGCACACACACACACATTGTCAACCATTTCTATTCTGTGGTATTTTTATTATTCTAGGATTTTAAAAAATAACAGATGAAACTGCCTTTTCATTGGCACATGCAATTTTTTAGAAGATACCACAAATATGTGGAACAGATAAATAAAATATAAAGTACTATATAATTAATATCCATGGTAAATAGTATAGACTAAGAATAACATAGAGATAAGAAAATGAGGCAGTGATGTGGACTGAAATAGTTAGAAAAAGATTTTCCAGAGGCAGTAGACTTGAAATGGATTTTGACATTTGAGTGATAGTTGGACAGTCGTATTTGAGAATGGAGACTATTCCCATCTGAAAGAAAACCGCACAATTAGCTGTACAATAAATAAAAGTTATAGTGGATCACCTTAGTTGTATAAAATGTAAAGAGCACATAAAGTTATACAGCATCATAATAAGATTATTAATACTAATTACACTTAAAGGTTATCTACTTTGAATAACACTAACAACTAAGTGAAAGAATAGTGTGTTTGAATACTTTGTGATTTATGAATATAAAATTCAAGAACAGGCAAATAATTAATCAACTACTAAAATAGAAGTCAGGCCAGGCAGGGTGGCTCACACCTGTAATCCCAGCACTTTGAGAGGCCCAGGGTGGCATATCACTTGAGGTCAGGAGTTTGAGACCAGCCTGGCCAATATGGCGAAACCCTGTCTCTACTAAAAATACAAAAATTAGCCAAGCGTGGTGGTACATGCCTGTAGTCCCAGCTACTCAGGAGGCTGAGGCAGGAGAATCGCTCGAATCTGAGAAGCAGAGGTTGCAGTGAGTCGAGATCACCACTGCACTCCAGCCTGGGCAACAGAGCGAAACTCTGTCTCAAAAATAAATAAATAAAATAAAATAGAAGTCAGACTAGGTGACTACTAGACAAGAGGGTATTGACTGGGAAGGGGCACAGGAAAACCTTCTGAAGTGCTAGAAATATTCTGTCTTGATTCAGGTGATGATTAGAGAGATGCATGTGAAAATTCACTGAGCTCTCCACTTGAGATTTGTGCACTTAACAAACTTCCTCTTTGTGAGTTATACCTAATTAAATAAATCAATAAAGATTTGAGTCTTCAGCAGGAAACAGGGTTATTTAGTGTAATATACATTTAACATTGGAAAAATCTTTACTGACCATATGGACTACAGGGTAAAAAATGAAAATAAGAATTAAAAAAAATCTCTCAAGGTTACCAATTCCAACTCTGGCCTTCACAGATAAGAAAACTGGCACGAAATAGATGCAAAGGGTTGCCCTGGGTCACATGACATTCAAAGGCTAACATGGATTAACATTGTTGAAAGCTTTTCTATCCTTTCATCACGCCTCCATAATATATTTCATGCACCACCTATTTCTAAAAAGAAGCCTGATACACTGTTGAATTCTTAGTAATATTTATTTCCCAGTTTCCATATTATTTCTTGCTTTGGTCACACTTATTTTTCCTCCTTATTCTTGACCTCTCTAAACTAAATTATTTCAATCTTTCCTTGAAATTGAATTTTATTCATTTTATAGAAATTTGGCAACTGTATTTGTTCTGAGACTTCAAAAAAAATTCCGTCCGTTACTGAGGAGACTTTCACCTGAGTCATTTTGTGCTTATCAGCATTCCTTCATGTGCATAATCTTTGCTCCTTTGCTCTATAGGTAGAGAAAGGGGTGATGTCGACATTGATGCAGACAACATTGCTCCAGGTAGATGTGTTCTCCCAGATCCTTTTGCCTAATTTACCTACCACTGATCTCCAGAATAGCTCTTCACAATGGCATTCCCTACCCTCCCCCTAACAACCATCCTCCTGCTATTCTCAACTGCTTCTGAGACTTCAACAATGAAATTTGCCTATGAGAAAACTGCTAAGTGCTTTTTCTTTGTATGTTTTTCATTCATATAGCTCTCAACTCAAAACAGCATTCTCTAAATTTTATATGTGGGACACAAGTGTCTTTTTTGTAGAGATCTTGACACTACTTAGATATGTTAAGGTTTGCTGAAAAACTTCAGGCAAATTCACATGCCATGCCATAATTGAATTGCCTGCAGAGCAATCCCTTGGCATATTAATAAACAACTGTAAATGGCCCAAATACAAATATTCCTGAAATAACTAGATGCAATGTATGGGTACACTTGTTGTCATCATATTCATGGATGAGTACAATCTAAGTTTCTCTTTTTTTTTTTGCAAGTCTACTATTTTACCTATAATTAGAGACATAGCAATCTGGTGAGCTTTAAGCTATTCCAACAATCTTCAGAACGGTTTATAGTCAAAGGCAACAGATCCCAGAACTTTGTTATTCACTGCCAACCTTTCCATGGGCCAACTTGGTTCATATTCCTCTTTGTTGACATAAATATGACAATTCAGATGAAGGCAGATTCAGAGACCTCTGATCCATAACAGCCAAGAAAATTCTGTCATCACTCTAGATGGGCTGTTCCAGAATTCTTCCATCTACCATTTCAGATCAACTTCCACCCTGATCCATCCTGCTCTGTGTTCCAAGAGGCTGATTCGAATGGACCTTTTCAAAGAGTCCCCTTGCCTTCTAGCTTCCTGTTGTATTGGCCAGTGGAGAGCACCAGTAAGACACAGGAGGCAGCTCTTCACAGAAGGCAGCCTAACAGAAAAATGATCTTCATTCATGGGATAGAGAAAGTTGAGCATCTTTTCCCCCGGCTTCTTGGAGGGAGGATCACCTCAGGTTGCTCTATCCCGTGAATGAAGATCATTTTTCTGTTAGGCTGCCTTTTCCAGACAATTTGCTCTGTCTCTAGATTCTGTCACCACTTCCTTCCCTTACTCTTTGGGCCTAAGAATAACAGTCTCCACTAGTTCTGGGTTCTTGACTTCCCATATGGTTTTCCTTGCCCACGTCTTTTCAACTGACCCCTTTATTATACTTTCTTCCAGTTACTCAGTTTGAGTGTATATGTTTTGCGCAGGGAACTTAATGATAATTTAGTTCCAATAAGCCAGTGAAAATAACTTTGGAAATGTGGCCCATCTGGAAAAAAATGTTTTGTTTGCTTTCTTTCCACCTCTAAGCACGCAGAGTAGTGGAGTATGAAGTGAGCACCAGACTGCCACATCAACCTGATTGTCAGTCCCAACCTTCTGCCCAAAGTCTCCTGATAGTAACTGTCAGGCCTCTGAGCCCAAGCTAAGCCATCATATCCCCCGTGACCTGCACGTACACATCCAGATGGCCAATTCCTGCCTTAACTGATGACATTCCACCACAAAAGAAGTGAAAATGGCCTGTTCTTGCCTTAACTGATGACATTATCTTGTGAAATTCCTTCACCTGGCTCATCCTGGCTCAAAAGCTCCCCGCTGAGCACCTTGTGACCCCCATACTGGCCCACCAGAGAACAACCCCCTTTGACTGTAACTTTCCGTTACCTACCCAAATCCTATAAAACGGCCCCACCCCATCTCCCTTCCCTGACTCTCTTTTCGGACTCAGCCCACCTGCACCCAGGTGAAATAAACAGCTTTGTTGCTCACACTAAGCCTGTTTGGTGGTCTCTTCACATGGACGCGCATGAAATTTGGTGCCGTGACTCGGATCCGGGGACCTCCCTTGGGAGATCAGTCCCCTGTCCTCCTGCTCTTTGCTCCATGAGAAAGATCCACCTACGACCTCAGGTCCTCAGACCAACCAGCCCAAGGAACATCTCACCAATTTCCAATTCGGTAAGCGGCCTCTTTTTACTCTCTTCTTCAACCTTCCTCACTATCCCTCAACCACTTTCTCCTTTCAATCTTGGTGCCACACTTCGATCTCTCCCTTCTCTTAATTTCAATTCCTTTCAGTTTCTGGTAGAGACAAAGGAGACACATTTTATCCATGGACCCAAAACTCAGGCGCCGGTCATGGACTCAGGAAGGCAGCCTTCCCTTGGTGTTTAATCATTGCAGGGACACCTCTCTGATTATTCACCCTTGTTCCATTGGTGTCTGATCTCTGCGGAGAAGGCTGCCTTCATCATTCACCCACGCTCCCTTGGTGGCAAGTCAATTGCAGGGATGCCTGCTTTGGCTGCTCACCCATGTTGCAGCCCAGGGCTGCTCCCCATCCCCTTCTCCGTGTCTCTACCCTTCTCTTTAAACTTGCCTCCTTCACTATGGGCAAACTTCCACCCTCCATTCCTCCTTCTTCTCCCTTAGCCTGTGTTCTTAAGAACTTAAAATGTCTTCAACTCTTGCCTGACCTAAAATCTAAGCATCTTGTTTTCTTCTGCAACATCGCTTGACCCCAATACAAACTCGACAGTGGTTCCAAATAGCCAGAAAATGGCACTTTCAATTTTTCCATCCTACAAGATCTAAATAATTCTTGTCATAAAATAGGCAAACGGTCTGAGATGCCTGAAGTCCAGGCATTCTTTTACACATAGGTGCCTCCTTAGTCTCTGTCCCCAGTGCAACTCATCCCAAATCTTCCTTCTTTCCTGTCCACCTGTCCCCTCAGTCCCAACCCCAAGAGTCGCTGAGTCTTTCTAATCTTCCTTTTCTACAGACCCATCTGACTTCTCCCTTCCTCCCAAGGCTGCTCCTCACCAGGCCAAGCTAGGTCCCAATTCTTCCTCAGCCTCCACTCCTCTACCCTATAATCCTTTAATCACCTCCCCTCCTCACACCCAGTCTGGCTTACAGTTTCATTCCTCGACTAGCCCTCCCCCACCTGCCCAGCAATTTCCTCTTAAAAAGATGGCTGGAGCTAAAGGCATAGTCAAGGTTAATGCTCCTTTTTCTTTATCCCAAATCAGTGTTTAGGCTCTTTTTCATCAAATACAAAAACCCAGCCCAGTTCATGGCTCATTTGGCAGCAACTCTGAGATGCTTTACAGCCTAGACCCTAAAAGGTCAAAAGGCCATCTTATTCTCAATATACATTTTATTACCCAATCTGCTCCCGACATTAAATAAAACTCCAAAAATTAAATTCCAGCCCTCAAACTCTACAACAGGACTTAATTAACCTGGCCTTCAAAGTATACAATAATAGAGTAGATGCAGCCAAGTAGCAACATATTTCTAAGTTGCAATTCCATGCCTCCACTGTGAGACAAACCCTAGCCACATCTCCAGCACACAAGAACTTCCGAACGCCTAAACCACAGTGGCCACGCATTCCTCCAGGCCCTCCTCCCCCAGGAGCTTGCTACAAGTGCCAGAAATCTGGCCACTGGGCCAAGGAATGCCCGCAGCCCAGGATTCCTCCTAAGCTGCATCCCATCTGTGCAGAACCCCACTGAAAATCAGACTGTTCAACTCACCTGGCAGCCACTCCCAGAGCCCCTGGAACTCTGGCCCAAGGCTCTCTGACTGACTCCTTCCCAGATCTTCTCGGCTTAGCAGCTGAAGACTGACACTTCCTGATTGCCTCAGAAGCCTCCTAGACCATCACGGACGCCGAGCTTCAGGTAACTCTCATAGTGGAAAGTAAGTCCGTCCCCTTCTTAATCAATATGGAGGCTACCCACTCCACATTACCTTCTTTTCGAGGGCCTGTTTCCCTTGCCTCCACAACTGTTGAAAGTATTGACGGCCAGGCTTCTAAACCTCTTAAAACTCCCCAACTCTGGTGCCAACTTAGACAATACTTTTTAAAGCACTCGTTTTTATTTATCCCCACCTGCCCAGTTCCCTTATTAGGCCGAGACACTTTAACTAAATTATCTGCTTCCCTGACTATTCCTGGGCTACAGCCACATCTCATTACCACCCTTCTTCCCAATCCAAAGCCTCCTTTGCATCCTCCTCTTGTATCCCCCCACCTTAACCCACAAGTATAGGACACCTCTACTCCCTCCTTGGCGACTGATCATGCACCCCTTACCATCTCACTAAAACCTAATCACCCTTACCCCACTCAATGCCAATATCCCATCCCACAGCATGCTTTAAAAAGATTAAAGCCTGTTATCACTCACCTGCTACAGCATGGCCTATTAAAGCCTATAAACTCTCCTTACAATTCCCCTATTTTACCTGTCCTAAAACCAGACAAGCCTTACAAGTTAGTTCAGGATCTGCGCCTTATCAACCAAATTGTTTTGCCTATCCACCCCGTGGTGCCAAACCCATATACTCTCCTATCCTCAATACCTCCCTCCACAATCCATTATTCTGTTCTGGATCTCAAACATGCTTTCTTTACTATTTCTTTGCACCCTTCATCCCAGCCTCTCTTTGCTTTCACTTGGACTGACCCTGACACCCATCAAGTTCAGCAAATTACGTTGGCTGTACTGCCACAAGGCTTCACAGATAGCCCCCATTACTTCAGTCAAGCCCAAATTTCATCCTCATCTGTTACCTATCTCGGCATAATTCTCATAAAAACACACGTGCTCTCCCTGCTGATCGTGTCTGACTAATCTCTCAAACCTCAATCCCTTCTACAAAACAACAACTCCTTTCCTTCCTAGGCATGGTTAGTGCAGTCAGAATTCTTACATAAGAGCTGATACGCACCCTGTAGCCTTTCTGTCCAAACAACTTGACCTTACTGTTTTAGCCCAGCCCTCATGTCTGCGTGCAGCAGCTGTAACTGCCTTAATACTTTTAAAGGCCCTCAAAATCACAAACTATGCTCAACTCACTCTCTAGAGTTCTCATAACTTCCAAAATCTATTTTCTTCCTCATACCTGATGCACATACTTTCTGCTTCCCGGCTCCTTCAGCTATACTCACTCTTTGTTGAGTCTCCCACAATTACCATTGTTCCTGGCACGGACTTCAATCTGGCCTCCCACATTATTCTAGATACCACACCTGACCCTCATGACTGTATCTCTCTGATCCACCTGACATTCACCTCATTTCCCCATATTTCCTTATTTCCTGTTCCTCAGCCTGATCACATTTAGTTTACTGATGGCAGTTCCACCAGACCTAATTGCCACTCACCAGCAAAGGCAGGCTATGCTATAGTATCTTCCACATCTATCATTGAGGCTACCTCTCTGCCCCCCTCCACTACCTCTCAGCAAGCTGAACCAGTTGCCTTAACTCAAGCCCTCACTCTTGCAAAAGGGCTACACATCAATATTTATACTGACTCTAAGTATGCCTTTCCTATTCTGGACCACCATGCTGTTATATAGGCTGAAAGAGGTTTCTTCACTATGCAAAGGTCCTCCATTATTAATGCCTCTTTAATAAAAACTGCTTAAGGCCACTTTACTTCCAAAGGAAGCTGGAGTCATTCACTGCAAAGGCCATCAAAAGGCATCAGATCCCATTGCTGTAGGCAATGCTTATTCTAATAAGGTGGCTAGACAAGCAGCTAGCTCTCCAACTTCTGTCCCTCACAGCCAGTTTTTCTCCTTCACATCGGTCACTCCCACATACTCCCCCACTGAAACTTCCACCTATCAATCTCTTCCCACACAAGGCAAATGGTTCTTAGACCAAGGAAAATATCTCCTTCCAGCCTCACAGGCCCATTCTATTCTGTCATCATTTCATAACCTCTTCCATGTAGGTTATAAGCTGCTAGCCCATCTCTTAGAACCTCTCATTTCCTTTCCATCCTAGAAATCTATCCTCAAGGAAATCACTTCTCAGTGTTCCATCTGCTATTCCACTACCCCTCAAGGATTGTTCAGGCCTCCTCCCTTTCCTACACATCAAGCTCAGAGATTTGCCCCCACCCAGGACTGGCAAATTGACTTTACTCACATGCCCTGAGTCAGAAAACTAAAATACCTCTTAGTCTAGGTAGACACTTTCACTGGATAGGTAGAGGCCTTTCTTACATGGTCTAAGAAGGCCACCACGGTCATTTCTTCCCTTCTGTCAGACATAATTCCTCGGTTTAGCCTTCCCACCTCTATACGGTCCGATAATGGACTGGCCTTTATTAGTCAAATCACCCAAGCAGTTTTTCAGGCTCTTGGTATTCAGTGAAACCTTTATATCCCTTACAGTCCTCAGTCTTCAGGAAAGGTAGAACGGACTAACAGTCTTTTAAAAACACACCTGACCAAGCTCAGCCACCAACTTAAAAAGGACTGGGTGATACTTTTACCACTTTCCCTTCTCAGAATTCAGGCCTGTCCTCAGAATGCTACAAGGTACAGCCCATTTGAGCTCCCGTATAGACGCTCCTTTTTATCAGGCCCCAGTCTTATTCCAGACATCAGACCAACTTGGACTGTACCTCAAAAACTTGTCATCCCTACTGTCTTCTGTCTAGTTATACTCCTATTCACCATTCTCAACTACTCATACATGCCCTGCTCTTGTTTACACTGCCTGTTCACACTGTTTCTCCAAGCCAGCACAGCCGATACCTCCTGGTGCTATCCCCAAACCGCCACTCTTAACTTTTAAAGTAAATAAATGATCTTTGCTGGCAGGACTATGCTGAATCTCCTTGGGCACTCTCTAATTAGATGTCCTAGGTCTTCCCAATTCTTAGACCTTTAATATTTGTTTTTCTCCTTCTCTTATTCCATTTAGTTTTTCAATTCATACAAAACCATATCCAGGCCATCACCAATAATTCGAAATGACAAATGTTTCTTCTAATAACCCCACAATATCACCCCTTACCACAAAATCTTCCTTCAGCTTAATCTCTCCCACTCTAGGTTCCCACACCACCCCAATCCCCCTCGAAGCAGCCCTGAGAACCATTGCTGATTATCTCTCCATACCACCCCAAAAAATTTTCGCCACCCCAACACTTTACCACCATTTTGTTTTATTTTTCTTATTAATATAAGAAGACAGGAACGTGAGGCCTCTGAGCCCAAGCTAAGCCATCATATCCCCTGTGACCTGCATGTACACATCCAGATGGCCAGTTCCTGCCTTAACTGATGACATTCCACCACAAAAGAAGTGAAAATGGCCAGTTCCTGCCTTAACTGATGACATTATCTTGTGAAATTCCTTCTCCTGGCTTATCCTGGTTCAAAAGCTCCCCTACTAAGCACCTTGTGACCCCCCAACACCTGCCCGCCAGAGAACAATCCCCTTTGACTGTAATTTTCCTTTACCTACCCAAATCCTATAAAACGGCCCCACCCCATCTCCCTTCGCTGACTCTCTTTTCAGACTCAGCCCGCCTGCATGCAGGTGAAATAGCCTCATTGCTCACAGAAAGCCTGTTTGGTGGTCTCTTCACACGGATGCACATGAAAGTAACCGCCTAATATAAACTGGAGTGTTTTGGCACCCGATAAAGCAACTGTGACATATTACAAGCTTGTCTGAATTTCTGTTTGAGAGGAAATTGCTTTAAACCATAACCCCCCGAAGTTAAGTAGTATGTTAGTTGTTTAATCTTCCCTGTAGAGTAGATTTATGGACTAACTCATGATGATGATGATTGATGAGAAAGTGAAAATAAACCTTGCTGATAATTAAACTGTGCTTCTCCTAATAGAATGTTTTCAATTATACCTGAGCAAGGTCAATAAAAACAATGTTTTCAGTATAGCTCCAAGTCCGTGAATGTTAGTCATTTTATAGCTACATCTTCTGAGTCAACTGTTGCTTTCCCACCAATGACATCTCAGCCCTACTGCATTCTTTTGCCTCTCAAACAAAGGTCATTGAGGTATCCAATTGCTGAACTGCTGTTGCTCAACAGCATCAATAGAAACATGATGGCCACTTCCCTAAGCCCTCCTGAGAATCATTCAGCACAAGCCTGAACCCTAGAAAGAGCCCCTTCCCATCCTCTCTTATTGAAATACCCCACAGTCCCTTTTGCAGTATGTGTGCCCAGGCTGTGACAAGCCAAATAAGCCTCACTTTTTTGATATGGCAATATTATGGAACCATCAAGAATTGAATCCAGGAACTGATACTCCAGTCTTACTCCCTTGATCTCTTTACCATTATTGTGCAACTCTTGTGAAATGTGCTTTCACTCACAAAAGCCAGTACCCATTTGCCTGTTTACACAAATGGCTGAGAATTTACATTGTACTGGAGGTTAGCCCTTAACAATAACTGCAGGAAGCAGAACTATAACTACTTCAAATCCTTCATGCCAATCAAGACAACTCTGAGGTGTGACCTATACTTTTTTTTCAGAGCTTCCCTGTGAGACTGAGCCAAAGTTACCCTCTGTAGAATTTTACTCAATAACACACTTTTATCTGTCTGCTTCCTTTTCCCTATTAGTCCAGCTCCCTCATTTCTCAGTTGATTTTTCCAGGGAATGCTTCTTAACACTTTTCCATGAATTCTCCTCTGATAGAGTGCTTCTGAAGAACCCAAATTATGACAAATGATAACAGAACTTAAATGGCAAATCAATACAATGAAGACTCCTGGGGGAAGTGATCATCTCAACTAAGATTTAAAGAAGCTGTAGGATTTAGGTATGTGTAGAGGTAAGAAATGGCACAAAAGTCCAAGGTAACAACAACAAAAAATGATACAGAAAAGTAGTTTGCTGTGTACAGAGGCCCAGAGGCTGCTGCATAAAACTGGAGCACCCAGGATGGACCATGAGTGTGCAGTCAGTAGCAGATCATGGAAGGCTTTTTGTGTCACCCTAAGGATTTGAACTTTACCTTATGGCTGAGAGAAACATAAGATTTACATTTCAGATCCACCATTCTGGTGGCTGTGTGGGGAATGGATCTAGTTAGAAGTCTACTGAAAAAAAAAAAAAAAGGATAATGCATGGAAGTTGGATCTAGACTAGAAGGCACAGTTTCAAGAAATAAAAAGTAAAATTGTCAGGTCCTAATGGATGTGGAAGCTGAAGAGGAGGAGAGAACCACAGAGAATTCTAAGTTGAAGAATAGATGCACAGTGATAACACAGAATCTACAGAGATGAGAGTTTGCTGAGTTGGTACCACGAAGATTTTAATGTGACATGCACTGAGATTGAACAGCCCATGAAACTCATTGACAGAAATAATACAACCAGTTGGAATGAAGAATGTGTGTGTCAAGGGAAATATCTGAAAGGGAGATATAGGTGGTAATGAAGATTCTGAGAGTAAATGAGATCATTCTGGAGTGTGTTTAGTGAGAAGAGCAGTGGTTTAAGGAAGGAACCCTGGAAATCCCCATGTTTAATGTTCTGAGAGAGGAACAGGACTCTACAGGAGATGGGCCAGCAGAGTCAAAGAGGTCTGAGGAAAAAAACAGGGACACACCTTCTTTTCATTTGTCCAATCACCACTCTGCTTTGTCCTCCTAATACATTGCCCATATATTTATGGGACATTGACTCAGAATAATGGTAAAGTTCCCTTAACAGTTTTGTACCCTGAAATTTTCTCATGGCCTACAAACTCATTGTCCCCTAAATTGGACAAAATTCAGTCATGTTCTCAAAGTCTAGCTAGGTCAACAAACTGGGTGGACTGCTCAATTATTTCTATATAGGTGGATCCTATGCCCTGAGAGGTTAGGCAGTGTCACTTACATACTAACATGCATGAACCAAAACCAATCCATCTGCTAACATTTTCATACCTGATTGTGAAGACCCAGCTTTCCCTTTATTGTCCCTTTAAAGCAAAGTGGGGACCTATTCTGCCAAAGACCCATGTGTCCTGGGAGGGCTCAGAAACTGCCTTCCTCCCTAGCCATCAACAAATTAATTACTTGTCAAATTGCATCATGACAGAAATACATCAGAAGTCTGGAGAAATAAAGAGAAAAGTAGGGCAATACTAGAGTGGTTCTGATTGCCACAGACTTTTAAAATATAAATTAAAACAATACCGCCACTGAACCAAGTAACTTGTATACGACGGAGTTATTCTTTATTGAGGGCTTGCTCAAAACAAATATTTTCACATTTAACATTCAAAATGATGCTTTGAATAGCAATTTATATAATCCCATTTTTAAAAAAATAAGCAACTGAGGCTAACTAGGAATTCAAAGCCAGACAATCCAGCAGTTCCATGACTGACTCATAATAGGTTTGTTTTTGCATTGCTATAAAGAAATATCTGAGACTGGTATTCCTTTTAAAAGACAGGTCTAGTTGTATTTTTCATACTGCTAGAACAAACATATCCTTACATCTCAGCATAGTTAATTCTGTGCTAGAACTTTTTAAAAGGCAAAAATTTAAAAAAATGGATATGAAAACTGTGAATATATGATGAATACCAAGTCAAAACAAAAAAAAAATGGCTATTTCATTGAGAAGGCAGTGTGAGTTTATGTTAAAGTTAATATAGACCAGGAAATTTCAACCACAAACTTCAATGGTGTTATGAAGAAACAAATTTTTATAATGTCAACTGTACACAAAAAAAGGCATTTAATAAAAGGTTATCAGAATAATAAAGAAGAAAATTAGTTAAATACATTAAAAAGGTGATTGCATATTTTTTTAAGCAATTAGCCATGAACTTCGTATGAGCCAATGATGAAAGAAAAAGGTGCCAACACACTCACTGCCCCATCAGACCAAACGGGGGTTAAGTTATGCTATTTATAGACTAAAGTTCTTGTTTTAATAGTGAGCTCTGTGCTTCCAGTGTCTATATGTAAACTACAAGCCTTCATAAGGCAAGTGGAAACCTTGCATATAAAGGGCAATCACCCATTTATACTCCTGGAAGATCCATCTTGTGAGAACATATTCTACATTCTCACCACTCTGGAGAGACTTTTGTTCTTGTAAAATTTGAGAATACGTTTTTACTGCCTAGAGTCAAGTCCTCCTGTGAAGACGGTGACTTTTTAAGAAACACATCAGCAGTCTGTTGTTTGTCTCCTGCCAGTGCTGACCCTTCTTGGGTTTAGGATGACCATTTTCCGAGAATAGAAAATTTGGGCTAAATAAGAAATACTCTTTAAAATTGCTTTATTGCTATGTTGGTTTTTCTTTGTAATTATGGTTGAGTTATTCCATAAAATTTGCTGCTACAATAGTCTTATAATGGCAATACAGTCCAACCAATTTTTTTTTCACTGGAGTAGATGGTAAATGGGCCACGGAATATAAACTTGTTTTGCTGGAGATGCTGGTTAGGTTTTCCAGAAGCTGTTGGTTGGGTTTTCCATAAGAATTGGACTAGAAGCAAGGCTGAATTTGAGGTATCCTAGAAATAGCATGAGAAAAGTGCCTTTTTAGCCATATTTCCATCTTAAATAATGAGCAGAACCGCGCGTTGAAAGGGAATCGTTTGTGTTGGACTCAAGCAGTGCAGGAGGGAAAAAGAAAAAGAAGAAAACATGGAAAGACCAGAACAAAAGTAGGCAGAGTGCCTGGAAATAAATATGAATATACATATAATTTTAAAATTTTAAAACTATAGACTTGAAGAAATAGAACTCTGAAACTCTGAAGACAGGAGTCAACTGGCATAATTTTGCTTTGCAAAGTGATATTGCAGAAAGTGTGGATCCATCAGTACTTAATTTAAATCAGAATTACAGTATATGAGAAATTTGGATCTGTCTATTTTTATAAAGGCTTTTATTCCATTCATAGACAATATTTTATATATCGAAACTTAAAATTTGTTTTAGTTTGTTTGTCACAAATAATATTTTAATTTTGCCTTCATATTCATATCTTCCTCTGTTCTAATTTCCCTCTGTCCTTACTAAAAGTGAGATAATAGGCTTAATAAAGTGTCTAGCTCAGGTAGGTCCTGAATAAATGTTAATTCATTTTCATTCTCCAAATTTATTTTGCTTCAACCTCTGACATTCAAGTTCATAGTTATAAAGAGAGTGTAGTAATAATTGAACATACGACACAGGGCCAAGTGCCACTGTGTCTAAAACAAGTAATAAACATTTTACCCACACCCTCTCTGAAATTTATAGTCTATTATTATAAAGGCTTTTATTCCATTCACAGACAATGTTTTACACATGAATGAAAAAGTAATAAAAATGCCAACTCAGGCATAAATACAGCACTTGCTGTAAATAATGGAGGAAATAATATGTAGACCAAAACTCCGCCTTCTGAAATAAAGCACAATCAAATGCAATATTAGAGATAATCCTAGATATCAAAGATATCAGAAAACTGTAGGTACAAAAAAGACTTCCCTCTTGTTGTTTTTGACACATCATTTGAGTGATCTTGGGAAATCTATTTAACCCTCTGAGGCTCAGAGTCTACTAGTATAAAATGAGAATAATAATGTACATTGATCAGGGTTGTGATAAAGACTAAGTAACTCATGAATGAGAAATCACTTTATTCAACACTAAAATTACATGTCAGTAGTGTTTGAAGTGAGATCTTGCACCAGCAGTTTCAGCAACATGTTATTAGAAATGCAACTTCTTAGGTCCCACCCCTAGACCTACTGAATCAGAAACTCTGGGGATGGGGCCCAGCAATCTGTTTGAAGAAGCCCTCCATGTGTAAGAACCATTGCTTTTCCAAAAATATATATCTTGTCATTTTTATCATGGTGAATCCATATGTCAGGAAATAATAATAGTTCAATTATTAAAACATAAAATATGTGTGGATTTTTATCATTTAATAAATGTAAGAACTAATACATTGAATTTACCTGATTTTATACAATTTTTTTAAATCAATTTTAAAATTACATACACACACTTGTAGAATTTACTCATTGATTTCACTTATAAATTTGGAGATACAGACCTATTAAACAGTAGAAAATTCTTAAAAGGATCAGGTTGAAAACCCTTTAGCCAGTGTCAGAGCCTGCTGGGCACTATGGTCACTTAGTGCCTATATATCACCTGGAAGATGAAGACCTGCCTAGCTGGCATTTCGTTGTGCTAGAGTTTCCAAATTCTAGATTCCCTCCTCTTTCAGCAGTCTCAATTTGTTTCAATTAATATGATTTTCTCTTGTCCTTAATGATCTCTATGTTTTACTCTTTTTTTAATAAAATAGATTTTATTTTTTAGAGCAGTTTTAGGTTTACAGAAAAATCAAGTAGAAAGTACAGAGTTCCCCCATACCCTATACTCCCACACATGCACAGCCTCCTCTGCTGTCAACATCCTGCACCAGAGTGGTACGTCTGTTATCACCAATAACCCTACATTAGCCAATCAGCACCCAAAGTCCATAGTGCTGTACATTCCATGAGTTTGCCAAATATGCAGTTGACCCTTGAACAACAATGCGTTACAGGTACGGGGCCCCTGCACAGTGAAGAATCCATGTGTAACTTTTGACTCCTCAAAAACCTAATTACTAATAGTCTACTGTTGACCCAAAACCTTACCAATAACATGAACAGTCAACCCATATTTTGAATACTGTATGTATTACATGCTGTATTCTTACAATAAAGTAAGCTAGGGAAAATAAAATATTATTGAGGAAAGTTATAAGAAAAAGAAAATACAGTTACTATTCATTTAGTGAAAGTAGACCATCATAAAGTCTTCATCCTCATTGCCGCCACATTGAGTAGGCTGAGAAGGAGGTGGAGGACAAAGGAGGTGCAGGGGTAGAAGATGTGGAGGAGGTGAAAGGGGAGGCAGTAGAGGCAGGTACATAGTGTCACTTTATGAAAACACATAATTTCTCTCTGACATTTTTCTAAAAATGTTTCAATATGGCACCAATCCTTTTACCATTTGCTTTAGATTTAGTGCTAGTATCATAGAAGGGTCTGTGCTGTAAAAGATGTCAAAGACAGTTTTGAATAATCAGGACCCTTCTGCTAGATTGTCTAATGTCAATTCGTTTTATAGTGCTGCTTCTTTTTTTACATCTTCTTCCCCATCCTCTGCACTGGTTTGGAAGTATTCATCTCTATCAGGGCATCGTCTGTTTATTTTTCTGGTGTGGTGTCTATTCACTCTTGATTTTCTCCAAGATTCATATCTTGAAAGTCTTCACCCCATCCCCCAACCTCTTTTGCTGTCTCCACAATCTCTCTCACGATTTCCTTTACTGGCTCTGTTATAAATCCTGTTAAGTCACGCACAACATCTGGACACAATTCTTCCCAGCAGGAGTTTATTGTTTGGGGCTTGACGGCTTTTATGGATTTTTCTACAACAACGACAATGGCAACTTCAATGGTGTATCCTTTCAAACTTTCATTCTATTCTCTCTCTCGGGGTTCTCCTCTATAGCGTTGGCAATCCTTTCCATAGAGGACCATGTGTAATGAGCTTCAGAGATCCTTATGACCCCCTGATCTAGAGGCTAAATTAAACACACTTGGGAGCAAGTAGACCACTTCGATGACTTCAGTATTAAGCTCATGTGGTTCTTAATGGTCAGGGGCATTGTCCAATATCAAAAGAACTTTAACAAGCAGCCTCTTACTGGCAAGGTACTTTCTGACTTCGGGGAGAGAATCAATCCATAAAAAGCATTCTCATTGTCCAGGCCTTTTCAAGGTACAACCAAAGGACTGGAGGATGGTGCTCATCTTTTCCCTCTGAGGCTCATGATTTAGTAGCTTTCTATAAAGCTATCTATAAAAATAAGAGTAGTCCTGATTATGAACACAACTGCATTTGCTTAAAAGAGTAGAGTTAGCCTATCCCAGGCTGTCTTAAATCCTGGCGTTGGCTTCCCTTCCTTAGTAATAAATGTCCTTCTTGGCATTTATTTTTCCAGAATAGGGCAATGCTGTCTTTATTAAAAACCTGTTCAGGCAGATATCCTTTCTCCTCCATGATTTTCTTAATGGTGTCTGAAAACTCTGCTGCCTCTTAGTCAGAAGAAGCTGCTGCTTCTGTTGCCTTAACATTTTTAAAGCCACCTTTTTCTAAAATTATCAAACCATCCTTCACTGGCATTAAATTCTCCAGCTTTAGATCTTTCACCTTTCTTTGCTTTAAGTCGCCATACAATGACTTCATTTTTCATGTCATATTAGGGTCTCTAAGTATGCCTTTCTTTCTTGCACCCACATAATAGCTGCATTTTGAATATGAGATAAAAAGATGTTTTGCAAAAAGTGCAAGGTTTTTACGCCTGACGGCACAGTGCAGCAAGGGCTTCACAAATTTTCTTTTCTTTTTTTACAATGGCCTTTAAGCTGGACTCATTTATCTTGAAATGGTGGGCAAATGCAGTCACAGACCTCAATCTACAGTATGTATCAAGCAATTCAACTGTTTATTGTAATGTCATGGCTTCGCTTCTTGAGAGCACTTGCAGCATTACTACTGGCACTTCTATGGGTCCCATGGTGTTGGTCAAGGTTTACAGTATTGCACTAAACATGATGAAAAATACATGAGAATGACTAGAAGATACTTTTTACTACAATACACAATTTACTGGAGACACAAACTGCCCAAGCAGAGATGATTAGTGACAAACAGTAATTTTAAGTGGATTCTCTCAACACTTGAGCTCACCAAAATAGCAATAGTCATAGGTAATTTTTTTTTTTTTTTTTTTTTTTTTTTTTTTACACTGGGTCTCACTCCCATTGACCAGGCTGGAGTGCAGTGGAGTGATCACAGTTCACTGCAGCCTTAACTTCCTAGGCTCAGGTGATTTTCCCACTTCAGCCTCTCGAATAGCTAGGACTGCATGCGTACCATCATGCCCAGCTAATTTTTCGTATTTTTAGTAGAGACAGGATTTCACCATGTTGCCCAAGCTGGTCTCAAACTCCTGTGCTCCAGCAATCCACCTGCCTCAGCCTCCTAAAGTGCCGCGATTACAGGTGTAAGTCATTGTGACTGGCCCCAAATTTTTATTTATTTATTTACTATAAACTTGGGGATACAAGTGTAATTTTGTTACATGCATACATTGTGTAGTGGTGAAGTCAGGGTTTTTAGTATATCCATCACTTGATTAATGTACATTATGCCCATTTAGTAATTACTCATCATCCACTCTCCCTCCTCTCCCTCATCCTTCAGAGTCTTTATTATCTGTCACTCCACACTCTACATCCATGTGTACACAGTATTTAATCTCACTTATGAGTGAGAATATATTATATATATTTGTGTATATATGTATATAGGCGTGTATCTATACATATATACATACACATATAAATCACATGCATATTCATGATCTATACATGTATACATATACATATGTATATGTATATATGTATATATATGTATATATGTGTGTATATATGTATATATGTATATATGTATATATGTATATATATGTATATGTATATATATGTATGTATGTATATATGTGTATATATGTATATATATAACATTTTCTTTAATCATATGTTGATAGACACTAAGGTTGAATCCATATCTTTGCAATTGTGAATAGCACTATAATAAACATACAGGTTAAGATGTCTTTCTGATATAAGGATTTATTTTCCTTTGGGGATATAGCCAGTAGTAAGATTGCTGGCTATCTATGCTGGCTACGGTAGTTCTATTTTTAGTTCTTTGAGAAATCTTTATAGATTTTTCCATAGAGGTTGTACCAGTTTACATTCCCAACAATGACATATGAGTTTCCTATTCTCCACATCCTTGCCAACATCTTTCACTTTTTGTCTTTTTATTGACAGCCACTCTCACTGATATAAGTTAAGGCCTCATTGTGGTTTCAATTTGCATTTCTCTGATGATTAGTTTTCTGAGTATGCCTGTTGGCTATTTGTTTGTCTTTTTTTAAAAAATGTCTATTCATGTCATTTCTCCATTTTTAATGGGATTTTTTTATTTTTATTTTTATTTTTAATGGGATTGTTTTCGTTGCTGTTCTTGAGTTCCTTTTAAATTCTGGATATTAGTCCCATGTCAGATGCATAGTTTGCAAATATTTTATTTTATTCTGCAGGTTCTCTGTTTACTCTGTTGATTATTTCTTTTGTTGTGCAGATGATTTTCATTTAATTAACTCCCATTTGTCTATGTTTGTTCTTGTTGCCTGTGCTTTTGAGGTCTTAGTAATAAATTATTTGCTTAGACCAATGTTTACAAGAGTTTATTCTTAGTGTCCTTCTAGTATTTTTATAGTTCCATGTCTTACAATTAAATATGTAATCCACCTTGAGTCGATTCTTGTATATATGGTGAGAAATGTGGGTCTAGTTTCATTCTTTTGCATATGGTGATTCAATTTTTCTTTCCCAGTACTTTATTGAAAAAGGTGTCCTTTCCCCAGTGTATGTTTTTGTTGGCTTTGTCAAAGATCAGCTGGCTGTAAATGTGTGGCTTTATTTCTGGATTCTCTGTTCTATTCCATTGATCTATGAGTCTGTTGTTATAGTATCTTGCTGTTTTGATTACTATAGCCTTATAGTATAATTTGAACTTAGGCAGTGTGAGGTCTCCAGCTTTTTTTTTCAGCTTCCATATGAATTTTAGAATAGTTTTTTCTAATTCTGTGAAAAATGACATTGATATTTTGTTAGGAATTGCATTGAATCCATAGATTACTTTGGGAAGTATGGTCATTTTTACTATTTTTATTCTTCTAATCCATGAGCGTGGAATGTTTTTTCATTTTTCTCTGTCAACTACAATTTCTCTCATCAGCATTTTGCAGTTTTCCTTGTAGAGATTCACCTCCTTGGTTAAATATATTTCTAGGTATTTTAATTTTTTGTAGCTATTCTAAATGGGATTGGTTTCTTGATTTGGTTGTCAGCTAGATCACTATTAGTGTATAGAAATGCTAATGATTTTTGTACATTGATTTTATATTCTGACATTGACTGAATTCATTTATCAAATCTAAGAGTTTTGTGGTGGAGTCTTTAGATTTTTCTAGTTATAAGATTGTATCATCAGAGAACAGGAATAATTGGATTTTGAGAGTTTTCACCTCCTTGAAGAACACCAGATTGCACATTCCTTTGAATGCAATGCCTCTTATGATCCTTGAAGAGGAGAGGGAATTTAAAAAGCTGTTGTAGCTGGGTTCCCCTTCACCTGGGAAGATGCTGTCTCCACCATGAGAGTCCAATCCACTGTAGTCTCTTTCAAGCATTTCACCAACCCTGGATGTTGAATTAGCACCTGTTTACTATGACACAGATATTTAAATATTTTAGTTCTTTATAGTTTGTGGTGTTTGTGTTAATAAAGCATTTCTTTAACAGAAAAAAATAAAAACAATTAAAAGTTGGTGGGGATGTGGTGGTGTGCACCTGTAGTCCCAACTACTCAGGAGGCTGAAGCAGGAGAATCACTTGAACCTGGGAGGCGGAGGTTGCAGTAAGCAGAGATTGTGCCACTGCACTCCAGCCTGGGTGACAGAGCAAGACTGTCTCAAAAAAAAAAAAAAAAAAGTGAAAGGAAGGGATTTGGGGAGGGTCAGGGAAGGGAGGGAACTGGGGAAGTGTACACACAGGCCGACACAGACACATGCACCCACACAGGCACAGAAGGAAAGGGTTGGGATAGGGATAGGGTGCACAGCAGGACAGAATAGGACCCCCATATCTTCTAAAACAGCCTCTCCTTCTCCCTTATATCCCCCTTCTCCTCTCCTTCTGCACACTAGAAACATAGTGTATTTATATTTTATGGCCAAACTATTTTGAATTTTGTTGTCCGGCCCTCAGTGCCTTATCCTTATCCTTACCAGGATCATGGTTCCATTTCTCTTGCCACTGGACCTCTCTTATCTTCTCCATGTTTACTTAATGTAGTTGATTCTTTCCTCTGTAGTCTTCCCCTGACCCCTTTCCAGCCTCATGGCCCCATACCTCTCTCACTCTCTGTGGCAGTTTCATATTTTTTTAGATGAATTTGCTCATCAAGCATTTTTTTAAGTGCCATTCCTGATGTGCTCCCAGGTGCAGATAGGCGGCCACCCAACAAAGGTCCTGTGCCTCATTAATATGGTGCTGCCTGAGGAGCTGCTGAACACTAAGGAGAACGAGGAGATCCTGGAGGCCATGCAAGATGAATGTAGCAAGTACAAAATTATTCCAGTTAATTTTATGCAGTTATAATTTAATACTGCATCTTTACTTCTGTTATCTCTTAGAATGGCACCATGTATGGTCTATAAGTGTTTGTATGCATTTGTTTTTATAAATTTTAACTTTTTATAATATGTTTGTGCATATTTAATGATTGTAAATGATAAAATAGACTGGTATCTACATATATGTTTTATATACTCATAAAATAACGTTTTCTTAATTGTTTTATTTTTAGGCTACACACTTCCCCTGTGAGTTTTTTTCACATTGTCACAAAACTCCAAAATGTTTTCAAGATATTTATTGAAAAAATAGTTCCTATATAAGTGGATCTGTGCATTTCAAACCCATGTTGTTCAAGGGTCAACTGCATAATGATACACATTTGCCATTATAACATTCTACAGGGCAGCTCACTGCCCAATCTTCTGTGCTCTACCTATTCATTCCTCCCTCTCCCTAACCTCTGAAAAACACGGATCTTTTTACTGTCTTCATTGATTTGCCTATTCCTGAATGTCATATAGGTAGACATATAGCATGCAGCCTTCTCATATTGGCTTCTTTCACTTAGTAATACACATTTAAGATTCCTTCATGTCTTTCTCTAGCCTGATAGCTCATTTCTTATTAGCTCTGTGTAGTTTTCTATTGTCTGAATGTACCATAGTTTATTCATCCATTCACTTACCAAAGGACATGTTGGATGCTTCCAAGTTTTGGTAATTATGAATAAAGCTGCTATAAACATTCATGTACTAGTTAATATGTACATATAAATGTTTGACTTATTTGGATAAATATAATGGAGCATTATTGCTGGATCATATGATAAGGGTATGTTTTGTTTTATAAGAAACTGCTGCACTGTCTTCCAAAGTGATCACACCATTTTGCATTTCCACCAGTAATGAATGAGGGTTCCTGTTCTACGTCCTCACCAGCATTTGATGTTGTTGGTGTTTTGAATTTCGGCCATTCTAATAAGTGTGTAGTTGCATCTCATTGTTTTCACTTGCAATCCCTTTAGGCATATGATGTTGAGTATCTTTGCAAATGATTGTTTGACATCCCTATATATTCTTTGGTGAGGTGTTTATTCCAATCTTTTGCCCATTTTTTAATTAGATTGTTTATTCCTGTGTTTTATTTTTAATCTCTGTTTGAATGCCATTTAAACGAGACTATAGAATCACACTAAATGTTCCATATTTTAATACAGCTTGAATATTACTTCAAAAAAGCTTCAGGTAAAATAAATAACACCCATACTTCCTCAATGCTATAAATTTATCAAACTAAGTTTTCACTAAGCAAAGAGTTACTCATTGAATGCTAAATAGGTATTACCATATAATAACCCTTTCCATCCACTTTGTATCATTCTTTCTCAACAAGATATAAATGATTGTAAGGGTTTTTTAAAATATAATTCAGCAATCATAGCACAAACTTGAAAAATAATAATCTGGGTTCTAAATACAGAAATTGAAGTTATGTAGAATTGAATTCTATCTCCAAAATCAGGCAAGAAACAGGAAGAAAATAAACAGCAAGAGAAAAATCAGAATCCAGACTCCTTTTATGCTTTATTTTCTAATGTACTAATAAAAGGAACTTCCAAATTTCTATATATGAAAGTTGAGAAAGTGACAAAATAGAAGATGGATTCAGAATCACTGTAATATATCAAGATTTCTCAATCTTGGCACTATTGACATTTGAGACAGATAATTCTGTGTTAGATGGGCTGTCCTGTGCATTGTAAGATGCTTAGCAGCATCCCTGGCCTCTACCCACTAGATGCCAGTAGCATTTCCTTTAGTTTTGACAACCAAAAATGTCTCCAGACACTGCCAAATGTCTTATTTTTGTGGCGGGGCTGGGAGAAAATTGCCACTTTATTATATTAAATAATTATTTCTTCTCCTAGAAAATAAAGGTCAAGAAGTTAAAGCTTAAAGAAAAGGTAATAAAAAATATACACAACACTTTTCACCTTTTATTCTATATCAAGCAAACTGTATGAAATGCATAAGGAGCAATCCATTAAATATAAATCTGTCATTTGATTCAAATAACTGGTCACAACATGTGCGCATGAGAAATGTGGGTTTTGTGGTTTTTCTATGATTGGTGTCTCAGAAGCACAGCTGAGAGGCATAAATCACCAGATAGTGTCAATCACTGGTTTGGCAGTCCAAAGGAACAAGACTGATCTAATACCCAGACAAAAATGACACTTTTCAAAAATATATCAGTTCCTTCCAGTTCTTTACATGTTTTAATTGATGATTAAACTTTTGGTTTCATCCTCCTCAATTGTTATTACTATATTTTACTAGCATAGCTCCAAGGATGTTTCCTGGGAGAGATTATTAGCATAAATGGAGGAAAGTGAATGGGCTTTCAGGAAAAATAAATCTAGCTTTGAATTCAAAGTTCAAAGGTCCTTGGGTCTCTTCTTTTCTCTCATCAGTTTCTTTTTCCCTATTTGAAAAAAAATAATACTAAAATCATGAGTGTACTCGTCAGGGTTCTTGAGAAACAGAAACAATAGGAGAATTGGCTTATGGATTATGGAAGCCAAGAAATTTTCCAATCAGTTAAGCCAGAAAGGGAGAGATAGCAACACTGGTGTAAGTTCTGAAGTCAGAAGGCCCAAGAACCAAGAGGTCCAATGTCCACAGGCAGGAGAAGATGAATATCCTAGCTTGAAAAAAGGGACAATTTGCCCTTCCTCTGCTTTTTGTTCTTTTCAGGCCCTCAATGGATTGGATGATGTCCAGCTGTTTAGGTGAAGGCATCTTCTTTACCCAGTCTACTAATTCAACTGCTAATCTCTTCCAGATATACCCTCACAGACACACCCAGAAATACTGTTTAACTGGCTATCTGGGCATCTCTTAGGCCAGTCAAGTTGACACATTAATTGACAATCACAATGGACATAACCCAGGACTACTTTAAGGATTATATAAAGAACTATTAAATGCTCTTTCACTTAATAAAATTTTACTGAGAACCTATTAGTTACTAAGCATCGTTCTGCTCTTGTGTGACTTACAAAATAGTATCATGGAGAAAAAAATAAATAAGTAAATAAATCAAGAAATGAGTTTTAAATTAAGGATATAGAACAAGGCCAAGTTCCAGAGAGAGAGGGTTCCAGTTGAGACATGCTTTAGATATCATGGTTAGGAAGATCTACCTCCCTGACGCCACTGACTGGCTACCTGACACCAGGTAAGCTCCTCTCTTTCCTGTGTTTCTATTTAAGTAACTATAAGATGAAATAAACTTGCAGAATTGTTGTTAGCACACAATAAGGGGCAAGTAGCACACACTAAAGTATTGTCTATTATGATTACAGTATTAAATTTTATATAATTCTCAATGTAAAGTTTGGATATCATCACTCCCAACAATCTCTTCTGTGGATTTCATAAAGTTCAAGTCTGAAAAATTCCTCTCTGGACTAAATCAATAATTCTATCTTTATATTTAACAAGACCGATTTCTTTTTCTTTTTCTTTTTTTTTTTTTTTTTTTGAGACAGAGCCTTGCTCTGTCACCCAGGCTGGAGTGCAGTGGCGTGATCTCCACTCACTGCAACCTCTGCCTCCTGGGTTCAAGGAATTCTCCTGCCTCAGCCTCCTGAGTAGCTGGGATTACAAGCATCCACCACCACGCCCAGCTAATGTTTTGTATTTTTAGTAGAGACGGGTTTCACCATGTTAGTCAGGCTGGTCTGGAACTCTTGACCTCAGGTGATCCACCCACCTTAGCCTCCTAAAGTGCTGGGATTACAGGCATGAGCCACCGCACCCAGCCAACAAGACTGATTTCTGACAATGTGTTAGATGCCACGGTAACATTTATCACAAGTTATTCAATGCGTGACAGCCCCCTTGGGGACAGTCCATAGGGTTTACAACTCATTTCTTGAACAGGTTTTTTTTTGTTTTTTTAAATGTTGGTTGAATGAACAAAGAAGGAACCACTGACAAGATGAATTTCCTGCTATATTTTCTTTAAGATCCATCTCCATTCCCCTCTAATTTTCTCTTTTTCTCTCTATTCTCTTCCTCCTTTGCTAGATCTTGCAGGTGAAATAGACTCTATTCCAAAGGAGACAAAGTAATTGTAATATCTAATCTTTCCAAAAAAGGCTTCAGTAACAAAACACACATATTTACTAAGAGTTTCCAGGTACTTCCAACTAAGGCGCAGTGTGATCATTAAAGGAAAGACATCAAAAAGTGTAAAAAATATGAGATAAATACAAATCAGGAGGAGAAGACTTAAAATTTTAATCCCATTTTTATCAAGAGTAATCCACTAGGTAAGGCATTCTATATATCTGTATATAAGATGAGGATAAGTAATTGTAAGATGAACTAAATCTATAGAACTGTTATTAGAATTGTCTCATATTATAGACACCCAAGGACCTGCAGGAGAGTTGACCTGATTTTACACAGTGCAACCGCACAGTTGCATTTTGGCCATTTTGACCCTATGACTCTCAGATGATCCATTCTTCATCTTTATGGACTTGTGACAGGATAATAAGCTTGAATACGTACTGTAGTTAGATACAGGCTGTATATACTCTTTTCTTGTACCAGTCAGCTGACCAAAGGGATAACCTAAACATCCTATCTATACTTTAGAAGAGGGATGTCCAATCTTTTGGCTTCCCTCGGCCACACTGGAAGAAGAATTGTCTTGGGCCACACATAGAATACACTAACACTAACAATAGCTGATGAGCCAAAAAAAAAAAATTCAACAAAATCTCTTAATGTTTTAAGAAAGTTTAGGAATTTGCATTGGGCTGCATTCAAAGCAGTCCTGGGCTGTATGTGGCCTATGGGCCATGAGTTGGACAAACTTGCTCTAGAACAACCAGTTGTTCTCATCAGGATAAAGACTATCTAGATGCCCCCAGAATTGCCCTAAGTATAGCTGACTTGCAGTGTCAGCAAATTTCAGTATAGTTAGATACACGAGTACAGTGCCTGCATTAGTAAACCGTTGTTCATGACATCGCCTCCTCTAATTCTGTTAGAAGTTGTGTATTTGAAGGGGGTGCATCAATCAGTGCAATGTAAAAAAATCAAAACACTTTTGTAAGAAGAAAATTTTTTTAAAGTCATAAGTAGTACACAACAAAGTGTAAGCTGTTATGATTGTAGTATTACATTTTACATAATTCTCAACATAAAGTTTGAGTAGTATTACTCTCAACAACTGTTCTGTAGGGGGCTCATGCGTGTAATCCCAGCACTTTGGCAGGCCAAGGCGGGTGGATCACTTGAGGTCAGGAGTTCAAGACCAGCCTGGTCAATATGGCGAAACCCCATCTTTACTAAAAATACAAAAATTAGCTGGGTATAGTGACACGCACCTGTAATTCCAGCTACTTAGGAGGCTGAGGCACAAGAATCGCTTGAAACCAGGAGGCAGAGGTTACATTGACCTGAGATCACGCCACTGTGCTCCATCCTGGGCCATAGAGCGAGACTCTGTCTCAAAAAAGAAAAAAAATAGCAACAACTCTTCTATAGATTTTATTAATTTCATTTAATTAATTAATTCACTTTTAATTCCTAGAGTATTCTAAGGAAATCCTAATTTTAATAATAATTTTGTATTGGACACATGTAACTTACTATGTATGAGGCAACCTTCTAAGTGCCTTATATTAATTAACCATCATGTGGAAACTATTGTTATCTTCATTGTATAACCAAGCAAACAGGCACAGAATGGTAAATAACTGCATCAAGTTCACATGCCTAGAAAGCAGTGAAAGGGAGATAGATTGAAATCTAAGTAATTTGGGTCCTGAGTCGATGAATCTAGCCCCTATACTATTCTGCCTTAAAAAAGCAAATTACTTCAATAACAACTTCAAGTCTTAGTGTTACACAAATCATAGGACTTTTACAACTGGTAGCAATATTGATATTTTGGTCTGAAAAAGCTCCAAAGAAAACAGATATCAATTTATTACTTTCATTGACAATAAAGCAAGTATTTAAAAATAAATGCCTCTAGTCCTTCAAAGAGACCTTCACATGTGGCTTCAGTTTTGCTTTTTGTTTTTCTTTTAACATGGCATAAGTGTAAAGAAATTACATAGTACCATAAATTCATTGCCTTGGGATAGTTTGGCAGAGTTTATTAAGAGCATCAAGTCACTATTTCAGTGTTTTTGTTAGCTGCTAGTATATAGGATTGCTAGGTTAGAGAGGAAAAGAAAGAAGATGTGAAATTGAGAGGAATACAACAGAAGTGAAATGTGACATTTACCAGCAAAGTACAAAACCAGACACTTAAGACATAAAAAGGAGAAAAACCTATTCATGGCAAAAAATATTATTAGGGAAGAAATATAAACAGTTCACTGAAATAACAGAAACTAAGAAATTTTTTAAAGATACTCAGAAAATACTGAGGTTTTTTGTTGCTGTTGTTGCAGAATTTGTTCTGTTTAGTCACACATGTCTTTAAGGCCCTATAGATCAACATAAAGGCTAAGCAGTGTCTGGTTTCCTCTGCCGCTGACCTCCACCCAGTCGTTACCTTTTATGAACCTTTGGGATGTGAAGTAGGATTGGAATGACAGTGCATCATTTCAACAAATCCTTTGCAATATTTCTGGGAAGAGAAGATACATTGGCATACTTCATTCAAATGATATATTTTTTGCATAAGTAGTTTAGAAAAAGGAATATAAACTGGTCCATTTGAAAGATATTTCTGCACAAAACAGCAAATTTTTATGTTACATAAATATCACTGAAAGGAAAGATTTCTGCTGAAAGTGGAGCAATCCCGATGACTTTGGATGAAAGCACATTTTACCTTTGAGAAAGTTACTATGAAGTTAACTATTGGGAATCTCACTGTTATTTGAGATGTTAGCCTCCAAATGGTTTGAAGAAATTGCAAGGTTGAAGGAAACTACAGTGAAAGTTCCAATTCAGTTAGAAGGAAAAACAATGAAGCATAGAGGGAAGAATATAGCAAATATTTCAAAAGAAGAACATTTTCTTCCAAGCTTGGTAGCCAAAGCTAACTTTGCTCCAAAGATCTCTGAGACATGTGACCTGTGGCCTGTGAAAGATTTATATTAGTTACACTTTTGCAGGTTGTTTGAAAAAGTTTCAGTGCAGTGTCAATCCTGGTCAGTATATAGATGTCTGGGTTTTCTTTTTATTAAATAAATCCCAAACTAATTTTGAGAGTACCAATCCCTACTCCTGTCTTCTATTTTTTCATTATTATATATTGTCTTATATGTGAAAAATAAAAAAGTTAAAAACCAGACAAATATTCTCCACCCCAGATATAATTAACTATTTCAATTATTGCTCAATGCATTTGTCCATGCATAAATGAGATCCCACACCATGAAAACTGAAAAAGTATTTTCTGACATCATCTAATAACTGAATGATATCTCATGTTATTTTAATAGGAAATATTTGGTTATTTTCAATTTTTGACTGTAATGTATAAAACGATGGTGAACATATTTTCACATATATTATTTCCAGCATTGTGATTTATTTTATTCAAATAGATGTATAGAGGTGAGAAAATGCTCATTGAGTTCATTCATCTTAAAATCCTGTATTGATGAGTTAGTGCATAGCTTCAAGTAATGTTTAAAGAGGGTATAGTTTATACATTTTTTTGAACCTATGGGAAAAGTGATGTTTCCCATAGGTTCCCAAATGATTTCCTATGGGAAAATGATGTTTCTCTCTTGTCTTCATTCATAGATGACTCTATAGAGATTACTTCATAGTTTTCTGATATTTAGTGTCAGGGTGGTGAAGTTTGATGCCAGCCTGAGTTTTATACCAAGATGCTTGTAAAAGCCTTTTGTAAAATATAAAATAACATAAACTCTGTAAATCCAAAATGTTACAGGATGAGATAAGGTCTATTTTCATTGATTTTTTTTCTTTTTTTTTTTGGAATTTAACTGGTCTTTTTGATTTGTATTTCTAGGTATTTTTACCCTTAAAAAATTCCACCTCAAATATCTTTCTTTATCCTCTGTCTCAATTGTGACTTCTTCAGAAGTATATGTAATTCTCAGGCTGGATTTCCATTATCTGACCTCTGCATCAGCACGTCCCTTCATATTTTACCTTTTTGTTTTATAGTAATAGTTTCAAGGGGTCCTCCACATCAGTGATTCAAATTTTTTAACACTATCAATTCTGTTGTTTCTTCCAGTAAATGGGTTCATTCATGTAATTAATTCTATTCTTGATTTTTAGTTGTTTAGAACTCTTCCTTAAGTCACAAATCTATAGTGGAAAACTGCATAGGTTCCTGAATCCAGCTTTACTACTTCCTAGCTATGTAACCACAGGAAAAGTTTTTAGAGATAATATAAGTTTTCTCTAAACCTTCTTTGAAGAGGATAACAATAGCACCTCCCTAAATACTTTGTTGTGAGGATTAAGTGAAATAATCTCTGAAAATGCTTAATATAGTGCCAGGCAGTTAATAAACAGCAAATACTACTTCTGGTTATTGTAATCATCATTATTGTTATGTCATCGTATCTTCACATGTCAGTGTATTCTTTCTGTAAGGTTTTCTCCTCCCATTTCTGCTTGAGTTTATAATACAACACAGTGATTCTATACTGTTTCCATTTTTATTTTGGAAGTCTATTTTGGTTGCAAAGTCCAAGAAGATAGGTTTGTAGCCTTTCAGCCTGAAGTGTCTACACATCTCCATCTCAGTTTGCCAGGCTTTGAGTAAAATGGAAGGTCACTTGATTCATTTGACATCTCAGGAATTCATTCTGGAGGAAAAATATTCTGTGGCCACCACTACAATTGCTATGTGAATACAAAGTTTCGAGCAAATTAAAATCACCCATTCTACCAAAATGCATTCAATAGAGTGACAAGGAATACATCTAATGTAAAAAAGAGTTTGCCCTGACACATTTATTAAGAGTGGATAAAAGTATACAAAGTATGCTATTTATTTCATTCAATAATAAATTCAGCTAGTATTTATTAAGCACTTATCATTTGCCAACCTGTTAAAGGAGCTTCCTGACTTCATTAGTGTTTTAAGAGACATGGTTTTCTTGTTCTCAATAATTCCTTGAATGTAAACTTCCTGGGACGATTTAAAGCATGTAACTGGCCACCACAATACTACTTGGGACACATGTTTTCCTAAACGTAGCTTCTCCTGATTCAACTAGTGATATGCACTACTTGTTAGAGAGAGAAGAATATCATCATTCAGTTGATTTATTGATAGCACATCGAAGAAAAGCAATAACCAGAGAAAGCTAAAAAAAAAAAAACAAAACCTGTACTTCTAAAGCTCAGCAAGTGTACATGTCTTTACTTTCAAATGACAGAAATACACTTGCAAAGTGGTGATGAGAAGTAGAAACAGACAAAGCAGAAAGATCATAGTCTGCCTTATGGAATTTAAGAAGCTGACAAAGTGGAGACTACTTTAACAATGATAACAACTAGAATGAACCAGAAGATAATACTTATCTTCAAGGCCCTAAAAGCCTCAAATCTTTCTAAATTTAATGAATGTCTACGATCTAAAAATACGTTAGGTCTGCATTAATTCTGGTTTAAACATCATGGGGAACAAGACAGAAAATCTCATAAGCACTCTATAAAATATTCTGAGGTCGTCCAATATAGGATTATTTTTTGCTGAGTCCAGACTTAAATTTGTAAGTAACTGTTCTCTCAATGAGAGAAGCCCTGTAACCAAAGTATATAAAGAAGATCCATTACCAACAAGAGCAAAGAAAATTCTTCATGAGAAATCTGCCGAATTAGGCAATGTGCTAACAATTTAAAACACTTCACAAAGGAATCAAAGCAAATATCATATATTTATGGGATATTGGAACCAAAAGTGACTTTGTAAAAAACATTTAGTCTAATCCTTTTATTTTGCAGGTGGAGTCCCTAAGTAGCAATTGTAATACAGTGCCTTGCTTAAGGTTCCTGTCACTTTGAGTGAACCAGGACACGTCACAAAGTTTCCAGGACTATGAAGTGTAGAGTACACCTGAAGCCACAACACAATTATATACTTGCTATCTGAGGGCATACTTACCCTGATATATCTAAATGGCTTGTGATTGAAGCCTTTGGCTAAATTATTATAACCAGTTCTTGAACAACTATAGGTTGGTAAAGAAAAACCTTCAGAATAAACTGAAATTATATTGCTGGTCTAGAGTTTCAGTATCTTCTGCAAATAAATAGAAAATGCTTAACAACAGAGGGCACTCTAATAAGTTTCTCTAAATATATGTATGTGCATTATCTCCAATTCAGGCTTCTCTTCTGTAACTCATATTTAGAAATTCAAATTCCTCATCAACAACTTCATGTGAAAACGTCCTCCCCTCTTTCAGGTGGTAACTCAGTTGACATCTCTCAGTAAAACCTTCTCTGACCCTCCTTTCAAAAATTGCAAAATACTCCTAGAATCCCCACCCGCCTTCTCTAATTTATTTTCCTCCAAATCACTGATCACCATCTAACACATTTTATATTTTATTTACTTCTTTTATATATTGCCTTTCTCCCCACCTATATTCCTGCACCTAGTACAGGTTCTTTTGTGAGCATGCAAAAAATATGTTTCTGATAAATACATGAGTAAATTAATTAATTTCCGAGTCATATGTTTACAAGTAAAGAGTATTTGATTCTACCATTCTTCTAAAGATTCTTTGTGAATATTAGTTGATCTGATTATTTAAACGGAGTCATTTTTTCTAGATTGTCATTAAAGCAATATTACTCTGTAGATTGAGCTTTAGTACATGACTATGCTATGTAATTACATGATGATATTGAGCCCTTAAAGAAAAAAATTATGCTCTTGATAGAAAATACATAACTAAAATAACAATTTTTCTAGTGCTTTTCCTATTTGATTTCAGTCTAGAGTTAATCTGTCTTCAAACTAAGATGCTATTGCCCAGCTTAGGACCTTACTCTTCATTTATATACTAAACCTAGAATTATCTTCAAAGTATCAAAATATCTTTGAAGAGGTGGTATGTGAAGAAGTACTTATGCTCCATGACAGCACACAGGGTTTTCTTCATGCTTTGCCCACTAAAATCCACAGTGAAATAACAGGAAGAAAAAAGCCACTTTCTAAAAATAACATAATTCAATCCAAATGTCCATTCATTTTCTTTATTCATGTTACAATTTATTTCAAAGCACAATTTTATTTTAGAGTCACAGGAACTTCAATATGTTGGGACTTAGAAAGTTAAAATTAACTTTTTTCATAATACTCCGCTCCTCGCTTCAAGGTTGTTTTTTTTTATTTCTGAAAAAAAAATGTTTGTGACAAGATTTCTCTGAGTAATAAAAATAGCCAAGAGGGCACTAACTATAGATGAAATCTTTTTCCTCCACCAGAACTTATTATTTCTGTAGCTTTATTATAAAAAAGTTTTTTCTTTTATTTGAAGGAAAAATATCAATATTCCATTTCATGAAATCTGATTTGAAATTGAGAAGCTCTCAGATATATAGTTTCAAAAAATATGGAAAGCTTCAGTGGGTGCATAGCTGAGACGCTGAGATCATGTGGAGAGGATCACGCAAGGTATGAATGAAGGGCAATTAGAGTAAGTTGCATGTGAATATGTATGAGGTATATATGCAGATATTTGGATGTATGTGTGTTGTGCATTTGTGTATGTTTTTGCACTATAAAGAAAATGATCCGGCTGGGCACAGTGGCTCATGCCTGTAATCCGAGCACTTTGGGAGGCTGAGGTGGGCGGATCACCTGAGGTCAGGAGTTCCAAACCAGCCTGACCAACATGGTGAAACTCCGTCTCTCCTAAAAATACAAAAATTAGCCAGATGTGGTGGCACACACCTGTAATCCCAGCTACTCAGGAGGCTGAGGCAGGAGAAGAGTCGCTTGAACCTGGGAGGTGGAGGTTGCAGTGAGCCAAGATCATGCCACTGCACTCCTGCTTGGGCAACAGAGCGAGACACCGTCTCAAAACAAAAAACAAAAAACAAAAAGGAAAGACAAGGAAAAGAAAAGAAACGAAAAAGATCCAAGACTGTCACAGGGATGAGGTGTTTGAAAATCAAATTTTTTAAAAAATAACATTTATTGAGCACTTTTTCTGGACAGACAAGACAAAGTACTTTATATGTAATATATTATTTCATTTAATCCTCATATTAGCCTTTTGAATGAATTGGTATTAATCATTTTACAAATGAGGTTTGCATCAGTTTCCGTGGGCTTCTATAATGAAGTAACACAAACTTGCCTTAAAATAACAGAAATTTGTTTTTGTGGTTCTGGAGGCCACAAGTCTGAAATCAAAGTATCGGCAGGGTCATGTCTCTCTGCAGATTATTGGGGAGGATCTCTCCTAGCTTCTGGTAGTTACCAGCAAGGCTTGGCATTCCTTGGCTTGTAGAAGAATACAATCTCTGCCTCCATTTTTACTCAGCATTTTCCTCACGTGATTGTCTTCACCGCTTCTTCTCTGTGTGTGTTTCTCTTGTCTTCTTATAAAGATAACAATCATTTTGTATTTATGGCCCACTCTACTTCAGTAGGACCTCATTTTGAGTTAATTAATTACATCTGAAAACACCTTATTGCCAAAAAAGATTATATTCTGAGGTTCCAGGAAGCACATGAATGTTGTGGGATTGGTGGAAATTTGTCATTTCAATACAAGGTTACTGAGACTCAGAATTGATAATTCTGTTATCTGAGTATTCAGGTAACAGAATCACCTAAACATGTTTTATATGTTTAAAGAAACAAAATCTGAGATTTAATATATGGACTAGAGAAAAAGAGATTATTAAAAACAAGTCTTGAAAAATAAAAACATAAAACTTTTTAATTTTTAATTTTTTTTTTTTTTTTTGAGACAAAGTCTCACTCTGTTGCCCTGGCTGGAGTGCAGTGGCACGATCTCAGCTCACTGAAACCTTCACCTCCCAGGTTAAAGTGATTCTCTTGCTTCAGCCTCCTGAGCAGCTGGGACTACAGGCATGCACCACCACGCCCAGCTAATTTTTGTATTGTTAGTAGAGATGGGTTTCACCATATTGGCCAGGCTGGTCTTGAACTCCTGACCTCATGATCCACCCACCTCAGATTCCCAAAGTGCTAGGATTACAGCCATAAGCCACCGCGCCCAGCCTTCTATTTTTTACTTCAATAGGTTTTTAGAGAAGAGGTGGTATTTGGTTACACAAATAAGTTCTTTAGTGGTGATTTCTAACATTTTGGTGCACCCATCACCTAAACAGTGTACACCATACCCAGTGTGTAGTCTTTTATCACTCATCCTCATCCTATCCTTTACCTGAAGTTCCCAAAGTCCACTGTATAATTATTATGCCTTTCAGTCCTCATAGGTTAGCTCTGACTTATAACTGAGAACATACAATGAAAAACATAAAACTTTAAAAATAACAACTATATGGTATTGCCTAGGTTTTCTTCTAGGGTTTTTATGGTATTAGGTCTAACATGTAAGTCTTTAATCCATCTTGAATTAATTTTTGTATAAGGTGTAAGGAAGGGATCCAGTTGCAGCTTTCTACATATGGCTAGCCAGTTTTCCCAGCATCATTTATTAAATAGGGAATCCTTTCCCCATTGCTTGTTTTTGTCAGGTTTGTCAAAGATCAGATAGTTGTAGATATGCGGCATCATTTCTGAGGGCTCTGTTCTGTTCCATTGATCTATGTCTCTGTTGTGGTACCAGTACCATGCTGTTTTGGTTACTGTAGCCTTGTAGTATAGTTTGAAGTCAGGTAGCGTGATGCCTCCAGCTTTGTTCTTTTGGCTTAGGATTGACTTAGTGATGCGGGCTCTTTTTTGGTTCCATATGAACTTTAAAGTAGTTTTTTCCAATTCTGTGAAGAAAGTCATTGGTAGCTTGATGGGGATGGCATTGAAACTATAAATAACCTTGGGCAGTATGGCCATTTTCACGATATTGATTCTTCCAACCCATGAGCATGGAATGTTCTTCCATTTGTTTGTATCCTCTTTTATTGCATTGAGCAGTGGTTTGTAGTTCTCCTTGAAGAGGTCCTTCACATCCCTTGTAAGTTGGATTCTTAGGTATTTTATTCTCTTTGAAGCAATTGTGAATGGGAGTTCACTCATGATTTGGATCTCTGTTTGTCTGTGATTGGTGTACAAGAATGCTTGTGATTTTTGTACATTGATTTTGTATTCTGAGACTTTGCTGAAGTTGCTAACCAGCTTAAGGAGATTTTGGGCTGAGACAATGGGGTTTTCTAGATATACAATCATGTCATCTGCAAACAGGGACAACTTGACTTCTTCTTTTCCTAATTGAATACCCTTTATCTCCTTCTCCTGCCTGATTGCCCTGGCCAGAACTTCCAGCACTAGGTTCAATAGGAGTGGTGAGAGAGGGCATTCCTGTCTTGTGCCAGTTTTCAAAGGGAATGCTTCCAGTTTTTGCCCATTCAGTATGATATTGGCTGTGGGTTTGTCATAGATAGCTCTTATGATTTTGAGATACGTCCCATCAATACCTAATTTATTGAGAGTTTTTAGCATGAAGGGTTGTTGAATTTTGTCAAAGGCCTTTTCTGTATCTATTGAGATAATCATGTGGTTTTTGTCTTTGGTTCTGTTTATATGCTGGATTACATTTATTGATTTGCATATGTTGAACCAGCCTTGCATCCCAGGGATGAAGCCCACTTGATCATGGTATATAAGCTTTTTGATGTGCTGCTGGATTCGGTTTGCCAGTATTTTATTGAGGATTTTTGCATCAATGTTCATCAAGGATATTGGTCTGAAATTCTCTTTTTTGGTTATGTCTCTGTCAGACTTTGGTATCAGGACGATGATGGCCCCATAAAATGTGTTAGGGAGGATTCCCTCTTTTTCTATCGATTGGAATTCAGGACATAGGCGTGGGCAAGGACTTCATGTCTAAAACACCAAAAGCAATGGCCACAAAAGCCAAAATTGACAAATGGGATCTAATTAAACTAAAGAACTTCTGCACAGCAAAAGAAACTACCATCAGAGTGAACAAGCAACCTACAGAATGGGAGAAAATTTTCACAACCTACTCATCTGACAAAGGGCTAATATCCAGAATCTACAATGAACTCAAACAAATTTACAAGAAAAAAACAAACAACCCCATCAAAAAGTGGGCAAAGGACATGAACGGACACTTCTCAAAAGAAGACATTTATGCAGCCAAAAAACACATGAAAAAATGCTCATCATCACTGGCCATCAGAGAAATGCAAATCAAAACCACAATGAGATACCATCTCACACCAGTTAGAATGGCCATCATTCAAAAGTCAGGAAACAACAGGTGCTGGAGAAGATGTGGAGAAATAGGAACACTTTTACACTGTCGGTGGGACTGTAAACTAGTTCAACCATTGTGGAAGTCACTGTGGCGATTCCTCAGGGATCTAGAACTAGAAATACCATTTGACCCAGCCATCCCATTAATGGGTATATACCCAAAGGACTATAAATCATGCTGTTATAAAGACACATGCACATGTATGTTTATTGCGGCACTATTCACAATAGCAAAGACTTGGAACCAACCCAAGTGTCCAACAATGATAGACTGGATTAAGAAAATGTGACACATATACACCATGGAATACTATGCAGCCATAAAAAATGATGAGTTCATGTCCTTTGTAGGGACATGGATGAAACTGGAAAACATCATTCTCAGTAAACTATCGCAAGTACAGAAAACCAAACACCGCATGTTCTCACTCATAGGTGGGAATTGAACAATGAGAACTCATGGACACAGGAAGGGGAACATCACACTCCGGGGACTGTTGTGGGGTTGGGGGAGGGGGGAGGGACAGCATTAGGAGATATACCTAATGCTAAATGACGAGTTAATGGGTGCAGGAAATCAACATGGCACATGGATACATATGTAACAAACCTGCACATTGTGCACATGTACCCTAAAACTTAAAGTATAATAATAAAATAAAATAAAATAAAAAATAACAACTATAACAACATGTAAAATACTCAATGCACAACACAGTTGCTATAGCTAAAAATAAAATTAACCAAATAATTATCTTAAATTTTCCATAATGTAGCACATCTAAATATACAAATAGAAAATATGATAAAGAGCTAATAGACATGGAAAATAAAGTAGGAAAGTTCAATATCCACTTAAATATTTGTAGAAAAAAAGAGACAGAAAATTAAATGGAAGAAACATTTAAAGGGATATTGGGGAAAACAATTACAAAACTAAAAATTGGTTAATAGTTACAGAAACGGTGATGGATATCAAGTAACACAAATGCAATGAAAAGCACATCTAGTCATGCCATAAAAAAATCTCATGACCAGCCAGAGAAGAAATACAGATCATCTTCAAATGAACAACAATTATGACAACTGATTCCTTAACAGCAACAGTGGAAGTTAGAAGAAAATAAAATAACTTCACTATGTTAGTAAAAAATTAATGTCAAACTAGAATCATTAGTGTTTATGTGTTACATCTGTTTTAAATTCTTTCATCTTCAACCTTTTTGTGTATTCATATTTAAGGCATATCTTTTTAAAACAACCAATAATTGATTCTGTTTTTCTCTACAGCATGATATTACTCATTTATTAGAATATTTAGTCCACTTAACATTTAATGTAAACACTGACATTTTATTTTAAATCTATCATATTACTATTTATTTTTATTTATTCCTCTTGTTTTGTCTTCCTCTTTTACTTCTTTCTTGCCTTCTTTGAGTTAAAAAAATTTTTCCACTTTCTTTCCTCTATTGTTTTTAGTGGCACATTTATTTACTATTCTTTTAATGAATACTCTAAAGTATATGATTTTCATAGCCCCAAACTGGGAGACTAACAAAAGGTTTGCTCAACTTCTCAGCTTTGGTTCATCAAATGCTTTGAGAAGAAAAGTAGTGAGTAACGTTTGGCTCACCTCAATTCAATTCCCTTCTCTTTGTGATCTTGACTACTCACATTTTGGCTGCTTCAGTACCTCTTTAATGCCTCCAAACACATGTTTTATATTTTACTCAGCTTTTTTAGTTGCTCTCAGAGGGAAGATTGGGTTTATACAACCCAATCCATAATTCCTAGAAATAGAGACTTCAATATAGAATTTGATACCTAACAAGAATATACTTTTAAAAAATAATAAGATTAAGAAAGTTATAAACAAGCAAAGAAGCCTGAGAGCATTTAATCTAAGAGAACTTCATTAAAGAAAATTCTAAAGAATGTGTTACAGGCAGAAAAAAGGTGCTATTTCTTCCAAACTCATAGAAATTAAAAGAATATAAATAAAAGAAAACTTTTGATTTATCTATTTTTAAGGGTAGTAAAGGATTTTAGAAACTAAGAAAAACAGAAATACATGAAAAGAAAAACTAAGATGACATAAATAAATCCAAATTTATCTAAACCACAGTAAATATAAATAAATTTAACACCATTTAGACACAAATAGTTGACAGATTTTTAAAATATATCTATATGCTGAAGATATACACCTAAAAGATACAGAGTGGATAAAAGTTAAAGCACAGGAAAAGATATATTTCAATACTAGCCAAAATAAAGTGGGAATAATTATATTTCAATCAAACAAAATAAACTACAAGGCAAAGACATTATTGGGAATATAAAGTCACTATACAATGAGAGGAGACTAGATTTACCAGGGAAATAAAATCATTCTAAACTTATATGCACCTAAAAATATAAAAAATAGAAATTGAAAATATATTTGTAAGCACCAGAAATACAAGAAGAAATTTGCAAAATTTACTAACAGAGTGGACTATTTTAGCATCTTTTTAGTAATTTCTAGATTTAACAGATAAAATGTCACTGAGGACATAAAACACGTGAACATCACTGTATTACTCAGGCTGTGATAGGTTACAGTGTAGAAACCGTGCAGAAACAGGTAAATCTTGAAGCCTCAGTGACTTACAATAGAAGTTTGTTTCTCCTCATATTAGTCATCAAGAATTAAGAAATTGTGATTTCATCCATTTTATGGCACTGTCATCTTCTAGGCCCCATTGGAATTCTATTGAGCCTACTAGGTCTTCTGCATTACACTGGCCAAAAAGAGATGAGAAAGAAGGAAGAACTTTCATGAAATTATAAAGACAAAGACAAAAGTGCCTTATGTTACTTCTGCCCATTATTCTCATGGACAGAATGCTGTCATAGAATCCTAACTTAATTGAAGGAAGACTTAGAACTGCAGTCTTCCTTTGTATCCAAGAAAAAGAGATAGGATTGTTGAACACTTAACCAGTCTTTGCTACAAACACAATTGATAAGTTTGATGTAATGGAAAAACACAGAACATTTCATCGAGGTAGAGAACACACATTCTTACAAGGACACATAAAGCATTTAGGAGATTTGATCTCATACTTGACCATAAAGTAAGTCAAAAAATTCCAAAACACAATATCATATAGATTATACATTAAGACTTCAATTTAAATAAATTAGAATAACAAAAACACAACTAAAACACTCTAAGCTTTTGAAACTAAGAAATGTAAATAACCTATAAGTTAAAATAACTGTAATAGAAATAAAAATATTTAGAATGAAACAGCAACCAAATATTAACCAAATAGCAACCAAATATTAACCAAATAGCAACCAAATATTAACCAAATAGCAACCAAATATTAGTACAATACACACAATAATGTTTCTAGAAATAAATTTGTAGCCTTAAATACTTCTAGTAAAAAAAAAAAAAAAAAATTTGAAAATGAACCAGCGAAGCATTAAGCATTATATATTAGAAAAAGGTCAGAAATTTCCAAAAAATGAAGGAAAGCATAAAGTATAGAAATTAACACATTAACAAATATATGTACCATGTAAAGATTTAAGAAAGCCAAAAGTTGGCACTTCAAAAAGACTAATAAGACCAGTAAGTTTCTAACATGACTGATGAAGAAAGGAAAGACACAAAAAAGGTATAGCCTGTTTGTGCTAACCAGAGAGCAACTCATACCAACTTATCTTGCGTTCCTGTCATAACACAAAGGGAAACTTCCACAATGTGTGAAGCACTTGATGTTCTGTAGATGAAGGAGGAGAATGTTCTCAAATTCCTTACATCAGGAACCTACTTAGGTGGTATCAGCCTTGACTTGCAAATGGAGCAGTACCCACTGCAAGAGGAAAAGTGATAGCATTTAGGTTATAACTCTGAAGAGGACGTGGGAAGAGTTCTGCTGGTGGCTCATGCCATTGAAAACCCAGCTGATGTCAGTGTCAAATCTTCCAAGAATATCAGCCAGCAGCTGTGCTGAAGTGGGCTGCTGCCACTGGAGCCACTCCAATTGCTGGATGCTTCACTTCTGGAACCTTCACCAACCAGATCCAGGCAGCTTTCCTGGAGATACGTCTTCTGGTTAATGAGATAACTTTTCAATCAATGATGCTAATTTGATATGCAGTTAAGAGAGATAAAATTTAATCTCTGCTTCCTACCATACACAAAAATAAATTCCAGGCAGATTAAAGATTTAAGTGTGAAAGGCAATATTCTAATCGACAACATTTAGAAAACATGTTTCCACCTCTATAGTAATGAAACCATATAAAATTTAAAAATACTTTCTCAGGGCTGTAAATGTATGCTTTAAAATTATAAAGTAAAGCTTAAAGATAACATACAGAAAATTTCAGATGGTGGTAATCATTGGGGCCTAGAGAGGAGAAGGCAGTGGGGAATGACTAGAAACTGGTTTTTAAGTTACCAGTAATGTTCTATTTCTGAAACTAGCTGGTTGGGTCTATAGGTTTCGTAGGCAGGATTATTATTTCTATAGGATTTAATGAGATTATTGTTTTATACTATATACATATATATATTTAGAAATATACCTATCTAATTATCTCCAACAAATATTGTTTATTTTTTATTTTTAAAAATATTTTTTTAAAAAATAAACTTTGTTGGCTGGGCACAGTGGCTCACGCCTGTAATCCCAGCATTTTGGGAGGCTGAGGCAGGTGGATCATGGGGTCAGGAGTTGAAGACCAACTTGACCAACATGGTGAAATCCCATCTCTACTAAAGATAAAAAAAATTAGTCAGGCATGGTGGTGCATGCCTGTAATCCCAGCTACTCAGGAGGCTGAGGCAGGAGTATCACTTGAACCCAGGAGGCGGAGGTTGCAGTGAGCCAATATCACGCCACTGCACTCTAGTCTGGGTGACAGAGCAAGACTCTGTCTCCAAAATAATAATAATAATAATAATAATGATAATAATAATAATAATAGTAATAGTAATAATAATAAATAAACTTTGTTAATGCATACAGATATAAATATACATAAAATGCCAAACCAGTGAACTTCAAGACACTAATGATGACTAACCGGAGAGTACAGTGAGATTTAGAATAATGTGTAAATGAGCCATATATATTTATTTTCATAATTGTAAGCATTCTTTACGACAATAATGTATTCAGAGTAAAAATGTATAATATAAGCACATAATGGAATTTTCATAGATATTAAAATTATGCTGTAGAAGATTATATGAAAGAATATTCAAGATGTATTTTAAAATATAATAAAACAGGTTATAAAACTATTACAATGTGATGACTTTTTTTTAATAGGAAAAAACAAAGCATAATAAACTTCCAACATTCAACAATATGGTGGTAGTTTTGTGTGAGGCCAGCGTCAAAAAGGGGAAAGTTATCCATACATTGCTGAATTTGTATATCCTTAACTCCTATTAATCTCAAGTAAACAAACTCATGCTCATCCTCAAATGAGACATTGGACAAAGCTGAGCAGGGTTTTTCACTTGCATCTGGCAGATTTCCAAAAGTCTAACTAGAAAATAAGAAAGAAATAACATAAAAACCACCCCTCTTGCCTGAGCCTGGGAAAACATTTACTCTCTGAATCTACTCTCTGAAGTTTGAGCTCTTAGAAAGCTGTAGGTCTGATACTCTGTTAAATATCAACCAATGTTTGTGCTTCCCCTCTCTACGAAGGACTGTATGGTTCTATTGCACAGACAGATCTATTAGAGACATAGATGTTATCTAAAAAAATAGATAATATCATATTGACCTCAAGGAGGTGACAGTCTTGTTAGGCAGGCAATGTAGATGCAAATTTAATATTGCACAAGAGATACCTTTAAATTAGGAAAATTGCAGGTCACTGTATTCTCATTGTTTAAATTACCTAGATAGTAAATTAGACAAGCGAAATAAACACAATCGAAGGCAAGTTGAAAATGTAACAAAAATATTGTCAGCTGCTGAGCAAAGTATCACATTTTAGATTCCCCCTTGGAAGTTTCTGATAATGGAGACTAATTTGCTTCCTAAACTATGTGTCCCGTAAAAGGTAGATTTTTACCTTATTCAGTTGTCTGCAATAGGCTTCCAGAGTTTTTCATCAAACCTCTGAACCAAAAATGTAAGTCCATGAGTATTTGGTAGTGAGTCTGTGGAAATTTTGTTCTGAAACATGGCCTAAAATGATTCACCCACAATGGCACCTTAGGTTCTCCTGGGTGTTGATCTTCTCTCTGATTCCTTTCAACCTACACCACTGGCTTCAGTTTGCCACAACTCTGAGGAGCCTCTTTGGATCATCTGAGCTTAGAATCGCACAGTTAGATAAGAATAGCATATGAGGGGCCTTCAGCTATGGCATTTTCTCAATTGAGGACAACCTTCCTTAGCATCTCTATATTTCCAATCCTGTCTTTCCTTCAAGTCCCAGAACAAATGCTGCCTCCTTCAAGAGGCCCTTACTAATCCCTTCTACATGCACAGAGCTACTGTATCCCATGAACACCCACTACACATTTTGTGCTCTTCACTCACAGCCTATTAATATCAGGTATTATACTTAGCACTTGCAAAGATTTGTGCCATGTACCGTTGTATCTCCAGAGCTGACCTCAGGAGACAAAACATGCTCAGAAAGTGTTTGTTGAATGAGTAGACAAACCATATACATGTCTTACCACTCTAGAGAGCAAAATCCATGGCACAGTTACCTTTGTAGAGTTCATGGACTTGACCCAAGTGTTGGATAAATGAATTGAGTCTAATTACCCTCATTTTTATTCTGAAGAGACTACTTGGTTTACCCTGAAATGTCTGCATCAGATGCTGCAATGATTGTGCTCAGTTCTAACACTCATAATTTCCATACATTTTTTATTCCCCTTACTCTCCCTAATTTCACTAACAATGCTTGCATAAGTAACCAGTTAGGCATCTTGCTACAAAAGGAAAAAATTAAGGCATCAAGTCCACTCGATGACAGGTTCACTGGGAACATACATTTGGATGAGGTAATGCTCATGTCAACCACAGTTTCCCTGAGGGATCAGAAGCCTAACACCTTATTGGTAGAGAAAATTACATTTTAATGGGAAGTGAATATGTTACATAGAAAAATTATGAAACAAATCTGATTCTAAAATGCCCTAACCTTTAAAATTTGAGCAAGACCCTTTTAAAACACAGCCAAAAGAAAAATTGTTTCTTGGTTCATTAGTTGATAAGTCAATTCGAAGCACATAAATAAACACATTTCTGAAGCTGACCCCAGACAGGGAATTTGAATTTCCATAGCTACACTGAGTTCATCAGGCAGATAAAAAGGCTTTTAGAGATGTTTCTGGCAAAATATCATTTCTGGAGTCTAACTTTCTCACTGAAGATAGGTTTTCTATGAAGAAGCAATTTAATAATAAAATGAAGGAATGGTGACTCCCTTGGAGTAGGTCCCTGAGAAGTAGATTTTGACAGTTGGAATGAAGTCTTGTTTTTTCCAGCTTTATTGGGGAATGGTTGACAAATAAAAATGGTATGTATTCAAAGCATACAATGTGATGTTTTATGTATGTCTACGTTGTGAAATGATTACCGTAATCAAGCTAATTAACGTTAATCACCTAACATAGTTATATATATTGTGTGTGTGTATAGTGAGAAAATTTTAAATTTACTCTCTTAGAAAACTTCAAATGTATAACATATTTTTATTAACTATAGGCAAGGTGTCAGCATTTACTTACCTCTTATGGCAATGTCTAAAAATCCCTAACTCCCAAATCTGACATACTCTTTCTCCTAAAATTTCAAATGCCTACATGTCTTATTTCTACAATCTTCCAAAAATTTTTTGTTAGTAATGTACGTAAATAAGAGAAATAGAAAGTGTAACATAAATATATGTGTGAGTATAATATAGGGAAATACGGGGTATACATATAATATACCTAAAGATGAGAAAAATACATGACTTCCTCCTGGAACTTCTCTCCTGCTTTGTGACAGAAAGCAGAAATTACCTGGTAGGAACTTAAGACATTTTACAAGATGTCAGCACTGGACTGAAGGTCCAAGACATCAACTTAAGTACCTCTGAGATTCTTCTATCAAAAATAGATAATTATGACAAATTAATACATTTCATATCCTTTTAAAACTCTCCTTTGATGTTCTTCCTGGGTCTTTCCATTTTGCCAGAAGTTTCAACCACAGTGGCTTGTGATGTGAGGTCACATCACAGGAGGCAATGGAGACACAAAGCATCTACCCTTCATAATCTCCCAGTGAAAGCTTCTGTGTCCATCCAATGTGTCTGGGTATCTGCAAAACTTTACTCGGTTTATTGTTTTCCTTATTTCCTCTCCTACTTCCCTATTGGCAAACAGCACTTTCCACACAAATGCAGCAGCAAACTGAAAAGCAAACAGATTTACTTATTTTATTCCAACTCTTGCTAAATGTGCAATTTGTGCCAGAGAGTATCCTCATCACTACTGAGAGATTGCTAATATGTTTACTTGATGGGCTTTGCCTATGGGTGGAAGGAGGGATGGAATCAGAGATAATTCTGAAGTTCTTATGTTTCAACCTAAGTTAATACAAGCATTCATGTCTCCATGAAGAGAAATGACAAAAATCAGAGAAGGAAAAGGTTTTGACAGAACAGTATTAGAAAATTTGACTTTAGACTTGTGCTGTGGTTGAGTTGCCAGCATGCTTTCCTGGTATACAACATTTGGACATTTTGACAAGTTGTACTATAGTTTGGAAAGCTGTGATATTTGTGACAGAAAATAGTGTAAAAAGAGAAATAAATCAGATGTACAAGGTGGAAGTGTGTCTGTATGAATTCATATGCCCCTTCTGAGTTTCTCAGGTTTACCTGTTTTCAATTTTCAGCAGCTTACTTCACTTCCACTATCAATGCAGGGCTATGGAGTCAGCCTTTTAAAACAAACTGCTTTAAGCCCACAGTCTCTGACTCCTCTCATCTCTTCTAGATTTGGGGAAATGCCACCACAGGGAGTGCATCTGGCTTCCCAGGAGGCTGCTAAAGGAGCTGAATGACCCAAACTGGAATGCAAGGTAGTTAACACTCTCTGGTGCCATCTTGGCCAAAGAGAGGCAGGGAAAAAACCTGGGCAGATCAATTTCCTCTGTCTTACTTTCTCCAATCTGCCTGCATAAAGAAGTCCTGTATGACTGAGTGTAGGCACCTACCAAATAACAGTAGGTGCTCTTTGCCCTGCTTTGTGAAGAAGCCAACGGAGGGGTAATGCTTCATCTTTCTTGGCTGCACCACTTGCCTTTTCTCTCGTTCTCACTCTCCTGGGATTTAACTCCCAATAAAGCACTAGCACTTACTTCTTATCTGAGGCTCTATCTTCACTATTCTAGAATACAGAAACTGCAAATGTGGAAGAGTAGTATAATGAATATTGTGGCCTTTCTTCTGAGGTGAAATTTAATGGTTATGTTGGAAGAATAGTATGAAAGAAGTGTGGGGAATAAGGGACAAGCAGTCTCCTTTCAACTGTTCAGTGGATGGCCTCCATTGGACAAGACTGAGAAGAGGAATTTTTATTGGATATTAAGGTTTTCTTTTCAGATAAGGCAATGGAGCAATTATTCATAGAAATTCTAAGGAAGTTACTAATTTAAAATTTTATTTCACAAATATTAATTAATAGAGCTAAGTGAATCACTAAAGATTTAAAGATGAGGCTGGGCGCGGTGGCTCACACCTGCAATCCCAGCACTTTGGGAGGCCGAGGTGGGTGGATCACGAGCTAAGGAGTTCAACACCAGCCTGACCAATATGGTGAAACCCCATCTCTACTAAAAATACAAAAAAATTAGCCGGGCGTGGTGGCACATGCCTGTGGTCCCAGCTACTCGGGAGGCCGAAGCAGGAGAATCATTTGAACCCAGGAGGCAGAGGTTGCAGTGAGCCAAGATCACGCCACTACACTCCAGCCTGGGCAACAGAGTGAGACTCTGCTTCAAAATAATAATAAAAATAATAATAAAGATTTAAAGACGAGAGAGACTCAATGTACTTGTCATCTGTGTTTGATGCAGGCAGACTCGGTCTGATAGAAAGTGGCAGGGCACCTAACTAAGACTGGAGTGGTGATGGAAAACCAGAGACTGTGCTTTGAAGGATATAGGAGTTATTCAGAGAAAGTAGGGAAGGTAGGAGGAATGAGCCCCAGGGAATGCTGGACACAATATTTCAGACATAGGGAAGAGCAGATGGACAAGGCCCAAAACTTACTAACAGCATGCCTTTGTGCACATCACTTTACCTGTCTGAGTTTCATTATTCCCATCTGTAAAGTGAGGAAGATAATACTGTAGTGTGACGAGGCTGTGAAAATTAAATGAGACAATATGTGTTCAATGTTATGGCATAGAATAGATGCTTATGGGTGGTAGCTGTTTTCTTTTAAGCCTTGAACACAGCCAAACCACTTTCTTTCTATTAGTTATGGATAGGAACTTTAAACAAACAACAAGGGCTAAGAAATCCCAGAACCTTTCAAATTTTGGAAAAAAAAAAGTATATTGAAAATCAAAATATTAGAAGTTCAAAACCTCAGAGCATCTAATCAAAGGCATTTCTGTATCTTTTAAAGTCCTCACTTCTTTGCTTTGAGATAAATTTCACTCTCATCTGTTGGTTTCCTCCACATCTACCTTATAAGGTCAACAGTTTGTGTGTGAGCCTGTTTGAAGTCTACCAAGTCATAAGAATCAAACATACTTTTCATTGCCAAAGAAAAATATGTAGCCAAACCCTAACACAGCTTGAACTCACATGGAGTATCTTTTAAATTCTGAGAAATTTTTCAATTTGGCTAGAAAAATTAGTACCCCTTCAAAATGCAATACTTACCAAAGAGAAAAATCCAGCAAAGCAAGTCTCTTTTCACTTTGCATATAAGAATTAAACAAAATGGCTGTTTAATAACAAAACCACAATTCATAACAGATAGTTCAAAATATGTTTGCACTTACTTAAAGCTTACAGATAAATCTAATTTAGGGAAACATGCAATTTTTAGTTCCTCACTTACTCATCCTTCTTTTTTGTTTTAATATCGGGTGGGTGTCATTCCAAGCACTCTGAACAGTCCTGTGGAATTCAGAAAGTTCAGCTCTGCTCTATGTTTGACAAGCTCCATTTATCATGCAATGGCAGAAAACTGGAGACCTGAGGACATGTTCACAGTGGCCTGCTCCCAGTGCATCACAATCTGGAGAGGCCTCCGGCAGAACTATAGACAAATAATTTCAAGGTTCATTTGGAAGAAGAAGATCTATGGAAATATCAAGCCCTCTTGGCACTCTGTAATCACTGACAACCTTGATTTGCTTCCCACAAATTCATGGAGATCAGGTCCAACATTCTGGATTCCACTTGAATTCCCAAAAGCCATGAATGTGGAGTTAAGTATTTCCCTGGCTTCAGAGATTATGGGGGCCATAATGCCTTCAAGAACAATAAAAGGTCTCTCTCATACTCCCTTAGAAGGGCACGGAGAAGATTCCTGAAACACTGGCTACGTGCTTTTAGGGCCCAGTTTGTGGCTACCGTAACCTAAAATTAATTGTCTAGTATCTCTCTATCATTCCCATGTCTGGATGTGAGCTGAAGGTACACCAGCTAAGAAAAGTTGCCCAGAAATCCTCATCTGATGCTTAGTGACTCTGAAATAATGCACGATATTTGAAGCACCTTCTTCTTCTTGGGTTATAATTCCACAATTAGTTAATTCTAAAACATATCTGTTGAGTGCCTACCATGTACCAACTACTGAGAAAGACAGGGATATGATGTTGAAAAGATATAGCTCATGCCCTCAAATAACTCTTGAAGGAGAAAGACAAGTAAATAGGCATTGAAAATATTTTTTCATAAGTATCATGAAATATAAATGCATCAGATCTCATAGAAGTAACAGAAAGAACTCCTAACTTAGGCCTAGAATTGAAAAGAAACAATATGTGTTTAATGCTATAGTATATGCTTAAAGGTAATAGTTGTTTTTCTTTTATGCCTTGAAAATAGTCAAACCACTTTCTATTTTTTATGGATAGGAACACGAAATAAACAGAAAGGGCTAGGAAAATCCAGTACCTTTATAAATTTGAAAAAAAAAAAAGTACATTGGTAATCAAAATATAAGAAGTTCAAAATCTCCAAGCATTTGATTAAAGGCAGTTCTTCTCTCTTGTAAACTCCTCATTTCTTTGCTTCATTTTCAGGTAAATTTTGCTGTCATATGTTGGTTTTCTCCACATTTACATCATAAGGACAACTGTTTGTGTATAAGAAGCCAGACAAACAATGAGACCAACAAAGAGATTATTCCAGGAAGAGGGAAGGGCATAGGCAAAGACCCAGAGGAAAGACAGAAAATGGCTCATTGAACAACTTCAAGTATTTTAATATGGCCATAGGGTAGAGTACAAGAGGAAAGATGGAAAACGCTAAAGCTAGACAGATTAAAAAATAAAAAGAAATCAGAGCATCCAGGACTTCTTTACTTGCTTACAAGTTTGACTTTATGATTAGGATGATAGCAAATTTGGGGAGAGTTTTCATCAGGTGAAAGAAATGATCAGATGTCTATTTTGTAACACTCTGTAAAACTCTGAAGCGTAGAGAAAAGAGTCAGGGAAAACCAGTTAGGAGTCTAAGGCAGTGATCAAGAAACAGACAATGGGAGCCTGAACTGAGACACTGACAATGAATATGACCAGAGATGGATAAGATGAGAGAGGATTAGAATATAGACACAGGCTTGGAGATGGATTATTTGTGGGAAAAAATGAAGGTGGACTCAAGAATGGTTTTTGAATGAGGCAACTAGGTGGTAGCATTTATGGAAACAGGAAGAATAGGAGAAGCAGGGCAGAACATAGTGAGCTCAGTATGGACACATTAAATGTGGGATACCAGAAGAACATCCAAGTAAAAAAATCTAGTAAGGTGTTGGAAATAGAGATTTTGATCTCAGAATATAATTGATTTTTAAATTCTTTATGCTATATGTAGTAGTTGATCTCATAAATTGATGACGTCACCAAGGGACTATGTGTTTAGTGTTTAATTCTAACAAGATCACGACAAAATCTCAGCAATTCCAACTATTAAGAGATTGGCCAAGAGCCATCATAAGGTAGAGTGGAGAATCTCTTTAAGAGTGAGGAATCTCAGATGCCAAGGAAGAGTTCAGCTCTGCTGAAGAGTTTCACAGAGAAGGAAGACTTTCACAGAGAAGAGTTCAGTCAACAATGTCAAAGTTTGCAGAGCAGTCAAGTAAGATAAGGTCTAAAAAGTGTCCACTTAACTCAGTGTAATTTCAAGCCAAGATCAGTCTTGTTCCAAAAGTATTAACTCAGCAGAGTTTTGAGTCACTGTGGGATAGAGCTCATCAGGTTTTTACAATAGTAACAAATGCTTCATATCTCTTATTATTCATAAACGAAATATACCACTAAGTCAGCGAGCTCCAAGTCTCTTCAACTTCAATGTTTTGAGGATAAACCTAAAAACTGAACTTTTCCTGAACAAAAAGGGCTTGGGCTATTTTTGTATTGCTTCCTCTATCAAGTTGTGAGCCAGTGCTTGGGCATTCTTTACTCAGAGATGTAATAAATTTATTCACTGTTTAGGGTGGGGTATTCCAGACAGCTTTCCTGCTGTGTGTCCTTAAAGTGAAGGTCAAATAGAGTTCACTGAGAAATGTAAAGCAAGTGCCTCTGCATTAGTATTTGTTTTGTTCAGCAATATCCATTTATAATTAAGAAAAGTTTTCTCCATGTTTACTCCTAAAGGATATCATGGACAATTTTATTATTGTCTTAAATACACTATCTTTGATTTGGAGTTGTACAAGACATGCTCAGTATTACTTGTGATATCTCAATTGGAAAAATAAAATTTGTTTTTTCCAGAAAGTTCAAAGGTTCTGGCTGTTAAATATTGCTTCATCATTTAGATATATCTTGAAGACTTAAAAATGTATATTTAGTTAAGTATATTTCTTACATCTTTTCTAATATGGAAGCCATTGGGGTAAAATCAATACTCTCAAAGCTCAATATGGAACAATCCTCAAAAACTACGGAAGTACATGAAAAACGTATCTTCTGCCAACCTTTTTTACTGAAATTCCAGTTCTATTGACAGTAGATGATCTTTATCTATTTGGGATGGCTTCAGAAATGGCTTATGGATCCAAGATGTCATAATGAATTGGAATTACTCAAATCATCGAGTAATTCCATGCAGTTACATAAGCTTGACATTCAACCTTTGGAAGAGTCAGTAAGAACCTCAGTTACATATTTGGAAATAAAAGTGATGGAACAATTCTATTTCCATAAAATTCTCAGGTTGCCAACTTTCCACAAGGTGAAGCATTAACAATAGGCCAATGAGAGTGTACCAAATAGTTCTATTTAATTTTAATTGAAGGTTTTAAAAATTATTAATGTGGTAAGAACATTTAATATAATATCTACCCTCAACACATTTTTAAGCATACAATACATTGTTGATGATAGGTACAACATTGTACAGCAGATCTCTAGATTCATCTTGCTTGCCTGAAGCTTTATGCCTGATAATTAGTAATTCCCTATTTACCTCCACCACCAGTCCTTGGTAACCATCATTGCTTTCTTTGATTCTATGGATTTGACTATTTTAGATACTTCATATGAGTGGGAATCATACAGTCTTTGTATTTTGGTGGCTGGTTTATTTATTTTGCTAAATGTTCTCAAGGTTCATGCATATTATTGCATATTAAAGAATTTCCTTCTTGTTAAAGGCTGAATGGTATTACATTATGTGTATATACCACATTTTCTTTATCTACTCATTTGTCAATAGACTTTTGGATAGTTTCCACATCTTGGCTACTGTGAATGGTGCTGCAGTGAACACAGGAGTGCTAATATCTCTTTGAAATCCTAATTTCAATTCTTTTGGATAAATACCCAGAAGTGAGATCACTGGATCCTATGGTAGTTCTATTTTTTATTTTTTGAGAATCCTCCATACTGTTTTCTATAGTGGCTGCACCACTTTGCATTCCCATCAACATTGTACAAGGTTTCCAATTTCTCCACATCCTCAACAACACATTATATTTTGTGGGTTTTTTAAAATAATAGACATCCTGACAAGCGTGACTAATAGCTCATTATAATCATAATTTGCATTTTCCTGATGATTAGTGACATTGATATTTAGCTTAGTTTTGTTCACGATAGGTGATTTTTTTTTCTTTTTTTCTCACAGCGAACTACACAGAAATTCAGGTCAACACTAGAAACAAATTAATATATGAATATAAGTCTCAGTCGCCCCATCCCTCAATGTCCACACGTAATCAAACGCTATTAGTAATAATAACTATCACTTATTGATTACTATAGTTACCTGGCTAAGCACTTGACATTAATTATCTCATTTAACTCTAACCACGACCCCATGAGGGATTTCTATTACACATGCTTGATATATGAAACACCTGAGGCTTAAAGAGGTTAAGTGGTGTCACACGTATTCACTCAGTTTGTATGTGGCCTAGACAGGAATGCATTTCGAATCTCTGACTTCAGAGTCCAAGATCTTAACCACCATACACACTGCCTGCCTTCACAGAGCTCCTGCGGCTTCTTCCATCCACTAAACAATAACCGGAAAAATTAAGACATTCATACACGTGGACAAATTCACATAAAATGCCCAGCCTCTGTCATGTGCCCAGATTCCCACAAACACTTTTCCTTTAAAACTTGATTCTGGCTATTTGTTTGACCCATGAGGTGAAATTAGGTTACCGAAGACTGATTTATTATGCATTTCTTCTGTCCAAGAATAAGTGAAGCCTTCCTTTGATGTGCAGAAATTGTGTGGAAAAAATTAAGATGACTGGCAAAATAGTCCTTCCTTCAACACTCCTGGCTTTTCTACGAGAGTTTGCCCCATTCAATTTTTCAACAAGTCTTTCTAAGGCTGCATTGAACTCAACCTATAACTGGGTTCTGTGATAGACACAAAAGAGAATGGTTCCCTGCTTTTAATGAAGGTAGTAGCTTATATAGGAAGATAGTTAGCTTACGTGAAATCTATGTCTATATACAAGCTTCAGCTAATGCACTCCAAAATACACAAGTGCTGAGAATAGCAGAAAAGGGAGAAAAATTGCCCATATTTCCAGATACACAAACCCTTTGTTTCTCATCTTAAGACGCAGATGAAAGGGGAAACATTTGTCTTTGATTGCCTGGCCACTGGCACTTTTGAGTCTTCGCAATTTGTGAGGTTTCTATACACTGGGAAGCCATAAGAGGGCCACAAATAGGATGAGTATGTTAGCAACAAGTAAACCAAGGTAAGCATCTTTGTCTGACTTCCCGGTAGATGAGACAGGTCTCAGCCTTCAGCAGTTTTATGCTTTTCTGCAGGTCTCTACACAACTGTACATCAGTTCAAGCAATTGCATTAGCACAGGAGTGCTGAGCTGTTCCAAAGAGAATGAGTGAGCCAATAGCTATAGCTGGCAGCCAATGAAGGGAAAATGTGCTCTGAACACTCAGTGACTCACCCAAACAGACAGGAGGGAGTGTGTGCCAATTCAGCCTGGACACGCTGCCAGAGCTCACACACTCAGCAGGGTCAGGATTTGCAGAGGAGGTGGGTTCTGCTGCAATCCAAGAGAGGCAAGCGGTAGCTGCGGGGGACTAGAAGGGTGGCATTTTTCTGCTGGTGTCAGCATTAAATTCCCATACTTCCAAGGGTCCAGGGACTCGCCTCTAAAGAAAGCGTAAGTCTGAAAGGCAGTAGAGGTGGCTGACCATTGAAAGTTCTACTCACGTGTCCCAAGCTCACACCAGGTATGCCATGTTCAGTAGTTCTAGTTGCAAGTCACATTCCCCCTGAGGTTACTTCCTATTTCGTTTTCTTATGTAATTTAAAATGCCACCAAATTTATCTGTATGCTTCATGTTTACTCTCTAGCTACTTATCGGAAAAAGGGGTGTGTCAGATAAGTTTACAATATAAGTGGTTGTGTTCAGAAATCTGTTTATGATGAATACGTCTGACTGATTTATTCTTTTAAAAAACAGTTTATTGTGGCCAACATTAAAACAAAACAGAAATGTGTTTGGCTGTCAATACAGCATAATGAACTCATGTTTTCCTTCATGAGAAGGCAGAAGGATGAAGACAGAAGATGTACTAGTCCTAAGAAGGGAAGAATCCTTTTTGCTCTGAAACACATGCATGAGAATGCATTTGCACTACAGCTTTCACACTTTTAAGCATAGGAATCCCTCAAGGAGCTTATTAAGAACGCAATAAGAATCCTCATAGATTGTGATTCAGTAAGATTCTGCATTTTTAACGAGTACCCAAAGTGATGCTGTCATACAGTACATTGAGCCACTTAGCAAGTGGCATTTAAGGGACAACTGGCAGGACCTTCAGGCTAAATATTATCTTCATACTTACTTAGCTGCTTTACTTTGAATCTTGAAGGCTGTTTTGTTTTCTGGTAGGTGATGGAGAAGCGGAAAGGAGTGCTACACATGCTTTACACCTTTGTAAGATAAACTTTTACTGGGTATTAAGTGGCAACCAGCTAACAACAATAGACAGAAATCTGGGAGCTAGGAAAGGAAGTGGGAATGATGGGGCAGGTGAGAGACACCCAAAGCTTCGTCAGAGACACAGCCTCTTACCTGAGCAGGGAAGTACCTTGGATTTTGTTGTTGCATTTGTTCTTTCATTCAACATATAGACATCCAATATCTACTTTGTGAAAAGCACTATGTGTTGTTGTTTTAGGGTTTTTGGTGGTGGTGGTTTTTTTTTTTTTTTTTTTTTCTTTTTTTGAGACGGAGTTTCTCTCTTGTTGCCCAGGCTGGAGTGCAGTGGCGTAATCTCGGCTCACTGCAACCTCTGCCTCCAGGGTTCAAGAGATTCTTCCGCCTCCGCCTCCCGAGTAGCTGGGACTACAGGCGCCTGCCACCACCCCAGACTAATTTTTGTATTTTTAGTAGAGATGGGGTTTCACCATATTGGCTAGGCTGGTCTCGAACTCCTGATCCACCCACCTCAGCCTCCCAAAGCGCTGGGATTACAGGCGTGAGCCACCGCGCCCAGGAAAAGTTTGTTATTTAAAAGAACAGTGACTGAGTCCCACCTGCCCCTGAGGTAGTACTCAGCATGCCCGCTCTCCAGTGTCAATGGTCTTCTTTTTAGCTTGCCTTCTTGACCTGCTACTTTGGGGTGTGAAAGACAAGACACCTAAAATGTGGTTGGAAATGTGGTAAGAGATAGCTAAATGTTTGTTAAAAAATTAAGGATTTTAAGAATTGGAGAAGGGGAGATTTATGTGGGATCGAAGACACGCAGAGAGGGAAGGGATCCGGTCCTGTAGGGCATATCCCATTGCATAGGTGCATGTCTTGTGGAGTTAGCTAGTGAGAAATTTCTCCGTGGATGGGTACTGAAATAACAGTGAAGAAAAGAAACATCTAGTACGCTGTTTGTACTACATGGTATAAAGGAGTCTAAGCCCTACAAGACTTCAACATAGTCTGCTACTATGAATGCCTTACATGAGCCATATTATCAGGAAAATCCAAGAACAGGAGTAGTTTCCAAGTCAGGTAGGTTCAAAGCTGAGATAAGGCAAAGTCTTGAGGAGATGAGACATGTGTGAGATTCAGGACTAACAGGAAATGGTAATGAGGGTAACTATGAAAAGGAGGCTGTAAACCTTCCAGAATTTGTAGAAATCTTGGAGGGAGGCCCTGAATTTCCCAGAAGATGTGAGATTTTATTTATGTTTCAGTAGGTGTGGTAACCTAGGCTGACAACTTAAATACACAAAAGAATGTAAAATATCTTTACATCTCTACACTTCCTCTCTCACTTCCCACACATATGTCTTGGTCTTTAAGGATATTACTCATGGGAGCCTGAGATACATTCACAGTGTTAAATGCAGGATGTTTCTATATGCAGGAAATAAATGGGAGGGGAGGCCGGAATGGTCTCTGTGTAAAATAGGAAATATGAGGCAAGACATTTTCCAGCAGGAGTGATTAGACAGGATTCATAGACAACGTGAGGTCAAAGCTCAATTCTAAAGAATAATTAGAATCAGAATAGTGTGTTGAAATTGATAGGCAAATGTATGGGCAGGAAAGTTCAAACCACAGTGGAGAGTCATTAAGAAGGACAAGTTGGGCATAAACAAGAAAAGACAAGCCAGGGGTAGACTGCAGAACGTAAAAGTCAACTTTGGAGGACCTGGTCAGACAGTGTAGGGAGGGGCTCCTGATTCTGTGTGGTCTTGCATACAAATTCATACACATATTTTTAAGATCTTCTGGGCCTTCATCTCCTTGGGACCCATCTGGAAAGATAGTTATAGCATCCAATGCCTTGCAAACAATACTCAGCTCTATCCAGGTCTCTATGGAAGATCAGAGGCCATGAGGTCTGCAGCTCTGACTATTTAAAAGATGTATCAAGACTCAGCTCATTACCTCCACAATATTTCATGCCTGAGAATCCCACAGCTTCATTACACAGAAAGTGTAGATCCTCAAGAGTGGAGTGGGTCATGCATATGAGCAGCAGCACTTTCCAGCTCAGCAAGTTCACATACCTCAGTAGTGTGTGGCCAATCTTCTGTCAAGCCACCAAGTAAAAAACAAGTGTGACTAATTGTGGTTGGAAAGAACAATGACCCAGAAACACCCTTTGTGGAAGAACCAGTGCTGATTGTGAAGTTTTGCTCTCAAGAGACAGTGTGTATTTCTAGTCGACTCATTGTGCCTATTTTTCTAGGGACCATGTGCTAATTACCTGTAGCTCTGCTTCTCAAAATTTCGTCTGTGCTTGCAGAACTGGTCTTTCCCTTCCTATGTTCACAGTGTTGGCCTCTGGGACTCCCTCTGCGTCCAATTCTGATTTCAAAGCCACCCTTCAAAGAGTTAAAGTGAAATTGGGTCAGGTAGAGTGTATGAGCATATTCCTTTAAGAATCCATGCCATAGCATGTGAGCCCAAATCCTCATGTCACAGGGCTCAACATTAAAAGAAGAAGAAATATAAGCAGAGCCTTTCTCAGGGTTCTGCCTGTGGGAAAAAAAGGCAGCAGTGTGAAGCAGAGTGAAGAACCAGTTATTCTAGGCAGTATTAGAAGAAGAGAATGAAAATGGAGGGGAGAAGGAAATACAAGAAACTTGTCGAATACCTAACTCTCTAAATAAAGCAGGAAGAACAGGAAGAGATCAGGAAAATAATGCACTACAATCCTCAGCACTTTGAGAACTTGCAACCTCCCCAGAGCTGAGGATGTTCACAGGATTCCCCCATCACACACCCCACACTACTCCTTTTTATCTATCATGCCCCATCAAACCTCACCAACACAGTGTCTCATTTCTTCAGGGCTTTATGCAAATATAATATCATAAACAGTCAAAACAGATACAGGGGACATAAGAATATCTCCTTGCTCAGAGCTAGGCAGGCTATCCAACAAAATTGTTCTATATTTTCAGAAGGCCCAGACACATAGGTCCACACTGGGGTATGTGTATGAACTGTTTTTCACATTGTGGTCCTGTATGTCTGGTCATTAATGCATTCCCTAACTATCTCTAATTTTTCCCCTTGGGCATAAGGGAAATTGCATTTCCCTGTCCTTGAAAGGTCCTGTGTTTTTCCCTGCCCCTTGAAGTGGCTTTGTGATTTGCTTTGACTATGAAATGTGAGAAGTGACATGTAGCACTTCCAGGCAGGGGCTTTAAGTGCCTGTGGATAACTCACCATCTTCCCTTTGCTGCTTCAGTCACAGTAGAGCATTTCATTGGCCGGAGATTTCATTGGCCGGAGGCCATGGGCGACTGTAATGAGCAGAGCCCCCAGTTCCCACTTAAACACGTTGGAAATAAAGCATGAAAAAGAAATAAACCTTTATTATTTTCTTCTACCAAAATTTTGGGAGTTATTTGTTCCTACAGGATAACTTGGCCTGTCCATACTGATATATATTCATATGCATTACAATAGTGATTTTCTGAAAACAGCAACTAAATGCATGTGATTTTTATCTATGCATGTTTCTCTTGTGGGAAGGAATGTAATTTGTGGCAGACAAGAAGACAGGGCACTAACTGTAGAAGAAAAGATAGTTTGTTGCATGCTAAGAAGTATTAGGTTGTACAAAGTCATTTGTTCCTAAATCCTCCCAAATAGCTCTGGTTCCTGAGATTTTATGTATCCTTTATTTAGTTATTCTTAAGACTTCTTTTGCTGTTGACTCTTCCTCCTTCATTTTGTTACTGTTTGCCTCCAGTGTGCTCCAGGCCCACCACAACCTACAACATTCTGCTTCTAATCTGCCTCTTAGAATTGTGAGTAAATTAAGAGCAATTAAATTTTGAATGAAGAACTAAAGAATTCCTCTGTGAGTACAAAAGTTAAATTGTCACACACAGACTCTTTAAAATAATAATAAAATAAACATTTCATAATCCTTTCTGGTATATTATGCATTTTTACGTTAGTGATTTTTTTTCTCCTTTAAGCTCTGTGGGACTTGATAGTGATTATTTTTTATTCTTATATCCCCTGCATCTACATTGACTGTTTAGATATTACGTTTGCATAATGCTATACTCATGTCTCCATGTCTATTATGAAGGTTACCAGATAATGGCAATCAGTGATAGCTTGCATAATTTTTCTCAAGTATTTGTTCTTCCCTTCCCTGAAAGAAAACATTGATTCCCTGCCTTTGCCACGTGATTTGCAGGGCCTCCTATTGGAATATACATCTCTACCCCGCTGAAATCGGGCTTGGTCCTATGACACACTATAGCCAATGGAACATGGGCAGATGTGATGTAAACTATGTATACAAGATCTCAGTGACATCATCATATTCCACCTCTCTCTTGCTCTCTCCCCTCTGCCACCAGACTGTACCATATTGTGACCGCTCCAGCAACCTGGGGGTCAGAAGAAGACACATGGAACAGAACTGAAAAGGAGCCAGCAGTCGTAGCCAATTCATAGCTAAAGACTGTAATATAAGAAAGGAATAGATGTTTGTTTCAATTCACTGAGATTTGGGGATTATTTGACATCACAGATATTGGTTATTTTACCAAGCCTTTGACTGGAATGGCATATTTTCAGATAGGACCAGATTGAGGGATTGAGATTGGCTGTATAGAGCCAGTGAAAAGCCCCTTGAAAAGACTGGCCCAGGACCTTGTCTAAATGGTTGCCTTACAAGGTTTCTGACCTGTGATACTGTGATAAATAATGTCACTTCCTTTTTTTTTTTTTTTTTTTTTGAGACAGAGTCTCACTCTGTCACCCAGGCTGGAGTATAGTGGTGTGATCTCCGCTCATTGCAACCTCCGCTTCCCAGGTTGAAGCGATTCTCATGCCTCAGTAGCTGGGATTACAGGCACCTGCCACCATGCCCAACTAATTTTTGTATTTTTTAGTAGAAATGGGTTTTGCCATGTTGGCCAGGCTGGTTTCGAACTCTCGGCCTTAAGTGGCCCACCCACCTAGGCATCCCAAAGTGCTGGGATTACAGCCTCTGTGCCCAGCCAAGAATGTCACTTTCTAGTGGGCCCAGAAACCTCAAGATATTTTGAGACCTCAAGAAGAGCAAAATTTGTATAGATATTACAAGCACGGTCTAATGGCGAATGCTTGGCTTGGCTTCTAGCCTCAAGGCTTGTAAAAAGTTGAATTAGAAATTCCTTATAAAAGTTCTGGTAAAATCAATGTAAAAAGAGCCTATATAGCTGATCACCACTTTTTATATGCTTTATGCAAATAACCAGGCCAAATATAATAAGACCAAAATTTATTTTGCAAATAAATTGGTCCTACTATGATTTATTCTTGGTAGAAATGAGGAAACTGGGGAAAGAAAACTTTAGATTCTAGCCCTGAGCATTGTTTTGAATTTTTGTTATTTGCCTACAATTTGGGCTAATCCTGAATTATTTCCTGGCTACAAGAAGTCTCTAAAAAATAACCAGGTTTTATTTTTCCTCATGACGCTTTTAGTTGACTTCTTATGGAATAGATTATTTTTATTATTGTTCTGGCATACAAATTCTCTTTTGACTGTAATATTTATGTGCATTATATTTCTACTATTTAAATTATTAATGTTATGTATCTCATTGTTTTACTTTTTCTGAGAAAACGGAAGTCATGGTATTCTGAAGACTAGAGATGATTGAAAACCCTGTGAATCTACCCCATTTGGAATCCCACTGGGCCTGTTGTTTTTCATTGCCAGTGTGTTGCTGCTAAAGCTACAATATATTAAACACCATTCCTAAAAGCTCAGGGACCATCATGGAAGAGGAGGGTACGTGAGATTGTAACAGCTGGATTAGAAGGGTGAAGTGCGAAGGCCAAAAAAATTTCATCTTGGGTGCTGATCTGCCATATTGGCTTCCGATTAACCCAAATTACGGGAGTGCCTCTGAGATTTCTAGTTTATCTATTGCCCTTTGTGTAAGAGCACCTATATACCAATACTCCTGCCCTTAAAGGCAAATTCCTATCCCCTTCCTCTGAAGCACAAGTGCCCCTCCCCTAAAGTATATAATCTGGGGTCTGGGGGGTAATGGTGCTAGGATCCACGATCTTGTCTCACTACTGGCCAAGACACAGACATAGGTTCTGTTCATAAACCCCCATTAAATGTTTCTTTCTAAGAAAAAAAGTAAAGAAAAGAAAAGCTGATTAATACACACTCAAAGCAGGATATCACTAAAAAGCAGTATTCTTATTTTTGAAAGTACTTTTACTTCTACACTTCATTTTAGGAAGGGCTGGGAGTAATGGAAGCATGAGCTTTGGCATCAAGTAGACCTGTCTCTTTAAGAGCTGCTTCATCTTGACAAACATAAAACACCCTCCCAATAGCACTTTTTCCTCTGCAGCTCTATCAGAGCCATTTTTTCTTCACAGTCCACTCAGAATCCTGTTAACCAACTTGGGATCAAGAAGACTACTGACTGCAATTGTTTGAATATAACATTATATGAAAGTCCATGAGTTTATTATAATATTCCACAAAAAGGAAATCCAAAAATAAACTCATTAGTGACCATTGAGATTGCCCTGGCAGCAACTTCCTATTGGAAACTAACGGTAAAAAAAAAAAAAAGAAGAAAAAAAGCTAAATGCTTAAATATTTCAATATGAACTCTATGAACCGTTTTTTAGTAACAAAACAAATAGAACTCGTTGATGACGCAACATTTTTATCATGTGATCATATGGATTAATGGCTAGTTATAAAAGGGGAAATACATCTTGACACTGGAAGATTAGGCTGTCCACATCACCATCTCTAAAAGTGGGACAACCAGACATGACGACCCTCGATATGATGTAATATGAAGTTCACACAACATCTATAAAGGATTTTTGTCAGAAAAGATTAACTTGAGTCTAATCAAGCCTTTAGATCTAACTTTAAATTTATAGGAAATATGGAGAATAGAGAACAAGTTAATGTCTCCTCGACATAACCTTGCCTCATTTTTATGCATTAATTAATATTCTTATTTATTTTTACTTACTTGAGAACTTATTTTTATTATCCATGTTCTCTGTGGAATATAAGCTCCAACAGCAGAAGGCCCTGTACTGGTGAGCCAACACTCCTTTCTCAGTCTATTATCACGTTTGGAACATACTAGGTTTTCAACACAAACGTATTAAATGAACAAATGAATGAACAAGTTATTTTAACCTCACCAAACTTGTTTACAAGTTAGGAAGTAATCATCTGTCTTCAAAATTTAGGGCATTCTACAGTAAAATCAATTTCGTTTCTTCAACCAGCACATAGCATGGGAAAAAGAAAGAGAGGAGGAATCTGCTCTAGATTAAAAGAATCTGAAGCAACTTAACAGTCAAATGGAAAGTATTGATTATGGGATCCTGATTCAAGCAAACATTAGAAAGGCATTTTTCTGCGATAACTGGGGAAATTTGAGGATTAGGTACTAATTGATACAAGAAATTACTACTGATTTTGTTAGGAATAATAATCAGGTTGCAAGTATGAAAGAAAATGTTCTCACATTTTGTTTCCTGGTTTCCACTTTTATTTTAAATTCAGGGGGTACATGTGTAGGTTTGTTGCATGGGTATTTTGCATGACATTGAGGTTTGGGGTACAAATGATCCCATCATGCAGGTAATGAGCATAGTACCCAATAGGTAGTTTTTCAGCCCTGTGTATTTAGGTATGAAATTTCATGTCATCAAGGGTATCTCTAAAATGCTTCAGCACAGACAGATGTGATAGGTGAAGCAAATACAGAAACATGTTGATAATTATTCAATATGATGAAAGATATTTGGGATTAATTTTATTTCTTCCACTTTTGTGTGTGTTGAAATTTTTATAGGATATAAATTTATTAATACAATAAAAAATTATCTGTGAATTATCCTTTTTTCCCCCTTGTTCCACATGTGATTCTGTTGACCCTCACCTCCTACATGATTCCTGGATCCTTCCAATTTGCTGTATCTCTGTCATTGCCATCCTGGCCCCAACCACCGTTAGCTCTCTCCTGATGTACTGAGCAACCTCCTGATTGGTCCCCTGAATTTCTCTCGTCTTCCCTAAAATATATTCTTTACATAGCAACCAAAAACTTAATCAGACAATGTCACTTCCTTCTTAAAAATCTTCCAAAGGCTTCACTCAGTATAAAAAACCTAAAAACTGTCTCTGGTTTATAAGATCTGGTCCCTGCCTTACTTCAACTTCCACCACTTTTCCTGTGTCCACATTATTCCAGCTACACTACCCTAAATTGCATTCCTCCAACATACCAAAGTCTTCCAGTCTCAGGGACTTTGCTATCATCCTTCCTTCCTGGCTTGATGCTGGCATGTCTGTACCACTCAGTCATCTACTTAAAGGTATCTCTTCAGATATACCACCCAGTCACATAATCCCAGCACCTCTGTTTAACTCTCTGCATAGAACCTACCATGATACGATCTATTTTTGTCTTATTTTTATTAATTTTACTTCTATGTTTATTTATTTTTACTATCCATCTATTACCATGTTTGGCACATAGTAAGGATTCAAAACAAATGTGTTAAATGAATAAATAAATGAAAAAGTTATTTTAACCCACCAAACTTGTTTCCATGTCTGTAAAATGGTATGACAATACTTGCCTGAGAGGGTTATAAGGGTTAAATGAGGTATTGAACAGAGAGTGCCTAGTCCAGTTCTTGTCGCACTGAAGATGTGTAATAAATGGCATCTATTTATGGCTGAGCAAAAGAAGTCAGACTTCCCCCACTCCCAAAAAAGAATACATAGTGTATAATTCTATTTACACAAATTCTAGAAAATGTAAGATAATCCACTGTGACAGAAACTAATCCATGGATTCCTTGGGATGAAAGGGTTAGGTAGGAGAGCTAGGCATAAGAAATTTAGGGAGATGATGAATATGCTCATTATCTTAACTGTGGTGATGCTTTGTTAACTATAATGTGTATATATCTACATTGTGGTTATATATATATATAAATGGTATATATAAACTGTATATATGTATATATATATAACCGTATATATTTGTCAAAACATTTCGAATTGTACACCTCTAACGTGCAGTTTATTGCATGCTTATCATGCATTATTGCATTTATTGCATGCTTGTATACTCAAAGCTGTTTTTAAAAAGGCAAAATACAAAAAGTAGCAAAAAATAAAATAAAATAAATGGTATCTACTTCTTTCACATACATCATGCATCTGATCCTCACAGTAACAGTATATAATAGGGCAGGAATTATTACCCTCATTTGGCAGATAAGAAACTGGTGGCAAAAAAGTTCACGAAGATGATTCTGGATTGGACTTTGAACTGTACTACACAGTTGATCATACCCGGAAAAAAACTAGTTTTTACTATTTAGCACTTAAAATTATCCTCGCCCAAGGTCCCAAGCTTCATCACTCTTGCTGACAGAGCAGGGGCATTGCCATCTTGGACAAGCACTGCCATTTTAAAGTTCACCTTGATTAAAAACTGCCTAAATCCAAAGGGCATCAGCCTAATGTCTAAGGTCAGCTTGACCATAAACCACAAATGACATCTCCAACCAGAAACATTTCAACCACAAGATAAACCCCTCCTCGACCAGAGACATTGCAACTGTGCCATAAACTTCACTTCCACATGGAAACATTCCAAGCCTGTGATAAATTATCCTACCGAGATCCCCTAAAGACTCTTAGTCTGTAAGAGAGAATGCTCCTGACCAAAAAAAAAAAAAATCGTCCAAAAGCCCCTCTCAGGTTTATTCTCCAAAATAAACCTGTCTTTGACTGTTGAGCCACTTTTTGTGTTTCTTTCCTCTTTCTTTAACTCTTACACTTGCCCCTTCCTCCCACTCTGTACCTGCTTATTCCTGGAGTAGGAGGTGATGGGCCTTCTGAGACTGGGCAGATTGCCCCTCATTACCGAGTTTGTGCTCCATGCTCCAAGGGCCCAGCTGAGTCCTGACTATTGGACTGAGCAGTTCTCCTAAGTGGAGCAGGTCTGTTGTCTTTGTGCCAACATGCAGCTTTATAAACAGGTGAAACCATGTAAAACGTGTTCTGTACCTTCTCAAGAAGGGATGTGCTGGAGCAGTCCAATTATCCCACTACATCAGACAATGCCCACGTGCCTGGCTGTAGAACTAACCACTCTCATGCATACACAGTTTCAAAGCTGAGCAGTTAAGTCAACTTCTCTGGCAATTGTATAACTAATGATCCATCTAAACTGCTTTAATCTCTATGGATAGTGATCCTGTAACTTACACTGGATTTGACAATCACTTATCATGCCACTAATTCCGGAAATTATTTTCACTCCTAGAGCGCCTTAGCTTTTTGTTGTAATTACAGCTAATAAGGCCTGTAGCCAATGAAATTTTACATAATCCATTTTTCCAAACAAATCTCATTCCTTGGCTCTCTGTATACCTTACACATCAGCTGTACTGTACTGCTCCCTGTTTCCTGAACATCCTCCTGAGCATTTGATTTTCCAGACCTTCGCTCCCTTGAATAATCCAGCACAGAGCTGGCCTATGGTATTTATTTATTCACTTATGTGCACCTACTAGGTCCTAACAGTTAGACCTAACAGTTTAACATGGCAGGTTTACTGGGGGAATAATAAAATGAATGTGTATAAAATTTTAAAGAGTATATTTTGTCAAAGGAAAATGAAATATTAATATGTTTCATTTTGTGGACCTCCTCTCGACATCTCTAAATGTTGCCAGGAGCAGGTAGGGGTAGGCTCGAGGCTGATTCTATAGTCTCTGCTATTAAGATGTGTCTGCTACAAGTCTCTGCAGTTTTATGATACTTTAGGTATATTCTCCTTAAAATCAGCCATGCCAGGTTGTGCATTCTATGGAGTGTTGAAATATCCTTAAAATAATTATAGATACAGATATATTTACAGTTGTGATTAGTCCTCCCGACCTCTGCCTTGTAAGTCATTCTTCCTGGCTTCTTTCAATTGAGTCTCACTCAACTGTGGGAACGAGCACTCACCAACAGTCTTACCCTGGCTTGTAAGCGAATCCTTGTGGGTCTTTTCCTTTAGAAAAGAAAACTCACAGCAAAAACAAACCCGGATCTATTTGAAGCAATGGTTTGATATATTTTTTGATGATGTACAGGTAGTTAAATATTTAACCTTGGCACATAGAGGGTAAAAAATGAGTACAAAATTTCTTCAGTCTTGTATACTGAAAGCACAAGAGTTCCTTGTCCTACTAACTGCAAAGTCAATGGGATGTGCCAGGCAAAGGGGTGAACACTGTAGCCCAGTCAGAAAGATAGAGCCAAACAGGATAAGAATCATTTTTAGTGCCAAGGTAGATATAATCAAGAGGCAAAGAAGTGCTTGCCTCATACTAAGGGTGGATAATACTTTCAAATGTACCTTACAGTTTAGAAGACTCGAAAGATTGTTTTGGGCAATTCATTTCTATAGACAGCCCAACCTCGAGAATTTGAGGCCATCTCATTCTCTTAAAAAAGTCTGTATCAAGAAGGAAAGAAAAATGTAGGTAATGTTAACAATTTTTCATATTTGTTAGGTTATATTGCAACATAAGAATATGCACTAACATTTCTGAAACAAAAATTGAGACATGATTTGACAAATATAACTATGTTTATGTAAATAATAAAACACAAAATTTGAAGATATTATTTACTCTCGGAAAAACTAGGTGTCATGGTGGCCATATCTATATGCAAGACATTTTAAAAATTGTTTGTAAATGCACATATGCAGTAGGCATTTAGTAATAAGTTGTTGAATTCAATTCAGCTCATCAGTCAGTAAGTAGTTATTGTGCACCTGCTGGGATGAAGACACTATATGCAATTTCACACGAATTTAACAGTTGTGTGGTTTTGACTAATATAAGAGACGAGTTATTAGAAAATACTTTGACTATATTAAAATCATTTTAAATAGACTTAAATCTTTATTTTTTGTCATCTGTGTCTGCTATTATTATGTTGATAATGTTAGGCAAACCAGAACTACAGGTTAAATTCTTTTAATAAGTATCAAGAATTATATTCCTGGCATGGAATTTCTCTTCCATTCTTCCTTCCCCATAGATTCCAAAGCAATTTTCTTAAATATTAATTTTATATTAATCTCCTATTTCAAACTCTTCCATGACTTCCAAACATCTACAAGTCAAAGCCCATTTTTAAACCCTGGCATACAAGTTTCTTCACAATCTGGCTGCCACTTCACCTTCCTGCAATCCTTTTCCTCCATTTCAATTCCTCTTCCCACAAAAACACTATTTTCTAGCTAACTAAAAATTGTAACTTTTAAAGATTTTGTAATTAGGTCACCAATTTACCCATATCATAATCTAGAGAGTAGTGAAATATGTAATTTCTTTACTTTGACTTCTAATACTAGACAGAGGGGAAAAATAAGTTTTAAATTTTAAATTTGGTTCAATCAGTCTTATGTAACTAAGTCTTGGCTTAGATGACTCCAGTAGACATGTTCATCTTTCAGGTATCTGAACATATGGGATCTTATACAACTATCTGTTAGATGGACCCTCAATAAACTCATATTAACTATCACATGGCCACTCAATGCAATTTGTGGTGAATAGCCTGTAATCCCAGCATTTTGGGAGGATGCAGCAGGAGGATTCCTTAAGCCAGGAGTTTGAAACTAGCCTTGGCAACATGATGAGACCCCATCCCTACAATTAAAAAATATATAAATAAATAAATGAAATAAATTTATGGTGAAAGAGTAAAAGGCTATAGAAAACTTGCTTAGTGACCTCAACAAATAAGAGTTTGTTTTGCATTACCAAAAAAAATCCAAAGATAAGCAGCTGTTACTGTCAACTTACCTGCTCAGTGATAACATGAATAATGGGCAAGGACTTCATGTCTAAAACACCAAAAGCAATGGCAACAAAAGCCAAAATTGACAAATGGGATCTAATTAAACTAAAGAGCTTCTGCACAGCAAAAGAAACTACCATCAGAGTGAACAGGCAACCTACAGAATGGGAGAAAATTTTTGCAACCTACTCATCTGACAAAGGGCTAATATCCAGAATCTACAATGAACTCAAACAAATTTACAAGAAAAAAACAAACAATCCCATCAAAAAGTGGGCGAAGGACATGAACAGACAGTTCTCAAAAGAAGACATTTATGCAGCCAAAAAACACATGAAAAAATGCTCATCATCACTGGCCATCAGAGAAATGCAAATCAAAACCACAGTGAGATACCATCTCACACCAGTTAGAATGGCCATCATTAAAAAGTCAGGAAACAACAGGTGCTGGAGAGGATGTGGAGAAATAGGAACACTTTTACACTGTTGGTGGGACTGTAAACTAGTTCAACCATTGTGGAAGTCACTGTGACGATTCCTCAGGGATCTAGAACTAGAAATACCATTTGACCCAGCCATCCCATTACTGGGTATATACCCAAAGGACTATAAATCATGCTGCTATAAAGACACATGCACATGTATGTTTATTGCGGCACTATTCACAATAACAAAGACTTGGAACCAACCCAAACGTCCAACAACGATAGACTGGATTAAGAAAATGTGGCACATATACACCATGAAATACTGTGCAGCCATAAAAAATGATGAGTTCCTGTCCTTTGTAGGGACAAGGATGAAACTGGAAACCATCATTCTCAGTAAACTATCGCAAGGACAAAAAACCAAACACTGCATGTTCTCACTCACAGGTGGGAATTGAATAATGAGAACTCATGGACACAGGAAGGGGAACATCACACTCCAGGGACTGTTGTGGGGTTGGGGGAGGGGGGAGGGACAGCATTAGGAGATATACCTAATGCTAAATGATGAGTTAATGGGTGCAGCAAACCAACATGGCACATGGATACATATGTAACAAACCTGCACATTGTGCACACGTATCCTAAAACCTAAAGTATAATAATAAAATAAAATAAAATAAATAAAATATATGGACAAATCTCTAAAAAAAAAAAAAAAGAAGCTCTTCCCGCTTTTCACTTCACATCCTTAACATATGGGCTTTTCATCCTCATGTTTCTTGCTCCATGGACAATGGACGTATGCTTCATTCATGTGTTCACATTCAAGGAAAAAAGAGAGTCAGGGATGGTCCCAGCCATATTCCTACCTTATCAAGACACAAAATTATTACACAAAGGACCCCTGCCCACCACCCAGCAAATTCCACTTTATCTTGTTCATCAATACTTAGCCAAATATTCATCCCACTCTATAAGGAAGATATATTAATAGAAAGAGAGTATCTGGTTTTTTTTTTTTCAGCCTCCCTACTGGCAAGGAGAAGGAAATTGGCAATGGATGTTGGTATCTTTCTTGGTGCTCTTGAGGAGGTAGGAAAAGGAATGCTTAGATCCATATGATGGCCTTGACAGTGCCCTTTGTCTGGCTGACTTTTGCTGACTTCATCAGCCTTTCTGGATGACTTAGGCTCATCTTGACCCTGAACAGGCTTCAGACCCCAGCCACACACTGATATCTGTGTCATCCACTGCCCAGATGGCACAGCCTAATGCCTTTACTGTGGAGTTGCTCATTCCCACTACAATAGCTGCTCATTTCCACATTACACAGAAATCACATTACACAGAAGGAGGTGCTGAGATGCACCTTCTTCTGCCTAATCACACTCTGCTATCATGTTTATTTGTAATATGGATCTACCACTCAATTGATCTGGAGACGGCCTGCAAGTTATGTCCCTTTAGAATAAGACAAAAGCTTCCTGGTTCTTGGAATTCCATATTTTGTCCAGTATCCCAAAGATACTCTCCCCTCACTAGCTTAGCCTTGAGTGTGTTAATGGGGAGGGCAGTGAGGGGACTCTGATATCTTCTTTCCTCAACGTCTTTCTCTCTTCTCTATCCTCTCACCTCTGTAATTATTTTCTTCTTTCCTCCAGGTCACATTCTTCATCTTCCAAATTCCATTCTCATGGCTAAGCTTAAATACTGGTCAGATGGTCTCTTCTATACATGTGGTGTTTTAACTATACGGTTGATATATATACATATCACATACACATATACAGGTATGTTCACAACTATACACATATATTAGCAACTATTAAAGAAACAAAAACTGATATGATAATTTAGTATACTGTTGTATAATTTGATTGTGAAATAGGATGGTTTCCTATAATATAAGTATCATATGGTCTACATGTGAATAAAAGTGTTTCAGAAGTTTTGAACATGACATTATACTAAATATTCAAGCTATATTAGCCAAGTATAATTTAACTGTGATGATCTAAAAGGCCCTATAGGCTCTTTTCTCATCCAAGATTATAATTACGAATACTAACTGTCATTGTGTGGTATATCTGTGAATACATTGTTTAGTTGATGTTTTAGATTGACTGAATTGAAGATAAGTCAACTATACAGTTTCGCACACTTATTTTTGAGTAAATAAGTTTTAATATTAAGGTTAGCTGTCTTTTTCTCAGGGACATTTCCCTGACATATCCAACTAAATTATATTTTTCATTTATATGCTCTTATTGCACACTATATTTGTTCTTGTATCATTAATCATATTGTAACTGAATAATTGTTTATGTAACCGTTTAATATTAAGCTCTCCTATTCCACCGTAAATGCCACAACTGTAGGGACTTTATATGTCTACTTCAGCATTTGTTCCTGTCATCTAAATGCAGTGTCTGGCACTTAGGTGCTATTTGGTGTATATTTTTTGGCTGGATAAATAAGAGGTCAAATCAGTTAAGAACTGAGAAATGTCACTTGAATTTAATAACAAACATGATGACAGCAATTTCAATGAATTAATGGGAAAGACATGAGACCACAGGTAAGTAAACACTGCAAAAAAGCACTGAGGAACCAGAAGGAAAACCAAAGCCAAAGTTACTAACTTTATCTAAAATGACAAAATCTTTGTCTGCTTTATTATATGTTATTTTAATTAAAAAATTAAATCTAAAGTGTCAGGCAAAAAATTACTAAATTATTTTTATTAAACTGACCGTGAACATGTCTCTGAGAATCAACACACAGAAGACCTTTATAAGTGGCGGGTTCTCTTGTGATATTAACCTCTTTCAGTTTTGCTTGCACACTTGTTTTGAGCTCTCTAGAGTTTGACAGCCAAGAGGACATACACATCATAGAAGAAGGGAATATGTTCAATTTAGTTACTATGAAGAAATTGAAGACGTGCCATAGAAACCGTCATTTGGATATTTGAATAAAACTCCCATTTAAAATTGGGTGAAGATTTTTCTTTCAGGATCCTATGTGCACATTTTATTTTCTTTCTGTCCTGACAGAAAGGACACTTCTTTGTATGTTTCTTCTCTGCCTTTACAGGTGATGTTATTATTTTAAGTGTCTGTTTTAACCATCATGTGAAGTTAAAGACAAGAATGGAATGAACTTTAGTTTCAGAGCCATAAATATTTCAAAAGAAATAGACCTTTTGAGTTCAGGAAAGGTGTGTCAGATGAACAGGTGTCACTGTAGGTTAATGAGTTGGCTTTCACCACCAGCCACCTGGACTGTGATTTGGGTTGGGTCACACATGTGCATGAATTTGGCCAATTTAATCCTGGCTCTCTTGGAACTGTCTCCATATTAGAAACCATCAAACAAACAGTCCATTCTGAACCTTATCATCAGTCTCCTAAAGAAAGACTGGGATTGAAATGGCAAGAAAATTACAGCCCAGGTCCTTCGGCGGGCAGTTGGCAGGTGCACAGTTTTCTGTCTATACAGTGCTTCTCATTAACCAGCTAATGAGTCCTTAGGGATGACTGAGTGACTCAACTGAAAGCAGAACAATGATAAGTGAAAGGGAGTTGTAGAGACACACATTCAGAAAAAAAAAAAAAAAATGTACCAAGCTAAAAACAGAAGTAAATTACATCTTTAGTTAACAAACATGGGCATGTGGGGTGTTTATGAACAGAGAAGAGACTGATCGGTGTAATCTAAGAAGGGTACAGGATTGAGGTATGAACAACTTCTCCAAAAAACCAACAGAATTTAAATCCATCAGGGATCTTGCAAAAGGCATATGGTAAAGAAGCTGTCCGTCCATTCTCTTCCTGTGATTCTTTTTGTGTGACATTCACTTATTATTTATGACTGTGCTTAAGGAAGCCACCTGGTAAAGTTAGTCATAAACTACCTGCTCCTCTCTTTTTGTTGAGTACTGAGTCATTGTATTACCTTTTACGCAGTCTTTGGGTCATGCATACATCCCAAAGACTACCTTCTTTATGAGGTCAGAATGAAGTAGGCCACAGGCTGAAGTCCTGAAGTTACCTTTATTGGTATTTAATTGTGGGCTCCCATCTCATCTAACATCCTGCTGCCAGGTGTGGTAGAGAGTGACAGCACCTCAGAAGCTATGGTAACGTCTCTAGCAGTAAATCTTGATCACAGTTATGCATCTTATATTTCTGCCATTGCTGTATTTCCAAAGTGTCCTTTTCACATGGCCATTTTATTGCTCCTTTTGAGTTGCCAAAGTTCTCTGCCTTCATCTCACAGTGCCAAAACAGGCATTATACTATTCTGTTGGTCTTATCATCTTCTACAAAACAATAATGGCTTTGTTGTATGCCTTTAGTTAAATGTGTTCATTGTGCCAGCAAGACAGGAGTTAGGCATGTCTTCTAGTATAGACTTAAGTCTAACTAGAGAGGGTTTTGGCCTCCTCTATTCTCTATCCTAGCCCCAGCTTTAGAATTGATTTCCCCTGCTGTAGAGCATACATTTGGTGAATTTTATTTCTAGACATTAAATTCTTCTTAGGCTTACTTGTGTATACTTTTAAAATGTTAAGTAGTTACAAATTTGTTTTTGTTTAGCCCTTTAAAAAGTAGCCCAGGATTGAAGTAATGAGATGAAACTGCTACAAACTGAAGAAGGAGATATGACAATTTGAGGTATCTTGGGAACTTCATTTTAAGTCATTGCAAGATTTATAGAATATTTCCACAGATAAGGAGAAATGCTTAGTTACTTCAGATGACCTAGGATGGACCAAACAGTTGTAAACCCTTTAAAAAATATTATTGGAAGAAAATTTCTATGTAATTTAAAGCTCATAAAGATAAACATTGCCTTTTGAATATGTCAATTTCTATCTTCTCCTGGATTTGCCTTTATGAAATGCCATCTTTTTTATTTAGTTCAGTTATTTGAATATTACTATGACATTGGGGGCAGTAGTAAATGAGACTGAGTTCCACCAAAATCTGTTCTTCCTTTTTCCTGTGAAAGTAAAGTTGTGATTGAGTCGAAACCTCTGAACTAGGTCATATTTCTCAGCCTCTCTAGCAGTTAAATGGACAAGTTCTGGTTAATAGAATGTACGCAGAAGTGATGTGTCTGGGTCTGGAAATTAAAACATTCAGCAAATCTCATTAAGACTTTTTCTGTATGTGGCAGGGGTCCAGCTTCATTTGTATCCCAGAGGATGAGGGAGCAATTAGGTTGCGGGAATCTATCTCTGAATGACTGCATATAGCTGATCTGTCCCACCCATCTGAGCTATTCAGATGGAATCTGTCTCTGAATGACTGCATATAGCTGATCTGTCCCACCCATCTGAGCTATTTACTTCCGCTCTGTTACACAAGAAAGACACTCATTTCTGTATTTGTTAAGCCACTGTATTTTGGATCCTTTTTGTTACAGGAGCTCATCCTCAAATATAACAAACACAGTTGTAACCCCATTTAATCAGAAAATGATATGTGTTGGTTATGTTAAAGTTCATGTGTGCTTTCAAATTTTCAGTAGCAAACAGGCTTTGAAAATGTTACTTCCCTAATTGGAGCTAGAAACACAAGTGTATATTTTAATTTTTTTATTTATATGTAATATAAAGATTTCTCATTTACTATCAAGTGCTGATGAGGGTATGAGGAATCTTGGAATTTCATAGTGTGAAATGTAATTGTTATGGTCTTTTTGGAGTTATTTAGTGGTATCTATTGAAAACAAAAAATTGTATCACTTTTTGGTTCTACTTAGTGAAATCTGTCTTACAGAAATATTTGTATACATGTAAAAACACGCATGTAAAAAGACATGAATTTCAAATACGTTTCTGTAATAGGAAAAAATAGAAGCAATGTAAGCACCTATCAATACAGTGATGGCTACATAAATTATGAAAAATCTATCCTATGAGATCCTTGTTAAGAAAGATGAGGAATGTTCTGATATGGGAAGATAACTAGGATGTAGTAAGAACAAAAATACGTTGCAGAACAGTGTGCAAATTATGACATCATTTAAGTACAACTGCCTGTGTGTAGGCACTGTGTTTCCTAGTGTGTATGCGATCAGAGGAAGAAATCGAGGCTGAGATAATAGTGCAATTTGCCTTTGTATTCCTTCATTTTCTTCAGTATCCAACACATAATGGAAGCCAGATGTTGACCCAGATATAAAGAGTTTCATCCTTTCTATTATCCAGTGTGTAATAAGCAGCATCCACATGAATAAATACATCTGCGAGATACACAGGACAGGCGTAGGAAGACAGTGCACCAAGGTTATTTCTGGCAAGGAAAAGGGGATTTGCGGCATAGATTGGAACGTGCAGGAGAACTATCACTTTTCAATTCAATATACTTCTCTGTCCTTTGGATTTTTAAATATATCCCGTGACTCCTTGACTCAAATATAGCATAACATTAAGAACCACAAAATATTTAGAGTGTTTGATGAAAATGTATGCACCATAGGAGCTTTTTAAGAGTGTCAGATGCTAATGTTGCTGTGGGATTTATCATCTGAAAACCATGAGCATCAAAGAAATTAGTCTTAATCTAAAAGGAAGGCTCTGGATCAGAAAGAAATTTAAATAAAAATGGAAAATATTACTTATGCTCTTTAAGCAACTTTTGGACTTTTTTTGTGAGAACACTGCAGCTTCCCTATTGGTAAACTTAGGAATAATGAAGAAAGCCTCATGGGATGAGTGAGAGCTTCTAGGATGAAAGTAGTAACTACGGCCGGGAGATTATTGTTCCAAAGAGAATTGAAGCCAACACAAGGTTAAAAAGCCGGCAAGCCCTCTAATTGTGACTTTTGAAAAATAAGGCTCTTTGCAAAAAAAAGGCAGCGGATACATGTTAAGATGTTAGATTTTCAAAGAATGGATACATGAGTAATCTTTAAGACGAATGATAATGCTCTGAAGATTGTTTTCCAGAAATAAAAGTTAAAGTGTAATGATATCTTAAACTATTGTTTTAACCATGTAAGAATTTTTTTTCCTTTACTGAACTTTGTGGTGGTTTTAAAGATTTTATTCTGGGAAGTCTATAAGATGAACACTTCTGAGACAGCAGAATTCAAAAGTTTAGAAATTCATAATCAGTTATATTAAATTAAATACTATTTTAAATACTCAAACACTAAATTAATTAAAATAATGACTAAATCTTCTTTTTCTCATCTAATAATATTATGGGTGAGCATATTAAAACAATTCTAAAAAACTAAAATAAAGCTTATACCCAGCAGTTATTCCATAGACTAATTTGGAAAATATCAGTGCTTGGCATGAATGATTCTGTTCTCCCAAAGCATTCAGTTGAGTAGTGACAATCAACCTGTAGTTTGGAATGTACCAGTACTTAAAAGGAAAACATATTCTTAGAAAAAGCAATCATGCTGTCAGGCATATATTCAACATATAATCATGGATCTCTACATGGATTTACAGAAAGAAGTGAAATAAACTGTAGTTCTTCTTCAAAAGGAAAAGAGTATTAATCTAATATTTATAATATGAAAAGCACCATAAGTAATACTATCAAAATGCCTTGGAATCACAAAGAAAAGGCTGAAAAATTCCTCTAAATTCACAGTGGTTTCAAAGAGGAGGTGACACTTAAACAGAGTTTTTAGGAATGTGTAGGATGATTTCTAAACATGGAAAGGGACAGGTGAAGTAAAAACAACAGTACATGCATATAGCATGCTTAAATACATGGGTAAATGCCATAGGGTAAAAACATGAGATTGTAACAGGATAATATTTTGAAAATAAGAATTTTGGCCGGGCGCGGTGGGAGGCCGAGGCTTGTGGATCACGAGGTCAGGAGATGGAGACCATCCTGACCAACAAGGTGAAACCCCGTCTCTACTAAAAATACAAAAGCAAAATTAGCCGGCCGTGGTGGCGGGCGCCTGTAGTCCCGGCTACTCCAGAGGCTGAGATGCGAGAATGGCATGAACCCGGGAGGCGGAGCTTGCAGTGAGCCGAGATCGTCGCGCCACTGCACTCCAGCCTGGGTGACAGAGCAAGACTCCGCCTAAAAAAGAAAAAAGAAAAAAGAAAAGAAGAATTTTTCAGAAAGAATACAAACAAAGTTAATATTAGGTTTTGGGCATATAAAATAGGATCTTGCCAACAGACAATAAATTTGAGAGAATAAAGAGTATAAATTCTTTTAATTTTCATTTAACATCAAGCGCTGGGTCTGAGAGATGTCGTAGTTTTTTCTCACATTGTCAGCCTCTGCCTCCTAGGTTCAAGCGATTGCCTCACCTCAGCCTCCTGAGCAGCTGGGATTACAGGCATGCACCACTACGCCCAGCTAATATTTTGTATTTTTAGTAGACACGGGGTTTTTACCACGTTGGTCAGGCTGGTCTCGAACTCCGGACCTCGTGATCCACCCACCCCAGCCTTCCAAAGTGCTGGGATTACAGGCATGAGCCACTGTGCCCGGCTGAAATGTCTCTTAAGACCCAGGTTCAGAACTCATGCATGTTTCACTTCAGCTACAGTATGTACACCAAAATGAGTCACAGGGTCAGCCCAGATTTAATGAGTGAAGAAATGAACTTTATGTCTTAATGGAAGAGGCTGCAAGTTTGCATTGCAAGATCATGAAAAAAGGTGGAATAATTTGTGGTAATTTTCACCATCTACCACAATGAAGTAGTGTTATTTCTCCCTATTTTATAGGTGACAAACTAAGACTGGAATGTTGCACAGTGACTAGAACAAACTAGACATTCAATAAACATTATAAAACAAAATAATAAAGTTATGAATGAATTGAATGATTTAATTAATACATATATAGATAGAGCTATGATTTGGTCCTGGATTTTCTGTCTCTATGTCCTGATTCTTTCCCATTACTTTACATTGGCTCCTAAATATAAATTTAAACAACAAATAAGAGTTAACAAATAACATGACAAACTTCAGTAAAATCAAATTGTACCCGGCTGTAGACTCCTGTTGCTCAAGGCCATGATAGAGGTTCATGTGATGCAATTGTTTTAAGACATTAGCTAACAGACAGCACAGGACCATGATCCCTAGGATAGGGATAGATAAATAAATGAGATAAACTCTACAATCGCTCCAGTTTGCTGCCTAGAAATAGTTTTCCAAACAGAGCCTGGCAGTCTTCCTAAGTTCGAGATTAGAATTAAAGAAAGCCAAGATAGCAAGAATTTGCAGAAAAGAGTGCTGAAGAAGAGAAGCTGCACAAAGAAAAAAACTCCAAAGATCTATAGAAAAATACCATTGAGTTTCTGGCTGATCACACATCTATGAGTGCATAAAAGGAAACTGCCCAAATCCAGGGAAATAATCCCTGAAAAGCAGTAGGCTGAACAAGTCGTGGAGCTCAAATAGAGCTGGGCATGAACATATTTCCACCAGCCAGAGTAGAGAGATTTCATAATATATAGGAAATTGGGTAGAGTTCCCGAAGGTACTGCCTTAGTAGCAGAATGAAATTAGCTCAAGACAAGTGGCTTCTATTGAAAACAAAGCCCTAAGAAAGCTGAAAAAGAATTCTACAAAGGGATTAAACTGGTTTCAAGTAAATTAATTAGACATCAAAACAAAATTTAACAATCTTTAATGAAATAAAAAACAGTATTTAATAAAAAAATTCACAATATCTAACATCCTATGAAAAATTACCATCATGCAAAACCCAGGAAAATATTTAATTAATAAACTAGAGAAAAATCAATAAAAAGAAATAGACCTACATAGGACAGAGGTGATAAAATTAGCAGACAGATACATTAAAACAGTATTAAGAGTATTATTAAAATAATACTCTACTTTGTAGAGTCTTATTTCAGTCTACTTTGTAGACTGAAAACTATTATTAAAATAATACTCATAATCTGTTGTATGTTTTTAAGAAGCAGAAAAATATTAAATGATATAGAGAGAAATGGAAGATATAAAAAAATCAAAATGGCTCAAATGAGATGAAGAAAAGCAATATTTGAAATTTAATAAAATGTATCAAGTGTGATTATGTATGAATATAATGGCAGAATATAATGGCAGAAAAAAAATTGTTAACCCAAAACAGTTGACATATATACTATATAAACTATCCAAAGTGAGCTCAAAAAAGTAAAACAATTAACTAACTAAAAAGATGCCTCCCAAATAAACAGCAGAGTATCAGTGACCTGTCAAACAATATCAAGTGGTCAAGCATTTGTCCAACTGGAGTCTCAGAAGTGAAAAGTTAAGAGAAAGAGACAAAATATTTAAAGAAATAATGGCCAAAATATTTCCACATATGATAAAGCCTACAAACCCAAAGATTCAAAAAACATAATGATTCGAAATCAAAACAAAGAGAAAGAAAACTGCACAACTGTGCATCACGTACAAAGTACTGAAAATCAGTGGTTTTTAAAAAATCTTAAAATCAGCCAAAGGACAGACATCGAACTAGCTGCAGGAGTTCTTTTTTTTTCCATACACCAGTGACTCCTGGAATGCCAATAAGACAGACCCTTCACTCCCCTGGAAAGGGGCTGAAGCCAGGGAGCCAAGTAGTCTGGTTCAATAGTCCCACCCCCACAGAGCACAGCAAACTAAGATCCACTGGCTTGAAATTCTCGCTGCCAGCACAGCAGCAGTCTGAGATCGACCTGGGACACTTGAGCTTGGCGCAGGGAGGGGCATCTGCCATTGCTGAGGCTTGAGTAGGCGGTTTTCCCCTTACAGTGTAAACAAAGCCCCTTGGGAAGTTTGAACTGGGCGGAACCAATGGCAGCTCAGCAAGGCCTCTGAGGCCAGACTGCCAGATTTCTCCTCTCTGGGCAGGGTATCTCTGAAAAAAAGGCAGCAGCCCAAGTTGGGTACTTAAATATAAAACCCCCATCTTCCTGGGACAGAGCACCTGGGGGAAGGGGTGGCTGTGGACACAGATTCAGCAGACTTATACGTCCCTGCCTGACAGCTCTGAAAAGAGCAGAGGACCTCCTAGCACAGCGTTCGAGCTCTGCTAAGGGTCAGACTGCCTCCTAAAGTAGGTCCCTGACCCCCTTGTATCCTGACTGGGAGGCATCTCCCAGGAGGGGCCCACAGACACCTCATACAGGAGAGCTCTGGCTGGCATCTGGCAGGTGCCCCTCTGGGACAAAGCTTCCAGAGGAAAGAATAGAAAGCAATCTTTGCTGTTCTGCAGACTCCACTGGTGATATCCAGGCAAACAGGGTCTGGAGTGGACCTCCAGCAAACTCCAGCAGACCTACAGCAGAGGGGCTGACTGTTAGAAGGAAAACTAACAAACAGAAAGGAAGAGCACATCCACTCAGAAAACCCATCCAAAGGTCACTAACATCAAATTCAAAAGGTAGATAAATCCACAAAGATGGGAAGAAACCAGAGCAAAATGGCTAAAAATTCCAAAAACCAGAAGGCCTCTTCTCCTCCAAAGGATCACAACTCCTCGCCAGCAAGGAAACAAAACTGGATGGAGAATGAGTTTGATGAATTGACAGAAGTAGGCTTCAGAAGGTGCGTAATAACAAACTCCTCCAAGCTAAAGGAGCATGTCCTAACCCAATGCAAAGAAATGAAGAACCTTGAAAAAAGGTTAGACCAATTGCTAACTAGAATAACGTGTTTAGAGAAGAACATAAATGACCTGATGGAGCCGAAAAACACAGCATGAGAACTTCGAGAAGCATACACAAGTATCATAGCCAAATCGAACAAGCAGAAGAAAGGATATCAGTGACTGAAGACCAACTTAATGAAATAAAGCAAGAAGACAAGATTAGAGAAAAAAGAATAAAAAGGAATGAGCAAAGCCTCCAAGAAATATGGGACTATGTAAAAAGACCAAATCTACATTTGATTGGTGTACCTGAAATTGATGGGGAGAATGTAACCAAGTTGGAAAACAATCTTCAGGATATTATCCGGGAGAATTTCCCCAACCTAGCAAGGCAGGCCAACTTTCAAATTCAGGAAATACAGAGAACACCACAAAGATACTCCTCGAGAAGAGGAACCCCAAGACACATAATCATCAGATTCACCAAGATCAAAATGAAGGAAAAAATGTTAAGGGCAGCAAGAGAGAAGGGTCAGGTTGCCCACAAAGGGAAGCCCATCAGACTAACAGTGGCTCTCTCTGCAGAAACCCTACAAGCCAGAAGAGCATGGGGGCCAATATTCAACATTCTTAAAGAACGGAATTTTCAACCCAGAATTTCATATCAAGCCAAACTAAGCTTCATAAGCAAAGGAGAAATAAAATCCTTTACAGACAAGCAAATGCTGAGAGATTTTGTCACCATCAGTCCTGCCTTACAAGAGCTCCTGAAGGAAGCACTAAACATGGATAGGTAAAACTGGTACCAATGACTACAAAAACATACAAAATTGTAAAGAGCATCAACACTATGAAGAAACTGCATCAACTAATGGGCAAAATAACCAGCTAGCATCATAATGACAGGATCAAATTCACACATAACAATATTAACCTTAAATGTAAATGGACAAAATGTCCCAATTAAAAGGCACAGACTGGAAAATTGGATAAAGAGTCAAGAACCATCAGTATGCTGTATTCAGGAGACACATCTCACCTGCAAAGATGCACATAGGCTCAAAATAAAGAGGTGGACTAATATTTACCAAGCAAATGGAAAGCAAAAAAAAAGCAGGAATTGCAATCCTAATCTCTGATGAAACAGACTTTAAACCAACCAATATCAAAAGAGACAAAGAAGGGCATTACATAATGGTAAAGGGAGCAATTCAACAAGAAGAACTAACTTTCCTAAATATATAGGCACCCAATACAGGAGCATCCAGATTCATAAAGTTCTTAGAGACCTACAAAGAGACTTAGACTCCCACACAATAATAGTTGGAGACTTTAAAACCCCTCTGGCAATATTAGACAGATCAATGAGACAGAAAATTAACAAGGATATTCAGGACTTGGACTCAGCTCTGGACCAAGCAGGCCTAATTGACATCTACAGAACTCTCCACCCCAAATCAACAGAATATACATTCTTCTCAGCAACTCATTGCACTTATTCTAAAATTGACCACATAATTGGAAGTAAAACACTCCTCAGCAAATGCAAAAGAACTGAAATAATAATAAACAGTCTCTCAGTCCACAGTGCAATCAAATTAGAACTCAGGATTAAGAAACTCCCTCAAAACCACACAACTATATGGAAACTGAACAACCTGCTCCTGAATGACTACCGGGTAAATAACGAAATGAAGGCAGAAATAAAGACGTTCTTTGAAACTAATGAGAACAAAGACACAATGGACCAGAATCTCTGGGCCACATTTAAAGCAGAGTGTAGAGGGAAATTTATAGCACTAGAGGCCCACAAGAGAAAACAAGAAAGATATAAAATCTACACCCTAACACCAAAATTAAAAGAACTAGTGGAGCAAGAGCAAACAAATTCAAAAGCTAGCAGAAGACAAGAAATAACTAAGATCAGAGCAGAATTGAAGGACATAGAGACACAAAAAACCCTTCAAATAATAAATGAATCTAGGAGATGGTTTTTGGAAAAGATCGGCAAAATAGGTAAACTGCTAGCCAGACTAATAAAGAAGAAAAGAGAGAAGAATCAAATAGATGCAATAAAAAATGATAAAGGGGATATCACTGCTGATCCCACAGCAACACAAACCACCATCACAGAATACAATAAACACCTCTACACAAATAAACTAGAAAATCTAGAAGAAATGGATAAATTCCTGGACCATACACCCTCCCAAGTCTAAACCAGGAAGAAGTTGAATCCCTGAATAGACCAATAACAAGTCCTGAAATTGAGGCAGTAATTAATAGCCTACCAACCAAAAAAAGGTCAGGACCAGAAGGATTCACAGCTGAATTCTACCAGAGGTACAAAGAGGAGTTGGTACCATTCCTTCTGAAACTATTCCAAACAACAGAAAAAAAGGAAATCCTCCATAACTCATTTTATGAAGCTAGCATCATCCTGATACCAAAGCCTGGCAGACACACAACAAAAAAGAAAATTTTAGGCCAATATCCCTAATGAACATCAATGCAGAAATCCTCAATAAAATACTGGCAAACTGAATCCAGCAGCAGATCAAAAAGCTTATCCACCATGATCAAGTCAGCTTCATACCTGGGATGCAAGGCTGGTTCAACATATGCAAATCAATAACCGTAATCTATCATGTAAACAAAACAAATGACAAAAACCACATGATTATCTCAACAGATGCAGAAAACGCCTTTGACAAAATTCAACAGCCCTTCATGCTAAAAACTGTCAATAAACTAGGTATCGATGGAACGTATCTCAAAATAATAAGAGCTATTTATGACAAACCCACAGCCAATATCATACTGAATGGGTAAAAACTGGAAGATTTCCCTTTGAAAACTGGCAGGAGACAAGGATGCCCTGTCTTAACACTCCTGTTCAACATAGTACTGGAAGTTCTGGCTGGGACAATCAGGTAAGAGAAAGAAATAAAGGGTATTCAAATAGGAAAAGAGGAAGTCAAATTGTCTCTGTTTGTAGATGACATGATCATATATTTCCCCACTACTCAGCCCAAAATCTCCTTAAGCTGATAAGCAACTTCAGCAAAGTCTCAGGATACAAAATCAATGTGGAAAAATCACAAGCATTCCTATACACAAATAACAGACAAACAGAGAGCCAAATCATGAGTGAGCTCCCATTCACAATTGCTACTAAGAGAATAAAATACCTAGGAATCCAACTTACAAAGGATGTGAATAACCTCTTCAAGGAGAACTACAAACCACTGCTTAAGGAAATAAAAGAGGACACAAACAAATGGAAAAGCATTCCATGCTCATGGATAGGAAGAATCAATACTGTGAAAGTGGCCATACTGCCCAAAGTAATTTATAGATTCAATGCTATTCCCATCAAGCTACCATTGACTTTCTTCACAGAATTGGAAAAAACTATTCTAAATTTCATAAGGAACCAAAAAACAGCTCACATAGCCAAGACAATCTTAAGCAAAAAGAACAAAGCTGGAGGCATCATGCTACCTGAATTCAAACTATACTACAAGTCTACAGTAACAAAAACAGCATGGTATTGGTACCAAAACAGATATATAGACAAATGGAACTGAACAGAGGCCTCAGAAATAACACCACACATCTACAACCATCTGATCTTTGACAAACCTGACACAAACAAGCAATGGGGAAAGGATTCCCTATTTAATAAGTGGTGTTGGGAAAACTGTCTAGCCATATTCAGAAAACTGAAACTGGACCCCTCCCTTATACCTTATACAAAAATTATCTCAAGACAGATTAACTACTTAAATGTAAGATGTAAAACCATAAAAATCCTAGCGGAAAACCTAGGCAATACCATTCAGGACATAGGCATAGGCAAAGACTTCATGTCTAAAACACGAAAACCAATGGCAACAAAAGCCAAAATTGACAAGTGGGATCTAATTGAACTAATGAGCTTCTGCACAGCAAAAGAAACTATCATCAGAGTGAACAGGCAACCTACAGCATGGGAGAAAATTTGTGCAATCTATCCACCTGACAAAGGGCTAATATCCAGAATCTACAAAGAACTTAAACAAATTTACAAGAAAAAAAAAACAAAAAACCCCATCAAAAAGTGGGCAGAAGATATGAATAGACACTTCTCAAAAGAAAACATTTATGCAGCCAACGAACGTGAAAAAATGCTCATCATCACTGGTCATTAGAGAAATGTAAATCAAAACCACAATGAGATACCATTTCACGCCACTTAGAATGGTGTTCATTAAAAAGTCAGGAAACCACAGATGCTGGAGAGGATGTGGAGAAATAGGATCACTTTTACACTGTTGGTGGGAGTGTAAATTAGTTCAACCATTGTGGAAGACAGCATGACAACTCCTCAAGGATCAAGAACTAGAAATACCATTTGACCCAGTGATCCCATTACTGGGTATATACCCCAAGGATTATAAATCATGCTACTATAAGGATACATGCACTCGTATGTTCATTGCAACACTATTCAGAATAGCAAGACTTGGAACCAACCCAAATGTCCATCAATGATAGACTGGATTAAGAAAATGTGGTACATATATACCATGGAATACTATGCAGCCATAGAAAAGGATGAATTCATGTCCTTTGCAGGGACATGGTTAAAGCTGGTAACCATCATTCTCAGCAAACTAACACAAGAACAGAAAACCAAACACCACATGTTCTCACTCCTAAGTGGGAGTTGAACAATGAGAACACATGGACACAGGGAGGCCTGTGAGGGGGTGGGGGGTTAGGGGAGGGATAGCGTTAGGAGAAATACCTAATGTAGGTGATGGTGCAGCAAACTACCATGGCACGTGTATACCTATGTAACAAAACTGCACATTCTGCATGTGTATCCCAGAACTTAAAGTATAATAAAAAATAAAAATAAATCAGTCAGAGGAAGGGGAAAACACATTATGTATAAAGGGAAAAAGACATGAACAACTGCAGACTTTTTGTCAAGAAGTAGGCAAGCAGAACACAGTGGTATAACATCTTCAAAGATTTGAAGAAAATTGTAAGCCTAGAATCTATAGTATGTAAAATTATCTTAGCAAATGAAGATCTAATAAAGATATTTTCAGACCAAAAGAACAAAAATTAAAAGCTGAAAAGAATTTATTGTCATCAGTCAGGAACAAAAAGAAATATTAAAGGAAATACTCAGGCAGAATGAAAATTAGAAACTAAAATCTATAGGAAAGAATGAAAATGCTGCAAATAGTAAACATGTGGATAAATGTAAAGTCTTTTAAAATTGTTTTTCTCATTTGCCAATTTTTTAAAATATAATTGTTCAGCAAAAATAATAGCAATGTATCTTGGGGTTTATAACACGTACAAGTAAAATGTATGACTATACTAGCAAAAAGGTTGGAATAGGGAAAATGAAAATATACTACTATAATATTCTTACAGTATATATGAAGTGTTATAGTATTATTGTTGGAAGATAGACTATAGTAAGTTGAATATGGGTACTCCAAACCTTAAAACAGCCACTAAAAAACAAAAAACATATCCAAGAATTAGCACTAAGAAACCTTAAAAGTGAAAGAACAAAGTAAAATATACCATTTAGACCTAAGCAGAAGAAAGCTAAAATAGCTATATTAATTTCAGATGAAGGTAATTTTTAGAATGAATGAAAAATATTACCGGGAATAAAGATGGACATTATATAATTATAAAAGTATTTATTTATCTAGAGAATGTAATCCTAAATGTTTGCATATCTAATAAATATACAAATACATTAGAATTCTAAAGTATATGAAGCAAATATTAATGGAACTGAGAAAAGAAATACAAAAATCCAAAATTATAGTTTAAAGATTTTAGAAGTTTTCTCTCAGCAAACCATCAGATGGTAGAACAATCATACAGAAAATCAATAGGTTATACAAGATGTGGACAACACTATCAACCAACTTAATCTAACTGATATTTATAGTATACTCTCCCACACAACAGTAGAATACACAATTTTTCAGGTACACACTTAGCATTCACAAAATAAACTATATTCTGGGCCATAAACATGTCTCAGTACATTTTTTAAAGATTAAGTTTATATAAAGTGTGTTCTCTGACCACAAGATAATTAAACTGGAAATTAATAACAGAAAGATATTTTTTAATCCCCAAATCTTTAGAAATTTAAAAAGCTGCTTCCAAATAACCCATGGGTCAAAGAAGACATTGCATGGAAAATTTACAAGCATTTTTAACTTAATGGAAATGAAAATACAAAATATTAACATTTATGGGAGGCAGCTAAAGCAATGCTTACAGGAAAATTTATAGCATTGTATGATTATATTAGAAAAGAAGTTCTGAATCAGTGATCTAAGCTTCCACCTTAATATGCTAGAAGGAGAATAGCAAGTTAAACCCAAATAAAAGAGAAGAAGACAATAATAAAGGCACGAGCAAAGGAAAACAGAAAAACAATAAAATAAATGAAGTTAGGTCCCAGTTTTTAGAAACAACTATTCCCAGCCCAAGATAATTCAACACAATGATAATTCAACCCAAAGATAATTCAGCCCAAATGAATTCAACATCCTATAGAGTGCAGTATCAAATCATCTTCATACAAGCATTATTATTAATTACAAAAACATCCTCAGTCACAGGGAGACAACATTCTTACTGTTTTTCCTTATTACTAGAAAATATTTTTCTTCCTGTTTACAGAAAGCCTGGCAGATATAAGAAGACTCTCTCTACCTAGCCTGACAGCAAAGTGTGGTGATTAGGCAAATGAAGCTGTATTTAGAACACTACTCTGCTAAGTATGAGTTGAGATGAAAAGCTCAGTCTCCACCAGACCCATGTCAGCAATAAGTCTTTGCCAGTAAAATTTGAAATGAAACAGAAAAGTCAGTTTTGGTTTTTTATCTTAGACACAAAGTTGAAAAAACTATTACCCTCAGCGTCTGTGCAAAGAAAGCTTCTTGCTTTGAAAACAACTTAGATAGATGTTGCATTTGTCTCATTTATTTTTTAAAAGTGAGAGAAAGTTTTCGTTTCACAACATTATCCCCCTTTCCAAATACAAAACACAGCATGATAAACATTAAGAAAAGTATACTATCATGAGAACAACTGACGTCGTAGCTGTAAGAACCTTGCAGACGATCATGCTAAAGTGATCAGATGTCTTAGGTTTCATTGTCATCAGCTGCTGTGGTGACTAAGTGTTCAAAACTGTTGGTCCTCCTCTAGAACAAAACAACCTTTTTTCACACATGCTATTTTAGATCTTTCCATTAAATGCTGGTTGTGAAAGGACTTATTATCAGATACTCCAGATGTAATTCCTTTCCTGACCACACATAGTTTACTCTGAAAAATGCTGTAAAGAGCAAATTCATTGAATCTATATTTCTTCAGTTGACAAAACCAAGCTGTTACAATTTCTCAGTGATGTGTGGTGGTTGCATCTGTAACAGCTCATAACCAAAGGAAAATCTGGCAGCTCAGTGGTTGCACAATTCATACTTAACCATTGGATAAGTTAAGTATTTTAGTCTTGAATTCCAGTGTGGCCTAAGGAATGTTAGTTGTCTTTTTTTCCAAAACTGTGGTATACATACAACCTAGTTAAGTCCCTTACACAGGGCTTAGCCATTATGCCCTGTATATTTGGAGAATGTTTTTGTGTGGCTAATTAGTGTAAAGTCATCTTTGTTTGGTTTCTTCCAAGCTGTAATTCATTAAATTCTCTATCAGTGAGCTGTTCCACTTCTTCAGTCTGGGAAAAGTCTTTTTCAGACAGTCATCTATAACTGTGGCCATTCCTCTTCTTTGCATTAATACAATTAGTCATGAAACACCACAGAGGGGTACATCCACACTCAGCAGCTTCAAAGCCAGAAAGACTATGACAAGCTTTCCTTGAACTCTTTTCCACTCTATTCCAGATCCGATGGCTTTCCATGCTAGGAACCTAGCAATGGCACCATTAACTCCTGAGAGGAAAAGTCATCGGTCAACCTGAGAAATTCCCCAAAAATACCCTTTGCTAAAAAATTCTAATTGCTTTCTGTAGTACAATACACAATTTGACATGCCAGGAGACCATGTTGCAATACCTTTTGAGGCTAAAAGAAGGAAACGCAATGAAACAATTCTATATGAGGTGTCAATGTATCACTAATGTGAATAAATCAAATTAAATATTTCAAGAATGGGGGTCTTGTGGTTAAAAATAGTATTAAAAATAAATATTAACACATGAAACATAAACTTAGATTTTTAAAATTTTGAATGTTTATAAAATTGGATGCAAATAGCCAAATTAATTATTAAATGAAATTATATAATATCAAATGATGTAGTTGCATTAATCTGGGTTATATTACCAAAAACTAGGAAGCAATTATAAGAATGAGAAGTGAGTTAGGGAAAGAATAACAATATGCAGTATTCTTTAAAACACTCCTTTCAGTCTTGACATCAGAAAGAACTTTAGAGATCTTTAACTTAAAAGCATGCTTTAAAGTTTAAAGCATCACAAGAACAGTTTCAAATGCAATAAGAATTCTGGCTCAAGAGGACTCTGGGTAGTAATTCCAAAGTCACTCTCTCAACTTCTCACTAAATGGCTTCTGAAAACAAAAATAAATAAAAATTCTCGATAACACTGAAAACAAAGGCTGAAAGACAGTCAGAATCTGGGAGGATTTAGTATTAGCTAAAAGACAGTTGTTAGAACTGTAGTTTCTGACACACTCTCACTTTATGCAACAAAATTTCTAAAAATTAATAGATAGATGTTTCATGCCTGTATCACCATACACTCACATCTCAGCATTCCAGAACTGATAGCAACTGGGACACTGCAAGTATCTCTCCCTACCATTTAAAGATGCTTTCTAAACCAGAGTATACTTTGCCCAACTCCAGATACTGAAAACTCCTGGAAAACAATCAGGCATGAAATCAAAGAAAATGTCTGAATGCAGCACATCTTCTGAGGCAAGCAGTACCCATACATAAAGAACTTGGGTAAGAAAGAATGGACGTGCAAGGCATGGCTATAATATAATTTGTCAGACACTGTTATAAGTTCAGATGAACAAGAAAATAATTAGTAGGTGAAAGGATAAAGAAAAAGACTCAGCAAGAATAGAGCAGAGATATATTCCACAAAATCAACCTATATAGTAATTGGTGACTAATTCAAGAGATGTGGATATTAAATATGCCTTAAAGCTACAGATTTGAACAGTGGTGAGAATACAATGGGATAACTATGTAACCCAAATGGTTCCACCAAGTTACACAATGGGTAGGGAAGGAGGAAAATTAAGAAGAAAGCAACATAGGATGTTAGCAAGATGGCGGAATAAGAGGTTCCGACCCATATCGCCTTCAAGAGAAACACCAAATTTCTCAACCAATCACAGATTAGAATATCTTTGTTAGAGCCTGTATTAGTCTGTTTTCGCACTGCTATAAAAATACTACCTGAGACTAGGTAATTTATAAACAAAAGAGGTTTAATTGACTCACAGTTTCACATAGCTGAGGAGGCCTCAGGAAACATACAATCATGGTGGAAGGTGAAGGGAAAGCGAGGCACTTTCTTCACAAGGTGTCAGGATAAAGAGAGAGAGCGTAGGGAACACCACCACTTCTAAACCAGTAGATCTTGTGAGAACTCCTTGCTATCATGAGAATAGCATGGCGGAAACCACCCCCATGATACAATCATCACCCACCAGGTCTCTCCCTTGACATGTGGGGATTACAATTGGATTATAATTTTGGGTGGGGACACAGAGCCAAACCATATTATTCCACCCCTAACCCCTCAAAAATTTCATGTCCCTTTCACATTTCAAAGTCAATCATGCCTTCCCAACAGTCCCCCAAAGTCTTAACTCATTTCAGCAGTAACCCAAATGTTGAAGTCCAAAGTCTCATCTGAGACAAGCCAAGTCCCTTCCACCTATAAGCCTGTAAAATCAAAGACAAGTTTTTTACTTCCTAGATACAATGGGGGTAGAGGCATTGGGTAAATGTTCCCATTCCAAATTGGAGAAATTAGCCAAAACAAAGAGGCCACCATCCCCATGCAAGTTCAAAACCTGGCAGGGCACTCATTAAACCTTAAAGTTTTAAAATAACCTCCTTTGACTCCATGTCTCACATCCATGGCACACTGATGCAAGAAGTGCACTCCTAATGCCTTGGGCAGCTCCACTACTGTGTCTCTGCAGCCCCCACAGACACTTTCATGGGCCGGCATTGACTTTTGCGACATTTGTAAAAATATGAATAGACCTAGAGAGCATTATGTTAAGTGAAATAAGCCAGGTATAGAAAAACAGTTACTGTATAATATGATTTATATGTGAAATCTAAAATATTCGAACTCACAGAAGTAGAGGGTAAAATGGTGGTTGCCAAAGATTTGGGGAAGGGGGAAATTGGGAGATGACAGTTAAAGGGTACAAAGTTTTAGTTATATAAGATAAATTCTGTAGCTCTAATATAAAGCTTAGTGCCTATAGCTAAGAATACCATATTGTATACTTAACGTATTAGTCCATTTTCACATTGCTATAAAGAACTACCTGATACTGAGTACTTTATATACATAAAAAAGGAGGTTTAATTAGATCACATCCCACCAGGACCCTTCTCCAACATTGAGGATTACAATTTGACATGAGATTTCAGTGAGGACACAGAACCAAACCATATAACCTAACATTTGCTAAGAGGGTATATCTTATGTTAAATGTTCTAAACACAAAGAAAAAAATAATTTAAAAAGGGGTTGGGGGGATCTATGGAACGTGATTAATATGTACCTGGCTTTGACGGTGGTGAAAATTTCACAGATGTGGACTCATTGAGAGGCATATATTAAGTATGAACTGCTATTTTTATGTTAATCATACCCCAATAAAGTTAATTTATTTATTTTTAATTTTTAAAAATCTTTTATGTTAGTTTCAGGTGTACATGTGCGGGTTTGCTATATAGGTAAACTCATGTCACAGGGGTTTGTTGTACAGGGTATTTTGTCATCCAGGTACTAAATCTAGTATCCATTGACTATTTTTTCTTATCTTCTCCCTCTTCCCACCCTTCACCTTTCAATAGGCCCCACTGTCTGTTGTTCCCTTTTTGTGTCTATATGTTCTCCTAATTTAACTCCACTTATAAATGAGAACATATGGTATGTCGATTTGTGTTTCTGCATTAGTTTGCTAAGGATAATGACCTCCAGCTCCATCCATGTTGCTGCCAGGAACATGATCTCATTCTTTCTTATGGCTTCATAGTATTCTGTGGTATATATGTACTACATTTTCTTTATCCAGCCTACCATTGATGGGCACTTAGGTTGATTCCATATGTTTGCCATTGTGAATAGTGCTGCAATCAACATATGCATGCATGTGTCTTTACGGTAGAACAATTTATATTCCTTGGGGATATGTACCCAGTAATAGGATTGCTGGGTTGAATTGAAGTACTGTTTTTAGCTCTTCGAGGAATTGCCAAACTGCTTTCCACAATGGTTGAACTAGTTTAAACTCCCACCAACAGTGTATGTGTTCCCTTTTCTGCGCAACCTCGCCAGCATCTATTATTTTTTGACTTTTTACTAACAGCCATTCTGACTAGAGTGATATGGATTCTCATTGTGGTTTTGATTTGCATTTTTCTAATGATCAGTGATGTTGAGCATTTTTTATATGATTTTTTGGCAGCATGTATGTCTTATTTTAAAAAGTATCTGTTCATATCTATTGCCCACTTTGTAATGGGGTTGTTTCGGGATTTTTTGTAAATTTAAGTTTTTCATAGATGCTGGCTACTAGACCTTTGTCAGATGCATAGTATGCAAAAATTTTCTCCCATTCTGTAGGTTGTCTGTTTACTCTTCTTTTGCTGTGCAGAAGCTCTTCAGTTTGATTAGATCCCATTTGTGAATTTTGGCTTTTGTCGCAATTGTTTTTCACATCTTCATAATGAAATTTTTGCCCATTCCTATGTTCAGAATCTTATTGCTTACGTTGTCTTCCAGGGTTTTTATTGTTTTAGGTTTGATTTTTAAGTCATTAATCTATCTTGAGTTTATTTTCATTTATGGCATAAAGAAGGAGTGGAGTTTCAATCTTCTGCATGTGGCTAGCCAGTTATCTCAGCACCATTTATTGAATAAGGAATCTTTCCCATTGCTCGTTTTTGTCAGGCTTGCCAAGGATCAAATAGTTGTAGGTATATGGCTTTATTTATAGGCTTTCTATTCTATTCTATTCCATTGGTCAATATGTCTGGTTTTGTACCAATACCATGTTGTTTTGGTTACTGTAGCCCTGTAGAATAGTTGCATGATGCCTCCAGCTTTGTTCTACCCTACATCTCTCTGGTAGGGGCAAAATGCCAGTCTTTTTGCATAGCAAGAGTCATCTTTACTCCAGTTCCCAACAAGTTCCCTTCTCCATCTGACATCACCTCAGCCTGGACTTCATTGTCCATATCACTATCAGCATTTCGGTCAAAGCCATTCAAGAAGTCTCTAGCAAGTTCCAAACTTTCCCACATCTTCCTGTCTTCTGAGCCCTCCAAGTCTTTAGGAAGTTCCAAACTTTCCCACATTTTCTTGTCTTCTTCTGAGCCCTCCAAGCTGTTCCAATCTCTGTTATCCAGTTCCAAACTTGCTTCCACATTTTTGGGTATTTTTACAGCAGTACCCCACCCCTGGTGCCAATTTACTGTATTAGGCCATTCTTGCCCTGCTATGAAGGAATATTTAAGACTGGGTAATTTATGATGAAAAGTGGTTTAATTGATTCACAGTTCCACATGGCTGGGAGGGCCTCAGGAAACTTACAATCATGGCAAAAGTGGAAAGAAACATGTCCTCCTTCACAAGGCAGCAGGAGAGATATGCCAAGCAAACAGGGAAAAGCCCCTTATAAAACCATCAGATCACCTGAGAACTCACTCACTGTCACAAGAACAGCAGCATAGGGTAACCAACCCCATAATTCAATTACCTCCCACTGGGTCCCTCTCTTGACACGTGGGGATTATGGGAACTACAATTCAAGATGAGATTTTTGGTGGGAATACAGCCAAACCATATCAGGCAGGGATTAGAGTACCCCCTCACTGAGGAAATACACTTGCCCAAAAGGCAGACCTGTAGGTACTGACAGCTGGAAATCCTCCTAGTAAAAATGGCTTGGTTTCTGGTCAATTAAACTTTAGTTAATACTGTTACTTGACAAGCCTCTCCCACACCACACACAGAGTTCCCAATCAGTCCTAAGTGGCCTAGGATCATGAGAGGTTGATGAGAATCCTAAACATTAAAAAGACCAAAGCATACAAACAGAAACAATGGAGCACAGGAGATGCAGAGACAGCACAGGGAGCAGAAGTAAACTGGAAAAAAAAATGATAAACAATAACTCAGATTGTCAAAAATGGTGAGATAAATATTGCATCCAAAAGAACAAGAATAGAACTCTATTTTAATAGATATATTCAGAATATAAAGAAGCTTTTGGATATTAAAGATTTGATAAAATAAATTTAAAACTCAGTCAAAATGATGAAAGAGAAACTTGAGAAAATCTGCCAGGAAGTAGAACAAATAAAACAAAGAGATTGAAACAGTAGATAAAACATAAGAAAATTAGAAATACAAATAAGGATGATAATGAACACTTTCCAAGTTACTTGTTAGTGACATGCAAGAATCTTAGAGATAAATATTCTAAAAAGCTTCCCAAGTTGGAGGAATAGAATCAGTTTACAGACAAAGTAAATGAATAGAAGATTTCTCAAAAATAACACTGGATTCTATAAGTAAATGGAGTGAGGATGTCAAATTATAAAAGAAAAATATTGTAAGCTATAATTCTATGTCTTTCAAAGAACAAACGTGTTAAGGTAGAATTTTAAAAAATATGTTTTAGAAACTCAAGTTTTCAAAATTTTACTTCACTTACACCTTTTCTCAGGAAGTGCCTGGAAAGTAAGCTCTACTAAAACAAATAAACCAAGAAAGAGGAATACATGAGGTCCAGGAAAGAAGGGGTTCAATGTAGGAAATAAAAGAAATCTCAGGATGTTGACAAAAGGAAGTAAAGCATATTAGTTAATCAAAATCCAAGACGATAGCTGTGCTGCACGTCCAATAAGGAATCAGTCCTGATCAGAGTAGTGGTTGAAGGGTTCCTGATGGGATGTTGTCATAGCCCATTTGGGCTGCTATAACAAAATAAGTTAGACTGGATAACCTATAAACAATGGTAAGATTTGTTGCTCATGGTTCTGGAGACTGAGCAGTCCAAGATCAAGGCTCCAGCAGATTGAGTGTCTGGTGAAACATCCCTCTCTGCTCACAGATGTTACCTTCTTGCTGTATGCTCACATGTGGAAAGGGCACAGGTGCTCTCTCAGACCTCTTTCACAAGGGTGCTAATCATTCCCAGGGCTCTACCCTCCTGAACTAGTCATCTCCTAAAGGCCCCACTTCCTAACACTGTAATAACACAGCGAGGATTATATTTAAACATAAAAATTTTGGAGGGACGCATTCATATCATAGCAGAGGTCACCAAAGAAAAATGAAACTAATATATTGAGGAGAATTAATCTTCTGTGGGAGAATTTGGGTATGAATTAGTGATAGATATATCAAAATAAATCAAATAATAAATAGGCAATTCATGGCTACAGAGAAAGCAAAAGGGTTCTGTTTCTGAAAGACTACATAGCTCATGAGGGAACTCTAGCTAGTTATAACAATGTAAATATTAAATACTGATTGATGCAAAAATTATGAAAAACTCAGGGTATTGGGGGAGACATGTATTAGAGAGACAATATTAGAGAGAAAATCTTCATATTCCAAAGCATAATAATAAATCAAAATTATAAAATCAAGAAATTGCATGTTATTTAAGCCAGCATAAGTACGTTATTTAGACTAAGTAGGTAATTACCAAAAAAAAAAAAAAAAAGTTAAAAAGGTTTGCCTTTGGAGAGTTGGAATTAGAATGACCCAGGTTAAGTGCAGATGAGGCAGAGGACTCCTATTCTTTGTTATAGGCTGTCACTTTAACTAGACTATTAAATATAATTTAATTTAAAAATGTAATTATATAAGAAAATATGGTTTTGGTGACAGAAAAAGTATATCTCTGAAAATGATTTGCTACAGAATCAAAAAAATTACAAGAAAATCAATTTATAAAAGGCAACATGAAATTAAAATGGACTGAAACAGCTAACAACATAATAGAAAAATAAAAATAAACATTAAGAACAATAAGGAGCATACAACCTGTTGCAGAAAATAGAAACAATATTATTGAAGACAAATTTAAACCATAATAAACTAGGAAACGGACAATGGGATGAAAATAATAGGAGAAAAAATAATAAAAATTGAGGTCAGAGAAGAGGACCATATACACGTGTGGTGTTAATAAAGGAAAGTTCAAAATAAATAAAACAAAAATAATACTCACAGCCCTAATAGAACAAAATATTCTGAGCTGAAGAAAACAATCTCTGTATGTTATTTAAAAATGCTTGCCCGGGCGCAGTGACTCACTCCTATACTCCCGGCGCTTTGGGAGGCCGAGGCGGGTGGATCACTTGAAGTCAGGAGTTAGAGACCAGCCTGCACAACATAGTGAAGACCTGCCTCTACCAAAAATTACAAAAATTAGCTGGATGTGGTGGCATACACCTGTGGTCCCAGCTACTCAGGAGGCTGAGGCAGGATAATCGCTTGAACCCGGGAGGCAGAGGTTGCAGCGAGCTGAGATCATGCCACTGCACTCCAGCCTGGGCAACAGAGTGGGACTCCATCTCAATAACAATAATGATAATAATAAAAATAAAAAACTCACTGTATTCCAGAAAGTGATCAATAAAGAGGGGTAAATCCTTGAAATAGTTTTTTAAAAAGGACAAGGAAAATAAAAGGATCTTGCTATCAGGAAGAAAATGTATGTTCCCTTGAAAAGGGAATGGTTGCAAGTAATAATCAATACAACAATGTGCAGATATGCTATGAGACCACCAGTTCTTCTGTTGTCCTTCCCAGTTTCTCCCCAACTTCCCCTTTTCCCTAGTTTATAAGACGGGAGAAAAGAGAGAAAGCAAAAAGTTGGAAAGAAACAGAAGTAAGATAAATAGCTAGACGACCTTTATACCACCACCTGGCCCTGGTGGTTAAAATAATAAGAATATTAACCCCTGACCAAAATTACTGGTGTTATCTGTAGATTCCAGACATTGTATGAGAAGGCACTGTAAAACTTTTTGTTCTGTTAGCTGATGTATGTAGCCCCCAGTCACGTTCCTCACGCTTACTTGATCTATTATGACTCTTTCACGTAGACCCCTTAGAGTTGTAAGCTCTTAAAAGGGCTAGGAATTTCTTTTTCGGGGAGTTTGGCTCTTAAGACACAAGTCTGCTGATGCTCCCGGCTGAATAAAAAACCTCTTCCTTCTTTAATCCGGTGTCTGAGGAGTTTTGTCTGCAACTCGTCCTGCTACACAGAGAACATTTAAGGAATAAAATTGTAAACCCAAAATTTTATGCCTTGCCAATTTGTAGTTTGTATATTAAGGTGGAGAAAAGCATTCTTATTCTTTCCTGCCAGGTTCATAAAGCACCAGCTGTATTAGGTATCTAGGAATGCTGTAACAAATTACCATAACTTCGGAGGCTTACAACAGCAGAAATTTGTTCTCTTATAGTTAAAGGGACCATAAGTCCAAAATGAAGGTGTCAGCTTGGCTGCATTTCCTCTAGAGGCCCTAGGGAATAATCTATTCGTTGCCTCTTCCTAGTTTCTGGTGACTATCGGCAATCCTCGGTGCTCCTTGGTTTATAGTTGCATCACTCCAATCTCTGCTGCTCTCTTCCCATCACCAGCTTCTCTTCATGTCTGTGCCCAAAATTCCCTCTGCCTCTCTCTCTTGCATGACTGTATTTAGGGTTCATTTGGAAAATCCAGTATTTGCTTCACCTCGCAAGATCCTCAACTGAATCACATCTTTGCCATATAAGGTGAGAGTGACAGGTTCTGGGTATTATGATGTGGGTATATCTTTGGAGACACCATTCAACACACTACACCGTCTGTATTAGTCAGGGTTCTCTAGAGGAACAGAGCTAATAGGAGACACACACACACACACACACACATATATATGCGTTTATTAAGTATTAACTTACACAATCACAAGGTTCCAGAGGGAGGAACGCTGCCTGCAAGCTTGAGGCTGCTTGGCTGTTGGCAAACTTGAGAAGAAAGAAGTCAGTCTGAGTCTCAAAATTGAAGAACTTGGAGTCCGATGTTCAAGGGCAGGAAGCATCCAGCATGGGAGAAATCTGTGGGCTGGGAGGCTAGGCCACTCTCTCCTTTCCACATTTTTCTGCCTGCTTTATATTTGCTGCCAGCTGATTGGATGGCGCCCACCCGATTAGGGGTGGGTCTACCTTTCGGAATCCACTGACTCAAATGTTAATCTCCTTTGACAACACCCTCATAGACACACCCAGGATTAATACTTTGTATCCTTTAATCCAATCACATTGACACTAAGTATTAACCATCATAAGTCCACCCCTTTTCAACTTGAACCTATACACATCTCCTGAGATCATAAGATAATCTTCAAATAAAGACAATAGTAAGGTCATAATTGTGCCTAACGTAATACCACTATCCTCCGTACAACCGGAAATGCACCAATCCCCAACCCAAATGCTATTACATAAAGTTAACGACACTCAAATGCTGAAATGAAGTCAATAAATCTTATGTCACATGATAAAGGAAAAAGGAAGTAAAATGAAGATATTTTCTTAGCACAAGTGTATACACGCACAAACATGTTTTTAACAAAAGAAGAAGGAAATACTCATGACAAATACAGTCCCTGTTTCTGCATCTGGTCACATGGTCGTAGTTGGTATTGATGACTACCTTTTTCTACTACCCATTCTGTATTCCCTTTGCCTTCAGCAAGCACCTCAGTAGGTTGTGTTTTCTTTTTTCCTGGCGGAGTGACCCAAACCTTCATTCCTAAAGGATCTGGGCCATTTGTAGTCCTGCCTGGATTGGGCTGTTGTAGCTTCCCATTGACCTTAATCACAGGGCATGGTAATAGTAAGAGATTCCATAATGGATCTCCTGTATTCCATGCATATTCTTCCTTACCTCTGTTGTGGAGTAATAGACTGATTTCATCTTGTTAGTCTGGGTCAATCACCCCAGGCAACACTGTAACTCCTTTGTTAGTCTGTTGACTTAAAAGTAAGAGGAGCCCAAAGTGTCCAGGTTGCAATCTTAACTTCCATTTTAATGGGATTGTTGTGTCTCCTGGTGGCAGCATTCCTCCCTCTTGAACTAATACCTCTAGGCCAGCAGAACACAATGTCACAGGAACAGGAAGCAAAAATTTTGCTAGTGGATCACTAGGGGTGATGGTGAGTGGTGCCACTTCCATCTCTTGATTCCTGGACCCGTGAATCCTGGTTATAGGAGAAACAGTGCTATATATTGGTTGCTGATTCAGAGCATACACGACCTTCTGGAGAACTTTGCCCCAGCCCCGCATAGTATTGTCACCTAGTTGGCATTGTAATTGTGACTTCAAAAGGCCATTCCACCATTCTATAAATACAGCTGCGTTAGGATAATGGGGACATGGTAAAACCAGTGAATTCCATAAGCAAAAGCCCACTGCTGCACTTCTTTAGCCATAAAGTGAGTGCCTTGATCAAAGGCAATGCTGTATGGAACACCATGATGGTGGATAAAGCATTTCATGAGTCCATAGATGGTAGTCTTGGCAGAAGCACTGCATGCAGAATAGGCAAACCCATATCTGCAGTAAGTGTCTATTCCAGGGAGGACAAACCTCTGCCCTTTCCATGATGGACAAGGTCCAAAATAATCAACTTGCCACCAGGTAGCTGACTGATCACCCCCGAGGAATGGTGCCATATCAAGGGCTCAGTGTTGGTCTCTGCTGCTAGCAAATTGGGCACTTAGCAGTGGCCATAGCCAGGTCAGCCTTGGTGAGTGGAAGTCAATGTTGCTGAGCCCATGCGTAACCTCCATCCCTGCCACCATGGCCATTTTGTTCATGGGACCATTAGATGATAACAGGGGTGGCTGGGGAAAGAGCTGAGTGGTTGTCCACAGAATGGATCATCCTATCTACTTGATTATTAAAATCTTCCTCTGCTGAGGTCACCCATTGGTGAGCACTCACATGGGATACAAATATCGTCACAGTTTTTGGCCACTCAGAGAGGTTTCCATCCACGTATCTCTTCCCCAAATTTCTTTGTCACCAATTTTTCAATCATGCTTCTTCCAAGTCCCTGACCAGCCAGTGAAACCATTGGCTACAGCCCATGCATCGGTATATAATCACACATCTGGCCATTTCTCCTTCCATGCAAAGTGCACAGCTGGGTTCACTGCTTGAAGTTCTGCCCACTGGGAAGATTTCACTTCACTGCTATCCTTCAGGGATGTCCTAAAAAGGGGCTATAGTGCTGCAGCTGTCCACTTTCAGGTGGTGCCTGCATATCGTGCAGAATCATCTGTGAACTAGGCCCTAGTATTCTATTCCTCTGTCAACTTATAGGGAACTCCCCATGAGGTCATTGGTGCAGGCTGAGAGAGAGAAGGCACAGTGGCAGGACAGGAGATCATAGGCATTTGTGCCACTTCCTCATGTAACTTACTTGTGCCTTCAGGAGCTGCTCGATCCCAATCATGTATATACTACTTGCATTTGATAATGAAATCCTGCTGCGCATAGCCCACTTTATGGCTAGAAGGGTCAGAAAGCACCCAGTTCATGACAGGCAGTTCAGGTCACATGGAGACTTGATGACCCACAGCCAAATGTTCAGTTTCTACCAAAGCTCAGTAACAGGCCAGGAGCTGTCTCTCAAAAGGAGAGTAGTTATCTGAAGATAATGGCGGGGTCTCGGTCCAAAATCCTAGAGGTCTCCTCTGTGACCAATGGAGGCCTGCCAAAGGCCCCAAACAGCATCCCTATCTGCCACTGACACCTCAAACATCATTGGATCCACTGGATCATATGGCCCAAGTGGCAGAGAAGCTTTCACAGCAGCCTGGACCTGTTTCAGAGCCTCCTCCAGTTCTGGACCCCACTCAAAACTGGCAGCCTTTCAGGTCACTCAATAAACAGGCCAGAGTAACCCACTCAAATGAGAAATGTGTTGCCTCCCAAATCCAAATAGGCCCACGAGGCATTGTGCTTCTCTCTTGGTTGTAAGAGGGGCCTAATGCAGCAACTTATGCTTCACCTTAGAAGGAATATCTTGACAAACCCCACACCACTGGACCCCCCAGAAATTTTACTGAGGTAGAAGGGCCCTGAATTTTAGTTGGATTTATTTGCCATCCTCTGGCACGCAAATGTCTCACCAATAAGTCCAGTGTGTTTGCTACTTCTTGCTCACTGGATCCAATCAGCACAATGTCATCAATGTAATGGACCAGTGTGATGTCTTGCAGAAGCAAAAAGCGACCAAGGTCTCTCCAAGTAAGATTATGACACAAAGTCGGAGAGTTGATATACCCTTGAGGTAGGACAGTAACGGCATATTGCTGGCCTTGCCAGCTAAAGGCAAATTGCTTCTGGTGGGCCTAATGGACAGGAGTAGAGAAAAAGGCATTTGCCAAGTCAATGGCTGCATACCAGGTAACAGGGCATATGTTAATTTGCTCAAGCAATGAAACCACATCTGGTACAGCAGCTGCAATTGGAGTCACTACTTGGTTAAGCTTATGATAATCCACAGTCATTCTCCAAAATCCATCTGTCTTCTGTACAGGCCAAATGGGAGAGTAGAACAGGGATGTGGTGGGAATCACCACCCCTGCATTTTTCAAGTCCTTGATGGTGGCACTAATCTCTGCAATCCCTCCAGGGATGTGATATTGTTTTTGATTTACTATTTTTTCTAGGTAGAGGCAACTCTGATGGCTTCTATTTAGCCTTTCCCACCATAATAACTCTCACTCTGCCAGTCAGGGAGCCAATGTGGAGGTTCTGCCAGCTGTTAAGTATGTCTATGCCATTTATGCATTCTGACACTGGGGAAACGACCACAGGATGGGTCCAGGAACACACTGGACCCAATGTTAAGTCAGAGCTGGGCTAAAACCCCATTAATTACTTGACCTCCATAAGCCTCTACTTTAACTGGAGGACCACAGTGAGGTTTTGGGTCCCCTGGAATCGATGTCAATTCAGAGCATGTCCAGTAGTCCCTGAAATATCTAATCATTTCCCTTTACCCAATGCACAGTTACCTTGGTAAAAGGCTGGAGGTCTCCTTGTGGGAGGACGGGAGAAAGACTCACTGCATAAATTGTCGGTAATGTAGTGGGGTCCTTTAGTGGACCCCTCCTCCCATTCATTCAAGGGGTTCTGGGTCTGTAAACTGTCTCAGGTCTGGAAATTGATTGAGGGGCTGTGATTGTCTGTTTTTACAATTCAAATTAGTCTTTTGTCCATTCAAGCTAGAAGTTTTCTGCTTGTATAAATTAAGTAGGAATGCAGTAGGCTTCCTCTCAATTTCACTTCTAGGAACACCATGATTAATTAGCCTGCCAGAGCTCTACACAAGTCCTACTCTTCTGATTGCCATTTTGCCTCTGCTGTCAATCACAGTAGCTATGCCCACATTGCCTTTGATGGTTGAGTGCCACCACTTGGCCCCTGTCACATCAGGATTCAATTATTCCCATTTTATTTAATTTTGTAGTTGATTGACTACAGTTCCCACCATTAGATCTGACATCCAGAGAAGAGCAATTACAGGGCTCTTCAAAGGTGCAGGTGCTGCCCTCACAAATCTATTTTGCAAGGCATCAGTTGGCTAAGAATAAAGGCATCCAGCCCCATCTATATTTCTGCAAAGAACATGATCTCATTCTTTTTACACCTGTATAGTATTCCATGATATATATGTACTACATTTTCTTTATCCAGTCTACCATTGATGGAAACTTAGGTTGATTTCATACCTTGCTATTGTAAATAGTGCTGCAACAAATATAGGCATGGATTTAAATTTTGTATTTAAGTGACTGCAGTTCCCACCATTAGATCTGACATCCAGAGAAAAGCAATTACAGGGCTTTTCAAAGGTGCAGGTGCCGCTCTCACAAATCTATTGCACAAGGCATTGGTCCCTTCCAGCTGGGATGAGTCTCTCTAAAGTGACTAATCCACTCCACCATCCCAATCCCCTTAAACCTTTGGATCCCTTCCTCTACATTAAACCAAGGGAGATCAGGCATTTCTAGCTCACTCACAGTGGGCCATCTTTTAATCCACATTTCAGCTAACCAAGCAAATAAACTATTAGAGCCTTTTTTAACTCCCCAAGCTGCAACATTAAATGCAGATTCCCTACTTAGTGGGCCCAAATCAATAAATTCAGCCTGATTCAACTCTATGTTGCTTCCACCATTATCCCATACCCTTAATATCCATTCCCATGCCTGTTCTCCAGATTCCTGTTTATATAAATTAGAAAACTCAAGCAGTTCTTTTCCAGTGTCGTGCACCTCCTCATGGGTCACACTATCAAATGCACTTCTAGGGGCCCACCAGGACTTTGGTCTAATTATAGATCTAGAAGCAAATAGAGGTGTAGAGGGTGGCTCCTGAGGAGAATCAATATTATTTTGCCTGGCAACTGCCTCAGGAGAGGCCATCACTGTTGCCTTGGGCAGTGCAGGGTTTATCTCCTCAGACAAAGGTGGAAAGGCTGATGGAATCATGGGCTGGGGAGGGGATGTTGCCACTACTGGGAATGGGGAAGCTGTTTCTTCTGGCAAAAAAGGTTCATTAGAGTTTACAAACTCAGTGGCCCCAGCTTCATCAGGGTCCTCCCACACATCCGCATTCCAAGTTGCAGGGTCCCATTATTTTTCAATCAGTGCCCTCACTTTAACAGTAGACACCTGGTGAGGCTGTGCATGCACCTTTAGTTGCAGGTCAGCCACTCACATGATAAGAGCTTGCATCTGTTTTTTCACAATTTCAGCTGTTTCTCCATGGGAGATAAGACTCTCACTCAGGGCAATCTTAGCAGATTTGATGTTCAGTATCTGCTTCTGAAGCTGGGAGACAGAATCCCTGAGTTCATCATTTTCTTTCATCACTTCGTCCATTGAACTTAGGAGCAACCAACCAGCTTCATTATGTCCTTGGTTCTCCTCATATGGTCAAAGATATTGTGTATAAAATCACTAAACTCCTTGCCCCTCATGAGCAGTGAATCAGCAGTGTCAAATGCATTTACTAAACAAGGACTATCAGTTCCTTGTTCACAGCAAGGACTATCAGTGTTCCCCATACTATTAGAAGTATAGTCCCAAGCATTTTGGGGTCTAATCATATTAAGTAGCCAACTCCAGAAATCCCAAAACCAACAAAAGAAGTCCGTCCTTAATATTTTGTTCCTCTAGAACCACTCCTGGTAGCAAAATCTGCATTAGTCAGGGTTCTCCAGAGGGACAGAACTAATAAGATATATATATAAAGAGGAGTTTATTAAGTATTGACTTACATGATCACAAGGTCCCACAGTAGGCTGTCTGCAAGCCTGAGAAGCAAGGAGAACCAGTCCAAGTCTCAAAACTGAAGAACTGGGCCAGGCACGGTGGCTCACACCTGTAATCCCAGCACTTTGGGAGGCCAAGGCAGGCGGATCACAAGGTCAGGATTTCAAGACCAGCCTGGCCAACATGGTGAAACCCCATCTCCACTAAAAATACAAAAGTTAGCCAGGTGTTGTGGCAGGGGCCTGTAGTCCCACCTACTCATGAGGCTGAGTCAGGAGAATTGCTTGAACCTGGGAGGTAGAGGTTGGAATGAGCCGAGATCGTGCCGTTGCACTCCAGCCTGGGTGACAGAGTGAGATTTCATCTCAGAAAACAACAACAACAAAAAAAAAAAAAAAAAAGAAGAAGAAGGTTGGGAGTCCGATGTTTGAGGGCAGGAAGCATCCAACACGGGAGAAACCTGTGGGCTGGGAGGCTAGGCCAGTCTCTCCTTTTCATGTTTTTTTCCTGCTTTATATTCACCGGCAGCTGATTAGGTGGTACCCATCCAATTAAGGATGAGTCTGCCTTTCCCAGCACACTGACTCAAATGTTAATCTCCTTTGACAACACCCTCACAGATACACCCAGGATCAATAGTTTGTATACTTCAATCCAATCAAGTTGACACTCAGTATTAATCATCACTCCTTCTATGTTAACTTCTTGGGGGAAAAAAACTGTGAAAATTTATTCTAACTAATTTGAGAGTAAAATTAAGAGCTCATGAGTAATGGTGGTTTAAAAGTATTGGCAGATGAAATATGATTTTCTCAGTAATTGTTTAATATCTGTTTTCTTATTCAACTAAATATAGAAAAATAATTATAAGATAGAATGTATATAAAAAACACAATTAACTGTATGTTAAACCCACATTGTATTTAGAAAAACTGGGAATGGGGAAGAGAATATGCCACAAGACTAGCTCCTTTTATTGTTATGTGATGTGGGACAGAGTAGGAAAGATACTGCAATTTTATGCTTTTTGTATTTTGAACCATATGAATGTACTACTGATTAAAAAAACATTATTTTTCTAAAGAGACAAGAGATTGGATATTTTGAAAAAAAAGAACTTGGATTTTTATCTCATACTATAAAGACGCATTTTAAATAAATTGAATATTTAAATGTAAAATGTGAAGCTAGGAAATATTTGAAAATTATTGGTAAGCTAACTGATTTGATTATGCACAGGATCGTTTGAACTATATAGTTATAGTCATTTGAAAAAGTCTTAAAATTTTATTTATGTAATTGGCTACATTAAAAATTGTTTTCTATGCATTTAAAAAATTATAAATTGAATGGCAAAAAAGACTAGGAAAATGTTTTTAAAAATTATAGAACAGTACTAATATTCTTATATGTCAGGAACTCATAAATCAGTGAAATAAATATTTAACATTCTTTAGATAATACAGTAAATAACATGAAAAAAACAATTTACTACAGAAAAAAGAAAACAGAACATATGTGAAATAGTTGACCACATATTAAATCGAAGATATGCAACCCTAAGTTAAAAAGGTGACATTTTTATTATGTCAAGTTGGCTAAAACTTGCCTTTACATTGCTCCTTTCCCCCTGCCACAAGACCAGAATAGGAGCTTTTCCTTCAGCCTGATCCCAAAATGCAGAACACATGGAACAGAGCCAAAGCTGGTCTTCAGCCAACATGTACATGAGAGAGAAATAAAGGCTGGTTATTACTGGCCACTGTGATTTCAGTGGTTATATGTGTTCACAGTATGACTTAGCAAATGCTTACTAATGCGGTAACCATAAATGCAAAGATAACAAATGACTGAAATGAGTTATAATATTGAAGAAAAGAATTTGCTAACTGCTACAAATAAAAACAGGTAATATAAACTCATGAACAAAGAAAATGTAATAATGCAATTTTATTAGTAAGAATGCTTTGATTATATTTCATTTATTGGCACATTGGTTCTTTGGATTTCTTTTTAAGTGAAAGACTATTTCAAATGGAAATGAATATATATATATATATTTCAAGACAGGGAAGACTTCCAGGGAAGTGTGGGAGAAAAGAGAGAATTGGGAGGAATACAACAAATCCCCTGCAGAGTGCAATGAACATTAGGGTAGTTATAGGAGATGCAGGTTAGGGCACGAAGGTTGAATGCAGAACTGAAGCATCTATGGAGGTCCAGTGCAAACCCAAGGAATGAACATCTAACTGATGTCACATAACATGTTTTACACAGGGGTTTTCAGTAAAATTTATGCATAAATTAGATGTTAATAATGACAAGAAAGTATATCTAGAATCTAGTGAAGATAATCTTTGGCTCCATACAATTAGAATCATAATGAGAAGAGGCTGAATGAGAAGAGGCTTCAAATGTCATTTGTTATTTCAATGCTATTTTAGTAACTTTCTTACACAACTCTATCAGGACCAAAATTTATAAACCAAAATTTTTGTCTTGCAATTTCCAAAACCATGAGTATTACAAACTAATACTAGGTCTTCCACATCTTATTAAACTGATTTGATGGTTGAGAGGAATGAAAAAGAGATATTGTTCAATCTGGAGTCCATAATTGTCAAAGATGAATGCATCAAGAATGATGGTAAACATTTTCAACATCTGCTTCCTCTTCCCAGAATATGTCATCATTATCATCAAAATCAATGTATTGGCTATTAAATAGGCTCTTTACTACATGGGTCCCAATTTACCAGAAATTACATTGTATTTAATAAAAATATAACAAATGACATGTAGAAAACTCTCATATAACATGTTTACCTTGTTTAATCAGGTTTTAGGAATTTCTTCATGCCTCAGAGGATTACACTGAATATTCAGAACATCAAACACCCTTTTTAAGAACAGAGCTATTATATTTTAGGGTTGTGAATAAAATAGATGATATAGGAATTAACAGCTCTCCAGGTGGCATCCCTGTGAAATAAAGAAGAAACATTGTGGCTGGTAGTTAGAAATGTCCTTCACAGAAAAGTAACGCAGAATTTATTTTAAAATATTTTGTTATAAAACATAACCACAAAAAGCATAATTTAATAAAATATCTTTTAAAAGTAACAAATATGCTACTGAAAAATGACACACGACATCTCAATGCAGATAAAGGAAAACATTTTTGTTGGAAAACCTGCTGACCTCATCACCTGACTTTAATATTAAAATGTGATGGACTTGAAGAATAATGAACAACAATAACTGCGTCACTGTTAAATAATGGAAAGTGAGAAATAATGCAAGGTGTAAAATTTTCTTCTGCTTATGGCTTTATAGATTGTGTACAAAAGGCAAAATGTATTTAATCTCCACACAGGGAGGAAGAAACTGAACATATTGAGACCTGGCATGATACACATTCTGGCTCAGAAGTTTCGATACATGTTAACATATAGAACTTTTGGCAGTTCTATTCTCAGAGGTGTCATTGAGCTTGATGGAATGAGGCCTATCTGGTATAGGAGGGTATACCCTGTTCTAAAAAAAAAATGCAAGAATAACAGTGAATATCACAAATGCAGGCATCTCTAAACAGGCCATACAAATAAGGTAAAAGGAGATTAGAAAGCATCTAAGAAAGGCAGCAAAATAATACCTGATCATTTTATATGTCTGAATTATATACCTACCTTCCAGACATAAGATATGAATGCTGTCTCCCTGATACAGATATGAAAGAAATAATTAAAATCCTCTCTCTTCACAGATGACATGATCTTCTATAGAGAATCCTGAGGAATCCACTAAAAAATTATTAGAACTAATAAATGTCTTCAGCAAGTTTGCAGGATACAAGATCAATATTTAAAAATTGTGTTTCTATATTCTTGCAACAAAAAATCTGAACATGAAATTAAGCAAACAGTTCTTGGCTGTTTGTACTCCTTTTTTTGAGAAACGTCTGTTCATCTCCTTTGCCCAGTTTTTAGTGGGGTTGTTTGTTTTTTCTTGTTTACTTGTTTGAGCTACTTGTAGATTCTGGATATAAGTCCTTTGTCAGAGGAATAATTTGCAAATATCTTCTCCCATTCTGTGGGTTGTCTGATTATTCTGTTATGTCTTCTGCTGTGCAGGAGCATTTTAGTTTAATTAAGTCTGTTTGTCTATTTTTGCTTTTGTTGCTTGTGCTTTTGGGTTTCATCATAAATTCTTTCCTTAGAACAATATCCAGAAGAGTTTTTTCTAGATTTTCTTCTAGAATTTTTATAGTTTCTAGTCTTATGTTTAGGTATTTAATCCATCTTGAGTTAATTTTTTTATATAGTAAGAGAGAGGGATCCAGCTTTATTCTTCCACAGCTAGCTAGCCAGTTTTCCCAGCATCATGTATTGAAAAAGATGTCCTTTCCCCATTGTTTATTTTTGTAAACTTTATCAAAGATCCATTGGTTATAGGTATATGACTTTATTTCTGGGTTCTCTGTTTCATTTCACTGATCCATGTACCATTTCTGTGCCAGTACCATGCAGTTTTTATTAGTATGGCCTTGTAATATAATTTGAAGTTAGGCAATGTGATGCCTCCAGATTTGTTCTTTCTGCTTAGGAGTGCTTTGGCTATTTGGGCTATTTGTTGTTCCATATGAATTTTAGGATTGTTTTTCTAATTCTGTGAAAAAAAGACATTGGTAATTTGATAGGAACTGCATTGAATCTGTAGATTGCTTTGGGCAATATTGCCATTTTAATAATATTGATTCTTCTAATCCATGAGCGTGGGATATTTTTCTATTTTATTGGGCCAGCTACAATTTATTTCATCACTGTTTTGTAGTTTCTGTTGTAGAGATCTTTGTTAAATGTATTCCTAAGTGTTTAACTTTTTTATGTGACTACTGTAAATAGATTGAGTTCTTAATTTGGTTCTCAGTTTGAACATTATTGGTGTATATAAATGCTACTAATTTTGTATATTGATTTTGTATCCTAAGACTTTACAGAAGTTGCTTATTAACTCTAGGAGTCTTCTGGAGGAGCCTTTAGGGTTTTCTAAGTATATTGTTGTGTCATCAGCAAACAGAGATAATTGGACATCCTCTTTTCTAATTTGGATGTTTTTTATTTCTTTTCTTGCTTCATCGTTCTGGCTTGGGCTACCAGTACTATGTTGAATAAGAGTGATGAGAGTGGACAACCTTATCTTGTTCTAGACCTGAAGTGAAATGCTTTCAACTTTTCTTCATTCAGTATGATGTTGACTATGGGGTTGTCATATGTGGCTCTTATTATTTTGGGATGTGTTCTATTTATGCCTAGTTTGTTGAGGGTTTTTTAAAATCATGAAGTGATGTTATGTTGCATTTTATCAAATACTTATTTTACATCTACAGAGATGATCAGAAAGTTTTTATTCTTTGTTCTGTTTACATGGTGAATCGTGTTTATTAATTTGCATATGTTGAATCATCCTTGCCTCCTTGGAATAAAGCCCACGTGATTTTGATGGATTTTTTTTTTTTATGTTTTGTTGGATTCAGTTTGATAATATTTTGCTGAGGATATTTGCTTCTGCACTTGTCAGGAATATCGGTTTGTAGATTTCTTGTGTCCTTATCTGGTTTTTCATATCAGGCTGACACTGGATTCACAGAATGAGTTAGAGAGAGATCCCTACTCCTTAATTTTTGGAATAGTTTCAGTAAGATTGGTATTAGCTCTTTGCATGTCTGGTAAAATCTGGCTGTGTATCTGTCTGGTCCTGGTCTTTTTTGTTGTTGTTGGGAGATTTTTTATTACTGATTTGATTTCATTACTAAGTATTCCAATAAACATACAAAAAAAAATCCTGAACATCACTAATCATCTGAGAAATGCAAATTAAAACCACAATGAGATATTATATCAGTCAGGGTGGCTATTATCACAAAGTTAAAAAACAACATATGTTACTGTGGATACAGAGTGAAGAGAAGGCTTATACACTGCTGCAGGGAATGTAAATTAGTTCAACCTCTATGGAAAACAGTATGGCAATATCCCAAAGAAGTAAAAATAGAACTACCATTTGATTCAAAAATCCCACTACTGGGTATCTACCTAAAGAAAAATAATCCATTACATACAAAATAACCTGCACTCATATGTTCATCGCAGCACTATTCACAATAGCAAAGTCATGGAAGCAACCTAAGTGTTCACCAAGGGTTGGTGGACACGTCACATTTTCTCTATACACATACATACCACATTTTCTTTATATTATATATATATACACACACACATACACACATACAATGGAATACTGTTCAGCCATAAAAAAGAATAAAATCATGTTCTTTGCAGCAACCTAGATGCAGCTGGAGGCCATTATCCTAAGTAAACTAACTCAAAAGTAGAAAATCAAATATCACGTGTTCTCATTTAAAAGCGAGAGCTAAACAATGAGTGCACATGGACATAAAGGTGGAGATAATAGACACTGGGGACTACAAAAGAAGGGAGCATGGGAGAAGGGTGAGAATTGAAAAATGTTCAATATTTTGATGATGAGTACACCAGAAGCCCAATCTCAACCACTATGCACATAGTACACATGTAACAACCAAGCACATGTATCCTCTGAATCTAAAATAAAAATGTAAAAAACAGTTTTATTCACGACAGTATCAAAAAGAAAAAATTTTGTAGTAAATTTATCAAAGGAGAAAACTTGTACTCTGAAAACTATAAAACATTGTTGAAAGAAATTAAAGAAAATCTAAACAAATGGAAAAATATCCCGTGTTCACAGATCTAAAGACTTAACATTATAATGATGGGAGTACTTTCCAAATTGATCTATAATCCCTCTCAGAATTGCAGCTGAGTTCTCTGCAGAAATTCACAAGATGATTCTAAAAGTCACATTTATTACAAAGGACTTTTATGCTGTTTTAGTTGCAATCCTGATAGAGAAAAATACAGGAGGAGAAATTACACTGCTGTATTTCAAAATTTACTGCAAAACAACAATATCAAAACATTACTGGCATAAGGAGAGACATATAGACTAATGGAATAACTTTGAGAATTCAGAATTAAATCCATACATCTAAGGTCAACTCATTTCCAAGGAGGGTGTCAGGCCATTCATTGGGGGAAAGAAATGGTGGTGAAATAACTGGATATTTACATGCAAAAGAATGAAGTGGGACCCTTACTTCATACCATATAAAGAAATTAACTTAAAATGAGTCAAAGACCTAAGTTTAAGTGCTAAAACTGTAAAACTCTTAGAAGAAAACATAGGGATAACATTTGCATGACCTCGACTTTGGCAAAAAAAACTTACATATGACACTAAAAGCATGACCAACCAAAAAAATTAGATAAATTGGACTTCATAAAAATTAGGCCAGGTGTGGTGGCTCATGCCTGTAATCCCAGCACTTTGGGGGGCTGAGGAGGGCAGATCACTTGAATTTGGGAGTTCGAGACCAGCCTGGCCAATATGGTGAAACCTCGTCTCTACTAAAAATACAAAAAATTAGCTAGGCATGGTGGCGGGTACCTGTAATCCCAGCTACTTGAAAGACTCAGGTGGGAGAATCACTTGAACCTGGGCGACAGAGGTTGCAGTGAGCCAAGATTGTACCACTAAACTCCAGCCTGGGCATGACAGAGTGAGACTTCATAAAAAAAAAAAAATTAAAAGCTTTTGTAATTCAAAGGACACTATTAAAAAAGTGAAAAGACAATCCACAGAATAAGGAAATACTTTCAGATCATATATCTGATAAGGGACTTGTATCTAGAATATACAAAGAACTACAACTCAATATTGAAAAGACAAATAACACAATTAAAAATAGACAAAAGATCTGAATAGATATTTCTCATATTCCTCTGCCACTTCACTCCCTTTAAGAAATCATTTCTTCCTCTATCAAGTTGCTCTTTCAAGTTCTTAAGTTTTCTTATAATCTGCCCATACTCCAACTCTTCATGATTGAACACAGCCTAGTCTTTGTAAATGCTATGTTCTTTACAGCTAAACAAGTGAAAAATAGAAAATGGAGTTTGGGAAAAATGCCAGACAGGAGACAGGACTAACTTGCAACTCCCACTCAGACAGAGCAGTATGTAGAAATTCACATTGTGAACTTTTGCTCTAAGAACTACCACAAGAACATACCAGAAAAGCCATGAGAATTCACAGACCCTTTGAAGGAGGTGGATTGCCACTGCAGGCTCCATGGGACAGCTGAGGAACTGTGAGTCCGCTTGCTTTCTCTGCTGGGAGGCTTGTATGTAGCCTGGGCCAAATTCTCAGCCCTGCCTACCAGTTGCCTGGAAATAAACTTGGTGCTGTTGAGGGAGCACAGCGGGAGTGAGACCAGCCTTTTGGGGTATGGGTTGTGTGGGAGCTGGGTGAGGCCTGTGTCTGCCGGCTTTCCCCCACTTCCCTGGCAACCTGTGTGATGCAATAGAGGCAACCATGATCCTGCCAGGAACTTAACTCCATTGGCCTGGGAACCACACCCCCATCCCCCATAACAGCTGGGGCAAGCCCCACCCAAGGAAAGTCTGAGCTCAGACACACCTAGCCTTGCTCCATCCTGATGGTCTTTCTCTTCCCACCTTGGTAGCTGAAGACAAAGGACATAATCTCTTTGGAGCTCTATGGCCCTGCCTACCACCTGAGAAATCTGAATACTTATCCAAAGGTAATCCTAGGGCAAGATTGTATTCTCCCTACATTACCACAGCTGCTGCATTCTTGGAAGTGCCACCTCCTGGCTAGAGGCCAACCAACACAAAATCAACACACGTAATAAAAATACCACCAATTCTCAGGAAGCCCCATCTTTAGGGGAAGAAGGAGAGCAGCACATCAAGCAAGCACCCCATGGGTAAAAAGAATCTGAACAGCAGCCCATGAGTCCCAGATCTTCCCTCAGTCATAGTCTAACCAAATGAGAAGGAACCAGAAAAATAATTCAGGCAATATGACTAAACAAGCTCTTTAACGCACCCAAAAGATCACACTAGGTGACCAGCAATAGATCCAAACTAAGAATAAATCCCTGAATTGCCAGAAAGAGAATTCAGAAGGTCGATGGTTAAGCTAATAAAGGAGGCACCAGCGAAAAGGTAAGTCCAACTTAATGAAATAAAAAAAAAAAAAATACAGGATATAAATGAAAAAATCTTCAGTGAAATACGTAGCATAAATAAAAGGCAATTATAACTTCTGGAAATGAAGGACACATTTAGAGAAATGCAAAATGAACTGGAAAGTATCAGCAATAGAATCGAACAAGTAGAAGAAAGATTTTAAGAGCTCAAAGACAAGGCTTTCAAATTAACCCGATCTGACAAAGACAAAGAAAAAAAGAATTTTAAAAATGAACAAGGCCTCCAAGAAGTTTGGGATTATGTTAAACAACCAAACCTAAGAATAACTGGTGTTCCCAAGGAAGAAGAGAAATCGTTTGGAAAACATATTGAAGGGAATAATCAAGAAAACTTCCCTGGCCTTGCTGGAGATCTAGACATTCAAATCCAAGAAGCTCAAAGAACACCTGGGAAATTCATCACAAAAAGATCATTACCTAGACACATAGTCATCAGGTTATCTAAAGTAAAGATGAAGGAAAGGACTTTAAGAACCGTAAGGCAAAAGCATCAGGTAACCTATAAAGGGAAACCTATCAGATTAACAGCAGATTTCTCAGCAGAAACCCTACAAGCTAGAATGGATTCGGGTTCTATCTTTAGCCTCCTTAAACAAAACAATTATCAGCCAAGAATTTTGAATCCATTGAAACTAGGCTTCATAAATGAAGGAAAGATACAGTCTTTTCCAGACAAACAAATGCTGAGAGAATTCACCACTATCAAGCTAGTACTACAAGTACTGCCAAAAATAAGTTCTAAATCTCAAAACAAATCTTTGAAATACACAAAATAAAATCTCCTTAAGGCGTACATCTCACAGGATCTATGAAACAATAACACAATGAAAAAACCTAGATGTTCAGGTGACAAATAGCATGGTAAATAGAATAGTACCTCAAATCTCAATAATAACATTGAATGTAAATGGCCTAGATGCTCCACTTAAAAGATACAGAATGGCTCTTTCCCTAAGTAGCCTGAGATAATCTGTGAAAATGGTTCCCTATACACTTGACCAGGAGAACCCCACAAAATCATGCAACTCAAGAGGTTCCAATCTTCGTATTCACCTTAAGAACACTTGTGAAACTGCCCAGGCCATCAAGGGTATGCATATATGAAAAGCCACAAAATATCTGAAAGATGTCACTTTACAGAAACCGTGAGTACCATTCCGACGTTACAATGGTGGAGTTGGCAAGTGTGCCCAGGCAAAGCAGTGGGGCTAGACACAAGGTTGGTGGCCCAAAAAGAGTGCTGAATTTTTGCTGCACATGCTTAAAAATGCAGAGAGTAATGGTGAACTTAAGGGTTTAGATGTAGACTCTCTGGTCATTGAGCATATCCAAGTGAACAAAGCACCTAAGATGTGCTGCCAGACCTACAGAGCTCATAGTCGGATTAACCCATACATGAGCTCTCCCGGCCACATTGAGATGATCCTTACTGAAAAGGAACAGATTGTTCCTAAACCAGAAGAAGAAGTTGCCCAGAAGAAAAAGATATCCCAGAAGAAACTGATGAAACAAAATCTTACGGCATGGGAGTAAATTCGGCATTAAAATAAATGCAATTAAAAGGATAAAGAAAAGACACAGAATGGCAGAATGGTTGAGAATTCAGCAAACAAATATCTGCTGTTTCCAAGAGACTCACCTGACACATAAGGATTCACGTAAACTTAAGGTAAAGGAGTAGAAAAATATATTCCAGGCAAATGGACACCAAAAGCAAGCAGGAGTAGCTATTCTTGTATCAGACAAAACAAACTTAAAAGCAACAGCAGTTAAAAAAGACAAAGAGGCACATTATATAATGATAAAAGGCCTAGTCCAACAGAAAAGTATCACAATCCCAAATATATATGCACCCAATACTGAAGCTCCCAAATTTATAAAAACAATTATTATTAGACCTAAGAGATGAGACAGACAGCAATGCAATAATATTGGGGGACTTTTATCCACTGACATAGCATTAAATGCCTATGTAAAAAAGTCTGAAAGAGCACAAAGAGACAATCTAAGCTCATGCCTCAAAGAACTAGAGAAACAAGAACAAACCAAACCCAGCAAAAGTAAAGAAATAACAAAGAGCCTAGAAGAACTAAATGAAATTTAAACAACAACAACAAAAAAGACAATACAGAAGGTAAATAAAACAAAAACTGGTTCTTTGAAAAGACAAACAAAACTGATAGACCATTAGCAATATTAACCAAGAAAAGAAGAGAGAAGATCCAAATAGCTCAGTTAGAAATGAAACAGGAGATATGTCAATCGAAACCACAGAAGTACAAAAGATAATTAAAGGTTACTATGAACATCTTTACTTGCACAAACTAGAACACCTAGAGGAGATGGATAAATTCCTGGAAACATATAACCCTCCTAGATTAGACCAGAAATAAAGAGAGACTCTTAACAGACAAATAACAAGCAGTAAGATTGAAATGGTAATTTGAGTTACCAAACAAGAAAAACTCCAGGACCAGATGGATTCACAGATGAATTTTATCAGACATTCAAAGAAGAATTGGCACCAATCCTATTGACACTATTCCACAGATAGAGAAAGAAGGAATCCTCCCTAAATCATTCTATGAAGCCATTATCACCTTAATACCCAAACCAGGAAAGAACATAACGAAAAAAGAAAAATACAGACCAAGATCCCTGATAAACATAGATACAAAAATCCTCAGCAAAATACTAGCTAACTGAATCCAACATCAAATCAAAAAGATAATCCACTACGATCAAGTTTGTTTCATACCAGAGATGCAGGGATTGTGTAACATACTCAAGTCAATAAATGTGATACACCACATAAACATAAACAGAATCAAAAACAAAAATCACATGATCATCTCAATAGAGGTAGAAAAAGCATTTGACAAAATCCAGCATCGCTTTATGATTAAAACCCTCAGCAAAATCGGCATAGAAGGGACATACATTGGGGTAATAAAAGCCATCTATGACAAACCCACAGCCAACATTATACAGAAAAGAGAAAGTTGAAAGCATTCCCCCTGAGAACTAGAACAAGATAAGGATGCCTACTTTCACCACTTCTATTCAATGTAGTACTGAAAGTCCTAGCCAGAGCAATCAGATAAGAACCAGAAATAAAGGGCATCCAAACTGGTAAAGGCAAGTTCAAACTCTTGCTGTTTGCTGCTGATATGATCATATAAAGACTCATCCAAAAAGCTCCTAGAACAGGCAAATAAATTCAGCAGTTTCGGGATACAAAATTAATGTACACAAATCAATAGCTCTGCTATACACCAACAGTGACCAAGTTGAGAATCAAATCAAGAACTCAACACCTTTTACAATAGCTAAAAAATACTTAGGAATATACCTAAACAAGGACCTCTACAAAAAAAACTACAAAACACTGCTTAAAAAAATCATAGACAACACAAACAAATGGAAACACATCCCATACTTATGGGTGGGTAGAATCATTATGGTGAAAATGACCATACTGCCAAAAGAAATCTACAAATTCAATGCAATTCCCATCAAAATACCATCATCAGTCTTCACACATCTAGGAAAAACAATCCAAAATTCATATGGAACCAAAAAAAGAGCCCACATAGCCAAAGCAAGACTAAGCAAAAAGGACAAATCTGGAGGCATCACATCGCCTGACTTCAAACTATACTATAAGGTCATAGTCATCAAAACAGCATGGTACTGGTATAAAAATAGGTATATAGACCAATGGAACAGAATAAAGAATTAGAAATCCACCCAAATACTTACAGTTAACTTATCTTCAACAAAGCAAATAAAAACATAAAGGGGGAAAGGATACCCTATTTAACAATTGGTGCTGGGATAATTGACAAGCCACATGTAGAAGAATGAAACTGGATCCTTATCTCTCATCTTACACAAAAATCAACTTAAGATGGATTAAATACTTAAATCTAAGACCTGAAACCATAAAAATTCTAGAAGATAACATTGGAAAAGCCCTTCTAGGCTTTGAGACAAAGACTTCATGATCAAGAACCCAAAAGCACATGTAACAAAAACAAAGATAAATAGATGGGACTTGATTAAATTAAAATGCTTCTGCACAGAAAAGGGAACAATCAACAGAGTAAACAGACCACCCACAGAGTAGGAGAAAATCTTCACAATCTATATGTCTGACAAAAGATTAGTATCCTGACTCTACAAGGAACTCAAATCAGCAAGAAAAAAACAAACAATTCCATCAAAAAGTGGGCTAAGGATACGAATAGACAGGTCTCAAAAAAAGATACACACACGACCAACAAACATATGAAAAAATGCTCAACCTCACTAATGATCAGGTAAATGCATATCAAAATGACAATGTGATACCACCTTACTCCTGCAAGAATGGCCATAATGAAAAAAATAAAAAAATAATAGAAGTTGGCATGGATGTGGTGAAAAGGGAACACTTTTACATTGTTGGCGGGAATGTAAACTAGTACAACCACTATGGAAAATAGCGTGGGGATTCCTTAAAGAACTAAAAGTAGAACTAAAAGTAGATCTATCATTGGATCCAGCAATCCCACTCCTGGGTATCTACCCAGAGGAAAAGAAGTCATTATATGAAAAAGATACTTGAGCATGCATGTTTATAGCAGCACAATTTGCAACTGCAAACATATGGAACCAGCCCAAATCCCCATCAATAAATGAGTGGATAAAGAAAATGTGATCTATACACACACACACACACACATATATATACACACACACGCACACCCTATATACACACACCATGGAATACTACTCAGCTATAAAAAGGAATGAAATAATGACTTCACAGCAACCCGGAATGAACTGGAGACCATTATTCTAAGTGAAGTAACTCAGGAACGGAAAGCCAAACATTGTATGTTTTCACTCATGAATGGGAGCTAAGCTATAAGGATGCAAAGGAATAAGAATGATACAATGGACTTTGAGGACTCAGGGGAAAGGATGGCAGAGGTGAGGGATAAAAGACTACATATTGGGTACAGTGTATGGTGCTCTGGTGATGGGTGCACCAAAATCTCATAAATCACCACTAGAGAACTTATTCATGTAACAAAAGACCACCTGTTTCCCAAAACCCTATTGAAACAAACATAAAATAAAATAAGGGAAAAATAGCATGCAGCATCTACCAATGTCTAAAGGCCCTTAGATAGTTTATTTTCACAAGTCTTCTGAATAGATGGATGCCCTCTCTTGTCCTCATTAATTTTCCAAAGAGAAAGACAGTTTAAGCATCATTTTCTCCTCCACATAGAGATCTGGTCTTTTTCCTCTTCTAACCTCTTTTTTTAACTGGTATGTACCATGTTATATTGTGCTCTAATTATTCATAGGCCTATATTATTATTGCCTCAAAAAGATTCATTTTCTGAAGGTAGGAATTATTCATTTACTTCTATTTGATGACCCACAGTGCTGTGTGCATCAAAAATTCAATGTCTTCATTGACTAATATACTACTTTATTGGCTTTGATATTGCATAAGAAATGTCACAGAACTGTAAATGATGTTTAAAACAATAGTAAGAAAGAGAGTAACTCAAAATTAGAGGATTACTATAACATATCATAAATAAAATATATCTTAGAACAGCCTAGAAGCAAATCTCATTTAAAATATCATTTTTAAATTTCACAAATAACTAGAACTTTAATGTCCACCAGAATGCAGGTTTGAATGGAAAGGTTGATACTGGGTTCTAAGTTGGCTTTCCATTCCTTGGTCACAAAAGCTAACTGTACCACTCCTGACAGCCACAGGTTATTTTGGCATTTCTTTAGATTTATAATACAAGCAACACATTATTTCCAGTGTCTGGGCTGCCTGAAATAAGAAGTTCTACCTTGGTGTTGCAGGCAGTTAGTGACTAGATGAACTCTAGTCAGGCAAGAAGGCAGTTTCAGTCTTTCCACATGCCAAACCTAAAGCAAAGGTGGCTAGAAATGGACCTAGAGAGTCTCATAAAAACACGAACTAACTTGAACCTCACTTAAAGATAAACCAAACATCATCACGTGGTTTGAAATAATCTAAACCCCCATCTTTCTTTATTAGTTCTGTTTTTCTTTTTTGTTATTGCTGTTGTTTTTAATACCCTTCAAACTCGTCTGGGTTACAGTCTAAACTGGAAGTGCCAGAATAACAACACAAATACTGCCATTATTTTCATGGCCTACCCAGAGTGGGAAACACTGGAAATATAAAGACATTATAATTAAAGTTCATCAAATTACAATTTCTGTAACAACGAATACAAATAACAAATAACAACACAAATGTTACCATTATTTTCATGGCCTACCCAGAGTGGGAAGCAATGGAAACATCAAGACACCATAATTAAAGTTCATCAAATTACAATTTCTGTAACAAAGAATACAAATAATAAGACAGTAGCCACTGTGACTTTGACAGAGACTAAGTCTAATGCCCACTAATGGACTTTTTTTTTTTTCTTTTTTTTTTTTGAGATGGAGTCTCACTGTGTCACCCAAGCTGGAGTGCAGTGGCACAATCTTGGCTCACCGCAACCTCTGCCTTCCGGGTTCAAACGATTCTCCTGCCTCAGCCTCCCAAGTAGCTGGGACTACAGGCACGAGCCACCACACCTGGCTAATTTTTGTAATTTTAGTAAAGACAAGGTTTTGCCATATTGGCCCAGGCTAGTCTCAAACTCCTTATCTCCAGTGATCCGCCCGCCTTGGCCTCCCAAAATGCTGGGATTACAGGTGTGAGCCACCATGCCCAGGGCTAGATTTTTTTTTTTTTTAAGTTCATGTATATAGAAATCTGGAAATGGAAAAGAAATGAAACTGCTTATTTGGGAATAACTGAAAAGCAAAGTTGTGAGGATATGTAGATGAAATCTACTCTAAATCTTGGTATCCAATTTAACTATTAATATCATCATGGTTCCTGTTAAAAGTTTTTAATTAGTGTTAGGTAGAAGTGGATAGCTAAACTTTATTTTTATTTCTTGCCTCTGTCCAATGTCTTGAAGCTGTATTATAAGAATAATTTTAAAAAGAAATAAGGATATGGGAAATCTACAACCAGAACAACTAATCTCTGAATGATCTAGGCTGACTCTTACAAATTGTAACTGGAGGCAGATATTCAATTTGGTCAATAAACCAGCAGTGTATATTGAGCAACTACCATGTGATCAGCTTTGTACAGACTGTGGACCAATGACTGAGACTTTTGGTTAACTGAACCAGGAAGAACAGCTTTAGGGGAAAAATGGTGGATTTTATTTTAGATGTGGTATGTGTTGAGATGTATTCAGCAGGCAGTTGGATATTCAGAGCCTGGGAAAAACTGGGAGCAAGACAGGGAGGTGTTAATTGAATTTGTAAAGGTGAATGAAATGCACAAAGAGAAGATGATGACAGAACTACACATGACACTTATTAGATGGACTGGATGACACAGAAACCAGGGAGAGTCCAGGGCCAGTGACATGGTTGTGTGGCCGAAGCAATCTCACACAGTGTCACTCTCAGAAGGGCTCCAAGCTCAGTGTAATGCTATTGCCACAGTCTTATAATTTTTTTAAAAATGTATCTTTGAACTGTGTTTTGTAAGCAAAGTTGGATGGGGCAATGGAGCACATGCATGAGGAGAAGCACTATGTGCAATGTGCATGCCCACTGTTCCTGGCCTTCCCACTCACATATGATGTCTCATGAGCACAGAATTCCAGTGGACTCACAATGCATGGGAGTTCAGCAAGACTCAATATGAGTACCAGGTGCATGTTTCATCTTAGAGTAAGCATGTGCAGGGGAAGGCTGATAAGCCTTGAGAGGCCGTGCTTTCTGTCCAAACCAGAACGTGTTAACTTGTTGGTGTGAAAGGAATCAATGATGTTCTAATAAACGCCATCATGTATTTTCTTACTTGTGTTAATTTCTTACTTGTGTTAATTAGTCAAGCACTTATACTGAAAATGATGACATACAAGTAAACTGACCATAGAGAGTGTTGATAGAATGTGTGCATATCAGTAAGTGACATAAAAAAATAGTAGAGTTTGTTTTGTGCAGTGATTCCACTGTTCAGGTAAGAATGAAATACATACATATGTATGAGCTATAAAAATAATAGCTGTATAATTTTGGTGATTACACATATAAGTTAAATGCTTTTAAATTTGCTTTTAAAATTGGCATTGTACAATATGAAGAAAAGTGGTAAAATTTATTCTAATTAAAAATTTTATTTTTTCTTAATGACATTAAATAGCAAATAAAAAAATTCCATGACAAGTCAAGAGAGAAACTGCAAAAGAAACAGAATTATATTGAGTAACTTTAACAATACTTTTTCTTACTTTTCGAACAAGGGAACTCAAATTTTCATTTTGCTTTGGGCCCCACAAATTATGGAGCCAAGCCTGAGAGGGTCAATAAATGGAAGGGGAACCAGGATAATCTGAGTCACGACAGTCACAGGATAAGTGTTTAAGAGAGACTATTTTTGGTTATTTGTTTAAATGCAGTCCTGTTGCTGGGCCGGGGGTTAGCAGCAAGACTTTTCACGGCTGCCTTCCCAGCTGGCATAGGGCCAGGGCTCCGGGAACATGACTCACCTCCTCATCCTGCCAGATGTCGGTTGAGAATAGACACTGAGCATGAAGGTTAAGTGGTTCCTGATAACCTTTGAGAGAGTAGTATGGGGAAAGTAGCTAGACTGCAGGCGAGATTCCAAAGGAGTAAGGAGTGAAAAAAGAATATTAATGCAGCAAGGATAAATTATACTCTCAGGAAGTGTGTTGGAAGTCTAGATGGATGAATGGATGGATAGAGGAACTGGCTTGTGTACCTTGTTTTCTACTCTCTGTACGTTGGGCTCTACACTATGAAATGAGAAAATGGGAGATTTTTATGGCATAATAAAAGTGAGAACAACACTGAAAATATTACGTAAATCATTTTATGCATAACACATTATCACTTGCAGGGTCAACAGCACACTTGGGTTATAAGTTTAAATTGGATTCTTTAATCCTTCTTTTCTTTTTGGATTTTTTTCTCTCACCATTAAAGAGAAATGTTGCTGACTATGTCGCTGAGCATGTGCTAGGGTTGTACTAGACAGTAAGCCATATTTGGTGTGTGTGTGTGCTTTTTTTCCAGTTATAGTTGTGGCATACAGTATATTAAACATTCAAACTCTTTCCCCAAGATCAGATTGTGTCCCATGATAGGCATCTGGCTGATGTTGCTGAGAGATGGGAATTCAATCTGCATCTTTGAAAGATATTCCTCTCAACATGAAGCCAACTGGCCCAGATGGAACTCGACTCTACAACTTCTGCTTCATTAGCAGCTAATGAGTAGAGCTCAGTGCCAAACAACAGGAAAATTCCTGCTTTTATTATTCCAGGTTCAAGGTTATGGCATTGGTCTAAAGAGTAAAATTGGCCTGCAGAAAATTGAAACACACTCCACACTAATAAAAACACAAACTGCATATACTGTAAGACATCTTTGAGTGATTATACCTGAAAGACTAATATCAGCTGTACTGAGATTATTAGCTTTTCAAATATTTCCAAATGTGTTATATTATAGCCTCCTATTCAGGACTAATTCCTGGGCCCAGCTGTTGCAGGAAGTCAGGGACCCCATGTGGAGGGACCGGCTGGAGCCATAGCAGAGGAACATAAATTGTGAAGATTCATGGACATTTATCAGTTCCCAAATAATACTTTTATAATTTCTTATGCCTGTCTTTACTTTAATCTCTTAATCCTGTTATCTTCAAAAGCTGAGGATGTATGTCACCTCAGGACCACTGTGATAATTGTGTTAACTGTAGAAATTGATTGTAAAACATGTGTGTTTGAACAATATGAAATCAGGACACTTTGAAAAACAATAGAATAACAGCAATTTTTAGGGAACAAGGGAAGACAACCATTAGGTCTGACTGCTTGTGGGGTCGGGCAAAAAGAGCCATATTTTTCTTCTTGCAGAGAGCCTATAAATGGACATGCAAGTAGGAGAGATATCACTAAATTCTTTTCCTAGCAAGGAATATTAATATTAATACCCTGGGAAAGGAATGCAGTCCTGGGGGGAGGTCTATAAACGGCCACTCTGGGAATGTCTGTCTTACGCAGCTGAGATAAGGACTGAGATATGCCCTGGTCTCCTGCAGTACCCTCAGGCTTACTAGGGTGGGGAAAAACTCTGCCCTGGTAAATTTGTGGTCAGACCAGTTCTCTGCTCTCAAACCCTGTTTTCTGTTGTTTAAGATGTTTATCAAGACAATACTGTGCACCACTGAACATAGACCCTTATCAGTAGTTCTGCTTTTGCCTTTTGTCCTGTTCCCTCAGAAGCATGTGATCTTTGTTAGACCCTTATTAGTAGTTCTGCTTTTTGCCCTTTGAAGCATGTGATCTTGGTACCTACTCCCTGTTCTTATACCCCCTCCCCTTTTGAAACCCTTAATAAAAACTTACTGGTTTTGAGGCTCAGGCGGGCACAATGGGCCTACCGATATGTGATGTCACCCCCAGTGGCCCAGCTGTAAAATTCTTCTCTTTATACTGTCTCTCTTTATTTCTCAGCTGGCCAACACTTATGGAAAATAGAAAGAACCTACGTTGAAATATTGGGGGCGGGATCCCCCAATACCCAACTTTGTTTCAACAGGTTCACTGATTGTATGGGGAAAGCCAAAGTAGGAGCAAATCTGTGTTTCTATGAATTGCCAACATTTGTTCCTGTTATCACGAGTCTGTTTTTACAGTCTGAACAAGTTTTGATTTTAATCTCAACTGAAAGCCACAGAGTTTAAGGCTCCCGATAAATGAGTAGTTTTACTCTTTGGTGTCAGTGTCTACAACAAAGAGGCTTGAAGAAAAAAGTGAGAGTCTACTTATCTCTGAAATAGACTAATGAATACATTTTACTTACAGAGTAATACTTGTCTCAAAATTACTTCGAAACATCAGAAAGAAGGGCTGTCCTCTCACCAGTACTTTATGGCTCATGACCTCCCTGCCTGCATCAAGACACAAATAGACCTGGATCTCCTCCCTCTCCCTCCCAGCCAAATGCCCTCTTCAGAGTCAACAGCAATGCCTGATTGAATGATTTGTGCCTCCCTGCAGGCCTCTTGGCTGCCAGTAACCCACTTCAGAGTCTTGGTCATTTGTGGTGTGTCTTGAGGATGCTCGCTAGCTGTTCTCTTCCTCAGTTGGTTCTAGTCATTTCTGGTTTGGGGTAATTGCATGTTTGATTTCACAGTAAAAATATAAATATGTAAGTGATACACACTGTAAATCTTATTGCACATGATTCATACACACGTGAATTTAAAAAGAAAAAAAAACAGGCAGGATATCACTGTAGGAGTATTGTTAGTTATTTCAAACTTTATAAAAAAGAAAGTGTTGTGTGTTTGTTGGAAGTATTTGTGAATTGTTAGCAACTTTTACCCCACTGCCTTGCATATCTGCAAATCAATGGAGTAAATAACAGTGATTTGGTTCTCCTTAGAAGTAGCCCGGGGCTCACTGCAATGCCATTAAGACTATAAGTAAGCATGGTGTTATACAAATGTCAGTCATCTACAAGCCACCTACACAATGTTTGCCATATTAACATATTATTTGTACTCATAATCTCAACATTTTTATGTAGACCTCCTCAGACTTTTAGTGAGTTCAGTCTATTTTAAAAGAAAACTGTAAAACACTGCTGTATTCCTCGTGCTTCACTGAATTGCATATTCTGGGTAGCATGGACATTTCTTTTGTAATCTCCTTGGCCCACAGCCCTGTGCTATGCTCATAATAATAAAGTATGTATGACAGTGTGCATAGATTGAGATCATCTTTTCTAACTTCAATGAGCTTAGTACATGAATAATTTTCTATACAAAAGCATAGGAAATTCAAAATATTAATTTTCTTGTGTGATAGAAAAGGAATGAGAAAAAAAAATTGCACCTAAAGACTCATAGGATTTCAGACTTTGACATTCTGATGATCTTTTATTTGAAAAGACAAGAAAATAATGTTTTCTAAAGATAAGCTCTTGAAAAAACAGTTTCTTGTAACCAAAAACATATTAACCCTTGGAATTGTATGGTAATCTCGGTCGTTTCAGAAATGCCAGTGCCAATATGCTCAATCAAATTCTCATCAGTGGAAAGGATAGCGACGTTGAAAAGGTAGAATAGCAGCAGAAATAAAAGTGACCTTTTGGAAATTACTTCTGCTTTCGTTGTTTCTGTTCAGATTTGAAGAGTATTCACTATTTGTTTTGCTAAAAATCTTCCAAGTGTCATTAAACTGAGAACTTGGGGCATCTTGTCTGACTTTGGGTAGAGAATAATTACCATTTGCACCCTACAAATGTGGGTAAGCTTGCACTGAAATAAACCATCCAAATCCATGACGAACATCAAAATTGTAGACATAAGGAGAAGAGTGGAAAATTGTAGTACGACAAAATAGCTACATTTAATTATGTAAAATTACATAGAATTTTAGTCTTCTTTAGAGGTGCTTTATTTAAACTTACATCTAAAGGCACGTCTTTGGTTAATGCAACTTTCATTTCAAGTCCAGGAGTTGACAGAACATTTATTAAATTTAAAATTCAAGCAGATTGTAATGCTTGCAATTTTGAAAGTTATAGGGCCACTTTTCTGAGAAAAAATATTATTTAAAACCGTGAGGTCCACTTGATCCCCTTTGTTCACATCAAATCTCTCACGTGCCCCTACCTATGAAGACTTTTCTGCTCTTTTGCAGAGAATAAATCTCATCTTGGGTAACAGAGTGAGTCTACTCAAGACTTCCTCTTCCAGCCAGGCAGCATTCTAAGAAATGGTGTCCCTCTATACATGGCCTTTGCGGATCCTATGACCATTCTTGGTTGCCCTTATCTATGAGTCACCCCAGAGAAAGTACAAGAGTGACCCAGCACTATTCTCACAAGAAAAGACACTCTGGGTGGCTTGCTGTCTGGTTAGCCAGAGGACTGAAAAATCAATGCTATCAACTTCTGACTACACTGAGCAGCTCATTAAGCATCATTATGCCCGTTACTTCCCCTGGCTTCTACAGTCCCTTTCTGAAGAAAGCATTGGTGTACACTCTGTAAAACAAGTTCTACTATCCTGGCTATAGGATATTCATTGAAACAGGAACTCAGGGCTCAAGAGTGTCGCTTTGAGTCAAAATGTGATCAGAGAAGAGAAAACCAAAGATATCATGAGAATAAGACCAAGTTGACCATCACAGAGAAGAAATAAGCAGCCGCTTTCCCAGGGCTGCCTCAGAGCCCAGACAGGCTTTCAGTTCTAGTCCATGTTTGTCCTTAAAACTAATCATCACTTCTTCCTTTCTCTAAAGCTCAGGTCAGAGTCTCATTTTGAAGCAACTCAGAGAAAGCCTCTGAGTTGGTATACGCAGATCGTATATCTAAATAATAATACAATAAATAAATATAATGCTTTAATTATACAACTCCCAGGACCACTCTTTCTATAGAAAATATGGACTTTACTCTCTGGAGCAGCTCTCTAGCTCTCTCCCATGCGTGTTCTTTCCCTCAGAATCTGCCTCCTCTCCTATTCTCATTTCAAGCCACAAAATGTGTCCTCTGTGTGCCAAACGGCATTTAGAGATCACAGAGACGGAAACGTGACAATCCCTCTTTCATGTGCAGCTTCCAAGCCTAGGTGTAACAGAGGCTCCATTTTTCCAAACTTGGAACTGCTTGTTAGCTTTTTTTTTTCCAAGCTTGCAACTGCCTTGTTAGCTACCAGTGTCAGAATGAGCACTTGAAGAATTTTGCTGAAGCAGAGGAAAAGTACTAGTTCTGGAGGCGGTGAGTGCTCCTATTTGATCATAGTAAGAGCAGCGTCAGACAGGACAGTCTAAAAAGGACTCACCATTCCCAGCCCCAGGGGGCTTTCCTGCTACACTAGGAGAACATGTCCATCCACATTTCACCTGAACCTTCCTCTACTAAGTTCTGGATAAAATACCTTACTTATGAATAAATAATAACAACAATCAGAACTCCTTTAGAGAGAGGGACCTGTCAAATGTACTGTACTAGAGATCCATCTTTTCCCAGACCTCCACATGCAGTGCACCTGCACACTCTGTCCCAATGGAAGAGCAGGAGTAGTCACCTGACCCAAGCTGGGCCAATTATTCTCCCTCCTGGGAACTTCGAATTAGAATGAACAAATATTGAGTTTGTTAATTATGTGACGCCAAGCTGGAAAGCCAGCAGGAAGAGGCTACCATTTTAAAGCAGCCCAGCCCAAGGTGATGAGTAAACTAAGCCGCAGTCAGCAGAGAGAAAAGAATGAAGCTGGCATGCAGCATAGAGAGATACCGGGAGGCCCCTGGAAGACAGGAAGGGAGAAATAAAGGTGGGGAAATAAAATGAAAAGCTACACGATAACTTTCTAATTTTTTTCTTTTTCTTTTCTTTTCTTTCTTTTTTTTTTTTTTTTTTTTTTTTGAGATGGACTCTTGCTCTGTCACCCAGGCTGGAGTGCAGTGGTGGATCTCGGCTCACTGCAACCTCCGCCTCCCTGGTTAAAGCGGTTCTTCTGCCTCAGCCTCCTGAGTAGCTGGGATTACAGGCATGTACCACCACACCCAGCGAATTTTTGTATTTTTAGTAGAGACGGGTTTCACCGTATTGACCAAGCTGGTCTTGAACTCCTGACCTCAAGTGAGCCGCCCACCGCAGCCTCCCAAAGTGCTGGGATTACAGGCGTGAGCCACTGCACCTGGCCAATAATTCTTATAAGTCCTAGAGTTCTTGCTGAAATTAGATTCCTTAAATAAATTCCAATTTGCTTAAACTAACGAGTAGATTTGGGGTCCTCACAATGAAACATACATGTACCAGTCGATTTCTTCTAACCAAAAAATAGCATCACTAAGTAGCAATCTGTGAACATAAGGCTCTTAGTTTTAGTCATAGCTGACATTAAAGACATTACATTTGGAGATCACTTTATACTTATCACTTATTTTCTTCCATCTAAATTATTGTACTTGTAACAAGAGTACCACAAATTCCACAATTATTCATTGAGCTACTTTTGTGCATGGTGATAAGTCAGGATTCCTTCCTGTTGGGGGCTGGGAATCAATGATGTTAACGAATAATGACAATGATGTGTGAAAAGTCTGTCATAGAGGCATAGGCTGAGGTGCTAGGGCTTTGGAGACACTACCTTATCTGATTTTCACCTACTTCAGAGAGAGTTACAAGCATCAGCACTCGGCAAAAACAATCACACAAGACAGGTAACCATTAGTTTAGTTTCAGTAATTTGTACTTGAAGCCTGAGGAAATAAAGTATTGTTCGCTTGGCACATAATTGGCATTTAATAGATGTAAGCCTCCTCCCCAATGTCTTGTCATCCCTAACCACCTCCAATCACCATTTTAACAGTTAAAAATCAGTTATAAGAAAAGATTAGGCAATTTGTCAACTTGCCTGAGAACACAACTTAATTTAGAGCTGACAACTGAACAACATTCTTTTCACTCTGAGGTCAAATTTCCCAGCAAGATGTCAGAAGAAACATACAGTCTTCTATTTAAACACGTGTGTTGGCCGGGCGCAGTGGCTCACACCTGTAATCCCAGCACTTCGGAGGCCAAGGAGGGCGGATCACAAGGTCACCAGTTTGAGACCAGCCTGACCAACATGGTGAAACCCTCTCTACTAAAAGTACAAAAATTGGCCGGGCGTGGTGGCACGCGCCTGTAATCCCAGCTACTCAGGAGGCTGAGGCAGGAGAATTGCTTGAACCAGGGAGGCAAAGGTTGCGGTGAGCCCAGATAGCGCCACTGCACTCCAGCCTTGGTGACAGAGGGAGACTCCATCTCAAAAAACAAACAAACAAAAACAATAAAAAACAAGCGTATCAAGCCACAAACTGCCTTATCTCTTCTCCCTCCTGAGGTGGCATTAAAATGATAATAAAAGCTTTCTTAAAAGTATAAACCCTAGTGACAAAGAAAACAGGAGGACACAAACACAACATCAGAAGAATGATAGAAATGAGTTTCCAGGGAAGAAAGTCCCCATTCACCACGGGAAGGGTGGTGCAGGGGAGGGCCAGCCAATGGGGAGAGTTGACTGGCTGTGCCAAGGCCTTTAGAGGTTTTTGGTGTGGTACGCAGTAGGTGGAGGCAAGGGAAGAAAGCCTGAAGATTCCCTTCCTGCCCTCCCACGAGGAGAACAAGGTCTCTACCTGCCCAGTGGGGGACCAGTGCTCTGCCTCCGGAAAGACTGAGAGGGAGAGGCTTTGGGAACAGGAAACCAGGTTCAGAGCAAGAGCGGAATGATGCGCAAGGAACAAAACATGGGAACTAATGTCACGTGCAGGCCTCAGACCCACGAAGAACTTAGCGAACTGGGCTGCTGCCCGTTAGGGCAGAGATTCGAACTATTTTTGTGTGAAAAAGCCCCAGAGTAAATCCTCTCATGTACACACTAACAATGCTGGGGCCCTCTCAGAGTGATTGGTTTGCTGCCTAATTATTCAGAAATGAAGTCCACTGCTTGTCATGCCACACATCCACAGGTCTCCCAGGCAGCTCTTTTAAAAAATCAATTTATTTTATGATAGTCACATAAAATTTACTATTTTAAAGTGAAGGATTCAGTGGCATTTAGTAAACTTGTAATGTTTTGCAGCCACCACCTCTATTTAGTCCCCATCGCTACAAAGTAAAACTCTGTTCTTATTTTTTATTATTATTTTTTTTGAGACGGAGTCTCGCTCTGTCACCCAGGCTGGAGTGCAGTGGCGCAATCTCGGCTCACTGCAAGCTCTGCCTCCCGGGTTCACGCCATTCTCCTGCCTCAGCCTCTCCGAGTAGCTGGGACTACAGGCGCCCGCCACCACGCCCGGCTAATTTTTTGTATTTTTAGTAGAAACGGAGTTTCACCGTGGTCTCGATCTCCTGACTTCGTGATCTGCCCGCCTCGGCCTCCCAAAGTGCTGGGATTACAAGCGTGAGCCACCGCGCCCGGCCTCTGTTCTTATTAAGCACTTTCTCTGCATTCTTCCCTTCCCCTGACCCCTGGAAATCACCAATCTCCATTCTGTTTTCATGAATGTATCTATTCTAGATATTTCATATGAAAGGAATCATACAATATGTGACCTTTTGCGTTGACTTCTCTCAATTGGCATAATGTTTTGGAGGTTTATCCATGTTACCACATGTATCAGTACTTCATTCATTTTTATGATAGAATAATATTCCATTGTGTGAATACACTACAATCCAGATCGGCTTTTGATGCCTCAGTCGAATAAAAACAATCGACAATCACCATACATAAGGCAAAAGAGAGAAACCAAAATAAACAGAAAAATGAAAACTGGAGAAAACAATATAATTCAGAGAACACAGTAAAACTTCTTAAAAAGTAACAACTCATACCCTGAAAGATTAAAAAATGCACACCCATATGTGCATCTATTTGTGTATATATGTATATATTTACTGTATACACATATCTACAGATATATGGCATCCTTAAAATAATAAGAGGATGCTGTGAGAAAAACAAAGGTTAAAAAGAAACAGTTGGCCAAAATAAAAATAATAGATAGAAGGTTAGGAAGATAAGGAAATATCCCAAAAAGTCTGATCAAGAGAAACTTTGAGAGAAAAAAAAAATGACATATACAATTGTGAGAAGAAAATTAAGCAACGGCCTATTTTGAAAAACAAATGTTTCTTAGTCTGAAATTTTACACTCAGCCAAACTATTAGTCAAGGGTTAGAGTAAGGACATTTTCTGACATGAACGGTCTCCGAAAATTAGCTTCTCATGAATACTTTCTAAGGAATCTATTTGTGTGCTCCAACAAAGTGCGAGAAGGAAAAAGCATGGATACAGGACACAGGAGATGTAAGGTGGCAAACAGGATGAAAGAGGTCCAGCTCAACAACAGCTAGGTCACAGGCTGAGACATGACCAGTCCAGGATTGCGCAGAAAACTGAAGACTTTCAGAGCATCGTTGCAAATAAAGTATAGCGTATGGACACAGCCATAAATTTCCATCAACAGGGTACACAGTCATCCAAACTCCAGGCCTGCCCAGGAAAACGTAGCACAATTGAAAATAATCTGCACTTTTCAGCAGCTTCAAGGTCGAAGTTTTGTATGTAGTTAAACAGATATTTACCTGTCTCCTATGATATGGAAAAGCTGGGCACTGTGTACTGGTTATTCTCCATTTGCCCCTCCAAATTCATTCTCCACCCTTCTTTGCCTTCTCTATGTCGAGAGAGGCTGACTTCTAGGGACTGCATCACCAGGGTCCCTTGGCCTCCATCTTGCAATTGGGTTTGGCCAGTGGGAAGCACTGGCAGGCAATCAGAAGGCAGGAGGAGAGACTAGGATATACTCACCTCTCCATTCTGTTTCAACAGCTGTGCTTCTTCCTCTATGGCTGCATCTCTTGTCTGGCAGCTCCTCTCCCATGGCTGTAGCTCTCACTAGGTTCCAGGACAATTCCCTCCTCCTCGCTCCTTCAGGCAAGGGATGGTAATGACTTCCCACGGTTGCTAGTTCCTGGGTGCCTCACCCTTCCTTCCCAGTTCCCTTAGTCCGCCGATACCTTTGCAAAGAGTCCCATTATTAAACTGTATTCAATGACAAACCTTTGAATATGACATCTTTTTTTCTGCTATGACCCTAAATAATAAACTTTTTAAAGCTTAATTTAAAAAGTCAAACGTTAAACAGGCACTAGTATATTATTGTAGGTGAATTATTTGTTTTTAATCTTCCCTTCTGAGTTTAACAAATCGTATGTGTCGGGAGGGGGGCGGGGGAGAGAGAGAGGGAAAACGACAGGAAGAGGCAGAGGCAGAAGGAGTCGGGGTCTTGAGAGAGAGACAGAGAGAGTTTGAGACGAAGAAAAAATACCGTATTTTATTGATTCCAGGTTCTTGCAGTAATCAGACAGATAAAAGATCCTTTAGTACTGGTGCTTGGACAGTGTTTTAAAAAACAGAAAGATTATGCAATACTTAATATTTTGTAACAATTTTTAGCACATAGTAAATATTTTATTACTTTGTATAGTAAACATTCTGAAAAATAAATTCTTCCATTATGATATAACTTATGATCCTCACCCTAACACGGCTATGTTCTCTAATTATTCCTTTGTAAATAAGATCATAATAATAGTTGTAATCACAATACTAGCTTTAATCATAATATGCATATAATTTTGAATCCTGATTTTTCTACTTAAAAGTATGTAATGACCATGTTACTAACTTGCTAACTAATTTTCATAATCATTTGAAAATTGTACATTGTACCTAATCATACGGATATACCATAAATCACAAACCACAGCTATACCATACTATCCTAGGCAATGTTCCTATAATCTATTTGAACATTTTTATTGTTCAGAAAATAACATCAAATAAATCTGATGGACATGAGTTCTTCCCTTAGAAGAGTAGGCCAAGCTGGGACTTAAAGTGTGTTTGCTCCAGAATCTAGACTGGCCTGTAGGATTGACAGGCAAGTTGGCCAGTGGTGTATGTGTACTGAGAAAGAAAGCAGCCCCTTCGAGAAGCCCATTCTCTAGGAAAAGTGAGCTTGAGACTCAAATAATGCTTGAGTCCTGGAGAGGGACAAAGGTTCTAAGTATAACAACCGGTCAGTTAATTCACTTGTCTGATGAACAGCTGTGAGGCCTGTTTCACCAAATATTGATGAGATGTTGTGATCACCAGCCACACTAATTTGGGATCCCTGTATCTCAACAAGAGGAGAAGGATTTTTCTACCTCCAGAGAGAACAAGAGCACTGTCACCACTCCAACGACCCAAAGAAGTATAGCTTCAATAGTGAGTGTCAGCTGCAGGCAGCACCTGTGGCAGTAGCAGCCCTTAGGTGCCTTCCATAGCTACTGGCAGCAGATATTTCTGCTGGGAGATGGAGCCAGAGCCAGAGAGAACCATGTACTCCATGTGGTTGTGCAAATTCCTTGTGTTTGAAAGCAACCCTCACACAGTTCCCCAAAATAATTAGGGAAACCCTTGTGGGCTGTCTAGCCTTTGGGACAGATTTTTTTAAAAAAATACTATTTGTTACTGTTAACATAGGGTCTAAATTACCCTCTGGGTTAGGGAAAACTAGGAAAAAATGAATTGAACTTTATAATTTTTATGCTAAGAGGGAGGGTACATAGACATTTACTATACTGTTCTCTGAAATATTTCGCTTAAAAGATAAAATGACGGTGCAAGTAAACATGCTTTAATAGAAGGAGTGTAAATATGGCAAATTTACACAAAGTATTTTCTTTCTTTCTTTCTTTCTTTTTTTTTTGAGACAGAGTCTCACTCTGTTGCCCAGGTTGGAGTGCAGTGGCACGATCTCGGCTCACTGCAACCTCTGCCTCCCGGGTTCAAGCGATTCTCCCACCTCAGCTTCACAAGTAGCTGGGATTACAGGCGTGTACCACCATGCCCAATTAATTTTTCTATTTTTAGTAGAAACAGGGTTTCACCATGTTGGCCAGGCTAGTCTTGAACTCCCGACCTCAGGTGATCTGCCTGCCTAATTGTAGATGACACAAATAAATGGAAAAACATCCCATGAACTGGAATAATTAATATCATTAACATAACCATACTGCTCAAAACAATCTACAGATTCAAGGAAATCCCTATCAAGATACCAACGTCATTTTTCACGGAATTAGAAAAAACAATTCTAAAACTCATATGGAACAAAAAAGAGTCCAAATAACCAAAGCAGTCCTAAGCAAAAGAACAGAACAAAGCTGGAGGCATCACATTGCCTGATTTCAAATTATACTATAAGGCTATAGTAATCAAAACAGCACAGTACTGGTATAAAACCAGACACATAGATTAATGGAACAGAATAGATAACACAGACATAAGATCACGTATTTACAGCTAAGTGATCTTCAACAAAGCCAATAAAAACATACACTGGGGAAAGGACACCCTTTTCCATAAATGGTGCTGAGAAAATAGATTCACTATATGCAAAAGAATGGAACTGAACTCCTATCACTGTATACAAAAATCAACTCAAGATGAATTAAAAATGTAAAAGTAAAACCTGAAACTATAAAAACACTAGAAGAAAACCCAGGGAAAACTCCTCTGCACATTGGTCTAGGCAAATTATTTATGACTAAGACCTCAAAAGTGTAAGCAGTAACAACAAAAAAATAGGGCCAGGCGTGGTGGCTCACACCTGTAATCCTAGCACTTTGGGAGGCCAAGGCGGGTGGACTGCCTGAGCTCAGGAGTTCGAGACCAGCCTGGGCAACACAGTGAAACCCTGTCTCTACTAAAATACAAAAAAATTACCTGGGCATGATGGCATGTGCCTGTAATCCCAGTTACTTGGGAGGCTGAGGTGGGAGAATTGTTTGAACCCGGGAGGCAGAGGTTGTAGTGAGCCGAGATCGCCCCATTGCACTCCAGCCTGGGTGACAGAGTGAGACTCTGTCTAAAAAAAAACAAAAAGACAAATGGGATATAATTAAACTAAATTAAACTAAAAAACTTCTGCACAGTATAACAGATGATCAATAGGGTGAATAGAAAACCTGCATAATGAGAGAACATTTTTGCAAATTATTCATCCAATAGGAGACTAATATCCAGAATCTACAAGAAACTCAATTCAACAAATACAAAATAAAATAATCTCATTAAAAATGGGCAAAAAATATGAATAGACATTTCTCAAAAGAAGACATACAAATTTCCTACAGGTGTATGAAAATTCTCAACATCACTAATCATCATAGAAATGCAAATTAAAATGAGACATCATCATACCTTAGTCAGAATGGCTACTATTATTTTACTTTTTATTTTTTTTGAGATGGAGTCTCACTCTGTCACCCAGGCTGGAGCGCAGTGGCGTGATCTCAGCTCACTGCAACCTCTGCCTCCTGGGTTCAAGCAATTCTCCTGCCTCAGCCTCCCAAGTTGCTGGGACTACAGGCACGTGTCACCACACCCAGCTAATTTTTGTATTTTTAGTAGAGGTGGGTTTTCACCATGTTGGCCAGGATGGTCTCGATCTCTTGACCTTGTGATCCACCCACCTCAGCCTCCCAAAGTGCTGGGATTACAGGCGTGAGCCACTGTGCCTGGCCACAGAATAGCTATTATTAAAAGACAAAAACACACACACACACATTTTGGTGAGAATGAAGAGAAAAAAGAATCCTATACATGTTGATGGGAATATAAATTAGTACAGTCTCTAAGGAAAGCATGGAAATTTCTCAAAGAATTAGAAATACAACTACCATTCAATCCAGTGATCGCACTACTGGATATCTACCCAAATGAAATCAGTGTATCGAAAAGATACCTTCACTCATGTGTTTATCACAGCACTATATAGAGTCAACCAACGAATGATTGGATAAAGAAAAGATGGTGATTATATACACAATGAAATACTATTTAGTGATTGAAAAGAGTAAAATCAGATTTTTTTCAGGAACATAGATGGAACTGGAGGTCATTATCTTAAGTAAAACAAGCCAGACACAGAAAGTCAAATATCACATATCACATGCTCTCATTCATAAGTAGGTGCTAAAAAATGTGTACACATGGACATAGAGAGTGGAATAATAGAGAATGGAGACTCAGAGAGGAGAGGGAGTTGGGAGGCAGTGAATGATGAGAAATCACTTAATGGGTACAATGTATGTTATCTGGGTGATGGAGACCCTAAAGTCTTGACTTGAAGACTATGCAAGTTATGCATGTAATAAAATCATACTTGTACCCCATAAATTTATAAAAATTAAAAACAAACTTCCATGGAGTATGGTTTCTAAAGGACAGCTGCAGTGGAACTGCTCATTTTTCTGGCCTAAGGGAAGGCTGCCAGCATTCAACTTTCAGGCTGAGAGTCTGCATTCACTTATTTTGTGGTTAAAACACTTGACATTAACATAGGGTCTGTGGCTAATGTCATATATATGAAATATATGTCATATATTTTAAAAAATTGAGCACGATATATAAACTAATCCCAAGGTGGAGGGTTTTCCCAAAGTATACTTTATTAAAACATGTAGATTTTCCTCTTTTAAATATACTGCAAACTATTAGAATGGTTGAATTAGAATGCTTTTGGTTGCAAGCAATAGAAACCTAACTTGATTACAGAAAATGGTGGTTCGTTGGAAGGACCTTGGGCTGATGTCTTACAGAATGAGAGGAAGAATGGAACACTTCAGGCTGCATGTGGCTGAAATGGAGCTAGCCTGGGAGTTGATTGACTGTCTAGAGGCAGGGACCTGGCACGATTGACTCCATATTGCATTGCAGCTTTCCTCAATATAGTGGTTTCACCCTTTTTCAGTTAAAGATGACCTCCTCTGTAGAAAAGGTGGCCATAAATCTCTCCAAAATAACAACTTTCAGCTGAGTGTGGCAGCTCACACCTGTAGTCCCAGCATTTTGGGAGGCAGAGGCAGGCAGATGGCTTGAGCCCAGGAGTTTGAGACCAGCCTGGGCAACATGGCCAAACCCTATCTCCAAAAAAAAAAAAGAAGGAAAGAAAAAGTTAGCTGGGTGTGGTAGCACACGTTTGTAGTCCCAGTTACTCAGGAGGCTGAGGTGGGAGAATTGCTTGAGCCCAGGAGGTCGAGGCTGAAGTGAACCGAGATCATGCCACTGCACTCCAGCCCGGGTGAGAGAGTGACACCCTGTCTCAAAAAAAAAAAATTCCAGATTTATTGATATGAAAAATCTTTAAGAAGGGCTCTGATTGGCCCAATTTTGGTCACCTATTCCTTCACCAGTCACAGTGGCCAAGGAGATGGTGTCCTACGACTGCCCAGTCTGAAGTCTGCAGACTTTAATCACTGAAAAAAGGGGACAATACAGACAGGGCCATGGGAAGAATTAACTTGGACCCAGGCCAACTCTCCATTTGTAACTACAAGAACAGAAAAGATGAAAGAAATGAAGAAAAGATGAAAGAAATGAAGAAAAGTTGCCCTCATCACCCTTAAATTGAGTTTTGAATGAGTATTCTCCTTTGTCTATATATATACACACACACAGACACCTTAAGCACAATATTGTCATACAGCTACTTAACAAAGAGATGGTTTTGAAATCTATCTGAAGACTATAGGCCTAAAAATACAGAAACAAAGCTCATCTATTGGGGATCCTTGGAATTTAGCCCTACATGAAGGACTGTTTCTGTTGTACCACCCCATGAGTCTGATGTAATAAATAAGAACTAGTATACAAGGTTAAATGTACATAATATCATTTTAAATGTGCACATTAACCAAAGAGGCCTCTAACAAAGGGTTTTTCAGGTACAAAGTATAACTCAGGGACAAGCCTTCGCTTCCTTTCTTCTGTCCATTCAGCAACATATTGAGAGCCTTCTGTAGACTAAGCGTTACTCTAGGTTCTATGGAATTTGTTGTAAACAAAATGGACTAATGGTTCTTGTCCTGGAACCAATAAAACATTGAGGATGGAAGGCAAAAATAAGTAAACAACAACAACAACAAAAACTCATGATAAATAAGTAGATAAATGTTACAAATGATCAAGAAAACATTTTTGAAATAATTATTCTAATTCTTTATAGCCACTGAATCTTATGAGGGTTCATAGTAAATAAAATACTTACAACAGCCAAATAGGGCTCAGCAAGAAACAAAAGGACTTTTAGCAAATCAAGACGCTGATAATTATTTTATATAAATGGTGGAATAAAATATCCGAATAATGAAGACTTGTTTATCAACACCGTGGGCCAACTATTAGGTTTTGCAAAATTATTTCTTCTCCCTCAAAGAAAGGAGCTTGGCAGTATTAACCAATGAAAACACAACCATACATGGTCTGTATTTGCAGATACCATGATTACATAAAAACATAGCTTAACCTTCATAGGATACAGACACACACAGCAAAATGGTAAAAAACCCACTATTTTTATAAAAAAAAACTTCAATTTTAGTTTTTTCTCATTTGGAACTTACTTTTATTTTTTGTTTTTCTTGCACTTTTTCCTTCTTTGTTCTCGCATTCTTAGATCTTCAGTTTTCTTCTTTAAAATATTTAATGTCTATGAATTTACCTCTGAGTAGAATCTCAGCTGAAGCACATCAGTGATCTCATATTCTAAATATTTTGTCATTGCTTTTACATTTCCTTCTTGGCTCCACAGTTTTTAAGTGGGGTACTTTTTTATTTCCATGTAGTTGGAATATTTACTATTGATCTAGGATGTGGTCAGAAAACATGGTGCTTTTAAAATATTCTTTTCCTTGGGAAATTTACTGTTATTTTTCTTTATTCATGATCAGTAGTTTTAACTACTTATGCATACTTTAAAAGGTGATAAAGTTTCTGTTTGTGGAAATAAAAAGTTTAAAACATATTTCTATTGATTCAATTCTACTATGTATATAACCAAAATATCCTATATTCTTTTACTCTAGTCTACTTCATCTATCAAATTGAAAGTAAAATGATAAAGTCATCTTCTACAACTGTTCTCTCCATATCTTTTGTAACTGTAAAGTTTTCACTTGTATTTTAATTCTACACATTTGTAACATAAAGGATTTAACTGTCATACTTTCCTTCCCTGTGATGTATTCCTTTTGTCAATTTTGAAAGCACATTTTCTTCTATTTTGTCTGATATGAATTATGCCATATTTGTTTTCTTCATTTTCATTTTTGCCTAACATATTTGTCCATTTTCAAATTTTCACCTTTCTAGGTCAATTTATTTCAAGACTTCCTGGTGAACAGCTTTTAATTGGATTTTGTTTTTTAACCCAATCTAAGTTCTTTCTTATTAGTGAATTCACCTGATTACATTTATGTCTTGTGTTTGACTTTGCTTTATCCTATTTTTCTTTCCTTGCTGTCCCCCCACTACCCACCCCTCATTTGTGTTGCAGGGGCTATTTCTTAGTTAACTTTGTACCTAAGAATCTAGCCGGTGCCTGGCCCATAACAGGCACACACTAAATGTTCGTGAAATGAATTAATACATTTAGTATAGACTATTTGTGCAATGATGTGGAAGACACATATGCTGCTTTTAATTCTATTAGTGGTTAAGTTTTTGAAGCATTTAAAAGCCATTATTAAACTTTAAAGGTTAATAGCAGAATAATGCTGTTACACTCTTCTTTCCTAAAGATGAAGAGTTTAGAAGTTTTGAACTCCTTTTGGCAAATCTACTACTCCAGTCTTTATCAACTTAAGTCATATTTATGACCATCACTATTTTCTTATTTTTGCAATATGGAGCCATTACTTCACATAAAAGTGTATTTAAGACAATTATTTAGATACACACCTTTTTACTTGTTTCTATTTTCAGTTCCAGTCCTTCCAGTTATGATGTCCTCATTCTTGTTACTGCTTTACTTCCAATTTTTCTGGTAAATATCTCTAATTAGTATATTCAGAGAGGTGCCAGGGTTTCTAAATCTTTGCCCATATATGAACATTTTCTATTGCTTTCCAAACCTATGGCCCAGGTTTGAAGTATATCAGGATCTCTAAATCTCATGTTGCCCTGGAGGTTCCAATGTGACTTTTTTGGGGTCATGTTCCTCATCCATCAGGCCAAAGATTTCTGCTAAAAGTAACATAGTCTGTGTGCCTAGCTGGTTAACAGCTGTCAGTTGTAGCTTCAGGTGTACTTGGAGCAGGTGAAAATTTGAGACACAGTCTTTTAGACTGCAGTGTCATTGACAAGGCTGAGTCTAATACGTTTTGTTTCTGCATGGGTATCCTCACTTTCTTTTCTGAGGTACCTGGCTGGGTCTGGGTCAGGGCCATCTCTGTGGCTAACACTGCACACTGCTGGGATTGGCAGCCTCTCCAGAACCACATGTGGTGGGGAGAGGGCGTTCTCTAAACAAACAGCAGTGCTGTTTCTAGAAGGTGGAGGACGGGATGCTGGGCAGCCAGAAACCACATATATCCACTCTAGGCAAGCTGATGAGAAAGGGATTACATGAAACCAAATGTGGACCTTCTGAGTGGGTCTTCTAGACATTTTGACCAAGAATTTTTAGATTATGAGATTTAAACCTAAGGTACTGAATTAAGGTAATTTTCTGAATCTTATTCCTCTTTTTTTTTTAAATGTACACAGGTCTTTTAGTTGGCTATATAACACCTTGTTCAGGAAGAATGAGGGAAAACATTCTAGAAGTTCTGAATCTTATTCCTCATTTTTTTTTTTTAAATGTACACAGGTCTTTTAGTTAGCTATTCTATTAGTTGCATAGAATGTAGTTATTATATTTTTTCCTGAAAGAATTAGATATATTAAACCATGGAAATTAAATTAGTTTCTATATCCATGTTGTCACAAGAAGCAGATATTATTAGGTGAGGCTGGGAGCAGTGGAGGATTTTGGACCTGGCATTCATTTAAAATCTCTCAAGTGCCTTCTTGCCACTGTTTTCTTATTTTCATAACATGGACTCTTTCTTTCATGTAAAAATGTATTTTTGGCAATAAATTAAACGTGTATGTATGTCTTACGCTATAGATTAAGTTTAGTGTTAACTGTAAAGGTTTATTGGAAGAGAAGGGAGTGTTTACTTGTGGGGACTGCAGGGATAACTAGAGGTGTAAAGAGGCTCTCAAATACAGGCATTTAGTACATAGATCATCCTCACAGTTATTCTCACACTTGCTATTTCAAAAATAGAGTTAAAGAAAGTAAAATTAAAATAGCTAAGAGAAAATCCTTAAAATACGAAATGAATAGAAAATATAGCATTAGAAAGATACAACAGCCATAACAAATTAGTTCCACTAAAATCAGTATGTTTACCTACAATCCACTGTAGGCCAAGGTGGCAGACCATCATACGTGTCCTGTTCTGCTGGACTGACCGTGTCAGTGAAGAGTTCCCTGTAGGATGCTTTGAGCCATTAGTGGAGAACAAAGACCAAAGCCAAAGTCCATACTGAGTTTTGGCATCTTAAACTCAGAATGTTCTGTATGGTAAGCCAACTGGACTCCCTAAATCTTTTCCAAACTTGTTGCTGACAAACTACATCTTTTCCCTTCCTGTGCTGCACAAGTTTTTCTATTTTTAATCCAAGGACAGGGTTTTATTTTTACAAATGATTGGGTTCATTATTTCAGATCATAGCTATTCAGACTCTGTGATCAAGTGCCTTTACTTTGCCTCCAAGTTTCTGGTAATCTACAAAAGTGACCTTCTGTATCCTCCTTCAAATTGCTGGTAAAAATAGATAGGACACAACTTGTTAATCACAGTTTTAAAGGGACACATACAATTGTAGTTATGGAAAAGTGTTCTTGTTTTTTCTTTTTGCTTTTTTCCAGTGTTTCCAGAGAAAGGAAAACATGACACCCCTCATTCTTTGCTTTATAGGGGTAGAGACCTTTTTCCTGGAACCCATGAGAGGAAACCTTCTGGAACTATGGGAGGGGAGGTGTGTCAGGGGTGAGGGGTTCTGCTGGAGGATTCGTTATTTAGACAGGCTAAGGCTTGTCTAAAATGTGGTGAAGGGCAGAAGAGGCAGAGTAAGAAACAAGCGGACTGGACAGTGTCCCCAACAAGGAGGTTTCCTCCTGTCAGAGTCATCTGTTGCTGCTACTGTTGTTTTTTCTTTTTATCCAAATAATAATATAAAGAACATGGGCAAAAACTGCTTCGCAACATAATGGCACACACTACAGCTACAGCTAAAACTTAGCAGTTTTGTAGTGGACAGGCTTAGGCTGTCCATCTCACGGAAGAGAGGCAGTAGGAAAAATTCTGCCCCACCACCCACCACACACTGGGGAGGTGAGTACATTCATTACGACACCTTGTTCAGCAAGAGGGAAGAATGAGGGAAAACATTCTAGAAGTTCTGTCAACATATAACCATCCTAGTCACAAAGAACCGAACCAAATACAATAAAGCTGAAAAGTCACCGTTTCTATAGCGAATACTGTACTTTAATTCAGATTTAATTAACAAGTTCACAAGCTATTACTCTGAAACAAAAACTTTACTAAAGGAAAAAAAAAAAGAACACATGCAACCCAAAGACAATTTGATTTTACTTTATTGAATACTATCACACACATAATATTTACAGATGTAATTAAACAGAATTTATAAGATTATCATGTAGAATATTTTTCAGTTAATCTGAAACTCTTAATGAAAATCATCAATACATGTGTGTTAAATACAATAATAGAATGTAGAACTTTTCAGCCAATATCATGATGGTTCACTTAATAAAAACTCTCTTTTCAAAAAGAGGTAAGTCGGACGAAATATTAAAAAACATTCAGAAAAAATATTTCCATATCTAGTCATAATCTTCCAGCTTTTCTGTAAAATAAATTATAGACATTCTCAATTGCATACATGACTATTTTCTTTAATACCATATTTAACTTTTAGCATGTTGGAGTTGTTTTTATTTTATCATATTTTCAGCATAGGTTTAAATGTTTTTCTTATGTTTCAAAAGGAATACATAATCTAAATTTAAAAGCACATCTGAATATTACTTTAAAAATAGCAACGAGGCACGTGGCCACCATCATTACCTTGGCTCTTTATTACAGCTGGTCCATGGAAGGGAACCACATGGACAACAAAAGTGAGGGAGTCCTCTAACCAGTTCTAAGTGTGATTTATTGTAGATGCCAGTTGCTTTCACGGACATTAAGAAGACATCAGAAATACAGCATCTACAACGGTATGTTTGAGAGAATACAGGCATCTGTCGGCTAATGGTCCTAACTTCCACTTATAACAATATTCTTAGACTAGAACGGACAGAAAATGTAGGGATTATGGTAGCACAGTGACATATGAGGGAGAGTTAACTTCTCTATCAGCACAAATGTAAAGGCGTTTCACTCTGATTTTTGGTGAGCTAGATTTACTACCCATACACAGAAGTCAAGAATTCTAGCATTTCTGATCTTTAAAAAGTAGAGAATGTGCTATTATACAGAGTTTATTTTCCTTTGGAAAAAAATATGGTTCTTCAAAAGATATTACTATCATTTTTGGAAAAACTAGATATTAAAAGGTAAATGATCTAATCATATCTACTCATTTTGAAACATTTCAAAATCAGTGTGTCAGTGATAGTAACTTCTATATTAAAACTCCGAAAAGCTGACTTAGTAATTTGTAATGTATTCGTTTGGTTAGAATAACACCACTGAAGGGGCTGATAAGCATTACTTAGAAAATCATAATGAATAAATACCATTTATTATCCATTATGTAAAAAATATTCATGTGCTAAAAAAGCTTCTGGAAATGGTAGTGGTGCTGGGTTTTGGGGTTTGTTTCTTTGTTTTCAAGTAACATTTTCCCTTATATACAATAAACAGATCTTTTGCTCAAGAAATCCATTTTTCAGATAATATATGGGCAAATTTCAGAATGTCATGAATTATCATGTAAATAACTGGAATGTAAATTAATGGTGCTTGAGGGGCCATTTTTAAATATAGAAAGTACGCCTATTCATGAACAGTTTAAGAAGTTGAAAAAACATATACAAAAATAAAGGCTGAAGTCGAAACAATGGTATAAAGCACACTTGCAATCTAAACCATGGTAGAAAGCATCTTCATCTAGTGATTGACTATTCAATGTTAACATATGCATGCATCTATTTTTCAGAAATCACATATACAGGCCAGGTGCGGTGGCTCACGCCTGTAATTCCAGCACTTTGGGAGGCCAAGGCGGGTGGATCACAACGTCAAGAGATCGAGACCATCCTGGCCAACATGGTGAAACCCGTCTCTACTAAAAATATAAAAAATTAGCCAGGCATGTTTGTGCACACCTGTAGTCCCAGCTACTCGGGAGATTGAGACAGGACAATCGCTTGAACCTGGGAGGCGGAGGTTGCCGTGAGCCAAGATTGCGCCACTGCACTCCAGCCTGGTGACAGAGTGAGACTCCATTTCAAAAAAAAAAAAAAAAAAATCACGTATACGTATGCTAGATATGTTTCTATTAAATGTAAATATAGCCAGGTGCAGTGGCTCACGCCTGTAATCCCAGCACTTTGGGAGGCTGTGGCAGGTGGATCACTTGAAGTCAGGAGTTTGATATCAGCTAAGCCAACACAGTGAAACTCCACCTCCAATAAAAACACAAAAATTAGCTGGGCATGGTGGCGGGCGTCTGTAATCACAACTACTCAGCAGGCTGAGGCAGGAGAATCGCTTGAACTCGGGGGTAGGGGGGAGGTTGCAGTGAGCGGAGATTGCACCATTGCACTCCAGCCTGGGCGACAGAGTGAGACTCCATCTCAGAACAACAACAACAAAAATGTAAATATACTACTATAAATTTGAATTTTCTAAAGCACATTATGTTCTTCTGAAAGTTGCCTTTTACCAAAATACAAAACACTGATGATTGCTGTGTCTTGGTTAACAGTACGTTAATGCCAGGGGCACGTAATAGCTTTCTCAAGATGCATACCTACCTATATGGTCAATAGTTGATCATTTTTCGAAGGGCATCATAACACTTCCATTTGTCTGGGATGTAGAATGGTTCAAAAATGTGAGGAAATGGCGTGTCATAACCACATACTCTTGATATAGGGGCCTCCAGGTTCAAGAAGCATTCCTCCTGCACACAGAATCAGGATGGTTAACTTCAAGAAGTTTTTTTATTCACAGAAATGAAATAGTGCAACTTAAAATATTTCACTCACTCAAAATACAATTGCATCTAAGGACATTAAAAATATTTAAGTATACTGTAATATGAAAAAAGCAGGTAACAGCATGGTAGCATGATCCCAGTTTTATTATGTGTTTTCATGTACGCACATGCATTTTATACCTGTATATATATCTATCGTCTCAGCCAAACTGGGATAATATCAAATATGCTGTTCTATGAATATAAATGGAAAGAATTATAAAAATGCAACAAATCTTCACAGTAGTTAACTCTGCAGCATGAAATGGGCAATACTATATACTTTCTCATTTTCTGTTTTTCTCACATTTTATACAATGAACATGTATTACTTTCATAATAAATGTTCGTAATTCCTCCACGCCCCAGCCAGACTGAACTTCTATCAGTTAGTTGACTGTGTTCTCATCTCTCTCATAGTCTGGCTTTTGTAGATGCTGCTGGGTCTCTGGCCACTCACACCCCAAGTCCACAGTTCTTTGCCTGACTGATGTGTGTATAAATCTCAGGTTATTACCTCAGGAATCACTCCCGTTGGGAAGCCTTCCTTGACAGCACCTCCCCAGCCCTACAGGGCAGATGAGGGAGAGGCTTCTGCTCTGAGCTCCCAAAGCACTGAACTCGGCATAATCCATTGTAGTTGCCCAGTTATCTGTCTTCCATGAGAGACTATGAGCCCCATGAGACTAGAGATCTGGTTTAAACATGTAAAACCTCAACCACAGTAGAACACTGTAGAAAATTATTTTCAGGAGAAAAAAAAATGTTACTCAAGTAAAATATTCAAATTTCAATTTATTTTGAAATAGGGTCTCACTCTCTCGCTCAGGCTGAAGTGCAGTGGTGCCAACATGGCTCACTGCAACCTCGACCTTCCAGACTCAAGCAATCCTCCCACCTCAGACTACCAAGTAGCTGTGACCACTTGTGTGCATCGCCGACACCTTCCTTTGTTCCTTTTCTTTTTTTTCTTCCCTTCCCTTTCCTTCCTTCCTTCCCCTTTCTTCCCTTTCTTTTTTTTTTTTTTTTTTCAGAAATGGGGTCTTCTTATGTTGCCCAGGCTGGTCTCAAACTCCCAAACTCCTGGGCTCAAGTGATCCCCCCAGCCTCAGCCTCCCAAACTGCTAGGATTACAGGTGTGAGCCCCCAAGCCTGGACTGAAAATAAAATGTTTAAAGACTTAAAAAATTTAAAAGGGATATGTGATTAAACTATTCTAAGGAAAATAATATTACTTTTAACACTCACAGCTATTACTTAAAATCAAACCTAGGTATTTATTCATATGTTTACACATTGCCTTGCTTTATAAAGGATTTAAGGAGGTCAAATTTTTTTTACATATTATACTATGTTCACATTTTAATTAGAGCAAAATTTTTACATGAAGGAATCATGATACCTCATGCTTTATTCCTACCCTCTGTGTGATTTCTTCCAGTGACAAGTGTATTGGGGCAGAAAGAAAATGCAAACAGCACAAATTAGCTCCAAAGAGAACCTATTGGACATTTACAGACCTCCCCTTGGCCCCAATAACTATCATGATTTACAATATCAAACACCAAATAAGTGTTGGTATTACCTAGCAACTGGAAATCTCCACAAACAACTTTAGGACTTTTAATACACATGGTTTAAAGAGCCACCTAAGAGATTCCACTCTAATAAGCTGAAAAGAGATGACAGACTGGGTGGATTGTTTCTTGTTTGCAACAAGTAATTTTAAAGGGCTTTAAATTGTCAATTTGGGATTAAGTCGCATTTATTGCTTCAGCTGACACAGGGCTGTTTTTCCATCTTCCCTGAATACTGAACTCTTCATAAACAAGCTATCCATGGAAAATTAAGGGCAAAATATTTTACTAAACGTCTTTGATTTTATACCTGTTATAAAATGACTGTTCTCTTGAACTAGTAACTTGGAAAGCTGGCCTACCACAAGAAGATCTGTTGGTATTTGTTAAAATCACTCCTTTCAGCATAATGACTAACATCATCAAACTGGATTTTTATTTTTTCAAATAGCAATGCTCCTAACTCCTCAAGAATGCAAGCATCGCTCTTTCCAGGAATACATCTATATGTCTGCACGAGCATAGAAAAACATCTGCTGTGAAGACACACTTGAACTGTAAACAGTGGTTACCCTTTGAGGCTGGGAATGACAAGGAGGTGAGAGAAGACTCCACGTTGTGCTTTATAATATATTGTTTTGGTTTTTCGAAAACAGTATTAATTTTGTAATAAATGATGCTGAAATAAAGGAAAACAGTAAAGTGAATAATGATTTTCTTATATGAATAAAAGTTTCTGTTTTATGTTACATAAATTTGTGATTTTACTCATAGGGCTTCCTTAATTTGAAGCGATTACTGTAAATTATGTAGCATTAAGTTGTTATAATACACCATTATAAGTATATAAAATGTAGAAACCATGGAAGATAATTCAAGGATATATAAGAGCAGACTATGAATAGGGTATTCAGTTTTTTAAAGAATATATGCTAACTGACTGAAACAGCTTGAAATTCTCTTTACCAACAAAAGTATATTAAAGAGCCTTAAGTTATTTCTTCCACGAACTTCAGTTTACACTTATTTTTAAGCAGTTGGAAATAAGCCCCTTAGGTCAATTAAGCAGCTGTACTTACTTCTCACTGAATTGGTTCACATATAAATAATTTATGTGTGAGTATGTTTCTCTGCACCACCAAAACAGAACGCCCTTGTTCAGCCTCAGTGTTTTCATGCAGAAGCTGTATACATGTACGTACGTACACACACACACACACAGAAAAAAAATACCGAATCCCATTGGCAAGTTTGTAGATTAATGAAGACAAAGTATCTCTCCATTATAAATACATGACGCCATAACCATAGCAACCATGTGCACTGAATTTTCATGACAATTCAGATTAATCATATTCTTCTGTTCCATATCCTAAAAACCATATTTGATGACTTTTCATTCAGAAAAAGTAAGCCACATAAATTGGGAATTAAGTAATGGCATAGCCTACAGGGCTGTTGAGAGACTTACATGTATTATGCAGAATGTAGGCTAGAAACGGGGAGTGTTCGTTTATGGTCTTTCTCCCTACAGAGCTGTGTATGTAAGCTGGCTCAGTTCACGTGGAACAATGACAGATGTGGCTGTGAGGCTCCAAAGCAGATTATAGTGTAACATGTAACCAGAGGCAACAGACAGGCACCTAGAGAAACTTTTCTCTAGCTACTTGGGGTCTAAAGTTGCACCCAGGATTCAGTAAGAAGGACTGAAAATGAACCCCAAAACGATTTAGTACCGCCTACATATATTCTGTTGTCATATGTGCTTTCACATTGCCAGGTGCTTAAAGTAGCTATTTTTTCCAAAAGACACATGTGAAATTTTAGAATATAGTATTTGAATTTACTTCTGAATATGCCTTTTTTGCAACAGGAGAATTTTCATTCTAAATTATGTTAATACTAAACCAGGCATGGGCTAAATGAGTTATATTTTATCTCATTTAACCATTTTAACAAATCCATGAAGTCAGTATTATACTCCATTTCACAGGTGAGGAAACCAAGATAAAGGAGGTTGCCCAAGATCAAATCACTACATACACAGCCAAGTAAGATTCAAACCTGACTACAAAGCCCATTTTCTTAGTCATTCTTCTGCAAATTTTAAGACCCTACTACTGAGAATAGCAATGATAAGGGAAAAAAATGAATTAGGAATAAAGAAGAATGTAATGTGGAAGGCAGGCTTGGATTATCAAGGTTTGACAACATAGCCTTGAGGGGCATATGAGTTAAGTTCAGTCTTAGAAGCTTCTTTCACATATAAAGAAAGGTGGAGGCTAAGGTATGTGAAGGAGCTGAAAACACAAACTTGATCATGAAGGTAATACACAGAGCAATGAACAGATGGTCCTGGGTACTGGGAACCTCCTAAGCCACACTAAATGATTCTAATAAGCATGACTCCAATTGTTTATATATTAGCCATCTGGATTGCTATGCACATTATAGCCAGAAAAGAAAGCAAACAATGTGAAATAACAATTCCAAATCATTAAAATCATAGACACAGGCAAAATATCTTCATTTGACTATTTTCTGTAACAAAACGAAACAAATTTATCTTTTTGTTTTGTTTTATTTTTGGAAAACAAAGTATCTTGTTAAAATTAGGAAGGACAGAGAACCTTTAAATTTTCTAGCAGGTAAGAGAGGACAAGTACAAATTAAAAGAATAAGATCCATTATGGTTTTAAGTAAAATATATTTATGAGGCTTTTAAAAATTAAGAGTATGTCAATTTCCATGTTTTGATGAACATAATATGTTACATATTACGTGTACATAAATACACATATATTAAGGTTTCCTTGGGATCTCTCAATATCTAACCCTATTTCTCCATTCAAGTTTTAAGTATGTCAATCCCTAATTCTCCTTGTCACAGTGTCACTGGAGTTATATCACTGAAATCTCTGTCTCAGACATTACATATCGTGGCTTCACTCACCCTCAACAATTTTTTTTTTTTTTATGGCAAGGTTTCATAATATAATTGATACAGCATGGAATTTGGAATTCTATCTGAAGGGATCTTTGTTCCATTGTGATTTAACCTCCCCGAGGTTTATGTTGTTTATTCAACATCAAAATAGAAGTATTACAATTCCCCATTATTGCATTTTCCTATTGTTTTATGACTATTGTTATCTTGCCTCTATGTCTACTTAGATTCTGCAGTAGCATATAAAAAGTACCTGGTTTCACGCCTGACATGTCATGGTGCTCAACAATTGCTAGATTTTACAAGTTAAAGGAATCCCATATTTATAATAAACACAAGATATTTTAAATAATAGAACAAATTATCATTAAAGACAAAATTCAGGTACACAGAACGGTCAAACCTGAAAAGTAGCATCCGTATAGCACAATGCGTAAACAGCTAACATTTATTAAACACTTCACTAAGCCTAAAATGTGTAAGAAAATACCAAAAATACGTAAGGGCTGTATGAGGAAGAGGGGTGGAGAGCGCTGCCAGAAAGCCTTAACGCACTCAGGCCTCGAGGAAAGGCAGTGTCCGGTGCTGCCCCCTGGTGGGGAGCAGGACGCCCAAACGCTAATTGCTGGTTCCGGGGCGGGGGGGGGTTGGAAATCCCTTCGCGCACACAAGGCGCCTATTTTCCCACTATAGAAAAGTGGCCTGTCAGTCAACTTCCGAAAAGTTAGAGTAAAACAGCCCAGTAGACAACTGGATGTAATGAACGTATACACACTTTAAAAAGCAGAGTCAAGAATAAAGACCATCCCATATCATTTGGTGTGCTTTTAAAGCAATCATTTGCCTTTTGTTTTTTAATGCAAGACAATTCCAGGCTCAGATTTATTTCTAAGAACAATTTTGGAATAATTTTTACTCAGTTCTTCTGATGGAAAGTTGGCTACAGCCCATTGTGCAAGACTATATACCATCTTGAGTTGGAAAACTGTGAAGAAAAGTTCAAAGTGAGATCGGAAAATTATAGGTCTTTTATATATGTTCCTACTTCTTATATAGCTGGTATAGACTGATAAATTTCCTTTCTTTTCCTGCAAAACTATTAACTAATTTTTCTAAACATTTAATGGAAAGCCAAAAAAGCAGGACATTGTACTAAGAAACATATCATAAGTCAAAACAGACATACGTTTCCTGTAGGATTATCTGATAAATCAGGGTTTTATGTTGCTCCTTGGACCAATGAGAAACATCACTCCACAACTTAATTTCCAAGTAGCAACTCAGAAAATTAACATTTAAATTACTTTGCAAACAACAAGGTCCAGGTTATTTCATGTAATCATTATACTACCACAACACACTTAACTATGAGAATATATTTTATTTGGACAGGATTAAATTATAAATATAATGAATAAATATATATATAACATAAATTATAAATATAATGAGTATTGAACAGAACATACAGCGATCATGGAGCTATCATTTCTTCTCTAGGAAAAAAACATTAAGGAATAGTTTTAAATGCTGTGTGAATGTGCTTACTTTTAAACCTAAATTGGAACACCATTTAATCCTTAATTATTAAATTAATAAAACAGCAGATATTTTGCTTCTAAATGCAATTACCTTCTAGAGGTCATAATTAGTAGTATAAGAGTTAAACTCTAAGAATCTGAGAAAAACAAAACCGGCATTCTAAAATGATGTATAGTTGATACTTTTAAAGTCCGTGAACTCACGGATTTATATTTGTCCTAGTTATGTAAGGCTAGACATCACTCAGCTTCCAAATATTATCACAGAATATTTACTTTAAATTTGTTTTAAATCTGCCATGAACATTTGCCCATAGTCAAAACATGAGTTTTAGCAAATGAGAAAAAAATGATTCTGGTCTCTTGAATCACACTTTCTCAGCAAATGAGTCACAGAAACCTGTGAAGGCAGTACGCCAATAACTCCAAATTAATTTCATTACTGAATTAAATAAACAGAACTTTATGAATGTAAAATATTATTTTTCATTTAAGCTAATGCTTTAAACAATACATGTCATGTTTGAAAAATAAAGTTTAAAAATATATTAGTATGTACCAATTTTTCAAGAGCATGGATCTATGAAATTAATTATTTGGAAAGCAGAGTCCCTAACCTACCCCCAAACTAATAGGATGCTCCCCCAAATGTCAGACGTATGCTTATTTTATTTTGTTAAGACCATGCACATGACATGCACAGAACAAACACTCATTGATATAAGGTCTCTCACTTTTAAAACACAGTTGAACCAATGAGTAAGACAGTAGATAATATAATTTCATCCAGATTTGTATAACACTTAAAACATTATTATCAAGCCTATTTCAACAATGCTTCTATGTAAAATCATAATCTTGACTAAATTAAAATCTGAGATCTCTATTACTTAACTTCACTGAACTATCTTCAATGTCTGCTGACTTCAAAAAAATCCATCTCTTCCTCCTTAATGCAAATTACTGGCAATTTGGTAAATTTGGTTTTTTTTTTTTTTTTTTTTTTTTTTTGCTAAGATTTCTTTCTGCTAGTTAAAGAATGGAACTGAATCCTAAATTAGGATTTTTATTTAAATTCAGATTCCATTTTTAAAGTGGATGCTTATTTTTTGAAGTTAGAAAGAAATGTTATTTCTGATCTAAATGGGTTTCCCTGGATACAATCTAGCTACCTAAAACAAAGTTGGAGAATGGTATTAACAAATTCTTAGAAATAATTAGTGGTTCAAATTCAACAGCTGTGTCAGAATAAAATCATACATTAATATAAAATTGTCAGAACCTCAATATATTACCTGTAGAAACTGAAGTAAATTTTAAAATCAAAATTTAACATTGAATCAATAATTTATGTATTAATTTAGAGATTATAACAATTATAAGAATAAGAATTACTACTATTTTCTCAAAACTATAGCTTTATAAATTTTGCTATTTTAAAATCAGAAATAAGTAACAACAAGGAAGTGACAACTCATTTCTGTAATTTATAATCTTATATAAAGTCACTTTTTAAAAAAGTACACTGTGCTTATTGTGGTCCAGAGACCGTACTTAAATATTTTAAAATATTAACTCATTTCGATTTTTATAAAATCTAAATTAGCAATCATAAAGGTAAGAACTAGCACCTCATCTAAATCACTTTGTTTTTCCAGGTAAAATCTGTAAAAGCTTGGTTCTGCTCTCAAATTCTCCCCTGCATACAGTCTTGAACTATCACTCAAAGTTTCCTCACTATTTTCACCTGCAGAACACTGTGAGAAACAATGGCAAAAAAAAACTTTCTTCACTACATCTCTCTGCAAAACATTCTGTTTATTTGCTGTAGTCAGCCTCTAAAGAGGTTTGAGGCTTTAAATTTAAATTCTTTATGAGATACACTATGTGCAAGTTTTGACATTTAAAATGTACTGGGCTACCATGCTTTGTTAAAACACTTTACATTCAATAAAGAGGAAAAAAGGCAGTGCTCTCAAATTTCCACAGACGCTGAAGCTTCTCAAATTTTATAGTTCAAATTCTTCCTATAGAAGAAAGCACTGACGGCACCGTTTGAAAGTGGAATTTCCTTAGAATGTGGAAGCATAATGATAAACATAAGCGACTTGCAGCACTGGGTCATCTCATGAACAAATCGCTCTCTGTAAGGTAGGATTTCTGATTTGCTTGGCACCAACAAACGTAAAATACTCCTGAAAAGTAGCTTTTGATGATCACACAAAGCATTCAATTTTTCTTTTCTTTTTTTTTTTTTTTCCCCACAAAACTCTTCATCTAGCAGTCTACCACCACCAAATGGTGTTCTGAAGACAGAAATCAATCCTGGCTAAAGCAACCAGACAATTCCTTTGTCTCACGAAACAGAAAACATATTCTTTTAGAATTTGAAAGATTAGAGCTACATTAAGATTTCTCCTAAAACTTGTCACTGTCCCAATTTTGCAACCTGATTTTAAGTTTGAAGACTAATTACAAAACGAAACTACTAGAAGAGAGTGATTTCTCCCTCTCTGGCACCATCTTTCTAAAAAGTATGAGAAGCCAGATAGTTTTTGAAAGGATTAAATTAGACAAAATAAAAAGTATATATATACATATAAAAAAGATGACTGAAATATTTGCTATTTTACAAATTGTAATCTTTTGATAAAACACTGTTTTATTTTACTGCTTTTTCCCTTCTCTTTAAATATGCTAAATTTCTTTTAGTGTATGTTTAAAAGAATGCAAAGGACTTGCTAAACATAAAAAAGACAAGAAAAGGGGCGGGGGGGAATCTATTTTTATCTACACACTGCCAAAAGAGATGTACCAATGTTTTTACTAAAATTAAACTTTTTTTTTTTAATAGTTAACCTTGGGTGCCATAGCAACACAGCCTTTAAAGCTTGGTTTTGCTCAGTGAATAAATCAGACCAAGTCATTTTTCAGCAGTTTAATTCCAGTCACCAGATCACTGCAATTTTACTAATAAAGCACAGCAGAAATAAATGTTCTATACTATCATCAATTATTAGGGAAATGTAATCATAAATTTGTTAATTGAACCCCATTAGTAAATTTATCTTTGTACTCTCAAAGTTTAATAATTGAACAAATTAACAAAGCAAACAAGTTTCTGGCAGGAATATCTGACCTAAGTAAGAAAAAATTGCTTGAAATTGCTCTATTATTTATATGCAGATGATTTTTGCTAGCATGATGAGTTCAAACTATTCATTAAAACACATCTAGCAATTGTAATTATTGTTTGTATCCAATGGAAATAAAATTCAGAATTCAAAATATACTTTTCTACTATATTTACCCTATGGTTCAACTTTAAATTTGGTTAGTATTTTATACAAAGAAGCTTTTCAGATTGAATTTCTTAATTTGCATGCACACATTTTCACATTGAAGTTTCAAGAACTGGGAGACATTTCAGAATTAGGGGAAAAATACACACGCCTCCTTTTTTACTCCCATAATTGGGTAAATGGTATGCTGATAAGATGAGCCCAGTTTTATACCTATTTTCACAAAGTACATATTACATGCGCAGTTTAGACAAATTTCTAATAAATCTGATAAAACCATTGATCCATTAATGAAGAGGTCGTTAGTGACTGGAATCTGGTTCTGGATACTTTCATAGTTAAGTATAAAATATAAAATTAAAAATGCTGAGAGATACTATTTATTAATAAACCTAGGTAAACTAAATGTATATAGTTCATATAAAAAGCTATTAGTCACATATTTTGTTTAGATGAACCAGGGCATTTACTTAATAATTTTTATCTACTTACTTGGGGCTAAACTACAGGAATTCAATCATGTCGCTCAATTAGGAATTAGAGGCTACCAGAGATACAGGAGTTTGTGTATTTGTCATACACCAAAGATAATGACTTATGTAAGCACCCACGGACACGCAAACAATTCCGTGCATAATTGGCACATCCCACCCTGGTGGAAATCCAGAGAAACAACATGGAGGCATATAGAAAAAAATGTATTTGCCCATATGCCTGTTTTAAAAAAGGAATATGTGCATGTATACAAAGAACAAAAAAACCCAGCTATTTAGTTACCCAGACTAAACAGTAACCACACAGATATTATTTAATTATAAATAAAAATAGCTATTTATATAGTCTCCTTTAATCCTTTCAACAACTTTATGTAGTAGTAAAGACAAGTAAGAAACTGAAGCTGGGAGAGGTTAAGTGAGGTGACCACTATCACACAGGTGTACAACATTTGTTGGTATATGTACCAAGTCTCCTGGTTAATTTTAGGTGCACTGCATAAGACTTTAGATTTAAGTTTTCATAAGAGTCTTGCTTGGATACAAGGGGAATTCTGTACTTAGTGCTATTATTGTACCTATGAAAAAGAAACTAGTGGAATTATCTGCATGTTTATGTCAAGTCCAGTAAAGATTTTAAAAACATTTATGAAAAGCTTAGCCATTTAATTCCTTTTTGGGGGAGCTAGGGGGTCGGTCATTCGGGAATACAGGATCTCTTTAATCAGAGTCACAGTAGGTTCCGTACAAATTTGTACTTTTCTTTTTTTTTCTTTTTAGTGCTTGCTGGGAAGATGAGCAAATAAGAGGAAGGATGGACACGGGTGGAACTTTCTGATTAATTCCTAGCCGTCTGCCTGCATGCAGGGCATCAGCTGCCACTTGAGTTCTAAAACCGGTTTTGAATTGATTTGAACCTGATTCTGACTCGAGATTTGATGGTGAACCTATGGTAGGATGTAAGTTTGATGATTTTTTTTTTTTTTTTACTATAAGGGTAAAAAAAATCATCAGAGTGCTTCATCAATAAATTAAACTTGTTCCCTCTCATTTATTTCCTTATTTATAGCTAGACAAATTTAGGTAACTAAGTAATTTGATTAAAATGTGACAACTTTTTGATAGATTAGAAAATATTTTACATAAACATAGTTTACAAGTTTTATCCTAGCCTTAACTTAAACTGAATTACAAAATTTAACCTCTCCTCTCAGTAAGTATTTTACAGCTATTCTCCACAGTTAATTCAGTTTGTAGAACTCTGATACTCAAGAACAAACTTCAGGAGTATTTAAAGAAATGTCTCTTGACTATAAAATTGAATTCATTTTTTTTTTGCAATTAAAGCAACACATACTAGAACAAGCCATTGCAATTAAATTAACCTTAAAATGTAAATACAAGTGCAGTACAGGATCTCACTGTCTCCGACTGCACTCTCCAGCTTCCAGTGGTGGTTATTGGCACAGCCCTCACGGCTGGCACTGGGGTGTTTATTAAAGAGCTGTGGGCTCTCATGAGAGGTGTAAAGCTAGTCGTACACACATAAGCGCCATGGCACATGCAGATGGATCAATCCCCTTGCACAGGTCTCAGTTGTCTGAGACAAGCATTTCAGTCATCCCTGCAAAGCATCGCTTTTGAAAACTCTTTAAAAAATTATATATGCATATAATACATCTGGGTTTATGGTGCATTAAATTTCATCATTTTCAATTCCTAGTCCCCCCTAAATGAGCATGCTTACAATTGACATAACAAATAACCAACCCCCAAGGATTTTCTTTAGGTTTCTTCAAATGCTAATTATGTAGCAAATCTAATTAAGCTCAAGTGAATCACTTCAGCAGTAGGTACTTTAGTTACTTCATAACTGCCAAAAGGGATGAGAAGCGTCTATTCTCCCTCCAAAGCAGTCATGCTGTGTGCCAAACTGATAACCGTTAAACATAGCTGCAGAGCAATGTGCAGTTTTGGTCTTGTAAATACAGTGTTCACACATCAACCTGCGCTGTGAGCGATGTAGAATTCAGAACCGACTGCAGATTGGCTCTTGTTACATGAGTATTACAGATGAGTGCTGTTTCGCCCAGCACAGCTCGAGCAGATTTTGATGGGCCATGAGAGTTCCCTCCACCTAAGAATATATATTGAAACTCTAAAAACCCCAAATATTGATAAATTTATTGGACCATCATCTGGTCGAAGTGGTTTGCTTTTAAGCTCCATAGCTCACAAGAATAAAAGTATAAAGGTCATTTTGTGTGTTTGAGAACACACTTATGGAATGGTTAACACAAAAATCTATTATTTAATGTCATCCCTGAAGAAATATATGCTGTCTTTATTATAAATGTTCTTCCTTTAATTACAGTAGGTAAAAGTGCAAAACGAACCTATAAGCAAATCTAAGCTAAAATAAACTCTTTTTATTTTAGAAACTCAATTCCCATGGAAGGAAATCCTTTTCAGAGGGGCTCTCTCCACTGGGTGGGTTGCCGGATGCTTAAGGCCATGACTGCATTCCCTCCAGAGGCTGTTAGATCACTATGGCAACTAACTTTTCCCTATCAATAAGCAAGAGCTATGAACGCTAACATTCTGAAAAAGCCATTTCCTTTTCTGTGGCATTAACAATATAACCTAGTTTCAAGATAGAAATATACCTCTTTTTGTGCAAAACGATTATCTTTGCTGATAATTACTAGAATTCAGCTTTGCAAATAAATGCAAAAATAGCAAAATCAGCCATTGTACTTCACTTTCAAAACAAGGTAAAATTTGTGACATAGTAATCTAAGGATGGTACAGCTAAAGTGGGTTGGGTGTGTGGGTCTGGGCAGAAAAAAAATTGGGTATTTCAGGAGCAAATGGCATATGAGAAGGAAAACTGACAAGAAAACAACACATGCTTCCATGTAGCTCTTGGCGTTTCTTCAAAGAAGCATACATTTCAACAGTTATATTTCATACCTGTAGTTCTTTCTAGATATCTAATTCTTACTGTGTAGGGTAACAAATAAATTGACATTTTCCAAATTAAATACATATCCTTCCTATTTAGGGAGGTATTTGCCAGCTTTGTCTTCACTGGTTCGAGTATCAACAGCTAAATCTCTTAAGTGGTGTCTCATTTTAGGTATGCAAAAACATCACCAAGTATTACGTACACAGATTTACAAGCCCAAATGGATCAGCAGTACAATGACTGACATGGAGCAGGCATCAGTAAATATTTGTGAATGCATAAATATGGATTAAACAAAAAATTCCAGTTTGTATTTCTATTCTGTTTCATCCTGGAGTATTAATGACCTCTGTTACTGATGAGGCCAAATATATATATATGTCAGCAAGACAGGAAGTAGGGTGTGGATGCTTTTACTTCTTAGCAATTCCTGAACCTTCAACTCATCCACTAGATGCCACACTGGTGCCATTTTGATCATGTCCCTTTCCTAGATAAAAGGTTTTCCTGGTTCCCCAAAGTTTATTCTTTATCCCTATTTTCTCCACAAAGCCCAGTAAAGACATGCACATGCGCACCTTCATACCAAAGCTTTTTTTTTTTTATAAGATCACCTTGACACAAGCCTCTCTCTTCTCAAACCCTCGTTTTCCTACACCCTGCTATCTTCACATATTCCACTTTTCAAAGTCAGCTCAAATGCCCTTCCCCAGGAGCCTTTAGGATGCTGGTACTCATCTTTTTAAAAATGCATTCATGTTTCAATCACTTATTAATATGTGAGTGTCCACTACGTCCCTGTCCTCATAGAGTTTTATGTTTTAGTGGGGGGAAGGTGTTTGAGGAGTGCTAAAAAGGAAGTAAGTAAGGGGTCTGTGATAGAGACTAACAGGGAGCTCTGAGTTGCATAGTATGCTCAGGAAAGGGCTTTGTAAGGTGGTGTCATTTGAGAAGGAGAAACCAGATCTGCAAAGAACCCAGAAGAAGCACTCCTGCCAGGTCACACAGCAAGTACAAAGCTAGGAATGCAGAAAGGAGCCTGGTGAGATCCAGTTATTGAGAGAAGGCCTATGAAAGGGCAGCACCAACACAGGGAGGAGGGGGAGACACCCAAAGAGGGACAATGGAGCAGTAGGAAGAAGGGGACAACCAGATACAACCAGAGCATCTGATGGCCAGTTGACCAGCCCTGGCAGGAGGACAGTAACAGATGGTCTTGATACTTTACATGGCTATATTTTATAGAACATATACAAGAGTAGCTAGGGAGCATTACAAGACTCTCCACGTACCTCTCAGGGTTCATTTATAGGATACCCAGAGTAAATATTTTTGCTGGTAATCTAAGTGAGACACAATACAGTGAGTGGTAAGTCAAACACACTATCAATATGAGCAGATCCTATGTTTTTGTAATTTCATGAAAATTATTTTATTCAGTAAAAAACTTCTTAAGGAGCAATACTAAAACGCCCATTTCTCAGAAACTTAGAAAAATTAAAATGGGGGATTTTAGAATTGAAAGTCGTCACTGTAGTTTGTAAGTAATTGGAATCCTTTCTTGGCTACTATTCAAGTATTTTTTCTCTTCTAGTAATCTAATATATTTATTACCATATCTAGTGCCTTAAAGATATCAATTTCCCATTTATTCACACTACTGGCTTCCACTCCCTATTTCTTACCTCTTTCAGTATTTTTTAAATGATTATGTATTGTAAAGAAAAAGGCTCAAAATTGAGTAACCTAGCAACACGCACAAAGATTGTATTTTCATAAATGTTATCCATTGTTCCTTTGGCAAGGAGTAGGAATCTACCGTGGAGAGAAACAGATTTTCATCTGCTTTATCTAGGGGCAGTAAAGGAAAACCTTTCTCCCTCATTGACATTCTCTCTGTGTTTTCAGTCACCAAGGCTGATTAAAATACAGCAAATTCTGAGCTAGTACCATAAGAATTTTGCTACCTAGCAACTTGGGGTAATTGCAAGTTAGTCTAAAAATGAAGGCAAAGTAAAATTAGAAAGTTTTCTATATACCCAATTATACAACATTCAGGAGGGTATATTTGTTTTCCCTTAAATTCTGATTTATGAGATTTCTGATTGTTTGAAAATTCTACTATGTCGCCTCTAGATATGCACTGATCTCTTATAAAGTATAAGTTAATTCCAATCAGCTATCTTTTTATGTTGTGAAAAATGTTCCCTTTGGGAAAAACTAAAGAATGACAAAACATCTCAACTTCTTTGGGTTTAGGGCTAATACTGTATTAGAAAGGAGACGAGAGTCCTTGTCTTGAATCTGTTATCGACTAGGTGAGTGACAAGACAGTGTGGCTCTCTCTTTTCCACTCAATCAGCCACACTGCCAGTGTACACTGATCAGCATGATAACAAAGAAGATCAAACTCCAGTAGCTAAAAGAGTAAATGCCCTTCCTGAATCCTTTTAATAGAATATATCGTAGCATACAATGTCTGGCACAAAGCAGGCATTCAACAAATCCAAGTTTACCTGCAAAATCTAGTTTTCCCTTATCTTAATATCTCTCAGGCTGGGAGAATGAGAAGGGCTTGAAAGTCCTTAGTCCCTCAATAATGGTAACAGAAACATAGTCTGAACAAAAATAACTCCAGCCCTTAATTCTTGACAAAGCTCAACTCAGATGGTCATCAGGTGACCATTGTAACACTAAAAGGCAGACAAAAAGAAAAGAACATACAGATGGTCACAGAGCAAAAATGAAAGGAAGGAAGGAAAGAAGGAAGGAAGGAAGGAAGGAAGGAAGGAAGGAAGGAAGGGAGGGAGGGAGGGAGGGAGGGAGAGGGAGAGGGAGAGGAGGGGAGAAGAGTGGAGGGGAAAAGGGGAGGGAAAAAAGAGAAAAGAAGACATTAAGAAAAACCAAGGACCTTATGAAATCATTAAACACTTTTTTAAGAGGCATTATTCTGAATAAATGCTGAAGGGGGCTAACTTCATAGTAGCGAGATCACAAAGTACATAAAAGCTGGCCATATTGGTGTAATCTTACCACCATAAACAAAATGGGTGGGGAAAGACATCCTGAAAGAGAAGTATGAGAATTCCTCAAATACGAGGTGCAGAGAGGGTAGAGAAAACACTATTTATTTTGTAATAAAAACCTAAAAAGTTAGACGAACTCTTTCATGGTGAAATGCAAAAGATTATAAATTTCCTGAGACCTTCCCAGCCCTGTGGGATTGTGAGTGAATTAAACCTCTTTCCTTTATAAATTACCCAGTCTCAGGTATGTTGTTATAGCTTAAGTTGGGGACTGTATTCGTTGTGAGAATGAACTAATACAGTCCCCAACTTAAGAAATGTTCGACTTAAAAATTTTTTGATTTTACAGTGGTGCAAAAGCAAAATGTATTCAGTAGAAACTGTACTTTACTCATACAACCATTCTGTTTTTCACTTCCAGTATTCAATAAATTACATGAAGTATTCAACACTTCATTATAAAATAGGCTTTGTTAGATGATTTTGCCCAACTGTAGGCTAATGACCACAGGTAAAGTATACAAGGCTAAGTTACAGGTTAGGTGTATTAAATGTATTTTTGACCGACGATACTTTCAATAATGAGTCTACTGGAAGGTAACCCCATCATAAGTTGGGGAGCATCTGTACTGTTTTTGCAACTTCCTGAAGGCTTATACTTATGTCGAACTTAAAAAAATTTTTTTTAAAACATAGGCACAGGTTAAAAAGCGTATCTTGCTAATCTGAATCTTATCATAACAAAGAAGGCATATATATGAGAAGGTAGAAAGGCTGGAAATTGGAGTCAAGCAATAAACAAGGCTCTCATGCAGTCTGTCAGTAAGCATCTGTGTGACTCTGGGCAAGTTACTTACTCTTCTTCTTTTTTTTTTTCTTTTGAGACTGAGTCTCGCTCTGTTGCCCAAGCTGGAGTCCAGTGGTGCGATCTCAGCTCATGGCAACCTCTGCCTCCTGGGTTGAAGCGATTCTCTGGGATTACAGACACAAGCCACAATGCCCCGCTAACTTTTGTATTTTTAGTAGAGATGGAGTTTCACCATATTGCCCAGGCTGGTCTCGAACTACTGACCTCAAGTAATCTACCTACCTCGCCCTCCCAAAGTGCTGGGATTACAGGTGTGAGCCACTGTGTCTGGCCAAGTAACTTACTCTTCTGAGTCTGTTTTTCTCTTTTGTAGAAAGGGTAGTCCTATCCTACAAGTTTCTAAAAATTGGATGTGTTAATTTTAGTGAAATCCAGTACATGCTTGGCATACAGTGGATCTTGAAAGAAAAATCAGTTTTCTTGCTCCTATAACCTATACTATACTATGGTGAAACAAAGTGAGAGACAGACATAAAACAGAATTTCATAGGTCAACAATAAAGGTCTCAAATGCTAAATCTAAGTGATGCCTCAGCCCAGAGGACTACACAGAAGCTCTCCAAGATACAGGACTTCTTTCATTCATCAAACAGTAGCATTCAGGCTCTGCTATAGTAACCTTATGGCCGAGACTCTTTCCTGAAAAATGTATCCCCACATCTTTAAAAATAACTTTTTATTTTGAGGTATTTTAAAATTTAGATAAAAACTATGAAAATAGTACACAGTTTTCCCATATATCCCACAACCGGTTTCCACCATTGTTAATATTATTAACATCCTACACTAGTATAGTGTATTTGTCACAATTAATGAACCGGTATTGACACATTGACTAAAGCCCAACCTGTATTCAGATTTCCTCAGTTTTGCCCTAATGTCCTTTTTCCACTCTGGGATCCCATCCAGAATCCAAATTACATTCAGTCCTCTTGTTTCCTTAGTATCCCTTGGCTGCGACAGTTTCTCAGACTTTTGTTGTTTTTTGATGACTTAGACAGTTTTGAGGAGTACTGGACATACATTCTGTAGAATATCCCTCAATTGAAATTTGTCTGGTGTTTCTCTCATGACTGAACTGGGGTTATGAGATTTTTGCTCATGCGTTTTTAATCCCAAACTTTAATCCCAAATTGAACAGAAATAATTGAAGTTTGACAATTTAAACTTCCAAAACTAGCAACAGGTTTTCTGCTCACTGTCTAGTTCAGAAATTGCTTTGAGATACCAAATCATTTCTTAAGATCACCACCATCAAATGTAAGATTAACTCAAATGTGTCATTTACATTGTACACAAAACAGTCCTAAAATCAATAGCTATGGGCTTTATCTTCAACAGTTTTTAGACTGTTAACTATTTTATTTCAACTGCAAATGTCATTTTGCAGGAGGCTTTGAGAGTCATTTAAAACTCTTACTGGCATTTGTTCCATTTTTCAGACAGATTGCAGGGTCTTAAATGACATAACTAGCAATTACATTTTTCTATAAAATAGTAACCAGAAAAGGTAAAGCCACACATTTGCCTGATAATCTCCAGAAATGTAATTACAGAAGTCCTAGATTCTGTCACAACATCAACAATGTGAAGTAATGATTTTTTCAAAAAAGGATCAGTCAGTAAGATGTGCTACAGATTGCTATATGCTACAGTGTTTAAGTTAATAAACCATGTTTGATCTAGTAAATTATTTGATGTTATATTATATTCTAAAATACCACAGATGTTTTTTTCTCTGAAATATTTGATGCTCAGAAAAACATCAGTACTATATAGTACTTTCTATATGTTATTCAAAACTGTCCCCATACAAGACCACTCATAATTAGCACATGTAAAATAATTAATTGCACTGAATCACTGTGACTTTTACATATATAGTGGGTAGTATTGGCTGTCTACCAGCATCCTTTCCCATTTTCCTATGTACTTTCTTGACTGACTTCACAAATGAGCATATTCCATTCCCCCAACCTCAGTTACTAGTTGAAATACGACCTTAATGGTCTAATCAGGGTGAATTAAGAACTCTTGCTGAGAACTGCTGGAGCCATATGGCCACCATGAGGGAAGTTAACTTTGAGATGCTCTGTCACCCAGTTTAAGAAAGAAAAGGACGAGGTAACCACTAGCAGAGGGAGCAGGATAGCAGTATTGTAGACAGAGGCTGGGGAGAGAAGAGAGAAGAGGGAGGGTAGTGAGAAAGGGAAAGGTGTATCAAAATGAGGAAGTTCTACCAAATGCATGTTCATCTCTAGTTCCTAAATTGCTGATACACACTGCCCTAGGGGAGTAGCTGAGACTCACTACTGTATATGCTAATGTATATATGCTACAATGTTCTTTCTGATGTATGTTGTGTTTCCTGCAAATTCCTTGAGTTACAGTCCCATCTCTTTTCTGCCTTTCACTACCAAAACCTATCAAAATAAGTCTACATTTCCTGTCCTGATTTCTTCCTCTCCCTCTCATTCCTACCTAATCAGACCATACAACACTGTCCTACAGTAGCTCTCATACTTAGCTGCCCATTAAGATCACCTGAAGGGCTTTAAAAACAGATGCCTAGGTCCCACCTACAGAAAGTCTGATTTAATTATTCTTGGGTATCGTCACGGTATCAGAATTTTAAATGCTGGGAAATCGTAATGGATAACCAGGACTGAGAACCAGCTCACTGCTGAATAGCTATTATAAACGACCTCTGAATGACTTAATTCAGTGATTTTTTTCTGAGCTGTCTCTACTGTAAGATGAAAGGGTGGGGGAAAGTCACCATATATAAAAAATAATTTTGGGCTGGGCATGGTGGCTCACGCCTGTAATCCCAGCACTTTGGGAGGCCAAGGCAGGTGGATCACGAGGTCAGGAGATCGAGACCACCCTGGCTAACACGGTGAAACCCCGTCTCTACTAAAAATACAAAAAATTAGCCGGCTGTAGTGGCGGGCGCCTGTAGTCCCAGCTACTGGGGAGGCTGAAGCAGGAGAATGGCGTGAACCTGGGAGGCGGAGCTTGCAGTGAGCCAAGATCACGCCACTGCACTCCAGCCTGGGCAACAGAGCGAGATTCTGTCTCAAATAATAATAATTTCGCTTTTTCTCACTAATAATTCCATAAGGTTGGAAAAATTGAAAAGGAGCAGCACAATCAGTGTGAAGAAAAGAGCTCTAGGAATACGAAAGTGAGTTATGAGGGCAAAAGTGTGAGAATTCTAAAAGAAATACTGGATGAGAAAGTGTATGTTAGGGAAATACTGAAGGGGAAAGAGTTAGAAATCACCATATGAAAAACTGGCCAACATACAAATTCCTCTTTACTGTAGAACAGTTTGAATTGGTCTATACGCTAGAATTAAGCCCATTTACTAAACACCGATTAAGAAAAGATCTTTAAGGGGTTTTTAGTGTCTTAAAATTCATGTATGTTGGGAGGCGATATCTATGTATTAAAAGAAAATATAAGCTCACAATTTATCACTTTTCTGTGCAGTTACAGAAACCAAAGTGATAATTAAAAGAAAAGTCAATTTGTACTATGCGTTCACAAACAACACAATACTTCAAAAGGCATTAATAGCAGAAAACAAATGAAGAAAGTGGGTTTGTGTAACCAAACACAAAAATATATTATTACAAACAGACAGCTAACACCTATGGAGCATACAAGATGCTGGTATTAAGCATGTGACATTATCTCATTAATTGTCATGAGCCCTATGAGAGGGATGAACCTTCATCATCCCCTTCAGAGATGAGGAAACTGAGGTTCAGAAAGGTAAGTGACTAGTCCAGTTATGCACTTTGCATATGGCAGAACGGTATTTGAAATCAGCTCTGTCCAATTCCATAGCATGAGCTCTTAACTGTTATGCTCCACTTTTATAAATTACAATTGATTCATCAAGATTAGTTAAAAATTTTTAAACCCACAGGCATTCTCTGCTGTATTCAAAAAAAAAAAAAGAATCATTAGGAGAAGTAACAGAGAACATTTGGGTAATTATAAAACAGCAAGAACAGAATGCAAAAGTTAGTTTAACATAAGATGTAAAATCCAGAGTCAGTCATTCTGGGGATTCTCCATAAATGTTTATTGGTGATGATGGAGGAATTAAAATTTTATATTATTCTTGATGCATGCTATTTTTGCAACTTTAAAGGCCTTCTTTTGTGAGTATACTTCCCATTCATTTTGCTTTTCATTTACACACAACTGTAGGCCACTAAGCCAAAGTCTCCTCCTAAGTCAAGTCTCTCCTAAGTAAAGATGGCTAAGGGGGTCCCAATTTCTAATAAATCCACTTCAGAAAACACACATGTCTGCTGGGTGTGGGGGCTCATGCCTGTAATCCCAGCATTTTGGGAGGCTGAGGCGGGTGGATCACGAGGTCAGGAGTTCGAGACCAGCCTGATCAACATGGTGAAACCCTGTCTCTACTAAAAATACAAAAATTAGCCAGGCGTGGTGGTGCGTGCCTGTAATCCCAGCTACTTGGGAGGCTGAGGCAGGAGAATCGCTTGAACCTGGGAGGCAGAGGTTGCAGTGAGCCGAGATTGTGCCATTGTACTCCAGCCTGGGCAACAGAGCAAGACTCTGTCTCAAAAAAAAAAAAAAAAAAGAAAACGCATATGTCTAAGAGAGACTGTGTGAGAAGCTGGCTTCCATGGACCTGATGAATGGTACCATTACAGTAAAGAAAAGAGCAATGATGGCAGTATTCTGCATAAGTACATACCTTTTAGTTGTTAAGTAATATACATATAAATGCTTTATACAGTGAAGACCCAAATAGGAGCATCCCTCCTCTTAAATGAATGCTCCTTGGAGCAAGTACCACATTCTATTAATCATTGCTTCTCTTGTGCTCAGAAAAGGCAGTAGATTCCACGTAAGTATCTTCTGAGCTTACTTAATATTAAATACTATAATACATATATGAAGTCAGAAAACACATTTGATTTCATGATGGTATTTTTCCATCAATTGCAGGTGCAATTGTTTACATTTTACAAAATGTAATTGGAAGTAGAGAATAACAGAAAGACAGAAAAGATTCATTTTATGTTTTGATTACTATTGAATATTTTATAGTTCCCAAGGATATTAGACATTAGTTTCCTGTTTCATATTAGTTGGGATACACTTAAAACTATTTTTCATTTAAGGGATTTAAAAAATTCCTGTTTTAAACTTTAGGCAAAGTTCAAGTCTGGAAGTTTCAGTGGATTCATGACAAATAAGTTATGGGCATGTTAATAAAAAATATAAACAGGTGTAGGTTTAAAAGGACCACTAAGAATTGAACATAGGGCCCTTATCAGCCTCACACATGAGGAATCCAACACCACCCTCATGACCGCATGATGGCAACTTGTCAGTGTCCATGTGAATTACATTACCACAACAATTCCACAGCAGTCCTGTTCAGATAATCCACCTGGACAAGGGACAGGACTACAGAAACGTGGTTTTCCACTACAGGTTATTCAGTAGAATTGAGGAAAGATCCCAAGTTATGAGTCAGGAGATACAAGATATTCTGTTCTCTAGATCTCTTCCCATCCAGATACTTAAGGATGGAAAATGTGTACTGCTCCTAACCACTACTGATATTCTGCACCCAAGGCAGACATCACTAATTATAGCATCCTTCTCAACACACATTCTAGGAAGCACCTCCCAAGAGTGACAACAGCTTCATGGGGAGAAGCTATCAGCCCCAGATGAACTATATTGTCTAATTTATAATCTGTTAAAAAATAACACCACTTTCATAATATAAGCTTGTTTAGGTCAGGATAGAATCTACCCTGGGTGTTCTTGATATTTTTTACTGGCTCTGTACTACTTTCATTATTTTTTCAGGGGACAGGGGATATCAGAGGTATAGCAGGAAAATATCTCATTTTTATGAGATTACTGAAGGTTTAATTTACTCAGTGGTCAAAATAAAAATCGAAGAAGGCATTATACTTTCATTTACATTTCAGAAATATGGCCATTGTTGTACATGTATAAGTGACATAAGAAAATATTTGCTTTCACTGTTTCTTCACCATTGCTACCATAACCAAATGTTGATAATTTGTATTAGAATGTCATTTACAAAAATCATATCATAATTGCCTATCAATTTAAAATTGTAAAACCAATATAACTTTTGCAATTTTACAACTATGCAAATATGAGGAGCACAAATTTCTCTGTTTTTGTAAAAATAGGACTGATTCTTCTACAGGCCTCTACCCTGGAAACGGTCGCTGAATTGTGAACTCTGGATACTTAGGTAGAGCCTGAAGTTGAGAGACTTAGATTTGGGTCCTATTAGTGAAGAACTAGAAATGAAGTTTTAATAATGTTTTGCAAACTTGGAAAGATAGAAAATAGAAGCAAACATGAAAAACACTACAATTATCAAGATGTATGAAAAAAGAGAAAGGACATAAAAGGCTGTTTAGATGATACAAATTCTTAACTTTTATGTCAGAAATGGTCAATCATAAGGTAGAAGAAAGAACATACTATTGCGACTGTAACCAACAGGTGAAGTAAGAAATTATCAAAATCTGTTGCGTCTGTGGAACGCAAAAATTTTTTTAAAAAGATATTTGTCTATGTACATTATAAAGCAAGAACCCAGAACTATATAACGACATATTTGCTACTATTCACAATATGACACTGTAACTAATAAAACTAAAATTTAAAACATGTAAACATATCCTATTTAACTTGGTAGGAAAAATAACTTATTTATAATGGTTTTATAAAAGCTGAATACATGCTTTCATTTTCATATAACTCAGATTTCCTTTTGCTTATTTGAGACTAAAGAGAAAATACTCAAATTTTAGTACATTTTAAATTTAGCAGTATTTACATTAGGTAACATTTATACAGTGTTTCCTATTTCACTGAAGATTTCTAAGCAGATCTAACATGTGGCTGACAAACCAGTCCCGAAAGAACTGATCTTATGTTTTGTCTATTAATATTTTAAATGAAGTTACTTTGAACTTCACTTTTATTTAAGATTATAATTATACACCTTAATCAGAGAGAAAAATCAAAGTTTCTTTTAGATTTACAAATACATGCATAATTTACAGAAGAGAACAATGTGAGATCTTCCTAATATAAATTAAGTATTATAAATTATCTTATTGGAAACTGACAATGCCTACACCTGAATACACATATTCCTACTCTGGAGGTTGTATACACCTGCCTTCAAAATGCAACCACTTTTGCAATACAACCAGAGGGCTACACGTTTCCTTAGGCATTAGAGGCAACTCCTAAACTGTAAGTAAGAGGGAGAAGCTGGCATGAATTAAAAAACTTGTTTCATACGATGCTGGCAGAAAAGTGATGAGTAATTCAAGAGAGATTGTAGTAACAAATGGTGACGGTGATACATTACAATACTATTGTTAAATATTTTCTGGGTAGTAGGTCCCATTCTAAAAGCTTAACCTTAATAATTCATTCAAACCTCACAATTCAGCAAGTTGGGTACTACTAATGGAAAAACTAAGGATTAAAGAGCTAAAAAATTTATATAAGCCCACATACCTAAAGAGTCAGCCAGTATTCCATTCCTACTGACTCCCTCTAAAAGCAGTGAGAAGAACAATGCAGACTGTTTCATGTAATTCTTTTCCACATAAAAAATTCCACAAACATAGCTTATTCCATAAGGCCTGAGTGAAAGGAGAAGACTTATCTGGTCGGTAGTGTCATGACATCTGCTGCTCAACCCTAGCTGCCTCTGGACAACTTTCCCTGAATCCCTGAGGGAGATTTAAGGGCTTATCTTTCCTGTGCTCCCATTATAACAGATACTAACACACATATATAAATATACACATATGTCAACCCTTGGTATCCATAAAGGATTGGCTTGAGAACCTTTCATAGATACCAAAATCTGAATATGCTCAAGTCCCTTTTATAAAATAGTGTAATATTTGCATATAATCTATGTATATCCTCCCATATACTTCATCATCTCTAGATTATTTACAATACATAATATGATGTAAATAATTGTTACACTGTGTTGCCTAGGAGACAATGACAAGAAAAAAAGTCTGTACATGTTCAGTACAAGTGCAGTTTTTTTTTTCAATTTCTTTTTTTTTTTTTAGAGAGAGAGTCTCACTCTGTCACCCAGGCTGGAGTGCAGTGGCACAATGTTGGCTCACTGCATCCTCCACCTCCCGGGTTCAAGCAATTCTCCTGCCTCAGCCTCCTGAGTAGCTGGGACTACAGGCGCATGCCGCCATGCTGGGCTAATTTTTATATTTTTAGTAGATGGGATTTCACCATATTGGTCAAGTTGGTCTCGAACTCCTGACCTCAGGTGATCCACTTGCCTTGGCCTCCAAAAGTGCTAGGATTACAGACATGAGCCACCACGCCTGGCCCCCAATTTTTTTGATCTGCGGTTGGTTGAACCCACAGATGAAGAACACAGGGATACATACAGAGGACCAACTGTATATACAGACATCCGTCCCACAAAGAGCAATGCTTGTATTTCATGTCCTTCTCCCTGTTTGACTATTAATTTCTTGAGGGCAGGAGCCATATCTCTATATCCAATTCTCCCCACATCTTACACATTTGAATGATTAATTGAACAAATAAATTTCAGATCTGGTTTTAGGAGCTCCAAACTTCTCTTTATAGACGAAAGCTACAATGGGAAGGGTGTTGGGAGTGATAAGGTTGTGGATTATTACCCAAAGACTCACAATTGTTGGGGTTCCACTGCCATTTCTATAGAGTACGGTGTATATCCTGACACACAGAGATAAAGTTATAGGAAGAACACTGGCAGACTGAGGACCACAGGAGGGAAAACATATCAAAACAAGACCGAAGGCTGCTGGATGAAAGTAGAGGGAGAGACAGCCGAAATCCAGTCTGTTAAACCAATAGAAACAGTCAGCTGAGAAGCCCCGGCCTGGAGCCTGATACACTGGGTTTTATGTTTTTAAAATGACTATATCCTGGGCCCACTGTGGTGAGGTAGAAGAGAAATGGCTAGGTTCCTTCAAGTCACCAGACTAGTGTGGTCTACTAAGGAAAAGAGAAAGGGATTGTGGTAGGCACAATAATTGTCCCCAAAACGTCCACTTCCTAATCCTTGGAACTATGAATATGTTACCTTACATGGCAAAAGGGACTTTGCAGGTGTAATTAAAAACCTTGACATGGGAATAGTAGCCTGGATTCCCCAGATGGGCCCAACCTAATCACATGCCCTTAAAATTGGTGAACTTCCCCTAGCTGTGGTCATTGAGCAGATGCTGTGACTATCGAAGAAGGGTCAGCGAGATGCAATTTCTGTGGCTTTGAAGACAGAAGAAGAGCCATGAACCAAAAAATGTGAGAGGCCTCTAGAAGCTAGACGGGGCTAGGAAACAGATAGTCCCCTAGAGAATTCTCCAGAAAGGAATGTGGCTCTGCTGACACCTTGATTTTAGACCATTGATATGTCCCCTAGAGAATTCTCCAGAAAGGAATGTGGCTCTGCTGACACCTTGATTTTAGACCATTGATATGTGTGTTGGACTCTAAACCTACAGAACTGTAAGACATTAAATCTGTGTTGCTTTAAGTTGGGGGTGTACTCGTTAAGTTTTGGGTATTTTGGAACGGCAGCAATAGAAAACACAGTTATCTCTGAATTTTAGTCAAGTCTGCCCCTTAAGGGTAAAGGAGAGAAACTGCACAGGCCCTAAGTGTGTATCAGAAGCAAAATCAGAGAGAAAGGCCACATCTGATCCAGACAGCTCAACCAAAGATGAAAGGAATTGGAATACAAATATTTTAAAGAATTAGAGCAAGCCCAGTGAGAGTACTAATTTATAAAAGGTTGACAGCGTAAATCTTTCTGGAGAAATGCTGCTCTAATTCTAAACCCCACCCTAAGATTCTGTTCTGGGAAGCCTGGTTTGAGCCAACTAAGCACATTTAAAAACACTCAGAATAAAAGCCACACTGTTGGGTGCATCTAAATAGCTTCTGCCCTCCACTGCGATCCAAAGTTGGCATAGTCTATGCATGAAACAAGAAGGCAATCCACAAAGCTCTGTAACAAAACCCATGTTCAGGCTGCAGGGAAATAATAGCTAGCCACTGAGAGAGTAAAACAAATGAGATCAGTTTCCTCTCATTTCTTCCACGGCTTCTAGGCAAAGAAAACAGAAGTCACAAGACAAAAGTTATTGGTATAAAGCCCTTTAAGAATTCCTTGTGGGAAGTACCTTGATTTCATAATTTTCTCCATTAATTAAAAGTAAGGTTAAATAAAGAATGGATATCATAAACATATTTGCTAATATTGTTACCCACCAAATAGTCATATGATATGAACTTAGTGGCTGTGGAAGAAAAGTTCTGATGAAAAGGAGTATATTTTATATTCTTATGAAGAACTGAAATAAAGTCGATGCAAAAGGAAAAAAAGGCTTTGAAAAATTAAAAAAAAAAGCAGTTTGAGTTTCACTGAATATTTTGTCTCATAATGATACAGAATTGGAATTACTTTTCTTATGCAAACAAAATCATTATGATTCAAGGAAATCTAAAACAAGCATGGCTTAAAATCTTAAGATAATTGGACTGTGAATTAAAAAATAACTCATTGAGGTTTATAAATGTTTTAACATCTGTTTTATGATCTGTCAAAGTAAATTATCCTAAACTTGACACTGTACTGCCTAATGAAGCATACCAGTTATTTTCACTGTTTCGGAATCCTAAAATCACAGCACAGGAATGAAACCTTAGAAGTGACCCTAGTCCAACAACTTGCCTGATGGGAGGAAGATCCCTGAAAGATATTTTCACTTTTTACAAGGCTCTAACTGATACAGCATTTTTCTTTACAGAATCTTTTACAGACCAGTTAATACTCTAAATTGCGGTGTAAACAGGAAGAAAAGAGAAGGAATTGGTTATTTATTCTGTGCTTACTATATGCCAGATATTGTGGTAGGTGCTTTACATATTTTCCATAATTTACTCCTTACATCATCCCAGTGAACTACTAAGAGCCTCATTTTCTAGACGCAGAAAACAGGCCAGGTGTGGTAGCTCATGCATGTAGTCCCAGCACTTTGGGAGGCAGAGGTGGAAGGATTCCTTGAGCCCAGGAGTTTGAAGATACAGTGAACTATGATTGTGCCACTGCATTCAAACCTGGGAGACATGGCAAGATCCTGCCTCTAAAAATAAATAAAAATAAGTAACTTAAAAAGAAAAACAAGGGATCGGGGGCCAAGACGGTGGAACAGAAGCAGCTGTAGTGCATGGCACTCACAGAGAGCAACAAAAGGGCTGAGTAAATACAGTACCTTCCACTGAAATATCCAGGTACTTGCACTGGGACTGATCAGCAAAACAACTCAACCCAGGGAGAACGAAGAAAAGCATGGTGAGGTGATGGCCCAACTGGGAGTGACATGTAGTCAAGGGAACCCCCACCCCCAGTTAAGGGAAGTGGTGAACGAATGTACAACCCTAAGCAACCACGGATCTTTGCAACCCTCAGATCTGGAGATCCCCTCATGAGCCCATGCCACCAGGGCCTTGGGTCCAACACACAGAACTGTGTGGAGTCTCAACAGAGCGGTTGCTCAGGCACGCACAGAGACCCAGAGCTTTACATACTCTGGCCCCGGGATCCCCGGCAAGGCAGGAGGTCCATACATACCCCTAGGAAGGCGGCTAAATCTAGGGAGCTGAGCAGCGTCAGTTCTACAGGCCCCATTTCCATGGCACCTCACAAGATAAGGCCCAGTGGCTTGGAATTCCAGCCAGCTGGAAACAGGGTGGAGGCTGCCTAAGAGGTGATGGAACCCCAGTGGGGAGAGGCGGGCCGCCATCTCTGCTATTTAAACAACTCAGCCATTCCAGCCCGTGGGCTTTACAGAGTACAAACGGTCTGGATGAGGAGCGAGTCCCGCGGCACAGCACAGCTGCTTTGCCAGAATGTGGCCAGACTGCTTCCTTAAGTAGGACCCCGATCTATTCCTCCTCGCTAAGTGGGGCCTCCCACGAGAGGCCTGTAGCTCCCCCTACCAGCCCATATTCTATGGACAGAGGTCTGGTCTCTCCCTCCGACGGAGTGCCTTGGGGAGTGGCAGGCCACCACCTTGCTTGTTTTGACGACTCAGGGGTTCCAGCCTGTGGGCTTTGAAGAGTCCAAGCTGACCAAGGCAAAAGTGGTTCCACAGCACGGCACAGCTGTTTTATTGAGGCGTTGCCAGACTGCTTCTTTAAATGAGACTCCCGAGTTACAAATCCCCCTCGAGGGTGGGTCCTCCCACCTGGGGTCTCCAGCCACCTCTCTCTGTGTACTACAGCTGACAAGAGTTCTAATTTCTCTTTAAGACAGCGCGCATGGTGGGTGTAGCAGGCCACCACCTTTGCTGTTTGGGTTTCTCAGCTGGTCCAGCCTGTGGACCTTGGACAGCCCAAATGGATCAGGGACTAAAGGGGTCCTCAATAAAGTACAGCTGCTCCACCAAAACGCAGCCAGATTACTCCTTTAAGTGGGACCCTGATCCCAGTTTTCCTGACTGAGTGACAGCTCAAGTGGACCTGATAGGTATCTACAGAACTCTCTACTTAAATAGAAGAGAATATACATTCTTCTCATTGTCACACAGCATATACTCTAAAATGGATCACATAATCAGAAGTAAAACACTCCTCAGTAAATGCAAAAGTACTGAAATCATAATAAACAGTGCAATCAAATTAGAACTCAAGATTAAGAAAATCACTCAAAACCATACAACTAAATGGAAATTGAACAACCTGCTCTGAATGACTTTTGGGTAAATAACGAAATTAAGGCAGAAATCAAGAAGTTCTTTGAAACTAATGAGAACAAAGATACAAAGCACCGCAATCTCTGGGATGCAGCTAAAGCAGTGTTGAGCAGGAAATTTATAGCACTAAATGCCCACATAAAAAAGCTAGAAAAGATCTCAAGTTAACAAGCTAACATCACAAGAACTAGAACAGAACCAGAAAACCAAGAGAAAACAAACCCCAAAGCTAGGAGAAGACAAAAAATAACCAAGATCAGAGATGAACTGAAAAACACAGCGACACAAAAAACCCTTCAAAACATCAACAAATCTAGGATCTGGTTTTTTGAAAAAATTAATAAAATAGGTCGGGTGCGGTGGCTCAGGCCAGGTGTGGTGGCTCACACCTGTAATTCCAGCACTTTGGGAGGCTGAGGTGGGCAGATCACCTGAGATCAGGAGTTTGAGACCAGCCTGGCCAACAAGGTGAAACCCCGTCTCTACTAAAAATACAAAAATTAGCCAGGCATGGTGGTGGATGCCTGTAATCCCAGCTACTCAGGAGGCTGAGGCAGGAGAATCGCTTGAACCCGGGAGGCAGAGGTTGCAGTGAGCTGAGATTGTGCCACTGCACTCCAGCCTGGGTGACAGAGCGAGACTCCATCTCAAAAAAAATAAAATAAAATAAAATAAATCACTAGCTACGCTAATAAAGAAAAAAAGACAGAAGATTCAAATAAACACAATCAGAAATATTGGGATATTAAATAATCAGGATATTACCACTGACACCAGAAATACAAACAACCATTAGAGAATACTATGAACACTTCTATGCACATTAACTAGAAAAAACAGAAGGAATGGATAAATTTCTGGACACATACACCCTCCCAAGACTGAACCAGGAAGAAACTGAATCCCTGAATAGACCAATAACGAGTTCTGAAATTGAGGCAGTAATAAATAGCCTAACCACAAAAAAAGCCCAGAACCAGATGGATTCACAGCTGATTTCTACCAGAGCTACAAAGAAGAGCTTGGTACCATTCCTACTGAAACTATTCCAAAAAATCGAAAAGGATAGACTCCTTTCTATGAGGCCAGCATCATCCTGATACCAAAACCTGGAAGAGATACAACAACAAAAAACTTCAGGCCAATATCCTTAATGAACATCAGTGCAAACATCCTCAATAAAATACTGGCAAACCAAGTCCAGCAGCACATCACAAAGCTTATCGACCATGATCAAGTTAGCTTCACCCCTGGGATGCAAGGCTGGTTCAACATATGCAAATCAATATATGTGATTCGGCACATAAACAGAACTAACAACAAAAACCACATGATTATCTCAATAGATTCAGAAAAAGCCTTCAATAAAATTCAACATCGCTTCATGTTAAAAATGCTCAATAAACAAGGTACTGAAGGAACATACCTCTAGTTACTAAGAGCCATATATGACAGACCCACAGCCAATATCATACTGAATGGGCAAAAGCTGGAAGCCTTCCCCTTGAAAACTGGCACAAGACAAGGTTGCCCTCTCTCACCACTCCTATTCAACATAGTCCTGGAAGTTCTGGCTAGGGCAATCAGGCAAGACAAAGAAATAAAGCATATTCAAATAAAGAGAGAGGAAGTCAAACTATCTTTGTTTGCAGATGACATAATCTTATATTTAGAAAATCCATCATCTCGGCCCCAAAGATTCTTAAGCTGATAAGCAGCTTCATCAAAGTCTCAGGATACAGAATCAATGTGCAAAAATTACTAGCATTCCTATACACTAACAAAAGGCAAGCCAAGAGCCAAATTATGAATGTGAACTCCCATTCACAATTGCCATACAAAGAATAAAACACTTAGGAATACAGCTAATAAGGGAAGTGAAGGACCTCTTCAAGGAGAACTACAAACCACTGCTCAAAGAAATCCAGAGATGACACAAAGACATGGAAAACATTCCAGACTCATTAATAGGAAGAACTGATATCATTAAAATGGCCATACTGCCCAAAGCAATTTATAGACTCAATGCTATTCCCATTAACTATTGACAATCTTCACAGAATTAGAAAATACTATTTTAAAATTCATATGAAACCTGAAAAGAGCCCAAATAGCCAAGACAATCCTAAACAAAAAGAACAAAGCTGGAGTCATCATGTTACTCGACTTCAAACTATACTACAAGGCTACAGTAAACAACACAGCATGCTACTGGTAGAAGAACAGACACACAGAACAATGAAACACAATAGAGAACCCAGAAATAGAACCACACACCTATAACCATTTGATCTTTGATGAACCTGACAAAAACAAGCAATGGAGAAAAGATTCCCTGTTTTATATGGTGCTGGGAGAACTGGCTAATCATATGCAGAAAACTGAAGCTGGACCCCTTCTTTACACAATATACAAAAATCAACTCAAGATGGATTAAAGAGTTACATGTAAAACCCAAAACTAGAAAAACCCTAGAAGAAAACCTAGGCAATAGGACATAAGCACAGGCAAAGATTTCGTGACGAAGATGCCAAAAGCAATTGCAACAAAAGCAAAAATTGACAAATAGATCTAATTAAACTCAAGAGCTTCTTCACAGCAAAAGAAACCATCAACAGAGTAAACAGGCAACCTATAGAATGGGAGAAAATTTTTGCAATCTATCCATCTGTATTAGTCCGTTTTCCCATTGCTCATAAAGGCATACCCGAGACTGGGCAATTTACAAAACAAAGAGGTTTAATGGACTTGCAATTCCACGTGGTTGGAGAGGGCTCACAATCATGGGGGAAGGAAAGGAGGAGCAAGTCATTTTACATAGATGATGGCAGACAAAAAGAGAGAGCTTGTGTAGGGAAACTCCCCTTTTTAAAACCATCAGATCTCGTGAGACTTATTCACTATCATGAGACCAGCATGGGAAAGATCTGCCCCCATGATTCAATTACCTCTCACTGGGTCCAACCCACAACGTGAGATTGGGTGGGGTCACAGCCAAACCATATCACCATCTGAAAAGAGTCTAATATCAAGCATTTATAAGGAACTTAAATTTACAAGAAAAAAAGAACCTCATTAAAAAGTGGGCAAAGGACATGAACAGAAGGACACATCTCAAAAGAAGACATACACGTGGCCAATAAACATGAAAAAAAGTGCAACATTAGTGTTATCATTAGAGAAACGCAAATCAAAACCCCGATGAAATATCATCTGACACCAGTCAGAATGGCTACTACTAAAACGTCAAAAAACAACAGATGCTCGTGAGGTTGTGGAGAAAAGGGAACGCGTTTACATTGTTGGTGGGAGTGTAAATTCAACCACTGTGGAAGACGATGTGCCAATTCCTTAAAAGACCTAGACACAGAAATACCATTTGACCCAGCGATCCCATTAATGATTACATACCCAAAGGAATATAAATGGTTCTGTTATAAAGATACATGCACACATATATTCAATGCAGTACTATTCACAATAGCAAACACATGGAATCAACCTAAATGCCCATCAATGATAGACTGGACAAATAAAATGTGGTACATATACACCATGGAACACTATGCAGCCATAAAACAGAACAAGATCATGTCCTTTGCAGGGACATGGATGGAGCTGGAGGCGATTATCCTTAGCAAACTAATGCAGGAACAGAAAACTAAATACCACATGTTCTCACTTATAAGTGGGAGTTAAATGATGAGAACACATGGACACACTGGGGACAACGACACACACCAGCCTGAAGCAGGGCTTTGGGCTGGAGGAGGAAGAGCATCAAGAAGAATAGCTAATAGATGCTGGGCTTAATACTTGGGTGATGGGATGATCTGTGTAGCAAACCACCATGGCACATGTTTACCTATGTAACAAACCTGCACATTCTGCACATGTACCCTGAACTTGAAAGTTGGAAATTAAAAAAAAAGAAAATGTTGTATATATACACCATGCAATATCATGTAGTCATAAAAAGGAATGAGATCATGTCCTTTGCATCAACATGGATGGAGCTGGAGGCCATTGGCCTAAGCTAATTATTTCAGGAACAGAAAACTGAATACCACATGTTCTCACTTATAAATGGGAGTTAAACATTGAGCACACATGAACACAAAGAAGGAAGCAAGCCACTGAGGCCTACTTGAGGGCTGAGGTTGGCAGGAGGGTGAAGATCGAAAAGCTACCTATCAGTTACTATGCTTATTACCTGTGTGGCCAATAATCTGTACACCAAATTCCTGTGACACGCAACCTAAATAACAAACCTGCATATGTATCCCGATCCTAAAATACAAGTTTTAAAAAGTAAAACGGTAAAGAATAAAGCCATTTTAGTATGGAAGAGAAACATTTCACGAGATGGTTAAATAAAGATGGCAAGCCACAAGCTATTCAGCAAAAAAAAAAAACGACAAAAACCCCACAGGCCAAAATACATAAATACTTACTCTCTTGTTAAAATAACAAAGTTATTATTACACAAGTAAATATTTCAAAGATAAATATTTTTATAAAATTAATGATGAGACTATAGAAAGTATGAGACAGAAAAAGTACACAGAATGCACTCTGAATAGCTCCCAATATTAAAATTTACTGTTGATAATCTATACTTTTGGCTGGGCATGGTGGCTCACTCCTGTAATCCCAATACTTTGGGAGGCCGAGGCGGGCAGATCACCTGAGGTCAGGAGTTCGAGACCAGCCTGGCCAACATGGTGAAACCCCTGTCTCTACTAAAAATACAAAAATTAGCCAGGTGTGGTGGCAAGTGCCTGTAATCCCAGCTACTCGGGAGGCTGAGGCAGGAGAATCACTTGAACCTGGGAGGCAGAGTTTGCAGTGAGCCGAGATCGTGCCACTGCACTCCAGCCTGGGTGACAAGAGCGAGACTCTGTCTAAAACAAAAAACAAAAAACAAAAAAAAAGATACTTTTAATAGTAGACCCCCCAAAAACACAATAGGTTTATTATAAAGAAATACTTTATAGCAAATAATAGCAAGTACACAATAAACTATATCATTTGGGTACAATTATGAAAATCTATGTGTGGTAGGTATATACATGTGAATGGCAAGCCAAGTTAAGAAGAAAATCTACGGCCGGGCGTGGTGGCTGACGCCTATAATCCCAGCTCTTTGGGAGACCAAAGTGGGCAGATCACGAGGTCAGGAGATTGAGACCACAGTGAAACCCCGTCTCCACTGAAAATACAAAAAATTAGCCGGGCGTGGTGGTAGGTGCCTGTAGTCCCAGCTACTCGGGAGGCTGAGGCAGGAGAATGGCGTGAACCTGGGAGGCAGAGCTTGCAGTGAGCCGGGATCACGCCACTGCACTCCAGCCTGGGCGACAGCGCGAGACTGTCTCAAAAAAAAAAAAAAAAGAAGAAGAAAATCTACCTGTGTTGGGGTTTTTTCCCCATTTAATCTGAGTAGTACTGTTTAATTATATCTACAAAATTATATACAATAATATAAGATCTGATAGTAACTTTGCTTAACGTATGTAGTAGAAAACATGTTTGAACACACTTTACATTAATAATAAATGTTTAGGGATATTTTTGCTCTTTTATTTCTTCTGAGGCTTATAGCAGCGAGTAAGCAATCTAAATGGTCAACAACAGAAGAATATTTACATTACTATCATATGATGGAATACCTTATGGCCATGAAACACAACTTTTGAACATAGTTAAGAATATGAAACAATGTCCACGATATAATGAAAAATGAAAATAAGCTGGAATCAAAACATACAGCACAATCCCGAAATTGTAAAAATAATACAAATAAACACTTGTGTACATAGGGGGGAAATGAAAAAAAAATAGCCACTGCTTAGTGGACCCTATAACTTAGTCTTCCAATCTGGTTCATCTTATTTTGTTTTATATTATAATTAATTCATGTATTTGTTTTATTTCTCACTAGACTATCAGCTCTTCCAAGGTCAGTCACCATCCCCTTAGTTGTGACTGTAGAATTCTTTGCAGTATCTGGCATTCAAAATTTTTTGCTAGATTAAATTGAATAAAATGCAAAGCAGCCCATGATTTTACTTTTGGGAATAATTTTTATGTTTTTAATTTAATTATTTGAAGTTGCATTTGCAGTGTTAAGTAGTCCAAAATACATATAGACACATTCCATTTGAATGGATTATCTACAACTTTGGTAAATTTTATACTCCATTATGAAGTGTTTGCTTCATCTTCTACTAAAATAAATCTGACAATATGGTCTAACAAAAGTCATTTTGGACATTTACACAGTGTTCTATGTTAAAATAGGCCTAATGTGAATACAAATAAATTTTTTTACATTTCCTATAATGGCTAGATATATTTTATGTTTGTCACTTTTTCTGTGATGATCTTGTTATTTTTCACTAGAAGAATTTTTTTAGTCATTCATGGACCAATCTGGAGACTTTTAAGTTTTAATTTACTGAAAATTTAACAGAGGTTCTTTCATGGGGGTATGTCTGAAAAAAATGTAATAGAGGCCGGGCGCGGTGGCTCACGCTTGTAATCCCAGCACTTTGGGAGGCCGAGGCGGGCGGATCATGAGGTCAGGAGATCGAGACCACGGTGAAACCCCGTCTCTACTAAAAATACAAAAAAAATTAGCCGGGCGTGGTGGCGGGCGCCTGTGGTCCCAGCTACTCGCAGAGGCTGAGGCGGCAGAATGGCGTGAACCCGGGAGGTGGAGCTTGCAGTGAGCCGAGATTGCGCCACTGCACTCCAGCCTGGGCGACAGAGCGAGACTCCGTCTCAAAAAAAAAAAAAAAAAAAAATGTAATAGAAAATCATTAGCACTGTGAAGCACAGAATATTGACAGGGGGGTAGGTGGATTTAATATTGGATACAGTTCAATTTTAGAATATGGAAAAAGAATATAAACAATTTATTACATTCCTATTAAATATCTGTCAATGCACAAGGCACTTTGTATATGTTAGCTCATGGAAACCCTATATGTTAGCTATAATCATCCTCAGTTTACAAATAAGGAATTGAGATTTATATTTATACATGAAAATAAGTTTCTTAAGAAAACACAGCTATTAATAAGTAGGTTCTAACTGCAGTCTGTATGATTAAATAAAGCTGTTACTCCAAGGCCATTATGCCTCTTGGGAAAGAAAAGATGGTGGTGAAGCCAAGTTGAAGGACTAGGGAGCGAGTCTCAGACTTAGCTACTAGTTAGGTAACTTAAATGATGAGAGAGGCTTGAGGACCCTGGCTCAATATGAGGAACATATCTGGGATATGCTGGAGGTTTGTCCAATGAATACTTCTGGAAACTGACTCTGACCTCACCGTAACCACCATCTAGGACTGTATTGTTCTTTACATGTACCAGTCACTTGCTCTCAGTTACCAGGTAGCCTCATAGCAAGTCTCCAGAAGAAGAGCCTCCAGGAGGCATCAAGCCAACTTCCACAAGGAAGCTGGGGTCAGGATAAAGGAAATGAGAGTACTCAAGCCTGCTATGAATCCACAGCTGTAAGACTCCATGAAAAAAATGAAAAGATATACCTCCATGTAAGAGTATGCTGTGTCATCATCTGATTTATCTGTTTCCATAATTTTCTGTATCATTTGCCATTAAGGAAATGAAATTATTGATCTGATTTGTTGGTGTCTATCAACACACACTGTTGCCACACCTTGCAAAGGTTTTTAATTAACTGATTTCTGTGAATGGCTGGCTTATATGTTTATGTGTCCAGGACACTTACTCATTCATCAATCTCAGAGAATCCTATATTCTTTATGAAGTCTTCTGAACTGATTTGCTTACGTTCACTCAGGCACCCTATTTTTATGTTTAGACTGTACTATTTACATATTCCCATTGTAGTGGATCTCAGTAATCATGCTGTTCATTGAAATATATCTCCCTGATAAACTGATAGTTATTTGACCTCCTAGACACTTTAAACCTCAGCCTATACCAGGTGTTCACTATTCACATGTTAAATAAATGTTATTGTCTTTATCACTTAAGGTATGTACTGTTTGAATACAATTTAACATTAAATTAAACTTAATGCAAAGTATTGTCAAAGAGTAACACAAGGATGAAAGCATTTTGATGAAAAGAATAAAGGTGTAAAGAAAATGAAAACAATAGCTAATACTTGCTGAGCACTATGTGCCAGGTGATGTTCCAGTTTTACGTGTATTAACTCACTTAATCTTCACGATAGCCATATGGAAGAAGTACTGCTATTTTTTCCATTTTCCAGATGAGAAGACTGAAGCAGAGAAAGATTAACCACCCAGCAAATAAGAAGTAGAGCTGGGATTTGAATTCAGGCAGGCTGGCTCTAGAGTCACTGCTGAATCACTGTCAAAGTCCTCCCTGTATTAGACATTATTATATTCCTTGTCATTTAATCCCCAAGAGCAGTTCAGTAAGATAGGAGGAACATCCTAGGAGGACAAGTCAAGTTAAATCAACCTCATCTGGTCCCATGGTAGGTGAGAGGCAGAACAGGTGCCATCAGTGCTGTGTGTCTTGGGGTCTTTTAAGGGACAGAGACAAGTGATGTCCACATCATCTACATGTGGCTGGCTCCTTTGCTTCAACATGTAGCAGAAATCAGCCCTCACTCAGTTCTTCTTTGGAGTATCTTGGCTATTTTGGGCTCTTACTCGTCTACATTTTAGAATCAATTTGTCACGTTTCAAGAAAAAAAGAGAGCTTGATTTTGTTAGAACCTGGACAGACCCTAGAGAGCCATTAAATAACAACTTAAATTGCAATAAATGTCTCTACCTATGAACACAGTCTTTTAAAAAAATTTAAAATTGTTTTTTAATTATTTTAAGTCATAATTTTAAAAAAAAAAAAAACCCACTTGGTTTTCTTAGAAATTGGACTGACTCTAGAGATCCATTAAGCAACAACTTATACTGCAATGAATCTATCTGTGCACAGTCTTTTTTTTTAAAAAAGTCATTTAAAAATGTTAATTATTTTGTCATAATTTTTCCACAAAGGTCTCAAATGATTTTTTAAAGATTATCCCCAGATACCTATAGTCACTACCATAGATACTGATGTTTTTTAAAGTTTTTATTTTCAGTTTGTATTGATGTTTATCTATAGCAACATTGTTAAACTCCAATTAATTCTAATAAGCAATATATATATATGGCCTAAATTAGATTTTCTATGTAGAAAATCATATTCTGTCAATGAACGGCATTTTTATTTCTTTTTTCTCCTGTCCTAGGACATCGAGTACAACAATAAATATAATTAGTTTCAGTGGGTTTCCTGGTTTCTGATATTAAAGCTAATGCTTCCAATATTTTACCATTAAATATAGTGGTTGTTATAGGTTTTTGGTAGATAACCTTTATCGGGTAAAGGAAGTTTCTAATTTCTTCTTTTAATGATAAGCTGGTACTTAATGTTGCTGAATGCTCTTTCTGCATGCACTGAAATGATGATGTAGTTTTTTTTTTCTTTTTAGTCAATTAATATAATAAGCTATATTAATACAATGTCTAATGTTAGGTCAATCTGCCATTCCTGGAATAAACCCAACTTGGTCTTGAAAACTTCTGGATTCAGTTTGCTATAAAAACTTTGCACCTATGTTTCTGAGTGAGATTGATTTATAGTTTTGTGTTCTTCAATTATCCTTGTCTGGTTTTGAAGTTACACAAAATTTATAAAATGAGATGGGCTAGGTTTTCTCATCAATCTTCTAGAACACTGTATAAAACATTGAGCTCCAGTAAAACTTACCAGTAAAATCAATTGAGCCTAGTGCTATCGTTAAGGAAAAATAAGCTAATGGTTCAGTTTCTCTCATGCTATAGGAAGATTTGAGTTTTCTTTTTCTTCTTGAGTCACCTTTAACAGTTTTCACTTTGCTAGGAAAGTCAGAAGTTTTAGGAAACATTAGAGAATAAAAATGTGTTGCAAACTTAACCAGATTCAGAAATTCAAAATCCAAAATGTAGCAATGGCAAAAGGTATTAAGCAATCTCTACCCCACCCCAACTCTGCCTAGGATAACAATGACCCAGATCTGCCAAAAGCCTACTACAAATGAAGAATCTTCCAACTGAAGAATGTACAAAAATACCACAGTATTGCTCACATGTCTACTTTCTTATACTGTGTTCAAATTTTCACAAGCATAAAGTATTTGATTTTATCAGGATGTAACTACTTCTGAATTAATCACTTACTACCATAGACTTATCTTCAGCAAATTATAGACAATTTCCTAAACCCTATTTCTTTCTAATATTCCTCTGTTCACAAAAATTCACATAAAATAATCTTTCATTTCATTCCATGTCTTACTTTTTCCTTATTAAATGACTAATAAAGGAATATGGTGATAAATTTCCTAAAGCTATGACATTAAGTAAATTCATGCCTCACTCTGAATTGAAATGACTCATTTAAGGTAACAGACCACTTCTCTAGTGGTCTCCATTCTTTCAAAGGAGAGGGAGTTAATTAGAGGTGTCATAAAGTGATGCTTTGTAAATTTTTAACTCAAGTTCCTTAGGTCTATTTGCTGTGCCCTACCTTTCTTTTCAGAAATTTAAAGGAAAAAATGATGAGTTGCTGAAGCAGATCACACACACACACACACACACACACACACACACGCACGGATTTTATGTGCTTATTTTTAATTTCACACGGATTTATAATCTATTTCTGCTTGACACAGATGAATGCTAAATGCTCAATTTCAATTGTGTCAGTATCCTTTCTGGCTCTTATGTAGAAGCTTGTGTCCATCCATGTTTAGGTTGGTATGGGCATGTTGCCAGGCATTTGAAGAAGTTGCAAGGAGATCAGGAGAGATCAAAGCAGATGAGATGGGAAACTGTGTTGGATGTTCTCTAAAGTTCTATTTATTTTTAATTTTATATTCTGTGCCCTAATTTTAGTTTCTTTTGCCTGTCATCTATTTTTTGCCAGACTTATTCAGTTACAATATGTAAGTGAACTTAACTAGTTAAATAAAAAAACTTTCTTTCTCCATCTAGCCTGCAGGATTTATTATAGTGGCTCCACCTCGATACCAGTGGATACTGACATAAGATTATGTAAATCCGCTTCCTAGAACTTCAAGTATAATAATATATATATATATATATAAAGCATTTAATACTAAATTAAAAAATAAAAGATTATGTAAATCCAACGAACTGAAGCCCATAGGATACAACAGAATTACCCTTTGAGTTCAGGTAATATGTGAGGACTTTTCTTTATATGACTTGACTTTACTTCCTACTTTTAATAAAATCAAGTCTTATCAATATTTTTCTCTGTGCACACTGGAAATTCTGCTCTTTTTTTAAGCATCATTATCTCACTTAAGCTAACACTAACATTTGTGAATCTCAAACACGAGTGCTGCCACCTCCACAGATCTGAGTTTTCCAATAAAGCTGCTTCATTCCATATGTTCATATTGCAATGTTTGTTTTACAGCATAGTTCATATTTCATTTTATTCCAAAATTTTGTCTCAGCAAAACTTCATGGAATATTTTCTCTTTTTCCTTTAACAGTGTAATGGGACAAAACAACAAATCCAGAATATGGTTTAAAGCTAAACAAATGTATAAGTGCAATCAATGATAGAAATAACTGGTTGTTGTGTTTAAAATTTGACCAGCTAGAAAACTCAAGCTCATTCGGTTTGCATTGACATATAACAAAAAAGCACTGTGCTTGTTTTATTAGAAAACACTTTTATCACCTACTTGACAACATAGGTTTTGCCAGGAAAGTCAGCATTTTGAACATCCAATCCTCTAACATGTCTCATGTTGATTATGTCATGATTACAGAAGTAAACATTTTGCAAAAGGAAAAGGTATGTAATAAGCCTTTTGCAAAAGGAAAGCATCCTCACAAGATCATTGCAAAAATTTGTAAGAAAAAATCTAAAAGTTGTTTTAAAAATAATTTGGTATATATTTCAATTAGACATTACTGTATACAGAAATGCTACTGATTTTTATACATTGATTTTGTATCCTGAAACCTTGCTAAAATTGTTTATCAGTTCTAATAGCCTTTTGGCAGAGTCTGTAGGGTTTTCTAAGTATAAAATCATATTTTTAATGAAGAGAGCCAGTTTGGTTTCTTCATTTCTTATTTGATTGCCTTTTATTTCTTTCTCTTGCCTGACTGCTCTGGCTAGGACTTCCAGTACTATCTTGAATAGGATTGGTGAGAGTGGGCATCCTTGTCTTGTTCCGGTTCTCAAGTGGAATGGTTCCAACTTTTGCTCCTTCAGTATGATGTTAGCTGTGGGTTTGTCATAGATGGCTTTTATTGTTTTGAGGTATGTTCCTTCAATGCCTAACTTATTGAGGGTTATCATAAAGAGATATTGAATTTTATCAAAAGCTTTTTTTTTTTGCATCTACTGAGGTAATCAGTAGATTATCTCAGTATTCTTTTAATTCTGTTTGTGTGGTGAATGACATTTATTGATTTGCTTATATTGAACCAGCCTTGTATCCCAGGAATAAAGCCTACTTGATCATAGTGTATTAACTTTTTGATGTGCTACTGAATTCGGTTTGCTAGTATCTTGCTGAGGATTTTTGCATCTATGTTCATTGGCTTGAAGTGTTCTTTTGTTGTTTCTCTGCGAGATTTTGGTATCAGGCTGATGCTGTCTTTGTACAATTAGTTAGGGAGGAGCCCCTTCTCCTTGATTTTTAAGCAGAGTTTCAGTAGGATTGGTACCAGTTCTTTGTATGTCTGGTAGAATTTGACTGTGAATCTATCTGGTTCAGGGCGCTTAATGATTCAATTTCCTAACTTGTTATTGGTCTGTTCCAAGTGTTCACTCTCTTCTTGGTTCAATCTTTGGAGGTTGTATGTTTCCAGGGATTTGACAATTTCCTGTAGATTTTCTAGTTTGTGTGCACAGAGTTGTCCACAGTATTCTATGAGGATCGCTGTGGGATCAGCTGTTATGTCATCTTTGTAAACTCTAATTGTACTTATTTGGATCTTCTCTGCTTTTATTCTTTGTTAATCTAGCTAGTGTTCTGTCAATCTTATTATTTTTTTTGAAGAACGACCTCTTGCTTTCATTGATCTTGTGTATGGATTTTTGCATCTCAATTTCATTAAGTTCTCTAATTTTTGTTATTTCTTTTCTTCTGCTAGCTTTAGGGTTGTTCTTTTTTTTTTTTTCTAGTTCCTTTAGGTGAAAAGTTAGATTGTTAATTCGAAACCTTTCTAACTTCTTAATGAAAGCCTTTGAGGGCTATAAACTTTTCTCTTAACACTGCTTTGGCTGCATCCTAGAGATTTTGGTAAATTGTGTCCCTATTTTCATTAATTTCTAATATTTTTTTTCATTTCTGACAATTTCTATGTTCACCCAGGAGTTATTCAGGAGCAAACTGTTTTAATTTATTTTGTGTAGTTATTCAGGAGCAACTTAATTGTATTTGTGCAGTTTTGAGAGCTCTTTTTGATATTGATTTATATTTTTATTGCACCGTGGTCTGAGAATATGCTTGGTAGGATTTCACTTGTTTTTAAATTTATTAAGATTTGCCTTATGACTGAGCATGTGGTTGCTCCTAGAATCTATGTCCCACGTGCATATGAAAAGAATATACATTCTGCAGTAGTTGGTTGGAGTGTTCTGTAGATGTCTATTAGGTCCAGTTGGTCACATGTTAACATCCAGAGTTTATTAGTTTTCTGCCTCAGTGATTTGTCTAACACTGTCAGTGGGTTGTTGAAGTCTCCTACTATTACTGTGTGGTTGTCGAAGTCTTTTCATAAGCCAAGAAGAAACTGTTTTATGAACCTGGGTGCTTCAATGTTGGGTATGTATATATTTAGGACAGTTAAGGCTTTTTATTGGATTGTACCCTTTATCATTATGTAATGCCCTTCATTGTCCTTCTTTTTATTGACTTAAAGTCTGTTTTACTGATATAAGAATAGTGCCTCCTGCCCAGGTATGGTGGTTCACATCTGTAATCCCAGCACTTTTAAAGGCTGAGGCATGTGGATCGCTTGAGCCCAGGATTTCGAGACAAGCCTGGGCAACATGGTGAAGCCCTGACTCTACTAAAAACAACTAAAATTAGCTGGGCATGATGGCACGGCCTGTGATCCCAGCTATTTGGGAGGCTGAGGTGGGAGGATCACCTGAGCTCTGGAAGTCAAGGATGCAGTGGACTGAGATCGTGCCACTACGCTCCAATCTGGGCAGTGGGAATATGATCCTATCTTAAAAAAAAAAAAGACTAGTGGCTCTTGTTCCTTTTTTGTTTTCCGTTTGCAAGATAGGTCTTTCTCCATCCTTTTCTTTGATTCTGTCTATGTCATTACATGTGATATGGGTCTACTGAAGACAACAGATGCTCGGGTCTTGTCTTTATATCAAACCTGCCATTGTGTCTAAGTGTGGAATTTAGCCCATTTACATTCAAGGTTCGTATGTATTAGTTTAACCCTTTCACCATGTTGTTAGCTATTTGTTGTGTAGTTGTAGCTATTGATTTGTGTAGTTGATTTATAATGGCTGTGGGTTATATACTTATATGTTTTCGTTGTAGCAGGTTTTGTTCTTTTGATTCCATGTTTAGCACTCCTTAAGGATGTCTTTAAGACTGGTCTAGATGAAATGTATTCCCTCAGCAATTGCTTGTCTGAGGAAGATTTTGTTTCTCCTTCACTTATAAAGCTTAGTTTGGCAGGATATGAAATTCTTGGTTGGAATTTATTTTCTATAAAGTTTACTTTCTTAATAAACTTGCTTTCACTTTATGGAGTCACCTCAAATTCTTTCTTGCACGAGATCCAAGAACCCTCTCTTGGGGTCTGGATTGGGAGCCCCTTCCAGTAACATCTTTCTGGTGACCCAGATTGAAAAATACTGAGGAAACTCCCGACCCAAAGGCTAACTTGAGGTAAGTGGTGGCGTCTGGTAACATCTTTCTGGCCAAACATAGAAGGGACCATATTGAGGAGACCCTCCAACCCAAAGGAAAAATCATCTGCACACACACACCAACTGGCTGAATTTTGGGTAAGTGGGGTGCATTTGCCCGGGTAAAGAATGGGATTGGGTTAAAGACCCAATTTAGAGTTTCTCCTAAGACAGAGTGGGTTAAAGTCCCCTCTTAATAAAAGGCAAGGACGCTTGAGCGAACTTGGTTTGAGGTTCAACTTAGGAAGGTTAGAGTCCTTCCTAAAATTTAGGGAGTTAGAAGACCCTTTCAGTAAAGTACCTCTCAGCTAAGAATGGGTTTGGCACCATGGGATGTTAACTGGTACTCACTTTGGATTAATCTGCCTTGCAATCTTTGTTGATGGCTATGGCTGACAGAATTAGGCATATACGGGACCATAAGACATGGGGCGCTTTTTCTCTCCCTAAAGGGGGAAACTTAAGAGCTGATGGGACTGCCAGAAAAGATCCTTTCATGACCGACAAACAGCAGACTGAACTTCTGATTCAGCATTGGCTGCAATGAGTCTTTGGCCTCACTGAACTCTTCATCTTCCCCACCCTGCCACAGGCAATGCTTTTCTCTCTCTCCTTTTCTTTTCCAATCTTCTCTGTTACTTAGGGTGACCATCTTGCCCAGAGACCACATGTTGAGAAATGTCCTTGGGAACATGAACTTGTAACCATGTGGCGGTACTTTCTTTTGGTTTCTATCATCACAACGGTGGCCTGGCTTAGGGAATGAGTCCTTTCTGATTTGATTTCTGTTTTACCTTTACCATTTGTTAATTCTCCTCTCCTCCACAAAACTTGAATTTTTCCATTCTCTGAGCACTTGGAGGTTACATTTGGTAAAGCCCAAAAGCCAGACATATTGGACACTTGGTATGGCTAAAATCAGGTAATAAGAAATTTAAAAGGGGCAGGCATGGTGGCTAATGCCTGTAATTCCAGCATTTTAGGAGGCCGAGGCAAGTGGATCACTTGAGGCCAGGTGTGACCAGCCTGGCCAACATGGCAAAACCCTGTCTCTACCACAAATACAAAAGTTAGCCAGGCATGGTGGTACATGCCTGTAGTTCCAGCTACTTGAGAGGCTGAGGTATGAGAATCACTTGAACACAGGAGGCAGAGGTTGCAGTGAGCAAAGATTATGCCGCTGCACTCCAGCCAGTGCGACAGAGTGAGACTCTGTCTAGGAAAAAAAAAAAAAAGGAAGAAATTTAAAAGGGCATTTTTTAAGGAGCGCTATGGTTAAATATCAGCTTAATTAAAAGCATATATTCAAGCTCTAACAGCCTGGGACTCCTTGAAAAAAACAGAGGAGGCAGCACAGACCCTATTTTGGGGGGAAAAAAAATCCTCTGTTTTTCTCATAAAAGCCCAGGAATTGGAAGTGGATAAATCCCTCTCAAAATTTAAGGCTCTGTTCTGTTTTGCACCGTATTGTGTGACATTTTTGACATTGGGGGTATCAGAAATTACTTTACATTATGAGAGAGCTTTGGTAGGTAATAACTAGGTGGGAAATATACTTTTGGGGCTAGCTAATGGCAGTTATGGGAGATACTCATCTCTGCAAGTATGGATCAGAGAAACATGCTCTCGGCAACCTAGAAGTTATAGAAATGTCCTCACTCTCCACTGAGAGATAAGACTCCCATGGGAGGTTGGTTATTTCCATCTTTTTGAGATCTAGGATCTGGTATAAAAATGGGACCCTTAATTTTTGGAAATCAGTTTTGCTTTCCAGCTGTGTCAGCTTATTAGACCCTGGAAAAGGCATGCTTTAAAGAGAAACTTAAAAACTGGAAATGAAAAATCTTACAACTACTGGACCTTCTGTCTCTCTATGTATTTGTACGTGGTGTGTGTGTGTGCGATGTTTATATATGAAAAAACTTTGATTAGTTTAAAAATAGTAAGTGCTTAAATCAAATAGTTTGTCAGAAAAGTAAAATGTGTAATGTCATTTACTTCATATGACTTTAGGAATCTTTTGGAAATGAAGGCAGTTTTAAAAATTATTGACAAAATAAAGATGTCTTCAAAATTTAAACATTTGGTCCAAATTAGGCAGGTCAGATATTAGGTTTTCTAAATGGTTTAGGGTCATAAACTGCTTCTTTGACTTTGGAAAACTGTTCAATTTACCTACATTGGATCATTGTATATTAGATAAGACCTGGGACATGTGGAAAGCCATGCCCCCTAGCTATGCTGGAAACAGTCGCCCTTATCTGCACTTCTGTCTGTTGTCCTAGACTCCACACCTAGTACCTAATTAAAATCTCTTACCAAAGTTTTCATCAAAAGTAAAGTCACTAAGAGTTAACACTGTAACACATAATTGAGACTACTAAAAACAGTTTTACATGAAAGGTGTGTAAAGAAAGTGAAATGTGTTTTTTGGTAAAAGATTACAAGAAGGCAGGGGAATGTGGATTTTTTTTCCCAAGATTAAAAGGTTAAATAATTGTTTTAAGTTAGATAAAATAAAGCTGAAGGTTTAAGCAAGTTGTGGAAGGTTTGTGAAAAATTAATTGTAAAAGAGATTCTGTGTGTGAACATATTGGCTAAAGTTAAAAGGGTATTATTCAGTTTTTCCATAAATTAAACATTGGAATAAAAGCACGAGTTTTTCATAGCACTGGTCTGCTCATTAAAAAAAAATGTAAAGGATTATAAAAGGTTTATGAGACTATTACCTTATGGTCAAACTAATTAAGGTTAAACAGATTTGTTTATAAGTTTTTATTAAAAATTTGGTTTATCAATAATAGCACACTAATGTAAAGGTAAAATTTGACTTATTTGGTATATTAAAATCATACAGGAAGTGACGTTGTCTTTGGACTGTATTTGTATAAATATGTTTCATATGTGTTCCAAACTTACGGGAAACTCCTACAATTCTAATATGAATAACTGTATGTTATTAATAATTATAATTGCTACATAAAATCACTGTATGCCACAGAGGTAACCAAATTTCCTTGTCAATTGTGTTTTTGACTATGGTTTCTTCCTAAGACATTTTATCATTCACAGACAATTGCTGTCTTGTTTTAATCCTCTTCAAAAGGTGGTTTATAATCAGCTATAGGACTTTGACAGGTGCAGTTAAATGCAGGTTTCTGAAAACTATGGTGATTGTGACATTAGAACAGAGGTAAAAAACTTTCAGGACTCTCATAGAAAGGTAAAATGTTCATAAATATCAAGCAGAACAGGAGTTAACTGCATGAACTCAACTAATAGAATGCTAAAGTAATCTTTTTGACTTTGCTTCAAACATTGCTGATCCTTTGTTTTGTTTTGCAGCGTCAAGGAAACTTTCGAGGTATTAATAGCTTTTAACAATTGAGTAAAGTATACTCCTGTACTTTACATTACTGGTTTGGCTGTGCCCCCACTCAAATCTCATCTTGAACTGTAGGTTCCATAATTCCCACGTGTCATGGGAGAGACCTGGTGGGAGGTAACTGAATCATGGGGGTGGGTCTTCCCTGGACCATTCACATGATGGTGAATAAGTCTCACAAGATCTGATGGTTTTATAAAGAGGAGTTCCCCTGAACAAAATTTGGAGCATATTTGTTTCTACCTACTTTCTCCAAATTTGCAAACTAGGTTTTTTGTTTGTTTGTTTGTTTGTTTGTAACAGGACACAATTGGAGAAACTGGTTATTTTACCAAGTAATACGATTTGGCTGTGTCACCACTCGAATCTCATCTTGAACTGTAGCTCCCATAATTCCCATATGTCATGGGAGAGATCTGGTGGGAGGTAAGTGAATCATGGGGGCATGTCTTTTCCATGCTGTTCTGTGATAGTGAATAAGTATCATGAGATCTGATGGTTTTATAAAGAGGAGATCCCCTGCACACACTCTCTCTTGTCTGCTGCCACGTGAGATGTGACTTTGCTCCTCCTTTGTCTTCTGCCATGATTATGAGCCCTCCCCAGCCATGTGAAAGTAAACTGGGTATAAATTACTCAGTTTCAGGAATGTCTTTATCAGAAGTATGAGAACACACTAATACAGTAAATTGTTACCAGTATATCGAGGGAACCCGCCCCCAATATATCAATGTAGTTCTTTCTATTTTCCATAAGTTTTGGCTGGCTGAGAAATAAAGAGAGACAGTATAAAGAGAGGAATTTTACAGCTGGGCTGCCGGGGGTGACATCACATATCAGTAGGACTGTGATGCCCACCTGAGCCTCAAACCAGCAGTTTTATTAAGGGTTTCAAAAGGGGAGGGGGTGTAAAACAGGGAGTAGGTACAAAGATCACAGGCTTTAAAAGGCAAAAAGCAGAACAAAGATCACATGCTTCTGAGGGAACAAGACAAAAGGAAAAAGCAGAACCACTGATAAGGGTCCAACAAAGATCACAAGCCAAAGGGCAAAAGGAGAACTACTGATAAGGGTCTATGTTCAGTGATGCACGTATTGTCTTGATAAACATCTTAAACAACAGAAAACAGGGTTTGAGAGCAGAGAACCGGTCTGACCACAAATTTACCAGGGCAGAGTTTTTCCCTACCCTAATAAGTCTGAGGGTACGGCAGGAGACCAGGGTGTATCTCAGTCCTTATCTCAACTGCATAAGACAGACACTCCCAGAGCGGCTGTTCATAGACCTCCCCCCAGGAATGCATTCCTTTCCCAGGGTATTGATATTAATATTCCTTGTTAGGAAAATAATTTAGCGATATGTCTCCTACTTGCACGTCTGTTTATAGGCTGTCTGCAAGAAGAAAAATATGGCTCTTTTTGCCCAACCCCACAGGCGGTCAGACCTAATGGTTGTCTTCCCTTGTTCCCTAAAAGTCACTGTTATTCTGTTCTTTTTCAAGGTGCACTGATTTCATATTGCTCAAACACATGTTTTACAATCAATTTGTACAGTTAACACAATTATCACCATGGTCCTGAGATGATGTATATCCTCAGCTTATGAAGATAACAGGATTAAGAGATTAAAGTAAAGATAGGCATAAGAAATTATAAAAGCATTATTTGGGAACTGATAAATGTTCAAGAAATCTTCACAATTTATGTTCCTCTGCCGCAGCTTCAGCCGGTCCCTCCATTCAGGGTCCCTGACTTCCTGCAACACCAGTAGAGTGAGATGCTATGTGAACATGTGGAACTGACTTTGGAAATGGGTAACAGGCACAGGTTGGAACAGTTTGGAGGGCTCAGAAGAAGATAGGAAAATGTGGGAAAGTTTGAAACTTCCTAGAGACTTGTTGAATGGCTTTGACCAAAATGCGGACAGTGATATGGACAATAAGGTCCAGGCTGAGGTGGTCTCAGATAGAGATGAGGAACTTGTTGGGAAATAGAGTAAAGGTTATTCTTGTTATACAAAGAGACTGGCGGCATTTTGCTCCTGCCCTAGAGATTTGTGGAATTTTGAACATGAGGGAGATGATTTAGGGTATCTGGTGGAAGAAATTTCTAAGCAGCAAAGCATTCAAGAGGTGACTTGGGTGCTGTTAAAAGCATTCAGTTTTAAAAGGGAAACAGAGCATAAAAGTTTGGGAAATTTGCAGACTGACAATGCAACAGAAAAGAAAAACCCATTTCCTGGGGAGAAATTCAAGCCAGCTGCAGAAATTTGAATAATAAGGAGCCCAATGTTAATCACACAATGGGGAAAAAGTCTCCAGGGCATGTCAGAGACCTTCACGGTGGCCCCTTCCAACACAGGCCTAGAGGCCTAGGAGCAAAAAATGGTTTCCTGGGCCAGGCCCAGAGCACCCCTGCTGTGTGCAGTCTAGGGACTTGATGCCCTGCATTCTAGCCACTCCAGCCGTGGCTAAAAGGGGCCAAGGCACAGCTTGGGCAGTGGCTTTAGAGAGTGCAAGCCTCAAGCCATGACAGCTTCCACGTGGGGTTAAGCCTGTGGGTGCACAAACATCAAGAACTGAAGTTTGGGAACCTAGGCTTAGATTTCGGAGGATGTGTGGAAATATCTGGATGTCCAGGCACAGGTGTGCTGCAGAGGTAGAGCCCTCCTGGAGAACCTCTGCTAGGTCAGTGTGGAAGGAAAATGTAACATGGGAGTCCCCATACAGAGGCCCTACTGGGGTGCTTCTTAGTGGAGCTTGAGAAGAGGGCCACTGTCCTCTAGACCCCAGAATGGTAGATATACTGACAGCTTCCACTGTGGACCTGGAAAAGCCACAGACACTCAATGTTAGCCCGAGAAAGTGGCCAAGAGCGGGGCTGTACCCTGCAAAGGCAGTTCTGCCTAAGACCATGGGAACCCACCTCTTGCATCAGTGTGACCTGGATGTGAGACATGGAGTCAAAGGAGATCATTTTGGAGCTTTAAGATTTGACTGCCTTGCTAGATTTCAGTCTTGTGTGGGCATTATAGCCCTTATGTTTTGGCCAATTTCTTCTATTTGGAATGAGTGTATTTACTCAATGCCTGTAGCTCCACTGTATCTAGGAAGTAACTAACTTGCTTTTGATTTTACAAGTTCACAGGTGGAAGGGACTTGCCTTGTCTTGGATGAGACTTTGGACTGTGGACTTTTGAGTTAATGCTGAAATGAGTTAAGACTTTGGGGGACTGCTGGGAAGGGATGATTGGTTTTGAAATGTGAGGACATGGTATTTGGGAGGGGCTGGGGTGGAATGATATGGTTTGGCTGTGCCCCCACTCAAATCTCATCTTGAATTGTAGGTTCCATAATTCCCACATGTCATGGGAGGCACCCGGTGGGAGGTAACTGAATCGTGGGGGTGGGTCTTCCCCAGGCCGTTCACGTGATAGTGAATAAGTCTCATGAGATCTGATGGTTTTATAAAAAGGAGTTCCCCTGCACATGTTCTCTTTTGCTTGCTGCCTTGTAAGACCTCCCCTGCTCTTCCACCATGATTGTGAGGTCTCTCCAGCCATGTGGAACTGTGAGTCAATTAAACCTCTTTCCTTTATAAATTACCAAATATCAGATATGTCTTTGTCAGCAGTGTGAGAACAGACTAATACACCGGGGCTTTAACTGAAATGGTGTGCTTTCCTTTGAGGAATCAAACTTAACATATAGAGCCAATAAAAGACCCTTGGGAAAACTGGCCTCATACCTTGTCTACACAGTTCCTGTACAGGGTTCCTGACCTGTGGTAAGTAACAAAATGTCACTGTATGACAGGCCCAGGAGCCCCAAGTTATCTTCAGACCACAAAAGGAGAGGAATTTACCCAACTCCTAGGTCCTTGAGGGTACAAACCCATGGCAGGGCTCAGCTTTTAAGAAGTCTTATCTAAGATTCCTTTCATGGAACAGAGTTCCATCAAAGCCAGTTTAAAAGCAGCTTATGTGAAAAATATTCTTGCTGCACTTTATACAAATAGGCCAAGTATAATAAAACAACTTGGTCTTACTATTATGTCTTAAGTAAAAATAGAAAACTGAAGAGACGAAAAAAATTATGTTGCAAGAACTGTGGTACACCTGTTATTAAATTCTAGTCTCATCAGTTGTTTTTGTGGTTTTTCCTACAATTTAGACTAAATCTGCTTACTCCTGTGAACCAACCAGTGACCTCTGGCTGCCACTCAGAAAAAAAACAAAAGGGATGGATAATGTAGAAATTAGATCAATATTCTAATTCTGGACACATAGTGGAATCAGCTAGTAACCCCATATCAGCGTGGTTCCAGCAGTTGCCAAGTTCACGGAAAACCTTCTTATTTAGTTTACTTGGGATAATTTTGCTGATCTTGCTTTACCATTGTGGAATATATTGCTGTTGTACTCTTTGTGTAGGAATGCAGAATAGGCTTACTGAATGTTTTCTTAAATACTTATTAATATTCCAGATATCACATTCTGTCAGAACTCAAGAATTATAAATGGCCCTTGACGTACCAATGATTTCTGACTGAGCTCCTCTCTACCCTGAATGCAAGACACCCTGACAATTAGGGAGGAATGTCATCACTTCTATTCAGCATCAAGAAGTTACAGAAGATTGATCTTCATCCCTCTGTAACCCTTAAGATTAAGCGTTCTCTTAAGGGAGGGGGGGAATGTCAAAGGCGTTTAAACCAGAGCAACTCCATCTTGAATAAAGGCTGGGTAAAATAAGGCTGAGACCTACTGGACTGCATTCCCAGATGGTTAGGCATTCTAATTCACAGGATGAGACAGGAGGTTGGCACAAGGTACAGGTTATAAAGACCTTGCTGATTATACAGGCTGCAGTAAAGAAGCTGGCTAAGACCCAACAAAACCAAGATGGCAATGAGAGTGACCTCAGGTCATCCTGACTGCTATACCCTCACCAGCACCATGACAGTTTACAAGTGCCACACAATGTCAACAAGTTACCCCTATGTGTTCTAAAAAGGGGAGGCATAAATAATCCATCCCTTGTTTAGCATATAATCAAGAAATAACTATAAAAATGGGCAACCACCAGCCCTTGGGGCTGCTCTGTCTATGGAGTAGCCACTCTTTTATTCCTTTACTTTCTTAATAAACTTGCTTTTTCAATTTACGGACTCATCTTGAATTCTTTCTTGCAAGAGATCCAAAAACCCTCTCTTGGGGTCTGAATTGGGACCACTTTCTGGTAACAAATTCTAGTGCTGGATTTCAAAGGAGCATATAGTAGTGGGATAAATTTTTGGTGCTGTAGTTTCAATGCAATCCATTAGATGGTGCTTAAGAGTAACGGCCATTAATTAGGTAAGTTAACACCCCACCATGAGGCTCTTTTGTTCTTCCTCATGTTCCCAGGCATGTTCCGCAGTGGGCGGGGGAGAGACATGGCCCCCTCACCAGGTCTGCTCCTGGGCCTTGGGGGAGCCTCCTTCCAATCACTGATGCTGTGCCTGTGTTTCTTTTGTTAGGTGTTTCAGGCTCTGGGGCCTTCTTAATCAGGGGCTGCAGGAGGAAGATATGCCTCACTCGCTCTGGATCAACTCTGTGGAGGTAGGCATACCCTGCTCCCCTCCCACCCCAGCCCAGTAACCTGAAGATCTTGCCCCCTTCTACCTGACTTGAGTGCTGGCCACAGATCTTGGCTACCTACTCCCAAAATGCTGCATGAAGCAGCCCTGGGGGCACTGGGACAGCCTGTGGATTGAGTTGGCATTCCAGCTGTACTGGGAGGATCCAATGTGCTTCCAAGTCACTGGGAAAGTACTCAGGTACAGCAACATCTCAGGCTGTGCTGCAGGGGCTGTGCTGTGCACCCACTCCTACAGGGTGGCTAAGCGTGACCCTGGGTGGGGCCAGCAGGCAGGAAGGCTTGCAGAATAGATATGCCCTAGTCCCAAAGGGAAGCTGGTTTCACTCTCTCCTAGCTTGAAGGTCAGCTGGGGTCCACACCTCCCAGAAAGGGATGAAGAGCCCTTCCCACAGAGCAGCTCTATGGCTGCTCTCTGCTGGAGCTCCCCAGTGCACGAAAACTCTCGGGCTCCATGCTATCCAACGACCTGTCTCTGCCTGCTCCCCAGGGAGATGCCCCTGCCAGCTCACACATCCATGGGAGACATGGAGTTCGGTAACTAGGATCTAGGATCCCAGGGGCTGGTGGTGAGACTGAGCCTTCCCTCAGTTCCTCATTCACCCCTTTCCCAAGAGCCATTTGGGGCTGGGAACTAGCCCTGGTATTCAGGTACCCAGCACAGGGCTCCCAGCTTCCTCCCTCTTCAGCCTTCATTTTAGCATTGCCTCTCAACCCAATCTGAGCATTTTCTCTCCGAAGATCTGCCCAGATTATGGTGGTTTACTCTAAAATTTGGTGTCTCTCAGTGGGAGCTACACTTCCTGGCTGCATCTAGTCAGCCATCTTAACCTTATGTCTCCTTTGATCTTTTCGCTATTAATCAGTGAAGTTTTTGATAATCACTTCATCTCCTGATATACTTGGCAGTCTCATTATTTCAAAGAAGGGAGAAATTCAACAATTTACTATGTATAACCCATAAAGTACTCATGGAATCAATTTAAAATGGCTATTTTTAGCTCGAATTTTAGATTCTGCAAAGAAATTTTATATGCAACCACACTGTCTAAAATGCCTTACCAGAACCATAAAAAGAACAATTAAAAGAACTACTCTTTCCTCACAAAAAGCGAGGAAATTTATGAGTAAGTTCTAGAAATACATGAATTGGCCGTTCAATAATCTCTCAATGAGGGTTTAGCAAATCTATGTTTTGAGAAAACAGCTCTGTTTATTAGAATTTTAAAATGTGACATCAATTTATATTGGCAGAGATATGTTCTGTCCCCTTAAACAAAAGGACACTCACTTAACCATTAATGCTCCCTATCCCTCTATCCCTGCCCCTAAGCTTCCCAATACTATGTGTTACTTACTCAGCCATTCCATACATGAACAAACACCAGGCAATGAAAATCAACCCTTAAGCCTCAGAGTAATATCTGAAAAGGCTGGGCATTTTCACAGTATTTAAGAAAAAAAAATACACATATATATGGTATATATTTATATATACATATATGACTAACTTTTATTATATTACAAGTTAGTTTAAAAACCTTAAGACAAAGTACAGTCGGCTTAGGCAATCACATATTGCAGCATTATTTTATGAACAGAAGACCACTCAGGGGAGGGGTATCTACACAGTTGGCAAATACTCATTATTCCAGTTTCTTTAGGAAGTCATGCCCTTATTTTAAACATACATTTTAAGTATATTTAATGTCATATTTATTTGCTTCTAAATCCCTGTTTTCTATGAGATCCTGATCTTGCCAAATGGGCTTTTCTCATCGTATTTTTCAAAAACATAGAGCCTAAGGTTGATGAATAACATGTCAGTCTGCCATTAAACAAATTTTTATAGAATTTCAAGCCTTTAACAATATGACTTAATGAAAATAAAGTTTACTGAAATAATCAAATGAAATGCTTAACAATTCTCCCTAGATCCTTAATTCACTATTAAATAACAGCGTAATTTACCCCTTTAGCAATTATTTGAAAACACCAAGCTTGTAAAACTTTAAAAGTTGTTATTAATAGAAAGGATCATTTTTTCACTTACTCGAGCAGCTAAAAAGTAAAAGGCATATTAAATGATGTAATTATATTTTATCTTCATTTTGTGCATAATACTAACTACTAACACCCAATTTGGAAAAAAAAAAAAAAGCTTTTAAGTTATTTAGGAATCATTGATATTATCAAACTACTGATTATTTAATTTCCACACAACAAATTCTAAGTCATTCAATGATTCTCAAGTAGTTTGTCACTAACTAAGAATAAATTATAGAAGTGAACAAGAAGCAGTAGCTAGTGGCGAAGAAACCTCAAATTTTTCTTTGACATTGAAAGGAGTTAACCAGCTTGCTTTAGGCAGAAAGTAAGGGAAGGGTCCCCGGCAAACCTCTAACCCATGTTTTGTGCAGATAAGGGAACGTGCACAGGGGGCTTACCTAAACATGCCCTCAGCAGACTAAGTGCCCACATGCGTCCAGGGGGAATGGGGTGGAGCCACCAGGAATTCGCACCTTATACAAACAGGGAATCCAGCCCTATCAGCTTTTATATAAAAGCCCTTGTATTCAAAACTGGAAGGGAACAACCAGGAACCTGCTTTACAGGACCCGTCTCTTTGCTGAGAACTTTCCTTTTGCTTAATAAATTCTATTCCACTCACTCTCTGGTGTCTGCACGCCTAATTTTTCCTGGCTGGGAGACAAGAACCTGGACCTAGCTGAGCTAAAAGAGCAAAAATCCCGTATCAACATTACATTTAAAAAAAAAAAAATCACTGAACCAAGGAATAGCATTTATGCTCTTGATCTTTTTTAAAGTTCTCAGACATCAAGAGGCCTAAATTTGATTTAGAAAAATTGCTATACAGTCCTAACTCCATTATCACTATCTCTTAAATTTTAATTGCATGTTATGGTGGCTGACATATTCCCATTAAGTAGCATGAAAACTACGTAAGTGAACATCTTGGTTTACATCAAACAACCTCACTTTATGTCTGTTGTCCCACTACAGAAGACAAAGTATATGGTCATCATTATTCCATTACTAGCTTGGGATCTCTCTGACTCTATGCAGCTTCCTATTTAGGCAAGTAAATAAGAATTTAGGAGCTTGGTGGAAAAGAGAACAATGTTTTTAACAGTTGGATCAACAACAAGTGGGTCTAATTTACCCACTCCCCACCAGTTCACCTCCCTTTGGCCTGACATGGAAGCTGAAACTATGGTCACTTACTGTATATTTCTGAACATTTCTTCTTGAAAGAAAATTATTGTAATATAGATGCCAGCTCTACTTGATAGACAGATGACCAAAGACTGATGAACACCAATGCAAATGTAATAAAATTACACTTAAATGCTTGCCTTGCATATATCATAAAAAGATAAATATAAGTAATCATACTCTACTTCTGTGACACCAAAAAATAAACTTTTACTGATGAAAACCTTCACTAATAACAAAGGGCTTCAGACTCTATCTATGAAACACTTATCCATTTAAAAATGCTGTACTGCTGGTTTCATAGTTGAAAGGCAAAAAACTTTCAACGAACCAGTCCTGAGAAGCCCATCTATCCTCCCCATTAACTCAAAGCAATTACCCATATGTGTACAATAAGGAATTCTACCCTCTCAGAAGACATTAACTTAAGGCTAAGAGTTTGTCCCTAAGGAAAATAATTCAATAGCTGGTAGTCAGTGAGCCAAGACTCTGGTTCTAAAGGAATCTTTTAACTTACATAATGTGAAGTTGATGTTAAAGATAATGCTGCTTTACATTATTAACTAAATGTGTCTTCATCAATAAACAAAATATTTTGTCCCAATTTTGAGTAACAAGGCAAGTAGTAAGAAAATTCATACAAATGAATGTTTAAGTACTTAGCAAATCTCTTCAAATAGCATAACCAGCATTTCAAAATAAGACATTTGTTCTAAAGAGAAAAATTAAAATTGGGTTTACTCTAAGGAGAAATTGTTTTTAATGTTTTTTCTAATTCCCACTTGTTTTTTTCCTTAGTTTATATTTGAAGAATATCTTTCTTAATTATGTATGTACTGATCACCCAAATATCCCCTAGTAGCATCAGTAAAGCTACAGTTAGCTATGATATCCTTGGAGAAAATTAACAGCATAAGCAAAAATTCATGTATCACACCTCATTTAATTACACTGTTTAAAAAAGTATTAATTTAAAAAGTTAATTCATATATTCTTTAGGTTGAAAAGTTAATGTAGGGAGAATCAACATCCCTTACTACACACACACACACACACACAGAGACACACTTATCCCTTATACTGACAGAAGATCCACTTTACAAATGCTCTTCAAATGTATTAAGCAATTTCATAGTACTTTTAATGAGTATCATCTTTGATCAACCCCAAGGGAGGAAAAAAAGATTTGCCTACATCAAACTTCATTCCCTTACTTTCATCTAATATTACAGGATACTTCTATTTTAGTCTACTAGGATGAAGAAAGCTTTCATAAGCACAAACTACCCAAAATAATGCTTACTTTACCCATGGTGACAAAAAATATTATAGTTTTGCTGCAAAGGTCCACATGTTCACAAGACTGGCATGACACTGTCCGGAAAGTTGTTTGTTTGTTTGTTTGTTTGTTTGTTTTTTAAAGGCAGAAAGGGAGAGCAGCAAGAGAGCAGGCAGAAAGGAGAAAAGATATTGTGGTTCTCTGAACAAAGAGTATCCATGCTTACTACCAGAAGGATTTACCCACGCTACTGTGGCTCCCATGACTCAGTATAGATATAGGTTAGTAAAGGTCCTATTTTTATAAAGTACATGGGTTTTATTAAAATGGAAACTGCATTTAATTTATTAGGTAAATTGATAACAGAATACATAATTAGGCATTCTATCATATTAGAAGACTATTTTATCAACATTTATGCAGTACTCCATTATTTTAATGTACTTACACTGTGTATTGGAAGTGTCATACAAAAGCTGGTTTTAATAAAATTTAGAATTGTGTGATGTTGGAATATTACTCACAAAATACACTCAAGTTGTTCAGCTATGTACACTTAGGTAGAAATCTATGCCCAGAAAAGTTCATGGTTAAAAAATAAAGCATAAATTTTGTGTCAGAGTGCAGAGGCAGGAGATTCTTCAGTAATGAGCTGAAAAGGCAAGATTAAGTTTCAACTTTTTTAACTGCTAATATAAATTAGAGTTAACCATTGCTATTAGAAAAAAGACTAGCAGAACAAGAAGGAAAATGCAACACTTAAAAATACAAGCCATCTCAGAGAAAACATTGTCTGAGTGGTTCTGAAGGCACCTAACAATACAGGCATGGTGATGATTTTATGCTATTGCTTTTTGAAGCCCAGAATTTAAATCAATCCAGAAAAGAAATGAAAATGTGTTACAATTAAGAGAGCAAACTAATCCTATCAAAAGACAGGAAATAATGAGGACTTATTTTAAGCAATGGCACAATTACAAATGTGGATGATACAAATGTAGGTTTAGAAATGTTAGTCACCTTAAGGCATTTTTAAAAACATAAATATTTAGATCCCCTTTAAAGAACAGTCATGAATTATATCTTTTTCAGCTAATAATTTTGATAAAGACAAATAGACTCTTCGTGCCATCTGAAATATAAACTGAATTAAACAGCAAATGTCATTATCTGATCCTCTAAAGGATTAAAACAAAAAAGTTATGTCTCTTCAAATAAATCAAGAAGTAAAAATAAAGTCACTTCTTTAAGTTAACTTGAAAGAAAATGATCAAACATTCAAGATTTTCCAATCAAATGGAAATTTTCAGATATCTTGAAGACACATTAATATTGATAGATTTGAAAAATCAAAACAATTATCAACTAGATGATTTCTGCTTTTAACCTTCATTTTCAACTTCTTGTTTTTTGCAATAAGTGCTGATTTTATCTTGTCTTAATTTTCACAAGTGTTTAACTTCAAAATGAGGAGAAAATGCATTAGCAGTAGGTGAATCTCTATTTTAATGTCTATTTTAAACTCGACTATATTTTGGTGAGCTGCGAACTCATTCATGAAAATAGACAATGGCCCTCATAACAAAACACAAACTGATTTGATCTGTAAGTTTAATTACCCTAAATTACCAAACCAAAATGAGCTATCAACATCACCAACATTACTGCCTACAAAGGGCAGGACAAAATGAGAAATTTCGTTCTGTCTCCAGGAGGCGGACCCATCCTGTTACTGATTGTGAATACAATGCTGACAAAACATGGCTAAAATTTCTTGGCAAATTTAATATGTATCTTCATTTTTGCCTAAAATGTTGTACAAGGTGGCCAAGAGAGTCAGCCAGGTTATGGATACATTATCTGCTGTCTTTCATGCATAAAATTTTAAATAACCTTATCGTAGTCAGAAAATTTTGAAGATAAGGCTGTACATTTTAAAATATGCATACTGAAATACAATCACTTAATACCAAGTAAGAAAATAAAATATTTTAAATCCACTATAATTTTCTTTGAGGATACAACTGTCTTTTCAAGGATCACTGCAATGAATGGAAACTACAACTTTTAAGGTACTAAAAAAACAACGAAAAGGGACCAAGTCATAGAAATCACCGTAACTTTTTAAATAAAGTAATGCTTTCCTTCAGAGAATCTATTTTACTAATTAATAGTCCATTCAGTCTACGAAACTTCACTGGTAAATATGTAAATATAAATGTCTTCCTTAGCTTACTGGGGTGACAACAGAGAAAGAGTAGAGGAGCTTGGTATGAATGCCCCTTTGAATTCAAGGGGAACTACTTATGACTACAGAAATACCAAGAATTGCATGAGAGAAACTGGCGCACTTATTATTCAGGGAGATGAAATATGATCTTTTTTCTGACTGGCTTAAATCCAGAAAGACTTCAAAAAGAATGATGGCAATTCATGATAAATTTAATACGAAAAAGAGAGAAGGAAAATAAGCAGTGAACCCAGTGTTAGTATCAATTACATGCTAGTAATGTCAGTTTCAGTACAATTAACTGATTAATACAGAAAAATTAAATAATCTGAATACCCCAATATAATGCTGTTTCACTTCTGTAATAAGAGCAATGAATCAAAATATGCCATACCTGTAGAAGACAGACACTAATCTGCGGAAAAACCAAATCTTATGCGGTGAGTTGGCATTGGTTTTAAAATCATCCACATCACAATTCTGAGTAAGTAACCACCATCACTATGAATGGTAAATCCCAAAACTCAAATGCACATGATAAAGGAATTATGTCAAAATAAATGATATGAAATCTTTGCAAAACAACTTTATAAGCAAAATGGGTTTTTTTAATTTAAAACAACTAGGAAGATTTAAAAGAATAATCATGTCATGTCAGAGAAACATCTACATATAATAAAGCTTTTAATTATTAAAAAAGTGATATGTATGTACATAACAATGAAGAAACAATGAGAAAATACAAATCAATAAAAGACTTATAGTGCAAGTTTCTTTCCCTATGCCTAGATGTATGTATATATAAAGTTTTTTTTTTCTTTTCACAACATTGAGCAAATAAAGTACCTGTAGGTTTGCATACAGGTGAGTTTTCATTTACTATTTTATTCATACAAATATTACAATGCTATCAACTACTCTTAATGATTTTCATAAATCCATAACATTCATCAAGTGGATAAATCATAACTTATTAAAATATATTCCTGTTGTTGTCATTAATAATGTGTCTGATATTTTCCTATCAAACAAACAACACTGAGAAGAATACATATTTTTGTGTTTAACTCGTAAGTGAGGATTCCTAGAATTCCTGAATCAAAGGAAATCTACACTTTGAAGAGTCTTGATACACATTCTCAATCTGATATCCTGGAAAAGTGAATCAATTTCTACTAATACATTCACATTCTACATCAACTCAGCAGAAAATAAAATTCATTTTTAGGTAGTCCCACTCTTATAAGTAACAAACAATATTTTATTTTTAAAATTAGCATTTTATCAATAGTAAGTGGCATATTTTTTCATGTTTGCTGGCTATAGTTATAAAACTAATCTGTTTCTGACCCTTTAAGTAAAGGCCCTATTAATTTCCATATTGACATTTAAGAATGCTTAATAGAGTACACGTTAGTTTTCTGTCATGTGTTACAACATATTCTCATTTGTCATTGTTTTTAAAATCATGCTTGTTTTTGCCATACAAAAATTTCCATTTTACGCAAATATATTTCTCTGTAACAGTATGACTGAGTCTGTTGCCTTTTAATTTTCTGATTAAAAATGTCTTACCCATCCCAATATAAGCTATTTTCTACCTTTTCCTTTTAGATTTAGTGGTTTTCTTTTTTTTTTCTAAGTTCATTTAGAGTTTATTAGGAAAATAGAAAAAAGAGGTCAGGTTTGATAGATGTTTAAAAACCTACTGATAGATGGTTTGGAGGGGAAGGGAGAGAATGAGGACAGGGAGAGGGGCAGGGAGGAGAGGGAGAAGACAAGGAGGCTGCCAGGGAGGACTGCAAATTCAGGAAATGGCATTCTATGCCATGTGAATAGCATTAAGAGATCAAACCTAGCTCTAACTACTTCATTCCTCTCCTTTCCTTGAAAGTCAACTTTCTTGAAATGGTAGTCTATATTCATTGGTTCAAGTCTTCACTACTTACTCACCCACCAGTCTAAATGTTGTCTGGCTTCCTGGCCACCCTTCTGTTTTCATCAGTCACCAGTGTCTTCCAGTTGCTACATGCAAGGTAGGACCGTTAGTCTTTAGCTGTCTTAAATTCTGGAAGCATTTAATATTCTTGGCCATATATGCTATTGTCAAACTCTTCCGCACTTGTCTCCTGTAATGGCTCTCTCCTACTCCCTTCCTTTTCTGAAGCCACTCTCTCACTCTGCTTCATAACTTCCTTTCTTTCTCTTAAATGTTGGTGTGGCTTCTTCTTCAACCCAGGCAGCTTCTTCTTCAGAAACTTTCCCTTCTTAAGATTATCTCTTCCTATGTGACTCTATCTATACCCATGAACACAGCCACCAGTATATCAGTATAAGAGAATGAATCCTTACCCATTTCCTACACCTTAGATTCTCTCCTGAGCTCCAGAAACACATTTTCATCCCCATTTCAGATACAAATCCAAAATGCACTCATTATCTTACACACACACACACACACACACACACACACGCACGCATAAACCTGTTCTCCAATGATATTCTCCATCTCAGTGAAACTGCACCTCTATTCAAAAATCATCCAACCTAGAAACCAAGCTATGCTTTATTCTTGACTTCTGTCTGCCTCTCCCTCATCCACTTCAATCCCCACCCCACTCCTGTCAGTCAGCAAGTCTTTCATTCAGATTCTCTCTCCTACTATCTGAAAAATTCACCTTTCTCTAACCTACTCACATGTCCTTGGTTTGGAAGACCGTCAAATCTCACCTAGTTTAATCACATACAGTAATGAGTCACAAGGACAGGAACACATTCTGAGAAAGGCATTAAGCAATTTTGTGGTTGTGCAAACATCACAGACTGTACTTTCACAAACCTAGATGATATATATTTTTTATTTATATACATATTTTTTCACATGGAAAACCAAATATCCCAGAACCAGCACTGAATGTCAATCATTTCGCATACTTGATCTGCAATGCCCACATCAAGCACCATATTATCAGGTTTCTATTTATGCTCCACTATGATCTCATGGGACCAACATCTTATATGTGGTCCACTGTTGACCAAAATGTTGTTTTGCAGTCTGTGACTAGCTTTTTAGCAATTCTCCATCACTTCCTCTCTCACTCCTCCCCAGTGTATCCTCTACACAACTACCTAGGAGTTTTTTTAACTTTCAAATCTATATTAATCTCCTGCTTAAAATTCTTCACTTATGTTCCTTTGCCTTAAATAATGATAGTAATATTTTTAGCTCCTACTACTTTCTATTTGCCAAGAACTCCATAAAGTATATTTTATATATATTATATGAGAAAACTGGAAGTTACATCTATATGAGCTGGCTTTACTCTGTCATATCTATTTCCTCCACATAATAACAAATTCCTTAATATTTAAGATTCTTTAGGATCTAATTCCTACCTACTTGTCAACCCTTACCTTGCGCTACAGCCTCACATGCTAGTCTTCAACCACACAAAACCACTTTAATTCCTTCAATAGCAAATCCTTTGCCTAATTCCTTATTCATATAGTTCATTCTGCCCGAAATACCCACCTACCTTCACTCCCAAGTTCATACTTATCCTTCACGAGTTAACTTAGCTGCCACATCTGGGTTAAATGAGCAAGTATTTTATAATCCTGTAGTTCTCTGAATATTCCATTCTAACATGTACTATAATTACCTGTTTATCATCTACTTCTTCTAATAAACTCTAAGTGTCTCTAAAACAAGGACACCAATTCTTGGATGAAATGCCCATATTAAGGCTATCCCCATAATACTTAATAAAGGATGGTTATAAGAAATAATTATCATTCAGGAAATAGCCAGTAGGCCAGTGTGATCTGCATACTGGAGTCAAAAAGGGATGTGAGAAATAACACTGGAAGACTGGTTTGAGTAGATCAGGATCTTGAATGCCAACATAAAGATTTCTTTTGCTAGACCCAATGAGGATCCATTGGATGCTTTCAAACAGACAATGGACAAAATTTGATGTGTGTTTTAAGAAAATAATGAATAGTAATTAGACGTGAGGTGAACAGCTGGAGACAAAGATAAGGAGACAGTTTAGGATGGGTCCGGTGGCTCACGCCTGTAATCCCAGCACTTTGGGAGGAAGAGGCGGGAGGATCACTTGAGGTCAGGAGTTCGAGATCAGCCTGACCAACATGGTGAAACCCCTGTCTCTACCAGAATTACAAAAAAGTAGCTGGGCGTGGCGGCAGGTGCCTGTAATCACAGCTACTTGGGAGGCTGAGGCAGGAGAATCACCTGAACCCGGGAGGCAGAGGTTGCAGTGAGCCGCGATTGCACCACTGCACTCCAGCCTGGGTGATGGAGCCAGAGCAAGACTCTGTCTCAAAAAAACAAAACAAAACAAAACACAAACAAACAAACAAAAAGGAGACAGTTTAAAAGGTCCAGAAAAAGTTGAAGAGAAAGAGTTCATTTTTATATAAGCTGATTTCCATAAACTAGCACATAACCATGTGCATATGCCTACCTTTTCTCATTGTTTCACATTCAAATTTTTCCAGATAAATCATGTTATCACACAAATGTTTTATCTCTACCAAAGTAAGCATAATGTTGGAATTTTGCGTCTAAAGCTCAACAGGTCAAATCTTGAAAGTTTCAAATTTGAAGGTTTCAAGAGTAACCATGCAAATGGTTGAGACGTCCCAGGAAAGAATGGGGAAAGGCACTTTGGGAAGTCGAGGTGGGTGAATCACAAGGTCAGGAGTTCAAGACCAGCCTGGCCAAGATGGTGAAACCCCATGTCTACTCAAAATACAAAAATTAGCTGGGCAGGGTGGCAGGTGCCTGTAATCCCAGCTACTCAGGAGGCTGAGGCAGGGAATTGCTTGAACCCGGGAGGCGGAGGTTGCAGTGAGCCGAGATAGCGCCACTGCACTCCAGCCTGGGCGACTGAGTGAGACTCCATCTCAAAAAAAAGAATGGGGAAAGGGTTGAAGGTAGAAACTAAACAAGCAAGGAGAAGATGACATGGAAGCAGACCAGGTGTGGTTAGGGCAAGGAGGAGAACCAACAGAGTATAACATGGATTTAACTACAAACAGTAATGAAGCAGCCCAATCCACAATATAGCCCCAGAGTGATTTAGACTTTGGTTCCTATCTGTGGTCACAGAAGCTGTTTACAGAATACTAAACAGGCTTCAGGAAGAAACTACAGTTTTAAAATGCCATCCTATATCCAAACACTCCACATTAAACTGTTTTTCTGATGCTCTGGCTCCATCTTTTAGTATAGAAGTATACTTCTGATTGTTTTATCTTTGCTATTAGGAAAGGTTTTGCATTACTGGTAAATTTTTTATTAATTGAGATTATAAAATTGCAGCTAACTACTCATCAAATTACTAATCTGATAGTTTTCTCTGATGACAATTTATCAGCACAGCAATTTTAATTACACATGTTTTCCAGAATGGTAAAAATTCAAGACCCTATAGGACCTTTTCCCCTCTTTTCAGATTGATATCTTTAAACAAAGTGCTTGGAAATTTAGTAGTAATAAGTTTATAAGAAAAAATCCTTCTCCATAAACTATTCTAACATGAAACACTGAGAAAAGCAAAAATTCCTTTAACCTGAAAGTTATTAAAAGTTTTCTTTTACATAATGACTTGTGTAGGCCCTATAAAAATCCTTTGAAACTATTAGAATCTGATAATCTTAAAAAAATGTATGTTGGTATCCACAATTTCTGAGTTCTTATGCTAAGAAAAGAGACCGCACAGAAAGGATGTAACAATGGTATGGAAACTTACCATCCTCTCCAATTGGACTCTTTATTGCAGACTTATTGCTTCCATGTGATTTAAAAAAAAAAAAAAAAAAAAAACTCAAATCTTTAAGCCAACCACATCCCTAAAATTTCTGGCACTCTTTTTAAGCACTAAATCCAAGGCAGGAGAAAAAAACAATAGCTTTAAAAAAAATTATCACACAACTCTTATCAGACTCAGGATTTGTTTTTTCATTACAGAGGTGTGTTGGAAATTAATAATAAAGGCTGATTTACAATCCTTAAAAAAATTTACTCTATTTAAACCAGCCAAAATACCATAAATTATTTGGTCTTAATATTTAAATAAATAATAGCTATGTTGAACATTACATTCTAGAATATATAAATCAATTTGGGGGATATTAAAATAGATGAGGTTAACACTTTTGCACACTAAAGGCTTTCTTAAAATACCTGGGGTTACATTAAGCTGAAGAATACAAGCATCAAATAAAATTCATTCATATAATTTTCTGAAACAATAAAATCTTTGCTTAAAATACACAATAAAAAGAACAATGAATTATCTAAACTCTATAGTCATTGCACTTTTCCACAAATTACGGTGCACAATTCATGACTCCCTAAAAGAAGCATTTTAAGTTATAGTATGTGTCAAGTAAAAGAAAAGAATGAAAAAGTTCCCATACCCTAAAGTGAGAACAGATGGGAATGTAAGACAAGAAGAGAGAGTGAAGCTTTAGATGACTGACCAAGAAATCTTCCCAAAAGTGGGGCCAAATATACCAGACCTCAGCTTGCTCTGCCTTCCAGTTAATTTCCAAATTAAATCCAATAGAAATATAAAGCACTTCGTAGATTAGATGCACTGTTTTTTATTTTTGTAATCATTTATTTCTCTCTCTATATATAAGTTTTATGAAGAAACTTTAAATAAATAAGTTTAAAAATTATGTCTAATCAATATAGTCTTCTAATCACTTTTGTGAGTTTACCATTATTTCAAACTAAGACTGTTAACAATAAATTTCTGTAAAATGGTAAAATAAATAGGCTTACAAAAAAAAAGTAGCAGGCATGAAACAAACCTAAGATGTGGGCACTGAATTCCTCGCACGATGAAAGGGCCATCTGCTATAAACTAGAGTTTTGTAAATAAATTATGACTCCATCTTATATTCATTCCTTTCATATTTGATCTGTACACTAAAATAAGCTTTAAATAGTAATGTCAATACTACTTCTTATAAAAAATATTCCTTTATTTGATATTTAATTTTATATAGCATAATTTTTCTATCTAAAAATACCAATTATAAACTTAAAAGAATACGCTCCATAGTGCTGGATTCTCTTCAATATTTTTTATTTTAATATAGGTAGTAACTTAAACTTTTGAATGAAACAGATAGTTCATATTTTCAGGTGTTTTCAGATTTTAATGTATTCAAAAACAATAATTTTACTATTAATATTCATTCTCTTAAAATATTTTAAAAGCAATTTTGTAGGATTAACCATGAGCTTTTAAAATGCTACCAGATATCTTCTATCAAAAATCGCCTGTGGAGCAAATGTTTTTTTCATTTCCTTTGACATAAAATTTGCATTTGTTGAAACAACAAATAACTTCATATTTAATCAAAAGTACTCAAATTTATACATCATTCTCATCCATGATTTAAAACATCTTTTCCAAGATAACAATGAAAAAGTTGTCCGTGTACATTTTCTCTGCCGTCCCAGAAAGTTGGCTTTCAATATGTTAACCCTGTTTTATCTTTTTTAACGTTACAAAATATACCCCAAAAAGAAATAGAGAAATATGAATCATGCTAAGTGGTGAAAGCAGTTGTACCTCAAACTTAGGTGATTTCAGTTTAAACAATCCAAGGCACTGGTAATTTGATACAGGTTTCACTTATAATATGGAACAAGGCTTATAATATGGAAGCTCAATACAGCATATTGCATAGTTGAATATCTGCATGAAAGAGTTACTGAAAGGTATATTTTATTACTGAGATTACTCAACATTATATGGGAAAATTATCAATGAAAAAAAATTTTTCAAGTGTCTAGTTTTTTTTCTAATCTTCTTTATCAGTAGATAAAAGCCATAACAGGCAAACATTTATGGATATTATGCTCATTAAATTTTACTAACATTCATTTTCTATACTTTCTATTTGTGCAAATAAAATCTGAATTAAGCAAAAACACTGTGTACCCTTCAAATTTCTCATAGTAATAAATCCAAACTCAAATTACCCAAAATATTAAATATAATTCCTCCATCAAATATTACACTATTGTCTTAAGTCATTCTGTGGTTAGCTGGTGAATAATTTTACCATGAACAACAGAACATTTTATAACGGGTCCAAAACTTCTATTATCTTCCTCGTGGAAGGCAGGGGATTTTGAATAAAGAGTGCATGTGCACACACTTAACATTTATTCAAGCCTCCTGTCTAATCCCAGATATTCCACTGTCTTTATAAAATGGATAAGTCACAAACACTCTGGATGACACTCATCTGTAAAAAGAATGCAGTTGGTTCAGATCAATATTTCTCAAACTATAGACTAGGAACACCTGAGGATCTATGAACACATTCCTGGGAGTCTGAGAGTGTTACAAGATGCTTTGTTTTGGTGTCTTCATATTATTATATAAATATGATTATATTCTGATACTCTCATTGACAATTTTTGCAACTGATTATTATCACATAATTTCAGGATCTTATTTTGATATTATGTTTATGATATTTTATGTTAGTTATAGTGACTATGTTTAATTCTTAATATACTGCTTCTCAAACTGGGATTCACTAATGTATTCTTGGGGCCAGAGAGACATTTTTCCATTAACACGAGACCACATATTATTTAAGACCAAGAGACACTAGATTAGATTATCTTTCTAATTCCATTCCAGTCTAAAAAAATGTTGTATTCAATTGCAGTCTACCAATAACTTACAGAGATCAAATTTTAAAAGCACACTTAGAGAAAGCAAACTTCACAAGAGGAGTTATAGTATCTAATTCCAACTACGTTCTACTTGTTTTCCTTTTTTAATTATATGCAATTGAAACTTTTGAGATATCAACAATGAGTGAACAAAACACAACAAGGCAGTCAAAGTTTCAATTAGCAACAGCCACTATCCTTTCAAATGGTTTAGTAGACTACGTATTAACTGTAAGTCAGAAAATCCAGTTTCTTTTTCCAGTTTTGCCTCTGGCTTGAAATGATTGCCCTAATCTTTGTATTATGCTACTCAATGTATAAAATACACAATAAATACTAGGTACTCATGTTACATAATAATAATCAGTATGTTTTAAATTTTAATTGATATAGTAACTAGGAAAACAACAAATCTACAAAACTCAAATATTTGCTTTTCTCACTATCAGTGACTATATATAAACTGTAAAAATAATTTCATTTTTGACTATAATTATGTATTACTTTGATCTAGTTTTTAAAACATTTATGTTTAAATTGGGTTCATCTAATTTACAAATATTTGTAATTTTGCAATTAGCACTTAAGATATTTCATTGGTAAAAATCATTGTTTACTGATTAAACATCTAAAAATAAAAACTTAACCATTATCCATATGTCATAATTCTATAACAATGTAGTAAGCCATATACTCTTAAAGGAATTCCCTACTCATGTATCTTAATAATTAAAGCATCTTCACACCAGTAAAGAGAAGTAAAGTGTTTGCAAACTGCAAAGATATTCTGAATTTAAAAGACATGCACCTTCCATTTAAAATATGGCTACTTAATTTTCAATTTAAAAATTAGGAAGAATGAAACTACCTTAAATTATCTTATACATGTCTATGATATAAATTTGAATACAGGTTTTAGATAAAACTTGCCAGAAAGAGCTGTATAAATTTTTTTCCTGTTATGTGGCATCTTAATGAGCATTTTTCTTAAAAAAACATGAGTTTTTAAATAATTTCTAAAGCATTTCCAATACCATAGCATAATTTGAATAACTAAAATAAATAATTTTAAAATTACTTATTAAATTTAAATTATTGACTTTTGAGAGATTCATTTTTAGAACGTGAAGGCTGTGAAAATCTAAGATCAATTCCACAATCAACCAATTCCATAACAACCTCAAGTCATATAAACAGGGAATGGGAACAGATTCAAATTAAAAAGATTTTTCTTTTTCTGTTAACCTAGCAAATACAAAGCTAATTGAGTAGACTCATTCCAAACTTTCTTCCCATAAAAAATTTTTCAGCTTTTACTATTTTAAGATATCTGTTCTAGAAGATTAATTAGACCATTAACTAACTAACAGAAAGTGTGGTCAGAATAAAAAATGAAAAAAAATTTACTTATCACAGTATATGAAAGCATGCACTACATTTCCATAAAGTATATGCTTTCACATATTGTGATAAGTAATTTATTTTCTTCTGGAATTGGCATGTGCAACTGCACAAGCATTGAAATCAGTTCCAAGAATTACTCTACCTGAACTGTAGAGCTGATTTCCGATGCAAAGCCGCCTGTCAAGGGAGCCTCGTGACTGATGAGCAGTCGCCCCGTTTTGATCACAGACTGAAAAAGAAAAGGAAAACCTGATGTTAAAAAGAATATCTATTTTATGTATATGATGGTAGTTTTAATTCGGTAATAAAAGTAAATTATATACATTCAATAAATAGTGTAAAAATCAGTAATTCAATTGTATGCCAATAAGTTACGATTCACTTTCGACAGGTCAGTCATCTGATTTTTGAACTGTAAAAATTTTTTCAATATGGTTTATAATCCCAGTAGAAAAGAAAAATGAGATTTGTAATTCTATATATGCAATTAAAAATGCATACCCATTATTGTAAGATATGTTTGTGTTATAAACTGAATTGCTGTATTTCATATTTCAATGTTAATATTTTTCTTCATGTTAAAGAGTGAAAGATTTTTTTATTCATTTGTTTGCATATAAATAACAATAGCCTTAAGAAATACTGTTTTATGGAAAAGGAAAACACAAAAACAGTATGTGAAAGCTATAGCAAAGGAAAAATTTGGCAGTAAGAAATCCCTACAAAAGTAAATCCCCTTCGTTACTGTGTCATCTGGTTGATGACCACACTCTATTTTAAGGGTAAAATGTCACAAACAATGAGTACGTATTCTCAATAGTTGTTCAATGTGGTTGTCCACACTGTGCATGATACACTCTGTAAAATATTAAATTAAAAAGTACAGCAATGATATCATAGCAGGATGGCAGCTGTGTTGGCAGGTAAAACTATTAAAATCAACAGCAGGTTATTGCTTAAAATATGTTGAAAAATTATCATAGTACCAAAGAGAAATGGCAGTTTTGTCTTTAGATTTCTAACCATTTAATATCACCTTTAATAAAATCTGTTACTATTTCATAAATATAAAATGAAACCTTTCAAGCAAAAATATCTATTGAAATAAAAGATTTCATTCATTCTAGGCAATTATAGTTCAGAATTTAAAAAGTATGCAGCAGTTTCAGCTAGCATATGTTAAACCCCAAGATATGGCCAGTAGCCATGACAAAAATAAGTTACCATATCTACTAGGTAAATAGTGACTTTAGAACATAAAATTTTATGAACACCTTAATGAATACCACTCAAACCCCAGTGAAACACTAACCTTAGGATATTTGTACTTGGCTGTGACTGTGATTAATTATGCCATTTGTAAGAGTCACAAATTAAATTTCAATATACCTGTACAAAAATATAAAAAGACAAAAATATTCCACAATCACAAAACAACATACGTATTTTCAAAGTGTTTTCTAAAAGATGTCCTGACTTGAAGAATAAACAATGAAAAAAAAAAGATTTGATAATCAAATCATTCTTTTTTTTTTTTTTTTTTTGAGATGGAGTCTCACTCTGTTGCTCAGGCTGGAGTGCAGTGGCACCATGTCGGCTCACTGCAACCTCCAAATCAGACCACTCTTATAGCTCTGAAACTCAGAACTTGGCCAACATAAAAGTATCTAAGGATGACAGCCAAAATCCATCCAAGCTATCTGGTGCCTCTTAAATTTTGAGCAGGTAGAAATAAGAAACTTCTATAAAAATGCTGTTACCCTAAAACCCTACACAACCAAATTGGTCCTTTTTGTCTGACCTCAGGCCTATCCAAAATCAAATGACAACCTTTAGAATAATCTCTGAAAGCAAACAAGCAACCACGGCAGGTGGCCTATGTATCCTATAGCCTATGCAGATGGCCACAGAGTGGATGGTGAAATCAAGCACAGATGACCAAGAATAAAAGCTTCCAACCTTTGAGGTTGATTCAACATGATTTGTAAGTAGATAAAATTTGGAGCCCTTCTGAGCACTCCTCAGCAGGGGAATGACTAAATAGACCAATATGCATCAACATAGTAGAGTATTATGCAGCCATGAAAAAGACTAAGGACATGTAAAGACAGCCATGACAAATTAACTGGTAAAATGAGCAAGTTGCAGGACGATATAATCTTATATTTTGTGAAAAACAACCACCACAGCAGTGAGCACACCAAGCAACATATCTTTTCAACATGTACATCGAGCCAACATGTATAAACAGTCTAGAAACTTTCATTCCAAAACATCAAAAGTTGTTTCTCCCGAGCAATGCAGTGAAGGAAGTATAGGAAGGAGACTTTTACTTTTTGCTTTATGTACGTTTAGATCACTGAAAGTATTCTAGTAAGTTTAAAATAAATAAAAATAAAGGGAAAGCCCTTGAATTAGTGCCAAAGATTTAAAAATACATGTTATTTTGTAGTTATAATCTTCTCAAAAAACATAATAATGTTTTTGTGATATCTTAGGACTAGCTTCAGAAACAAGGGAATCCTGAGATCCAAACTCCAGCAGCGAACAGGCACACTAACAACGCAGGGAGCCAGCCTTCCCATCCCACTCTGTGTGATCTGCTCCAGGTCAGGACCATATCCAGCTCATCACTTGGCCCTCAGAGCCATTAAGATACTCGACAAAATGAGCAATAATAAACTATTGGCATCAGACAAGTTCAAGTTCTTCAACACCTCTGTATGTGCATTACAAAAATTGTGTGTTCTCAGATGAGGAGTTATGCTGACAGATATGGAAATAATTCCAGAAATTTCTAAAACACCAAGAACTAGAGGAAAAATACAATAAAAGTAATCACACTTTGAGTGTGTGGAAATTGCCATTTGTCTACAAACAAGTGGAACAAAAATAGTGCAGCAAGAAGAGAGGAGTCAGAAGTAACAATCACAATCATAAACAATGATCGTCACAAAAATTGCTATTTGCTAGGCTCTGAGCTGAATATTTTACATTCAATTACTTCACTTAATTTGGAAAGCACTTACGATTCATTTTTGCTTCTTAAAAATCATTGCCAATGTCTAAAAGTATTAAAATGTATTATGTCAAAATTCTGAAAATGCAAAAATTTAGAAGACTGATACTTTCAGTCACACTCAATTAGCATATATTGAACTGTCTGAAAACAGTTCAATCATTTTGTGAGATATAGTAGAAATCTGTTATATGCTTTTTATCATTCACAATTTTAACTTGATAAAATTCCTGAAGACTGCTTTTCTATACTACTTTGGAAATTATTAACAATGTTAGTATAGTGAAATGAGATCATTATAAATCTACAAAACAAGAGAATGTTACTTCTTTCTATTCTTTCTATTTTAATTAGATATTCTGATTAAAGTACATATTTTTGTCCCCTTTAACAGGCTTTTAATGTTCACATATCTAGGCAAAATAATATGTAACTGTCAAGAAATTCCCCTAACCATATTTAGCATTTTGATGTATTTAGTAAAAATTAATACAGTATGTTTCAATGGAGATGGCCATTAACCTTTTTAAGATAAATGATTGTAGATACAATGCTAATAATCATTTAAAAAATATTTTCTTCCAAAGAAAATAAATTTTAAAGTTTTTAAATTTTCTTCTGAGATAAATTCATTTCATCACTTGAAACAAATTAAAAGTGTTTAAACAACTTTTCAGGATGAAAGCTGAACCTATCAAAGCCAGGAAAGATCACGTAAGGCTGGATTTGCAAGTATCTACTTCTCCAACTTTTTACCACTAAGTACTGTTCCTGGATTCCGGCCTATGGCAGATGGAGCACCAATGAGTTACGGGTGACAAATGGCATCAGGGAAAGCTAAGCCAATTGAAGATCAGGACTCTGAATAACTCCTCTACCATAAAACAAAAGGACTTTGTTCCCTGCAAACAAACAAAATATTTGTTCTAAAAGATTCGTCAAAAAAGCATTAAAAACAGTCCTGAAAGGCTCGCAGTTTTCTCACCACTTCAGTTAGTCATTCCGTCCAACAGAGCATTCGTGGCATACTATCACAATAGGAGCAATCAGAATCCCAACCCTGTACACACGGCATTGCCAAAGGCAGATCTATCAAGGCATCCCTGTTCTGCTGGAACCCTGAACTTCTTTCTTGTTTGGCCACTCCATGACTTTTCCCCATTACCCATTTTCTTTCTACTCAAATATCTTTCTGAATGACCATACATTAACCTATGTGGAATGTCTAGCACAGTGCTCTGAACATTGTAGACACTCAAGAAAAGTTAACTAGATAAAAACTCCATTAAAACAAAGTGTTTAACTTTATTATGCATGTCCTCTTTTAATTTATTTATGCTATTGCATTCTTAGCACAATCCATTTTTAAGGTAGTTCAGAAGTATATACTTGACCACATCCCAGAATGATTTAATTATGAAGTAGCAGGGTCCAAATTGATGATATTTTAATGTAATTTTAACAATAAGATATTTGTGGTAATAAGAGAGCTGCTAAGTTATACTCTGTTAAAATGATTGCACAGACTTTGGCTGCCCAAACATTAGACATATGTTTTAGTGAATATAGCCTTTAAAGATTTTAACACAATCCAACCAGGAAAACTGTTAAGTTGTCATTCTAAGAGAACTGATACAGATAGGCAAACCATAAAGCTTCCATATGCCTGAAAATACAACATCGACATTTGAAAAGTAAAACATTTATCATCTATCTATATTTTTTACTTTTATTTCTTCCTCAAAATCTATAGCAAGATTGTTTTCTTACAGACAACTGAACCTTACCTACACCAAGTATAGCAACTATTCTGTCTGCTGATAAGGTTAAAAAACAGCAGTATTTTGGATAGGCGATTTATAACCCTTTTAATATTTTCTATCCGAATATAAAGCTAATAAAAAGCAAAAGAAACACCAAAGCTGGTCTGTATCAGTTCCTTCTGAAATCAAGAGAACCTCATATATGTAATGCATACATATAAGTACAACTAATGGTAAAATCATAGCACATATACTTCATTAATCAAGAACATATTATTTATACAATTTAGAATCATTAAGGATAGGATTTTGATGAACTTCGAATATCAACGCCAATGAATTAGATACATTTTTTGAGATGTTTTCTTGTTTTGTAGCCAAGTGCATGTAACAAGTTAGCCAGAAAAACCTCACAACTAATCAGAGGTTAACAAACGTATTAATATATGCCTAGTAATTTGTTAATCAGCATGACCTCCTCCACACATGACTGGACCACTGGCTAGTATTCCGCTGGAGAAATGCCAATGCTAAACAATCACAAAAAAACAGTCCTGAGCTTCAGAGAAAGTCTTGAAAACTCCGTTTTGGCAAAGATGTTAGTGAGGGGGTTACACACGTTTTAGTATTGTAGGAAAGTGTAAACCAAGAAAAACTAAATTGTCAGGGCTTTATCACCCGTGTGGAAAAAGTACAAAAGGGAATAAGCAGAGCACAAAGACAATTACATGAAGAGCTGAAAAATAAGCAAATAATGTTGACAAAGAAATAAAACATTTGGGAAATTTTTGTACATCCTCACTGGTTCATTTTTTCCTCAATGATGTGTATAATCAGAACTGAAATACTGAAGAACCTAAGAAAACTGCTTTTGCAAAATTAAAAGTGGACATCTTTCTGAAAGCTACTTCAAAATATTTCAGATAAACATGTTCCTGTCAGTTAATCGACCTTACCTTTCCAACTTGCTTTCTAATAGTCCCTCTATGCTCCAGGCATGTCAGTCCCCTCACAACTCTGAATGTGATCGATGGTTTTCCGCCTCAGACTTCCTTCCCCACATTGGCAGACATTCTATCCCTCCCTCAAGACCCATCTCACACAACTCTTTCTCCTTGGTCCCCCCAACCAGCTGGGCTTTCCCCTATATTAAACCCCATGGTACCTTTCCTCCTTTTTCTTGTCAGATTGTCTACATACTAGTAACCATTTCCCAGTAGAATTTCAGGGAGCTGACAATGCAAAATGTATGAAACCTAAAACCAGGTTAACAAGGGCAAGAATCAAGTACAGTAATAAGGTGAAGGCAGCACACACTGCTTCAACTCTCTCTCTTAGGAAGACACACAATTTACCTCATAGTACAGCACTGTATAGATATGTCTAATCCTCCAACCTCACTCTAAATTACAAGTTTGAAGACAGAAACTCTTACTTACAATGCCTACTGAAGAACACGGCACATGGCAAATAGATATTACATTGAGCAAACTATGCTCTTTGTATATTAGTAAAAGATAAACAGCTTAAAAAAGGACCTAAGTATCTTTGTTTCTTTGTTTTGAGGAATTTTTTTTCACAGGCGGGGGGTGGTGGTGGTCTCCATACTATCTCCTTCAGCACTCCAAATCATTCGAGAGCATGAAATTCAGAACTATCAAATATTCTGTACCTAACTAGAATACCTAATACATCGTATATGCGGCCGCTCAATAAATGTTGCTTATATTGATCCCCCCAAAAACCACACAGACACAGTAATTTACATGAATAACTCTTCAAGACTGGAAGTTTCTGATGCCTTTCATATCTTAGAGGGGACTAGTAATGTTATTAGGATGATGAAAGAGAAGTCCTAAAACCTAAGCTCTAATCGTTCTAATTGTAATACAGGACTGCCCTGGGTCAAATCTCTCCACCTATTTTTTCCTACTCCAGACTTGTTTTAGAATAAGGATTTTGCAGTACAATACATGCTTCTATGTACCTTTTTAAACATGCATGATGGTAACAAATACACAAACACTGAGTTAGTACTGAACACAAGTTCCCCATTCCTACTGAAAAAAGGTCACAATGGTGGCAAAGGTATTGGACTGGACTAGAGGACATTTATTAGAGATGTAGTTAAATACGGGTAAATAGTAAACAAATGCTTTCAAAAGTTTTTTGCCCCATTTCCCTGTCAGCTTAAACATCAAACAAAGCATAACCACCTGTAGGTAGCAACATAATTATTTCTGCCAAAACAATATTTCAAAGATTGAAGTGGCTGCTTGTCAGGTTGCTTTTGTATCTTCACTCTTTTCTAATAGTTTTTAAAAACATTTTCATGAACGTATTCCTAATCTCCACCTCAACTCAATCTGTGTCTATGAAGAAAAGAAATTGTAACATGTGATTTGGCTATTAATACTGTTGACTTCCATTCATAGAATTTTAGAAAACTGTTGAAGAGGTCTACTACAAAGCCAAGTTGTACTTTTGAAACACAATCAGGGTGCTGCATCTTCTACACCTTCTATCCTCAGAAGACCCTTCCTGGCTCTTCCAGGCTTTTTCTTTGGAGTTGGCAATGGCAGGAGGCATTTGGAAGTACCACCTAACTAAAGCCTTACTGTAAATATGCTTATGCTCTTCTAATAAATAAATAAGTGAGAGTTCAAGAGCCACTGCACAGTATTTGGCAAATTCAGAACCTGAACCAACCATAAAGACCATTGTCAGCATCATTCCACTACATTTATCATTCATTAATTCCAGCAGTTTACCTTCATTCAAGTGTTGTTACTATGGTGTTAATACGTATTATATTGTTCCAAGTTTAGCATTCAGGTTATAATTACAAGCTGACTGAAAAATTCCATAGAGATAGTTTTGTTTTCCCATTTTAATCATTTTTAATTGTACAGTTCTGTGGCATTAAGTACATTCACATTATTACACAACCATCACGACCATCCGTCTCTAGTCCTTATCCATCTTCCCAAGCAAAACTCTGTAGCCATTAAACAATAACTCCTCGTTCCCTCTTCCTCCAAGCCCTTGGTGTCATTCTACTTTCTGTCTCTATGAATCTGACTGGTTTAGGAACCTTATCCAGATGGGTTCCTACAATATTTGTCATTTTGTGACTGCCTTATTTCACATTGCATAATGTTTTCAAGGTTCATCTATGCTGTACCATGTGTCAAAATTTCCTTCCTTTGAACCTGAGTAATATCCCACTGTATGTATAGATCACATTTCGTTTATACATTCATCTATCTATGGATGCTTAAGTTCCTTTTACCTTTTGGCTACTGTGAGCACCGCTGCTATGAGCAGAGGTGTACAAATATCTGTCTGAGTCCTTGCTTTCACTTCTCTTTTATATACACCCAGAAGTGGAATTGCTGGGTCATGCCATAATTGTTTAATATTTTCAGAAATAGTCATAGTAATTTCCTCAGAGGCTACACCATTTTACATTCCCACCAACAGTGCACAAGAGATGCAATTTCTCCACATCTGTACCAACACTTATTTTCTGTAGTTTTGACAGCAGCCATCCCAATGGGAATGAGGTGGTATCTCATTGTGATTGTGATTTGTATTTCCCTAATAATTAGTGGTGTTGAGCAATTTTCAGGTGCTTAATGGCCACTGGCATATCTTTTTTGGAGAAATGTGTATTTGAGTCCTTTCTCCATTTTTTAATCCCCCTGTTTTATGTTTTGTTGTTGATATAGTGCTTCAAAGGTGCTTAATACATCTAATTTCTTAAACTGGTCCCTTTGAGGATTGGAAAGAAAATCTTTTCAGAATATGATATTCCATATGGAAAAATATATAATCAAATCTCAATTGTTTACCATGTCCTCTTTCCTTAAAGAGTATCACGTTCTGGTTTCCTCACCATCCTCCATTCTGAAAGACATACAGGGAAAAATTTTCCTGACATCATCAATGTCACACATCCTCTGCCAGACTGCTTATCCATGACAGCACTCCTCTCCTGAAAAATCTTCAATGGTAAATCAGCTAATCAGAATCTTAGAGAAAACTTATACATGGTAACAGCACCTATAATTCACTGCTACAGGAACAAAACAGAGAAGTTACACACTAGAAAACCTCTGAGCCTCATAGCTTTGCTCCATATTGTGCCAGTAATTAGGAGATAAATAATGCCAACTAAGGAAATCTGAACATTATATTAGTACAAACCGGAAAATCACTTTCATCACCTTATTTATTACATGCAATCTCTCAATTAACTTTTAATGTTGTATAAATTCCAAAGGTCATCAGTTCATACTAAAACAATTTCTTGAGCCACATGTGCTAATACTGGGGAAGCAAAGACAAGTTAACTCAAGTCCCTAAAGGGTTGTACTATATATATTGCCACAATGCCCTAGGGCAAAGCATACCCAAGAAAGAAAGAAATTAATTTAAAGATTATTTTAAGTGATAAGTAACAAGGAAAGGCATGATACTGGTATTAAAAATCAGTTAATTTTTGTTAGAAACAAGTTTTCCTAGAATTTTAAATTTCAACTCCTTTGTTCTTTTCTAAAAAATATTGAAAAATGAATTTTTCTCTTCTTAAAACAACAATTACTAATATCCTCTGCTTTTCAATTCGTAAGTCTCCACTTGGCAAATTTTTCTCAAGTGTTGACAACAGAGGGAAATACTATGTCTGGCCATCATAAGAGTTCTAAAGGGTAGAAACTGACATCATCCCTTGTACTCCCAGCATACCGTGAATAAGAAGAAAGTGACCCTAACCAAAACCAAGATTGTCAGCCAGTTACATTTTACACTGCTGTTTTAAGCACGTATCAAGGGTACAATTTTCCCTGAAGCCAGCTGGTTGTCTACCAAGGTCATGCTTCCCTAAGGAATGATCAAAAGTATAAACACTGCTACACTTCTGTATCACCATGGATAAATGGTCCTATTTTCTAAAACCTGGTCCAATTCTGTTGGAATAAATGAATTTTTGGCCCATTACGAAACAAAAATTATGTGTAGTTCATAATACATGGGCAAGGCTTAAAATCTTTTGGGTTTTTGGGTATGACTCAAAAAAGTGCTGGAGTAAAACTGAAAGGATAGTTCAGCAAAAATTACACGTCTTTTTTAGTGTACATAACTAAGATGGCACAGAGAGAAACAAAACATATAACTTATGTGCTTTCATTAAAACCAAGATAACAGAGTTTTAATTATGTATTTAAGTTATTAATGTGACAAATGGATTCGGGAAAAGAATTCTTTAGCAGAAATAGTATTATTTTTCCATAACATATTCATTGATTATTTAATGGAGACGGTAGGAATACAGAGGAGAAATTTATTGTGTTTTATTCATTTGTTTGTTTTGAGACAAGGTCTCGCTCTGTCACCCCCAATGGAGAGCAGTGGCACAACAGAGGCACAAAAATCTTAAGGTCAAAAATTATATTATTGCTAATAGGATATTAGTGAGAAGATACAATAATAATAGTTCTCCAGAAGCACAATTTAATATTTAAAAATCAATTTTTATCTAGATTTAAATCCTTTTGTTCAGGGAAAGAGCTCAGTAATTTTCTTTCCTCATAATGCACAAAAATATCGACAATCCATTCCTATTTGAGTTACAATCCTTTATTCTGCAATGCTTGCATTGACAAGGACTGTACAGTAACATGCTTCTGTCTATTATACCAGAAGAAGTGAGATATACTTACAATAGCTTAGGTTGTGAATGACAGTATTTTATTGTTTTAAGGAGTGATCCAAGAAGATTCTGTGCTTGGCTCACTTTATCATAAAAAGTTGATCACTTTGCTATATTGTCTATGAATAAAATAGTTATTATAAAAGAGAAAATACCACTACTAAACAAAGAAAATGTTCTATTGCTCTATTAATTTTTAAAAATAAGTTTAAAAGTAAGGACAAAGAGGCATTTCACCCATTAATGTCACAAAGTAATTTAAATTTAAATTCTGACAAAGGTATGTAGTTAAAATCTTCCTTACGTTGCCACAGGCAATGTAAACTGGCGTAAGTCTTTTGAGAAATATTTTGGAAATATATTTGCCAAAAGCTACTAAATGTTCAAACCCCTGAAATAAGGAATCTCAGTTCTGAGAGTTGATTCTCAGAGGACTCCAAAAGATGTAAAATACTGGACTTCTGGTTTAAAATAGTCATACATGTGTGCGTGTGTATTTGTGTGTTACCAGGGTCAAAAAAATTCAGAAAAATTTAAGAAACACTGTTTTAGAGGCAGGACATCATACTAAATACCCAAATACCATATTTGGTCATGGGCAAATTCCACTTAAAAGGACAAAGCACTTTAGAAATACTGCCTTTAAATCCCTTCCACAGCTACCATAGGTTGCATACTGCTTCACTAATTTTGTTTCATCTGCCTAATCTCTGCAGGCCCTTCAGTGTGTGACCCTAGCTCCGTGGCAGAGAAACAAGTGGAAAGCTGGCAGCACAGGAGAAGACCTTACCTGTACAGCAGAGCTTCTACACCAGGGATCAAGCTGCAGGGAACTGCAGGCTCTATTCTTTGGGTGGAAACCTGAGGAGATTCCCGCAGCAAACAAATTGAAAGCAGAATCAAAGCGAACCCCACACTCTGGTTATGGGCAAATGAGCCTGTACAAACTTATACCACCCTATTCAAAGATTAGTAAAGGAAGCAAAACATAGACTAAAGCTAATAGAGCCTACTGAAAAAAAAATGCTGAAAATTACCCTGATCACTCAAAAGAAAAGCAGGTCTCTAAGAATAATCTACTTAACATCCAGAAGAAAGTGTTAAGCAACCACTGTGTACTCTCAACCGAAGAGCTAACCTTTAAGAAATAAGAATAATTCTAGGGAGATAATAAGGCTGGGTAAGAAAGGATACAGATGAAACGCGAAAGTCTCATAAGTAAGCTAAAACCACACTCGTGAAATGAAGACCCATGAGAGTGGTGGATTCGTGTCTTCTCATGGTATCTTCCCCTACTGCCTAGCACTCTCAGGGTATGATGCTCCACATTCAGCAGACCTCAAAACTATTTGTTGAATGAATGAGTAGGGATAAACTGGCCTCAGCTGCAAATGTCTGAAAAATACAGGGACAAGAAGCAAGCAAACAGGAAGGCAAGTTGAGTAACAAGTTTTCTTTCCCCCCCGTCCCCTGGCCACAGACTGGCAGTGAGGAGGCTTTCCCCTAGTTGTCTCCACCCCTTCTGACGGCCAAGGACCACTGCTGGAGAGCATGGACGTGCTTTCCTCCCATCCTTCCATTTGTCCTTTCCCAAGGTCCACTTGAGGCCTGCTATTGCCCGAATTGGAAATGAAGCCAAGAGTAACAAGAAGAAAGAGGAAGAAAAGGAGGTTCATCTTCCCAGTGTGACAACAACTTAAAGGATGAGGCACACAAATCACAGACTGCAAACAACTTGCATTTAGCAAGAGTCACAAAACAAATATCTCATGACCTCAAGAAGTAATGGGACTAACTGAGGCAACAAGCAGTGGAAGGTGGTGTGGACAACCAGACAACACAGTCTCTGACTTAGGGGGCCAAACTCATTTCCTTTTTATTCTTTTTGAATACTGTGAAAGCCAAGCGAAACATGTCTCCCCAGGCCAGATTCTGTCCAAGAGTTTGCAACCTATACTTTAAGGAAACATCTTTGGCAAAACGATCTTTTTTTCCCAAATATCAAGATGTACTTTCTGTTATGTTATCTTTGCCCACAAAATTATACACCGAATTAGGCAGACTTCCATTCCGGCCTTCCCAAATATTTTGTGGACATTTACCAGCATAAACATCCATTTTGTTGTAAAGTTACATTTAGCAAAGCAGACCCAGTGGTTCAAAAGAACTTTGAGCCATATCTTCACCACGTGTTTCTAAAACCCAGAAAAACAATGAACTAGTCAAGATAATGTGTAAATTTAAGCATTCAGTAGTCTTGCTATATGTTCCAAAATGACATCATAAGTGGGCAATTATGGCATTTGGAATTTTAAATATGCAGGAAAAAGGATTCTATGGCTCTGAAGCTCTTCCCCATATTGTACTTGGTGATGTACTGTACTTCTGAAGCACTCCTGGGCCCTTACCAGGAGCCCTCCAGTGTGTTTATATACTACTGGAAGAGTGAGAGTCTGTTTCCAGTTTCAAGAGACCCAATAATTTTTAGTCCCTCATAGGAGAAATCTTGTACCAAGAACATCTGCAATAGATGAGATGCAGTTTTATTGACTAAAAGAAGTTTTAGTCAGTTATCCAAAATACAGTTTTCTTAAAACATTACATAAAAGATAAATGGTAAGATTGTATTTTATTACCACACACACACACACACACCATTACCACCAGTTTTTACTAACTTGCTTATTTTGGCCATCAGTATTGGCAGCTGGGCCAGGCAACTAGCGGTGAGAGTGGTGTCTAGAACCAGTATATCAACAGGTATGAAGAGGAAGTAAAAAAGCCACAACCAATGTTTTAAAGCAAAGGAAGAAAATAAAGCTGATACCATGAAAGTAACCAGGTTTAATTCAGGACCAATACAAAATAGGGGCTGGAAAATCCAGTGACCTACATGATGAGGATAAGACTAGGAAGTTCTTTTCATAGAGTCATGGTGTGGGGTTGGAGTTGTAGATATTTATCTCCTCATCATCACTACTGTCATGGTCCCAGAGGTTACCTACATCTCCACCTTCACTTGGTACATCTTAGCTACATTCAAAAATAAAATTCAGAATTGGGTTTTTGGCTTTACTCATCATAAATTAATTTCTATTAAGCATATAAATTGGTGTTTTTGAATCTACTTTACAGTATTCCTTTAGTTCTGATGATGATTAATGCCATCATTATTTCCAATAAATTAAAAGAAACATGTTAGGGTATCATTATTCTTTTGGCTACCTAGAGTCCCAAATAACTTAAGAAATCATTTATAAATCTGTCTCAAAGAAAAATGACCATTTCTCACATCTACTATAAAATTTTATGACCTATAAATATGTGTGGTTGTATTTATAAATGCACCCTTTTCACACATTTTTACCTATACTATGTGAAGTTCATGTATTCTAAACCATAGCCTCAAATGTAACCAGGAAACCTCCATGAGAGTGGAATCTTGACATAGCTTTCAATGTTATTGCTCCCCAGTCCTACAGCTTTATGATGCCAAAGCGTATCACTTTAACCTGGGACTGCCAACCGTAATTCTGAAATCGGAACACAACTGACTGCATCAATGACACTGAAACCATAATACTGTAGCTGGCCTGGAGCAGCAGCAAGCTGCTGATCCAGTAAGCAAGACGGTGGGGAGGGAGGAATGGCTGAAGAAAAACATTCAAGACATAAATCTCCAAATTCTTAATAAGCTGCAACCATCAAAGAGTCCAATATCTAATCTGGAAAATGTCAAAGGTCAGGTTTTTTTAACAAAATTAAGTGGGGAGATTAATAATATTAAGTATACCTACTTCAATACTGAACTGTTTCAGGACCACTTTTAGAAACCACAATATGATACCACTCCCCATGCCAAGACATCTTACAGCAATGGCCTCATATTGAGGAAAAAACATTTGCAAATAAAGTAGCAAACAGTAACTTGAGGCATAGACCTACATTCTAACTACAGCTTGAAAGAAAGAACTGGGGAGGAGTCTGGAAGGAAATTATAACCCCAAGAGTTATAGTGTAAAGGTGAAAAATATAATTTAGGTCTTCATGTTGTTAACTTGAGCATCAGTGATAGAATGCATGAGTGCTGCTAAAATGGATGCTTTTTTTTTACTAACTCTCATCAAATAATACATCAAGGAATACATGTACGCACCATGCATTGTCTACTCCCCTCATCAGGATCACTGCTTAGATAGTAGCCCCCAGATCAGCAACCTGGGACTGGGAAAAGGCAGGTACTCACTCTCCCGGTGCCTGGGGGAGCCTCAGAGTCATCTGGGCATCCTGCCCCCTTGGGCTGCTCCCCTGATCCTTACCTTTAATCCCAATGCATCAGACCCAGTGTTTGCTGCTTTAGAACATTTTACTCAACAGAACTACAGGCCAGTGATGAAAAGATGTTTGTAAGGTTGATGCTTTTTAAGGAAGAATAACAAAATTTTGTTGAATATTTCCTCTGGTACATTCTAAACAGAAAAGGGAGTGTTTCAACCCACTGCCCCTTCAAACTCCTGAAAATGTGAATCTCTGACTCAGCTTGATAACCGTTTCTCCTCAGGCAGAACCATGAAAAGCTGACGAGGAACAGGTGAAAACAGAACCTGTCAGTGATCTTTGAATGCTTCTGAACTTTTCAGCAGAAACAGTGCCTTGTCAATCACTGTGTTTTGTTTGTTTTGTTTTAAACAACACAGAAGCAAAATTCTATGATAAAAATTAATATGGCAGACATAATACAGAACCAGAACATTAAGTGGGAAACTTAGGATACACAGTACAGCGTATTTAAAGGCAGAATTAAAATTCTTAAACTATGTATTATATATAAACAATTCATGTCCTGATTTATAGATTTTATAATATATATATATATATATATATATATATATGTTGTGATGGTTAATTTGAGGTGTCAAATAGTTAAGTTGAGGTGTTAACTTGAAGATCTGTCTTACTGCGGTCAGGCACCATTCAATCTGCTGGGAGTCCGAAGGAAAAAAGGAGAAAAGGTAAATGTGCCCCTCTATTTGCTGTGCTGGAATATATCCTTCCTCTCCAATCCTTGGGCAACAATTCTAGGCTCCGGCCCTTTGGACTCTGGGACTTACACCAGCACCGCCTCCCTACGCCCTTGCCCTGCGTTCTCAAAGCAACACTATTGTCTTCTCTGGTTCTGAGGCCTTTAGACTTAGTCTTAGCCTCTCTACCAGCATCCCAGAATCTCTAGCTTACAGACAGCCTGTCGCAGGACTTCTCAGCCTTGATAAGCACATAAAACAAACCCCTTAATAAATCCCCTCTCATCTATCTATCTCCTTTTGATTCTGTCTCTCTGAAGAAGCCTAACACATAATATGTATTATCCCAAACAAGATACTTATATATATATATATATATATGTAGATATATATATATATATATATATATGTAGATATATATATATATATATGTAGATATATATATATATATATGTAGATATATATATATATATATATATATATGTAGATATATATATATCTATATATAGATCAGCAACCTGGGACTGGGAAAAGGCAGGTACTCACTCTCCCGGTGCCTGGGGGAGCCTAAGAGTCATCTGGGCATCCTGCCCCCTTGGGCAGGATGTATATCTGCAAGATATATATAGATTATATAGATATATATAATATATATATCTACTTTTATATATATATATATACACACACACATAGCATGTGTGTATTCACAGAGAAAGAAAGATGAAGAGAGACAGACAGACATTAAAGACAAGAGAAACTAGGATTTTAAACCAAAAGTGGTGAATCAGCCCAATATCAGACTAGAAGCCCTATGACAGGACAGACTGTTTTTTCACTGCTGTGCTTCAGGGCATCAGTGCATAGCAGCTACTCAATAGACTAACTTGTTGAAAGGCTAAACATTATTATTTCTTCCCTTTTTAAAGAAGTCTCACATAAATAATATTAAAGAAGCTGTAACTCCAGTAAGCAAATTTATTCTTAATAATGTGGATATGGTATGTGTAACTAATGACAGAAAACTATAAAACTGCATCAGAAACTACTAGATTTTAGAGTACAACCATAAGTATACAAATTTGAAAACATACTTTCCTGTTGCTCAATAATTGTCTAATTAGGAGTCTCTGTTTTGAACCATATGTTGCCATTTTTTAAAATACATACTCCGAGACAACTTCACTTATTATGGCTAAATATTATTAACAATTATACCTCCTGACTAAACAGCTAAGCCAACATAAGATGTCAACCACAGTATATTTAGCTTAGCCTAATAAGGAGTTACTAGATTTCACCAGCACAGAGAGAAGTGCTATGCAATTGAAGCAAAGAAGAGCTACCATGAGACTGTTTACTTTCCAAATAAAATACGAAAGTATAAAAAAGCTTTATAAAAATGGATGATTTTATGAATTTGGATCAAATTTTCCTAGTCAAACAACTTTATATATACGTGTGTACATACAGTCATGCCCATAACTAAATTTTGGTCAACAATGGACCACAAGTACCCCAGTAGCCTCATAAGATTATAAACCGTATTTTGACTGTACCTTTTCTATGTTTAGATATGTTTTGATACACAAATACTTACCATTGTGTTACAACTGCCTACAATATTCAGTACAGTGACATGCTGCACAGGTTTATAGTCTAGAAGCAGTAGGCTATACCATATAGCCTAGGTGTATAGTAGGCTACCTAGGTTCTAGATTCAGGTAAGTACACTCTGCAATATTTGCACAACAAAATTGCCTAACAACATGTTTCTCAGAATGTACTCCTGTTGTTAAGTGATGCATTACTGTGTACATACAAAGAAACATGCAAATACATACAAATGTGACATTAAGAGAGGAAGTTAAATAACATGGATCATTTTCTTTCTAACTCTGCATTTTATTGACTTAAGTTTATTATTTGCAGCTACTTTGACGATCCAAAGGGAAATGAACAGTTTCTCAATTCAGAGACAAGCATATTGTAGAACTTTCAGCCTTTGGGGGGAAATAACCAAAGGCAAATAGCCTCAGGCCACAAATCACTTCACTAATGGCACAGTCAGGCCACCAGGAACCAGTAGTCAAATTTCTACTGCTGGCTTTTTGTCTTATCAGTTGTTCAGAAAGAATTTTAGTGACCAGGATAATACATCTGACGTCTTTATATCCTTCACATTTTCTCTAATAACAAAATAAGAAACATTAAACACATTTTAACTTTAGTGACCAGGATAATACATCTGACATCTTTATATCCTTCACATTTTCTCTAATAACAAAATAAGAAACATTAAACACATTTTATATTAGGCATATTCTTTATGCTCAGGAGGCTAAGATATAGTCCAGAGGAAATTCCAATTTGAGAAACTAAATTTCCATTGTTCTCTAAACACATGGACCCAAATCCATGGCTTGCATCCCTGTATGTTCTAAGATAGTGGTAAAATCCTCCTGGTTGTACGATCCCTACAGCACAGAAAACTGCTTGTTCTCTCCACATTTAGTTTCTCCCACTGTGTGCTGTTTGATAAGAGCAGGTTCCTTAGTGATCAGCTATTAGTGGTGATCTGAATTTTTTTCTTTTTTTTTCCCTTCTTTTCACAGGTGTTGATGAATTTTTGTCCTTTTATTTTTTGTAAATGGAAGTATTTGAGAATTTAATACCAAAATGGTCTTAAACAGAAAAATAGAAGCCACTATCAATGGAAACAAAGCAATGAATTATGAAAAGTCTTCCAGGGATGACTCATTTTTGAAAAACAGTAGAAACATTCCTACATCTAATAGGTTTTGAAAATATTAATAGCAATCTGTATATTACAGTCCTCATAAATAATTATGGTACTTATCTCTTTTCCATATTATAGTTTATGGAGGTGCAATGTACTGTTAGTAAAAGTACAATAAGGTATAAAACCAATACAACTAAGACTTCAGCTCTGTCTTCAAGGAGTATACAATCCAGAAGATATTTTTTAAAGTATATAGAAAAAGCAGATATAATATGTGGTGACAATGTAATCAGACTCATTTTAAACAATGAACATTCCTCTTCAAAACACCCAAAGAAAGCATTGTTCTAACAATGAAGCTGTTGTTTCATACATTTTGGGATATTTGAGAGGGAATGATCCTTTCGTCACAAACAGAGAGATAATTTTATCTATCTATCTGTCTGTCTGTCTATCCAGCTGAAGATAACAGAAATGTGTTCTCTCACAGTTCAGGAGGCCAAAAGTCCAAAATCAAGCTGTCGACAGAGTTATTTCCTTATCAGAGACTCTGAGAGGGAAATCATCTATGCCTCTCTCAGTTTCTGGGGATTTCTGGCATTCCTTCGCCTTCTTTGTCTTGTAGTTTTTTGTTTTGTTTTGTTGTGTTGTGTTTTTTTAAGAGACAGGATTTTACTCTGTCAGTCTGCCCGGAGTGCAGTGGTGTGAACACAGCTCATTGTAACCTCGAACTCCTGGGCTCAAGTAATTTTCCAGCCTCAACCTACAGAGTAGATGGGACCAAAGGTGGACATCATCAACCTGGTTAATTTTTTTACTTTTATTTTTGTAGAGATGGGGTCTCGCTATGTTGCCTGGGGTGGTCTTGAACTCCAGGGCTCAAGCAATCCTCCTGCTTCGGCCTCTCAAAGTGCTAGGATTACAGGCATGAGCCATGGCACCCAGGCTGCTGGAATTATCTTTAAAAATTAGTGTACAGACAACTTTAAAAATCACTCACCTTACAATCACACTTCATAATATAGAATTTAGAGGGAAAACATTTAAATTCTCAAAAAGAATCTTATTAAAAAACTATGACATGTGAAAAAAGAAGAATATATACCTTAAGAGGGATGGGGATACAATCAGGATAAAATAGAAATAAAGTAAATAATAATAAAATAATAAAGTAAATAAATTAATAATATATTAGAATACCAGGAAGCCAGAGGGGAAATTTTCACCCTTTGGGAGTTGATTATGAAAAGGGAAACAGTGATTCGATGCCCATCCCTGATGACACCTGAGGCACACTGCACATGCCTCGATAAAACATAAACACTAATACTGATACAACATCCTACATAGTTATTTTATAATAAAGTAATGATAATAATTATTTCAGCATAGAATTTATTATGAAATGTTGCCTAAAGACAATTAATTCAAGTTCTGTAGATTTTTTAAATTTCTATTTTAATAATAACTTATTTAAAATACAAAAGCCATGAAAAAATTAGTGGCCTATAAAAGCTAAAACTTATTACCTTCTCCTATAGGATTAAAAACAAGTTATGGTTAAAAAATCTTCTTTTACCAAGATTCATTAAAAAAACTAGATAATATTCAGAAAAACATCATAAACATAGCTATGACTTTGGGGGCAAAAGATCTCCTGTGACTACTATATCAAAGGAAAAATATTTTTATTTATTATTTCTATGCATGGTAAAGTGATATGACATAATATGTTGCTTTTTTCCCTATCATCCATGTCTTCTCCTTTAGGTAATTTTTTTTATTTTATTATTTACTTTAAGTTTTAGGGTACATGTGCACAATGTGCAGGTTTGTTGCATATGTACCCATGTGCCATGTTGGGGTGCCGCACCCATTAACTCGTTATTTAGCATTAGGTATATCTCCTAATACTGTCCCTCCCCACTCCCCCCACCCCACAACAGTCCCCGGAGTGTGATGTTCCTCTTCTTGTGTCCATGTGTCAATTCCCACCTATGAGTGAGAACATGTGGTGTTTGGTTTTTTGTTCTTGCAATAGTTTACTGAGAATGATGTTTTCCAGTTTCATCCATGTCCCTACAAAGCACATGAACTGATGATTTTTTATGGCTGCATAGTATTCCATGGTGTATATGTGCCACATCTTCTTAATCCAGTCTATCGTTGTTGGACATTTGGGTTGGTTCCAACTCTTTGCTATTGTGAATAGTGCCGCAATAAACATACGTGTGCATGTGTCTTTATAGCAGCATGATTTATAGTCCTTTGGATATATACCCAGTAATGGGATGGCTGGGTCAAATGGTATTTCTAGTTCTAGATCCCTGAGGAATCGCCACACTGACTTCCACAATGGTTGAACTACTTTACAGTCCCACCAACAGTGTAAAAGTGTTCCTGTTTCTCCACATCCTCTCCAGCACCTGTTGTTTCCTGACTTTTTAATGATGGCCATTCTAAATGGTGTGAGATGGTATCTCATTGTGGTTTTGATTTGCATTTCTCTGATGGCCAGTGATGATGAGCATTTTTTCATGTGTTTTTTGGCTGCATAAATGTCTTCTTTTGAGAAGTGTCTGTTCATGTCCTTTGCCCACTTTTTGATGGGGTTGTTTGTTTTTTTCTTATAAATTTGTTTGAGTTCATTGTAGATTCTGGATATTAGCCCTTGGTCAGATGACTAGGTTGCAAAAATTTTCTCCCATTTTGTAGGTTGCCTGTTCACTCTGATGGTAGTTTCTTTTGCTGTGCAGAAGCTCTTTAGTTTAATTAGATCCCATTTGTCAATTTTGGCTTTTGTTGCCATTGCTTTTGGTGTTTTAGACATGAAGTCCTTGCCCATGCCTACGTCCTGAATGGTATTGCCTAGGTTTTCTTCTAGGATTTTTATAGTTTTAGGTCTAACATGTAAGTCTTTAATCCATCTTGAGTTAATTTTTGTATAAGGTGTAAGGAAGGGATCCAGTTGCAGCTTTCCACATATGGCTAGTCAGTTTTCCCAGCACCATTTATTAAATAGGGAATCCTTTCCCCATTGCTTGTTTTTGTCAGGTTTGTCAAAGATCAGATAGTTGTAGATATGTGGCATCATCTCTGAGGGCTCTGTTTTGTTCCATTGATCTATGTCTCTGTTTCGGTACCAGTACCATGCTGTTTTGGTTACTGTAGCCTTGTAGTATAGTTTGAAGTCAGGTAGCGTGATGCCTCCAGCTTTGTTCTTTTGGCTTAGGATTCACTTGGCGATGCGGGCTCTTTTTTGGTTCCATATGAACTTTAAAGTAGTTTTTTCCAATTCTGTGAAGAAAGTCATTGGTAGCTTGATGGGGATGGCATTGAATCTATAAATTACCTTGGGCAGTATGGCCATTTTCACTATATTGATTCTTCCAACCCATGAGCATGAAATGTTCTTCCATTTGTTTTTATCCTCTTTTATTTCAGTGAGCAGTGGTTTGTAGTTCTCCTTGAAGAGGTCCTTCACATCCCTTGTAAGTTGGATTCCTAGGTATTTTATTCTCTTTGAAGCAATTGTGAATGGGAGTTCACTCATGATTTGGCTGTTTGTCTGTGATTGGTGTACAAGAATGCTTGTGATTTTTGTACATTGATTTTGTATCCTGAGACTTTGCTGAAGTTGCTAATCAGCTTAAGGAGATTTTGGGCTGAGACGATGGGGTTTTCTAGATATACAATCATGTCATCTGCAAACAGGGACAATTTGACTTCCTCTTTTCCTAATTGAATGCTCTTTATTTCCTTCTCCTGCCTGATTGCCCTGGCCAGAACTTCCAGCACTATGTTGAATAGGAGTGGTGACAGAGGGCATCCCTGTCTTGTGTCAGATTTCAAAGGGAATGCTTCCAGTTTTTGCCCATTCAGTATGATATTGGCTGTGGGTTTGTCATAGATAGCTCTTATTATTTTGAGATACGTCCCATCAATACCTAATTTATTGAGAGTTTTTAGCATGAAGGGTTGTTGAATTTTGTCAAAGGCCTTTTCTGCATCTATTGAGATAATCATGTGTGCTTTAGGTAATTTTTCCTTTGGAAGTTTATGCTTTCCTAATAAGATAAAATGTTATCTTATCAGTCAAAGAGTCAATCAAAGAGTACCACATTCCCTTGACCAAGGAATGGATACATAGCCCAAGAATTATAAACAAAACTATCTCCAGAAAGCGTGACGCATGATTAAACAGCATGTGTGCACAAGATCCAAAAACTCGTTTAACTAAATGGTGAAACCTGAAAAGACCATCTACTGCTTTCTGCAACCTTCCTTTCTAGATCTGCTGTTTCCTCCTCTTCTAAGGTACTTCCCAGATGTTTGTAGGTCTTACCACACACAAAAATTTACATTTGCATGGCACCCTGGTGTTACAGGACTAGGCTGGTCTCTCTGCCCCAGAGCTCAATCAACTGACCTTAGCCCTAAGTGATGAATATCTGCTGACATCTGTTCCCCATCTTAAGCCTAGCAGCCTGTCTTGGCACAGCTCTACAAGGCCTCATTCTTCAGGTTGTCCTCAAACTAAAAGCTACAAGATATCTTTCTAAATAAACTGCTCCTTAATTTCTGTTGCTTACAATTAAATTACTGATGCAGATGTCTTGAGGAAAACAATGTAAAAGATAGCCATGATAATTATGATGACAGTGGTGATGGGGATGATGATAATCATTATGATGCTGAGAGGAGGAGGGGGTGAAGAAAGAGAAGGAATAAGAAAGAAATCTAGACTATAAAGAACTTTACAACCTATTTAACTGACTTTTGTTTAAACTGTGTGAGAGTAGGTTGTAATAGTCCAATTAAATCTTTTATGCTTAATATTTATGTTACTCATTTAGTATCTCTTGTTGTAAGATAGTATCAGATTTATATATAACTGTACTTTGTAAAAATTTTAATGTTAAGAAATTAGGTTTAGATTATTTTAAATATTATTTTAAACATTATCCTTTCAAAGATAAGTAACCGTCTTAGATGGTGGCCATATGTTTTCAAAGTAAATAGCTTTACTTAGGTTTTAGTTCACTCAATGCTTTTAAACATAATCTAAGTTTTTCTCAGCATTTTATTAACTTCAGAAAATTAAGTTTGGAAAAGCTATTAAAATAACTTATGACCAATAACCTTGTCAAAATGTGGTTTTACAACGAAGACACCAGTGAATGGAGAATTAAGTTACCTTCCTCTAATTCTTTTATAAATATGTTTGGTGCAAGACACAGTCTTATTCATTAAATGCTAATGTTGAAAATGATATGAATGATCTGAGTGATAACATTGTTTGGGCCTGAATTTCTCCAGAAATCTCTCAATTTGCTACGTCATTTGATAGAGAGAAAAAAAAAAATTAGTCCAGTGTTGTATGAAGGAAATTTCTGTTACTTTAAAATGCAACTTCAGCACAGACTTTGTCATCAGGTGGCTTGGATTCAACCCCTGGCACTTCTGCTCACTAGTTGTGTGAACATGGGAAACTTACTTAACCTGTCTGAGACAGCTTCTTCGCCTATAAAAATAATGAAGTAATAACACCCAACCAAGTAGTAAAGTTGGGATGCTTAAATGAAATAATGCACACAAAGCTCTTAACGTTAATGCCTACAGTAAGCATGCTATAGTGATAGCTATTACTTTGGCATAAAATTGAGCCTTTCTTCTGTGTTGACTCATATTCTCCATTTGTTTATATTAGTTTTTAAATTTATATGATAAAGTCCCCACAGCAGCAGCAATGTCCAATAGGTTAATAACTCAATAAAAAATTTGTACACAGCTCATGCTCAAAGTATTTTTGTGTGTTAGATTTGATTCTTAATAACTTAAATCCCTACCATTACCTTGAAAAATGAGGGAACAAACCAGCTGTTGATGTTGGTTGCTGCAAATACCATACACAAACAGAAATACCTAAAAGAAAACGATGGTCTTTCAGACCCTAAGAATAATTTTTATGAGAACAGAGTATGAATAATATTTGAAAGTTTAGGCCGGGAGTAGAAGTTGTCTCTTTATAATACATGATCTTCTTGGTTTATACAATAAACATATGGCAGAAGGGATGAATTCTAAGCACAAAACAGACACATGATTTACACCCCCTTCAGGGACAGACTGCTTGGAAATGAAGAGCACTTGCTTACAAATAATATCTTAATACAATTTTGCCTTTTTCCCATATCCCTGTGACAGACTGTGTTCACTAGACATTTTAAATAAGTTTATACTGTCCTCCAACCTTGAGCAGGATGCTTTAATACCTAATTGTAAAATGTCAATTAAGTAATTTGCTCCATTTGCATGTACTTATCTGAAAAATCATAGCATTATTTGTGAAAAGCTTCACATTCCCACGGCTATTTAGATCTAGCAAATGAGTCAGAACTCAAATTAGTTAATGGAGGTATTGTTAACAACAAGAGGCCTAGGTTTTAAACAGCAAAACAAAATAGAATTCCCAAGCTTACCAAATGAAAGATCCTCAACTTCAGCAGTTGTGAATAAAAGGAATCCAGGGTCTACAAAGTTAAATGACTTAACTATTAATACTATCTAGTCAGTAGTGAAGCCAAACAAGAATCCTAATCTCCCGGGACAACTAGAAGTACAATTCTTAAATAGTTATCACATAATTCCTTAGCCAATAAACAATCTGTTCATTCACCATTTAAACCATAGCAATTGCTTCTATAACTACTAAGCACTTTATATCATAATTACATTAAATCTTCATAACCCTAAGTGGGCTTCACAGATGAGGGGTTAGGACTAGAGAGGTTAAGTGACTTGCCCAAGTACATAAACGGAACCAGTAATTAAGCTTAGATAAGCATGCTGTATATCCACTGTATCATGGACTCTCATGAGATGGATTCATACTTACCACAGGATAGTCACTCCATCTTCCCCCTATGTTGTATAAGCCTGGATGATCCCAAACCCAATTCTGCATTCAGTGATAAAATGCAGTTTCTGGTTTCAAAATGGCCTTAGTCATTCCAATCAAGTGACAACAGAAGTACACAGAGGAGGCCTCCCGCCTTCCTCAGCTCTCCAGATATGACTCTTCCTGTCTTCAAGATGAAAAACCTTTTTTCTTCTCTCCCTCTCCCTTTTCCCTCCCATTTCTGTCAATCAAGGGCTGTGATCACGGTTTGGGAAGGTAAGAATTGGCCTCTGAGTGCGGACTGAATACATGTTGCAAAAGCTAGAATTCATCTTTTTTTTTCTTCCTTCATTTGATAGAAGATTGAGACACAGGCTGGGATTTTACAGCCACAATTCTAGGAGTCATATAAAATATTTAATACCACAATTTTTTGAGAGTTAGGAGTAAAGGCCAGAAGTAAAGATTCATCTGTGAGAAGTGATAGCACCCTGATCTAAATTCCTAGGCTTCAGTTATCTCCTCAACCAGAATATCAAGAATATTGGCTGTGAGGTAGTGGCAGTGGCTGTTGGGGAGGCCGGCAGAGGTCAGAGAAGAAGGAGAGCCAACTAAAACAAGATACTAACTACTCTCTGAGGCTGCAACCCAGCCCACACTGTACACCACTGGGTACTGTAACATGAAGGAAGTGTGGGAAGTGGAGAAAGAAAAGTGAAGAAAATGGGCAAAATCCTTCCCCTCACAGAATCTACATTCTAATAGAATAAATAATAGCACTATTTCAGAGCAACACACATACAGACAGGTGCTTAGAACAATGCCACAACTTACCCTATAAATGATTCTTTAAAATCTGAGTTATTTTAAGAGGAGGTTTTCAAGGTGCAAGTTAATTTCGCTTCCATGGCAGGTAATTAAGTTACTTTTATATTCTTTTGCTTTAAGGAATTTATAAATGAAGTTTAAAAATATTAAGCACTAGCTCTTTTAAAACTTTTTACATTCAAATCACTATTACAAAATTCACGTTCACCTCACTTGGACTCCACCCTCTTACCTCCACCCCAAGAGTACTCTTTGGGATGGTCTGCCTTAAAATGTATTTGACACATAAAGAAGCGACAGCAATTCCTTTGAAATGACTGAGTCATAACTACAGGCTATTTCACTACTTGGAGTACAACATGCCCTGGTCACACCTTTTCATTTATATATCATATACACATAAAGTAAAACAAAATTTAATTTGCATCTAGCAGCTATCTGTACTTTTATGTGAAGCAAATGATTTTTTTTTAATGGTAAAATTACTCAATTGATCCTCCAGGATGGAGGAGTAAGCTGTTTCCTAAATATCAGTCAGGATAATTGCAGACATGAATGTGTTTTTCAAGCATTCTGGAACATAAAAGTTAATGTGGCTCCTCCCAAAATGCGGTACACAAATTCAGAGAAGAACTCACTCAGGTGGCATTATCTAGCCCAAGGAACATTTAGCAATGTTTAAAGACATTTTTGGTCGCCACAACTGGGGATGAGTATTGGGTGGGCGGAGATTATTAGCATCTAGTAGGTAGAAATCAGGAATGCTGCTAAACATCCTACAATGCACATAACAGCCCCACAATAAACAAACTGTAAATTCATGTTAACATGGTTAAGAAGTTCTAACCTATGGTTGTCAATCACTTTTAAAACTGTAGTTTCCAGGAAGCCTACCAAATACACTGAAGACATACATACCTCCACATCACTATAGCTATTCTGGGACGCACACACACAATACACATACAGACACATACACATACACACACACACAAACTTCCAACCAGGGTATCTATCTATAGAAAAACATGGCAAGTCTGGTGATCATTCAACAGTGAATTCATCTCCATTCTCTTTCATTCACTCCCTGGGCTTCAATCACTGTATTTATACTAATGATACATAGATCTGCCACTTGGAGTGAGAGCCTCTCTAAGGTATCACACCAGCCACTGGATACCTCAAACTTTCCCACATGCAAAGCTAACAGCAATTGTCCAACATCCACTCATTCTGCCCCAACTCTCCCTTCCACTTCAGCTCAACCTCCAGCAGTCCCAGCCTTGGTGAATGACAGCACCACTGATCCTGCAGTCAAGCCAGAAGCCTGGGCATTCTGGGCTCATACCATATCCCAGCAATACCACTGTATTTTGCACATAATTGTCACTTGATTCAAATGTTGAACACCGAGTGAATTAATCTTTTTTTCAAACCAATTTATAAATGATAAAAATAAACCCTGAGCTCAAAAAATACTAGAGAAAAGCAAAGCAAAACAAAACCATGCAATGCAGAATGTAGTCCAGTATAAAAAAGCAGTGTATCTGGAAATATATCCCATGTTCAGAAAACAGAAACAATCACAGATCCAAAAAGAACCAAAGAAGCCTTAAGACACAGATTAAACAGTGGAAAAGATGCTAAGACAACAGATGACCTTGGACACTTGGGTGCTGACTCTGAGAAAAATTTGCTTCATTTAAAAATCAAGCTTTATGAACATGAATTTCCCAAAGCATTGAAAAGAGAGCAGGAAAACTAGATGAGGGAGAAAAAGAGTAGAGTAAGAGAGTTAGTAAAAATTAATAACAACCACCTAACATTCAAATAGAGTTGAAGTTTGCAACAATCACATGTATTATTTTGTTCTTTCAAAAACTCTGAGGCAAGCAGGTCTTTTAATTACCAGGCAATAATAATTGGAATTCCCACTCGCAAAACCATGTAGATTTTTAATAGTAACTAAGCCTCAGTTATGGATCATTCTGAATGTTAAGTAGCAGAAAGAATCAAAACCACCCCAATGTTAAAGTGGTCCTCATCACAACATAGACTTCCACTAACGTGGCCATTAGTAGCAATTCACAATGGTGATTACCTAAAGAGCTGCTATTTCTGGACTGAAGAGGGGTCACCCTAAGAACCATTTCCATTCACTATGTCTCTAATAATGAATTTAGTTGGCTGCTGACATCCTTCCAGAGAGCATCCAAAAGTACAGACAATATGCTGCACTGTCATAGTGAATTGTTATGCCTGTTTTAGAAATAAGATTTTGGAAAGTTTAAATGAATTGTAAAGACATCCAAGTGAACCAGAGGAATCAGAATTTAAACTTTGATCAACAGTTTCCCTTCTACATCTAACATTAGCTCACCTGTAACATATCTTTGAAAAACTAATAATTCTGGTTATAAATATGTGTGGCAATCAGCCTGATTTGTTATGACAACCTTAAGGATGTAGCTGATTGAGTATTCTTCTTGTGTGAAATAACTCAGGTCTAGGTAATAAGATTTAACAAGATAATATTTTTGAAATATTATGTGATTTATTTTTATTCTTACTAATCCTGTTGCTTTACCCAGTAAAGCTGAAAGCTTTGGCTTTGAGAGACAGGCAGATACAGCCAAGGACAAAGTCATTATTGTTCAGTTATAATTTTCCAAATGGCAATTTAAAAATTAGCTCTGCAGAAGCAATTGTTTTGCAACCCACACTCTCTAAGAGCTTGAGAGAGAAATAGTTTTGTTTTGATGGTCCAAAAGGACTTTGCTTGGACCATGCAGAACTGTAGAATTGAGAGCTTATATGAAAGTTACTCATAGATATGGCAAAAGCAGAATATTAAAGCAGTGTCCCTGGCTCAGAGAAAAGAAACATAAGATTTATTGCCTTCTAGGACGAGATAAGGACCAAAGTGTCTAACTAGAGATTAAACATTGTCTGGGCCCTTGAAGGTGTGTCTGTATGTGGGGGGAGAGGGGTGGGTGAATGTGTGTTTGTCTATGTATGTGTGTATGTATGTGTGCAAGTGTGTACAAGTGTGTGTCAGCATGGGGCTGGACAGAAGATGGGGTGGTAAGATGGTAAAACATTCAGAAAGACTAAGGGGGTGTCTCCACAAACATTAGGAGCTTCTGCCCGGCTTCTGAAGCCCTCTGGGAGAGCCATTTTGGATTCTGTAAGCCAGTGTCAGGTAGACAGCATACAGCTGCAGTGGTGAAGAAGTTTGCCAGGTTAGAATGAGCTGAAAGCTTTGCACTGCCCTGTCTTTTCCTGATTTCAGTAGGACGTCAATGAGATCAAAAAACATTCTCATGTCTCCTCCCACCAAAGGAGGTCTGGAGGGCTTTTGTAGTAGCAATGGCAGGAAGGGGGCCAGAAAGCATAGAGAACTGCAGGGCCAGCCAACGGAACAGTAAGGAGTAACCATGGTTTTATTTTACCTTAAAACGTCAACCACAAGATGCCCCAATTGTTGTACAGCAATGGAAGATAACATGATGACAAAGGTCAAAACCTAAGCAAGACGAGACACATAGGCGAGGCGAGGGAGGACCAGCGGACCACAGACTGGATGGACACCTTCCTTCTCCCAATGCTTCCCATGCACTGAGAAACTCCCATTTCTGCATATCCACAAGTGTATTTTCTATTTATTGCTTAACAAATTACAATTTTCACAGGTTAGAGAATCATAAATTATTACAATATCAAGGTTATCCTGAAGTGTGATTCTTACATATTGGTTTAAAATGTCTTTCTCTCATTCATTCATTTATTTAGTGAGATAGGGTCTCACTCTGTCACACACGCTGGAGTGCAGGGGAGTCATCTCAGATTACTGCAACTTCCCCCTTCCAGGCTCAAGTGGTCCTCCCACAGCAGCCTCCCGAGTAGCTGGGACCACAGGAACATATCACCATGTTTGGCTAATTTTTGTATTTTTTGTAGTGATGGTGTTTCATCATGGTGCTGAGGCTGGTTTCGCATTCCTAAGCTTAAGTGATCCACCTGCCTCGGCCTCCCAACGTGCTTGGATTGCAGATATGAGCCACCGTGCCCGGCCCTCTCTTTTATTTCTAACTGGATAGTACTCACCTCTCTTCTGCTTCACTCAAATTGACAGAGAGTAGAAAAGAAGGGCCATGACATAAAAGTGCTGCTCCTTCTTCGTGGTGTTCTAACTCAACCCAGGAGTCAATATTTTGTCTAACAGCACAGAGCACTACCCTTTGGAATAGTAGTTTGCTATTCTGGTTATTCTAATTCCATTAGTCTCAACTAGACACTGTGACTGAGAGTACACATGAAAATAGTATCAGAACTTAAAATGATCTCTATCGTGTTTTTACCAAGTATCTAAAAGGTGACCAGATGCAGTGTTAGGTCCAGCAAGGAAGGAAGCTCAAAAAGCTACAAATCAATGTGTCCCAGCCTCTCACTTTGTCTACTTTTTGTTTCCTGAGCTTTTGGGGGATTTTTTTTCCTATTGAAAGCCTTTTTTGAATTTTATTCCAGAAAACTATCCCCCTAAGGTTGTTATTTCTTCAATCCCTGGGTTCCCGTAGCAACCTTTTGATAAACATTTTATTGGTATTATCAGAAAATACTACTGAAATTGTTGGGTTTCTTAACTGTCTCTCCCACTACGACAGTATAAGCACCTTTCAGTTTCCAGTCTCTAATTCAGTTAGAGAATTTTGCACACTGTGTGTGCAAAAGTGGCAAACAGTGTTCTAAGTACTTCACATATATTAAAATTCTGTTTATCCTAAAAAAAAATCACAGAGGATAAAGACTACTATTATCATCTCTGTTTTATAGATGAGGAAACTGATAGAGAGGTGGAATAGTAGAATCAAGAACCACACTCAGGCCATCTGGCTCCAGAGTAGATGCTCAATAAAAGTTTGTTGAATTGAATTGAATCCAAGCTGGGAGAACTATGATTCAGAAATCCTAAGTTCCTGTCTTCCAGATACTGCCTTTGGTCAGCATATTTTAAACCAATATTCCATGAAAATCCAATTAAAGAAACAGTGTATCTTTTGTTCAAATAATTTGTTTTGTTAGTCATCTTTTTTCTGCTGCCGTACTCCTTTACTTTTTCCAAGCTATCATTACTTTATTGAGCCAAAAATCATTATAATATGACTTTTGTCAGCTTCCACAAGGCTAGCATTTTGCTCGAAAAGAAACTAATTTCTTCCATGAGCTATTAGAAGACATTATCTGTTACTATTATAATAGATGCACACATACATAAAGTACAAGCCACATGAGCAAAATGCCTGTTATCCATTTTTCCCTCAGGGCAACAACAGTTCTGTTCTTTATTTAAATAACAACGAAACAAAAAAAAATATGCTAACTATTTTAAGGGTAATTTTAACTGTGTTTTTTTTTTCTTATAATTAAGTTGGAGCTCCTCACAATTTGATTTATGAGCAACCTCTTTTAGAATCGCCTATGGAATATTACCTCAAAAGGAAACTTAATTTTCTAACATGTTTTTGAAACCATTCATTGCCTAGTTATTACTTCTACAACAACATACACTTCTAGTCATGTTGTGCTGTGGTTTAAGACACCCACCTACATGCGCACGTGTGTACACACATACATGCACACACCCACACACACAGTCTCCAGACTGCCCTTCCATCTCCTGCTTCACCAGCCTTTCTTCACTTTCATCTGTCATCAAACACCTCAGTCTTTCCTACACATCAATACTTAACATGTTTCCCAATCAGTTTCCTAACATAAAAACCCAGTGGCTTCTTCTGTCATTTTATAGACTCGGGATTATACATCAGCCCTCAAGAAATAGTGTATTTTATCTTAGGTACTTTGAGAGCTTGCGGCTTCTTATTTTCAGTTTACTGAAATAAAAAGGTAAGTGAGCTGTTGATTCATCTTTAGATAAATTATTTATTGAAATAGACAAACATAAATATAGCCTTCACATTCTAAGTCTCTACACTTACACAGAAACACTTTTAAAGTGAGATTTTTTAAAATGTAGATACTTGGCCAGGCACAGTGGCTCATATCTATAATCCCAGCACTTTGGGAGGCTGAAAAGGGAAAATCACTTGAGCTCAGGAGTTCAAGATCAGTTTGGGCAACATCATGAGACACCATCCCTACAAAAAAGTAAACAAAAATTAGCTGGGCACAGTAGTGCACACCCGTGGTCCCAGTTACTTGGGAAGCTGAGGTGGGAAGACTGCTTGAGCTCTGGAGGTCAAGGCTGCAGTGCACTGAGATCACACCACTGCACTCCAGCCTGGGTGACAGAGTGATACCCTCACTCAAAAAATATATAGAGAGAGATACTTGAGGACTTTTCTCATTAATTCTTAGCTGTTGTCAAACAATACTTAATTTAATACAGTTTTATCCAGACATTACTTTAAGATACTCTTTCTATCTACATTGAATCTTCTTATATCAGCTATATACTGGTTCAGCTTTCTATTACCTCATCAGGGAGCAAAGTGTGTCAGGAACCACAGGGCTCCCCACTCCTTCCCTCTTCCTCCTGATTGGGACTCTCCTACCTTTGGGTTTATCTCCACTGATATTCCAGCCTTTGTGCTGGTGCTGAAGAACGAAACATAGCAAGCCTTTGCCTGGGAATGAGCTGGCTCCGTAGCACTCTCTTAATATCCCTGTACTTCTAGTCTCAGTGCCGGGTGGTACTCCCTTTTACTTTGTCTCTTTGTACCTTGTTTTATCCTATTCTCCAGTCTTTCAATGACTAGATTCTGGCCATACTGTCCAGTTAGTCTGTGGCTGGGATATGACTACAGAGTCCTGATGCTCTATGCCTGAGACGTTTCCCCATTAACCCCAATTGAGAGATAGAATCCTTTGCCCGATCGAGAGATGTCAACCTTATCTGCCTGCCAAACCATCCTACTGATGGCAATCTGAACACTCAAACTACAGATTTGCCTTTAACCCAAACAGACTTGGGTCTCTGGAAACCTACCCAATTTTTATACTTTATCTGTTCTCATCCATTTAGCCTGAGGCCCCAGTACCAGTAGACTATTATACCCCAGATGTAGCAAAGATGTTAGTCAATAGTCCCCACCCTGGTTAACAGCCAGCACCACACTCCTCCCCATGATGCAAAGATTAATTAAGAACACAGGAAGGCTTGAATAAATAAAGACAATCCAATAATGGAAAGGAATAATCAATACTGCCATGATGTCACATTCCTCAAATTATCTATAAATTAAATGCAATTCCCATCAAAATTTGAACAGTGTGTGTGTGTATGTGTGTATGTGTACGTGTGTGTCACTTAACAATTAATCTTCAAATTCCTAAAGAAAATAAAAGGACTAAAAATATCACCACTCCTCCCTGCCCCCACCCCACCAAAAAAAAACTGAAGAAGAGCAAGTTGGGGAGATTTGCCCTATCAGATATTCAGATTTATTACAAAGCTATATTGTTAAGATAGAGAGATATTGTAAGGCTCTAGAAAGACACAAAGAAACATAAAATGGACAGCCCATGAACAAATCCACGTGTACATGAACGGTGGATACTGTTAAAAGATGCACAGTGTAGGGTCAAAAATAAAACAGAGCTCTTACCTTAAATCACCCTAAAAATATCAAGTACGATTAAAGGTGATTAGAGACCTAAGTTTGAAAGGTAAAACTTTAAAACTATTCAAAATATTTTAAAATATCTTCATGATCTTGTGATAAGGAAGGATTTAAGTGAGACAGAGGAAGTAGAATCCATAAATGAAAAGGTGAATAAATTTGACCACAGAAAAATTTAAAACTTCTGTGCATCAAAAGACAACATTAAAAGAGTGAAAACACAAGCCACAGACTGAGAAAGGATACTTGCAATATATACATAACTCCTAAAGGTTTCTTAGCCAAATAATACAAAGAAATCCACAAATCAGTAACAAAAATTTTCCCCCAATAGAAAAAGGGAAGCAACTTTACAGACAAGATGTTCAACCTCATTAGCAATTACAGAAAGGCAAATTTAAACCCAGTAGGATACCATTTCACAATCGGATTGATCGCAACAGGACATCTCACATACTGCTGGTGGGAGTGTAAATGGTACAACTACTGTAAAATCATTTGACATTACCTACTAAAGTTCAAAATGCTGATAATGTAGGAATGAGAAGTTTCATTCCCAGGAATTTACTAGAAATATTGCATATATACATAAGGAAATATGTATAAAAAATTGCTGTTCTGCAATATTTGCTGCTCTGCACCCTCCGCTGGTGATACCCAGGCAAACAGGGTCTGGAGTGGACCTCCAGCAAACTCCAACAGACCTGTAGCTGAGGGTCCTGACTGTTAGAAGGAAAACCAACAAGCAGAAAGGAATAGCAGCAACATCAACAAAAAGGACACTCATACCAAAACTCCACCTGTAGGTCACCATCATCAAAGATGAAAGGTAGATAAAACCACGAAGATGGGGAGAAACCAGAGCAGAAGAGCTGAAAATTCTAAAAATCAGAGTGCCTCTTCTCCTTCAAAGGATCGCAGCTCCTCACCAGCAACGAAACAAAGCTGGATGGAGAATGACTTTGACGAGTCGACAGAAGTAGGCTTCAGAAGATCGGTAATAACAAACTTCTCTGAGCTAAAGGAGGATGTTCGAACCCATCGCAAGGAAGCTAAAACCTTGAAAAAAGATTAGACAAATGGCTAACTAAAATAAACAGCATAGAGAAGACCTTAAATGACCTGATGGAGCTGAAAACCATGACACGAGAACAACGTGACACATGCACAAGCTTCAGTGGCCGATTCGATCAAGTGGAAGAAGGGTATCAGTGATTGAAGATCAGATGAATGTAATGAAGCGAGAAGAGAAGTTTAGACAAAAAGGAGTAAAAAGAAACGAAAAAAGCCTCTAAGAAATACGGGACTATGTGAAAAGACCAAATCTATGTTTGATTGGTGTACCTGAAAGTGACGGGGAAAATGGAACCAAGCTGGAAAACACTCTTCAGGATATTATCCAGGAGAACTTCTCCAACCTAGCAAGACAGGCCAATATCATACTGAATGGGCAAAAACTGGAAGCATTCCCTTTGAAAACTGGCACAAGACAGGGGTGCCCTCTCTCACCACACCTATTCAACACACTGTTGGAAGTTCTGGCCAGGGCAATCAGGCAGGAGAAAGAAATAAGGGATATTCAAGTAGGAAATGAGGAAGTCAAATTGTCCCTGTTTGCAGATGACATGATTGTGTATTTAGAAAACCACATCATTTCAGCCAAAATCTCCTTAAGCTGATAAGCAACTTCAGCAAAGTCTCAGGATACAAAATCAATGTGCAAAAATCACAAGCATTCCTATATACCAATAACAGACAAACAGAGAGCCAAATCATGAGTGAACTCCCATTCACAATTACTTCCAAGAGAATAAAATACCTAGGAATCCAACTTACAAGGCATGTGAAGGACCGCTTCAAGGAGAACTACAAACCACTGCTCAACAAAATAAAAGTGTACACAAACAAATGGAAGAACATTCCATGCTCATGGATAGGAAGAATCAATATCGTGAAAATGGCTATACTACCCAAGGTAATTTATAGATTCAATGCCATCCTCATCAAGCTACCAATGACTTTCTTCACAGAATTGGAAAAAATCAACTTAAAACTTCATATGGAACCAAAAAAAGAGCCCACATTGCCAAGACAATTCTAAGTCAAAAGAACAAAGCTGGAGGCATAATGCTACCTGACTTCAAACTATACTACAAGGCTACAGTAACCAAAACAGCATGGTACTGGTACCCAAAGAGAGATATAGACCAACGGAACAGAACAGAGCCCTCAGAAATAATACCACACATCTACAACCATCTGATCTTTGACAAACCTGACAAAAACAAGAAATGGGGAAAAGATTCCCTATTTAATAAATGGTGCTGGGAAAACTGGCTGGCCATATGTAGAAAGCTGAAACTGGATCCCTTCCTTACACCTTAAACAAAAATTAATTCAAGATGGATTAAAGACTTACATGTTAGACCTAAAACCATTAAAATCCTACAAGAAAACCTAGGCAATACCATTCAGGATATAGGCGTGGGCAAGGACTTCATGTCTAAAACACCAAAAGCAATGGCAACAAAAGCCAAAATTGACAAACGGGATCTAATTAAACTAAAGAGCTTCTGCACAGCAGAAGAAACTACCATCAGAGTGAACAGGCAACCTACAGAATGGGAGAAAATTTTTGCAACCTACTCATCTGACAAAGGGCGAATATCCAGAATCTACAATGAACTCAAACAAATTTACAAGAAAAAAACAAACAACCCCATCAAAAAGTGTGCAAAGGACATGAACAGACACTTCTCAAAAGAAGACATTTATGCAGCCAAAAAACACATGAAAAAATGCTCATCATCACTGGCCATCAGAGAAATGCAAATCAAAACCACAGTGAGATACCATCTCACACCAGTTAGAATGGCCATCATTCAAAAGTCAGGAAACAACAGGTGCTGGAGAGGATGTGGAGAAATAGAACACTTTTACACTGTTGGTGGGACTGTAAACTAGTTCAACCATTGTGGAAGTCAGTGTGGCGATTCCTCAGGGATCTAGAACCAGAAATACCATTTGACCCAGCCATCCCATTACTGGGTATATACCCAAAGGACTATAAATCATGCTGCTATAAAGACACATGCACACGTATGTTTATTGCGGCACTATTCACAATAGCAAAGAATTGGAACCAACCCAAATGTCCAACAACGATAGACTGGATTAAGAAAATGTGGCACATATACACCATGGAATACTATGCAGCCATAAAAAATGATGAGTTCATGTCCTTTGTAGGGACATGGATGAAACTGGAAAACATCATTCTCAGTAAACTATCGCAAGTACAGAAAACCAAACACCGCATGTTCTCACTCATAGGTGGGAATTGAACAATGAGAACTCATGGACACAGGAAGGGGAACATCACACTCTGGGGACTATTGTGGGGTGGGGGGAGGGGGACGGACAGCATTAGGAGATATACCTAATGCTAAAGGACCAGTTAATGGGTGCAGCAAAACAACATGGCACATGGATACATATGTAACAAACCTGCACATTGTGCACATGTACCCTAAAACCTAAAGTATAATAATAAAAAAATAATAAAAATAAAAAATACTTAAATGAGAAAAAAAAATTAGTTTAAATAAAATGTAGAAATCTTAAAAACAAACAAACAAACAAAAAAAAAAAAACAAAAAAAGAGCCCACATTGCCAAGACAATTCTAAGCCAAAAGAACAAAGCTGGAGGCATAATGCTACCTGACTTCAAACTATACTACAAGGCTACAGTAACCAAAACAGCATGGTACTGGTACCAAAACAGAGATATAGACCAATGGAACAGAACAGAGACCTCAGAAATAATACCACACATCTACAACCATCTGATCTTTGACAAACCTGACAAAAACAAGAAATGGGGAAAGGATTCCCTATTTAATAAATGGTGCTGGGAAAATTGGCTAGCCAGATGTAGAAAGCTGAAACTGGATCCCTTCCTTACACCTTACACAAAAACTAATTCAAGATGAATTAAAGACTTAAATGTTAGACCTAAAACCATAAAAACCCTAGAAGAAAATCTAGGCAATATCATTCAGGACATAGGCATGGGCAAGGACTTCATGTCTAAAACACCAAAAGCAAAGGCAACAAAAGCCAAAATTGACAAATGGGATCTAATTAAACTAAAGAGCTTCTGCACAGCAAAAGAGACTACCATCAGAGTGAACAGGCAACCTACAGAATGGGAGAAAATTTTTGCAATCTACTCATCTGACAAAGGGCTAATATCCAGAATCTACAAAGAGCTTAAACAAACTTACAATAAAAAATCAAACAACCCCATCAAAAAGTGGGCAAAGGATATGAACAGACACTTCTCAAAAGAAGACATTTATGCAGTCAACAGACACATGAAAAAATGCTCATCATCACTGACCATCAGAGAAATTCAAATCAAAACCACACTGAGATAACATCTCACACCAGTTAGAATGGGATCATTAAAAAGTCAGGAAACAACAGGTGCTGGAGAGGATGTGGAGAAACAGGAACACTTTTACACTGTTGGTGGGAGTGTAAACTAGTTCAAACATTGTGGAAGACAGTGTGGTGATTCCTCAAAGACCTAGAACTAGAAATACCATTTGACCTAGCGATCCCATTACTTGGTATATATCCAAAGGATTATAAATCATGCTATTATAAAGACACATGCACACGTATGTTCATTGCAGCATTATTCACAACAGCAAAGACTTGGAACCAACCCAAATGTCTATCAATGATAGACTGGATTAAGAAAATGTGGCACATATACACCATGGAATACTATGCAGCCATAAAAAAGGATGAGTTCATGCCCTTTCTAAGGACATGGATGAAGCTGGAAACCATCATTCTGAGCAAACTATCACAAGGACAGAAAACTAAACACCGCCTGTTCTCACTCATAGGTGGGAATTGAACAATGAGAATACTTGGACACAGGGTGGGGAACATCACACACTGGGGCCTGTCATGGGGTGGGGGAAGGGGGGAGGGATAGCATCAGGAGATACACCTAATGTACATGACAAGTTAATGGGTGCAGCACACCAACATGGCACATGTATACATATGTAACAAACTTGCATATTGTGCACATGTACCCTAGAACTTAAAGTATAATAAAAAATAAAAATATATAAATAAATAAAAATAAATTAAAAAGACTGAAAACACAAAATCTTCCACCACTTGGCTGCGTTGGAGTCTCTGAGCCTACTCTGGTTTCCGAGGCTGCTGGATTCGCGAGTTGTTATTTGCTCAATTGAACTCTATTAAACTTAATGTGGCTAAGATTTTTCTCTTGACAGTTGTTTACTGAATAATTTAAAGATAAGGCTGGGCACGATGGCTTACGCCTGTAATCCCAGCACTTTGGGAGGCCAAGGCTGGCAGATGACCTGAGGTCAGGAGTTCGAGACAAGCCTGGCCAACATGGCAAAACCCAGTCTATACTAAAAGATAGAAAAACTAGCCGGGTGTGGTGGCACGTGCCTGTAGTCCCAGATACTCAGGAGGCTCAGGCAGGAGAATTGCTTGAACCCAGGAGGCGGAGGTTGCCGTGAGCCAAGATGGAGCCACTGTACTCTAGCCTGGGTGACAGAGCGAGACTCTCAAAAAATAAAATAAAAATTTAAAAAAGATTAAAATCTCCCCAATACTCTTTGGAAGGAAAGAAGGGAAGGAGGGAGGAAGGAATTTTGCTTTATAAATTTATGCCACCCAAAACAGAACTTTAAAAAACACATTTAAGTTTTATAACACATTTCAACTAGACATGAAATAGTTCCTATACAACATCCTTGCTCCCTTTCCTTTCCCTCATTCTTCTATTTCATTCTTCCTTTTTTTTATATCAGTCTGCTCCAGCTGATAGGGATGGCCTGAACCTTTTCTACTTATGTAAATAACAAAACTATCATATTCTGAGAACCTTGCCATGTTAATTACCTTGATTTTCAATTTCTGATCTGAACTAGAAAGTTGAAAGGTTGTGCAGTAGTTAAGTGTATAGGTTTTGGAGTCAGAAAGCCTCGGGTTCAAGCTCTGGCCATGCCAGCTTACTGGTTAATGTGAACATGGGCACATCTGACCCTCTCATCTAGAAGACAATAATAGTTCTCACTCCAGAAGTTTACTGTGAAGAGTAAAAAGGTAATAAATGATAAGGTGCTTAACAAGGTATCTGACACATCATAAACACTAAGTATGATGAGTGAATTTCCATGAGCTTATTATGAATAATTCTGTAACAGGCATTATTTTTCCACAACCACTGGTATTAATGATCATAAGTTTCACTAGAAATCACCTACATAGTAAATTAATAAAATAGAATCCCTTCTAAGTTATTAGAATCTTTAAATTGCAGGTTTAGAAGGTAACTTAAATGTGGTCACCTAGTTCAGTTAATCAGCCAAATGCTTGATTATCCTCAGTGACATCCTTGTGAATTTCAGCCTCTATCTAAGCATCCTGATAGAAAAATGCTCATTATTTCCTAAGGCCATCTTCCACGCAAAAATTTCCTCCTTAAATGGTGTAAAATCCTATTACTCTAAAGCATCTGCCAAAGACTTTAATTTTGTCGACCAAAACTATAAAGAACAAAGCCAAACTCTCTCAATTTCTACTTCCAAATATCTGAAAAACATTTTCAACTCCCTTATAAAATGCTCTCAAAATGAAATGTTTACAATGTCTTCTACAATAGCATGATTTACATTTCCTTATTCTTCTCTTGGTCCTTTTCCAAACCCATTCCACTGCATCTAAATGTCTCTCAAAGTATATCTACATGAACATTTTTTAAAACTATTTTACTTGATGTTGAAAGTTGACCTTAGAAAACTACACATTCCTCTGCAAAATTCTGTATTTTTCCAAGAAGTGATAATAACATTCACTACAAAATATAAGATAAAGTCTCTTTCAATCTCTCTGTACATATTGACTTACATACATACCCATAACAGATAAATGAGGCTGCATAGAATATTGGTTAAGAGCACAGACTCTGGAATTGGACTGCCTGGGTTCAAATCCCAGCTCAACCCTTGTTAGTATGTGTCTTGGGGCCAGTTACTCAACCTCTCAATGCCTGAGTATTTTCAATGTAACTACCTCTGCTAATGTAAGGAATAAATGAGTAAATACATGTAAAACGTTGAAATAGCTGTACAGTGAGGGCTTTAGCTTTTTACCCATGTAAACAATACAGAGCCTCAGAAACCTAAACTTACATTTATTTTCTTAGATAAAATTTTCACTTTTCCAGCTAAACTATAGGTTGAGTTAAATTTAAGTAAATGAATATTTACATTATGAACAAGAGAGCCAAACAGTGGACTTTCATTTGACAGTTCAAATCAGTTCAACATTGACTGATCACCTAAAAGTCTATTACCTGTTAAATACAAAACTGTATAAAACACCCCTGCCTTCAAACAGTCCTTGGTTAAGCTGGGAATATGCATGTAATCAAATAACCATAATATATGTAATGCATTCATTATATGGATAAAGTACTTTGGGAACACAGCAACACAAAGTTAAAGAGAAGAGGCAGTCTGATATTTTATTAAAGAATAACAGCATACCAAAATGACTAAAGAACAGCTGTTTTTAATAGTATTCTGAATAAACTGAGATTGAAAAATTAGTTTTACATTTTACATCCAAACTTAAAAGGCTGCAAAAGCAGCCTTTCCACATGGAGCACAGGTTAAGTTGCCTGGTTGACCAGCATTGCCTGATCTTACTGGCAATTAGTCATTAATATCTGAGTTTCAAAGTTAATGAGAGCCACTCCCATCTGAATGATATGACTGACCAGTTGTTCCCAATGCCAGTGCTCACTGAACAAAGTTTCACTGCTCAGTCAGACTGCCTGACCATTGTTCTGTTGCCATCTGCTGTTCATAAAACTCAAAGATGACAAAATAAGATTGTTCATGAACCGGGCTATGATTTTAAATTATCCTAGCCACTACACAAGCAACTGCAAGGAGAATTGGTGGAACACAATTTTATTCCACACAAATATTTCTATAGAACCTAAGTGCCACTGGCCTTTGGACATAATTAATGTGGCAATCAAGTGAGAAGAAATATACCTCAAAGATCAAGAACATGGGTTTAATATCAGATTAACCTAGATTTTTAGTCCCAGCTCAGACACTAATTCAAAAATAATCTCTTCTACTTTGTAGAAGATATTATTCTGGGAGCTGGCTTTTATGTTTTCAGTGATTATCCATAGGTTAGTTACTTAACTTGTCTAAATACATGTTTCCTCAAAAGTAAAATGGAAATGATAATAGCAACTATCCCTTTAGGTTATGAGGTTATAAAAAGGAGCAAGTATATTTGTTTGACCAATGCCTGATATTAGAAGAAACAGCTATTTTTGTTTGTTTTTTATTGACACATAACAGTTGTACCTATTCATGGGGCACATATGCTATTTGGATACATGCATACAGTGCATACTGATCAAATCAGGGTAACTGGGACATCTATCACCTCAAACACTGATCATTTCCTTGTGTTAGGAACATTGCAGATCTTCTAGCTATTTTGAAATATACAATAAATTCTTGTTAACTAAAGTCACCCTACAGTGTTACTGGACACTAGAATTTATTTCTTCTAACTGAATTTTGATACCTATTAACCAACCTCTCTTCATTCTCCACTCCCCCTACTATTTGCTGGCTCTGGTTACCATTATTCTACTCACTACCTCCATAAGATCATTTTTCCAGCTCTCACATATGAATAAGAACATGTATCTGTCTTCCTTTGCCTGGCTTTCCATCCATGTTACTGCAAATGACAGGATTTCATTCTTTTCTATGGCTGAATAATATTCTATTATATATATGTATATAACATTTTCTTCATTCATTCATTCATCCATTGATGAGCCCTTAGATTGATTCCATATCTTGGCTATTACGAATTGTGCTGCAACACACACGGGAGCAGAGATATCTCTTCCATAAGTTGATTTCTTTTTTTAGTATACACAGCCAGCAGTGGGATTGCTCGGTCGCATGGTAGTTCTATTTTTAGTTTTCTGGGAGTCTCCATGCTGCTTTCCATAATAGCTGTACTAATTTATGTTCCCATCAACAATGTATGAGCATTCCTCTTTCTCCGCATTCTTCTCAGCATAGCTATTGTTACTGCTGTTAGTATAATCTGCTCTGAAAACTAAAACATAAGTTTAAGACACCACTTGTTATTAAGTTCAAAACCTTTATCCCAATCTGTATTTATATACAAATATAAACTCCCACCCCTCCAGCTGAGCACATAAACATTCCTATTCTATCTGTGATAATAGCCAAAAAAAAGTTAAGTCTCTACCTAGCACATTGTTCTAAACCAAATAGCTGCAATCTTCTTTTAAATCTATTTTCTTGGTTTCTTCATGGAATAGTAAGGCAGGAGACTGTGGTGACTGATACTATGTCCATTATACCAGGGGTCCCCAACTCCCAGGCCATGGACCAGTATGGTCCCTGCCCTGTTAGGAACCTGGCCACTCAGCAGGAGGTGAGCAGCAGGCAAAGGAGCATTAGTGCCTGAGCTCTGCCTCCTGTCAGAGTAGCAGCAGTGGCATTAGATTCTCATAGAAGTGCAAACACTATTGCGAACTGTGCATGCGAGGGATCTAGGCTGCACGCTCCTTATGAGAATCTAATGCCTGGGGATCAGAGGTAGAACAGTTTCATCCCGAAACCATTTCCCACCCCTCCAGTCTGTGGAAAAATTGTCTTCTATGAAACCAGTCCCTGGTGCCAAAAAGGTTGGGAAGTGCTGCTCTATACAACTATTTTTATTTATGTTCTGTTTGGCTTATTGGGGTTTGGAATTTCAGAAACTAAAAATCATAGCTCCTTTTAGAAGTCTCTGAATAAAACCTGATGTATATAGAGGATCATGAGAGTATTCAGTCTAACAAATTGAGTCCCTACAGTAGAGCTCCATTTCATTGAACATTTGACATGCAAAGTAGATAAAATGCAAAGATGAAGAACTACAAATAGGTGTGACCTTTACCTAAAGAAATTCTAAATAATCCTCAGAGCCACGGAGGCCTAATTAAGATTAATAAGGTTCAGAGAAATAAGGAGCACTTGATTCTGAAAACGAGCAGGAAACTATCGATCCAGAGAGAAAGAATTTAGAGGCAGATAAGAGCAATGATGTGAACTTTCCCAACACATAAAATAATGTGAATGTTTAGGTAAGTCACTAATGTCGATTCTTAGCTGGGAATGATCTCAAGAAGGTTTCATAGTATATTTACAAAATTCATTTTGTAAAGTTATACTAAAATGATTTGAGAAAGGCCACTGCCCTAGAGACAACTAGGGTAATAAAAATCATTAGCCACTTTAAGAAATGGATTAAGGTAGAAATCCAAACCTTTGAATATAAAATGGAATGGAATTTTTATCTGTTCCTGGAATTAGGACATTTTAGGCTTACTATGCTAATGAGATAAGGACAAAAATGGTGCCAAAATGGAAACAATGATTAAGTCCAAAAAAGTCTTTTGTACCTGAAAATATAAAAACAAGCACATTAAGCACGAGTATTGGACATGTCAGTTGTGCACAGGGAGTACTGAGAGAAAGGAAGAAACAACTTTAAAAACAAAAGACAGCAGAAAAGCATTAACTGAAAATATAAAGTATTCAAATCTACTCATGATATTCCTATATATTACTATGCAAATTATGCATCCACATGGTGACACGAATGAAAATGAAGATAATGGTTTGATTAAAAGACTCAAGCAATTTTTGTCTTGGATTTCTGTTATTTTTTTAATATGCTTGCTATTAAGAAAGAGAACACACAAACATACACACGCACTCTCATACATATATAACACAGATATAGATATATCTATATATAAAACATACATATCTCTAATATAATATTAAATATATTAAATATTTACATTTATAAATATTTATATTTATAAAATAATTTTATTTACAGGTGATTTACATAGTAACCATATCATAAGAATTTAATACATGTAGTATATATATGGTATATATATACACATACATATACAAATGTATATGTGCTATAGAGAGAATATAAACATGTATGTATATAACTGAAAAGGGGGATTCTACTATTCAAAGGAGCCCCACAGTAGATTTCTCTGAAAAAAGAAGAGATGTTTGGAAAAATACTGATACATATTTAGATTTATAAAATAGATCTACTACAAAACCATAATTAGTTTATTAATTGTAAGGAATGCCTACTTTCCTCTCTCTGTTAACAGTTCTATGGTTGATCTTGATCGACTTTAGCTCTCTGGTTTCCCAATCAGAAGTAGAGATAAAAAAAAAAAAAAAAAGGGGGTTAAAGAAAGTGCTATAGTGCATTAGACTAAACAGCCAGCACAGGGAAGTGACAGGTGACAGTCTGCCAGTAAAGGAGAAAAGAGGCACTATAATAAGCAGGTAGGATATATCCAAAATCCAGGGATGCTGTAGGAAATATCCCTATACTTTAATTCTCTGAAAGCATTTTGGTATTATAACCTACACCAAAAGATTATGCTATAATGACAATGAGTTGAAAAAAACAGAATAAATTTTAAAAGGTTTATTGGAAAAGGCAGTGAACTATATGTACTCTGTTTTTAGAAAGTTTGCAGCAGTACAGTGATTTTGTTGTTGTTGTTGTTTGAGAGAGACTCTCACTCTGTCACCCTGGCTGGACTGCAGTGGCGCAATCTCGGCTCACTGCAACCTCTGCCCCCTGGGTTCAAGCAATTCTCCTGCCTCAGCCTCCCAAGTAGCTGGGACTACAGGTGCGTGCCACCAGGCCCGGCTAATTTTTCTATCTTTAGTAGAGACGGGGTTTCACCATGTTGGTCAGGCTGGTCTCAAACTCCTGACCCCGTGATCCGCCTGCTTCAGCCTCCCAAAGTGTTGGGATTACAGGCATAAGCCACCGTGTCTGGCCCCGACCACTTTCTTAATACTTTATTTGTATGATTTGATTTAATCCTTCCAACAGCACTAAGAGGTGGGTACTATTACTATCCCCTGTTTTACAAAAGCTTACAGCTTCTATGATACTGAGCATCTTTTCCTACAGTCATTGCCCATTTGGCTTTTCTTTTCAGAAACTGTTCTTTGCCCTGTTTTTACTAGGTCATTTCTAGAGGCACACTGGATGTTAAAGATAATAGCCCTTTTTCTGTTATATGTGTTGCAAATATTTTTCACAGAATACCATTTTTATTTTTGTTTATAAATGTTTATAATACATAATAAAATTTCCTTTTTATGTAGCTAAATATCTATCCTTTCTTTATAGCTTCTGTATTTTCCGCCTTGTTTAAAAACTTTCCTTCAACACTAGGTTATAACAATATTCTCTTAAATTTTTTTCTATTGTTTTACTATTTGGTTTTTATATTTAAAGCATCATACATTAAGTACGTATAATTAAGTGGAATTTACATAAACTGTCAGCACCATTTATTCAGTAAACTATCCTTCCCAAGTGACTTGAAATAGCACTCTTGTCATATATTATCTATTTCTGAGCACTATTTTCTTTTAAGATCTACATCATGAATTGGCCAACCACTACCAACGAAGAGATCCAGTCACATCCACTGATTTATTTATTATTTACAACTGCTTTTGCACTTGCAATGGTTTGAATGTGTCCTCTGGAGTTCATGTGTTGGAAACTTAATTCCCGGTGCAATAGTGTTTGGTGGGACTGTTGAGAGGCTATTAGACGAAGCCCTCACGAATGAAGCTCTCATGACAGAGCCCTCATGTCACTACAGAATGACTTTATCATGAGTGGGTTCTTGAAAAAGGAGGAATTTGGCCCCCTTCCTTCTCTCTCACACATGCTCTCTTGTCCTTAATCATGGCACAGCAAGAAGGTCCTTGCCAGATGCAGGCACGTCAACCTTAGACATCCTAGCCTCCAGACCCATAAGAAATAAATCTCATGCTTTATAAACTACCCAGTCTGTGGCATTCTGTTACAGCAACACAAAATGGACTAAAACACCGCTTTAAGGGCAGAGTTGAATAATTAAGACAGACCATATAGCCGACAAAGTTGAAAAATTTACTATCTGGCCCTTTATAGAAAAAAAAATTGCTAACCCCGTTTCATATGTCAAATCCCAGCCATAGCTTGTTTACATGGCATTGCAGTAAATTTTAATTTCTGGCAATAGAAAATCTTCTTCACTGTTTTTTTCTTGGCTATTTGGGGCATGTATTCTTTTATATATAGTTTTAAATATTTTTAGGTAGTTTAAAAAAAACCTAAAAACTCCTTTGGAATTCAAATTGGGGTTGTATTAAATGGTGTTATGTGCTACTGTTTAAGAATACCTAAGAACACAGTATATTTTAGTCTGATATTAACACCCTTCCTAAGATTTTATTCTTTTCTTTATGCATCCACTGTCTTTCTTGTAAAATTTATTCTAAAGTATTTTACAGTTTCAATTATAAATAGGATATCTTTGTCATTTTCCATTTCTGGCTATTTCTTACTAATAATATGAGAAAAACCTATAGATTTTATAAATAGTCATTGTATTTCAAGCTTCTTTTCTCAATTATTTCATTGATTCTCAATTATTTAGTGAAAGTCTTCTGGATCACAAAAGCATAAACTCATGTTCACTAAAATACAAATAATTTTACTTTTTCTTTTTTTTTATAATAACTCTTTAATTTTCTAGTCTAATTATTTACACTCTCCAGCATAACGTTGATTACTAATGATAAGAACGGACATCCCTATTTTGTTCTACTGGTTACTTTCATGACTTCATCTCTTACAATCTTTGCTTACTCTACTACAACCACACCAAGCTTAGTGCTGTTCCTCCAATAGGACAAACATATTCCTGCCTCAGGCCTTTTGCACATGCTATCATGCTGCCAACTCTTCTTCTCAGATACCAAGTGTCTGCTCAAAAGGCACCATCTGAGAGCAGTGGTCAGTGACAACTATCATCTAACCATCTATCATAGCCCTTCCCTTCACTCTGCTATTTCTGTAAGCTGCTTCATTTTTCTTCATAAAATTTATTGGGATCTGACTTAAGTATGTATTAGCATATCTGTTTACTGATTGCCTCCTGCAATAGTATCTAAGCTCCAAGAGGGCAAAATATTTTCTACTCTGTTTACTTTGTCCTCCATTTCTAGAACACATGGTCCTAGAAGGTGCTCACTGAGTATCTGTTAAATGAAAAAAACAATGGAAGGAATACACAGTTTTAACAAGAATGCCCTCAGGAGATGCTAGTTTGGCAGGATGTCTTCCGTTGTGTTTCAGTCCTTGCTATAGACTGCTGGGCATGTTCAGGCATACCTGAGGAGTTCTTAGTCTCCCAAGCCCAGCTCTCCCTGGAAGATTGGAAGTCCAGGCCCTCACACTAGATCTCTCCACTGCTATACTTTTTAACTCCCATCGAGCAAAGAGAAGAACAAACTTCTGAAACCTTCTGAGAGCCCAGGCTGGCGACAAGTTGGGTCAATACACCTCAAGTCTCTACACAAATGCCTGCACATGTGGCTCAGGTATGGTTTGAGAGCAGTAGAAGCACCAAAGGTTGGCTATCACAAAACCCCCCACCCCAAGCCCACCTAAATAAACATAAAACTCACCTCAAAGCACTGTCTGTGAAAAAAAAAAAAAAATGCCATTTCAAGACAAGTTCTCTAGCTATCTCCCACTTCAACACCCACATTCATCCTCATAGAAATTCTGAAGCTGCTGTTTTAGGCACCTGAAAGGAAGCTCAGAAACTAAAGGTGATTTAGATTGCCACCTGTCAAGAATCCCCAGGAACTGGTGCTCTCTCTATTAGATGTAAAGTACAATTCAATTTACAAAAATTAGATCTGTTACTACACACTCAGGGAGATGTCCCCACGCTTCTCTGAGTACCATCTGCTTAAATGTTTTTGAATATTGGAAGCAAAAATGCAAAGCAAGGTTCAAACAGTTCAAATAGACTTTTAGTTCACTGGAGTTTTTGGTTTTATACATGCATTTTCTAAGAAATCCCAGAAATCACAAAAACAAAATTTAAATGAACCATCATATATTCTCACCTGAAAGGAGGAAAGGAGTTTGCTTATTTCTAATGGCATGACTGCCTTCTTGGTCCATCCAGGCATTTCCCAAATTTTCCTGTGGGAAGTCACTTTAAATTTATTCCTCTACTATTGAAGATTACATCTGGCTGGGGGAAACGTCTTACATACTTTATTTATTATAAGTTATTTGGAAGACTGTTGCTGTTTGCTCAGTGTGTACCCCAATGTCATTCCGAAAAGCCTAATCACCACATACGGTGGTTGGAAAAAGCAACCACTCTCTCATCCCACAATCATAAGAAAGAATATTTCTAACCCCCTACAGTGGGTTATTTCTATGGCTCACAGGAATAAAAGGCAAGGGAACTAAAATGAGTCACAGAATTACTCTTATTAGAAAACATCTCTACCATTAGTAGATTATTATAATTTTTAAACCCTCACATCAGACGTTAGCCCCACTGTTACCTCAAGCTCAACACTTTCAGATTCATAAACACAGGACTCTCTTTAAGGAGTTTTATGGTCACATACCTAAGAACAGATTGTATTATTAACTTCAGATTGCAGCTCAGGTAACTCAAGTATACAGATTTATAGGGCACTCAAATATGAGAACTGGAGTGTTAATGAGCTAACTGAATTTTAAAGACATAGCATACTTCTGGGACTCAAAACTGGAATTAAATTTATGTAAACTGGAACCCAAATACATTTCAGAGTGAGCATAATTCATCCACTAGTTTTTTTAAAACATAGCAAAATTAAATTGAAAAGTAAAAATGCCCTAAAAAGAGGAAATAATCCCAATGCAATTTTAAAATTTGGGAAACGAGATAATTTGGAGGGTCCACATGAATCAACTGGACTCCCTAAAGGGAGTTTAAGGGTTTAAGTGACTAAACAGTTCTTCAGTGTCCCCAGAAGTTCTCTAATGCTGTAATACAACTTACAGGGACAACATAAATAACTACACTGCTTTCCTCCAAAAGAGACTGAAACAACTTCTACAAATTAGACACGACTTACATCTTTTATTTAATATAGACAATCTGTAATACATGTTAAATGCATGTAGAGTATTTTGTTTAATTTACTTTAGTAATCCAAGAAGTAATCCTATCTGTATTAACTAAAGTATCCAGAGAGGTGTTAACTCACTCAAGAAATTCTTGTTTACCCTTTATATTTAATGGTTGCAAACTTTTTTTTAAGACTAGAGAAAAAAAAGAAAGTCTCAATTTTACAAAGTGGAAAGAAGACAAAGAAGAGGTTGACTCACTTGCCCAAGATCATCCAGCAACCAGTGGAAAAGCCAGGGCCAGAGATCCCTCTCCATGCCTCAGAGCTCAGTGCAGTAACCAGACTACGGAGTCCGCCTTATAGTCTGGGGGCCTGCCTACAAAACGCAGCATAATATGCTTAATGGTAGCAAAAGAAGAAAAGAGTGTATCGTGTTATCCTCAAAAACGCTGAAGGCAGGCGCCTGCTGCAGAAAAAAACCTGACAGCTACAGCTGGAAACCTTTCTCACCCATTCGCTAAAACAAGTTAAGTAATCCAAGAAAATTCAGCTTCTTACTGTATATTTCTGGTGAGTGACTTTAGGGACACAATTGGAAAAATCAAGAAATGGGAAATATTCATGACTGTCACTCAACACTTACTTGTCAAAGAACCTAATCTATTGTCCATCCACTCTTACCATCTTCATTTTCACCAGTGGGCCAAAAAGGGATGCAAAGTTATCCGACTTTTGTAGCTCTGGCTTGATAAGATGGCTAGAGGCTTCACAGTCCAACAAGACCATGCATGCTGTCTCTCAAGATTAATAGTCATGCAAGTTTCAATGTGCCACCCTTCCCCAGGGATGGAATTGTTACAGACCACAATTTACTTGAGAGATTCTGGTTTTTTAACATCCTTTCCTTGTAACACAAGAATCTTCTCGTTGAATGCCCCTATATGGAACGTATTATTGGACTAAATATCTTTCAATAGCCCTGTAGTTTTAAAAATTACTTCATGGAAAAACAAAATAAGACTCTACGCAATGCAGTGAAATGTTAACATAGTCACTGAAGAATTACTTGACATAAAATAGATAACATCAAAACTCTCACTGCCATAATTTGGCAAAATCTATCAGTTATACAGCCTTAAATTTACAGTAAGGTCAACAGATATTCCAAAAACTTGATTTTAAGATTAAGAGTAAACAATATTCCGTTTACAAAAATTTCATTGGTAAATATCTGAGAGCATCTAATAAAGCACAGTTAACATTATCCTAGGAAAGGAAACGGGTGAATGGTTGGTAATGGACAAAACAATGTTAATAACAATACTGAGTAAGGGTTTCTAAAAAGTTTCTAACAATCTAGTTGTATTGCACCAAATGTCAACTCTATATAGAACAAGTAAACACTGCCTCAAAGGAAGCAGCAGAATGAAGAAAAGTGGGGAAAAAAAATAAGTAAACAATGTGGCCAAACGTGGAGAAAATTAAAGCACTATCATGTTGCTGTGAAGGGAAAATGTTGATGGAATTTTTGTGAAATTGAAAGTTTTTGACAAAGGATGCAATCTTTCACAGATACAAAGTACTCTAACAAGTTTATTCAGGAATTGTTCAAAAAACAAAAGCACCTAAGTGACCTTCTAAGAAAAGAATATTCACTCAGACATTATTACCAACATTATATACTGTAATATGCCCTATATTTTATAGTTGATATTTCATAATAGTGCTGTTAAAAATTAACAGCCATTTAAATTTATTCTTGTAAGGACACCACCCTCGCAACATACTTTTTATTCACTTTTTGTCTACAACATCCCCAACATATGTGCATCCGCTTAACATATCCAATGCCAAGAAACTATCTTTTCAGGTATTCCAAAACAGAAGCATAGCAAGAATATATCTCCTTCTAGGAAAACAGCTCTACTAGGCATTCAGCTACTCAAGCCATATCTAAAGGACCATTTCGATGTCATTTTAAGTTAAAGGCCATCAGAGATACAGACTATGTCCAAAAAATGGTAGTCAGAATAGTGGTGAATCTGCAAACCAGGAGATTTAAATAACACCTGAAAGGAATGGATGGAATACTTAACCTAGATATAAGAGGACTATGAGGAGGCTGCCTTTGAATATTCAAAGGCAAGTTACATACAAGAGGGAAGAATAAGAATCAATAGGTCGAAGTTAGAGAAAGGCAAATGGAAAACTGTAACAACTAGAACTGCACAACAAAAGAACTGGTTGCCTCACTTTATGGGAAAAATCCAGTGGGGGCTCAGCAACCATCTGTCAGGGTGTCATCTTGAAGTGCACAGGGAGATGAACTGGGTGGCTTCCAAAGTCTGTGCACTTTTGGCTACTTCACTATTTTCCTACAGGATCTTGGGCAAAACTGACTCTCAGTTGTAAAACTGTGGCAATACAGTAGCATTATAATTTTATGGTGGTATAAAAGAGGAAGAAAATATCTTTTTTGGGGTCAGGCACAGTGGCCCACTCCTGTAATCCCAGCACTTAACTTGGGAGGCTGAGGTGGGCAGATTGTTTGAGTTCAGGAGTTCAAGACCAGCCTAGGCAACATGGCGAAAGCCCATCTCTACAAAAGAAAAATACAAAATTAGCTGGGGGTGGTGGTGTGCACCTATAGTCCCAGCTACTCAGAAGGCTGAAGTGAGGGGATCACTTGAGCCTGGGAGGCAGAGGTTGCAGTGAGCTGAGATTGTGCCATTATACTGCGCCCTGTGCAACACAGTGAGATCTTGTTTTAAAAAAAAAAAAAAAAAGGAAAGAAAAGAATCTCTCTTTTATAGATAATGAAATGCTTGTAGACATATGTCTGTGGTAAACATCAACTAACCTGATTAAAATGCATAAATATGAGATGAAATATGGTTATTTCATCAGATAATTATACATGATAGAAGAATAAACCTCATGGGAGCCTTCTGGGCCATTGGGAAGGAAGGAGCATTAGAGTCCCATGAACAGTACCCTAAACGGAGCCACTGAGACCTGAAAGTGGAAATATGAGTTACCCTGTATCTAACTCCCAAAGAACAGCTTAGCCACTGGAAAATCTGGCTCTAACTCATAATTGTGAAACACTTTTCAGCTGCCAAACATTTTCAATCACATGGAAACTGAGGTTGTCAGGCTTCCTTAAAATTCCATTCTTCAAAATAAGCCTCTCATCCCTAGAGGGACTAATTAAAAACAAAAGTCCACATTTCCAACCATCTATTCTTCTGGTCAGAAATACTAATGAGAAACTAGACTCACAGATAAAAGGCTATTTAACAGATTAGTCAACCCCCCTCCACCCTTTGGCATCACCAGCCCAAGCTCCCCTGGAAGAGTTTAACCACACGGAGAGACATACGAAACATGTCTCAAATGATTCACACCAAGATTAATAGTTCCAAGCCCCAGCACAGGGACTCGCAGTACTGTTACTACATATCATATCTGTCACACCGTAAAATCTCAATCTACCGAAATGGAGGATTAATCGCCTCCATTTTTCCTGCCCATCAATCCAGTTAAAGCAATGTCTAGAAAATATCACAAAGAGTTAATGCAAAATAGTATCAGAATTAACGGTATACTACGGCTTCTACCATTAAAATTCATAAGTAGTTCCATGATTAAAATAATTAAAGAAAAAATAGTAAGAGCCAAGAGAAAGGGGTCATTTTATTATTTTCCAAAACTGACATAAGAAATTAGAAATTTATAGAAAAATGCCCTAACAGAAGATGACTTAATGACATTATTAGTAATGTGAATGTAATCAAAGGAAAATTAATGACTAGAAGCAAAGCACCAGTACCCTGCAGCTTTCAGAAAGAAACCAACAAGAACTCATTTATCTAGCACTGGAGGGGGCTGAGTTATTCAACACATTTGAGAGTTCACCCCACTCATACCTTAAGCAATAATATTGTATTTCAAACACAGCATATAGAACAGAAATTAGGCCGGGCACGGTGGCTCACGCCTGTAATCCCAGCACTTTGGGAGGCCGAGGCGGGCGGATCACGAGGTCAGGAAATCGAGACCATCCTGGCTAACACAGTGAAACCCCGTCTCTACTAAAAATACAAAAAAATTAGCCGGGCGTGGTGGCGGGCGCCTGTAGTCCCAGCTACTCAGGAGGCTGAGGCAGGAGAATGGCATGAACCCGGGAGGTGGAGCTTGCAGTGAGCCGAGATCGCGCCACTGCACTCCAGCCTGAGCGACAGAGCGAGACTCCGTCTCAAAAAAAAAAAACAGAAATTAATCTCTTCACAATGATAGATATAATTTGGAACATCAATTATAATACTATGTTATCAAGGTAGATATTTACCTTGTTTCTATATTAAATGAATACGAATGGCTGTGATTTTTAAAACTATATTCTTTTGTACTTTTAACAGATTTTTCTTTTCCCATCAGTTACCTGATTTTCAGGCTATCAATATATCATCTTTAGATCTTGCCAACATCCCTACCTTCATCAACGTAACTTTTCCCCATCTTGTAATGTGTTGCTTCCAATCTAATGTGGGCTACGAAACTAAGTAAAAAGTTTGTTAGAATTCTATGTAAAGTAACAGTTGATGGGATATGATTAAGGGCCTAGTAGCCACTCTTATAGACTAAATGTATGTGCTTTTATACATGGGTTTATGGTAGCACCTCAAGCTGCTTAGAAGTCTTCTTCTACCTACTTCAAGATTCTTAACCACATCCTAAAAAACAGATTCCAAGAAACCCAATCTCTTGGAGAGAAATAGATAAGGATATTAAAAACTACAACAATAAGGGATCTCTACTCTGAAACAGATGGATGGAAAATGCCATGGGAACACTAAGACAACAACTCCAAGGCAGACTTAAAAGACAACGGGAAAAAAAGATCAGGAACAGCTCCATGAAGGAAAAAACCTGCAAACTCAGTGTTGAAAGACTTATCAGATCTTAGACCCATCCAGGGAAAGAAGGGACAGAGGAAAAAGCAATGAGTCTGTTTTTGCAATGAGTCTTTGTTTAGCTGTCAATCAGGAGAGGCATATTTTTCAAATGCAGTTATCTTTCTAGTAATCGTTGTTTCACTGGGTCTTTATTGGCTTCAGAGTTGAAGATTCATAGCTGCCAATTAAATGACTTGTTTTTAATTGACTTATTGCAATAACATTAATCATGTTGCCCAATAATGATTTGCCAGCTTTGTCATATAAACTTAGGTAAACTTTAAGTGAACTAACTCAGTAACAGAAAATCAAATACTGGATGTTCTGACTTATAAGTAGGAGCTAAACAATAGGTACACACAGACACGAAGATGGAAATAATAGACACTGGAGACTCCGAAAGGAGGGAACCTGAGGGTGGGGAAAGGGTTGAAAACCCACTGGGTACAATGTTCAGTATTTGAGTAATGGGTACACACACTAAAAGTCCAATCCCCAACAGTACACAATGTACCCAGGTAACAAACATGCATGTGTACCCCCTGAATCTAAAATAAAATAAAACTTTTTAAAAAAAATAATAAAATTAGGAAACGCCATTGGAAGGATACACTGTTTTAGGAAGCCCAATTCTGAATTGTGGCTATTGGAAAAAGAAACATATAAGATACTCAGTATTTGGCTATAAGTGCCAAATTCTTTTACTCAAAAACACTAATAATGCAGAAAATTTCTGATACATTTCTCAGTAAGCCAGAAATCTATATAATGAAGTTGATACTTTCAATTTTCTACTTAATAATTCAATAAGTTCAAATTGGACCTTATAAATATCACATTAAATGTCTGCTATCATTTTTTTCATTCATCATTCAGTCGTTCTAGACAAATGAGAAAAAATAAGAATATAGATTAGAAAAGAAGAGATGAAAATAGGTTTTACTTACAGAATATGATTACCCACCTAGAAAATCTCAGAAAACCAATAAAGAAACTATTAGAATACATAAGATTTTGGTGAAATGACAGTACACAGACTAAGATACACACATTATGCTGCCTACTAAAAAATAAGAAAATGTAATAGAGAAAACTTTCCAGTTCAAGATGACAGACTGAGTATACGCTTTCATGTCCCTTTTCTCTCAAGACAGGACATGAATACAAAAGGAAAAACCTGTAACAGCAAAAACAACAAAGTCAGGAAGGGGTAGTGATTATTACACAAAAGAGACTGAAACAAGTCTTTTGTGGGTGTGTGATGAAAATATAAACAAAGAGTAGAGGAAGCTAATGCTGAGATAAATGGAGGTACAGTGGAAGAAACAGCTAATCTCCCAGAGGGAAGATGAGCTCATGCGCAGGTAGAGAGGTGAGTATCAGAATTGAGAATAAAAACAACAGAATTAAATAACACAGTTGTATCAATTGCTCCACTTCCCCCAAATAAAACCCAAATAAAAAGGATGATGCCACAGACAATCAGGCAAACAGCCGGGTGTGGTGGCTCACACCTGTAATCCCAGCACTTTGGGAGGCCAAGGTGGGCGGATCACAAGGTGAGGAGTTCGAGACCATCCTGACCAACATGGTGAAACCCTGTATCTACTAAAAATACAAAAATTAGCCAGGCATGGTGGTGGGCACCTGTAATCCCAGCTACTTGGGAGGCTGAGGCGGCAGAATTGCTTGAACCCAGGAGGTGGAGGTTGCAGTGAGTGGAGATTGTGCCACTGCACTCCAGCCTGAGTGACAAGAGCAAAACTCCACCTCAAAAAAAAAAAGAAAAAGAAAAGAAAAAAAGCTAGTCTCTCATAAAAATCATTCAAATTGCCTACAAAGACAGGCTTATCCTATGAGCACTGATGTCCAAGAATCAAGAGTATCCCATTTGCTAACCTAGTGGCAACCCCTTCTGCCTAAGGATGAACTTCTCATTCATTTACCCTAAAGCAATGTCTCATCCATGTGCACAGATCTATGCAAATTTTCCACAGTGGAAAAGCCTAGAGAAGAAAGAGACATAAAGGAAAGCTGCACCAGTCAGGTATCCAGAATAATCAACAATCAAAAATGAAGAAAAGAACTATGACAAAAAAAAAAAACACTACTAAAGAAACAGAGATAATCTATAGAATATAACTTGAAAAAAATGTATATACCCATAACAATTGAACGAAAATACATGACAAAAAAAAAAAAAACAAATAGCATGATACAAAAATAACTGAGTACAAGGGGGACATTTTGATTGATGAGATTGAAATATTCAAAAAAAATTAAATGATACAATAAAGGAAATATGCAAAACACTGTAAAAACACAACAGGACAAAAACTACGAGAGAAAAAATGAGAAACAGAATCAACCTAGCAGGTCTATCATACAACTGCTAAGAGCTTTTTGAAAAGAAAATATACAAAAAAGAAAGAATATAATTATCCTTAAACATGTAGGCCATTCCCAGAGGAAAGTCATGAGAGGCAAAACAAGATGAGTCAAACAGACTCACATTTAGATTCACACCTGTAATATTCCAGTATAAAATGTACCAAAAAATCACAAAAGCTTCCAGAAAAACAAACACACAGAGAGATCATGTATAATAGAACAAGAATCAGGGTGGCATCAAAATTTTCTACCCCAATGTGACACTAGTATATAATGAAGCATTATCTTCAAAGTCCTAAGTAAAAGTTACTGTGAACCTAGAATACTATACGCAGTCAAATATCAAGCAAATGTGAGTCCAAATAAATACATTTTACCTAACACAAGCGTCAGAAAACCTCGTGCACTCAATATGCCCTTTGCTTTAAAAAGTTAATTATGAATGTACTCCAACAAAATGAGAAAGACAACCATGAAAGAGCAAATCACAGGACCCAGGAAATGGTGCCTTTAAGAGTGAAGTGGAGAAATCCCTGGCGATTGTTGGGCAGCAGGTGTAGAGAAGGGTAGTCAAGACTGGAAAAGGAAATTAGAGAACTAAGAGTAGCCTGGGTGCGGTGGCTCATGCCTGTAATCTCAGCACTTTGGGAGGGCGAGGTGTGTGGATCACCCGAAGTCAGGAGTTTGAGACCAGACTGACCAACATGGTGAAACTCCGTCTCTACTAAAAATACAAAATTAGTGGGGCATGGTGGTGCATGCCTGTAATCCCATCTACTTGGGAGTCTGAGGCAGGAGAATAGCTTGAACCCAGGAGGCAGAGGTTGCAGTGAGCTGAGATCACACCATGCACTCCAGCCTGGGTGACAAGAGCGAGACCCTGTCTCAAAAAAAAAAAAAAAGAGTAAATTTCAAAAAAGAATATGAGTGATCTTCAAGATATTTCAAAGGCCTGTCTTGATTTTTCAAAGAGAAAATGAAAGGTAATTAAAACTAAAAAATCCAAAAGGATCTAAAAGAATGCCATGGCCCAAATATGACATTCAGAATGTGGCAAGACATTGAACAGTTAAGGCACTATTTAAAAAGGCAAACCATTTGATCTAGATGCCAAGAGAATCTCTTTTTAGGGTCCCAAAGACGAAGTAGTGGACCTCAAGTGAAAAAATAAAATAAAATCTTACCCCCAACAGTGGTGAAAAATATTCATTATCATAATAATATTAACAGTGTGTACTGCTTTTCAACTTTTAAAATCAAGGGTTTAATTATTTCATTTCGGTTATAAAACAGAATGCAATGTTCTCAGTCTTGGCAATGTAAAAATAATCAGCTGACAGAAAATGGGAATTGGAAGGGAGGAAAGAGTAGCGGATATAGGAGTAGAGGGCATTAACATCATCTTCATACATAGCGAGAGGTCAAAAGATTCTAAGAAAAGTTAATGGAGTAAGATATAGAAATTGAAATAAATTACAGTAAAGAGGTAATCAGTAGAAAACATAAAATACTGGTAACATCGTAACTCAAAACTGAGGAAATATGAGATGAAGACAGCAGGGAATGCAAGCCCACTGAACTGTTAGGTGTCATAGTGGTGAATAAATTATGTTAAAATTTATAAATCAAAAGTTACAGACGTATGTGTGTGTATACACCTATATGCATGTGTGTGCATGAGTGCATGTGTGTGTGGTGGGCTTCTGATTCCTGAAAAATCTAAAAGTTTTTAACATATTCTCCACATTTTGATAGTTCTCCTAATTATGAATTCCACTTTCCCAAGGTAGAGTATAAAAAAACTATGTTGTCCAGCCTCCATTATAGCCAAGATAAAGATGTGACCCAGGCTCCACCGACAAAACCTAACTCAGCAGTGAAACACATGAGGGAATGGACTGAGCAAGGAAAAGTCCATTTTCCTGGCACAAGCATGAAATGTGTTTCCAGTGAGAAGTGGCAGCAACCAACCTAGTCAAGTTGGCATATGTACAATCTGCCCCAGCACATTGTTTTATGCCACTTAGGAACAAAGCAAAACGCAAAGCAGAGCCACAGCGCTGACTCAAGCCTCAGAGAAATATAGTACCATGCACTACGTCTCTTGGCTCAGGCTGGCCCATCTGCTCTGATTTAGAAGTGTTTATTACATCTTTCTCCCCAACTTTGATGCATTTGCCCTGAACTCCATAACTCAACAGGCTCAATCCTTCCTGACTCTGGTTAAAAACCCTTCTTCGCTCTAGTTACCAAGCTGTTTTAAGTGGTTTGCTACACGCACTTTTTTTTTCCATAAACCCTGTTATTTTTAGTGAGCATGCATACAGAATCCAATTTACTCTGCAGAAATGTATATACTCCATTACAGCAGAAATATCTGTGCAATGTATTGCTAGAGATATGGAAGTAGCCTTCAGAAGAATAAAATACAGAAATGGTTAAAAGTGGTTGTGTTTAGGGAGGGAAGATGATACTTTGCATTATAAGCTCCATTGTACTGTGTGTTTCAGTGCTATGTTAATGGATTGCTTGAATTTTTAAATCTCTTCTGCCACATTCAAAAAGGAAAAAGGAAAGGGAAATACAGAAAAAACTGTAATGATACGATCACAACACCAAATATAGAATATTAAAAAATAAACTTGAGATGTGAAATAGTTATGTAAGAAACTATATAACTTAATTAAACACATAAAAGAAAATACAAACATGTAAAGAAACAAACCAAGTTTCTAGAAGAAAAAAAATAAAAGCACAGAAAGTATATGTGTTTGGAAAGATTGACTATTCATGACTGGTAAGAGTAGCCCCAGTTTTGTTTTCTTTTTTTCTTTTTCTTTCTTTTTTTTTTTTTTTTTTCTTTTTTTTTGAGATGGAGTTTCACTCTTGCTGCCCAGGCTGGAGTACAATAGCACAATCTCGGCTCACTGCAACCTCTGCCTCCTGGCTTCTAGCGTTTCTCCTGCCTCAGCCTCCCGTGTAGCTGGGATTATAGGCACCAGCCACCATGCCCAGTAATTTTTGTATTTTTAGTAGAGGTAGGGGTTCACCATGTTGGTCAGGCTGGTCTCGAACTCCTGACCTCAGGTGATCCACCCGCCTCAGGCTCAGTGCTGGGATTACAGGAGTGAGCCACCATAGCTGGCCCCAGTTTTGGAATAAACTAGAAAAGTAATATCCTTTTGTTAAACCTTTGTACATCACAGTTTCAATAAATTTTTAAGTTAAATTATCACAGCTCAGCACTGCAAAGCCAGGGTGTTATAATAGAAAAGATAAGAAATTCTTAACGATTACAGAATAAATACAGTTTCGTAAACAAAGTATCAGTTTAATGGGAGAGAGTTAAATGCCATCAAAGAAAAGAACAGAAAGTCAACACATTTAGATTTCTTATATTACACCTAAAATGTTAAATTAAGAACATAATGTACCTATAATCTTTTTTCATTATGAAATGAGGTAATGGATTTCTTTCTTTTCACTGCTATTCGTAACAGGGAAAGCAAACAGTTTAAACAAAATGAAAACTTGAGTCAAACTCAAATAATTTAAGTGTATAAGAGGACACCAAAAACACATCAGGTGGGATATGAAATGGAACAATATAATTATATAATTTAATCTTGCTTTCCCCAGTTCCATGTGGAAGGAAAAAAAATGCTAAATGAAAGAAAATATGGTAGTGTGATTTACAAGGTCTATACAGGTCACATTTGCCCACCTGTAAAACACATATCTTTATATTATAAAGGTGGGCAAATGTGAAAGAAAATTCCTGACATGTGATAAAATATGTTATAAGCTGACATTTAGAAGCATTTGATCGGCAAAACTCTCAAGTGACAATTTTTATTATCCAGCAACCTGGGTTGAAGCCAGTGCTGTCCCCCACTGGCTGTAAGCTGCTCCACCTTCCCCAAACCTCAGTTTTCTTCCCTATAAAATAATGACACTGATGTCTAATTAGAAGAACTGTTTGAATACAAAAGGAAACATGCATAACATATGTAGTTTTAACTTTTTTAATTTACCATTTACCAGGAACTAAATCCTATTATGTAAGATATATTGGCCGGGTGTGGTGGCTCACGCCTGTAATCCCAGCACTTTGGGAGGCCGAGGTAGGCGGATCACAAGGTCAGGAGATCGACACCATCCTGGCCAACATGGTGAAACCCTGTCTGTACTAAAATACAAAAAATTAGCTGGGCATGGTGGTGCATGCCTGTAGTTCCAGCTACTCAGGAGGCTGAGGCAGGAGAATCGCTTGAACCCAGGAGGCAGAGATTGCAGTGAGTCGAGATCGTGCCACTGCACTCCAGACTGGCCACAGAGCGAGACTCCGTCTCAAAAAAAAAAAAAAAATTATATATATATAATATATATATATAATATAACATTAGGTCAGAACCCATAGTTATTATTTTAATCTTCCTTAAAATGTGCCTAAAATGTAAATCATAATAAAAATAGACCCCATGGCATGACTGACAATCTCAGTGTATTTTCTTCCTAGAGGATTTACCAGTTCCTTCTTTAATTTCTTTCACTGAAAAACCAAATGCCACATGTTATTTTTTAGATGGTTCAACAAATATTTACTGAGCATCTACTATACTCTAAACTCTTCAAGACTCTCATGGATATAGCAATGAACATAATACACAAAACTCCCTGCCCTCACGCGACTTAAAGGAAGTGGCCAAGGGCTGTCAGGCAGGACAATCAATGTAGTAGCCACATCCCAATACAGCATCCAACAGCCTAGAACTTGTTCCAATTAGTACAACAACTAACTACTTGTGATCATGACAAAGAAAATCCTACAGGAAGAATGACTTGGCAAGAGGGACCAACTTTCAAATTGTCAGCCATCCTGTTTTGGAACAGAAAAACAAATTATTCTCATCAGAGAGGAGGACACCGCCCTACCTGCTTTCTCTGCAAGGTCAAACCATATCCAAAATAATTCCAAACTAAAAATGAGACCATTTTTCCCTACGCCGAAGGAAAAGCATTTTAGTCTCACAGATTTTTGAATCATTTCTTAGTTTTTTTTTATATTAGAGGCTTCTTATAAGCATGAAAGAAATACACACAGTTTTTAACATATGACTTGAAACGACTTTACTAGAGTCTACCATCAGAAATATAAACTACTCTCAACAATTAAACACAACATGTAACAAGAATAATCTTAAACCCATATATCCTTGTACTGTCAGGAAGACATATAATTTTACCTAGCAATAGTCTTTAATTACATTTTTAACTAAAGGTTTGGAGAAAAAGAAGAGAGAAAATATTTCTAATTTGTTGTTTTCAATTCACGAGATCATCAGTTATTCTGATATATAAGCTAAACCATTTAGGTTACATTGTAATAATGCCCTAGAATAAAACTACTGTCATATTATTTATTCAGAATTATAACATATGTTTAATTTACAATGGCAGAGCCAGGCCCCGCTGTGGAAACCTAGTGGTATTAACCATGAAACTTGGCCTAAGAGAGGCCTCTAGTGGTTATAGGTAGTTACTAGCTCCCTTTCCATCCCAACCCCTCAACTGTTTGAGGATGTTCTTGATTTCATTAGCTCACTCTCTGTCCCCCTCTGCTCCCCTCAAACAGACATAGCCTCAAGCAAAATAGCTAGTATTCAGTCACGGAATTATTCACTTAAGTTCAAGTAACCAATTTTTAAAATGTATATTTTAACTGGCAATACTTAAATATTAGAGATTTTCTACAGACAAATTCTTCAACTTCTCCATAAAACCAGTTTAAAGCTATTCAGTCTAACAAATTAGAATTAAATTTCTAATTTAATCTATGGGTCTTCAGAACATCTTTTGCACCATTCACAAATACTTAGTGATTAACACCCAGGTGCAAACGCAAAGAGTAAACAGACTTGGTCCTTCATCCAATTACTAAGGTTTGACTCCTTCCCCATTCCAGTTCTACAATTTCCCTTTCCTTTTTTGCTGAAGACCTCTGCTCCCTGATCCTCTCCATTCCCACTAACTCTGCCAGCCTTAGTGCCTGTCTTGCTATTATCCAGTTCCTCCAATGAAGTCTTCTATAGCAAGAATGGAAATAACTGGGGTGAAAGGATGGGAGGAAAGAATGCTAAATCTAAGGACACAGAGCCCTCCCTCCCAGCTACAGTCACTCCCTCATGCCACAGCTGAATTACTTCTAGCTCCTTTCCCCTAAGGCCTTGTCCTGCTCCTATGATAGCCTACCCCTAAAATATCTTGAGACTAGAGATGCCCAATATGTACCTAAAGAACTATTCATTTCTATGAGTATGTCTTCATCTTCTACTACATAACCTATGTTTAAAAGAGAAAAGAAAGGGAAAGCAGGAAAAAGAGCTGGAGAGAAAAACGGAGGGAACAGAAATGAAGATCTTTTCTCTATCATTTCCTAATTTTGTTAAAATTAAAAAAAAAAAAACACTTCCCAAGAACTTCAAAAAGGTAGGAGATCGCTTTGGGCAGAGAGTGATGGGGAGGGAAGACTGGGAGACAGTATCTTGTAACAGGGTGTATCTGAACAGAGAAGAACCCTCATCTAAAGCAGTGCACAGTGGCCGTGAGGCTACGAAATTCAGCAGGACAGACCCAGTTTTAAAAGCTGCTATACAAATAGTAACTCCCATCTATTCAGAAAATGTAATTATCCATAAAACTCATTTCTTAGAAATTAAGCATAACTGAAGTTTACTGTACAGTCAGTCAATTTCACTTTGCCTTTCAAAGTAGATAAATTGTTCCTATTCTAATAAGATTCAAATAAATAATTTCTATATGCCATTATGAAACATAGACAACCATTAAGAAAAATCAAATGCAAGGTCAAAGCAAAACTTAAAACTTTTAAATAAATATTTCAATTTAGAATAAACTAATGTATTTATTCACAGAATACTATTCTAAAGTTACTTTTTAAACTTTTTTATGAGCACCAAGAATAAGAAAAAGCACCAAATTGAAAACATTTTAATATTACAACATCTTTCATAGCATTGTTAAACTTTCTCTTGCTAATATTTATTACTTTTCAGCAAGTATTTATTGAGCACCAATCCTATTACAGTCATTGTTGCAGGTACTGGGAATTTTTAAACCAAAAGACAAAAATTTCTGCTGTCATAGAACTTGGAAGAAAGATCAACAATGTAAATAACAAGAGTACATAACATTTTAGCTCATGCTAATCGCTACGGACAAAAGGAAAGAAGGAAAAGGTGAAAGGAAGTCTTGGTAGGATTCAGTATCAAATAAGCTGGTCAAGGAAGGCCTTAATGGTATTTGAGTAGTGCCTAACAGAATGATGTTGCAGGAAGTCAGGGACCCCGCATGTAGGGGCCAGCTGGAGCTGCAGCACAGGAATATAAATTGTGAAGATTTCATGGACATTTATCAGTTCCCAAATAATACTTTTATAATTTCTTAGCCTGTCTTTAATCGCTTAATCCTGTTATCTTCGTAAACTGAGGATATATGTCACCTCAGGACCACTGTGACAATTGTGTTAACTTTATAAATTGATTGTAAAACGTGTGTTTGAACAATATGAAATCAGGTCACCAGAAAAGGAACAGAATAACAGCGATTTGTAGGGAACAAGGGAAGACAACCATAAGGTCTGACCGCCTGTGGGGTCAGGCAAAAAGAGCCACACTTTTCTTCTTGCAGAGAGCCTATAATGGACATACAAGTAGGAGAGATATCGCTAAATTCTTTTCCTAGCAAGGAATATTAATATCATGGGAAAGGAATGCATTCCTGGGGGTAGGTCTATAAACGGCCACTCTGGGAGTGTCTGTCTTATGCAGCTGAGATAAGGACTGAGATACGCCCTCGTCTCCTGCAGTACCCTCAGGCTTATTAGGGTGGGGAAAAACTCTGCCCTGGTAAATTTGTGGTCAGACCGGTTCTCTGCTCTTGAACCCTGTTTTCTGTTGTTTAAGATGTTTATCAAAACAATACATGCACCGCTGAACATAGACCCTTATCAGTAGTTCTGCTTTTGCCCTTTCCCTTGTGATCTTTGTTGGACCCTTATCAGTGGTTCTGCTTTTTCCCTTTGTCCTGTTCCCTCAGAAGCATGTGCTCTTTGTTAGACCCTTATTAGTAGTTCTGCTTTTTGCCTTTTGAAGCATGTGATCTTTGTACCTACTCCCTGTTTTATACCCCCTTCCCTTTTGAAACCCTTAATAGATAAAAAACTTGCTGATTTGAGGCTCAGGTGGGCATCACAGTCCTACTGATATGTGATGTCACCCCTGGTGGCCCAGCTGTAAAATTCCTTTCTTTGTACTCTTTCTCTTTATTTCTCAGCCGGCCGACACTTATGGAAAATAGAAAGAATCTATGTTGAAATATTGGGGGCAGGTTCTCCCGACAGAATAACAGAGTGAATGAAGGGGCGTTCTGGAGAAAGAACATTTTCTAAACGGTGGATGGGTGGTGGGAGGTGGAAAGCGATGAAATCAGGTAAATTCTTGTAGGCCATGGTAAGGAATTTGACTTCTCTCTCAATGGGAAATCACTGAGGCCTTTTGAGACTAGAAGGAATATGATATGACTCAGATTAAAAGTATCAACTCTGCCTATGGCAAGGAAAGGTCAGAAGCACAAGACAGTTGTTAGGTGGCTATGGCCAAAACCCAGGAGAGAAATGCTAGTAGTCCGGAGCAGGATCAAGCAGTGGTCAGATTTGGGACATATTATGTAGGCAAAGCCAGCAGGATATGCTTCGGAATTTAATCTGGGAGGCAGGACACACCAGAAAAAGATAAATTAAAAAGACTGTATGGTATAAAGGCAAATTCTTATACATTTTAATAATTAGCATAATTTAATCTTCAGGTAGAGTTTAAACATGTCAGAATTATAAGTGTCAGTTTTTTCTTCTCTATAGATATGTGAAAATCACCTAGACCTTATAAATGAATGTGCTTCAGTTCTTTTTTTGCAGTGTTGTTATGTAGTTGATTCTAGGTTGAATGACAATGATGCTTGAGAATCTGAGTTTCTTTCAAAGCCTTTTGTGCCAAAATCAAGTTCTTATTTTTGAAGGCATTGAAGGCAGCTTCTCTGAATTTCTCCTTATTTAAGAAAAATCTTCCTTTCAAGCTTGACAGCACCTCAAAAGCTATTCGGCCTGGCCACTGCTTTGTTAACAGTGCAGCTCACTTTTTAACTCATTTTGAATGTGGTCTGCATGTCAGCAGGAAAGTCCATTAAAGCCCATAACCTTAACCACTGTTCTTACTCCTGGGAAGGCTTGGGAGAGAACAGCCCTACTTATGAGCTCCTGTTTCACATCAGCATGACAGCTGAGCTGAGTTGCAGGGAGAAACTGAACGAAGGGTGTGGACAGAGCTACATGATAAAAGGAAACTCTTCCTAGCTAAGGACACCAAGGCTCTCCCTGAGTCCATAAAAGGGCTCACTACAATGTGAAGTAAAGGAAACGAATTAAACACAAGATAGTACTTCTTTTTATTTCTTTTTTAAAAATTTCATTCAAGTTTAACATACATACAAAAAAGGTGCACCAAATGAGTGTTCTGCTCAATTTTCAAAAATTTAACCTGAATAATCAGCACTCACAACAAGAAACTGTTATCAGTAACTCATAGCCCTTACACCCTCTTCCAATTATTAACCACTCTCATGATAATCACTAGCCTGACTTCTAACACCATCAATTAGTTTTGTCTATTTTTTACCTTTATATAAAAGAAATCATTCAGTATGTACTTACTTGAGTCTGACTTCTTTGTGTTTATGAGATGAATACACAATATTCCATTACATTTTTAGTTCATTTATTCTCATCGCTCAACAATATTATATTTACTTATTATTGATCCATTCTCTAGTTGATGAGTACTTCAGCAGTTTACAGTGTGGGGCTACTAGAAGTAATGTTCCTATGAACACTTTCGTATTTTTTTTTTTTTGTATATTTCTTCATACATACACATACAGGATTGGAATTGCTAGGTTATAGGGTTCAGGTAGATACTGCCAAACAATTTTCCAAAATGGTTGTACAAATTTATATTACCAACAATAGTCTATGAGAGTTGAATTGCTCCACATTCTTGCCAATACTTTTCAAGACTGTACAAGACTGTACCTGTACCTCTTCAAGACTTTTACCCATATTTCTATTGGATATTGGTCTTTTCTTTTTGATTGTATAAGTACTTTATATTTCCAGATATCAGTTTCCTTGAGTTTCTCCAAATCTGTAGGTTATCTATTTACTCTCTTATTGGCGCCCTTTTGATGAATAAATTTTCTTAAATGTAATGAAGCACAATGTTATCAGCCCTTTTTTAATGTTAGTGTTTTATTAGTGCACAAGATCACATGAACATATTCACCTATGCTTTCTCCCAAGAGCATTATTTTTTCCTTTCACAATTAGATCTGCAACTCAGCTGTAATTGATGCTTGTGTGGTAAGAGTTAATATAATTATTTTTCATAGTACCCAAATGAATCAACATCCTCTATTGAGAAAACTACCTTGTCCTCTCAAAATTGCAAAGTCACCTTTGTCCTGAATCAAATAACCAGCATGTCTGTTTCTAGACTCTTATTTTATTCCATTGGTCTATTTGTGTATTTTTATACCTATATAATGTTATAAAAACTACAGCACTAATAACACATCTCAACATTTGATAATTAAGTCTTCCAGTTTTGTTCTCTTCAAGATTGCTCTGGCTCTTCTGGGCCTTACAATCCACTAACATGCTATATGCTTCAGTTTATGGGCCTTTAATTTTCCTGAATAATATTTTATGATTTTCTGTGTAAAGTTCTGACATATGTATCACTAAATTTTTCCCTAGATAGTTCTAATATCAAGAGGAAAGCTGTCAAAATTTCACTAGGAATTATAATTTTTGCTGCAGGCATTTTGCAACTACTCTTCACCAGAGTAAGATAATTACCTTCCATTTCTAGGTTGCTATGAAATTTTAATCATGAATAAATATTGAATTTTAATAAATACTTCTCTTGCATTATCAAGGTAGTCAGGTTTTTTTTTCCTGTTTTCTGTTAATATGAGGAATTGTATCAACTGCTTTGTGAATATTTATGAATATTATGTGATCTACATTTATTTTAAAAGCTGTCTATAATTTTCCTTTCTTATACTGTCCTAAATAGCTTTGATACTAAGATTATGCTGGCCTTATAAAAAGAATTTGAAAGTTTTCTCTTTGATTCCACTCCCCGTAAGGGTTTGCATAAGGTCTATATTTTAGCGAATTCACCAGTAAAGCCATTTAGGCCTGGGGTTTTCTCTGTATGAGAGTTAACAACATTAAATTTAATTTTTTAATAGGTCATGACTATTCAGATTTTCTAATTCCTCTTGTATCAACGTTGAATGACTTATATTTTTCCAGGAAATTGTCAACTTTACTCAAAACTTATTTGTAAAATTATTCATAACATCTTGTTTGTCTTACCATTGTCTGTGGGCTCTTCATCATACAAACAAATATTTGTCATTTGTTTCTACCCTATTTTTTCCATTAGTTAAAAGTTTATCAATTACATTGATCTCTTCAAAGATCTAAATTTTACTTTATTAAATTACTCTACAGATTCAACTTCAGTAATTTCTGCTCTTGATTACTTCATTTCTTCTACTTTCTCTAGGTTTGATTTTCTTTCTGGAGATGGAAATTCAGATCATTAATTTTTTTAATTCTTATTCCTATTTCCTAAATTTATATATTTACAGCTATAAAGTTTCCTCTGAGTATGGCTTAAGCTGGTTCTTGAAACTTTTGATATATTGCATCTCCATTAACATTCAGTTCAGTGTCTTTTCTAATTTTTGAGTTTCTTCTGTAATCCACGGTTATTTAGAGTAAGTTACTTAATTTGGAGGAAGCTGAGGCTTTTCTAGTTGTCCTTTTCTTTCACTTATTTCTAACTGAATTCCACTATTGGTAGAGAACATAATCTCAATGACTCCAAGCTTTTGGAATTTTTTAAGGTTATATTTATGCCCCAGCATTTGGCCAATTTTGACAAATGCTACATATTCTATTGATAGTTTGGTGCACAATTAGGACAACTTTACAAATTGCTTTGTTCAGATCTTCTATACACTTAACAATATTTTGTCTGCTTGATTAAGCAAGATTTAAGAGGGATGTCTTAAAGTATCCTACTGTAACTGTGAATATGTTCATACCTCTTCTGAGTTCTGTGTTTTCTTTGTTTAGTTTATGGCTTTATTTATTTTCAAACTATGTTATTAAGGATGAAATAGACTTAGGATTATGGTATCTTTATGGTGGACTGGACTGGTCCCTTTGGCATTATGAAATGCTCCTCTTCACTTCTAGTAGTACTTTTTGCATTAATGCTTTATTTGAAATTAGTATATCTACACCAGCTTTTTTTTTCCATCCTTTCATTTCCAACGTTTTGATGTCCTTATATTTAAAGTATGCCTTTTTTAAGCTACATGTGGTGGTGGTAGTTGTTTCTCGTGAAGTCTGAGGATCTTAAACTTTTACTACGTTTATTTAATCTTTGTGTATTTAATTTAATTACTTCTATATGTGAGTTTATATCATCTTATCATCTATTATCTATTGACCCATCCATTTTTCATACTTATTTCTTTATTTTGGATTAACCAAATATTTTTATTAATTTATAGTTCTCTTATTAACTTGCTAGATACGCATTCTTTCCCTGTTATTTCAGTTGTTACACTGGAGATTATAACTTGTATCCTTGATTATAACCTAATCAGAACATTACACTTCATAATAATCCCAGAACAACAGAATATTTTAACTCCACGTAAGACCCCCTAGCTTTTGTGTTTTTATTGTCTTACATTTCAATTCCATATATTTAACTTAAACTTCACTAAACTTAAACTTTCACAGAAAATTATCTCTACTGTTTCGGATAATCAATACTAAGCTATAGTGTATGCTCTCCTCCATATTTTCTTTCAGAATCATTTTCCTTCTGCCAAAGGGAGCTCCCTTGCAGTACCTTCTTTTAGTGAGTGCCTGCCAGCGATAAATTCTCTCAATTTCTGTTTGCCTAAACTATTTTTATTTCATCTTAATTTTAAAAAGATATTTTCACTGAGTATAGAATTGTAGGCTAGCACAGTCAGCAATTTAAGATGTTATACCACTGTGCATACACGTGTGGTTTTCTTTGAATATAATCTTAAAAGTTAACAAAGCTTGTGTAATGATGTTCTGAAATCTTCATGAGAATTTTTTTTTTAGATATTGTTAGTGATTTTCTCTCTCATCTTTTTCTGGAATTCAAATTGTATATAAGACAGATCTTTTGGCCAGATCCCAAATGTGTTTTATCCTCTTTTCTGACTTGTGCTTCAATTTGGACATTTTCTATTAACTAGCCTTCCAGTTCATTATTGCTATCATCTACTGAGTCCAATATGTTACAAGCCTATTCACCGAGTTCTTATTGTCAGATACATATTTTTTTCATGGCTCCACAAAGTTTACTTGATCCATATACATACATGTACACACACACACACACACACACACACCCAACTTTCCAGGGTAATTCTCCACTCTCTTACCTCTTTTGTTTCTTATTTTCTCTATGTTCCTAAGCATAACAATCAAGATGTCCTTGTCTGCTAACTCCAATATGTGGATCAGCTGTGCTTCTGCTTTTTATTGTTTCTTTCCCCTTTGTTATTATCAAATACTCCTGTCTCTTCATCTACTTAGTTTTTTATTGAATGCTGGTTTATAGAAGTTCCAGATAATGAGAGGATTGACTCCTTGCTCTGCTGGGCAAATAGAGTAAAAGTACATAATTCAATAAAAAACTCAAAGGGGTAGAGGCTGTGTCATGGGTTTGAGATGACCTGGTCTACATCTGGTTTGCCTCTAATTGTAAGACCTAACTCTCCATGGCTTTCAATTGAGAGTATGATTGGTCTTTGTTACTTCATTATCAAGTGATAGCCTCACTTTCCAGATATTTTCTACTTACCTTTCACCATTCACACCTTTAGAATTTGGCAAATAAAAGGTCAAGTATGTGTTTAAATCCCCTCAAAATTTCAATTTTGTCACTACAGCCCCACAAAATATGAGTTCTATACACCTGGATTCTACACACCTGGTTGAGACCAAATAGCAAGTGTAGCCAACTAAAAAGCAGCTATAGGTCATCGGTGTCAACGTGCCACTCATTTCAGGGCTTTGAACTCACACAGCTGATTCTCTTAAGCCAATCCACTTACTTACACACACACACACACACACACACACACACACCTATGGCACAGGGTAGGTCTCCTTTTTTTTTTTTTTGAGACAGAGTCTCGCTCTGTCACCCAGGCTGGAGTGCAGTGGCACGATCTCAGCTCACTGCAAGCTCCGCCTCCCGGGTTCACGCCATTCTCCTGCCTCAGCCTCCCGAGTAGCTGGGACTACAGGCGCCCGCCACCATGCCCAGCTAATTTTTTTTTTGTATTTTTAGTAGAGACGGGGTTTCACCGTGGTCTCGAAATCCTGACCTCGTGATTCACCCGCCTCAGCCTCCCAAAGTGCTGGGATTACAGGTGTGAGCCACCACGTCTGTCTCTTAAGCACTTCAAAACTCAAGAATTTTCTACTGTGCTTTTCAGAAGTCTCCAGCTTAGCTTTTTAATATCAAGTTCAGAATTGAGTGGAAAAACCAGCTGTGGTTTCTAGGACCATTAAGTCTCTAATTTCTTAATTCCCTTGAGCAACATTCAAAGACTCTGCTCCTTTCTCTATCCCCGAGCAACTATTTATTTTGGTTTATAACTTCCAAACCATGTATCAAGGATTAAGCAAGAAGTATGAATCCTCAAGTGTCCCAGAGGCATTTTAGTGTATAGAGTATGATAATGTGTGTTCAACAAATCATTTTTGCCTTTAATATGCTTTCTTTTCTCGATGAGGCATTCCAAAAGATACATATTGGGGTTTAGTTGACACATAATGAATAAAACTCAGGGATCTAATGAGTCATAAGACAAAAACAACTGATAAAACACAGCTAATTAAAAGAGATTATAATATAAATTTTGGTTACTATAGAATTCATCAAGATGAATTAAAAAAGCTTCCCTCTGGGGGGAAAAAACCCCTCATTTTCCATATGAATACTTGGTTATAGGGCCTTCTTCTTTAAAATCATCTCTAAATCCTAGGAGGAAAAAGCTAAGTATCAAAATTTTACCTCTTTTGATACATCAAAAGAAAACAGGAGAGGTACCATCATCAGCAATGAAGAGAGTCTCAAATAGACACACAGCAATCAAGAAGCTGGCTTTCACTGTCACAACCGGATGACAGCATCCCAAAACAAGACAAAATAATGACGCTAATAAGTCAGAGGTCTGATGCATCACTTTCTCATTCAGTAGGCATCGCTTGTCTCCTCTTTCATCTTTCCCAGTAGGATAGAGCCCTAAGGAAAATGGATCTGCATTCTAGGATCAGACAAAGATGCAACCAGTAGATTTAATACAGTGATGCAAAAGCAAACTGATATCGATGTAAATATAAACAACTTCACCCTTCTTTCTGCCCCTAACTCTCCTCTCTTTGCTTCCACGGTTGCCAAAATGAAGTATTAGTATACTTGTGCTTTACCATAAGCTGCTACAAATGCTTTTTGAATGTTTAAGGTATTATATATAGAGAGAGATATGTAAATAAAGTTCTAAAAGTGCTTGCCCTGACCATATGTGAATGCCCTCCGCACTGCACCGTGACAAAACATCATATCCCCATACAAAAGCACTGTCTACACTAAAAATACAAACCCCGGGATAAGTGGTGGATACATGTTGCAAACAAGAAGCCAACTCTAGTTTAACTATAATTTGGAACATTTGGCTATTTGAAAGAAAACCCGGTGTCTGACTTGATTTGAAAATGCCTGCAAAAAGCATTAAATTATTTTCATGAAGCTATGAATAACTCAATCTGAAATATTGCACTTAATTACAGCAACTACAAATAGAATGGCTCAGGATCATTTGTAAGCATGTCAAGTGTTTAGATGGTGTCAAGTGAGTCTTCAGAAACATTTACTATAACAAATCTTACATCTTCTACTAAATTATAAAACTCTCTTCACCTAAAAACATCCTAGGCTACACTTTTACAGCAGTAGTATCTGCAGGTTATTTTCATGTAACTAACCCAAGAAATAGCCTGTAAAAGCTATGAGAATGCCAAAGCTCTTAAAAGTGGTAAATATAAAATGCCCTATGTCTTAGGACTATAGCAGTATATCAAGAAAAAATAATACACGTCATTGTTTCCTACAATTTTACATGTAATTCTACATGTATCTATTAATCATACATATATCTATTGTACTTATCTATTAAGACTAGGTACATATAATTTACAATACATGTAGCCAGACTTAATTGATAAGACTATTACAAACAGAGTGCTTAACCTTCTTTGTATCAATATGAAAATAGATGCTTCTTAAATTATCTTCACATTGGTGTGAAAGATACTGGATATAAAGAGGTAAATGAGAGCTAAACTATATTCTTAAGAGGGAGCTGGCTATAGAAATCTTAATAGTAAAAACAAGATCAATGTAATCAGGCCAAAGGTCATGAGGCTACTTAGATAGAAACTGTAAATTAGAGCACCAGAATCTCCACATAACCCTTAGACTGTAATCCACAGTATTAAGGCTATACACAGAGTTATGTTTTTAAAAAATCCATTCCCATTACTTTTGGAGAGAAGATAAATGAAAATTCAGCCAAATCACTTAATTTACCTGACTAAATTAAACCTAGCTTACTGAACCATAACTAATAAGAAGTCAAAAACACAGTGCCTTCGGCATCCTTGATATGCTCTATGACTCACACAACTCAACCCAAGATGACTGCATAAAGGACCCCGTTTTGTAATATTTTAAACAAAGGAAACTACAGGAGGAAAAATAAATTCTATAGTGATTTGTTTCCTTGAGCATGAAGCTGTTTATACAACTTTCTTTCATGCTGCAAATTTAAAAGTTTTAAATCAATTGAAAATGCTCACGTAGCTCACAATTTCAAAAGAATTACTTGCAAATATACAACATATTTGGCCAAAGGTTTCAGGGAAATGACATTCTATCACCATTATATTCATACCTTACAAATTGTGTCCACATCCCAAGGTATTATAGTCCTCAGATCAATGACTTCACAAGACACTCCAAGCTTTTCTTTTGCCATGGAAGCTACCTCTCGGATCACATGAACCTGAAATAAAGAGAAAAATACGCAGAGAATGACTACAAAGGTTCTAGCCTCAAAAACTAGTTGAATTCGGACATCGCTATTAGAGATAGTATTTAAAGTCTCAGGAATTTATCTGCATGGAGAATTCATAAATTTGTTTTAGGTATGTTGAATCCCATATTCTGCGAAAATAACAAGTATAGATGTCTAGAAAACAGATGGAAAGAGGTGCTTAGAGAGAAGTCAGTGCCACAGATACTGATTACAAAGATGGCACGCAGAAGGTAAATGAAGTCACACGAATAGGTAGAAAGCATGTAGAGGGAGAAGTAAAGGGTAAAAATCACCAACATTTAAGGAAAAAAATGGACCAAGAGGAGAGGAAGGAAGAAAGAGAGGGAGGAAGGGAGCAAAAAATGGAGGGAAGGAAAGAAAAAGGAGATAAAAAGAACAGTTACAGAGCTAGAAAGAAAACCAGGAGAGACAGTGTATTGCAGAAACTTAAGAGGAAAAGATTTCATGGGGATAGTAGCCAGTATCACATACCACAGCAGGAATAAGAGCTGAATTTAAACAACTAGAAGATCAGTAATGTTGACAAAAACAGTAAATTAGTGGGAATAGAACTCACAGCTACAAAAATATAATGAATTTAAGAAATATAGACACTAGAAGACAGTTGTTCAAGTTCAGTGTTAAAAGGAGATGTAATGGTATTTAAGGAGAAAGGAATTCTTTAAATAGTGAAGAGAGACATACTTTTTAAATAAGAGCAAGAAGAAATGGAAAACTGAAGATGCAGGAGAGAGAGGGACTAGCTAACAGACTACCGTCCTGGAGAAGGTAAAATGGAACGCAGTCTGAAACCGATTTGCAGAGGTTGCTATGTAAACCAGACACCTCTTCTTCAAAGACAAAGAGAAGATGGAAAGAATTAGAAGCAAGAGGAAGAGCAAGTTAATGTGAATTAATATCTAATACACCCTAACTTCCCTATTAAAAAGAGAAGTAAGGTCATGAGCCGACAGTAACAGAGATGTGGATTAAAAAGTGGACAGAAGGACAGCAAAAAGGTTTGCCACACCCACCAAGGACACTATCAATGGGATACAACTCGCCAAGCAGCAAAGTTACCCCACCGAAGGTGAGAAACCATGAGGACTCTAGCTCTCCATGCAAAAATGAAAAGGAAAGGAGAGTAGGAGCTTGTGATATTGAAAACTATTTTTGTTATCTTCTTTATATTGTGTTGCCCTAAATTTCCTAAAATAAGGATTTTCTTTATACAGAAAAATAAAAACTGACCATATCTTTAAAAGAAGGAGAGAGAAAAGTAGAAGAGATAGGAGTTCGTGGCCAGAGAAAAAGTTAGGAGGTAGAGCAAAGTGACAACAAGCCTGGGGGAAAATGAAGTGGATCAGTAGAGAGGGTCACTGGAAAAAAAGAAAGATATGGAATTTTGAGGCTGGACCAGTGGATGAGTCCACATGACCATCAAAGTAATCATGAGAGACGGCAGGAAATGTGATGAAAAAGATTATAGCCATTTGCAGCGAAAGTAACGTGAGTATACATGTATTCCAAAAGAAATGTGTTTTTAATTAATACATTGTTGTAATATATTTATGGCCACCACATGCATATACATTTTAATATATATAGACACCTCACCTTCACTCAGAAATCAGTACCACAGACTTTCAGTTGTAAGATGAGGAAGTTCTCAGGATCTAATAATATACAGCACAGTGACTAGAGAAAATAATAGATCTGAGGTGTCCTCGCCCCCACCCCCACACACAAAATAGTAACTATGTGTGGTGATGGATCCATTAATTAATTTGATTACGGTAATCATTTCACAATGTATGCATATATCAAATCATCACATATATACCTTGAATATATATAATTTCATTTGTCAATTACACATCAATAAAGTTGAGGGAAAAAAGAAATTAGCATCAGTAGCACCAGACTCAATCTGAGATATAAAGAAAACATCGTTTTGAATTTTTCATGTATCAGGATTTAAAATGAGAGCTTCCAAGCACAACGTAGGTTTTAACAGTTGGGATCAATGCTACTCACCTGAGTGCCCCAGGCAACTAGAGTAACATCACTCCCTTCCTGTATGACTTCAGCCTGGGACAGTGGGATGTTGTATGGTTCTATAGGAACCTCTTCCACTAAATACAGAACAGGAAAAAAAAAGGTCATTTTTTCTGAGGTGACACTTGTGCATAAAATAACTTAAGAAGCTCATTGTAGCAAAGCTTTATTTTATTTTTTGTTTCTCTAAATTCTATATTACTTAAAACAGAAATAGCATTTATGATATGGCTCCATGACATCACTGCACAGATGAATAAATGCAATATAAATGTATAAACTATATCAGCTATCTTGGAACAAAAAAATAAACTTCAGAAACTAAAGAAATCTTAATAAAGAAGGAACATTAGTCAATAAGAATGTATCAATACTGGTTTATTAACTATAATAATTGTATCCTACATGTATGTAAGATGTTAATAATAAGGCAAACCCGGTGTGTGGTATCTAAGAACTGTGTACTATGTTCATACTTTTTCTGTAAATCTAAAATTGTTCTTAAAAATTGTTATTACATGTGATAAAACTTTATTAAACCGAATTAAGTTCTCAGATCAATTTTCTAAAAAGTAGCAAATTTATGGGGGCTTGGAAAAAATAGTAGGGCCAAACTTTAGATTGTATTTTTTCACCTTAAATCTATGAACACTTCATCAATGGGAGTCCCTGACAACACCTTAATTTTCAAAGCTGAATACTGTAGACCTCAAAAAGATAAACTGAATCAGCTCTACCAAGCCAAAAGGAAGCCACTGGTATCTGAGAGAAAACCATTTTATGAACTTCTCTGCCCAACCAAGTTATATAGATATGACTGAATCTGGGAGAAAATTATAAACTGAATTTCAAAATAAAATTGAGTACGAAGTTGATAAAACTGCCCAGTTATGCTGAGAAGCCTTCTTTAGTTCTTTTTTTTTTTTTTTGAGACAGGGTCTCACTCTGTCACCCAGGCTGGAGTGCGGTGGTGTGATCTGCAACCTCCGCCTCCCAGGCTCAAGTGATTCTCCTGCCTCAGCCTCCCGAGTAGCTGGGATTACAGGTGCACACCACTACCGCCAGGCTAAATTTTGTATTTTTAGTAGAGGCAGAGTTTCACCATGTTGGCCAGGCTGGTCTTGAACTCCTGACCTCAAATGATCCAACCACCTTGGCCTCCCAAAATGCTGGGATTACAGGCACGTACCCGGCCTTTTTTTTTTTTGTTTTTTTTTTTTTGTTTGTTTTGAGACAGAGTCTCACTCTGTCACCCAGGCTGGAGTGGAGTGGCACAATCTTAGCTCACTGCAACCTCTGCCTCCTGGGTTCAAGTGATTCTCAGACTCCCAAGTAGCTGAGATTACAGGCACGCACCACCACACTCTGCTAATTTTTGTATTTTTAGTAGAGACAGGGTTTCAACATGTTGTCCAGGCTGATCTCAAACTCCTGACCTCAGGTGATCCGCCCCCCGAGACTCCCAAAGTGCTGGGATTACAGGCGTGAGCCATCGCACCTAGCCATTCTTGAGTTCTTATGTGAAAATACTATCAGTGGAAATGCTGGAAAAACCTGTTGTTCCCTTTTGTTCATTTTCCCCATGGACTTTTTTATTATATATGTATATTCAAAAAGGACAGAAGAGTAAAATTAAAGTAAAAGCCTCCCTCTGGAAGGCTCCCAGTTAGCCCTTCCAACTCCAACGTCCAGAAGTAACCAATGCTAACAATTTCCCAGGTGTCTGCTGTGGACAGCTCTCATTCTTTCTGGCATCCACGATTCTGAATCCTCTTCCTACATTTGGTAAATCCACTACCTTAGGAGGCAGGGCCCTTTGTCCACTACAGAAGTGAGTTCCACATGCTTCCCCGCTAAGGTTCCTCTGCAGCCAGGGCACAAAACTTGGGCTCTGGCAATCCAATGCACCCACAGCAGACTCTGAATTGGAAGCTGATGACACGGAAGAGCAGTAACTGTCTAGAATTCATTCTGGAACACTGCTAACAGTGGAGGCAAATCCTGCGTCTAGGCTTAGTAGTATCAAGGATTCAGACTGACAGTTGCCAGGGCCTCTTTGCAGAACCAGTTATTTAGGGTATTGCTTCTAGATATATGGCCTCTAAACCTGATTCTCAGGGACTCCAGAAATCTGTGAGTAATGTATTATCCTTCAGTAAATTTCTTCTGCTTATATTGGAGAGTTGATTTCATTTGCTTGAAAACTAAGAACTGATTCCATATCTATTCAGATATTTACCATATGTTAGTGTACGCATATATAATATATTTTCTTTACACAAATAGAATCACATTGTACACACTGTTCAGAACTCTTCTACAATCTGTATTTTTTTCATTCATCAATATATCTTGATCATATTTCCATGTCAAAGTAGTTTTTAAAATCATGTTTATAAGTAAAAACTATTAAATGTAATGGGTGCTTTATGGGTGACACAGTGGTGAATTTTATTCCTTGTTTTTTTGTAGATTTCCAATCTAATGACATTTATATAATCAATGTCAGTGAGAGCTGAATATCATTTAAATTATTAATATGTTTAAATAAAAAAGAAAACAGTAAAATCTATAAAATCACATTTTTAGATAAATCCCAAAATAGACAATAATTAAGCTAACAAACCTGGAACATAAAGCAGTGCTAGAAAATTTATAAGCATTAATACACTTCTTTAAAAGTTTTTGTGTAGCTCCCAAACTATGGTGAGTCAGATACTTCCACTGTCTAAATGAGGGGTGGGCTAACGATAGCTGCAAGTTGATTTTTTTGTAAACAGAATTTCATTGGCTCACAACCATGCCATTGATTTACACAGTGTCTATGGCTGTTTCTACCCTGCAACAGCAGAACTGACTAGTTCCAACAGAGACAGTATGGTCTGCAAACCTAAAATATTTACCATCTGTTCATTTACAGGAAAAGATTACCAGCCCCAATTGTAAACAGTGCTTTCAGAGGTTAATTCTAGCACATTCATTGATGGCTTAACCCCAGTATTCATTGCCTGGATAGATGCACAGACAGATGGATGGATGGATGGATGGATGGATGGATGGATGGATGGATGGATAGACAGATGGATAGACGAATGGAAAGGCAAGTGGACAAACAGGGAGGCACACATATATCACTGAAGCAGCATATTCTACTTAGCAAGTCTTAATTGTTAAACTAAAGTGAGAGTCAAGAACAATGCTGATGACATCGGACAAACGCACCAAAGATAGCACATAGGCTCTTTGCCATCATCAAGTCTTTCCCCTGGCAGCAACATCTGAATGCCAGTAGACAAGGCTTAAAGCCAGTACACATTCCATCTTACTTATAAGTGGCCATGATTCAAGAGTCCTCCTGTCTTTCCCGCCTTGTAAATCAGTTACTAGCTGGTGATTAGCAAATCCCTGGAACACACAACTCTAAGGGCTGGCAGACCACAAGAAATGGGTTGGCATCTTGGCCCACTTCCTTTGTCAGGTTGCCAATGAGCAATTAATTGCTCTATTGTCTTAAATAAATTACCCCAAATAATAAGGCCTCATTATTTTAACAATTAACTAAGGAACAACAAAGCAAACAAAGTTTTATTCTCTATTTAAAAACACCATACTGAGAATAAGAAAAAAAAAAAAAACCCTTCTTAGATTTGCTTAAACGTTATCCTGAGAACAGGAGAGTAAGAATTAATTTTAATGTGTTTACTTATTTAAATTTGGCAAACAAGTCACCTGGAGAGCAAGCTAGAATTCATAGGTACTTCTTAGTTAAATTTAATTTAAAACATATTTATTCCAGGAAAAGGTTATTATTCCAAGTTAGCTTTCTTGCATTCCTACCCCACGGCTATGTGCTTTCTAAAAGAGAGCAGGTGACAAGAGTTAGAGCACAAATCTTCAGAAGCTAAAGAGCACCATACACAGTCATATTACAGATTCCTATTTTCACAGAAGTGGGACTAACTGATGCCGCTCCATTTCACCACACGCTGATCACATTAGAATCTTAGGACTAATAAGCATTCCTCAGAGAAACACTTCAGCATCAGATGAATAGTGACAAAATGAACAACTCAGAAAAATAAGAAATCTTTTCGAGGCCAAAATTGTAAAAATGCAAATATAAAACAGGATAGATTTTTTTAATGTATATTGTAAGTTTCCACATATACACTTCCGTGTACATGCAAATGCACTCATTCATACTACACATTCACTTAGAGATTCATGCTGTGAATTTGCTCATCCTTGGCCCCATTCTATTTCCCATCCTCCTCCTTTTTTCTTCCAGTTGTCTTCTAATTTGCTATATTGCTTATAATACATCTTAAACACATTTTTGGAAGAGGTGAGGTGTGTAAATAATATATATATATACCAAGTTTAATATACATTTTTCATTTCATAGTTGCTGCATACTCAATATATGCAGGCATCATGCAAGATGCTGGAATATGAATTGAAAAACTGAATTGCCATTGAGAAGCACACGCTCAACTGTGAGTTACAAAGATGGAAATAGATTTATAAGCCAACAAATAAAAACATAATACAGCAATGGGAACAAATTGCTCTGGGAATCTAAAGGGAAGTAACAACTTGGTTACAGGGATAGAAGGTTTCATCACGGAGGATACAACTGCTGTGGGTCTTAGAGACAGAGGTACTTGACACAAGAAAAATAGAGAGGATATTCCATAAAGAAGGAAAAGGTATACACAAGCGTGAAACCATGTTTATGCTTGTGTATACATCTACAAAATCAAATTTACATGGTATTTCAAGTAAAGGTGAATACTGAAACTTATAAATTATATTCCTAAGTCCATAGATAGCACTTTCCAATCCTTCTGATTTAATATAATAACTTGTGTAGAAAGCATCTGCAACAAAATAACAACTCACTCTTAACAACACAAGTTTCCCTGTGAAGCACACTATTGCCATTACAGAGATAATAAGGTCACTTCTCTGCCCTGTCACTAATCTGCAGTAATGCTAGTTTCCCCACAAACGTGAAACTCGGATAGGGCTTTATTCATATTGCATTACACATGAAATAGTGAGAAAACATAAATGTTCTCTATTTAAAATGAAGTCAAGTATATTTCTAAAATATGTTAGCTCATGCTGTCTGATTACGACAGCATATTTGAAGTCTCCGTACCTGAGAAAGCCTATCTGGTTTGTTAAAATTCAGTCTAATGGGGAAAGGTAGGAGCGGGGTAAATCTACCCAACCAGAAACCCAATTCTGGCTTTGTCTCTGCATCTAATGAGTTTGGTCATCACTGACGAAATATTGTATTATTTTTGTGTCCCAGTATTCCACCTGTAATCTTAGGACCATTATTGGAACAAAGTGTGAACACATTAATCAGCTCTTAAGAAGAAAATATCATCACAATTTGAAGTAATTCAATGACAGAGTCATTAAGGCTAAAAAAAGAGTTATTCTTATCACTATTATTTTCTGCATAAAACTGATAATTAACTATAAACTAATATTGGATTTCTATATTACAAATGTCATTTTCTGAATTAGTGATCTCCTTTCAGCTTTGAGGTTATTAATAAGTCTTTTTTTGACAATTTTCACTTCTATACCAACACTTACTTTTAGCACTGATGCTAGAGATAAGAAAGAATATATAAAAAGAAAACTAAGTGCACTTTCTTCTAGTAATCACTTTAAAATTATTCCCTAAACACGGTTCTACCCAATCTTTTCCTCCCCTCTTCACCTTAAATTATCGAAAAATCTAAAGATTAACAGTCTATATTAGAAAGACTAAATCAATTAAAAATATTTGTTTCTCTCTCCAAGTAATCAAAAAAAAAATCTGTAGAATTGTCCATGCTGGCAAGAAGATACCATCTAATTAGAAGATAAAATTAACTTTCAATAAATAAAATAATAATTAAGTGCCAAACTTTGATAGTATTTAACCCATAGTGATTATTGAGAGCATGTTTGGACAAAATAAATTGGTATAATAAGTCTCAGTGTCCCAAGGGAATAAACCAGAGAGGACTCCTGGGAGGAACAGTGGGTGAAGCTCCTACAACATAATATAGACTTTCAAGCCATAAGCATGACAAGGTTTTAATGAGTATTATGGCAAAAGGAAGGCAAAGAAGTGAGAGATCAAATGAAGTGCAGCAAATAAAGAAAACCATTTAAAAAGGGAAAATTTTGAAAAATAAATATAATTAGATGCACAAAGGCTAAAAGCTGGCATTCTTAGCAGTGGGGTACATATTCATAATAGAAGAGTAAAAATAAGTAAACATCATCTCATATGATGCACTGAAATGGACACTCTGCCACTTCTATAATACTCTTGCCAAAAAGACATAGCTTGAGTTTAATCATGAGGAAACATCAGACAAACCCAATTTGAGGAGCAGTCTACAAAAGAGCTGACCAAATGTGGTGACCATGACAAACAAAAAAGACAAAGGAACTGTCTTCCCCGGAACAAAGGAGACTAAGGAGAAAGAACAATAAATAGACTCTGGATAGAATCTCAGTCCAAAGAAAGGACATTAGTGGGGCAATTAACGAAACTGGAATTAAGTGAATAGAGCAGTTAATAGTATTGTATCCATGCTAATGTCCTGGTATTGATCAATACTACCGTGGTTATGTATGAGGTTAACATGGGGGAATGCTGAGTGAAAGGTACATATGAATTCTTCATACTATTTTTGCAATCTTTTTGTTTGAACTACTTCAAAATAAAAATTTTAACAAAATTTTTAATATTAAAAACAAAAACAAAAATGAGGTTGACCCACCTTAACAAGTCTCCCTTAGATGGCTGGGAAAATAAGTTGTGATATAATAGAAAGTACATCAAATTAGAAATGTCACTGAAAACTATGAGAAACTGGCTTAATGCAAGGCCTGACAGAGACACTATACATTGATACTTCCTTGTGAAACAAATTCTGTTTGGAAATGCTAGTACAAATGAAGAAAATGAGGATATTAACAAAGCCCTCTAACTGTAAAAGAAGCAAAACCACATTTGGTATTCTATTTATGACCTCCTTATCTTCCTGGATACATGAATATGTGAAGATGTAAATTCAGTGTCTGCATATGCCAGTCAGCATTTTGCTAGACACTCTTGACCACTAAATGAAAACCAATGACCAATCAACAGTCTAAATATATCAAGTCATAATCAGCTAATATCTTGCATGTAACCAGAAGACTTTTTTTTTTTCTTTTTCTTTTTCTTTTTTTTTTTTTTTTGAGACGGAGTCTTGCTCAGTCGCCCAGGCTGGAGTGCAGTGGCGCGATCTCGGCTCACTGCAAGCTCCGCCTCCCGGGTTCACGCCGTTCTCCGGCCTCAGCCTCTCCGAGTAGCTGGGACTACAGGCGCCCGCCACCGCGCCCGGCTAATTTTTTTGTATTTTTTAGTAGAGATGGGGTTTCACCGTGGTCTCCATCTCCTGACCTCGTGATCCGCCTGCCTCGGCCTCCCAAAGTGCTGGGATTACAAGCGTGAGCCACCACGCCCGGCTTTTTTTTTTTTTTTTTGAGACAGAGTCTCACTCTGTTGCCCAGGCTGGAGTGTGGTGGCACAGTCCCGGCTCACTGCAACCTCCACCTCCCGGGTTCATGCAATTCTCCTGTCTCAGCCTCCTGAGTAGCTGGTATTACAGGTGCCTGCCACCACACCCAGCTAGTTTTTGTATTTTTAGTAGAGACGGGGTTTCGCCATGTTGGCCAGGATGGCCTTGAACTCCCGACCTCAGGTGATCCATCAGCCTCAGCCTCCCAAAGTGCTGGGAAAACAGGCATGAGCCACCACGCCTGGCCAGGAGACTTCTTAAACTGAGATACTTGCACATATAAAACATGATTTTAAGGTCATAAATGTTTTATACTGTTATTGTTTCAGAGGGTAATGTTTTCTTATTATCACTAACACTGAAAAATTTAAAAAAAAATCACCTGTTATTTTTAAATGAACAGCAACATTACTTGAAACAAAGTCTTGGACCCATTTAAACTCAAATGCAGTCTAATTTTTTTCTTCAATAATTAACTGGTAAGTCTCACACTTCAGTTCTTTTGCATAATGAGATAAATTAGGAATCTTTTCAAAATGGTTGCCAAATATTTGCTGGGTGCAGTGGGTCATCTCTGTAATCCCAGCACTTTTGGAGGCCGAGATGGGCAGATCTCCTTGGGGTCAGGAGTCCGAGACCAGCCTGGGCAATATGGTGAAATCCAATCTCTACTAAATATACAAAAAAATTAGCCAGGCATGGTGGCACGTGCCTGTAATCCCAGCTACTCGGGAGGCTGAGGCATAAGAATCGCTTGAACCTGGGAGATGGAGGTTGCAGTGAGCTGAGATCACACCACTGCACTCCAGCCTGGGCAACAGAGCGAGACTCTATTTCAAAAAAAAAAAAAAAAGTTGGCAAATACAAGTCACAAAAGTAATGATATGATAAGGCGCCTTCATATTTCTTACAAAATTTCCAATTAACTTCATTACATTTCCCTGTCTCTATTAGGATAACCTGTGATCAAGTAACTTAGCTGTTTAAACAAATCCTTAAGACTCCCTGTCTCATTTAATGTAAACAAAAAAAGAAGCTTTGATGAGACTGACATTCCATAATAGGCATCAGTATATTTAATACACAACACATTAAAATTTGGCCACATTTATAACACAACTTGTTCAATCTTTGCAATTACCCTTAGGGTTGTTTGTTTGTTTACTGTACTCTCCAGTATGCAGCATTTAATAGTGTAGCAACAGTTCTCCTATCACCAGTTTCACTGGCAATTGTCTTTCATGTTTAATACATCCTCTCCAGCACCTGTTGTTTCCTGACTTTTGAATGATGGCCATTCTAACTGGTGTGAGATGGCATCTCACTGTGGTTTTGATTTGCATTGCTCTGATGGCCAGTGATGATGAGCATTTTTTCATGTGTTTTTTGGCTGCATAAATATCTTCTTTTGAGAAGTGTCTGTTCATGTCCTTCGCCCACTTTTTGATGGGGTTGTTTGTTTTTTTCTTGTAAATTTGTTTGAGTTCATTGTAGATTCTGGATATTAGCCCTTTGTCAGATGAGTAGGTTGCAAAAATTCTCCTCAGCTGCCACTACCAAAGTTGCCTCAAAAACCTCAATGGCTTCCTTTCTACCTTCCTCCCATCCTCTAATGAAACTCAGCTAGCAAAGGGGTGAGGAAAATACAGTTTACTTGTTTCCAGCCCATGAATTACAGAAGAAAACACAGAAGGGCAAGTGTGAGGATGACAACTAACAAAGACCTAACAGAGATTTAAATTATAAATAGCACTTAGATGAAAAGGTCACCTTTGATGAGAAATAAAGAAAACTCCAATATATTAATAATAATGAGAAAAGCTAATATTTAGTGAGCCCTTTCAACATATTAGGCATGTTTAAGCACCTTTAAAGTATCTCACCTTTTATCCTTACAACTCAATGTGACTGATACTAGATTTATCCCAATGCTACAGATGAGAAAACAGGCAAAGACAAATTAAAGAACTCGGTTATAGATACTGTGGCCACTCTGCGGTTCAAGCTCATAACCACTGTAATAGTAGATAGAAATCTGCCCAAAATGGGTTTCAGAAATATTAAATATAAACATATATCAAGCTTGATCCTTTCCCTAATTCTTGAAAAATTGCAAAAACTGTGTATTTTTAAAAGGGAGGTATTATGCTTCCCATATTTGTTTAAAAATAGAAAATATAACCTAAGATTATATAATGGCTGTTTTTCCTGAGACTAATCAAAGTGTTAAATCTAGAATTCTCTCACAGACTCCCAGCAATTCCCTACCATTTTCTCAAATTAATTTTTTTTTTTTTTTTTTTTTTTTTTTTTTTTTTTCTTGAGACAGAGTCTCGCTCTGTCGCCCGGGCTGGAGTGCAGTGGCGCAATCTCGGCTCACTGCAAGCTCCGCCTCCCGGGTTCACGCCATTCTCCTGCCTCAGCCTCTCCGAGTAGCTGGGACTACAGGCGCCCGCCACCGCGCCCGGCTAATTTTTTGTATTTTTTTTAGTAGAGACGGGGTTTCACCGTGGTCTCGATCTCCTGACCTCGTGATCCGCCCGCCGCGGCCTCCCAAAGTGCTGGGATTACAAGCGTGAGCCACCGCGCCCGGCCTCAAATTAATTTTTTACACACGAATCAAGCTTTACATTCCATAAAGCAGGTGGGATCTATACATACTTACCATCCACCATCTGCCTCAGTGCATTGCTGTATATCACTCCTCCATTAGAAATCTGTATTTTTCTTGAACATAAATTCCTTCATATTAAATCATGGATTAATACTACAAAAAATGAAGAACTCCAAGTTTACTTACATAGCCAGAAACTATTATTTGTAGTCCAATATTAATCACTTCATACCCTAGCTATATTCAGTGCTAGAGATATATAAATTAGCTAGAATTCATAAATTCAAGTTCAACACTGAGAGATGCTGAAAGGGTATTAATAAAATTAATAAATGTTCTAAATTATATATTACTGAGAAAATTTTCTCAACTGTAATTTTTATAAGCCTACAACTTTATTTCTAGCTTTAAAAAGTAAATATACATGAAAATTACTAAATACCTAATGGCCTTAAGAGTTTAGTGTTTTCTACCTATCTGCCTCTAAGTATGGGCAGACCTAAATTTTCATATTTTCAACTTATGGTCAACACACACTTATATATATAGTGTAGATGAAAACTCCTAAAGGGCTTATTTTATGCCTTTTGTTCTAAATTTGAAATTCTGAAGATAAGCTAGCTATAAGAATGGAAGCTCAACACCCTTTCTGCTAGTTAAGTGTTCAGTTTGGGCATTGTTAATGTCACTGCCTGTATAGCAATGTTTCTTTTTTTTTTTTTTTTTTGAGACGGAGTCTCGCTCTGTCGCCCAGGCTGGAGTGCAGTGGCGCAATCTCAGCTCACTGCAAGCTCCGCCTCCCGGGTTCACGCCATTCTCCTGCCTCAGCCTCTCCGAGTAGCTGGGATTACAGGCGCCCGCCACCACGCCCGGCTAATTTTTTGTATTTTTTTTTAGTAGAGACGGGGTTTCACCGTGGTCTCGATCTCCTGACCTCGTGCCTCCCAAAGTGCTGGGATTACAAGCATGAGCCACTGCACCCGGCCCAGCAATGTTTCTATAATATTAGAATTCTTGTTTGCCCTTAATACTTTATAAGTAAAAAACAGAAAAGTGAAAACACTCTTATCACCAAAGAGAATAAGTAACAGTCAAGTAAGAAATTATTTGCTATGTTGCACACAGTAAATGTTTAACCTCAGCTGGATGCTCAGTGCATTTAAGTCACTTGAATTAATCAATTCAAAAAGAAAAAAATTAAAGGTATATATAAAATGTTGGAAATTATATCACTGACAACCGTGTATAAAAGGCGAAGTTTAAATAGAATTTTATTTTAGCTCTCTTGGTAAAGAAATCTATTTATTAAATGTAAGTAAGTATTTGACTTCCAGATATTTGACGTTGCACACATTCTGAGAAACACATTAGGAATGGCCTGTAGTCAAAAAGTGGAAGATTATGGCTTGATTTAAAATATAAAATACACTCCCATATATGTTAGAATATGTTGTAAATAATTCTAAAGAATCTGTTAAGAGTCCCAGAAAGCCTAAAAATGTACCACAGTGGCCCTCATATGACCATAGACCCAGCAACTGTTTCTATCCACCTCTCTTGCTAAATCTGAACCACCCCATCAATGGCTACTAAACTGCAAAAACAATTCCTCTCTTTTCAGAAAATCTTTTTTTATTTTTATTTTTATGTTCAAGGGTACATGTGCAGGTTTGCCATATAGGTAAATTGCATGTCAGGGGGGTTTGGTATACAAATTATTTCATCACCCAGGTAATAAGCATAGTAAGCAATTGGTAGTTTGTTTTTTGGGTTTTGGGGTTTTGGAGGTTTTTTTTTTAACACTTTAAGTTTTAGGGTACATGTGCACAATGTGCAGGTTTGTTACATATGTATCCATGTGCCATGTTGGTGTGCTGCACCCATTAACTCGTCATTTAGCATTAGGTATATCTCCTAATGCTGTCCCTCTCCCCTCCCCCCAACCCACAACAGTCCCCGGAGTGTGATGTTCCCCTTCCTGTGTCCATGTGTTCTCATTGTTCAATTCCCACCTATGAGTGAGAACATGCGGTGTTTGGTTTTTTGTCCTTGCGATAGTTTACTGAGAATGATGGTTTCCAGTTTCATCCATGTCCCTACAAAGGACATGAACTCATCATTTTTTATGGCTGCATAGTATTCCATGGTGTACATGTGCCACATTTTCTTAATCCAGTCTATCGTTGTTGGACATTTGGGTTGGTTCCAAGGGTTTTTTAAGACAGGGTGTCACCCTGTTGCCCAGGCTGGAGTGCAGTGGTGCAATCTCGGCTCACTTGCAACCTCCACCTCCCAGGCTCAAGTGATCTTCCCATCTCAACCTAGCAAGAGTCTGGCACTACGGGAGTACACCACCACGCCTGGCTAATTTTTGTATTTTTTTGTAGAGACAGGGGTCTCACCATGTTGCCCAGGCTGGTCTCAAACCCTTGGCTCAAGCGATCCACCAACCTCAGTGATAGGTATTATTCTGATCCTCACCCTCCTTCCACCCTCCACCCTCAAGTAGACCCCCAGTGTCTGTTGTTCTCTTTTCTGTGTGTACTCAATGTTTACCTTCCACTTATAAGTGAGAACATGTGGTATTTGGTTTTGTGTTCATGCATTAGTTTGCTAAGGATAATGGCCTCCAGCTCCATCCATGTTCCTGCAAAGGACATGATCTCATTCTTTTTTATGGCTGTAGAGTTTTCCATGGTATATATACTACATTTTCTTTACCCAGTCTATCACTGATGGACATTTAGGTTGATTTTATGTCTTTGCTATTGTGAATAGTGCTGCAATGAACATAAACGTGCATGTGTCTTTATGGCAGAATGATTTATATTCCTTTGGGTATATATTCAATAATGGGATTGCTAGGTTGAATGGTAATTCTTTTTTAAGTTCTTTGAGAAAACACAAAACTACTTTCCACAATGGCTGAACCAGTTGACATTTCCACCAGCAGTGTATAAATGTTCCTTTTCTCCACAACTTCGCCAGTATCTCTTAATTTCTGACTTTTTAATAATAGCTATTCTGACTGGTGTGAGATGGTATCTCATTGTGGTTTTGATTTGCATTTCTCTAATGATGGGTGATGTTGAGCATTTTCTCGTATGCTTGTTGGCTACATGATTGTCTTTCTTCTGAAAAGTGTCTGTTCATGTCCTTTGCCCACTTTTTTGCTTGGGGTTGTTTTTGGCTTGTAAATTTGTTCAAGTTCCTCAGATTCTGGATATTAGACCTTTCTTAGATGCATAGTTTGCAAATATTTTCTCCCCTTCTACAGGTTGCCTGTTTACTCTGTTGGTAGTTTTAGACTAACCCTGAAACTGGCTAAGTATCAGCTGACCCCGCTTGCTAATGTTTTATAGACCCTTACCTCTACCCTCTCTAATGAGTTAGAAAACTTCTTCTAATTAGTTCTCATACCTCAACATTCTAAATAAAAGCTTAGGTTTAAGAGTTAATATTAAATCACTGGAGATTTTTTATGATAATAATAGCAACAACTTTTAATAACACCATTAAAATTTATTAAGCATTTACTATGTGTCAGGCATGATTCTAAATACATGTATTAATACATTTAATCAAATGATACTGCAAAGAAAATTTTATGCTACTAAAATTTTAAAAGCTAGAGGAAATACAAAGATCTAAATTACCAACATGGAGAAAATGGTAGATACAAGATAGGACTAACACGTAGCTCCCATTTGGACAGACAGAACAGTGTGTGGAGACTCACACTGTAAACTTTTCCTCCAAGAACCACCACAGGAACCTACCAAGAAAACCAAAAGAATTCACAGGCCCTTTGAAAGAAGTAGCCTGACACTGCAAACTCCATGAGACAGCTGAAAAACTGTAAGTTCCCAAAGTGTGAGTGGGGGAAAAGTCTGCCTCTGAACAGACATCCCCACTGAGGAACCTAAAAATCCAGATCACAGGAGAAGAATTTAACCTCATCTGAAGTTAAAATGGATTTAGGCAGCCAGGTGAAATATCAAAGTAGAAGAAGGAGAGGGAAGTGTCCTGTAGGCACTCCCAGTCCCCGGCTCAAACCAGAGAAAGCCATCCCTGACTTATCTCACAGGGGTCCTTGGGGAAGGCAGCCAGTGGAATTAGGGAGGGGCCATAGGATGAAAGAAACTTCTAGCTGAACTTCATAATACTTTCAACTGAGTACAAATTTTCCTGAGCACAGTCCAGGGGGCAAACGGGAAGTGCAGATCCAACTTGCAGATACAAGCACAGAAGCCACAGCTGATGGTGCAGGCAGACGGAAAAGGGCAAGGCCTGAGAGCCCTGCTTGTTTTCTCAGCAGGAAGGCTTGTAGTCTGGGGCAAGATCTATCCCCTTTCCCCAGCTGCCTGAATACACACCAACGTGTGCTGTTGGTGGGGCACGGCAGGAGTGAGATTGGCCTTGCTGGCTGTGTGGGAGCTAGGTGAGGCCTGTCACTGCCGGCTTTCCCCCCTTCCCTGGCGACCAGTATGACACAGCAGAGGCAGCCATAATGCCCCTGGAACATAAATCTATTGGCCTGAGAACCACACCCCATCACCCACAGTGGCCTCAGCAAGCCCTGCTCAAGGAGAGTCTGAGCTCAGACCTGCCTAGGCCTGCCCCCACCTCATGGTTTTTCACTACCCACCCTGGTAGCCCGAGCCAAAATACATAAACCCTTGAGAACTCTAGGGCCCCATCCATGGCCTGAAGAACCCAAGTACTCATCCTGGCCAACGAAGAACAAATTTGTGTCCCCCTTCTACTACCACAGCTGGCACTCTTTTAAAAGTGCCACCTCCTGGCTAGAGGCCAACCAACTCAAGACATAACAGAATAACCCTGCTCCAAAAAAGGAGAAAACAGCTAATTCTACCATGTACAACATCCTGACTAACCAGAGGTTCTAAGTCTGTCCATATAACAACTTCACTGCTGGCATAACCAGCATTCGAAAAAACCAGCACACTAAAGAAAACGACAACCAAGGACTGTCATAGAGTACACTTAACTCCCTTGCCATCTATACTGGGGCAGGTGCTGGCATCCACAGCTAGGAGATATGAAGACATATCACCTCAAAGGAGTCTTTGCAAACATTCCCCAGTATCAGCCCAGAGCCCAGTAGCCCTGCTGAGTGGCTAAAGCAAGAAAGACAATAACAATCACTGCAGTCCAGCTCTCTCAGGAAGCCCCATCTCCAGGTGAAGGAGAGAACATCACATCAAGGGATCAGCCCACGGGACAAAAGAATCTGAACAGCAGCCCTTGAGTTCCAGATCTTTCCACTGAAGCAGTCTACCAAAATGAGAAGGAACCAGAAAAGTAGTTATGGTAATATGGCAAAACAAGGTTCTGTAACACCCCCAAAAGATCACACTCGCTTCCAACAATAGATCCAAACGAAGAAAAAAAACCCTGATTGCCAGATAAAGAATTCAGAAGGTTGATTATTAAGGTACTCAAGGAGGTACCAGAGAAGGTAAAAAAACAACTTAAAGAAAATTAAAAAAAAAAAAAAAAAAACAGTGCAGGATACGGATGAAAAGGTATACAGAGAAATAAATATCATAAAGAAAAAACAGTCACAAGTTCTGGAAATGAAAGACACACTTAGAGAAATAAAAATACACTGCAAAGTTTCAACAATAGACTAGAACAAGTAGAAGACAGAACTTCAGAGCTCAAAGACAAGGCTTACAAATTAACCGAAAGACAAAGAAAAATGAACAAAGCCTCCAAGAAATTTGGGATTATGTTAAACGAGCAAACCTAAGAATAATTGGTGTTCCTGAGGAAGAAGAAAAATCTAAAAGTTCAGAAAACTTACTAGAGGGGATAATAGAGGAAAACTTATTAGAGGGGATAATAGAGAAAAACTTCCCTGTCCTTGCTAGAGATCTAGACATTCAAATACAAAAAGCTCAAAGAATACCTGGGAAATTCATTGCAAAAAGATCATCTCCTAGGCACATGGTCATCAAGTTATCTAAAGTCAAGACAAAGGAAAGAATCTTCAGAGTTGTGAGGCAAAACCATCAGGTAACCTATAAAGGAAAACCTCTCAGATTAACAGCGGATTTCTCAGCAGAAACCCTACAAGCCAAGAGGGATTGGGGTCCTATCTTTAGCCTCCTTAAATAAAATAATTATCAGCCAAGAATTTTGTATGCAGCAAAACTAACCTTCATAAATAGAGGAGAGATAAAGTCTTTTTCAGATAAACAAATGCTGAAAGAATTCTCCACTACCAAGCTAGCACTACAAGAACTTCTAAAAGGAGCTCTAAATCTTGAAACAAAACCTTGAAATATACCAAAATAGAACCTACCTAAATTATAAATCTCACAAGGCCTATAAAAAAAAGACAACTTTAAAAAAAAAGGTATTCAGGCAACAACATGATGAATAAAACAGTACCTCACATCTCAATGCTAATGTTAAATGTATATGGCTTAAATGCTCCACTTAAAAGATACAGAACAAATAAAAATCTACCAACCAAGTATCTACTGTCTTCAAGAGACTCACTTAACACATAAGGACTCACATAAACTTAAGGTAGAGGGATGGAGAAAGATATTACATGCAAATGGAAACCAAAGCAAGCAGGAGTAGGTATTCTCAGACAAAACAGACTTTAAAGCAACAACAATTTAAAAAGTCAAAGAGGGATATTACATAATGATAAAAGGACTACTCCAACAGGAAAATATCACAATCCTAAATAATATGCACCTAACACTGGAGCTCCCAAATTTATAAAACAATTACTGCTAGATGAATAAGTTGAAACTTATTTGCACACAAAAACCTGCACATGGATGTTTATAGCAACTTTATTCATAACTGTCAAAACTTAGAAGCAACCAAGATACCTTTCTGCAGGTGTATGAATAAACTGTGTTACTTCCAAACAATGGAGTATTATTCAGGATTAAATAGAAATGAGTTATCAAGCCCTGAAAAGACATGGAGGAACCTTAAATACATATACTAAGTGAAGGAAGCCAATCTGAAAAGGTTTCATACTGTATGATTCCAATTATATGACATTCTGGAAAAGATAAAACTATGGATACAATAAAGCTATCAGTGGTTGCCAGGGGTTGAAGTGAGGGGAGACAAACAGATGAAGCACAGAAAATTTCTAGGACAGTGGAAATACTCTGCAAGATATTATAGTAGTAGATACATGTCATTATACAACCCACAGAAGATACAACACTAAGAGTGAACACTGATGTAAACCATGGACTTTCAGTGATGACAACGTGTTAACACAGGTCATCAATTGTAAAAAATGTACAACTCTGATGGGGATGTTGACAATGGGGAAGGCTATGCTTGTTTGAGGTCAGTGGGTATGTGGAAAATCTCCATGTCTATCTCTCAATTTTGCTGTGAACCTAAAACTGCTCTTAAAAAAATAACTCTTTTAATTAAAAAATGGCAAATTCTGATACACAAGTGAATAAAAACACAAGGTTTTCACTCTTACAATTGCCAAGTTAAATGTCTGACAAATATTTCCTGTTTTCATTTTTAGATTTCAGTTAACAAATAGTTACTTTATTGAGTCTTGCCTCCCCACAGTACCTGTGGCAATGATTCCCTATCCTTCCATAGTTTTTCATTAACTGCTGTTTAAACACACAGCATCTGGTTTCGTCAATCATGCATTACTCAGGGCTAAATCGAATATACGGGGCTTAGAGAAAGCAAGAAAGGGATTAAGAGATACAGGTTGTAGAGTTTTTACAATAAAGAACACAGGCGTTAATTTTCTTCTTCTACATACACATATATATACAAGCAGAGATGTTTTCTTCAACATTGTTTAAAATAACCAGAATTTAGAAACAACTTGTTGTTCCATAATAGGGAAAGGATACAGGTGAATGTATATGTGAAGAAATTTTATGACTATAAAATGAACATGATTTTATGAATATAAAAACCAGCTAAGGCTATGTGAATAGATACAGAAATATATCAAAAATATATTGGTAAGAAAAGCAAGTTATACAATATTTGTAACATGCTCTTATTTGTATTATTTGTGTGTGTACATTTTATACACTCACATACTTGACTAAATGGATAGAAAATAATTTGCAAAGCAAGTTATAAAACAATGTTTATAATACAATATCTTCATGTTACATACACAAAATCTGTTTACATGGAAGTAAATGTATTCTATATATTCACATATGTATGTAAATATAAAAGCACAGAAAAAGGCTTAAGGAAAGGAGTTCAAAGTAAGCCAGTAGGGAAAGGGAACTTTCACTATATTATGCTATACAGTTCTGTGATGCTGGAACTTTTTACAAAGAAAACACATGACTCATGGTATTAAAATTTTATTCAGGAACAAAAATAAATCACTCTACCACATAGGTTAAGCTTAGTCATTGACAATGTAAATACCTTAAAGCTAATGATCAAAAATAGGTATCTGCTTATGGTCAAACTTAGCCTGAAAAGTGAATAATAGTCAAAATATACCATAATATAAGAAAATCCCACTGGGTCCTATTCCACGAATAGTTCAGTTTATTAACTCAGTCACAGAAGATATACAAACAAATTCAAAGGCAATTGCACTGTCAGTTGACTGAACACGTTTTGATTCTTCCTGCTACTCAATACTAAGTCAGGGCCTTCTCATCACAAAATAGAATAATTGCCTATTAGCTGAAGTCCTGCTTGCTTTAGATATCTGGAACTGTAGATTTACAATAAATGCTACCATGCAATTTTAAGAACGAAATAGAAATCTACTTGACCACTTCATAAAAGAATAAATATGAAATAAACAAACATGACTTGTAATCAAATGGAAACTGAAATTAATAACATACGTTTAAAAATATAGATTAAACAGTCTTACAGTATATACAACAAAAAGTCAACAGTAATTAGAGGATGGACTTATGAGTTCCTTTTATCTTTGTTTGTACTTTTCAGTACAAACATATATAAAAGACTAAACAATAGATACAATCCAAATCTCCCTGTATTCACACCATTCTGCAATATGAATATGCATCTCTTCCCATGAAGAGATAGTGTCTATTTGTCCTGCTCTTCAACTTGGGCTGACTTTGTGACTTACTTTGGCCAAAATACTACAGCAGAAGTGACAGTATGTCAATTCCAAGCCTATGCTTCAAGGGCCTTACAACCTCTGCTTCCATCAGGTGAACAAGCTTGAGCTAGCCTGCAGGGTGATAAAGGGACAGATAGACCAAAGCCTACCAGCCATTATTGGTGAAAAAGCCCAACTGAAATCAGCAAATCCAACCCACACCTGACCTGCAACTGACTATAGACCTATAAGAGAGCCTAGACAAGACCAGAATTGCTAAGCTGTGACCGGCCTAAATGCTGACCTGCAGATGAGCTATATGAAGAGTGTTGTTGACTTAGCCACTAAGTTTTAGGAGTGGCCTGTTAAGCATCGATGGCTGACAGACAGAGTATGTGTTACCTTTATAATGAGAAAAATAAATATTTTTAAGAAAATAAGGTAAGCCATTGTAAACCAATGCCTTAATTATAACATTGTGTACAACAAAATAAAATTATCTGATTTTCAGCAGTTGTATACATTTTTAATTTAAAAAGAAGAAATTAAATAGACTCAACAGGGTATCAGAACTACTTCACTGTAGTTAAGGATCCAGCTGACATTTAGCAAACCTAATTGTCTTAGTCCACTTTGTTTTGCTAGGACAGAATACCTGAGACTGGATGATTTATAAATAAAATGCATTTCTTAAAGTCTGGAGTTCAACTCTTTCAACTAAAAGAGTTGAAAGTTGTTGCCTGTGGGGAAAGATGCTTGGATTTGGTGAAGGGTAAGGTAAGGAACTGCTATTTTTTATTAGAAGCTATCATTTGACTTTTTAAATTATGTATAAGTATTATTTGAATTTAGAAACTAATTTAAAAATCTAACAAATGAATTCAATTTCTCCCACTAATGGATCCAACTTACTCTTGTGAGTGTATCTAGTATTAAATACACTAACCCGCACAAATTAATCTGCTTAATGTAAAATACAAGATATTAATTTCTCTCTTTAGGTACACTGATACTTGTCAAAAATATTTGAAGTCTTCTACCATTAAAAAGCTACTTTAAATAATGTTTGTCTCTTCAAAATATATGAATTTATATACAATTAGTACATCTGCTAAAAAAGTTCCTCAATATCATTATGGCCTATTTTTACCTATTGTTGGATTATCCAGAAATCCTAGAAACAAGACAAACAATACAAGGATTTTAGTCTTTTGGTCTGTCTTGATTTCCCACTAGAAGAATCACAGATGAAAATCATATTTAATTCAATATCACTAATGTCATGTGTCATTCAATTAAATAAAACCAAAAGACATTAAAGAATATCTTCTTCACAAGATGCCTATATGTGATAATGTCACACTGACTCACTCTCTTTTTGAATCATCACTCTTTTCTACATTTTTACACCAGCTAGATTGTTCTGCCTTACCTACCTTTTCTAAACATCCTTCTTCCATTTCTAAAAAGATTCATTGCACTCAAATGTCATAATTACAATAAATAATCAGGAAATCAAAAATATTATTAGGTTACTTTCTCCTTCTGTGTTCAGGAAACCTAAAGTTTTATATATATTGATTGCATATTCAAAATAAGGAGAAATAAAATTCAAGAAAATTGCTGCATAAAGAATATATGACATTTTCATTTTCATCTGTACAATTTATAAAGTTAATGGCTGAATTGAAAGAAATCATTTCTAAAGGCTGGATATGTGGGAGAGTCACCACAGCCCAGAGGTTTGCACAGAGCGCAGTTTATGAGCACAGGCCCAGAAATGATGGAGTCAGAGAGATCAACAGGAGCTGTGACTGGCGCAATGCTGCACAGGGGCCAAACGACCTCATCTCTTCTCGCCCAAATGCAGGAAGACCACATTTCCCAGCTGCCTTTGCCTCTATCTGGGGACACAGGACTAGGTCCCTTAATGACTAATGATTACAAGGTGCAAAGGTTCCCAAACCCCCTACCTGTAACCAGACCAGACTGTGACATGTAGTTTTTATAACTTTCAAAGAAGCAAATTAATCCTATGCCAATCGAGAAATTAATGCAATATATATATTCAAACCTTGGACTATTTACTACACAGGGATGTACTACCTTAATGCATGACTATGAATAGTGCAGTCACCCCTTGGTATGCCAGGGGGTTTGGTTCAGGACTCCCTGAAGATACAAAAATCCATAGATGCTCAGATCCCTGATCTAAATGGCATAGGATTTGCATAGAACCTATGCACAACCTCCCTTATCCTTAAAATCATATCTAGATTACTTATAATGCCTAATGCAATGTAAATTCTATGTAAATGGCTGCTATACTGTATTGTTTAGAGAATAATGACAAGAAAAAAGGCCTGTACATGTTTAGTACAATAATGACAAGAAAAAAGGCCTGTATATGTTCAGTGTAATTATTTTTTCAAATATTTTCAACCTATGGTTGGTTAAACTTACAACTCTGGAACCCACAGATAAAAAGCGCCAACTGTATATATTTCCATTCAGTTAAAAAGTAGATCATTTTATCAGCCTGGGCAACGTGGAGAAACTCAAAAATTGAGTTTCTCAAAAACTCAAAAAAAATTGAGAAATACGAAAATTAGCAAGGCATGGTGGCCCATGCCCATGGTCCCAGCTGCTTCAAAGACTGAGGTGGGAGAATCACCTGAGCCCAGGAGGTTGAGGATGCCATGAGCTGTAATCACACCACTGCACTCCATCCTGGGCAACAGAGGGAGACCCTGTCTCGAAAAAATAAAAAATAAGATCATTCTAATTATGTGGGAAACTTTTAAAAACTAGACAGCTATTTCCTGACATGAAACTAGGACACTGGAGGAAGTTATATTTCATTTATGTCCTCCATTCAATAATAATTAGGTGGGATGCAAAATAGGGTAGTATTAGAAAGATGGCAGCCTCTGGTGTCAAAATGTGTTGGTTTAAAACTTAAATCCATCGCTCATTATTTCTGTGAGCTTGAGCAAGTTTCCTAAAGTCACTATCTGTGCCAAATATGCCCAATCCTGGTTGTGTGACTTTGGGCAAGTTGTCTCATTTCCCTAATCCTTAGGTTCCTCATCTATAAAATGGTGATAATGACAGAATTTACCTGATATGCTGGTTGTGAGGATTAAATGACATAGTCCCCATGTCTACACAAGATAGCCCAGTGTCTAGCACGTAAGTGTTCTAATGGCACTTAAAGACTAGGCAGGTACACACATGGATAATCTCACTTAAATCCTCTCAGCAACCTTATGAAATATGATTATGAGTAAATAGAGGGGGTTCCTACTTCACCTAGTAAGACAAAAGAAGTATCTATGTTAAATCATGACAGCTGCAGTTTATTGTGCTATTAATGAAGGATATTTTCATCTTAAAAGAGGCATCTCTTCTCTAGCCAAGATTATGTATTCGTCAAAATTACCTATTATATTAGTAAAATCTACAGGAGACTGAAACTCAAAGTACGTTAAACTTAAAATGAGATTAAATGGAGAGATGTGAAAGAAGCTTACTAATCAAAGGAAGATTAAAGAAGTAAGAGTAATTTGGAGCCCCAGCTTCCCATCATCCCAGGCAAACCACCCATAGAAAGTTAAACTCTGACTCCACATAGAAAATATCAGAAAAGAAATCAGAATGGCTGAGATTGAGGCACATGGCCATGTCCTGAGATCATGGAGGTCAGATGAGATGACTGTCAGCCCCTTCAGAACCACACTGGGTAAGATAAGGGCAGCAAGCATGGAAAGAGTATGTTCTACAATGAAAAGAAGAAACCCAGAGGTGCCCAGGTTAACCAGTGAGTGAGAGCTCTGCACTGCAACCATAAGCAAAAGCCTTGCATTTACCTCTGTAAGTGAATCATTCTTAAACAGGATTTAGTAATATAAATGATATGGATACAGATTAAAATTATACACTACAGGTAAATTATTTTTAAAGTTGACAAGTTAACTTGTTGATGCCTACCTTTAGCTTCCTAAGGAACCTTTTACATAGTATCCTTTACCTACTTTATTTTAGAGATTATATATGGACTACCGTTACAGACTTGAGAAAATAACATCTCTACCCTGATAGTACTACAGGAGGGAAAAGCAGGCAGTAGTTGATGCTTCCCTGAAATATTTCCTACTGCACTGGTTTAGTTCTGATGAGGCAAAATGGCAAAAATATGCCAGGGAATCACTTTTTTGTCAGCAAAATTTTGCTGATGAATATTATTAGGAAATACACTCATGTTTGTTTCCTTAGATGTATTTAGACCTTCTCAGTATCCCTCTACATTCAACCTCTCTTTCCTTTCTCTTTATCTCTCTAGATTATATTCTGTTTATTGCTTTGGTTTTATCTTCCAGTTTATCAATTCTCCCATCATCTGTTTATAAATTTCTGGGCTTAAACCATCGGAGATTTTTATTATATTTTTCTTTTTAAACCTTCTGTTGTTTTTCTTCAACTTTACCTGTCACCTTCTTGTATTCTCAAGTGTCTCCTTTTTTTTAATATGAAACCCATGTTTTGCTTTTTTTTTTTTTTTTTTTGAGACAAGGTCTCACTGTCAACCAGGCTGGAGTGCAGTGGTGCCACCATGGCTCACTGCAGCCTTAGCCTCCCCAGGCGCAGATAATCCTCCCACCTCAGCTTCCCAAGTAGCTAGGACCACAGGCACATGCCATGACACCTGGCTACATTTTGCATTTTTTGTGTAGAGACAGGGTTTTACCATATTGCCCAGGCTGGTCTCAAACTCCTGGGCTCAAGCGATCCTCCCACCTCAGCCTCCCAAAGTGCTAGGATCACAGGCATGAGCTACCACGCGCGGCCTACATTTTGCATTTCTTATAAAATAGTTTTAATATCTAAAGTCTACATGGGTTTATAGCTGCCTTTTCTTGTTTCTGCTCAAAGGGATTCTATCTTTTACTTGGAGCTTTATCCGTGGGAGTATTTGGGTTGTTGCTCACCTAAGTTGAAGTGACTCCAGAGAGGATTTTGTTTCCTTCCAACAGTTTTCATGGACACCATCTACACAGAATCACTTTTCATTATCTGCTTAAGTGCTTTCAGACTGCACTACTAGCACATATTCAAACTGTAATCCTGTATAAGGTTCATCTTGTGATAAAAACTCTCAGAAGAGATTTTTTTTTTCTTCTCCAAGAGGACAGAGAAAGACAGGTAAGTTTCCATCCTGCCACCTTTGCACCTCACACTGTGGATGGGTCCCACAGGCTTTAACCAAGGGCTCCTAGCAAAGTCGCTACCTAAAGTGAGCTCTATACTTTATCTCCTGTCCTCAGTGCCCCCAAGGAGTCATCAAAGAAAAGTTAAATGTGTCCAGGACCTGGAAGATGACTGTAAGGAAAAAGCCAGCTTTGGCATTCACTTACCTCCCAGAATTCTGAGCTCCACTTTGCTTTTGAACTCTGCAGAGTTCTAATTTTCATGCCAGCTCAGTATATATTTAAAATCAGCACACACACAATCACACACCATTTATATCAGGGTATCTAATCTACTATTCCTCCATTAACACCAGAAAAGAAAATCTTACTCTACACTAACTCTTAACACCTCCTTCTCCTTTCCCCTCCTTAAATTCATTTAGACACCAAATATTTCATATAATCTAAAAAAATTTCTAACCCATTTCCTTCTGCTAATCCAGGCCTTCTCCATGACATCACATAAACAGGCCATTCAAACAGCCGCCTGCCCGGTCTCCTAGCAGCCAGCGTTTTTCCTACACTAAATCTTGGAGGTGGTGAGAGATGGGCCTAAGTTCCAATCCACTGTAACAAGTTCTATTTTGTTCTTGTTCCCCCCTACTTTATTTCCATCTTCCCTTCCTCACAGTCTTCCTCGTGGACTTCAGGTTATAGCATCAAACACAGAAGCAACAATCTTTCTTAGACTGTTTAACCAGTTTTTACAGCTGCAAATGGTCAGATGCTTAGAATATATTTCTTATATCTTTCAGTTTTGCTTCTTCTAGTTTTGGTCTCCAATCAAACCCTGACTGTTACCACAATATAAAGAGATCTGTCTCCTTCTTTTAAACAATGCAGTGTAACCCATCAGATGGATGGAGCTTAGCTTATTCAACTAACCTAAAATCCTCTAGTGATGGGCAAATGTGTTGTTTCCAGTTCTTGTTCGTTTAAAGGGCACTGCAATGACCAGTAACATTTTCTACAAATTTTTGACAATGTATCTCCAAAATGGATTCCTAGAAGTGGACTATGAGTCAAAGGGTAAACAGCCGAATTATTTCAAACAGATCTCTTCCCTCCTTAAAATTTATAGCTTCTTTTAGAAACCATGCAAGTAATTGTGGTAGAGACTGGTAGTTGTCCCTCAATATCCATTTCCTGTCATTGTGTAATAATAAAATTTTTAGTTAGGCACTTAAGCCAAAGTCTAGCTTTCTCAGCCTCTTCTGTGGTTAGGTGTGGTCATGGCCATATGATTAGATGTGACCCGTAGGAAGTGAAACTTAATGCGTGCAATCTTCAAGTTATTCTTTAAAGAGAAGGAGAATACCTTTTCCTTTCCTCCTCCTCCCTTCCTGGTAGCTGAAATACATATGTGATATTGGGAGCTGGTGCAGCTACCTAGGACGAGGAACTGAAAACTACATGTTGAAGACAGCACAGCAACCAGAGAGAAGAGGCCCGGTACCTTGATGACTGAGGAACTATCACACTAGCCCTGGACTGCCAACTTAGACATTTATATTAGAGAGAAATAAATTTCCATATTACTTAAGGCCTTATATTAGCATAACTAACATATCTAACTTTATGGAGTTATATAATTCATAAATGTATTTATGTGTTTAAGATACCATTCCATAAATAAAATACAAGGTCTTAAATGCATAAATTTTGTAAATATTACCTTAGACTATTCCAAAGTTTGCACCTCACACTGCAGATGTGGTTCCACAGGCTTTAATCAAGGGCTCCTAGCAAAGTCTCTACCTAAAGTGAGCTCTGTACTTTATCTCCCATCCTCAGTGCCCTATAGAATCATCAAAGCAGAAGATCAATGTGTCCAGGACCTGGAAGATAACTTTAGGGAAAAAGCCCAGCTTTGGCATTCACTTACCTCTTTATGTATCCTTACTTATACTTGACTATGTTCCATTTGGTTAAGATTACAGTTGATCTTTGAACAACACAGTTTGAACTGGAGGGGTCCACTTATACGCAAATTTTTTTCAAATAAATGTGGGTGGAAAATATATTATTCATGGCCTATGAAACGCATATATATGGAGGGCCAACTTTTGTACATACACGTTCCACAGGCCAGCCATGGGACTTGAGTATGCTCTGGATTTTGGTATTGGGGTAGAGGGGCTGGAACAAATCCTGAGTATACTGAGGGACGATCGTACTGCATAATTAACCTAATGGACCATTATGTAAAAACATAGCTCCCAATTAACTCCCAATTATTTTTATATAAATGTCAGCCAGTATTTATAATTCTACATCCATATTTATTAGTCCATCCATGAACCATTATGAGTCCCAATATGAACTCTTTTAAAAAACTTTAAATGTAAAATTTTGTGTTTTCATCCACTCAATTTTAACTATTCCCAAATGTACATACGAAATTTAAAAAGAAGGGATGTAGGGGAAAAATATTAATCTATTAAATTTTTACTTATGGATACTGCAAGTATACTACCACTTAGAAATTATCAGGCTGCTCTGGTCTTTGAAATGAATGTAAAGCACCTTCTTTTAACCGTCTCTTTGATTCCTTCAATACAGAATGTCTTCCAGAGGCCTTCTCAATCAAATGCTGAATCACAATGCACCATTCCTTTTATATCATTCCAAACAACTGTACATTTGGAGTTTACACCACCAGTGCAAAGTACATCTGAGACACAGGGCGAAAAAGGGTGGGCTAAATTACAGAATCAGGGTCAGAAGATCCAAAAAAAAAAAAAAAAAAGGAAAAGTAGAAACCAAAATATGGTCTTAGTGATATTGAACCAGAGGTCAAGTCTAAGAAAACCGTAAGTCAAAAGCATCCTCTCTATATAAGAACTAAGAATCAAATAAGATAAATGGACATAGGCAACATTAGTTATTGTTTCAGAACTGACCTCAGGCAATGTTTCGCAAACTTGAGCATGGATCAGAATAATCTATACGGCTACTAACACAAAGAGAGCTGGGCTCTGCTCCCAGAGGTTCTAATGCCGCAAGTCTTGGATAAAAACTGACAATTTTCATTTCTAATAAGCTAGCAGTGATGATTATTCAGCTGGCCCAGAGAACAACTTAGACAACCACCTAGAGAAGACTAATATGAAGACTTTGGTGGTTAGCCCTTTTTTCCTACCCTAATTTCTTCTGCAGAGAAGCTTTCTAGCTATGAAAGAGCCAATATCACTGTGACCTCTATTGAGCCACTGGGAGTCAAGAAGAGATTCAGAGTTAGAATCCTTGAAATGATACATGATCAAGCATGGGGAAATTTCTGGAAACCTTTTGAATGCTGAACCTCATCAGGGTCTCTTATAATCTCTGCCAGGGCCAAGCCTAGGACAAATTTTTCAAACGCATTCTCTTAGCTAGAATCCTGTAAATTTATTTGCCTGACCAATTCTGGTTTCAAAATTTGCAGCGAAGTAAATATTACTTTTTCAAATGTTTTTTACTCAGTCGCCATTTATTAAATACTGCAAAATTTCTTTACTGATTGGCTAAAACAGCTGGCTGGCATTGCAACTATAATAGCCACAGGATATCCAAAGTATTAGAAATCCTTTTCATCAAAAAGCTATTCACAATATATCATTGATATTTTCCTATTCACTTCAAAATTTTAAATTCTTACATTCCTTTTTATTACATAATGGGATACAGACCATAATAGAGTCCATATAAATCTAGAGTCAATTTAAAATCTGTTTTTAAACTTAAGAGCAATAGGAACTCTGAAAAATCTCCAATGAAAGTGTAAAATGACACATCCGGAGGAATGGATACATTGAAACAGAAGCCCAGTTGCATGGGCCATAAATTAATTGTGATCTATTCATACAATGAAATGCTACTTATTAAACAATATTGTACATGCCTCAGATTTTTGGGTGTTCTTTTCCCCACAGCCAAGAAGCATTTATTGGCAGGCTGGCTCCAGAAACATGGTTGTAATATGCCAATGCTATTCACAAAAAATTAGCTTAATGAAGAGGGGCAAGCTACTTTCCTTAGTAACTAGAATACTTAGAAAAATAAGAATAACAAGAAAAATTATTATTACTTAGTAATAATACTATCAATGAACAATAAATATTCATATGATGTAATGACAATGTTCATTATTTAGTAGTAATGTTCTAATATTGTATAGTTGTAAGACATTATTGTAATAGAAATGAACACTGAATATTCATCCAATATAATGACCATGTTCCTTACTAAGTAGAAATGTTCTAACATTGTACAGAATTGTAATATTATTGTAATAGAAATGAACAATAGATATTCATACAATGGACTACTAGTAACTCAGCAAAGAAAAGTGAATAAACTACTGATACAAGCAACAACATGAATGAATCTCAAAAGCATTAGGTTGAGTAAAAGAAAGCAAACACAAAAGAACATATGCAGTGTGCATGGATTTATATGAAGCCCAAACACATGTACACCTAATCTGATGGCAATCAGAAAGTGGCTGATTTTGGTGTAGGGAGAATGGATCCATTGTGAAGAGTGAGGAAGAAGCTTCCAGGAGTGATTAAAATGCTTTAGACAGAAAAAATAGTTTGCTATTTAAAATTTCCATTACACTGAAGAAATTAGCAGTCACAGATGTATGTTTATAAAATCAGGATTTTGAGCTAAAAAGAGGATGACCAAACATCTCTGTTTGCTTTACACAGTCATCCCAGCATAGACCTGATAGCCCAGCATAATTGTTAACAGCACTTCCTTCACAATCAAAGATATCCTGATTTAAATGAAGGAAGACCTTTATGGTCACTTTAGTTAAAAGGAAACATATACTATTTAGTAAAATGAGCTCATTTACTTTTCTGTTCAATCCATATTTACTAAGCACCTACTATGTGGTGAAACATAGTCCCTTTATTGTTGCTACCACTTCACATTTCCTCTTTGTTTCCATAGTCAAAATATAAAATGGCTAGATGAATTTTTCCCAAACATAAAATTTATACCTGAGGACAAACTAAATACCAAAAAAGAAATCAAGATTCTTTCTACAAGAAAAATATAAATCAACCATATGGAAAAAAAAGATAGAACTTTTAGAGCTATAAAAAAACAAAGTATATAAAGATATTCACAAATATAAAATAAAGAAAACCTTTACCTGCTGCCCTGTAAAGTATTTTAGGTTCAAAAAATATACAAGGATTTTTATCCTCTATGCATGACAAAAGAAGTCCTTTGGCCTGGAAAGGGCTTCTGGGTATAACCACCTGCAAAAACAGATTTTTTTAAGACAATTTTAGTAAAAATATATCCCAGTAAACTCGCTTCTAAGAAGGGCTGATATTTAAATAACCAATTGTTACTAATTAAAAATAGATATTGGCTATTTATTTTAAGCCTAATTATCACTTATTAAGTTTACATATTATATAAAAATAAAAATGCCTCTTATTCAACAGATATTTATCAGATGCCTACCATGTTCTGTTAACTAAGATACTACTCTTAAGAAGCTAAACTTGCTTATATAAAAAAAAAAGAATATGCAAAGATCATTCATCAAAGCAAAAAACTGTAATATTGTTAATATCTACCTGTGTTTATCTATGAAGAAATCTCTTCTACTAATAATCTGTTTCTACTTTCAAAGTACATGCAACTCTCTTCTCCAGTTTTAACATGTCAAAATCTCCTTTCCCATGAAAAAAAATATGGTCTTCATTTCATAAGTGAAAAATTAGTCCACTGAGTTTTATGATCCAGACACCATAGTGTCCAGTTATAGCAAAGCAAAAAGAAAAGTGTTGATAGTCCACACTTCCACTCACAGCAAGGGGCTCCAGGACCTTCTCGAGAATGAGGGTGATGATGAGGAGGATGATAATGACAGTAGGAAGTACATGTGTAAACTCAGCCAAGCACTCTGTGAATTAATTCATCTGTTCATAGCAACCCCACTAGGTAGCTATTATAATTTTCCTCATTTTAGAAATAGACGCTGAGGTTTAGAGAGAACAAGTAGCTTGACTAAGGTCACACGACTTGCTTGATCAAAGAGTCTCACCCAATTCCCACCGATACCAAAGCTCAAGCTCTTAACTTCCATCACGTTGCCTTAAATCACAAACTTTGTCTAATATTAAATGACTATAAAATACTTGTTTAAAGACAAATATTATATAGGAAGAGTTATTAAAATAAACCTGAACTTATCACAAAGACTCAAGATTCCCTGAGGCAAACTATATTTGGCTTTCAAAGCCATTTTTATGCCATTTTTATTGAAGGGTTTTATTTTAAAAATAAAAGCAGCAAAAATGTCACTATTTTATTTTCTATATAAAAAATTTTATTTTCTGTTCTGGGCCTCTGAACACACTAATAACCATATCACACAATGTCTTTATCTTATGTTCCTACTTTTTAATTTCCCTTCATCTGCTTTCTTCATATTAGCCTTTTGTACTTTCAGTATATTTTCATTTCAGCTGAAAAAAAAGGAAAAAGGAAGAGGAAGAAAGAAAATGAAGGAGGAAAAGAGAAGATAGGGGACAGACAGAAAAGATCTGTTCTTAAAAACAATATAATGTTATAAATATTAAGTGTGAATTAATGTTTAGCTCAAGCACAAAAATAACTTGCCTCGCACATGGTTTCTTTCCCAGTCTACAACTTCTAGCTCACATTCAAAAATCAGGCAACATCTACTCAACTAAGATAAGCTTATAACTTTGATCTGGTACAAAAAACAAATAAGAAAAAAAGAATAAAACATAAACACATGCTCACAATCAATTCATGTGGTCAAAAAACAAATATACATCTCTGGATTCACACATCTACGGGTTTCTACAATGATCTCCTGAAAAGCTTATTCAGTAAACAGAAACAGAAAAGATAATACAAAAAATTAAGACATAAAATACTCAAAATATTTTTACCATCAAAAGACCTAAGCTTTTGTGAAAGACAGGCTATAAAAAGGAGATGCTTCAAAATTAATTGGTTGAGCAAGTATTAACTAACTTTAAACAGAAAAAAAAAAACTAGGTAACAGTCTTCTCTCAGTCTTTTTAACAAGTAAGAAATAGATTAAAAGCAAAAGTCTTATCCCTGTGACTTTGAGGTAAATACAGACTAAACAGAAGATTTATTAAAATCACCCCATCATCAGTTAAGTGAGAAAGACTTAAGTTAGAAAGAAATATAAAGCTTTGAAAGAGAGAGGAGGTAAACCAACTATGTTCTTGGTCTTACTCTTTGAAGTCTATAAAATTAATCAATGCCAGAGTTTATAAAACCAGTCCTCCTTCAAAAAGAACTTTCTGTAAAACTGGGCATTGGATAGCATACTTAAAAGAACTGCTAACCTCCCTTTCTTAAATACAGTTAAGTTCACATAAATTCCAAGAATCCTGTTTGTTTTCTTTCCTCTAGATAAGCATAGATATTAATAGAATGAACCAAAATGGACACATCAAATAGAAATCAAATAAAGTACATAAATGAACATACCTTGATTCCTGGGCAATGGGCAAAAAATGCTTCAGGACTCTGAGAATGATAGAGAGCCCCATGGCCAACACAGCCCCAAGGGGACCGGATAGTGAGGCTTCCACAGTTAAAAAGATCCCCAGAGCGATAGCGATACTTGGCAGCTTCGTTAACAATCTGAGGGGCAGAAAGACAGGGCATGGCACAATGAGTCCTTCCCTTCCAATCTCCTTCCTTTCTTCCTCCCTCCCTCCCTTCTTTCCTTCCCTTCCCATGGCACAATGAGTCTTTCCCTCCCTCCCTGCCTCCCTCCCCCTCTTCCTTCCTTCCTGCCTGCCTTTCTTTCCCATAGCACAGTCTTTCCCTCCCTTCCTTTCTTTCTTAAGACAGGGTCTCGTCCCTCCCTCCCTCCCTCTCTCCTTCCCTCCCTCCTTCCTTCCTTCCTTTCCTGCTTCCTTTCCCATGGCACAATGAGTCTTTCCCTTCCTTCCTTCCTCCCTCCCTCCTTTCCTTCCTGCCTTCCTTTCCCATAGCACAATGAGCTTTTCCCTCCCTCCTTTCCTTTCTTTCTTGAAACAGGATCTCGTCCCTCCCTCCTTCCCTCCCTCCTTTCCTTCCTTCCTTTTCTTCCTTCCCTCCCTCCCTCCTTCCTTCCTTCCTTTCTTTTTGAGACAGGGTCTTGTCTTTCCCTTCCTCTCTTCTCTCCTCTCTCCCCGCTCCCTTCTTCCCTCTCCCCTCTCGCTCTCTTTCTTTCTTTCTCTCTTTCCTTCTTTTTGAGAAAGGGTCTCGTTCTGTCACCCAGGGAGTGCAGTGCCACGATCACAGTTCAATGTAGCCTCGGACTCCTGGTTTAAGTTAACCTCCCACCTCAGCCTCCAGAGTAACTGGGATGACAGGTATGTGCCACCACACTGGGCTAATTTTTGTAGTTTTTGTAGATACGGGTTCTCATTATCATTATGTTGCCCAGGATGGTGTTGAACTCTTGGCTCAAGTGATCCTCCCACCCTGGCCTCCCAAAGTGCTGGGATTGCAGATGTGAGCCACTTCACCCAACCCCAATCTCTTTGCTTAAACTATTCTATTAGATCTTTAAATATATGCTCATAACAAAATTCTAATTGTAATACATTAGTAAAAGGATAATAAAATGTTTAGAATGCAGGTAAGGGTGGGTGGAAGGGTAGCAGCAATACTTTCATATTTCAATGACTGAACAACCTTAGAAATATTCATTCACTTACCTGATCAAATGCAGGAAAAATATAATCTGCAAACTGAATTTCCGCAATGGCAGTAGCTCCAGTGACCGCAATTCCAATTCCAAATCCAACGATTCCTTGTTCACACAATGGGGTATTAAAAACTCTATCTTTTCCTTAAAATAGAAAAGAAAAAAAAGGTAATGTGGCAAATGAGAGTAATGTCATGCATAATACATTTAAAAATTCAGTAAGCTAATAATGGGATGGAGAAGTATAGAACAGGTAGAGGAAACAGAAAATAAAGAGTATGGCTAGCCACAGTGGCTCACACCTGTAATCCTAGCACTTTGTGGGGCCAAGGCAAGAGGATTACTTGAGACCAGGAGTTCAACACCAACCTGGCCAACATAGTGAAACCCTGTCTCTATTAAAAAAAAAAAAATAGTAAGGTGAATTATTTAAATCCAATTAATAATTGTATTAATTGTAAGTAATCTAATGTTTCAATGAAAATAAAAACTGTCACACTAGTATAAAAGAAAAGAAAACCCAACTATTTGAAAGGAAACACAAACTCTAAAGACAGAGAAAGTTAAAAAAAAAAAAAAGGATAAAATAGACAATAAAAAACCTAACCAAAAGAAAGTTGATGTCACTATATTAATAGCAGGCAAAGTAGACTTTCAGGAAAAAAAACATACCAGAGATAAAGAGGGAAAATGCATAGTGTTAAAGGGTTCAATTCACAAGAAATAAATAATTCTAAATCTATACTTATCTAACAATGGGCTCCAAACAAATGGAAAAAAGCAACACAACTAAAAGGACAAATGGACAAATTCACCACATAGTGGGAGATGATTTTGTAATGTACTAGTCTTAATAACTGACAAAAAAGGCATACCAAAAAAAAAGGAGGGAGTGTAAAAAATAGAGATGATTTAAACATGTTCAACAAACACGGCCTAACTGACATACAAAGGACACTGCGCCCAAGAGCAAAGAATACAAATCCTTTGCAAGTAAACAGAAAACACTGACATCAATTGACCATATACTGGACTACAAATCCAATCTCAACAAATTTTAAAAGATTAAAATTACATATATTCTCTGACTATAGTGTAATTAAGTTAGAAATCAATAAAAAAGATCATTCAAAAATTCTTACATTAGAATTTTTTTTTTTTTTTTTTGAGATGGAGTTTTGCTCTTGTCACTCAGGCTAGAGTGCAACGGCGCAATCTCAGCACACTGCAACCTCTGACTCCTGAGTTCAAGCCACTCTCCTGCCTTAGCCACCCGAGTAGCTGGGATTATAGGCGCCCACCACTATGCCCAGCTAATTTTTGTATTTTTAGGAGAGACGGGGTTTCACCATGTTGGCCAGGCTGGTCTCGAACTCCTGACCTCAGGTGATCCACCTGCCTCGGCCTCCCACAGTGCTGGGATTACAGGCATGAGCTACCGGGCCTGGCTAGAAATTTCTCTGAGCTGTGAGTTAGCTAAATAACTCACAGCTCAAAGAAGAAACTACTATAATGAAAATTAGAAAGTGGTATTTTAAATTGAATAATAATGAAAAAACTATACAAAATATCTTACTGAGGTTCTGAATGTAATGTCAGAGTTGCCTTTTTCAGACTGTCCTTTCCACATTTAATGATTATAAACTCCGGGCAAAATAAAATAAACAACTATTTAAAGGCATTGAAGGGCCAAAAGTAGGCATAAACTGGAGTCTTGACTCTTGAAAGAAATTAAGCCCAGTGGATGACCATGACGTTCATAAGGCTTGTCCTGCAAAAGGACTCCCCAGTCTATGAGTTGGGACAGCTAAACTTCAAACAAATAGACTCAGTCTGGTTGATCTGAGGTGTCAGAAAATAGTCTGGGGCTACCAGTGGTTGAAAATTGAAAGACTAAATCCCTAAAAGAAGGGCACAGCATGCAGGAGCCCCAAAATCTGTGCATAAACTGATCAAATCCTTGCCAACACCTGTGCCTGCAGGACACTCCAAAAGCCCAGCAGCAAATAATCTCTGCCAGTTAAAAGAGCTGTGCCCACCAACAAGGAGGCAGATTTTGGAGTTTGAGACTCTTCAAATTACAGAAGTTTGATAAACCCTTTAGACAATCCATTCAAACCACTAGGTAAAATTTTATTAGCGTATAATTCAATTCTCACTTGACGTTTCACCACCTCTGAGCTCATGCCAGAATTTCATTAGAAATTATAATTTCAGGATTCTGGGTGGACAAAGACAATAGCCACAGTCTGGCCATGTACCCAAATGTTTTGGGAGAAACCTGGTATTCATATTTCACTTCCATAATCCAAGGATACCAGTTCTTTTTCATATACAGAATTCACTTTTAGCTCAATCATTTCCTTTGAATACGAACGAAACATGGGGCAGGTGTTGGGAAATGCCGACCAGACACATCCTGTAGTTTGCCAGGCTATAAGCAGCTGCAAAAACTGAAAGCATGATTCATACTCATCATGATCTGTGACTATCTTCTGAAACTGTGACCTCTATTCCTCATCAATTCCCTATTTGACTGTGAGTAGCTTGATAATCTTTGAAAATCTATGATTCCATTGAACCAACAACTCAGTGGTAGAAAATGAACGTAAATTCCAGCTGTCTCCCATGGAATTAACAGCCCTGGAATACCTGAACCACCTTAACCAAACTAGCAGCATTCTTATTGATTCCTTGCTAGTTCATGGGATTTAGATATTTTTCATCTCAGTAAGAAATATAGCCTTGTTGCCAATAGAAAGCAGAAAAAAATGAGTTTCTTAGAACTCTCTTACCCCAAACATGTTTGGTTTGAGGAAACAGTTTAACAAGTCTCTCTGACAAGTTTCTGCGATGTAGCAAAAAGTGCTTCAACATGAACTGTCAAAAATCGGTTTCTATTTTCTCCCAGATACTGATTGAGGAGAAGAGCACAAATAAGACACACAATATTGATGACTTCCTCTATCTTATAATGCAATTCATCCAATGTAAAGTTCCTGTACTACCCTGTAAGTGTCCTGATAGATGAAAAAATACACGAAGTGACTGTGCTACGAGCCAAGACAGACCTGGGTTTAAGTGTTATCTCCACGGATTACTAAACACTCTAAGGCTCCATTTCTTATGTGTAATAGAAAAATTATAACACTTAAAAGACTATAATAATTCATACATTTATTCAACAAATGTTTTTAAAGTACTTAATATTATACAGACACTTTCCTAACAGCAGCAAACAAAACGAAAACATTCACATCCTCATGAAGCTTACAGTCTAGTCACAAGAAATGCAATAAAAACAAAATAAATGAAGGAAATATTTAGTTTGTTAGATGATGAACCAGGGGAATACGTGACGGAGGGAGGGAAACTACTGTGATTTTTAAGGACATTGGGAAGACCCCACTGAGAGGTGACAGTTAAGCAAAGGGTTTAAATAAATGAGGATGTGTACCATGTATGTATCTGAGAGAATAAATATTCTGGGCAGAGCGACCATCAAGACAAGAACCATGGGGTAAGAAAATGTTGAATACATCAGAGGAAGGGCAAGGAGTCCAGATTGCCTGGTCTAGAGTAAAAGAAAGAGTAGTAGGAGATAAAGTCAAGGAGTTATAGGATGGAATGGGGAGACGACAGAGATCAGGCAGGGCCCTGGAGGACATTGTAAACCCTCTTTAACTGTGAGAGCGAGTCAGAGAGCAGGTGAGTGAGAAAAACAGGAAGTTCTTGAGTAAGGTCATGCCATTCTCCGAGCTGCATTTCAACAGGATCCCTCTGACTCGTATTTGGCGAACAGCCTGTCAATAGCAAGGGTGGACACAGCAAGATTGATTATCTGATACTGCAATAATCCCAGTAAGAGATAACAACGCATAATAGCAGAGAAGGTGGAGAAATGGTGTGAGACTCTGGATGTATTCTAAAGATAGAGCTAAAAGGATCTGCTGATGATAGTATGAGTCACAGCAATACTAAGGATGATTCAAAGTCTTTTGGCCTGGGTAACCTGAAGGACAGAGTTCCCAGTAACTGAGAAAGGGAAAACTGTGAAGAAGCATGTTCAGTGAGAGATCAGCAGCTCAGGTTTGGAGATGTTTACTTTGAGTTGCCCTCAGATATTCAGGTAGAGCTATCAATTAGACTGTTGGATATAAGTTGGAAGTCTTCAGCATAAAGACAGCATTTAATAACAAGGGATGGGATAAGATTACCTAGCAAATTTAAATGGAGAGAAAAGAAGAGATCTAAGATTGTAGCCTGGATACTCCAATGTTAACAAGACAAGCAGGTGAGACATAATCAGCCAAGTTGAGAAGGAAAACAAGCCAGAGTTTGGAGGAAAACCAGGAGGAGAATGTGCTGTCCCAAAAGGAAGCGTTTCCAAGAAAAGAGTGATTAACTTGTGTCTATACTGCTATTAAAAAGTGAGATGAGGGCTGAGGATTTTATCATTGGTGACCTTAACATGACCATTTCTACAAAGTAAGAGAGAGAGAAGAGAAAAAAAAAAGCTTAATTGCAGTGACTTCAAGTGAGAGAATAGAAGCAGAGAAACACTGCTATAAAGGAGAGAAGAAGCCAGGCGCTATGGCTCACACCTGTAATCCCACCACTTTTGGAGAATCACTTGAGCCCAGGAGTTCGAGACCCTATGGCAAAACCCCATCTCTACAAAAAATACAATAAAAAAAATCAGCCAGGTGTGGTGGCACGTGCCTGTAGTCCCAGCTACTCAGGAGGCTAAGGTGGGAGGATCACTTGAACCCAGGAGGTCAAGGCTGCAGTGAGCTGAGATGGCACCACTGCACTCCACCCTGGGCAACAGAGTGAATTCTGTCTTAAAAAAAGAAAAAAAGAGAGAGAGAGAAGAGAAGAGAAAGGGAACAGTCACTAGAGGTGAATATGGGGTCAAGAGAGTTTTGGTTTTTTTTGGTTTTGAGACGGAGTCTCGCTCTGTCACCCGGCTAGAATGCAGTGGCACAATCTCCACTCACTGCACCCTCTACCTCCTGGGTTCAAGTGATTCTCCTGCCTCAGCATCCTGAGTAGCTGGGATTACAGGCACCCACGACCACGCCCGGCTAATTTTTGTATTTTAGTAGAGATGGGGTTTCACCATGTTGGCCAGGCTTGTCTGGAACTCCTGACCTCAGGTGATCCACCCGCCTCAGCCTCCCAAAGTGCTGGGATTACAGGCGTGAGCCACTGCACCCGGCAAGAGAGGTTTTTAAGATGGAAAAAATAACAGCATATTTGCTGGCTGACGGGAATGATCAGTAGAGAAGAGAAGATTATTTTGAGAAAATTAATAAAATGGAGAGAAGAAATAATAACTGGAACCGTGTCTTTGAAAAGATGACAAGAGAAGAAGGGATCTAGTGTGGAGGGGTTGATAGGAACCCTTACATTCTTTCAGAGTGCAGGAGGAAAGAAGGCATATGGGCATTGATGGTGGTACATGGATATATGCAGTGATAAGAGCTTATCCAAGTTCTTATTAGGGGCATCTATCCTTTCAGTAAAATGCAAAACTAAATTATTACCTAAGAATAAGGATGGGGGAAGCTGTTTTGAGGAGGGGGAAAAAAAGTATGAAATAGTCATCTGGAGGCCGGGCGCGGTGGCTCACGCTTGTAATCCCAGCACTTTGGGAGGCCGAGGCGGGAGGATCACGAGGTCAGGAGATCGAGACCACGGTGAAACTCCGTCTCTCCTAAAAATACAAAAAATTAGCCAGGCGCGGTGGCAGGCGCCTGTAGTCCCAGCTACTCGGAGAGGCTGAGGCAGGAGAATGGCGTGAACCCGGGAGGCGGAGCTTGCAGTAAGCCGAGATTGCGCCACTGCACGCCAGCCTGGGCGACAGAGCGACACTCCGTCTCAAAAAAAAAAAAAAAAAAAAAAAGAAATAGTCATCTGGGAGAATGGAAGACCAAATGGACCCAGAACATGCAGCATGATGGCAGGCAACATGAGTGCTCTGGAACTTCCCAGCCTTGAACTTAAAGATCAGTTGCATGATGGCATGTTTTGCTCCAGTGACATTCAGCTCAGGATTCACACAGAGAGATGGATTTAACTAGAATTAGATTTTGCCAAGCAAATATTGACATGAAATTCAAACTGGATGTAAAGGAAAGAAAGGTAATCAGGGAAATGAAAGACAGCAACAAGGTGGTAAAATCCATGGCTTTTAAGACTCAATAAGGTCAAAAGATTATTGGAATGGAGGTACTAGAAGCAGTGAGCTAGAGAGAGATTCAAAGTGCTAATCAGAGTTGAGGATGCTTCAAACTGAGATTATGGAGAGACCACTGCTATTGCTAATGACAAGAGTATGGCTGTAAGAATGAAAAGCTGATGTAGGATGGAAGATAAGATCACCAGAGAAGAAAAGGGTAAGAAGCTGAGAAGCCAGAATATTGAAAAGACCATCCATGTGGACACTGACAGGAACGCTGGAGAGAGTGACAGTGAGCCAGGCTGGGAACAAAGAGGAGCAGCCTGAGGTCCACAAGGACAAGGAGGGGGAGCGTCAGTGCTTAGCACTTACTTAGCCGGCACACTGACAGTATTTAACATATTTTTAGTTTGAAAGGATAAATTAGATAACGGGAGCTAGTTTCTTTGGATTTAGAAATCACATTTTTTTTTCTGCCCCATTCTCAGCAACTGGATTAAGTCTTTTTCTACTTTCTACTCAGCTATTTGATACATGGAACCAACTTTCTCAAATTCAATATATTAAATAGTGTATATGTCATAAGATAATTTCACACAGACAGTTTAGCTCAGGTAGTATAAAAAATGAATATTCCTAAAATATATAATAATTTAAGTCATTCATCCAAATGATGACTAAATTGTAGGATGTTGAAATTCCTATCTTTTAAAGGCAGTTGGGGTCTACAATGACACAGTATTTCGGAGGCTCAAAGAAGTGGCAAGAAGGAATCTATATCAATCAAAGTGCTGCAAACCAAGCTCCGCAAATGTTTAATTCAGTGGTTAGTGGCTTTGACCTCATGTGAAGGAAAAAACTATGCCTACTCTGAAACAGTTCCTCAATGCCCAGCAGCTTTGATTGGGCAAAAAAAAGTAAATACCATCTGAATTACTTCTTTCTAAACTCAGATAGCTGAATAAAATGAAAATTTCTGATAAACTTGTTGCTGACCAATAGTATAGATAACTAAAATAAAAGAAATAAATATTTCTATAACATGCCATTTTCTTATATTGTGCTACTCCTGCTTTGTATAACTCCATGATCTCCCAAGTCAATGAAAACATGTGTGGAATGCCACATGGCTGACTGTATATTGGACTTCTCAACTTCTCACTTGTTGAAGATCAAGCATAAAATCATACCATCGCTTTCTAATAGTGTTCTTCTTTTGTAAAGGGAGCATGATTAAGAAGTTCTACATCACTGGCAGTGCACCATCTGTTAAAGATATTGTCCATTACATAATACTAAACTTCATATTAAAATCAGCAGGTGACTCCTCTTGCTAAGTAATTAGAAATGGGTAAAATTGAGTCCACCAGTGAACCCTGTTCCCTATCTAACATTCAGCCACAACTATAGACCAGAAAAATAGTGAAAAGAGGGCAGAGAAACAATTAAGAAAAAGAAGCCGGTGTGATGGTTCAGGCCTGTAATCCCAGCACTTTCAGAGGCTGAGGTGTGCGGATCACTTGAGGCCAGAAGTTCAAAACCAGCCTGGCCAACATGGCAAAACTCCATCTCTACTAAAAATACAAAAAATTTGCCAGGTGTGGTGGTGCATGCCTGTAAACCCAGCTACTTGGGAGGCTGAGGCAGGAGAATCACTTGAACCCAGGAGGCAGAGGCTGCAGTGAGCCAAGATCACACCACTGCATTCCAGCCTGGGAGACAAAATGAGAAAAAAGAAAAGAAAATGAAAAAGTATGACTTCAGGTGACAGCCTGTTACCTCCTGGTAGATTAAAGGAATCACTAAGAATCTCAGTTTCTTCTGTCCCTAGACATTTTTCAGAAGCTTTAATTAGTTTTAGAGTTTATCTGTGAACAAAGTAGATCTGCAAGTTATTAAACCTATCTGGGATAAAATTAAATTTTCTTCTTTCCATTATGGATTTCTGTAAAAGCAGATTTAAAACTGTCTATTTCTAAGCAACTTGTGTTTCCTTAGGACCTAGATTTGAATAGGTCGGAATATCCTTCTGGAAAATGATCGACTCCATCAGAGAAACAGCTCAGGTCCCAGAGTCTCTGAGCAGAAAGATAAATAAGAACATAAATATTTGTGACTAAGCTACAAAATAAACCAGGGAAATAAAAGTCATTATAGACACAATTGTAACAGTGGGAGACAGAAATAAATAAAACATCCAGTAATTTCAGTCATAGTATACTTGATAGAATATGTTGTGATTTCACAATATTTTAAAGCTTGATGGTGAAAGATTTGATAAAGATAAAACGCATCTGTTTTAGGGTCAACTAAAGCAAAAATACAAAGCTAATCCAGAAGACCATTTCTGCCTCTTAAAAAATGGAAAACAGAACATTCTATTCATTAGACAGACAGGTCAGAAAAATGCTTAAAGAATAAATATGCACGCAAATTTAAAAGATTACTAAGTAGAATGACAATACAGTTTATCTTGTATTGGGATACAAACTGGGATACTTCTGAGACTGTGAGGAGTTACTAAAAATAATTAACAGATGTTAGATGCTAACTGATTTTTTTTTTAATCTAGTCTCTGTACTAGTTGAGAAGATAGTTTTTTTGTTGTTTTTTGGGTTTTTTTATACTTTAAGTTCTAGGGTACATGTGCACAACGTGCAGGTTTGTTACATATGTATACATGTGCCATGTTGGTGTGCTGCACCCATTAACTCATCATTTACATTAGGTATTTCTCCTAAGCTAACTGATTTTCAACAGGCTTAAACTGGGTATTTCTAGGCAAACAGGACTAACCTGGGTAAACCAAGAGTTATAGTCACTTTATTATTAGAGTTACCAAATATTAACACCTAAGTTGAAAGTAGTAAGGGGAAAATTACTCATACCTAATCCACCACATATTAGCATCCTAAATTAGGCTACTCATGATCCAGAGGTAGAAAATGAAAAAGAACACTGAATAAGCAATCCTGTCATCAAGGTAATTGTCACAGTTTACTGCCTAAGGTGAACACTATGATGTATGCAGCCCAGATCACCCATTTGTGAAGATCACCCAACATGTTGCCTTGGTTACTAAGAATTCTGTTGGCTGACAGATATCAGCATTTCAGCTATCACACCCTTTAGGGTCTGTTTTATCTGCAGTAAACCTCCTAGACCGAGGCCATGCTTGGCATCTCCCATCCACTGATTGATCAGTGTGAGAGTACAAAGGCCTGGTCATTTCAGCCCAACTAGGGACAACTAGTTGGCAAAAGAGTCATTCCGATTGCACAGATCCCACAGGGTTGGCCAAGGCTGTCATTGGTCTTGCATCTCTTCTGGACATCTCCCTCTATCTAATTCTGCTTTTGCTTTAAAGCAGCACTATTTTTATGGTTCTAGAATATGACAGGTTCTAAGGTTTCCAGATTTAGGAAGTTTATCTATAATTATAATTATCCTATAACAATATTCTTCAAATTGTTACCTCCAAGAAGCATTGTTTAGAAATAGCTGTTTGTGAACCTTGTCCTACAGATTCTACCCTATTATTCTGAACACTCCAAGGCAAGATATCTGGGTCATCATAATGGCTAAGAGACAAATTAAAGAAGATAAAAATCAACCAGGAACAAATGTATGTGCTTAGTAAATGCTTACTGAATGAATGTTTATTAAATGCAAAAGCCCCTCTGTAATCAATGAGTCTGCAATTCTGGGTATAGATACAACAATGTTAACACACAGCAAAGCTCAAATTAGTTTCAAGGATTCGGTGACTAGATTAAAATTTCTAAGCTCCTCTGCTAAGAACACAGACTGTCTCATTCATTTCATCAGTATTCCAATAGTGCCGCCTACTACAACCTCTAGAATTTACCAGTCTTTCAGTAATATCGTTTGAATGAACAAGTTTCAAAGACCCATCATTTTGGACTAAAGAGACATTTATGTCTATGGCAATCATGATGTGGTAACACCAAGTACTAAGATGTCTAGATATGTCAGCAAGACAGATTTAGTTTAGATGAAATAGATATGTACTATGTAACAGAAACATGAAATTTTTCATTTAAACAATTAGAAAATCTGACAGTGAAGAGAGCCTATAGGCCCACCCAAATATAAAGATTCTCAGCCAGGTGCAGTGGCTCACACCTGTAATCCCAGCACTTTGGGAGGCCAAGGTGGGTGGATCACCTGAGGTCAGGAGTTCGAGACCAGCCTGACCAACGTGGAGAAACCCCGTCTCTACTAAAAAAAAAAAAAAAAATACAAAAAAATTAGCCAGGCGTCGTGGTGCATGCCTGTAATCCCAGCTACTTGGGAGGCTGAGGCAGGAGAATTGCTTGAACCTGGGAGGCGGAGGTTGCAGTGAGTGAGCCAAGATCGTGCCATTGCACTCCAGCCTGGGCAACAAGAGCAAAACTCCATCTCAAAAAAAAAAAAAAATTCTCACCCAATAATCTCCAGTGCCTAGAACAATCCCTTGTACATAGTGGAATTTTAAAAACATTTGTTCAATGTATGAATGAATGAAAAGTGAACCCAAAATAGTAATATTAAAATAGAAATGATAGTCAAAAATCACAGAAACTAAAAATCAGGCCAGATAACAATATTTTGAATATCCAGCTACCCACACACAGATCAGTGGATTATGTCATGATTTTAGGTAGCCATGTATTAGAGAAATTAATTGTTTTAATGACAGAAAAGGAGAAAAGTCACAATTTTAAGCAACCCATAGAAAATGAAATAGAAAACATCTAGTTGAAGGTTAGCCATCATGATTACGATACAGTAATGTTCAGTATCATAGACTGAGGTTTCTCAAACCAAATACTAGATAAACAACTTTTAAGGGAAAAATGTGTTCTTACACTCCTAATGCCAACTTAAACCACTTTTAATATGTTATTTTAATACATACAAAACTTAGCATGTATTACCCTGATAAAAAGACAAAGCCAAAACAAATTTATAAATTAAATACAAAAATAACTACATAACCAATTAAATTCAAATTAACAGTAAAAAATATGGCATAATGAACTATGGTTTTCTGCTAAAATGTCAACACCAACAAAGCTTTGAGTTTGATGATATATTTAATCTCTTTCTGTTTTTGTTTTTACTTTAATCATTCTAATGAAAAGAATACCTATTCACCTAAATGCACTGTACAAAACAGTACTGATAACCTCATGGCTTCCTTAACCAGTTAAGGATAATCAGACCTTGTACCAAACAAAACCACTAACAAGCAGTCCTTGAACGCTAATTTAAGGAAGTCACTTAAAGATATGGTTGGTATCACAACCATATTGAATTCTGCATTATATGTGTGCCTTATTCAATTATCACTAGAAGCAGGTATAGAAAATTCTTTTTGTACTTACTGATATACTTACTTCTAATGATTGTTACAAGTTGCTCTATTAAAAAATGGAATCTGTCATCTGCCTCCAACTAGAATGTTATCTCTATAATGCAGGTTCTTTTGGGTGTGGTAAGCAAGGATGCTCCTAGCACTGTTTGTTATTTGAATCTCAGTGAAAGCTTCATACACTTCAGATAATATGAAGTAGTTGGCCTTCACATTACCATGAACACAATAATAAACACCAGCACTAATTTTACCATGTGGTAGTATCTAGTTACATGGCAAATGATTCAGATGACCCAGAAAAAGCTTATATTACCTTCTCAAGATCATCGTTGACAGTAAAACCCCAAATTCTAAATCTCATAGAAAATGTGAGAACTCTCAGAATACATTCAGGGACACATAACTGGTGTTAACTAACACCAGTTAAAGAAACAATACCCCAGGCGGGGAGAGGGTGGACAAATAAAATAATTGACTCTACTGTCCAATTTTAGAAGAAAAATTCTACTTAAGACTAAGTTGGGGGGAAAAAGTACTTTTTAAAACAGACTACCCATGGAGGCTGTGGAAAATGTTTAAAAGCACTATTTTAGAAACCTCTCACGCATCCCACCAAAAAAACAACTAAGCTCCAAACAACCAAGCACTCAAAAAAAGAAAACCTAAAAAAAAACAAAACAAACAAACAAAAAAAAACCTTTCCGTTATTATGGGGTAAATTAATCTTTTATTTTAAAATGAATTTCTAAATTAAGGAGAATATACGTACATTCCTATATTGTATCTATTGGGGAAAAAAAGAAATTCAAGGTTATATTTACCAGTAATCCCACAAGGGGTAAAAATGTGTTCTTTAAGTAAATTAAGAACAAAAGAATTAATGTGATAGAATCAATGTGATAATTTAATGATCCATAAAAACTATGGTTGGGTATGAGAAGAGCACATAGAAAAACTAATTACAAAATGACAAAATCCTAGTGCTATTGAAAACCTTCCCACTAACCCCATAGTCTTCAAATAAGGATGTCAAATTGTTACTTAAGTGCCTAGCCCAAAGTCAATAGCCAGTAACTGGCAGCTTGACACTCGAATCAACAATTGCTTCCCTTTCTTTCTGCTAGAGAAATTTCTTCCCTACATTGTCTCTTACAAACTACTCAATTCACAAATGCTAAAATATATTAAATTAGACCTTGTTATCTGGCACCACAACCACAAATACAAAATAGTTTTAAATAGCTAATCTGAATGTAATAAGTCTTTGAGGACAATGTCCTAAAATTCCATCATATGTTCTCCAAAAACCTATGCAAATAAGATAGCTACCAGGAAACTGTCACAGTGCATGACCTAGCTACCAACAATGAAATAAAATAAAAAGCATGTTAAGAAAACAGGAAAAAAAATGATCCGGAAAACTTCCTTAATCAGGAATATGTTTTTTTTTTTGTTTTTTGTTTTTTTTTATACTTTAGGTTTTAGGGTACATGTGCACAATGTGCAGGTTTGTTACATATGTATCCATGTGCCATGTTGATTTCCTGCACCCATTAACTCGTCATTTAGCATTAGGTATATCTTCTAATGCTGTCCCTCACCACCACCCCCACCCCACAACAGTCCCCGGAGTGTGATGTTCCCCTTCCTGTGTCCATGAGTTCTCATTGTTCAATTCCCACCTATGAGTGAGAACATGCGGTGTTTGGTTTTTTGCCCTTGCGATAGTTTACTGAGAATGATGTTTTCCAGTTTCATCCATGTCCCTACAAAGGACATGAACTCATCATTTTTTATGGCTGCATAGTATTCCATGGTGTATATGTGCCACATTTTCTTAATCCAGTCTATCGTTGTTGGACATTTGGGTTGGTTCCAACTCTTTGCTATTGTGAATAGTGCCGCAATAAACATACGTGTGCATGTGTCTTTATAGCAGCATGATTTATAGTCCTTTGGGTATATACCCAGTAATGGGATGGCTGGTTCAAATGGTATTTCTAGTTCTAGATCCCTGAGGAATCGCCACACTGACTTCCACAATGGTTGAACTAATTTACAGTCCCACCAACAGTGTAAAAGTGTTCCTACTTCTCCACATCCTCTCCAGCACCTGTTGTTTCCTGATTTTTTAATGATGGCCATTCTAACTGGTGTGACATGGTATCTCACTGTGGTTTTTATTTGCATCTCTCAGCAGAAACTCTACAAGCCAGAAGAGAATGAGGGCCGATATTCAACATTCTTAAAGAAAAGAATTTTCAACCCAGAATTTCATATCCAGCCAAACTAAGCTTCATAAGTGAAGGAGAAATAAAATACTTTACAGACAAGCAAATGCTGAGTGATTTTGTCACCACCAGGCCTGCCCTAAAAGAGCTCCTGAAGGAAGCACTAAACATGGAAAGGAACAACCGGTACCAGACACTGCAAAAACATGCCAAATTGTAAAGACCATAGAGGCTAGGAAGAAACTGCATCAACTAATGAGCAAAATAACCAACTAACATCATAATGACAAGATGAGATTCACACATAACAATATTAACGTTAAATGTAAATGGGCTAAATGCTCCAATTAAAAGACACAGACTGGTAAACTGGATAAGGAGTCAGGACCCATCAGTGTGCTGTATTCAGGAAACCCATCTCACGTGCAGAGACACACATAGACTCAAAATAAAGGGATGGAGGAAGATCTATCAAGCAAATGGAAAACAAAAAAAGGTAGGGGTTGCAATCCTAGTCTCTGATAAAATAGACTTTAAACCAACAAAGATCAAAAGAGACAAAGAAGGCCATTACATAATGGTAAAGGGATCAATTCAACAAGAAGAGCTAACTATCCTAAATATATATGCACCCAACACAGGAGCACCCAGATTCATAAAGCAAGTCCTCAGTGACCTACAAAGGGACTTAAACTCCCACACAATAATAATGGGAGATTTTAACACCCCACTGTCAACATTAGACAGATCAACGAGACAGAAAGTTAACAAGGATATCCAGGAATTGAACTCAGCTCTACACAAAGTGGACCTAATAGACATCTACAGAACTCTCCACCCCAAATCAACAGAATATACATTTTTTTCAGCACCACACCACACCTATTCCAAAATTGACTACATAGTTGGAAGTAAAGCTCTCCTCAGCAAATGTAAAAGAACAGAAATTATAACAAACTGTCTCTCAGACCACAGTGCAATCAAACTAGAACTCAGGAGTAGGAAACTCACTCAAAACCGCTCAACTACATGGAAACTGAACAACCTGCTCCTGAATGACTATTGGGTACATAATGAAATGAAGGCAGAAATAAAGATGTTCTTTGAAACCAACGAGAACAAAGACACAACATACCAGAATCTCTGGGACATGTTCAAAGCAGTGTGTAGAGGGAAATTTATAGCACTAAATGCCCACAAGAGAAAGCAGGAAAGATCCAAAATTGACACCCTAACATCACAATTAAAAGAACTAGCAAAGCAAGAGCAAACACATTCAAAAGCTAGCAGAAGGCTAGAAATAACTAAAATCAGAGCAGAACTGAAGGAAATAGAGACACAAAAAACCCTTCAAAAAATTAATGAATCCAGGAGCTGGTTTTTTGAAAAGATCAACAACATTGACAGACTGCTAGCAAGACTAATAAAGAAGAAAAGAGAGAAGAATCAAATAGACGCAATAAAAAATGAAAAAGGGGATATCACCACTGATCCCACAGAAATACAATCTACCATCAGAGAATACTACAAACACCTCTATGCAAATAAACTAGAAAATCTAGAAGAAATGGATACATTCCTCGACAAATACACCCTCCCAAGACTAAATCAGGAAGAAGTTGAATCTCTGAATAGACCAATAACAGGTTCTGAAATTGTGGCAATAATCAATAGCTTACCAACCAAAAAGAGTCCAGGACCTGATGGATTCACAGCTGAATTCTACCAGAGGTACAAGGAGGAACTGGTACCATTCCTTCTGAAACTATTCCAATCGATACAAAAAGAAGGAATCCTCCCTAACACATTTTATAAAGCCAGCATCGTCCTGATACCAAAGCCTGGCAGAGACATAAACAAAAAAGAGAATTTCAGACCAATATCCTTGATGAATATTGATGCAAAAATCCTCAATAAAATACTGGCAAACCGAATCCAGCAGCAAATCAAAAAGCTTATCCACCATAATCAAGTGGACTTCATCCCTGGGATGCAAGGCTGGTTCAACATACGCAAATCAATAAATGTAATCCAGCATATAAACAGAACCAAAGACAAAAACCACATGATTATCTCAATAGATGCAGAAAAGGCCTTTGACAAAATTCAACAACCCTTCATGCTAAAAACTCTCAATAAATTAGGTATTGATGGGACGTATCTCAAAATAATAAGAGCTATCTATGACAAACCCACAGCCAATATCATACCGAATGGGCAAAAACTGGAAGCATTCCCTCTGAAAACTGGCACAAGACAGGGATGCCCTCTCTCACCACTCCTATTCAACATAGTGCTGGAAGTTCTGGCCAGAGCAATCAGGCAGGAGAAGGAAATAAAGAGTATTCAATTAGGAAAAGAGGAAGTCAAATTGTCCCTGTTTGCAGATGACATGATTGTATATCTAGAAAACCCCATTGTCTCAGCCCAAAATCTCCTTAAGCTGATAAGCAACTTCAGCAAAGTCTCAGGATACAAAATCAATGTACAAAAATCACAAGCATTCTTGTACACCAATCACAGACAGAGAGCCAAATCATGAGTGAACTCCCATTCACAATTGCTTCAAAGAGAATAAAATACCTAGGAATCCAACTTACAAGGGATGTGAAGGAACTCTTCAAGGAGAACTACAAACCACTGCTCAATGAAATAAAAGAGGATACAAACAAATGGAAGAACATTCCATGCTCATGGGTTGGAAGAATCAATATCGTGAAAATGGCCATACTGCCCAAGGTTATTTATAGATTCAATGCCATCCCCATCAACCTACCAATGACTTTCTTCAGAGAATTGGAAAAAACTACTTTAAAGTTCATATGGAACCAAAAAAGAGCCCACATCACCAAGTCAATCCTAAGCCAAAAGAACAAAGCTGGAGGCATCACGCTACCTGACTTCAAACTATACTACAAGGCTACAGTAACCAAAACAGCATGGTACTGGTACCACAAAAGAAACATAGATCAATGGAACAGAACAGAGCCCTCAGAAATGATGCCACATATCTACAACTATCTGATCTTTGACAAACCTGACAAAAACAAGAAATGGGGAAAGGATTCCCTATTTAATAAATGGTGCTGGGAAAACTGGCTAGCCATATGTAGAAAGCTGAAACTGGATCCCTTCCTTACACCTTATACAAAAATTAATTCAAGATGGATTAAAGACTTAAATGTTAGACCTAAAACCATTAAAATCCTACAAGAAAACCTAGGCAATACCATTCAGGATATAGGCATGGGCAAGGACTTCATGTCTAAAACACCAAAAGCAATGGCAACAAAAGCCAAAATTGACAAATGGGATCTAATTAAACTAAAGAGCTTCTGCACAGCAAAAGAAACTACCATCAGAGTGAAGAGGCAACCTACAGAATGAGAGAAAATTTTTGCAATCTACTCATCTGACAAAGGGCTAATATCCAGAATCTACAATGAACTGAAACAAATTTACAAGAAAAAAACAACCCCATCAACAACTGGGTGAAAGATATGAACAGACACTTCTCAAAAGAAGACATTTATGCAGCCAAAAAACACATGAAGAAATGCTCATCAGGAATATGTTTTTAAAGTCCTTTTAAAAGGGGCTACTTCAAACTTTGATTTAATGATAAATTGCATAGCAAAATAGCACTGTTAACACTGTTCCACTATTACTCTGTGGAAATTTACATACGTTTCTGTCTCAAAAAGGTAGTGTAAAATCTCCAAACTTGTAGATAAAACTAAGATGTCACTGGTAACAAGGTGTCAAGCTGTTTTTACATAATCCACTTATTAAAGAAATGGGTAGGGCCGGGCGCGGTGGCTCACGCTTGTAATCCCAGCACTTTGGGAGGCCAAGGCGGGCGAATCACGAGGTCAGGAGATCGAGACCATGGTGAAACCCCGTCTCTACTAAAAATACAAAAAATTAGCCGGGCGTGGTGGCGGGCGCCTGTAGTTCCAGCTACTCGGAGAGGCTGAGGCAGGAGAATGGCGTGAACCCGGGAGGCGGAGCTTGCAGTGAGCCAAGATTGCGCCACTGCACTCCAGCCTGGGCGACAGAGCGAGACTCCGTCTAAAAAAAAAAAAAAAAAAAAAAAAAAAAAAAAGAAAGAAATGGGTATGGGGAAGGGAAACAATTAAATAGATAAGAGCCCTCCAATCAGTTCAGATTCAAGTGAAATTTCAAACTTATTATATCAATCTTATAGTTCAACAAATTATCTTAATTATCACAGTTATCAAAAAAATTAAAATGCTCTTGAAGCTGGGCATAAATTTTTAAAAGTACTTTTACTTTTTAATACATTATAAAAGAAATCTTAAAGTGTAAAATAAAAATAATTTTGATACCTAAAATTTAGGTCTTCTTTTGTTTGCCAAGAAATTCAATTACTACTATCAATTACTAGAGACTACTAAAAATATGGAACATTGGAATGAAATTATCTTAAGATGAACAAAGTGCTGTTTGTCACAACTTCGATAAGATCTTTAATGAATTAAAGTATCCTAGGAGGGGGAGCAAACTGAAGATAGAGTCTCTCAAATATACCTTCCTAATCTTATTAGATAGATGTTGTAAGAGATAGTATCAAGCTCTCCCAAATCACCTCTTGCCACCATCAGAGGCTCTGATTCTGACCCAGTAAAAAATATCAGTTGATATAATTTGTTTTATATTTACTTGACCATGTACAAAGCACTGTAGTTAGTTGCTACAAATGATAAAGGGATAAATAAAACACCATCCTGTCCTCACGCAACTTACAATGTGATAAGAAGATAAGTCAAATATAATTATGATGTAAGACAATGACATACAAATAAAATGCTATTAGAGGAGAGGGGAATTCTTTTGGGCTTGGAGGACTAATACAAAGTTTTATGAAAAAGAAGACACTGAATTAGGCACTGAAGAATGGGCAGAATTTCGACAGGCACAGGTAGAAGGAACAGTGTGACCAAAGGCAGGAAATAAGGGCAAACTCTGAGTTGGGAAGCCAACCAAGAAGGCTGAACTATAAGAGGATTAAAAACAGTAGTGGGAGATAAAGATAGAACGTTTGTTGTATATAAGCAAGTTACTACAGTGCTTAAAAGCATGGGCTCTGGCATCACGATACATGGGTTTAAATGTGGTTCCACCATTTACCAGTTGTGTGGTCTTGGATTGTGCTTCAGTTTCCTCATCCACAAAATCAGGATAAAAATAACTAACCTGGCTATCAATCAGAGCTGATCTGAGGATCAGATAAGATAAAGCACATTCAAGTGCTCTGCAAACCATAAAGCATTTTATAAGATGTATAAAGCTATTATCAGGATAGCATTGAGGAAAATAAGAAGGAGAAAGAATTTGAGAAACACTATAGAACAAACAGGACTTAATAGTTGTTAGTTGAGAGGCACGTAGCAGCCGAAAATCCCCTGACAATTGGCACTGAGAAGTACTGAGGACATTGCATGGTCTTTAAGAATCCCAGACCATCAGCTGTCAGACCATCAGCTGTAAGATCTCACTAGGCATGTACTGTGCTCATTCTCAAACTCTATCCACTATCCTCAAACTCTATCCACTCCAGCTGGAAGATGTCTACAGTACGTTGAATCACTCAACAATAAGCATTATCTCTCTATCTGGGATGAAGGGTGGGGTGGGGAAGGAAGTTCAGCCATGACAGCGGGGCTGTGACAGGCAATTCTAAACTACGAACCCAAATCCTGTTCCATTAGCAAGACCATGAAAGGGCACCAAGGAGGCACACATCCAAAGACCTTCATCCAAAAATCCTGAGGTTTACCACTGGACAGAGGGAGGCTATAAACAGGAAGCCTGGCCACTGCTCACCTTCTGCAAAAAAGAGACCCCAAGAGTGAGAATGAATGGCTGAAGATCAAAGGCAACTCCTGGATTAAAGAACAATGTTACTGCTACAGCTGTGTATCTACAGCAACTTACAGACGACACAGGTCAAGGACTGAACCCAATCAAGGGGGCCCAAAGCCCTCCAAGCACTGCTTGGAAATGAGGGGCAACTGATCCTAAGAGATCACAGTTCTTTTCAAGCAAGCCTCCACTTAAAAGCCCTGACTCTGCACTAGTCCCCTCAAGGGTCCCTGAGCTGTGTGCTATGTGCTATTTGCCATAACATTTGAGTAAGGTCCATATGACAGACATGATGCTCCACAAAGGTACCAGCATGAACCTGGAAGTACAGGACCAACTCAGCATGCCAAGAGCCCCAGATATCTTCAGGAATTGTCAGTGCTAGTTTTGATAAGGCTACGGGCCCATAGAAGATATATTACAACTAATAATAAATCAACTACTAGTGTTTCTTAACTTTATGTAAGCTGAAGTTTGCTTCTGTGCATGCTCAATGTGATTCTAAGAGATAAAATTTCTGTACTTTGGAAATCACCCTGTCATGAATGAAACAAATGATTATGACCTGAATGGGTGTCAGGGAATATGACTACATAACTAGTTAAGCTTAAATTAGACTCTCCTTTAAGTGACTATTTAAGCTTGACAGCCTCTCCTTTAAGTGACACTTGAAGAGAAAAACACAAAAACTCATTTCAGGCAAACTGATATTTACTATGTCCTTAAAAAAGAAAGAATAACGGTCTTGTCATGTAAGAAAGAAAAACTATTTCAGTCTTCTATCTTTTATTAAAATCAAGTTTATTTATGTACCTGTACAAATTTCTTAAATGGAGCAATCTAAAACCTAAGAGATTAAAGTTAGAGTTTGGAGGAATACACAATAAAAATGCAGTTTTTCAAATTAATGTACACATAGCTGATGCTGAATAAACAGATTCAAAAAAAAAAAAGAATACAAAAAGATTTCTGAATAAACCTGTAACGACTCCACAGTGCTTGAATACAACCAAAGCTGTTTTTCCAGAAAATCAAAAGAAGTATTTTCATCATCCTTGTGATGCCAGCTTCAATTTAAGGGCAAGCCATCTAAATTTTTCTTTTTAATCTTCCTTCATTTATATGGAAATGAGATGTTTCCTAAAACATATCTGTACCCAGTACCTACGTCAACACCAGAGCTCAAAGCACACAAATTCCTCCAGCTGATTCCTGACTATAAGTGAAAACAGCATGCCAATATCATCTAAAACCCTTGTGCGTCATTCACCAAGGATGACATTACCAAGCTGTCAATTTCAATTAACCTGCCTAGCTTTATAAATAGCCTAAACTTCCCTATCTAAATAGGCTGGTGCCCTTTCTCAGAAACAAAGGGAACAATATGACAAAGCATGAAAAATAAATGAGCTTTCCCCTTTGTAAACAAGAGAAGGTTGACATTAAATGAATTCTAAGTCCAAACTGAGGACCTATTAATAAAATAAAGCTCAAGAGAATGAAGAATCAGTTTTAACCAGAAAATAAGCAATATTCACTAACTATATCTGATATTGTTCTTTCAAAATATCTGAGTCTCACTGCTACTGGAACTAACTCAAGGCCCACATACAGGCGGTCCCAAATGCAATACAGTTTAAAAGCCCCAAATGATTAATGTTTGGCCAAAAACAAAAAAAAAAAAAAACAAAAAAAAGTTAGTTTTAAAAATTAAATAATATCATTATATTCTAAATCTGAAATGTTTTCTAATTTTGATAACTTACAGCATCATCATTTCTTATGCTAGCTCTAAATGTTTCTTCATCTAAAATCAATTATAACAAATCCTACACACCACTTCTACAACCGAATTACTTGTGTACAGCATTTTTCTAGTTCACACTCCAATGAGTAAATAAAAATAGAAACAGAAAACACATCAATGAGATGTATCAAAAAGCAGAAATTAACTGGTACAGATCATTAATCAGGCTAGTGAATCCATTAGTCCATTTAATAATATTCCATTGTATAGAAAACACAGTTGGCCCATATTAATCTTAGGTAAAATACATGTGAATTCATGTGTGAATAAGTATATATATATGCACATGTATCATCCAAGTGATGCTTAAGAAGCTTGTCAAAAATGGCCTAATATAACAGTGACATTTCACATATATTAAGGACAGTATTCAGCTCACTGAAATATCTAGGACTCAATTAAAAGCTAAGAAGTTAAATAAAAAAGATTTCTGAATAATCAAAAAAGATGAGGCTGGGTGTGGTGGCTCACGCCTGTAATCCTAGCACTTTGAGAGGCCAAGGCAAGCTGGTCACCTGAGGTCAGGAGTTCAAGACCAGCCTGGCCAACATGGTGAAACTCCATCTGTACTAAAAATACAACAATTAGCTGTGGGCAGTGATGCATGCCTACAATCCCAGCTACTTGGGAGGCTGAGGCAGGAGAATCGCTTGAACCCGCAAAGCAGAGGTTGTAGTGAGCCAAGATCGCACCACTGCACTCCAGCCTCGGTGACAGAGCAAGGCTCCATCTCAAAAAAAAAAAAAAAAAAAATGACGAACTTGATTGACTATACTTAAAAGAGGTTCCTACTATCACTCATATTAGCTTTAGAAAATTCCATTAGACATCATTCACTGATATGCAATATATTTACTGTATCAGTTAAATGAATCATCATTTTATTTCCTTTATTTGCACTATATCATAACTGGTTTCCCATTCTTCATTCATTCAACCAATCTTTGTGTTTGGCACTATTATGGGCATCATGGGAGACAAGAAGGTGAATATTATATATAAGTAAATACATGGTTGAAAATAAGTACACTGAGTTACAGGTACAGTACTAGATGGAAATAGACAATCGTTAAAAGGAATTCTAGATAGCAAAGGCTACAAGAAGATGAGCAGGGTCCAGAATAGAGGTTGGATTTGAAGTGGAAAGAGAGGGCTTTCTGAGGGACAGAGCAGCATAAGAAAGGCAGACAGGCAGCGAAGACTGGGGACAACTGGCGGGTAGTGTGGGTGCAGCCAACAATATGGGGGAAAAAGCTTGAAGCTAGAAACAAAAGTCTTATACTAAGCTATGAAAACTGGACTTTACTATTAAACACTGAGAAGATTTTAAGCAAAGAAGTGTTAGGATCAGAGCTTTATTTTGGAAAATCAATCTCACGGGTATTTTTAAATTAAATAAGCCTAGGAAGGAGAGTGAGAACAAAGACTCATGATAATTACTACAATCATTCAGATCAAAAGCACTGAGAGCATGAACTATGATAGTGGCAATGGGAACAACAGTGAAAGAAACCCCAAAGTAAAACCAGCAGAGCTTGATAGCTCTGACGTCTTAAATCTGAGCTGTTTTGAGGACCCAAAAGCAGGATCCAAGAGAAAGAGCTCAAAAGTCACCATAAAGAAGAAAATGCAAGCAGAAAGGTTTCTACACTGATCTGAAACTAATAAGCATATATGCAGAAGGATGAGTTTCACTTGAAATAAAGTAGATATGGACACTTCTTAAAAATTGTCAGGACCATTTTTAAGCAAAAGGTGAGTGGAAAGCCAGAAAGTATCATGCAGACAATGGAAGCATTAGTTTGGTAAGTATCAGATGGCCTGCTAAAATAAGCTGGGATACAGAGTATAATCAAGTATTTCAGAACTAAATAAATCTAAATGTATTCTACAATATATTACAGTATTTAACCTATCTCCTCAAAACCTCAGTTTTCTCACCTATGTCTGGCCCTACTTTTCCATGAAAATTGCTTTTATTGAGGTCAGCAACTACCAATGGCCTCCTAATTGCAACATCCAACAGGAATTTCATTCAATGTGTAACCCCTCACCACTGCTCTGGATCCTTGCCTCTCCATTCACCTCAACTTCAAAGAATCACAATCCTATCAATTCTCCCTGACTGACGCCTCATCACCTACCCCTCCCCTCCACTACCACAATTTAGACTCTCATTACCTCTCAGATAGGTGCTGTGGTTCTCAGACCTGCAGCAGCTGCTGCTTCTGGAAACTTCTTAGCAGTAAAGATTGTTGGGCCCCATCTCAGACCTACTAAATCAGAAATCTTGAGGGTGAAATCCAGCATTCTATGATCTAAGAAGCATTCCAGGGGCCTCTGATGCACACTGAAGGTCACAACCCCTGGACTCAGGCATCACCTCACCCCCGTCTCCCTGCTTTTAGTCTCAGCTTCTCTACGCTGTGGCCAGAGTTATGTTTTAAATTACAATTTAATCACTCAACTTGCCACCTTCTGTGATAGTCTTCAAAATGTATGAACCTCTTTTAAACATAAAAAGTTAATAGACATCAAAGGTTAAATTATGTGTAATCTAATGCAACTTGAATTTGTACAAACATATAATAATTTTATAAAAATAGCAATAACTCCTTATATTTATTGAGCACATATATCACTACTATTTTCTTCAAAGAGAACACAAAACCAATACAATGAACAACATTAATTAGCAATCAGTTTCTTCAAACTTAATCACAATGTCAGGTTTAATCACAGAAAGACGAGGTCTCAGGCCTGGTTTCAGTTGTGAAAGTTGGGGAAGTTATTTTACCTCTTTGTACATTAGTTTCTGTATCTGCAAAGTGGGATAAGAATAGAACTAACTTTACAGGATTGTTGAGAATTAGGTGAGTTAATATATGTAAAGTTCTAAGAACAGTGCTGGGCACGTAAAAAGCACTCTAAGACTTTGCTGCTACTATTATCACCATCAATATATTATCAATATTATTACATTAATGTAGCAAGTATGTGTGTATGTAAGCATAGTGCCAACTGCTAATTGTCCCCCAATATTTATTCTCCCCTTCTCCCGCAGTAACAGAACCCCAGAGCTTTAGCTGAGCACACGTCCACACAGAACAAAGACTACATTTCCCAGCCTTCCTTCCCTCTCGATGTATTTTATTAATATATTCTCCTTGGAGAATTAACCTCCAGATTCTTCCAGGTGGTAGAGGGAAGCTAGAGATCTGAGGGGCTCTTAAAAAGATTTTCAACCAATTCTCCCTATTCTAAAGCCCTACTCCATTCATCCCTATTCCCAGAAGTACCCGATGTTGCCAATTCCTAAGCCTTTGGGCAATTCTTCAATGTAAACCAGGTTGGTTCTCGGCTGCCCCACTGCTCACTCCAGGTTCTGTTTTTCCAAGTCTCCTAAGCCCTTTACCTTCCAGCTTCCAATATTTTCTTCAGGTTGTCTCCAGTCCCATTCTCCCCATCCCTGCGGATTTAGGCCTTGACAAAAGAAGATCCCTTGATATTTTAGTGGGGTTTTGGGAGGAACAAAAGTAGATGCCTATGTTCAATTGCTTCTTTTTCCAAAAGTCTCAGCTGCCATTTTCTATCAAAACTCTCAATGCACAATTTAATTCTGTCATTTAAATTCTAGCCTAAATAAAAGAAACAAAGTTACTAGGCATTATTTTTATCATTTTATATTGTTATTTCATTCTTACGCTGTTATTTTACTTCCATGTAATTTCGCTTTGGCCTATGTATACTGTGATTTCCTTAAAGGCAGGGACCACATCTTTAAAATTTTAGTACCTTCCAGAGCAGTAGTTCTCAAACTTGGCTGCAGATTTGAATCACTTGGGGACCTTTTAAAACTCCAACACCCTGGCCACATTCCATACCAGTAACTCCTAATCTCTGGGGTGAGACTGGCATGTCAGTATTGCAGCATATGGGCAAGGTAGGGAAGCAGTGCTGTGAAGCAAACAGTGTTGTAGCTGTCTGAAACCCATTTCAAATATTTATTCCACATATATACACACATACACACAACTGGAAGGCATCTACCTTCCTAGGATGGCATCTCCAACAAGCTCTTAGAGCTAATAAATTGGTCTCTGCACCCAGGAAAATAACCCAAGTGATCCCAGGGCATACTAAAGAAGTGCCTTAGCCTAGACAAAGCCTGGTGGTGTTTATTACACTTTAACAGTAACTACCTACTTCCTGTACCCACTGGTCAATGTGGTAATGGTATCAGTCAACACCAGCCTTTCTCTACTGAGCATATTTCAGCCCACTATTGTCTTGTAATCTCTTCACAACTTGTGAACAGTTGGTCCAGCAATCACATCACATGTGTGAGTGGAACCAGGGCTATTTTAAATGGCCAGCTTCCAGTTCTGCAGAAACTATAAAACTGACCCAACCAAATAAAACCGACAGAGTTGCCAGGCAGCAGAAGCTCCAAAATATCTATATAAGAGGAGCTTAGAGAACCATACTAGTTGGAAACAAAAGCCAGTGAGCTTGTGTTAAACTTACATGTGCATAGCAAGCCCATTGTTTTTACTTAGATTTGATGTATGGATGAGGTGGTTTGGGGGAAAGTCCCCTCAAGCACTCCTGATACCACAATGCTAGCAAAGGCAAGGACCACTGATCCATATGTTGCTGCACCATCGACACAGGCTTTTGTGAGTGTGCTCCAGCGGATGGACAACAGTCTACTCATGGCTGTGCACAACAAAGAAGAGGACGGGCAAGGCAAGACCCTGCCCAACTAACTGCTGAAGCCTGCGCAAGAGGGATTCATAACAGAAAGATAAGAGTCCATGTGGTCTGCAAGGGAGAAAATACATCAAATGCTAACAGTTGGATCAAATCCCTTAGCAGTTCGGCAGAAATTAGAAACCAAAACAGACACAAATAACAGCAGAGGGGGATCTACAAAAATAAAACTGAACAAGAAAATCCTGATATGTTATGTAACTGTGTACAACTCTCAGAAAGAACGCTGCTTATTCTCTGATCCTGTACTTCCCTGGAACATGGAGATATTCTAGGAAAAATGAAAGGTGGGATGGAAATAACAACAGCAGTGGCACTATACTGCTACAAGAAAATTTAAACAGTGAAAGACGGTGCAGTAACTTGGCTGTTGCTCCCTTAGTAAAATGAATACTGTGCAGCTTAGGATCACTCAGACTGGTAAAACTGGGAACAAATTTTACTGAAATTTTACTTTACTGAAATCTTTAAATGTAATGGGAGTTTAAGCTGGGTCATGAACTACCTTCTACTTTGTGCTTTAAGAAAGAAAGAGGGAGGGTGGAGCCAAGATGGCCGAATAGGAACAGCTCCGGTCTCCAGCTCCCAGCCCCAGCGACACAGAAGTCGGGTGATTTCTGCATTTCTGCTTGAGGTACCGGTTTCATCTCACTAGGGAGTGCCTAACAGTGGGTGCAGGACAGTCGGTGAAGCGCACTGTGCGCGAGCCGAAGCAGGGCGAGGCATTGCCTCACTCGGGAAGCGCAAGGGGTCAGGGAGTTCCCTTTCCTAGTCAAAGAAAGGGAAAACAGACGGCACCTGGAATATCGGGTCAGTTCCGTCCTAATACTGCGCTTTTCCAACGGGCCTGGAAAACGGCACACTAGGAGATTGTGTCCCGCACCTGGCTCGGAGGGTCCTATGCCCACAGAGTCTCGCTGATTGCTAGCACAGCAGTCTGAGATCACGCTGCAAGGCGGCAACGAGGCTGGGGGAGGGGCGCCCGCCATTGCCCAGGCTTGCTTAGGTAAACAAAGCAGCCAGGAAGCTCGAACTGGGTGGAGCCCACCACAGCTCAAGGAGGCCTGCCTGTCTCTGTAGGCTCCACCTCCGGGGGCAGGGCACAGACAACCAAAATCTCAGCGAGAACCTCCACAGCCTTAAATGTCCCTGTCTGACTGACAGCTTTGAAGAGAGTAGTGGTTCTCCCAGCACGCAGCTGGAGATCTGAGAACGGACAGACTGCCTCCTAAAGTGGGCCCCTCACCCCTGAGCAGCCTAACTGGGAGGCACCCCCCCAGTGGGACAGACTGACACCTCATTCAACCGGGTACTCCTCTGAGACAAAACTTTCAGAGGAACTATCAGACAGCTGAATTTGTGGTCTCACGAAAATCCGCTGTTCTGCAGCCACCGGTGCTGACACCCAGCCAAACAGGGTCTGGAGTGGACCTCTAGTAAACTCCAACAGACCTGCAGCTGAGGGTCTTGTCTGGTAGAAGGAAAATTAACAAACAGAAAGGACATCCACACCAAAAACCCATCTGTACATCACCATCATCGAAGACAAAAAGTAGACAAAACCACAAAGATGGGGAAAAAACAGACCAAAAAAACTGGAAACTCTAAAAAACAGAGCACCTCTCCTCCTCCAAAGGAACGCAGTTCCTCACCAGCAACGGAACAAAGCTGGATGGAGGATGACTTTGATGAGTTGAGAGAAGAAGGCTTCAGACGATCAAACTACTCTGAGCTACGAGAGGAAATTCAAAACAATAGCAAAGAAGTTAAAAACTTTGAAAAAAAATTAGAAGAATGGATAACTAGAATAACCAATGGAGAGAAGGGCTTAAAGGAGATGATGGAGCTGAAAGCCAAGTTTCGAGAACTACGCGAAGAATGCAGAAGCCTCAGTAGCAGATGCGATCAACTGGAAGAAAGGGTATCGCTGATAGAAGATGAAATGAATGAAATGAAGAGAGAAGGGAAGTTTAGAGAAAAAAGAATAAAAAGAAATGAACAAAGCCTCCAAGAAATTTGGGACTATGTGAAAAGACCAAACCTACGTCTGATTGGTGTACCTGAAAATGATGGGGAGAATGGAACCAAGTTGGAAAACACTCTGCAAGATATTATCCAGGAGAACTTCCCCAATCTAGCAAGGCAGGCCAGCATTCAGATTCAGGAAATACAGAGAACGCCACAAAGATACTCCTCGAGAAGGGCAACTCCAAGACACATAATTGTCAGATTCACCAAAGTGGAAATGAAGGAAAAAATGTTAAGGGCAGCCAGAGAGAAAGGTCGGGTTACCCACAAAGGGAAGCCCATCAGACTAACAGCTGATTTCTCAGCAGAAACTCTACAAGCCAGAAGAGAGTGGGGGCCGATATTCAACATTCTTAAAGAAAAGAATTTTCAACCCAGAATTTCCTATCCCGCCAAACTAAGCTTCATAAGTCAAGGAGAAATAAAATACTTTACAGACAAGCAAACGCTGAGTGATTTTGTCACCACCAGGCCTGCCCTAAAAGAGCTCCTGAAGGAAGCACTAAACATGGAAAGGAACAACCGGTACCAGCCCCTGCAAAAACATGCCAAATTGTAAAGACCATCGAGGCTAGGAAGAAACTATAGCAACTAACGAGCAAAATAACCAACTAACATCATAATGACAGGATCAGATTCACACATAACAATATTCACGTTAAATGTAAATGGGCTAAATGCTCCAATCAAAAGACACAGACTGGTAAACTGGATAAGGAGTCAGGACCCATCAGTGTGCTGTATTCAGGAAACCCATCTCACGTGCAGAGACACACATAGACTCAAAATAAAGGGATGGAGGAAGATCTATCAAGCAACTGGAAAACAAAAAAAGGCAGGGGTTGCAATCCTAGTCTCTGATAAAATAGACTTTAAACCAACAAAGATCAAAAGAGACAAAGAAGGCCATTACATAATGGTAAAGGGATCAATTCAACAAGAAGAGCTAACTATCCTAAATATATATGCACCCAACACAGGAGCACCCAGATTCATAAAGCAAGTCCTCAGTGACCTACAAAGGGACTTAAACTCCCACACAATAATAATGGGAGATTTTAACACCCCACTGTCAACATTAGACAGATCAACGAGACAGAAAGTTAACAAGGATATCCAGGAATTGAACTCAGCTCTACATAAAGTGGACCTAATAGACATCTACAGAACTCTCCACCCCAAATCAACAGAATATACATTTTTTTCAGCACCACACCACACCTATTCCAAAATTGACCACATAGTTGGAAGTAAAGCTCTTCTCAGCAAATGTAAAAGAACAGAGATTATAACAAACTGTCTCTCAGACCACAGTGCAATCAAACTAGAACTCAGGATTAAGAAACTCAGTCAAAACCGCTCAACTACATGGAAACTGAACAACCTGCTCCTGAATGACTATTGGGTACATAATGAAATGAAGGCAGAAATAAAGATGTTCTTTGAAACCAACGAGAACAAAGACACAACATACCAGAATCTCTGGGACACGTTCAAAGCAGTGTGTAGAGGGAAATTTATAGCACTAAATGCCCACAAGAGAAAACAGGAAAGATCCAAAATTGACACCCTAACATCACAATTAAAAGAACTAGAAAAGCAAGAGCAAACACATTCAAAAGCTAGCAGAAGGCTAGAAATAACTAAAATCAGAGCAGAACTGAAGGAAATAGAGACACAAAAAACCCTTCAAAAAATTAATGAATCTAGGAGCTGGTTTTTTGAAAAGATCAACAAAATTGATGGACCGCTAGCAAGACGAATAAAGAAGAAAAGAGAGAAGAATCAAATAGATGCAATAAAAAACGAAAAAGGGGATATCACCACCGATCCCACAGAAATACAATCTACCATCAGAGAATACTACAAACACCTCTATGCAAATAAACTAGAAAATCTGGAAGAAATGGATACATTCCTCGACAAATACACCCTCCCAAGACTAAACCAGGAAGAAGTTGAATCTCTGAATAGACCAATAACAGGTTCTGAAATTGTGGCAATAATCAATAGCTTACCAACCAAAAAGAGTCCAGGACCTGATGGATTCACAGCTGAATTCTACCAGAGGTACAAGGAGGAACTGGTACCATTCCTTCTGAAACTATTCCAATCGATAGAAAAAGAGGGAATCCTCCCTAACACATTTTACGAAGCCAGCATCGTCCTGATACCAAAACCTGGCAGAGACATAACCAAAAAAGAGAATTTCAGACCAATATCCTTGATGAACATTGATGCAAAAATCCTCAATAAAATACTGGCAAACCGAATCCAGCAGCACATCAAAAAGCTTATCCACCATGATCAAGTGGGCTTCATCCCTGGGATGCAAGGCTGGTTCAACATACGCAAATCAATAAATGTAATCCAGCATATAAACAGAACCAAAGACAAAAACCACATGATTATCTCAATAGATGCAGAAAAGGCCTTTGACAAAATTCAACAACCCTTCATGCTAAAAACTCTCAATAAATTAGGTATTGATGGGACGTATCTCAAAATAATAAGAGCTATCTACAACAAACCCACAGCCAATATCATACTGAATGGGCAAAAACTGGAAGCATTCCCTCTGAAAACTGGCACAAGACAGGGATGCCCTCTCTCACCGCTACTATTCAACATAGTGCTGGAAGTTCTGGCCAGAGCAATCAGGCAGGAGAAGGAAATAAAGGGTATTCAATTAGGAAAAGAGGAAGTCAAATTGTCCCTGTTTGCAGAAGACATTATTGTATATCTAGAAAACCCCATTGTCTCAGCCCAAAATCTCCTTAAGCTGATTAGCAACTTCAGCAATGTCTCAGGATACAAAATTAATGTACAAAAATCACAAGCATTCTTGTACACCAATAACAGACAAACAGAGAGCCAAATCATGAGTGAACTCCCATTCACAATTGCTTCAAAGAGAATAAAATACCTAGGAATCCAACTTACCAGGGATGTGAAGGACCTCTTCAAGGAGAACTACAAACCACTGCTCAATGAAATAAAAGAGGATACAAACAAATGGAAGAACATTCCATGCTCATGGGTTGGAAGAATCAATATCGTGAAAATGGCCATACTGCCCAAGGTAATTTACAGATTCAATGCCATCCCCATCAAGCTACCAATGACTTTCTTCACAGAATTGGAAAAAACTACTTTAAAGTTCATATGGAACCAAGAAAGAGCCCGCATCGCCAAGTCAATCCTAAGCCAAAAGAACAAAGCTGGAGGCATCACGCTACCTGACTTTAAACTATACTACAAGGCTACAGTAACCAAAACAGCATGGTACTGGTACCACAACAGAGACATAGATCAATGGAACAGAACAGAGCCCTCAGAAATGATGCCGCATAGCTACAACTATCTGATCTTTGACAAACCTGACAAAAACAAGAAATGGGGAAAGGATTCCCTATTTAATAAATGGTGCTGGGAAAACTGGCTAGCCATATGTAGAAAGCTGCAACTGGATCCCTTCCTTACACCTTATACAAAAATTAATTCAAGGTGGATTAAAGACTTATATGTTAGACCTAAAACCATTAAAATCCTACAAGAAAACCTAGGCAATACCATTCAGGATATAGGCATGGGCAAGGACTTCATGTCTAAAACACCAAAAGCAATGGCAACAAAAGCCAAAATCGACAAATGGGATCTCATTAAACTAAAGAGCTTCTGCACAGCAAAGGAAACTATCATCAGAGTGAACAGGCAACCTACACAATGGGAGAAAATTTTTGCAACCTACTCATCTGACAAAGGGCTAATATCCAGAATCTACAATGAACTCAAACAAATTTACAAGAAAAAAACAAACAACCCCATCAAAAAGTGGGCAGAGGACATGAACAGACACTTCTCAAAAGAAGACATTTATGCAGCCAAAAAACACATGAAGAAATGCTCCTCATCACTGGCCATCAGAGAAATGCAAATCAAAACCACAGTGAGATACCATCTCACACCAGTTAGAATGGCCATCATTAAAAAATCAGGAAACAACAGGTGCTGGAGAGGATGTGGAGAAATAGGAACACTTTTACACTGTTGGTGGGACTGTAAACTAGTTCAACCATTGTGGAAGTCAGTGTGGCGATTCCTCAGGGATCTCGAACTAGAAATACCATTTGACCCAGCCATCCCATTACTGGGTATATACCCAAAGGACTATAAATCATGCTGCTATAAAGACACATGCACACGTATGTTTATTGCGGCACTATTCACAATAGCAAAGAGTTGGAACCAACCCAAATGTCCAACAACGATAGACTGGATTAAGAAAATGTGGCACATATACACCATGGAATACTATGCAGCCATAAAAAATGATGAGTTCGTGTCCTTTGTAGGGACATGGATGAAACTGGAAAACATCATTCTCAGTAAACTATCGCAAGGACAAAAAACCAAACACCGCATGTTCTCACTCATAGGTGGGAATTGAACAATGAGAACTCATGGACACAGGAAGGGGAACTTCACGCTCCGGGGACTGTCGTGGGGTGGGGGGAGGGGGGAGGGACAGCATTAGGAGATACACCTAAGGCTAAATGACGAATTAATGGGTGCAGGAAATCAACATGGCACATGGATACATATGTAACAAACCTGCACATTGTGCACATGTACCCTAAAACCCTAAAGTATAATAAAAAAAAAAAAAAAAAAAAAAAAAGAAAGAAAGAGGGTGAGCTAGAAATGAGGGCAAATTAAGTTAATCTGGCCAGAACTGAATGAAGAGAATGCTTCATTGAGACTATTTGGCTCAAATTCTGCTTACAAGTGTCTAAGAGAAATCAGAAGAGGCTGGGTAGGTTGGAAGTTCCCAAGATCCAGGTTCCCCTCCTGATTCGCCTTCAGCAAATTGCAGGATGAATTCAGTCACTACAGAGAACACAACTAGTGCATTAAATGTCTGTCAAGATATCAAACTTTCTCTTTTCATATAAAGAGTTATGCATTGTAATCAGAGTTGTAACTTTCTCTGACATATTGTATACTATAAAAGCTAAATAGTTCTCGGACAGAAACTTTGCAGAATCTTTATTTGACAAAAGAAAAAGTGCCTTCTTCATGCAAATAACTAAGTTGCCTTACTGGACTTATGAATTTGTTGAGAACACGATAAGTTTTCCTTTTTCAGGTCCATCCTATTCAGTGCTTAATTTAGATCTGAATAAATCTCCAGTGGGCTTATGCCATTTAATATGCTGTATTTCTGCCTTTAAATACAGAATTAAGATGTTCCTGAAGTGATTTCGAGTTTCCTTTTGAGTTTTGAGGAACCTCCACTTTTTTAAAGAAAGAAATGCTCAAATTCATTGTCTATTAGGATATTGATGAAGGATGTACTACTCGGTTTGTGTGTTTCCTTTTGGCTTAGAAACAAGTTTCTTTGTTTCTGCTAAACTCCCAGCTGGCAAAGACCAGAAAACAGAAAAGATGGGTTAAATGAACAGTGTGCCCAGAAACTAAGAAGAAATTCCTTATTACTAAAGATACCAGAGTTTCCAAGAGCCAGTACTACAGAATAAGAATCCTCTGACTAATTTATGATTGGCTAGATGCCACCACTTCTGGCTGGTGGCCAGAGGATCTAGAGGGGAGGGATGGCAGAATGCCACAAGAGAAGGTCAAGCATTTCACTGCTAAAGCTGCCTTTGGGTGTAGCTGCTCACCGGGAAACTGAAAACTTTTTGTCCAACAAGCTTCACAAGTGATTTCTTAGCACACGACATTTGCCAACCTTTACCTAACTGATCCTTCATCAACTCTGCCAATCAAAGCAACCGGGAAATCTCATCTATGTTAAATGGGAACAGAAAACAAAGCGCTGTGCTCTAATTCTCTATGACTTTTGCACAGGCAGTCTCACTCAACAAACATCTGGCAAATGACAGTAATACTGTCCTCCACGTAGAGCTGTTTTTATTGGCTCCTCCTAGTCTGACTGGAAAACAATTTTTCCTAGTGAACTTTATGATTATGTGACTTTATAACTGCATTAAAGGCGATAACAGTGGATTTCCAAGACAGAATTAGAGGCACAATGTATTGCTGTGTAATAACCTACACATTTAGATTCAAACTTCCTGAGACAGTTAAGTGACTTCAGGTAAGTGACAGTATCAACTCAATGTCTGAGCACAGTGTCAACATGAAGTTGCCATACAGCTGCTATGGCTATCACACATGCAACTCCTAGAAAGAGGAGCAGTTGAAATTTAACAGACTTTGTGATCTGTTTTAAGATGAACAAAACAGGGTGGGAGAATCCAAGCATCCCCAGATATTGACCAATCTGAACTGCTCCATAAAATTGTTATACTGACCCTTTTGCAGCCCTGATAATTTTAGGAATCTAAATTGTATTTATTGATACTCTTCACTGGATTTCTTTTTAATTTTGAGAAATTTGGTAGAAATGTTACACTGATAATCTCCCAGACTTCTGAGAAATTGAAATCAAGGAATATGTGGCACTTTTGAAAGAGAAAAAATTTTTTTCATAACTGGACTGATCTAAGCTACTCTAAGAATCTCCAAAATAGCAGTGCAGCAGGCCCATTTTTAATTCCTTCACCGCATGTGGTTTTTCTTTAAAAAAGAAAAATGACTCTGACAAAAGATAAATAAACTTAATAGTCTTAAAGTGAGGTCAAAGAAACACAAAAGCAAAATTTTTTTCAATACTCCTCCGCCCCCAACACAGCCAATATTGCAGCATGGTAATCAAAAGCATGAATAGAGAGATTCAGAGTAAGCACTACTATATTTTTCAAATTCGTAAAATCCTCAACTTTGTATTATTTTTATATGTTTTTATTCCCATTCCTGTGTCCCAAAGGGACTCCCTATGGCCTTCTAAAAGGTATTATTAGATCTGAAAGAAAAGGGCTAAACATATAGCTATAGTACTTAATAGTTCCATGTTCTACTCTACCTTTACGTATGGGTCAGCTATACCTAGGAATGGCAGCAAGTCACACATTACCTGACATTCAACCTGAGCAATAATAGATAGACAGTATTTATAACTCATATTAGGATTAACATAATTCATCTTTTTAGTGGATAACATTTTACGTTAAACTCTCTTAAAATTTCAATATATATTTGTATTTTATTTGATTTTACAATCTAACATTTATTACTCAGTAAAATAAATTTCAACTATGTACACAGATTTCCCCATGATCTATGGTTGAAATGGGAAGTTTAAAGCAAAAAGAAAAGGCTTGTAATCCAAAAATTATATCTGAATCAAAAAATAAGCAATTCCAAATACATAAGAAAATTCACTGGCTTCGATGTGCAAAAATTAGAAAGAGAGCTGTCAAAAATAAAACAATTAAAATATCTAGGGTGCACTAATTCAAGAAATTCTAAACACTGAAGGGAAAAAAATGTCTGGGTTCCTCCCCCTGTTAAAGGTACCAGTCTGGAAGAGAATTTTCAGAAGACTAAGAATCAGGTTTGGGAAACTAATTTAGCAACATCTTTCATATTACGTGGATGTGTGGCTTGAGGATGTGGATGTCATATTTGATAATGAAAATATAAAACAAAGATCTTTTACTTTTCTAATACATATTGTTCATAATAAAATATACATGGTCTCATTTTCTAATTCTTGTGAAGCTTAAAAGATACATGAATCAACTTTATACTTTCTGACAATAATTACCTATAATCCCATTTTTCCTTGTTCACTTTAATCCAAGCCTATCTTCCAAGCCCCAATTGGTGCTCACATTTGAACATTTTTAAAAGCATGCCATTGTCAAATAAGACTGAGAAAAACTGGCTTAAGGTCATTACATTCTGACTGATGCTTAAAATGTCAAAGAGAACACCTGTTGGCAGCTCTAACCTTTATTGTGTAATCAATTAAGTTGAAAACAATGGTTAGAGCAGTAGCTCCAACCCCAGAATAACCTAATGCACTCAGAAAATCTCGTTCACAAGAGAATCACAAAAATAGATTTCTTTCAAACTTTTTAATATGGGTTTCTGATCACAAGCCTCTGATTTCATGACTAATCAAAACCCATGACCTTTGTTTCATTAGAATTCCTTATTTTTATGTTTTTACATAAATTAGCTGCTCATTTATAAATGAGGGAAAAATATATAGTACAAAAAGCCTAGAACCAGGTTTTAGGAAGCATGAGCTCTAGACCACTTGCCACTGAGCAACTCCACCTCTCAGAATTTCAGTGTCCACATTACATGGAAATAGATCAGAGTTTCTCAGCCTTGCTGCACTATTTTTTTTAGAGTCCGGGTCTCCTTCTATCACCCAAGCTAGAATGCAGTGGTATGATCACAGCTCACTGCAGCCTCAAACTCCTGGGCTCTCCTGCTTCAGCCTCCAAAGCAGTTGGACTACAGCTGTGTGCCACCCTGTTCATCTATTTTTTTTTTTATTTTTTGTAGGGGTGGGGTCATCTTGCTATGTTGCCCAGGCTGGTCTCAAACTCTTGGCCTCAAGCAATCCTCCTACCTTGGCCACCCAAAGCACTAGGATTATAACTGTAAGCCATCATGCCCAGCCAGCTTCAACAGTATTGATATTTTGGTACAGACAGTTATTTGGTGGGGCTGCCCTGTGCATGTTTAGCAGCATTCCAGGTCTCCATCCACCAGATGCTAGTGGTACCCCCCAAGGTATGACAACCAAAAATATCTCTAGACATCGCCAAAATCACCAGCAGTTGAAAACCACTAGACTAGATGTACCCTCCATTTCTCCCCAGCTCTGATATCCTACAAAATATATTAAATATCTTATTAAATGGTATTTGTTAAGCCACTGGTCAACAGGCCAACAGTGAGAATACCGTGAAAGGCGGGAGGATTGCTTGAGCCCAAGAGTTCAAGGCTGCAGTGAAGTGTGATTGTACCAACGCACTCCAGTCTAGGCAACAGAGCAAGACCCTGACTCTTAAACAAATAAATAGAGAAATAAATAAATAGTGCTGACAGGCTGAGAAATTCTTATGCAGTCTATATCCACGTCATATAGAACTAAAGTTCTGAGAGGTCAGTGTTATAAATTAGAGAAAGTAAAATACAGTGACCATTTGTACCCATTCTAATTTTAGTAGTATCTAAAATCTTTATTTGGAAAATCACAAAAGGTCATCAAAGCAATAAATAAGAAAAACCAAAGTAAATGAAGCATGCATCAATATTTCCATTCCATTTTCTATGCTAACTCATTCAGCTGGATTTTTTAAATGAGATAAAAAGAAAGGCATATTGCTGCATCATATGGAAATTCTAATTTTTTGAGGAAATACCGTACTGTTTTCCACTGTGGCTGCATCACTTTACATTCCCACCAACAATGCATAATGATTCCAATTTCATCCTCAGCAATACTTGTTATTTCCTGTTTTCTTGATAACAGCCATCCTAATGAGTATGAAGTGGTATTCCACTGTGATACTGACTTGCATTTCCTAATAATTAGTGATGTTGAGCATCTTTTCATTGGTAATTTATATATAAACTATCAATTTGGGAGAAATGTCTATGCAAGTCCTTTGCTTATTTTTTTAATTGACTGGGGTTTTTTTGTAGAGTTTTAGAAGTTCTCCATATATTCTGGATATTAATCTCTTATCTGACACATGATTTGCAAGTATTTTCTCCCATTCTGTGAACTGCCTTTTTTCCCTGTTAATAGTGTCCTTCAAAGTACATGTTTTTAATTTTGATGCAGTCCAATTTATCTATTTTTATTGTTGCCTATACCTTCAGAGTCATATTTAAAAAGTCATTATCAAATCCAATTTCATGAAGCTTTTCCCCTACATTTTCTTCTAAGAGTTTTATAATTTTACATTTAAGTCTTTGATCTATTTTGAGTTAATTTTTGTATATGGTGTTAAATAAAGGTCCAAATTCATTCTTTTGCATGTGAATATCCAGTTTTCCAAGCATCATTTGTTGAAAAGACTGTCCTTTCCCCTGTTGAATGGTATTGGCATCATTGTCAAAAATCAATGACCAGATATTCAAGGGTTTATTTCTGGGTTCTCTATTCTATTCCATTCGTCAATGTTTGTCTTTTTGCCATTGTCACACCATTTTGATAACTATAGCTTTGCAGTAAGTTTTGAAAAAAGGAACTATGAGTCCTCCAACTTTGTTCTTCTGAATTAAAAAAGCAGTGACACTACCAAATATTTGCACATCAGTATTTACAGCAGTCTTAGGACACAATAGGCAAAAGGCAGATGCAACCCAAACATCCATCAATAAATGAATGGATAAACAAAATGAAGTATATGCATACAACAAAATATTATGCAGCCTTAAAAAGGGAGGTAACTTTGACACATGCTGAAACATCGATAAACCTTGAGGACATTATTATAAATGAAATAAGGCAGTCACAAAAGGACAAATACTATATGATTCCACTCACATAAGGAGTAGTCAAATTCATAGAGATAGAAAGTAGAATGGGTTCTTGCCAGGGACTGCTGGAGAGAAAATGGGGAGTTATTGTTTGATGGTTATAGTGTTTCAGTTTTGTAAGATGAAAAAAGTTCTGGTGATGGATGGTGGTAATAATTGCACCACAATGTGAATGTACTTAATAACACTGAACTGTAAAAATGGTTAAAACAGTACATGTTATGTATATTTGGCCATAATTTTTAGAAATAAATTAATGTTTGTGAAAAAAGCACTGTGGGGAAAAAAAGGCATATTAAACATGTTCATCTAGTTCTGCCAACATGTGCACCTTTGGAAAACAAAAGAACTTTGTAATATCAAGAGCAATTTAAAGCTACTAACAATCCTTTAAAAATATTTTAATAAATATATTAGAAAACCAGATTTACACCAACTTATTAATACCTGTTTTCACTCCAAATTCCTCAGTTAGACATCTCACAATCTATATCTGGTATTCAATCTGCTTGTATGTCATAAATATCCATACTTCAATAGGGGAAATAAATCCTGTACATATTCAATTTCCCTAAGGAATTTTCCTGAATTTTATCCTGTTTTTTTCTGCCGCAAAATTAGTTTCAACAACCCAGAGACCAAACCCCCATCTCACAGATTGCTATTCTATAATGGAACCCTGACACTAAATCCAAGAGTATGAGTATCACCCAAATAACCCTTTCTTTGCAACAAGAACATATAATGGAAGGTCACTTTCTCTGTTAAAGACATTAATTTCATAATTCACAAAAAATATATAAGAGAGCAAAGATTTTGCTAACACCCCTAAATTTAAAACTTATGCTGGAAAAGCAGCCAAGTGCGGTGGCTCACATCTGTAATCCCAGCACTTTGGGAGGCCAAGGCTGGCGGATCACTTGAGGTCAGGAGGTCGAGACCAGCCTGGCCAACATGGTGAAACCCCATCTCTACTAAAATTACAAAAATCAACCAGGCATAGTGGTGTATGCCTATTATCCCAGCTACTCAGAGGCTGAGGCACGAGAATCACTTGAACCCAGGGAATGGAAGTTGCAGTGAGCTGAGATCTCGCCACTGCACTCCAGCCTGGGTGACAGAGTGAGACTCCAACTCAAATAAATAAATAAATAAATAAATAAATAAATAAATAAAATAAAATAAAACGCTGGAAAACGGACATCTTAAGAAAAAATTAAATTAAATGCCTAAGGTACCCCATGGTTCCAAAATGCTGTAACAACTATATTCAAAAAAACCTCTAAATGTAAAGGGAATCAAAGCACGAAAAAATTGTGTTCCTCTTTTTAAAAAACAAATAAAACCATAAAGATTACCTAAATGTATGCTCTGGAAGAATCCCGGAGGACCACCTGGTCCTTTCCCTTCAATTTACTGATGAGGATACTGAGGCCCAAAGTCAACTCCCAAATACTGGTATATTACAGACAAAAACTTGCCTTCACCGCATGCCTGTCCTAGTTTTCCAACCTGACTTCAGTGTATTAAAGTATCTGGTTATACAATTTCACTGATGTTTACATAAGAAAACAAGTAAGTGGTTATATTAGTTTGCCCAAGCTGTTATGAGAGGCCACACTTGTGGTGTAAAGGAATGGATACAGTAATGGAAAAACATCAAGTCCCACGAAAAGGCACATGTTTAGGCCTGCAGACTCATTCAGGAGGTTCTCAGCTATTCCTTTCCTCACCTAAATTTCCTCCAATAAGTGGGCCAAATATACACTAAGAACCACAACCAGGCAAGTTGTATCAGTAGAGAATAATGTTACAAACATACCTTAAACCTGACACACCAAAATCTTATTTTAATAACATACATGCACACACACACTGTTTCTCTTTCTCTCTCTCTCTCTCAGAGAATGACAATAAGTATGGATTTTGTATATGCCATGAGGAATCTGTCTCATTACTCATATGAATGAAAGCATGTGTGACACCAGGCACAGTGGCTCACGCCTGTAATCCCAGCACTTTGGGAGGCCAAGGGAGGCAGATCACCTGAGGTCAGGAGTTCGAGACCAGCCTAGCCAACATGATGAAACCCCATCTCTATTAAAAATACAAAAATTAGCCAGGTGTGGTGGTGGGCACCGGTAGTCCCAGCTACTCAGGAGGCTGAGGCAGGAGAATCGCTTGAACCTGGGAGAGACAGGTTACAGTGAGCCGTGATCACATTACTGCACTCCAGCCTGGGTAACAGAACAAGACTCCGTCTTAAAAAAAACAAAAGAAAGAAAGAAAGCATGTGTGGCATTCAACATAAAATTACACATACCCTACAAATCAACTACCTTTAACTGCCCTCTCCCATTCCCTGCTTCCCCAGAGGTCCAGCTGTTGCTCCTAATCAATACAGCTCATTACGTACAGTGGTTAAAGCTGCCATTTGGAATGAAATGTTGATAAGGACATACTATTTTATTTCTTTTAATTTTCAAAGCACTCATACTATTTTGTTCTATCAAAGGACAAGGAAGAGAACCAGTTTAGTGGTACTAAACCCACACTCATCTGGATCGTCTGGAATACAAAATGCTCTATGTCTCTCTTCCTTTTCTTATAGCATTGCCTTTAATTATGCAATTCCTTCTTTGTCATATCAAGTAGAATTCAGCTTTACAACATATGTCAGTAACCCACAATCCTTCAAATTCCGTCTTCTGACGGAATATAAAATGCTTTGCAGCAGTTCAAGTGCTGGCACAATGCCAAGAAGGATGTTCTCATTTCAAAGGGTAGGCTGCCACCTACTGACTTGATCCTTTCCAACTCAACATTCAGCAATCCCCAGAAAGCGAAGTGATCTGGCACAAGGGTTTTCTTTGCTATGTCATTTAATGCAGTGTGACTTGATTGTTATATTGAACTATACCAACATAATCTTTTACTTATTTTAAATACAAATTATCTTTAAAAAATCCTAAGCAGACAGTTATGCTTCTGTATAGCTAAAAATTCCTGCCCTATATTCAAAAGGGCAGATAATTTTTTAAGTATGTGTTACTTTTTAAATAGGCAAGAAAAATGTATTTTAATATATTTCTCTTCAGCCTTTCCTTTATTCTTCACTTCTGAAAACAGAAGCTCACTTATTCTCAGTAGAAAGTATCAGCGATTTAATTTTTCATCTTGATCAACATCCTCAACCTGAAATTAATAAAGTGTAACTTCACTGCCCTAAAACTACTGTAAAAATTCACAGCAGCTGCTGACAATAAAGCTAAGAGTTACTTAGCCATTAGTTAGCTCAGGCCCCTGCCATGACAGGAAACATAAATTTGCAGGTGCCCTCTAAGAGCACTGGACTTTTTCAAGTTAAGAGTTAGTTTCTCCCCATTTTAACCTATTTTTTAAGGAAAATAAAATCAGACCAACCTAAATAATTAATGTGAGAGAGGGAAATCCCCTTCCTGAGACAGTAGGACACTAAGTGAGAGCAAAGGGTAAATTCACTCAACAGCACGCACTTCATAAATACTGTCTGATACACTATTAGGTCCTAGGGATCCATTCTGTGGAGCAGCTTAAAGATCTGCTGCCTTTGACCACTTTCTGGTGTGGAGTTATGGATTACAGTACAACTTTCATGATTTAAAAGGTGAAGCGTGAATAGTGATAAACAACTGCCTGAGTCTGCTTGGAGGGTCCAGAAGAGTTTCACAGGGGAATCTTCTGAAGAAGAAATAGGAGTCTACCAGGTAATCAGACAGGGGAGGGAGACCCAGATAGCAAGTGCAAAGGAAGAGAGAAGAAAAAACAACAGGGGGCTTAAGAGAAACAACCATTAACTCAACATTAGTTTTAATAAAGATTTTAAAAAGCTCAAGTTCCTAGGTCTGTAGAGTAAAAAATAAAAAATAGATAAAATAAATAAAAATAAAAGCGGATGAGGTCAGGTAGCTACGTAGGTAATTCTCAAAGTCTTTGGTAGCCAGGCGCACTGGCTCACGCCTGTAATCCCAGCACTTAGGGAGGCCGAGGCAGGTGGGTCACAAGGTCAGGAGTTTGAGACCAGCCTGACCAACACAGTGAAACTCCATCTCTACTAAAAATACAAAAATTAGCAGGGCATGGTGGCATGCGGCTGTAGTCCCAGCTACTCAGGAGGCTGAGGCAGGAGAATCACTTCAACCCAGGAGGCAGAGGCTGCAGTGAGCCGAAATCGCACCACTGCACTCCAGCCTGGGCGATACAGCGAGACTCTATCTCAAAAAAAAAAAAAAAAAAAGGTATTTTGTATGTCCTGCTAAGAAATATGCATGTTAAAATCATCACACTGGCAACAAGACAGGGAATGGATTGGAGGGAGGGTAAGACTAAAGCAGTGGTACTGCTAAGAAAAGAAATAAAATTCTGCAGGCAAAGAAAAATTAAAGATCTGAAGTATCAGGGCAGTAAGAATGGAAAGGAGGGGCCAGATTAGATATAACTGTACAACTTCACTGGATGTGGGGAACTAGAAAGAAGGAAGACACTTAGAATTTCCCCAGTGTCTGGCTTAGGTAACTAGATGGATGGTGATATATTCACCAAAATAGGAGATGCACTAGGAGGCATACATTTGCTGGGTGCATGTAGCAACCTTAGGTGTGGAAATGCTGAGTTTGAAGTGACTGTGGAACACTGAGGTGAAGATGTGCAGTAGAAACTGAATACACAGATCTGAAGCTCAGAACAGAAGTCTGAACAAGAGACAGAAATTCAGGAGTCACCAGTGTGTAAGCAGCAGATGGCATCGATAAAATGCCCCAGACAGAAGGGGTAAGCAGAGTATTATGGATGAGAACCTGGGCAGACAGCCAACAGAAGACTCAACAGCCTACACAAACCCCTAAATGGATTTTTTGGGAGGAATAAATGAAGCAGTACATGTAATACACTCAGAACAGTACCTGACGCATGAGTGCTGAATAAATATCAGCTATTCAGAAAGCACATGGCATGCTACTACACTGCGTCAGGCAAGATGGAATCATGAGGTCTAGACACTGCTCCACAGCATAGCTATACCAGATACAGAAAAGACTCAGTTACAGAAGTATAATTCTGTTTGAAATATTAGTTAATGTATACAAACATATTCAAATACAGTCTAGAAGTATATATACCAAGATGTGTACAGTGGTTATCTCCAAGTTATCTCTGAAAACATGAGCAATTTTTATTTTCTTTATGCTTTTCTATATTTTCCAAATTTTCTACAATGTATATGCATTACTTTTGAAATCAAATGTGTAAAGATTTTTAACTGTTTATTAAAGATCTAAAAGTTTGTAGCAGGAGTCTAAATGATCAGGAAAAATAATCTTTTGCCCAACTACCTCAAGCTCTAAGCAGGTATTGGAAGTAGGAGAAAGCAGAGGGGCTGGATCCAGAAACTCCACCTGCTATAAATGGAAGAGAAAAGACTAAGATGGAAGTTCCCAATAAGTGAGATGGAACATGTATGGGTTCTTGGATTTAAGTATAACATAACCTCAGAAACAGTGGAACAGAAAAAGAGACAACAATTAAAAAAAAAATTTTAAAGACCCTCACTCCTCTTGCCCTGTATGAACACACAAGCAATATAGAGCAATGCCAAAGGAAAAGAAGAGAGGGAGATATCAGCTCCTCCCAGCCCTCACGTGAACTGCTTTGCTGAATTCTAAATCAGATAAGACTAAGAGAAAAAATAAAATGTCAAAAGCACTTCAAAGGTATCCCTAACAACAGGAGGTCAAAATACATTCCTTACACAGCAAGTCAGAAGAGTGGGAATTCAAAGATGGACCAAAATGCATTCTGATTATTTTAACTGAGTCAAATGAAATTAATAAAAGCAAGGCGCAGAAATCAATCACATGCCAATTAAAGACATCAGCTGGGATAAAACATGTAAGAAGGATAATGTGATGGTTCATTATATGTCAACTTGACCAGGCTATGGCACCCAGTTATTAATATTTGGTCAAACACAGGTGTAGAAGTTGTTGTGAAGGTATTTTTTAGATGTGATTAGCATTTAAATCAGTAGATTTTGAATAAAGCAGATTACCTTTTATAATGTGGGTAGGCTTCATACAATCAATTTAAGACCTTAAGAGAAAAGACTGCAGGTTCCCAAGCAAAAAGAAATTCAGCCTCAAGACTAAAACAGAAACCCTGCCTGAGTTTCAAGTCAGCCAGTTTGCCCTGTGGACTTGCCAGCCTCACAATCACATGAGCCAGTTCCTTAAAAACTAAACCCCTCTCCCTCTCTCTCTCTCTCTTCCCGAAAAGATAAAATTTGCTAATAAAGACCCAACAGGCAGAATCTTGAACTGGAGGCAATGGAATTGAAATTGGCTAAGGCAGGTAGCAATAAAACACCAAAGGTTCTTGGACAGAAGAATGACACAATAAATAATACATTTAATGATGATTATTTTGGAATCAATTACACTGTATGTGTAATATGAACTAGATCAGAGGGACACTAGAAGACATGTGAGGAAATATAGGCCAAAGGATTCTGCGGGTGGCGTTGGAAATGAAAAGGAATTCATCCATACGATGAGGATATGACAAAAAATTTAGTAGGAATATTTGTATTTTTAAGATCTTTTGGTAAAAGTTCTATCAGAATACTATTCATATAGGTATTTACTTACCATATTTGTCTCGCAAGCCAACAGTGCATCTAAAGACTCCACCAAAGGCAACATCTTCACCAAATATTACTGAAAAACAGTATTTAAATAATACATTTTATTTAATAATCCCTAAATAATACTAACAATGAGAAATAAGTAATTTAAATGTTTACATTTTAAATCACAAAAGATAAATGGACCATAGATCTATATCAAGGTTTCTCAACTTCTCCATTATTGACATTTTAGACTAGATGATTCTTTTGTTGTGAGGGCCTGTCCTGTGCATTGTAGATACATAGCAGCATCCCTGGTCTCTACCCACTGGATGACGGTTACTACACACATACACACACACACACACACACACACACACACACAGTTGAGACAACAAAAAGTGTCTTCGCTTACATTGTTAAATGTAAAGAGAGTTGTGGGAGTGGGGACTAAGATCATCCCCAATTGAGAAAGAACCACTGATCCAGAATCTCATTTGTTTTATCCATGAAGAAAACAAGACCAGAGAAGTAATAAATTGACTGGCCAAGTCAGAAAGCTAGAGGCAGAACTATAACTCATGCTCCAGACTTCCAGGCCTGTGGTTTTTCCTGAGACACAGTATACAGTAAGTAAGCCATCAGAAGAGCATTCCAAGCTAAGGGAACAGTCACAAATAGGAATGGGATTTAGACTGTGTGAAGCAGAAAGGAGGCAAGCATGACAGACACAGTAAGCAAGGCAAAGAATGGTGTAGGTGGAAATTGGCAGGAGCTTTAAAATAGGGAGTACTCATAGAGCTGAATGCTAGTCTCATAAATGTACCTAACCAGTTTTTTTCGACCCCAAGAAAAAACTCACCCTTCTCTATGTTTGAATTTACTTCTCTAGTTCAATCATTCGCAAGTAGCATTCAAAACAAATCAAGATCTAATCATCCTTTAGTCCAGCTCCCATTTCTCCCTAAAAAACAACCTGTTTTTCATTTAACCTTAAAACTACAGATTATCAGGTGGAAGCCCAATGTATAGTAAACATATATGCACACACACATATATAAACTGTATATATAGATGTATGTTAAATATATATGTATATACATATATGAAGTAAAGCCAATAAAATTTGAAAACATACAGTGGAAGAACAATTGGTTTTGTATCAATGATTTAATAAGATGGAGATTAAGATACTTATAAAATTATATATAAATATTACAATTATTTCCAAAACATATTACAAGTTGAATGACAATGTATCCCAAAAGGAAGCATAAAATCAAGTCTTCATTTTATAAATAAATAGCTGAATGAAAAGGTATTTTGTTTTTTTCTATATGCCAAAGAAACAGGAGTACACAGTAGGTTTTAATCCAGAAGTTATTAATATAATATCAGGACCACACACACTGTAAGAGAAAGCTGACTTGATATTAAATATACATGAGAACTAACTGGTAATAAGTGGACTAATATTGTGATTTGATTATTTAGCCCCAATCACACCTTTGAAAATTTCAGGTAGATACAATGTTAACCATTGAGTTCCACATAAATATTTTAAGCAAATCTTCAATTCTGGAATTAACACAGCTACCACAATTCAGGCACATATCAGGGTTACCTGCAGTAGGATCTTTGGCCAATGAGTTATCCAAGGCACTTGTTACCGACTGGAAAAGATTCATTTTCTGAGTTTGCCCTGTGAAAATAAAAACAAAAAATAATTTCATATGTTGTAAAATATGTAAAAACAACCAGTTTCTTAACAGTTAATTACAACTTGACTAAAATCAAGGTACAAAGAAAAGTATTATGCAAATTGCTGAATTATTTACGATAATGCTATAAGATACAAAAGCAATACAGACCTGGAGAAGCTCGTTAATGGGGCAAAATTTACCCATATTAAACAATTTTTTGTAAAAGTATAAAAAAGGAAGAAGGAATATAACCAAGTGACTCAATGTGTGTAGACAATAAGACCTATGGAAAGTCAGAAAAGGAGACCAGTCAAAGTGAGTGGTCTGGGAAGAAGCACAGACAGGTGTTAGGAACCTAAGCCATAAGAAATGGATAAATTCCTGGACACATACACCCTCCCAAGACTAAACAAGAAAGAAGTTGAATCTCTGAATAGACCAAAAACAGGCTCTGAAATTGAGGCAATAATCAATGGCCTACCAACTAAAAAAAGTCCAGGACCAGACGGATTCGCAGCTGAATTCTACCAGAGATACAAAGAGGAGCTGGTACCATTCCTTCTTGCTGCAGAAGTCAGGGATCCTGAATGGAGGGATCGGCTGGAGCCATGACACAGGAACATAAATTGTGAAAATTTCATGGACATGTAACGGTTCCCAAATAATACTTTTATAATTTCTTACACCTGTTTTACTTTAATCTCTTAATTCTGTTATCTTTGCAAGCTGAGGATGTACGTCACCTCAGGACCACTGTGATAATTGTGTTAACTGTACAAATTGATTGTAAAACATGTGTGTTTGAACAATATGATACCAGTGCACCTTGAAAAAGAACCAAATAACAGCGATTTTTAGGGAACAAGGGAAGACAACCATAAGGTCTGACTGCCTGCGGGGTCAGGCAAAAAGAACCATATTTTTCTTCTTGCAGAGAGCCTATAAATGGACAAGCAAGTAGGAGAGATATTGCTAAATTATTTTCCTAGCAAGGAATATTAATATTAATACCCTGGGAAAGAAATGCATTCCTGGGGGCAGGGGCGGGGGGGAAGGCCTATAAACGTCTGCTCTGGGAGTGTGTGTCTTATGCGGTTGAGATAAGGACTGAGATATGCCCTGGTCTCCTGCAGTACCCTCAGGCTTATTAGGGTGGGGAAAAACTCCAAGCTGGTAAATTTGTGGTCAGACCGGTTCTCTGCTCTCCAACCCTGTTTTCTGTTGTTTAAGATGTTTATCAAGACAATATGTGCAAAGTTGAACATAGACACTTATCAGTAGTTCTGTTTTGCCTTTTGTCCTGTTACCTCAGAAGCATGTGATCTTTGTTCTGCTTTTTGCCCTTTGAAGCATGTGATCTTTGTACCTACTCCCTGTTTTAAACCCCCTCCAATTTTGAAACCCTTAAAAAAAACTTGTTGGTTTGAGCCTCAGGTGGGCATCACAGTCCTACCAATATGGGATGTCACCCCCAGTGGCCCAACTGTAAAATTCCTCTCTTGGTACTCTTTCTCTCTATTTCTCAGCCAGCCGACACTTATGGAAAATAGAAAGAACCTACGTTAAAATATTGGGGGCGGGTTCCCCCGACACCTTCTGGAACTATTCCAATCAATAGAAAAAGAGGGAATCCTCCCTAACTCATTTTATGAGGCTAACATCATCCTGATACCAAAGCCTGGCAGAGTCACAACAAAAAAAGAGAATTTTAGACCAACATCCCTGATGAACATCAGTGCAAAAATTCTCAATAAAACACTGGCAAATCAAATCCAGCAGCACATAAAAAAGCTTATCCACCATGATCAAGTCAGCTTCATCCCTGGGATGCAAGGCTGGTTCAACATATGCAAATCAATAAACATAATCCATCACATAAACAGAACCAATGACAAAAACCACAATTATCTCAACAGATGCAGAAAAGGCCTTCGACAAAATTCAACAGCCCTTCACGCTAAAAACTCTCAATAAACTAGGTACTGATGGAACATATCTCAAAATAAGAGCTATTTATGACAAACCCACAGCCAATATCATACTAAATGGGCAAAAACTGGCAGCATTCCCTTTGAAAACTGGCACAAGACAAGGATGCCCTCTCTCACCACTCCTATTCAACATAGTGTTGGAAGTTCTAGCCACAATCAGGCAAGAGAAAGAAATAAAGGGTATTCAATTAGGAACAGAGGAAGTAAAATTGTCCCTGTTTGCAGATGACATGATTGTATATTTAGAAAACCCCATTGTCTCAGCCCAAAATCTCCTTAAGCTGATAAGCAACTTCAGCAAAGTTTCAAGATACAAAATCAATGTGCAAAAATCACAAGCATTCCTATACACCATTAACAGACAAACAGCCAAATCATGAGTGAATTCCAATTCACAACTGCTACAAACAAAATAAAATACCTAGGAATCCAATTTACAAGGAATGTGAAGGACCTCTTCAAGAAGAACTACAAACCACTGCTCAACGAAATAAAACAGGACACAAACAAATGGAAGGATATTCCATGCTCATGGATAAGAAGAATCTGTTCATTAAAATGGCCATACTGTCCAAAGTAATTCATAGATTCAGTGCCATCCCCATCAAGCTACCAATTACTTTCATCACAGAATTGGAAAAACCTACTTAAAGTTCATATGGAACCAAAAGAGAGTGCACATAGCCAAGATAATCCTAAACAAAAAGAACAAAGCTAAAGGTATCACACTCCCTGACTTCAAACTATACTACAAGACTACAGTAACCAAAACAGCATGGTACTGATACCAAAACAGAGATGTAGACCAATGGAACAGAACAGAGGCCTCAGAAATAATGCCACACATCTACAACCATCTGATCTTTAATAAACCTGACAAAAATAAGAAATGGGGAAAGGATTCCCTATTTAATAAATGGTGCTGGGAAAACTGGCTAGCCACATGTAGAAAGCTGAAACTGGATCCCTTCCTTACACCTTATACAAAAATTAACTCAAGATGGATTAAAGACTTAAATGTTAGACCTAAAACCATAAAATCCCTAGAAGAAAACCTAGGCAATACCATTCAGGACATAGGTATAGGCAAGGACTTCATGACTAAAACATCAAAAGCAATGGCAACAAAAGCCAAAATAGACAAATGTGATCTAATTAAACTAAAGAGCTTCTGCACGGCAAAAGAAACTACCATCAGAGTGAACAGGCAACCTACAAAATGGGAGAAAATTTTTGCAATCTACCCATCTGACAAAGGGCTAATATCCAGAATCTACAAAGAACTTAAACAAATTTACAAGAAAAAAACAAACAACCCCATCAAAAATTGGGCAAAGAATATGAACAGATACTTCTCAAAAGAAGACATCTATGCAGCCAACAGACATATGAAAAAATGCTTATCATCACTGGTCATCAGAGAAATGCAAATCAAAACCACAATGAGATTCCATCTCACACCAGGTAGAATGGTGATCATTAAACAGTCAGGAAACAACAGGGGCTGGAGAGGATGTGGAGAAATAGGAACACTTTTACACTGTTGGTGGGACTGTAAACTGGTTCAACCATCGTGGAAAACAGTGTGGAGATTCCTCAAGGATCTAGAACTAGAATTACCATTTGACCCAGCAATCTCATTACTGGGTATATATCCAAAGGATTATAAATCATGCTACTATAAAGACACATGCACATGTATGTTTATTGTGGCACTATTCACAATAGCAAAGACTTGGAACCAACCCAAATGTCTATCAATGATAGACTAGATTAAGAAAATGTGGCACATATACACCATGGAATACTATGCAGTCATACAAAATGATGCGTTCACGTCCTTTGCGGGGTGACGGATGAAGCTGGAAACCATCATTCTCAGCAAACTATGACAAGGACAGAAAACCAAACACCACATGTTCTCACTCGTAAGTGGGAATTGAACAATCAGATCACTTGGACACAGGGTGGGGAACATCGCACACCAGGGCCTGTCAGGGATTGGGAAGCTGGGGAAGGGATAGCATTAAGAGAAATACCTAATGTAAATGATGAGTCGATGGGTGCAGCAAATCAACATGGCACATACCTATGTATCAAACCTGCACGTTGTGCACATGTACCCTAGAACTTAAAGTATAATAAAAAAAATTGGAAAAAAAATAGGAAAAAAAAGATTAACATTGTTTCCATGCCTGCTAATACATCAATTCTGTGGCTCACAGATCAAGGAGTAATTTCTACTTTCAAGTCTTATTATTTAAGAAATACATTTTGTAAAGTTATATCTGCCATAAATAATGATTCCTCTGATGGATCTGGGCAAAGTAAATTGAAAATCTTCTGGGAAGGACTGACTATTCTAGATGCCATTTAGAATGCTCATGGTTCATGAAATTTCAAAATGTCAACACTGGCCAGGCGTGATGGCTCACACTTGAAATCCCAGCACTTTGTGAGGCCAAGGGGGGGGCGGATCACTTGAGGCCAGGAGTTCAAGACCAGCCTGGCCAACATGGCAAAACCCCATCCTCTACCAAAAAGACAAAAAATTAGCCCGGTATGGTGCACACCTGTAATGCCAGCTACTCAGGAGGCTGAGGCACAAGAATCACTTGAACCCAGGAAGTACAGGTTGCAGTGAACTGAGATTACGCCACTGCACTCCAGCCTGGGTGATAGAGTGAGACTCTGTCTCAAAAAAACAGTAAAAAAGAAGTCAACATTTATAGGAGTTTGAAATAAATTGATTTCAACCCTCATGGATGACTTTATTTATTCATTCATTCGTTCGTTCTATTTTTTTTTGCAACCTCCACCTCCCAGGTTCAACCAGTTCTCACACCACAGCCACCCCAGGCATTACAGGCATTCGCTAGCATGCCTGCTAATTTTTTTGTATTTTTAGTAGAGCCCAGGTCTCACATGTTGCCCAGGCTGGTCTTGAACTCCTTAGCTCAGATGATCCACCAGCCTTGGCCTCCCAAAGTGGTAGGATTACAGGCATGAGCCACCATGCCCAGCCTCATGGATGACTTTGCTTCAGAGGAGAACGTAACTGCAGACATGGCAGAAATGGCAAGAGAACTAGAAGTGCAGCCTGAAGATGTGACTGAATTGCTACAATCTCATGATAAAACTTTAATGGATGAGGAGCTGCTCTTTACGGATGCAACCTGAAGAACTCAAAGAAAGTGGAGTCTTGAGATGAAATCTATTACTTTCTATGAATTCAAAAGAAAGTGGATCCTTGAGATGAAATCTATTGCTGATGAAGATGCCATGAACACTGTGAAATGACAACAAAGGACTTACAATATTACATAAACTTAGCTGATAAAGAAGTGGCAGGTTTGGGAGAATTGATTTCAATTTTGAAAAAAGTTCTACTGTGGTAAAATGCTATCAAACAGCATCTCATGCTACAGAGAAATTTGTCATGAAAGGAAGATTCTATCAATGCAGCAAACTTCATTGTTGTCTTTTTTTTTTTTTAAAGAAGTTGCCACAGCCACCACAACCTTCAGCAACCACTACCCTGATCAGTCAGCAGCTATCAACATCAAGGCAAGACCCTCCGCCAGCAGAAAGATTACGACTTGCCAAAGTTTCAGATGATTGTTGGCAATTTTTATCAATAAAGTATTTCTTAATTAAAGTATGTACATTGATCTTTTAGATATAATGCTATTGCACACTTACTAGACTACAGTACAATGTAAACATGTTTATACGCACTGGGAAACCAATACATCTGTGTGACTCACTTTATTGTAATATTCACTATATTGCAATATTCATTTTATTCTAGTGGTCTGGAACCAAACCCACAGTATGTCCGAGGTAGGCCTGTACTTTCCTTAAATCCTTCTTGATTTTGTAAATATTCTTCAAGTATTTACTGGTGCCCAGCTTCAGAAGATAATAGTTTTGGGTAAACATTTTTCCCAATCACAGTGACATCCCACTGACTCTCCTATTGCATACATTTCATAAAGTAAGATCTTGACTTGTCTATGAGGATTTCCATAGCTAAGAACCTAGCCAGAATAAAAATGTGCTGAGACCAGCTTGGTTGGGGAGACCCTAACCCAGCGGTGCTAGAGGAATTAAAGACACACACACAGAAATATAGAGTTGTGGAGTGGGAAATTAGGGATCTCACAGCCTTCAGAGTTGAGAGCCTCAAACAGAGATTTACCCACATACTTATTGACAGCAAGCCAGCGATAAGCATTGTTTCTACAGATTATAGATTAACTAAAAGTATTCCTTATAGGAAACAAAGGGATGGGTTGGGCTAGTTATCTGCAGCAGGAGCATGTCCTTAAGGCACAGATTGCTCATGCTATTGTTTGTGGTTTAAGAATGCCTTTAAGCGGTTTTCCACCCTGGGTGGGCCAGGTGTTCCTTGCCCTCATTCTGGTAAACCCACAACTTTGCAGCGTGGGCATCATGGTCATCACGAACATGTCACAGTGCTGCAGAGATTTTGTTTATGGCTAGTTTTGGGGCCAGTTTATGGCCAGATTTGGGGGCCTATTCCCAACAAAACGTCTAAATATCTAAGTTGCTATTTATTTCAAGTCTGCCGAACATTCAGATTAATACTGAATGACATGACATCTTATCGCACTGATGCTCAGCAAGTTATTAGTAGGGAGGAAGCAAAGACTTTAATAATAAAAATCATACAAAGTAAACATTTCAATTATTGCTTGATAATCACAAAGAATCTATTCGTCTTGTATAAAATAATTTACCAGTAAGGGTATTTAAAGGTAATTATTTCCATGTGAATACCTAAACTTTCACTCCTGAATAGTTTTTCAAATCGATTCAAAATTTTAGGGTTTTAGATTAATTGCTATTCTACCAGATACTTTTCTAAGTTTTAAATGACAAATTTTAATGGAGCAGCATTTACTTTTCAATTCTTTTTTAAAATTACAGCATGATTTGTGGACAAGGCAAGAAGAAATCACAAGTTATTCACAGGTAATATTTTTTTAATATATATTTTCCTTAGAGTTATTTATTCTCCTAGAGGTTACATCAAAGACTATTCATAGACTATGCTTATGTCTGCCATATTAAGATAAACCTACTTACAGCATGTGCTAACCAAAGCTGTACTACTGGTAAGACTGTTAAAAAATAATCTATATACATCACTAAAAATTTATTAAGCACAGCTACCAAATTATGCAATCACACAGTACTAATAAATGACTGCTACATTTTAAAACCAGACTGGTAATTCTTTTTCAAGATAAAAAGGTATACCAAAACAAACAACAACAAAATACAGCAGCACACTTTCTCCTGTATCAAGGATGCAAGTTAATGGTTGCCTATTATTAAAACAGGGCTCTGTGGCTGGCATCGAGTTGTTTACTTGAAATTGTACTAAGAATCATGAATATGCAGGTTATCAGCATTGCTGAAAAAATGAGGTGACATATAGGCAGAATGTAAAGACCATAATGGAACATAAGCTCAAAGAGGACTGGTATCCCTAAATGCTTTTGATCAGCTCTGTATCAACAGTGCTCACAACAGGGCCTGACATGTAATAGGTGCTAAATAAATATTTGTTGAATGAATGAATGAACAAACACATGCAAACACTGTTTCAATAAAGGTTTAAGGAAACTAAAAGAAAAATGTTAACCAACAATTTAAAGGGAAAGAAATGTGTAAGAAAAAAGACCTACCAATGTCACATTCAAAGACAAACTGCAGAAAGAGGGGGGCAAATGAGAGGTGTTATTGCATCAACAGTCTGATGGGGTAGGTCTTTAATAACTATGCAGTATGCAGTAGTGTTAAAGGGAAAGAGAAGACTCCCACAGGGATAGAGCATCCGAGGAAAAGGGCAAATGTCAGCAATCTCCAGAAATAAATAAGGCCAAGAGCAGAGCACATGGTAAGTGAGGTGATTTATAGCTTAGACCCAAACACATAACAATATACAGCTATGATAAAGAAAATTAGGGACTACTTGCAGAAAGTGAAGGTTGTGCCAATACGTTCAGCACTGGCTTTCCTCTGTGCTGCCTAGTTATTGATATAGACCTGTGCGTTACAGCACATCCTCATCATATTCCTCTTAGAAACCCCAGCATTGGGAGGCCGAGGTGAGCGGATCACGAGGTCAGGAGATTGAGACCATCCTTGCTAACATGGTGAAACTCCGTCTCTACTAAAAATAGAAAAAATTAGCCAGGCATGGTGGCAGGTGCCTGTAGTTCCAGCTACTTGGGAGGCTGAGGCAGGAGAATGGCGAGAACCTGGGAGGCAGAGCCTGCAGTGGGCCAAGATCACGCCACTGCACTCCAGCCTGGGTGACAGAGCAAGACTCTGTCTCAAAAAAAAAAAAAAAGAAACCCCAGCATTTATCACAGTGCCTAACACACAAGTGACAATCAGTATATGCCTGGTGAAGCATGATGAATGATGTCAATGAAACAATCTGGCACTAATTCATATCATGAAATAACAGGATACTAAGAAACTACCTGTTTTCCCCAACAAAACCTCTACCCTCCCTCCAGATACCCTAGTCTCCAGGAATCCCTCTCTATTGACCAGGTATGTATCTCTATCTTATTCTAAACTCTGCTGAAGAGTTAGCCAGCATCTACTTCATAAAATAAGACTGAGGGAGAACCCAAACGTCAGGGACTGAACATTTTGTATTAAAATGTAAATGGGCCAGGGAAAGTAGTACGTGACTATAGTCCCAACTACCCAGGAGGCTGAGGCAGGAGGATCACTTGAGCCCAGGAGAGTTCAGGGTTGTAGTACATGATGATTGTGGCTGTGAACAGCCACTTCAGCCTGGGCAACATAGCAAGAGCCCTTCTCTTAAAAAAAATGAAATGAAAGATCCATAAAGGCAATTGCCTTTGTAAGGTGCCAGTGTATATCACATATCCATGATAAGAAAGGAAGTAAATGGTATTGGCGGAGGATGAGGAAGGGTCAACTAAAGACAACAAAAGTGAGAGGAACAAAAGTGTAAAGTTGAAGGGACTGGATCTAGAGTCCCTGGGTTGCCCCATCTCAGGGCACCTGGTAACTTCTGTCAAGAAACAATGGTGCTTCCCTTCCTTTAAGCTGGTTCCTCTACTCAATCTCTAAGTGGTTTTAAAACCCCCTTTATATGTTGGTGACTCCCAAATGGTTATCTCCAACCCAGCCAGGCCTCTCCTCTGAACTCCTGACTTTTATATCCAACAGTCATCAGTTCTCCACTTGAGTTTCTTGAGCTTTTCAAGAAGCACAAACTGAACTCTTGTGTTGGCTCCCAAAACTAATCTTTTCCATCTTAGCAAACAGCACTACCCTCCACCCAGGTTCCTGTGCCACAAACCAGTGAGGTATCTTCAATGTCTTCCTTTTTTTCATCCTTCACATCCAACCTATCAAATCCTACTTCCAAAATATAGCTTAAATCTAGGAGCACTAGCCAGGCGTGGTGGCTCATGCCTTTTATCCCAGCACTTTGGGAGGCGAAAGCAAGAGGACTGCTTGAGCCCAGGAGTTCAAAACCAGCCTGGGCAACATGGTGAAATCTTGTCTCTACAAAACTACAAAAAATTAGCCAGGCATGGTGGTGCATGCCTATAGTCCCAGCTACTCTGGAGGCTGAGTACGAGGATCACCTGAGCCTGGGAAGCAGAGACTGCAGTGGGCCATGATTGAGCCACTGCACTCTGGCCTAGACAACAGAGTGAGACCTTGTACTTAAAAAAAAAAAAAAAAAAAAAAAAAAAAAATCTAGCACTACTATATTCTATTCCAGAGCTTGCCATTTCTTTCCTTTGAGGCAGAATAGGGTCTGGAGGCAGGGAACCTAAGGCCAACTCATGCTGACTTCGTAGAACTAAATCAAAAGGAAAACCCCAACCCCAACTTCCCATGCCCAAGTAACAAAAGGACCAGAGGCCACTCCCTTTGCAATCCTCTTGCCCCTTTTCTGCGTGGCAGATGAAAAAATTCAAAGTACCTTTGATTGATCCCCTCCCACAACGAATCAGGCTAGTCATGGGCCAAGTCTTCATTTGCATAGGAGTATAACTTTGTAACTTCACTTCAGCCTCTGAATGGCTGCTTTCTGAGACCAATTCGACATTTGCATAGGGTGTAAATTTGTAACTTCACTTCAGCTTCCGATTGGTTGTGGAAAGTGACCAACCCCAGAAAACTCTGTAACCTGCAATCTTCAGCCACTTGCTCCAGCCGGCTCCCACCCTGTGGAGTCCACTTGTCATTTTCAATAAATCTCTGCTTTTGTTGCTTCATTTTTTTCCTTGCTTTCTTTGTGCCTTTTGTCCAATTCTTTGTTCAAAATGTCAAGAACCTGGACATCCTCCACCAGTAATGTATTTTGGAAAGCCAGCCAGGAGGTAAGCCCAAAACTGGAGATTTACTTTTCTTCTCCTTTTCCTCTCTGCTCCATACAGGGGAATGCTTCTTTCTCTTTTCCCTTTCAAACTTGGGCCCTTCAGCCCACAATGCCTAAGCACAGAGGCAACTGCAGGTTTCTGGCCGGGGCCACTCTCCAGTGAAACCGAGAGTTTTCTATGTGGAAGCACCTGACCACCACTGCCCAGTTTGGGTGAGAGGCTTGAGTCCTTTCCCTTTTTCCTTTTTCAGTCTTTCAGTGGCCATTTCCTAGTAGCTCCCTGATAACTGTGGGCAACTGGCCGGGGTCACTTTCCAGTGTTACCTGAAGGCCAAGGGGGATAGCTGCCCATACCAGGAGGCGGAAGGAGAGGACTCTTTTCTATCTTTTCCAGCTATAGTCCATGATGCTTACGTGTGTTGCTGTTGGCCACGGCAGCTCCTCCAGGGTAAATTCACACATTTCAGGTGACTTAAACTTTGTTTTCTTATGCTAAATTCTCCTACAGGGTTCTTATGCCAAATTATCCTATAGAGTTAACCAGTAATGGCAAACAATAATGTCTCTTAGGAGTTTTGACCTTTCTCCTATTCTATCTGACTTGCTAAGGACAAAAGAAATGCACCCAGCCTCCGGTTCCTATCACTAAAGTTCATGGCTAACACTCTAGTGGAACAGGAAGCAAGGGAAAGCATGGTCTTATCAAATTATAAGTATGCTAGAAGTTGAGGCTTTCATCCAGGGACAAAACAAATTTCATAGTAGGCCATCACCTCTGGAGGGAAAACATACAAAGCAGCACCCATGCCCAACCAAGGTCAGAGACATCTGACACTCTAAGATGAGATCCCAAAGGGGAATTGGGGGATCCAACTCCAGACCTGAACCTCTCTCCAAAGGGGGCGCCCTCAGCAGAGGTTCTGAGGTCTAGCACAAAGGCCTCCTTGGAATTTTCTCTCGCAGGTGACAATGGGACAGTTTGGACACTCTTGGGGCTTGTTTGTTGCTGCAGCAGTTGGACTGTGCTCCAGTCATTGTTTGTGTGTGTTTGATATAGTCATGGGAAATAAGGATTCAGTAAACTTGATATTCTTTTGCAATACTGTTTGGCCCAGTATTGCTTGGAATTCTGGAGTTTGCTGTTGAATGGGAAGGTGGGATGGAGGTGCATGTATCCAGGCTTTTGTGCTGCTGTTCTAAGTAGGGTTGGCCTGGTTAGCATGTGGTGTTCTCCTTCGGTGCTGTTCGGCCCCAGTGTTTGGAGTCTGGGGAGGTTTGGCCTTTAAAAATCAAACTACCATGGAAACTGCTAGACCTGAAATTTTCGTTCACAGCCTTCACTGGATTACCCATTGGGTCAAACAGTAAAACCAGGGGGCTTGTATTGCTATCTCATGGCTAGAGTTCCAAGGTAAAAGCTATCGGATCTTCATTTGTGTTTGTGTATACACGTCTAGATGTGTTTATTTGTATGTACACTTATTGTTATATATTGTGTCTACCAGATTGGCTTATAATTAAAGGAGCACTCATAAATTAATTAAGTCTAAGCAATTTTCAAGTTCACGTGACTTAAGTATAACTTTACTAAACAAGCTGGCACTGGAGTACTTACTGGTCATGTTCCTAGAGTGAATTTCTTCATTGCACAGTATGTATGGTGATACTGGTGGAATTAAAGATATTGAGTTGTGTGGTGGAATTAAGGATATTGAGTTGTGTATCAGGAATAAAATATTCACTATGTGGATTTCTGGGGGGCTCTGGGTAACACTGTAGCCCCCAGGGTAGACTAAGTAGGAAAAATTTAGAGATGGTTTCACGTCTATTTGTTTTTCCTTCTAATTTTCATTTGTTTGCTATTTGTTCTCCTTTGGGTTTTACTTGTGTATGCATATATATAAAACCATAGACTTTTTTAGTTTCTAGTGGAAGGCTTTTATTTTGTTCTGAGAATAGTTATTTTGTTTCCTGCAAATTTCCAGCAAGTCATCATGTGTTCTATTTATTTGGAATTCCTAGGCTACCTATTTCAGGCCTGCAGGAATTGATGGAGCACACCAGCCACTTGGAATTTGGTTGATTTGGCTTGCCTCTGATAATCTGGACAGCAAAGACTCTTGCTTCAAATGCAAGAAAAACGAGAATTGGATAAAAGACCGTATTAAGCCTCTGCCAGTCCCCTGCCAAAAATGCGAGGGCATCAGTTATGACCCCTGGCACTGGAAGATTCATTGGCCCTGCTCCCACCAAGGGGTTCAATAAGGCAAAACTCTAGCAGTGCAAAAGAGAAATTAGATGAAGACTGAAGCAACCCAGGGTCTTCCTCACTGCCCCTGTTCAGGAACATCGTAATTACTACTGAGGAGCCCCCAGGTAACTCTGGACGTCATGGGCACCCAAATTCAGTTTCTTTTCAATACAAATTCAGTTTCTTTCCTTACTACTTATGTAGGAAAACTTTCCTCCCAGTCCACGACTATTATGGGAATGGAAGGAAAGCCACAAATAAGATCCCTTACTCCTCCTTTGATTTGTCAATTTGAGAAACAAATCTTCCAACAGTAATTTCTAGTAGTATCAAGCTGCCCAGGCCCCCTGTTAAAAAGAGATATTAACCAAAACGCATGGTACTGGTACCAAAACAGAGATACAGATCAATGGAACAGAACAGAGCCTTCAGAAATAATGCCGCATATCTACAACTACCTGATCTTTGACAAACCTGACAAAAACAAGCAATGGGGAAAGGATTCCCTATTTAATAAATGGTGCTGGGAAAACTGGCTAGCCATATGTAGAAAGCTGAAACTGGATCCCTTCCTTACACCTTATACAAAAATTAATTCAAGATGGATTAAAGACTTACATGTTAGACCTAAAACCATAAAAACCCTAGAAGAAAGCCTAGGCAATACCATTCAGGACGTAGGCATTGGCAAGGACTTCATGTCTAAAACACCAAAAGCAATGGCAACAAAAGCCAAAATTGACAAATGAGATCTAACTAAACTAAAGAGCTTCTGCACAGCAAAAGAAACTACCATCAGAGTGAACAGGCAACCTACAAAATGGGAGAAAATTTTCGCAACCTACTCATCTGACCAAGGGCTAATATCCAGAATCTACAATGAACTCAAACAAATTTACAAGAAAAAAACAAACAACCCCATCAAAAAGTGGGCAAAGGACATGAACAGACACTTCTCAAAAGAAGACATTTATGCAGCCAAAAAACACATGAAAAAATGCTCATCATCACTGGCCATCAGAGAAATGCAAATCAAAACCACAATGAGATTCCATCTCACACCAGGTAGAATGGCCATCATTAAAAAGTCAGGAAATAACAGGTGCTGGAGAAGATGTGGAGAAATAGGAACACTTTTACACTGTTGGTGGGACTGTAAACTAGTTCAACCATTGTGGAAGTCAGTGTGGCGATTTCTCAGAGATCTAGAACTAGAATTACCATTTGACCCAGCCATCCCATTACTGGGTATATACCCAAAGGACTATAAATTATGCTGCTATAAAGACACATGCACACGTATGTTTATTGCGGCACTATTCACAATAGCAAAGACTTGGAACCGACCCAAATGTCCAACAATGATAGACTGGATTAAGAAAATGTGGCACATATACACCATGGAATACTATGCAGCCATAAAAAATGATGAGTTCATGTCCTTTGTAGGGACATGGATGAAACTGGAAATCATCATTCTCAGCAAACTATCAGAAGGACAAAAACCAAACACCACATGTTCTCACTCATAGGTGGGAATTGAACAATGAGAACACATGGACACAGGAAGGGGAACATCACACTCCGGGGACTGTTGTGGGGTGGGGTGAGGGGGGAGGGATAGCATTAGGAGATATACCTAATGCTAAATGACGAGTTAATGGGTGCAGTACACCAACATGGCACATGTATACATATGTAACAAACCTGCACATTGTGCACATGTACCCTAAAACTTCAAGTAAAATAATAATAAAATAAAATAAAATAAAAAATTAAAAATTAAAAAAATTAAAAAAATTAATAAAATATGTGCTATCCCTAAAGAGTAACTATCCTCCACCCCCAGGGAGTTGCATTAAAAAAATTGTTTCAAAAAAAAAGAGATATTATGGTTAAAATAGGGGCATTACTACAATTTAAGCATCATCTGGTGAAATTGCTAATAGTCAAAAATACAGACACTGTCCCAGACCACATTAATAAACAGGTTAACACACTGGCATGGTATACCAGAAAACCAAGGAAGGCTAAAACAGCAGTGCCAGCCAAAATACAGCTTAAAGACCCCTAGCTATTTATTTTCCCAATCAAAAACAATACCCAATTAAGCTGGAAGCAAAGAAAGGCCAAGCATCCACAGCTGAGGTATTACTTACCCACGGGCTCTTAAGACCCACTGGTAGGTCCACCCATTGGTGACAGATCCATATACCCTCCTGGCTCAGGTGCCAAGGGATGCTAAATGGTTCTCTGTCCTAGATATAAAAGATGCTTCCTTTTCCATTCCTCTGTCCCCAGAATCCCAATACCTTTTTGCCTTTGACTGGGAAAATCCTAATACCAGAGAAAAACAACAATACACTTGGACAGTTCTCCCTCAGAGTTTTCAGGACAGCCCCCATTGCTTTGCCTGGGCCTTAGAGAGGGATCTGAGGGGTCTGCAATTAAGAAATGGGAGTATACTCCAGTATATGGATGACCTCCTTGTGTATAGCCCAATCCTGGATGAAAATACTACAAAAAGTTTGAATTTCCTGGCAGACAGGGGATACAACGTGTCCCAAAAGAAGATTCAGATTACCCTCCGACAGGTCCATGATCACATCCTTAGCAGCTAGCAGAGAGTCTGGCATCCAGGAGAAAATAAAAATGCAGAGAATGACTGAATAAACAAACTCACATCCATACAATGCCCAAGAATCAGGGGCATGGAGAAGCCAGGATGAACTGTTCTCAGAGAACAACACGGTGTAATTAAGGGAGCAAACATGCCAGCATAAAGCAGCATAAGTGTCACCAACTCAGAGTCTAATCTGACTACCTCCTATTTAAGCAGTACCTTTTATATGTCAAAACAACCAAAATAAAAGAGTGAAAAGTATTTGCAGGACATGTGAAAAGCAGAAAGTTAGTATGTTCTTCAATATTTTTTAATAGACAAAATCTTCGTATATAAGTAGTGTGGGAGGCTTTGGAGTCAGACACATCAGGATTCAAACTCTGGCTCTGCTACTTACCAGACTTGGGTAAGTACTAACATTTCTGAGCCTCAATTTTCTCATCTTTAAAATGAGCATAATATTGTCTAGTTTACAAGGTTACTGTGAGGATTATAAACTGATGTCTAACACAACACCTGGAAAAGAGCAGCTATGCAATAATGGTAGATGGTATTGATAGGAAAATACTGAGTATACTTTTAAAAATATGTAAATACATCTAATATTCAATTCTTAAGTAAAAATAAATCAAGTTCACAAAAACATGGGAAAATATTCCTCAACGGAAATGAAACAAATAAAAATTAAAGTATAGTTGGCACAAAATATCCAAGAGTGTACATGAACACACCTAATTTTAGCATTAATATCCAATACTCACACTATTATACATATTATGGGGTATAAACTGGGGTATAAATTTGAACTATGCACTTAAAATCCATTAAAGTATTCAGGACTGTATACTAAAGAAATAATCTCAGATATATAAAACTCATATGCATGAAATGCTTGTATCTGCATTATTTATAAAATTGCAAAATTTTAACAACAAAAACATAATGGTAATTATTTAAAGGTTCCATTTATTGACTGAATGCTTGATTCTCAGTTGTCAAACAGTGTTAAGTATATTATAGACATTGTTTTATGTAGCCCTCATAACAACCTTCTGAAGAGGTATTATTATTAACCCCTTACATATAAAGAAACTGAGGCTTATAGAGGATAAGTAGTAACTCCAAAGTTATAGACAGCCAAGACAAGATCAAACTTAGCACAATCTGATTCCGGGGTCAAGAATTTAACTTGTAAAACACTTGTAGCATCTCTACTCCATGGAACATTTCTTCTAAATTCTCAAGAAGGTTATAAAAACTCCAGTGAATTGTAGGATAATCCTTCCGACTAAGTAAGTTCTATTTGTATTAAAACGAAAAGTATGGAAAATACTAAACTAAAAGGAAATACCAGTAAGCATACACCCAAAATGTTAGCAATATTTACTGCAGCGGGTGGTGATTTTTGTTTGTTTGTTTTTTGTTTTTTGGGTTTTTTCTGAGACAGAGTCTTGCTCTGTCACCAGGCTGGAGTGCAGTGGCACGACAATATCAGCTCACTGCAACCTCTGCCTCCCAGGTTCAAGCGATTCTCCTCCCTCAGCCTCCCGAGTAGCTGGGACTACAGGCGCGTGCTGCCACGCCCAGCTAATTTTTGTATTTTTAGTAGAGACGGGGTTTCACCACGTTGGCCAGGATGGTCTCGATCTCTTGACCTGGTGATCCGCCTGCCTCCACCTCCCAAAGTGCTGGGATTACAGACGTGAGCCACTGCGCCGGGCAGATTTTTTTTTTTTTTTTTTTTTTTTTACTTTTTCTCCATTATCCAAATTATCTGTAATATGTTTGTATTATTTTTAAAATAAGAACGTTTATATATATCATGATATATATCATGATAACATGATATCATTTTACTTAGATTTTAGTAAGTTTACAACTATGGAAAGGTGGAAATATCTCAAGTATTAGGCCAAAATTTCTTTGCCTTGAAGACAGAATTGAGGGCTCATCTTGGTGGTGGAAAAAAAAAAAACACCTACTATTAACCTTTATGGTACCTACTGTTTCACAACACTGGGACACCCTCCAAGTAAATTATATCTACACGCATTTTAGTACACTGTTTAGAATGGAAGCTCTGGAATCTGATCAATTAGATTCCAAAGCTGGAGCTTTGGAGCTAACACTAACTTATCTGCGTAATCCTGGACAAACTGTCTCAAGACTTCCATTAACCTAACTGCAAAAAATGTGAATAAAAACTTTACAAACCTTTTAAGGTTGTCCTAATCCTTAAATGAGATGATGAAACATACACACAGTGCCTGACCCTGGTAAGCACTCAATAACTGTTCATTCTTATCCACAAGAAAAGACACACTTCCAAAAATGTCAGCTCTAGCATGCACGTGAGAAGTTATTAGACAAGGAAGCAATACATGTTTCCCTACAGTTTCCTGATATTCTGATGAGAGACACTGGATCTGATACTCTGATGAGAGACATTACATGAAACTTGCAGAAATGGTAAAAATCATGCAATAGTCATACTATGAGGAGTTTGCTACATGCCCTTCCTATGACTTCCTCCTCCCATCACCTTCACCTCCTTGGCTAAGTGGCAGCATAGCCCAGGACAAGCTCAGTACTAAGCTCAAGTAGAAAGTCTGAATTCTTTCTCATCTCTAGGAAGGACCTGTTCTGTGACCTTGGGAAAATCAATTCAATTACTCAGAATTCTGTAGGTAAGAAGAAACCAAGGGACATGTGTGTGTATATATATATACACACACACATTACACACACATATTTCGGTAGGTAAGAAGAAACCAAGGGACTGAGTAACTGAACTGATTTTTTATATATATATTATATATATAATATATATATTTAAAATACATAAAGATATATAAATATTTAAAATATATATAAAGATATATGTATTATATATAAAGATACATATATTTAAAATATATATATAAAGATATACATATATATATCTTTTAAATGCCTCTACCTAAGCTAGTGGCCCAGTCCCGGGCAGGCTGGAACAACACCTAAGGCCTGGGTTGAGAAAGCAAGGATGGAGGACAGAGAAAGGGGGGGGGCGTTCCCTGGGCACCACCCCTCCACCCTCAGGCTCTTCCAGGTGGCAGTAAGGCCTCTCACCCATCTCAAAGTTGCGGGGGAGGGGGAACTGCGTCTCGAGGGCGGAACAGTCACAAAAATAGAGCAAGAAGTGAATCACAGTTAGACCCTGGGGCAAGGAGGTTCCAGAGGGTCAGGCAGTTAATAAGCTGGGATGCAAGGACTGCAGCCTGCCGGCCCCTGCCCCTCGCGGGCGCCTGCGAGCCTGGGAGTCCGGGCTGCAGCGGGACCGAGTGGGCAGTCCCTGGCTCACCGTACTCCCGGGGCTCCGGATCTGGCTGGAAAGTAAAATGAGCCACCTGCCGCCTCTGGGCCGCATCCTCGACAGTCGCGGCGGGGTGCAGAAAGCCCGGCGCCAGCCCCGCGCCACGGAGCCGACGCCAGCGCCCCTCAGCCCCTGCCGCCCTGAGCCTGAGTAGCCAGCCGGCAGCCGCCACGACCGCCATCCCCGCTCACCACCGGGGTTCTCAGGCTGTGCAGCCGCACGCCGCCTGCGGGGAGGGCGGAGCACCCGAGGAGGCTTCCACATTGGTCGGGCCAGAGGGGCGGTCCCATGAAACGTACCAATCGGAACTGGAAATTTAGGGGCGGGGAAGGCGGCGTGATGAGCTGGCCGGCTTCTGCTCCTTGTGCGCATGCGGAAAAGGGGAAGCGTGGGGCGGAGGTGGCGCCAATGAAATAGTTTCTGGGGTGGAGCCTCCCCGAGGTCAGCCATGCGGGCCTCGGGTGAGGACCGGAGTCTGCGAAGTTCCACACAGTGCCTGGAGGCGATCTTTTCCAGTGTCATTTACAGTGCCATTTCCAATGTTTTTTTTTTTTTTCATTTTAACATCATACTTTTTTTTTAATGTAACCCTTTTTTATCCTCTCCTGTCTCTATTATTGTGTGAGAGGTGAAGAGAGCTACTGACTGGCATTGGTTATTGTTTTGACTTTCGAAAAACTGCTGTAGTCACTGCTGAAAGCTTTCGCTCCTTATTCACACCCTCCTTAAAATGCTTAATAAGCATATATCGATTTTTATTGATTTCGTTTTTCCACATTTAAATGAGAGATGAAAGAGGTAAACTTAGATTTCATCCTGCAAATCCACTGAATAGGAATTCAGATACATTTTGCCCAGAAGTAGCAAAAATTACCGGATTGGCTTAGTCTAAGTAGCTTAGAAACCTTGAGAATTTGAGTCACTAATTTTCATTTATAGTTATCAACTATGTAAATTTGTTTTAATCTAAGTGTTTACCAGGATACATTCTCTGTCCATGAATTTACCAAAAAAAAAGCACGTAAAACATGAAATATCATAAAATCAAATATGACAAGAGACAACAGAGACAGTGTATCCATCAGACGAAAATGGGAGGGTGGGGAAGGATGGTCCCAAATCAGAATTTGAAGAAGAAAGTGGGAGAGAATGAAGCAGGAGTGGAGGAGAAGAACGTTCCTCTTCCATTATGCCTTGCCTCTCAACCCATCTTTGGTTTTGCACAGGGGCAAGGGAGGAGAGAGTAGAAATGGGGTGAAAGGAGAGGCAGAGAGATGTGTTTTCTGACTGAGATTGAGAAACAGCAATTGAAAACTGCCAAAGGGAGAACCAGAATTATGTCTCCATTTTTCCTACTCCCACACTAAGTCCAAAAATTCAACGTTAGGGAAATTTTTTATCTTGGCTTTTGTTAGTGTTCATTTCTGCTGTTTTAATAGTGTGGGGTAGAGTGTTTTGCATGTGCATGAAGGGTATTTTTGTTTTAATGAAGGAAAGGGGTAACAAAATGAAATTACATTTACATAGTCAAATTTGGGTTTAAACTAAAGAGAGTAAAAAACAAGGATAAAAATGAATAGAGCTTTTTTTCTATTTGTTGATAGTTTAGGGAGCTGGGGGTACTGCGATTATTTAGGTCGGGGAGAAAAAGAGAAAAATAATAACTGATGAGAATTTTATTGAACCTCTGCTACGTACAACCCAATGACAAGCCACCATTGAGACAAATAAGATCAAGGCATAGTTTTACTTTTAAAATGTCCAAGTTGGTAGAGAAAAGAGACAGATTAGGCAACTCCAATCCAATGTGATAGGGGTCCTAGAATAGTGCAAACAAAGTAAAACACAAAAAGAGCAATAAACTCTTACTTGAAAGTCAAGTGTTTCCAGATATAACTCTGAGCTAGACCTAAAAGATGACTAGAAGTTACCAGGCAGACTAGGGAGAAAATGGCATTCCAAACTAAGAAGAAACCTGTACAAAGGCTGATAGGCATGAAGAGCACAGTGCATTCCAGGAAGAGAAAGTAGCTTGGTGCTTCTAGATTCAGGGTGTAGGGAATGATACAGGGTTAACAGAAAAAGGAAAAACAGATTAAAGGGCGATTTTGAAGGTCTAAGAGGTTTGAACTTTCAACTACATGCAGCCAGGAAAAACAAAGAGAGCACCTGCCAGATTCACCTGTTTTGCAAACTAATTTTTTAAATTTTCCCCATCTCTACCACACCATTTGCCTGGTAACCATGAAAATGTCTGTGTTATTACAGTGGGACTTTCCTCCATTCCCCTAGCCCTGGCCACATGTACTTAATTTGGGAAACTGTCCTTTTCTGGGAATTTTGGAAGTGTAGTTTAGAAAGAAAGATCAGATTATCTTTAAATGCCACTAGGAACTGCAAAAAATGGGAGTTTTCAGTAATTTTGTGAACCAGAAAAGGTGAAGAGTGTGATTATATTTGAGTTCCTGATTCCATTTATTCCCAAGGCCTAACTGCTTTCTGGTCCTGGGGTTCTATGAGACATTACCATATCCTTAAAATGTATTCCCCTCTTTGCTTAAGCTACTGCCAATTGCAGAACCCATGACTATGGAGTTGGAATACAAAGCAAAGTTGCTGTTCACTCTTCAGAATGACTCTTGTATCACTTGCTCTCACTGAGCTTCACTACCTGTGCAACTTGTACCTGTTTAGTCTCAGCTTGCTTTTAGACAACCATCTTATATAGCAAGATGATAGTATTGCAGTATTATATCCTGGCGTCTGCCTCCTTTCAAACTCAAACAGAGGTATCGTGGAGGCAGAAAAAAAAGAAATCAAATTCTTGCTTTTGAATTTTAAAATAGATTTTAAACTTGAGAGCAGAGACAATAATTTGAGAGAAAAGTTTGAATTCTACAGACTGGTTTCTGAGTATTAAACCTCAAAAACCTGAATGAGTTAGGACACAAAGCTTAGGGCTAAAAGATTATAGATCACATACCAGTGTAAGAGATGGTTTGTCTCACCTTCCATGGAGGTAGAGCCATAGATTAGAAAGACCTGTAGGTATCCTTCTTTGTAGATGAACCTAGAAAAGTATCACTAAATCCTCAGGCTACCCGGCATGTCATGGCATTTGAAACAGCAGGATGCTTCTCCCCTGTGGCCAAGAGAGATGCAGCTATGCCAACAAGATTCAGGGAACTTGAGGAGACCCAGCAATCAGAATGATAAGGGACTTGTGTCTAGAATATACTTATTAAAAGTCTTAAACGCAACAATAGAAAAGAAAAATTACCCAATTAGAAAATGGGCAAAGAATTCTCATTCATTGATGGTGGCAATGCAAAATGGTGTAGCCACTTTGCAACACAGTTTAGCTTTTTATAACACTAACGTATTCTCACCATGTAATCTAGCAGTAGCACTGCTTGGTATTTGCCCAAATAAGCTGAAAATGTATGTCCACATTAAAACCCGTGCAGAATATTTATAGCAGCTTTATTCATAATTGCCCAAACTTGGAAGCAACCAAATAAACTTAATGGAATATTATTCAGCACTAAAAAGAAATAGTAAGCTGGGTGTGGTGGCTCATGCCTGTAATCCCAGCACTTTGGGAGGCCGAGGTGGGCGGATCACCTGAGGTCAAGAATTTGAGACTAGCCTGGTCAACATGGTGAAACCCCATCTCTACTAAAAATACAAAAATTAGCTGGGCGTGGTGGTGTGCACCTGTAGTCCCAGCTATTCAGGAGGCTGAGGCAGAAGAATCGCTTGAACCCAGAAGGCGGAGGTTGCAGTGGGCCGAGATCGCACAACTGCGCTCCAGCCTGGGCAACAGAGTGAGACTCTGTCTCAAAAAAAAAAAAAAAAAAAATTTAACCATGAGAAGACATGGAAGAAGTTTAAACTTATATGACTAAGTGAAAGAAGCCAATCTAAAAAGGCTACATACTGTATGAATCCATCTATATGACATTCTGGAAAAGGCAAAATTATGGAGAGAATAAAAGAGATCAGGAGTTGCAAGGGTTGGGAGCAGGAAGGGATAAACGGAAAATCACAGAGGATTCCTAGGGTAGGAAAAATATTCTGTATGATATTATAATGGTGGACATAAAAATATGTCATTATACATTCATCCAAATGCATAGAATGTACACCACCAAGAGTGAACCCTAATGTAAACTATGGGCTTTGGTTGACAACTCTATGTTAATGTAGGTTCCTTGATGGTGACAAATGTGCCATTGCAGTGCAAATGTTGATGATTAAGGAAGCTCTGTATTTGGGGGAAAGTATATGGAAATTCTCTGTACCCTCCTTTCAAATTTTTTGTGAACCTAACACTGCTCTAAAAAAAATAGCCTATTTAAAGAAATGGACAAAGGATTTGAATGACATTTCTCCAAAGAAGATATGCAAGTGACCAATGAACATAAGAAAAGATTCTCAACATCAATAGTCATTAAAGAAATACAAATCAAAACCACAATGAGATACCACTTCGTATCCACTAGGATGATTAAAATAAAAAGAAATCTGTAACATGTGTTGGTGAGGCTGTATAGCAACTGGAACCATTGTGCATTGCTGGTGGGACTGTAAAATGATGCAGCTGCTATGGAAAACAGTCCCTCAAAATGTTAAACAGAGTTATCTTTTTAATTTTGTTTTTCTATTTCTCTTCCTTTTTTGTTTTTTTAAATATAGTTATCTCGTGACCCAGCAATTCCACTCGTAAGTATGTAACAAAGAAAAATGAAAGGGTGTATACACCGAAGCTGGTACACAAATATTCGTAGCAGCACTATTCATAATTGCAAAAAAAGGAAACAATCCAAATACCCATGAAATGATGAATGGTTAAACAAAAGTGATATATCTGTAAATAGAATATTATCTGTCAATAAAGAGTAATGAAGTAGTGTTACATGGATGAACTTTGAAGACATTATGCTAAGTGAAAGAAGCCAGTGTAAAATACTATATATTATACAATTCCATTTATAAAAAGTCCAGAATAGACAAATCAACAGAGACAGGAGGTGGAGAATGACTGCTAATGGATATAAAGTTTATTTTTGGGGTGATGAAAATGTTCTAAAATTAAATAATGTTGATGGTTGCACAACTTCGTTCATATGCTAAAAAACCAGTGAATTGCATATTGAAAGGATGAATTTCATGATATGTAAATTATATATCGGTAGCACTATTATTTAAAAATTAAATTACAGAAAAATAGTTATATTTGCACATCTAAATATGTTGATTAAGAGATTCATTCCCCCTACAGCATGTTTAACTTCAAGTGTATTAGTTCACAGACTCTGTTTATATGAAATTGGTTTCAACTAAGGACTTGGGATAATGGAAAAGCTCCCTGATTTTCCTTACTTCACTGAATTACTACGTGGAATGATCCTGTTGGAATCAAAAGAAAGTCCAGTATATACTTAAAGCCAGTGTATTTGTTTCCTAGGGATGCTGTCACAAAGTAGCACAAACTGGTTGCAGAAATGTATTGTCTGTGATTCTGATCAAATCCCAGATCAAGGTGTCAGTGGGACCATGGGCCCTCTGAAACCTGTGGGGAAATTCTTCCTTTCCCTTCTGTTGGTTCTCTGGAATTCTTTGGCATCCCTTGGCTTGCAGTTGCATAAATCCAGTATGTGCCTTTGTTACCACATGTCGTCTCCACATCTTTGCATAGCTATCTTTTTTTAAGGACACCAGTCATACTGGATTAGAAGCCCACACTGCTCCAATCTAACCTCATCTTAACTTAATCAATTACATCTGCCATGACCCTATTTCCAAATAAGTTTAAATTCTGAGGACCAGGGATTAGGTACTGGGTTTGGGGGTAGGGGAGCGTCAAGCTCAACATATCTTTCGGGGGACAGGGGCATAACAGTCAGAGACTTGGTTGCAAGAACAGAAGCTAACTGGATGAATGCTTTTGATAAACTATGGATGCTTTTGATAAACTATTAGGAGGATGTTTACATGGTTAAAGAGTTTTTATAAAGTGTTTGGTGGATTTCTTCAAATACGACCTAAAGTCATTTGGAGAAGGGTTAAAAACCTAGAGATATTTGGTCTAGATAAGATTTTAAAAGTGATGTATTAACTCTCCCTCAAAGTTTGATGGGCTCCCTTGTAGAGGGGTTAAATTTACTATTTAGCTCCAGAGGGAAGAATAAGAAACAGGAAGAAGCAAATTCTAGTGTAATATAAAGAACTTCTTATTAAGTAGACTGTCATGGGAATTAATGAATTCTCTATCATTGAAATAGTCAAGCACAAAATGGATGAACACTATTGAGGGAGCCTCTTGGGAGGATTTATGCCTCATTTACAGGTGGCTTAGGGTACTTCTAATTTTAAGAATTCTGATTCTACTATTCACTAGTGTGTACTGAGAGCCTTGCATGTGCCAGAGACAGTGTTTTAATCAACATTATTTTAAGCCAACCCCTGGTCTAAGCCAGCTGTCCCATCCAGCATGTGAGTTATTCCTTCTTCCCCTTCCTGGGCATCTTGGCAGCTTCTCTCTGGCTTCTTGTCTCCTGCAGGGGCTTGAGATGCACTGTGATCAGTCTTTCAAGCACTTTGAACCATGCTATGTAGACAGAAGCCATGTAAGCCAGTCACTGAAGAAAGGGCATCAAAAAGTGACATTATTGGAAGTTTGGGCTCAGCCCAGGGGAAGGATTCAGATACAATCAATGGCTCAGAAAACAGCTACAAATATTAATATCTGCCTGTATGTATAACGGTGTTTTAGAGAGAGCTACTCATCTGTAAAAATACATACCAGCCCAGCAGTAGTGATTTTTTAAAACTCCCCCAGGTAATTTATGAGTACCGCCAGGTTTCTCAAAGCTTAATTAAAACTATGGCTTACATAATTGTGAATATTGGGACCAAAGAAATTTGAGACCCATATCCTACCTTACCTCCATCACAAACTTTATTGGGAACACCAGGGGGTGACCAGTGTGGAAAAAGAGAGAAGAGCACAGGGGCAGACAGGCAGTGGTCACCACCAACGACCCTTGACAACGAAATTTGATTTCCTCACCATGTAAAGCCACTCCTAAACACAGGTAAAATAGAAATCAGCTTATGTCACACGATGCACACATTTAACCTACGCAAATTCACATGAGACTTTAAGTAGAGCAATTGATTCTTTCCTTTTTTTCAAACAGTATAAGCCCTGGACCAGTGGTGCTCCACCCTGACTTCACCTTAGGATCACCTAGGGAGCTTTCAAACATACTAATATCCAGACCCCACGTGGAAAACAGTGTTGATACAAATGTTTTTATTCCCTCTGCTTTTAGGAACTCAGGTAGATTGAACTTCCCTAGCCACCTGAAATCAGGCATAGCAATGTGTCTTGCTTTGCCAGTCAATGAATTTGACCACAAGTATAGACGGGCATTCTTGGGTAGAAGAATTTAACACCTGGTAGCCATGTCTCTAATTCTCTTCCTGTGCCTCATCAGATAGTAACATTTCAGAAACTAGAGCATCCATAAGCTGTTACTGGAGTGACACTACATGGAGAATCACCTGTCCTTCTTCCATACTTGTTTGACTTGGAGCATGACTGGGAAACAATTTAACAATGTATATTTTTATCTTTTAAAAATAGAATATGGCTTCTAATCACAAACCTACTTTACATGGTGTTCAACTATTCTAACATATCCTAACTCTTCAGGAAACATTCTCAGTAATATAGTTACTAAAAGTGCATTTTTATGCAACATGATGCACAAATGTAGCTACATATTATTGTGGATTTAAACTGTTGTCAACTGTAATTTTAACTAGTCACAAGTTTTATCTTGCAGTTAGGTTTTGGAATCTAAACACCTAAAACTGATGCAACTCTCCTCTACTGAGGAAACACCAAAATCTCTTCTATGCACATTTTAATCTCTTAAAACAACTTGATGACAAGGTCTTGCTACAGTCACTTTACAGATGAGAAAACAGGATCAAAGAGATTAAAGTGACTAAGCTGAGTTTAGGCAGTTTAAAGTTTTCCAGTCTGTATTTTTCATATTTCAAAATGTGTGGCCTTATGCCGTGTTTCTCAAATTTATTTCTCAGCGTAATCCCTGAGAAACTTGTTCAAATTTTAGATTCTCTAGGCCCCACGCTGAGAAATTCCTATTCAGTAGGCCTAGGGTAGACTATCTGCATTTCTAATAAGCTTTCCCCCATCCAGTGTCTTTGATGCAAATAGTCCACATATCATACAAACAAACCCTATAAACAACAAACAGCCTTTATATACACTGTGTTCTCTGTCCAGAAAAGAACAGCCACCACCTTTCCCCACTTGCTCTTTTATCAAGTAGGGTTATTAGGTTACAACTACTGAAATCACTTCTTGCTAAGTTACACAGAATTATGATTACTTTTCAAAATACAGGATGGCCCACAAAAATTGAAGAAAAAAACAGCCTCAGAAAGAACAGAAACCAGGATGGCCCCAGAGATTCAGGTAACAGGAGTTAATTTGGAGATGTGTGAGAATATTAAAACTCATAGGATGAATTGGCTCCAATGTCTTTATGTGATTCTGCTCAAGATTCAGTTTTTAGGAGAGAGAATCTGACTAGCCTGGATTAGTTCATTACTATCCCTTGACTAAGGAACAGTGGGGTATCCTACTGACCAAGACTATATACAAAGTAAAAAAGATTTCCCAGACATAACTCAAGGGGCTGCTACCAACCAAAGGGAGAATTGATGCTTGGAAGCCAAAAAAAGACCTAATGACTATATAGTTATCCTGCCCAGGAAGTACCCGTGTGGTCCCTCTAGTCATTAAAAAAAAGAAAAGAAAAAAAACTCACTATGAAAGTACTTCCTCTGAATTCTTCAACATAGACTGGAAAATTGCCACTAGAAGACTACTTAAATATACTTAGGAATTTCTGTAGAAAATGGTGGCTTCGTAAATTTGAATATTCTTATATCCTCTCTTTTAAAAAGAAAGAATAAAGGGGAGCAAATTAAACACACACATTTTACATATACAGCATAGTTAGGACAGAGACATCTACGAACTAAAAATTTATGGGAAAATGAAAAATAAACAGACAACATTCGGCTCACACAGGTAGAGGGAATCTAGAGAAAGCTTTATTTGGAGCAGAAAGATCATCTGAATAGTCCTAAATCTACAAAAGAAGCTAAATTTATACCTTAAAATGTCCCAACAAACAAAACTTCGAGCCCAGATTGCTTCATTGGTGAATTCTGCCAAACATTTAAGTAAGAAATAATGCCAATTATATAAAAAATCTTCCAACATATAGAAGAGAGGGTAATATTTTCCAACTCATTTTATGATATTAACCTAATATTGAAATCAGATAAAGACACTATAAGAAAACTATAAATATTCCTCATGAGGATAGATGCAAAAATCTTTAAAAAAGCAAATAAATAAAGCAATATATAAAAATAACAGTATAACAAGGCCAAATGAACATAAGAATTCATAGGAATGTAAGGTTGATTTGACATTTGAAAATCAAGCAATGCAATTCACCATATCAACAGACTGAAAAAGGAAAAAGTAATCATTTTAACAGAGGTAAAAAAAAGAACATAGACAATAAAAAGCAGAGATTATTAGACTGGACGAAAAATCAAGATCCAACTAAGTGCTGTCTACAGAAGACACACTTTAGATTCAAATACTTAAACGTAAAAGAATAGAAAGATATATCTTGCAAGCACCAGCCATGAGAAAGGTAGAGAGGCTATACTAATATTAGAAAAAAAAATAGACTTTAAAGCAAAAATACGGTTTCTACAGATAAAGAAGGATATTTTTATGAAGACAAAAGGGTCAATTCATCAGGAAAATATAAGCAATTATAAACATATATGCACCTAACAACAGAGTACCAACATACATGGAGCAAAACCTGACAGAAATGATGGGAGAAATGGACAATTCTACAACAATGGTTGGACCTTCAATAACTCACTTTAATAGTGGGTAGAACAACGAGGCAGAAAAACAGCAAGGACATGGAAGACTTAAACATACTGTAAGCCAACTAGACCTAACAGGTATTTATAGAACACTCCACCTAAAAACACCAGACTATACATTTTTCTCAGGTGTATATAGAACCTTCTCCAAGATACAGTATGTGTTAGGCCATAAAGTAAGCCTCAATACATATAAAATAATAGAAAGAGTTGGGCATGGTGGTGTCCACCTATAGCCTTAGCTACTCAAGAGACTGAGACAGGAGAATCACTTGAGCCCAGGATTTCAGGTTGTAGTACACTGTGATTACACCTGTAAATAGCCACTGCACTCCAGCCTGTGCAATATAGTGAGACCCCATCCCTAAAACAAAAAGGAAAAAGAGAATAGAAATAATGCAAAGTGTGTCCCCTGACCACAATGGAATAAAGAATTAAATTAAAAATCAAATGGGTCAAAAAATAAATCAAAGGGAAATGATACAGTTTGGGTCTGTGTCCCAGCCCAAATCTCTTGGGAAATTGTAATCCCAAATATTGGAGGTGGGGCCTGGTGGGAGGTGATTGGATCGTGGAGGCAGATTTCCCCTTTGGTGCTGTTCTTTCACGACAGTGAGTTATCACAAGATCTGGTTGTTTAAAAAGTGTGTAGCACCTCCCCCCATCTCTCTTCCTCTTGCTCTAGTCATGTAAGATGTGCTGGCTTCCCTTCACCTTCTGCCATGATTGCAAGTTTCTTGAGGCCTCCCCAGCCATGCTTCCTGTACAGCCCGCAGAACTGTGAGCCAATTAAACCTCTTTTCCTTATGAATTACCCAGTCTCAGGTATTTCTTTATAAGAGTGTGACAACAGACTGATACAAGAAGTTAGAAAATACTTACAGATGGATAAAAATGAAGATACAGCATATTAAAACATATGTAACTAAAGTAGTGCTTAGGGGAAAATTTACAGATGTAAATGCCTGATTTAAAAAGAAGTAAGATCTCAAACCAATAACCCAAATTCCTGGCCTAAGACATTGGGGGGAAAAAAGAATAAATTAAGTCTAAAGCAATCAAAAGGAAGGAAATAATAGAGATTACAGTAGATATTAATGAAATAAAGAATAGAAAAAAAGAGTAAATTATGAAAACAAAAGCTAGGTATTTTGAAAACATCAAAAAAAAAATTGACAAACTTTAAGCTAGATTGACCAAGAAAAAAAGAGAATAATCAAATTACCAGATCAGGAATTAAAGAAAGGAAATGATTTTTAGATGAAAGGAGTGAAAAGGATCAAAAGCCATAAGTAGGTGAGGAAATATAAAAGGTATCATCTTTTCTCATGTCTTAATTCCATTAAAAGACAAATGAGTATTTAAAGTAATAACTATAGGTGGGCGTGGTGGTTCACTCTTATAATCCTAGTGGTTTGGGAGACTGAGGTGGAAGGATTGCTTAAGCCCAGGAGTTTGAGACTAGCCTGGGCAACATAGCAAGACCCCATCTTTAAAAAAATAATAAAAAATAAAATAAATAAGGTAAAAATTATATCACTGTGTTGTGGGGTTTGTAATGTATTTAGATGTAAAACATAAGACAATAATAGGATAAAGGATGGAGTATAAATAGAATTTTACTCTCCAAGTTTCTTACAGTTTGCATGAAGTAATATGATATTAAATCTAAGTAGAAGTGATATGTTAAGAATGAGATCCCTAGAGCAATAATTTCTTACAATTCCTAGAGCAACTACTAAAAGGTCTTTCAAAGAGATATAATTAGAAGATGTAACTAAAAGATAAAACTTAAAAGAGAAATTAAAATGGAATAAACATTCAGCCCCAAAGAAAGCAACTCTATTAAAGATTCTTGATAGGGTTGCTATAATCAAAGGATCATCTTGTAAAAGAAAACTGGCTGTACAAATAAGTTAGCGTAAATTAACTGTTATGTGCTATAATAGACACAGTGAGATAAGTAATTGGTTTAGATGCCAGTTCTGTTTCTAGCTGAATGACCTTGAGTGTATCATTTAACCCTTCAAGTCTCATGGAGAGAACATTAAAACTACCTAGAAGGATATCATGATGACAAAATCACATGATACATGCAAGTTACTTGTACATACCAATCGCTCAATAAGTGTTTGTTGAATTAATTTACATGTGTAAACACACGTAAAAGATGTATATGTGCCAGTTCCAGAAAAAAAGTCTAGTAATATTAACTAGGATTGTTTTTATTAAAAATTCATAATTATGGAAGATGCCTTATCTCTCTGGAAAACAGAAGAAAACAAACCCCACCACCCACCCAAAAAAGTCACAATTACGGATTGTAGTAACTTGGTGAAGACACCAGGTGGCATGAGATAATAAAAATTATTACCACTTGCTACTAATCTTCAGAATACAACTGTACAATGATTTGCATACTACATATTTAAGAAAAGTTGCAATTTAAATTTTCTAAATCAATGTACAGATTTCAAGGTGCCTTTTGATTGGTTCACTTTCCAATAGCAATTCCATTTCAGCCTTTCAGTGTATCTGCCTTTGCATCTGCCAAATAATAACAGGCCAAGCCCCATACATTGCATACATTATTTTATTTTATCTCCACTCTCCTAAGAAGCAGGTATTAACTCCAGTTTATAGACAAGAAAGCTGAAGCTTAGGGCAGAAAATGGGGTTCGAAACAAGACTTGACAGAAATTTCTTTTAAAATTATGTTACCTGGTCTGCCATTGTCCTTAATTTCTCTAAAAAAGTATGATTAAGGAACTAGCTAGAATAACCCTTTTCAAGCAAAATGCAAGAAGCAATCATCAAATTTATTATTCTTTATAAACTTGGATGTGGATTTAAAGTATTGAATTTAGCAGACATAACTGAATTGTAAGTAAAAGCTTATTAATAATGCAAAATGTTTATGAAATACACATAGCCAAGAGGCTTAAAATACCTTATGGTTTTTCTTAAAAAGTAAAATACATAGTAGACAGGCATCACAAGTTTCCATTTACAAAAAAAGAACAGAGCACATGTGGGGATAAGTCATTTAATCAAAGTCACTCCCTCCAAACCCATCTTGGAACTGGCTTCAGAGTACTCATGTGCTTGTTTTCCCAGATCAAAGCAGTATATATTTACTCTCTTTTTCATTCAATAGAAATGTGTTGAATACTATGTGAAGACTAATACAAACCAGACACAAATCCTGCCCTCAAAAGTCTTCATCTCCAAGGTAAAAAAGTTATGTAGAATAGTTTCTGGACTGGCTCACCCAAACTCAATTCCACTGACACAATTACACTTGCACATTTCCACTGACACTACAGCAGGATTTTCCTTCCTGTTCAGATGATTACATGACCATCTTTGTGGCTCAAGTCATCACCGATGTCTGTCATGCTGAGCAAGAGGCATTCTTGCACCTGTTAAGGTCCTGCCCTGGAGCCATAGCTGGGAGGAGAGGAAGATGGATAATTAATGCTGCTTCCCTCTTTGGATGTGGTTCACCAACCAGCATAGATCCCCTTTCCAACTTCAAAACCCTTGATGCACAGAAATGTCAATTCATCGGAAACATGTGTAAGCTAGGACAGATACAGGCGAGTTGTTCCAGAGAGCATTCTGCGAAACATGTAGTGTGTCATACAAAGTAGAAAGAAATAACTCCCTTAAAGAATACAAAAATGGGTCAGGCATGGTTACTTAGGTTTGTAATCCCAGCACTTTGGAGGCCAAGGCAAGAAGATAACTTGAAGACCAGGAGTTCAAGACCAGTCTGTGCAATATAGCAAACTCCATCTCTACAAAACAAAAATAAAATAATTTAGATGGGTGTGGTGGCATGTGAGTGTAGTCTTATCTACTCAGAAGGCTGCAGCAGGAGAAATATCTTGAGCCCAGGAGTTCAAGGCTGCAGTGAACTATGATCACGCCAGTGCACTCCAGCCAACCTGGGTAACAGAGCGAGACCCATTTCTAAAAAAAAAAAAAAAATTAAATACAAAAATGTTTCTCAGTGCGGTCCCTTACTACTGCATCATTATCAGCTAGGATGCAGGTCAAAATACAAAGTCCTAGACTCTACTCTAGACCACTGGAGGGATAGGGCCTGAGAATTCCCAATACATTTTTTTTTCTTATTTTTGAGACAGAGTCTTGTTCTGTTGCCCAGGCTAGAGTGCAGTAGCCAGATCTCGGCTCACTGCAACCTCTGCCTCCCAGGTTCAGTGCTTCAGCCTCCTGAGTAGCTGGGACTACAGGTGTGCGCCACGATTCCTGGATAATTTTTTGTGTCTGTTTTTTTTTTTTTTTTGTATTTTTAGTAGAGATGGGGTTTCACCACATTGGCCAGGCTGGTCTTGAAAGACTGAAAATGAAACACTGAATATTTCTTTTAGCCAAGAAAAGGAGGGCCATGTGAAAAGAGTGGCATTGGACCAGGGCCTTGAATATAGGGAGCTAACATTCCACATAGGTAAACAGTAGCTTGAGCAAAGGCAGAGCAGTGTGTAAGAACAGGTTCCTCTGGAATGGGGCAAAAGATACATAACAAACAGTGACAGGGAATGAAGTTGAGACAGTCCTTGGGCTCAGATCATGAGGGTTATAGATGTCGTCTTAGGAAATCTGGACTTTGCTTTTGAGCTGGGGGATGAGTTGTAGCAGTGGTCCTGAAGACTCTCAAGTTGGTGATGGCTGATGTTGAATTGACTTTGGTTTCTCACAAACAGTCATAACATATGGATACACACAAGGTCAGTTAAAATAAACAGGCCAGTAAGAACAAGAAAATGGAGTTAACCAAGATGACACTTTCCTGGCTCCAGGACAGGCATAACCCTGAAAATGTCATCTTAAAGGAAGTAAAAGGTGACACTCTAAACACTAGCTTCTTCTCAGCACTCATCTCTCTGGACTGATGCAAGACATTTGACGCTATTGGCTAATCTTTTGTTTCCCCCTTCTTTAGCCTGCCACTTCTTTTTCCCCTCTTCTAACATTCCATTATTTCTTTCAGATTCCTCTGCCTCCTTCTACTCTTCTAAATAAAGTATCCTTCAAAGCACTGTTCTTGGGCTTCCTCTTCTCTCTGCCCCTCACAAACCTCATCTCTTTCCCCATCATTCAGAAGCCAGCGATAATGGTAGCTCTTCTCTTTGTGCAGGAAAGAGTAGCAAGCACTCTCTATGTATTTTCTCTGGTCTTCCGAGCAATTCTGCCAGTTAGGAGTAATTCTTATTACTCTTCAGATGAATAAACTGGGGCTCAAAGAGGGTCCATTCACTTAGTTATGGACATACCCCTATAAGTGATACAGCCTGGATTCAAACCCAGTAAGTCGGAATCCAACGCCTGACCTTTTCCCATGCTGACCATGATGATTTTCATGTGAAGTCCAATACTGCCTACAATAGAGCGGAACTGGCAAAGATGCAGCCAGACAAATTGATAGACAAAAAGGGAAGTTCAGAAATAGTCCCAGGCATATGTGAGGTGGTATATGATAGAGCTGGCACTTTAAATCATGAGAAAAGGATGAGTTTTCCAGTAAATAATATTTTGATATGAATATTTAAACACCTAATTCAAACCATATACCAAAATTCCAGTTAGATTAAAATCTTTGTTAAAAAATTAAGCCATAAGTATTTATCTATATTTTCTATGCATGCCATATATGTTTACTTGCATTCTCTATATTTACTTGTATTTTCTCAGTACATGTTTACGTGACATGGCGGAGGGGAAGGACTTTCAACACATGCCATTAAAGGTGGAAAGCATAAATGAATTAGCGAGACATTTGGTTACCAAAACAGAAAAATTTCCTGAAGAAAACTAAATCTCTTAAACAATTTAATAGCTCCGGGCTGACATTTCCCTTTTCCTGCTGCTCATGCTGCTAGTTTCTTATTTCTATTTATAGTTTGTTCTCTTCCCACTACCTTCTAATCCATAATCTAGTAGGAGAAAGATCTCGGAGGTAGATTCAACAGTTAAATGCAGGTATGTCAAACTTTCTGGAACTCAGTTCCTCTTTGTTTAAACAGAAGGTGTTGACCTGGATGATTTCTGAGGTTTTGTTTTGTTTTGTTTTCATTTTAAAATTCTATAATTCTCTTTTTACAGCCTCTATTCCTTTTAGTGCTATTTGAAGGGGATAATAAATAACCACTCTTTCTTCTCTTGAGTTCAGAGCCAGTTGAGAAATAAGACTCATGAAAGTCACATATGGTAACTAGGTAATAGCTTTCTTACTGATAATGGTGAGTTTAAAAATGTGGCTTGTTTTATGGCCACATGAACATGCTAACACTCTCCTCCCTGACACAGAATCAAACTCATCCACGCAGTCAAAGCTAACTTTGACCACCACAGTCCCTCCTCACTGCACAGCAGAGGAGGAAAATAAGGAGAGAGAATGTGATGTGAAGCTACACATGTTCATTTTTTCCTCCCAACCTCATCAGAGGTAGGAGTATAATTTAGCTGAATTCCTTGTATATGGAATTATGAAGGAATGAGAAAGAACCCTCTAACACCAATCACATAATTATCTGTTTCTCTTAATAACTGATCTAATTCAGAGTCCTTCCTCTTTCATTTAGAAAAAAGGATATCCTCTAAATTGGGCCCCCCATTTCTGGTCTCCCCACCATGGTATCCATGCTGTGCACCACTTCCAGATTAATCTTCCCAAATCATGGGGTAGCTGAACGAATCTGAATTTAGAATCAGAAAATGGACTTTAAACTTGGTTCTTTTACGAATTAGCTATATGGCTGTAGGCAAGTCTCTTTACTTTGCTAGGTTTGGGGAACACTTACCCATAGCATGGCACCGTTAGACTATCCCTTCCTATTCCGTATTATCAGTTCAAGTTTCAAACACTTTCAGTAAGTTTGTCCATAGTATAAACCCCTTAGAATGGTACGTGTGACGCTCTACAAACTGACTAACAAAGATTTTCAGTCTTTATTCACAGGACTTCCCAAAGGGCCTGTCCGTTTTTTTTTTTTTTGAGACGGAGTCTCGCTCTGTCGCCCAGGCTGGAGTGCAGTGGTGCGATCTCGGCTCACTGCAAGCTCCGCCTCCCGGGTTCACGCCATTCTCCTGCCTCAGCCTCCCGAGTAGCTGGGACTACAGGCGCCCGCCACCACGCCCGGCTAATTTTTTGTATTTTTAGTAGAGACGGGGTTTCACTGTGGTCTCGATCTCCTGACCTCGTGATCCGCCCGCCTCGGCCTCCCAAAGTGCTGGGATTACAAGCGTGAGCCACCGCGCCCGGCCAGGGCCTGTCCTTTTTAGCAAAATAAATCTCTAAAACATTTAGTCCTTTGTTATTTCTGTGCTCTTCCTTCATCTGCAGGGTAACTCGTCACTCCCAGCACTGCTTCTCTAGAGACTGTTCAATCTAGATCCCACAAAAACAATTCTTCTTTCCCAGTCCAGGCGAGGTGGCTCACGCCTGTAATCCCAGCACTTTGGGAGGCCAAGGAGGGCAGATCACTTGAGGTCAGGAGTTCAAGACCAGCCTGGCAAACATGGTGAAACCCCGTCTCTATTAAAAAAACAAAAATTATCCGGGTGTGGTGGCGGGCGCCTGTAATCCCAGCTACTCGGAAGGCTGAGATGGGAGAATCACTTGAACCTGGGAGGTGGAGGTTGCACTGAGCCAAGACCATGCCACTGTACTCCAGCCTGGGTGACAGATCAAGACTCCGTTTCAAAAAAAAAAAAGAAAAAAAAATACTTCTTTCCCAAGCCTTTTTGGATCTTCCCAGCCAGAAGTGATAGCAGATTCAGATCTACGGTGGGGCTACATTTGTCATATACCCACCTGTGGCAGAGACATTTACTGCTCACTGAATAGCCG